>NC_079300.1:25835777-27112860 GCF_023638135.1 Falco biarmicus | reverse complement strand
TAATGATCGTCGGCTAAACAACAGGAAAAGGGATTGGGGCCATCTGGCCCTTTAGTAATTTCATCTCTGAGGCATCTGTTACTATGAGAAATCACTTGTGCCACTCCAGCTGGAACTGCTTCACAGTTCAAAATTTCAGCTGTAATAAAAGAGGAACATAAAGAGCCACTGTACAGAAGAAGGCAATGTCTGGTGCTTTGCAAACACTGGCCTTGCTTATAATTGAGACTTTTGTTCTGTATTTTCGTTTAAAAAATCTTTTTGGAAAAGTCATAAACATCAATTTAATTCCACACCACACCAACAGAACCCAAAAATGAAATCCAATTTATGGGGGGAAATTCTTTTTTAAAAATTAAAAGCTTCAAGCAAGAGAATAACTGCAAAATATGAGAAGTTGTATTTTTCCTACAGTCTTCAATTTTACAAAATATAAATAAAATGTAGTCAATCTTACCTTCAAGATACTTAGTACATAAAGTCCATACACACAAAACCATGTAACAAAACCATGATTACTGCATATTGTAACTGCCTATGTACTTCCAACCTTCAGACTTGTCCACCTCAATAGGTGCCACTCTACTGTGTACGACCTTCCAGACACCAAGGTGAAAACCACAGCTCCTACACGAACACAGCCATCAAGCACGGTACCACACATGACTGTGTGTGAAACCTCCACAGCCAAGTCTCCCATTTTTTCACTCAATTTCAAATTTCAGGGAGGAAACTGTACTGATGTTAACAGCATAAAACATGCATTTCACACTAATGTATGAATGTGAGGGGTAAATATGCAGGAATGCCCTCAAACCGCTGTCATTGTCTCTCTTTGCCTATGTGAAACATGCTGGTTCTATCAACTTCCGACTAGTATCATTAAAAATGTTCTACCAAACTCCCCGAAGACTCTGTGACCTCAAAACCAAAGTAACTGTCAATCCACAATGTAGACAAGCCGCATGACAAGCAGAGTAGGGCATTAAATAAGCTGGTTCCTCAAACAGGTTTCAGGTGCTGTAAGGACAAATGTGCTAAAGTACTACATTCAAAGGTTTGCACTGTAAAACCTGCATTTAATATGGGGAATGGAGTCACAAGACAAGTTTTAATTAAAATTATTAATATATTCATATATATATATATATAATTGTATATTACTTATACCAAACTAGATTAGCAATTCTCTTACATGGAATTATTTTTAAACTATTTTAAAAACAAAATTTAGCTAGAAGGAATCAGAACGCAAGACATAAAGAACAGTCTAAAAGACCAATAAACATGAATCAAAAAAAAAAAAAAAAGTAGGGGGATCCACATATGCAGCAACACAAAACAGCCATGAAGACACTTCCACTAGGGGATGACAGTCCTCACATCCAAGTAGGTTATTTCACCACCTTATAAATTTACTAACTGTGAAGCATTTTGGAAGGATTTAGTGGCAATCTCAAAAAGAACCCAACTGTCAACAGCTATTTAATCATGCAGCACAGCCAGCCAAAAATCAGGAAAATTTATCTTTTCTGTAAGAATGCATTTGGGCTTCCCTAGGCAGACAGTGAAAAACTGATTCTTGATTCAAAAGCTTCTCAGGGATCTCTAGGCACTATGGACAAACACTCACTCCAAGCTGCTATTTATAATCATAAAAAAAAAAAAAAAGGAAAAAAGGAAGAATAAAGCTATTCAACTAATTACAAGATTTAGTATAAGAACTTAACATCTTCAGTGTAATTGAAAATGGGAAAGAATCATGCATAAAGCATGTGAGACGAGCAAACAGACTCAGTTTGCTGGAGAGTCAGAAGAATTTGTGAGACACCTATTTCCCAATCCATCACCATCTTCCAGGTAACTGTATTACCAATAAGAATCGCTTGTCTTCTTGCAAGAATCACTAACGCAGATTCCATGCCCATATGATGCTGTATCAAACACGCATGATACAGCCAAAAAGCCTGTATACCTTTGCTAAGCATGTCATCAACTGCCTGGTATTTAGCTACAATTCTTAAGACTTTTTACACACTTGAATTGTTTAGTTTCTTTGAAAATATACACTATTTGTGGATGACATGAGAACATATCAACACTAACCATACCAGCATTGGAAGTACTTTTGGAATAAATAATGCATTATTAATTATCTTAATTATAAATTAGTGACACACATTTGTATTACTTGCCAAATAATTCTAGAAAGAAACAGAATCTAGTCCAGCACGGAAACTAAAATTAATGCTGGATCTTCAAATATTGGACACATCCTTCTTTTCAGCATAAACTACCAAGTAATGTCTATGTGGTGAATGGGAAACACTTCGCATAACTCTTTGCAGCAAAATTCACAACCTACATTCCTGCTCTTAGTAAAGAGGCCCCCCATGATTCAATTTTGTAAAGAAGATTTGACAAAAGGACATCAGGTAAGAAATTTACTGTTCCTTTTAAAATTTTGAGTTGACGAGGCAGGCCCATAAAACATAGGACAAACCATAGCAAACAGTGCCAAGAAATAGGTTTCACTAGTGCCACTTCAGCATATATTTCATGCCAAATTATACTCATGTATTTTGATTAAGGCCAAAAGTATTTAGGACCTTGAAACACAGAGTCTATAACGGCTAATTGGGATATGTCAGGTGTTGACCAGTATGCTCCTCTGGGTCTTGCTGGAGTGGCTGCCATTTGTAACTCCAGGGTTCTCTCAGTCTGTTTGATCACAAACTCGTTTAGGTTTAGACCAAAACTGAAAGCAATTTAAGCTAACCTGGCTGATCTGCACTGAAATGGATGCTTAAATTCTGAGAAGTGTTACCAGCGTTGAGGACAAACACCCAAGGCAAGAGATGGAGATGACCTGCAGCGCAGTAACTGCTTCACTTCAAGACTTCCTGAAGCTCCAAAGGATGCCTGGCTACACTCCTACTGCATGTTTGCTTGCCCAATATAACCACTGGAGCTGTTGCTTCTCACATCTTGCTTAAGATGATAACTTTCAGAAGAACATGGTAGTTGTTACTCGACATGCAAAATGGTTATGAACAGAAAAAAAAGATGTTTCAGTCAAAGGGTTGGGATAACAGTTAGTTTATGAGAAAACTTTCTAACAAAGACAGAAACGAGGGTCATTCACCTGCCTGCCTTTGGTGTTCTTTGAGATGGAATCTCAAATTCCCACTCAAGGGACACGAAATGGTGCAGCTCTACAGTAATACACTATTGCCAACTGGACTAAATTACACCTGTGTCTTGTACTGCTTGACAGTTTCTAAATATTAGGAAGATGTGGTTATAAGGAGAACTGGACAAAATGTCTTTTCTACTTTTTTTCTATAACTCTCTCATCTCTGGGGCTGAATTGGAACCCCATATGGGAAGAAGGGTAAGAAAAATGAGAGTGCAGAGCTCACTTCCAAAAATTCCGCTGAATGGTCACTGCATATCCCACTCCTGGGAGAGGCTGGTAAGCAGCACTCCCGTTTCTAAGTAATTCCACACAGAGTGCTACTTAAATAGCTATTTCAATAACGTGTTACTAAGCTGATTATCCAACCTTCTTGCGACCAAGGAATTGTATTGTTTGAAAACATGACTTGAATTTCAAGATGAAGCTCTACGTATCTCTAAAACCAGTGTTCCTCAAAGACCTACCACACTAATATCTTTGCTTGTATTAAGTATGATACATGGCTCTGTAGGAAAGAGAGAAGTATGTGTTTTTAAACTTAATATTAAGCTCAAACGCATTTAGGTACAAAGACGTAACTTCGTGTCTTTCTCTTTTTTTATGCCTATAAGTGACAAATAGTCTCTTCTTTCTATTCTGTTTTTTCAACATACATAAAAACATAATGCATTTTCTTGTCACGTGAGATACATGTTTCACCACCTTTGGGTAACACATTTAGAGGGGAGGAAAAAGGATTTTTCTATAGTTTTGTCTGGATTTTCATTTCCCTATACTGACTTGGTTTTATTCATCTTGGTCTCTTACTTGCTTCCTCACCAGACTTTCACCTAATATCCCCTCTCCCTTTGTTTCATGCAACACTTGTTTCCCAGAGTGGAACTCACACGTAACTTGTCACCATCATCCTATTTACTCAGTAGGAGGGAAAGCAGCACCTTGGAAGGAGACAAACATCTTCTCCATAAAGACAGCATCTACATTTGGCAAGTTTTACCTTAATTATCAGTACTGCCAACATAATACCTCAGGACAGTCTCACTGCATTGCTTAAATTCACAAAAGCATCATGTCCATCAGTCTGAGGATCCCCATTCAGATCTGCCTGAAGTTAAAACTGCAATAGTTCTGTTTTGCTGGACATCCACATCCAGAGGAACAGCTCTCTGACCATTCAAAACAAAGATATGAAGTAGGTCTTGAATAAAAATTCTCTGAATCTTACCCTCTGGAAGTGAAACGGACATGCAGGGAAGTAGCAAAACCAAAATTTTGACATCTCAGATAACAGCAGAGAGTGAAGAATGTTTTATAAATACTTGTTACATCTGAGAAGCTATGTGCCAATAATCCTAGATTCAAAGTAATCTCTGATATGCAGATATAACTGAAATGAACAAATAGGCTTCCCTTCCCTTTTTTTTTTTTTAATATACATGTACCTTGCAAGCAATTCTCAGCTTGTTTAATTTCAGACACACAAAAAAAGATTACTTTTAAGATCCCTGACCCACAAATATATAGCATCTCATTACTAAACACCAAAGTTGTTATTCATACAGACACAAAACTGGTTGTTTTGTGATCAGGACCTCTGAACATCACCACATCCAAGCCCCTACCGATGCCTTGTACAATCAATTTTTTAGTATTTCCAAGAACTGATACTCTTCCCCTGCTCTGGACAACTTACTCTTGAGTCCGGTTACCCTCATGGCCCTGCAGTCCTATTTACCACAGTCACCATCTCCGCTCTTTTACACACACCAACATGAGCTCAGCAACTTGACTCTTAACTGAATTTACTCTTACATCTCTCCTTTGATGCCAGCTTTCAGTTTTAAAGGTGACAAAACCCAGAATCAATGAACAACAAAATATGTCATAAAGCAACACACAAAAAAAAGTCAGAAAAAGTGATTCACAAAAGAGATAAGGAGAAATGCAGTAAGGTAGGTACATCTCCTCTGTATTTATTAAGAATATTGCAATATTTGAGCAAAAGTGCTGTTACTAACTAATGTGACTAACATTACAACCAGAAAACTGTTCATTTATTTCTGCAAATCTTTTTTTTTTTTTTTTAATGTGAGACGTGAGCATTGCAATCTTCCAGTAAATTGGCAGCCTATCTACAGAAAGATGTAACCTTACCGCTAGGCTAGCTTACTAAAAGGAAGACAGCTACATTCTGAATGAAAGAGTTTTGGGCTTTTTGTTTAGATCAAGCACTTCCTATTTAAATTACAAAGGTCACTAAGCATGAATCACTGTGGCAGTCTGAATCACATTATGGGAAGGGATTTATTCTCTAGGAATAATTAAAATAACGTTCTTTTGAAATTATTACCGCTTGTACATAGTCTAAGGACTGTAAAATGATGTCAAGTTTATAAATCATTTGAACTATTTGAGAGAAGGAATGCTTAAGAAACATAATGGGAGCAGGTAGTAGTTTGAAATCCTCTCCTTTTTTTCTCCCTCCTAGTCCTGGTTTTGTCTTCTATTAGCTGGTTTTAATAGAGGTATTTTTTCCCCCATATGCTCTTGCACAGCTGTGACCACAGAAATTTGAATGTATGTTCTCTGCTGCCTGCAGATTACTCATATTTGGGTGTATGCTCTAACAGACTCTCTTAGGAGCTTCACAGAGGTTAAGGAAGCCAGACGGATGATGACTCCTCACACAAGTGGCTTTTGGGGCAGACCTGGAAGCAGTTACTTTTTCTGATCCTCTCTAAACCGTGGCAGAAGCGGTGCCACTCACCCTGCTCAGAGCACACCACGACTTGACCAATATTACCAGATTCTTCAGTGGTCTAATAGTGTCAGCCTGGGCATCTTTTTTTCAGGGCATGGACAAGCAGTGTTTATTTATTTGGCCTCTCCCTTGTTACAGCAATATTTGAGAATCAGGGCTTTACTAATGGTGACAGGAGGCATGAAAAGAAACTGTGGTTACAAAAGGAGGATTTATATAGAAAAAAGAAAAAAAAAAGGAACAGCATGCAGACCACCAAACGGTAGAGTTTTTCCAATACCATGCAAGAAATGAGCTACTAGGAAAACATTTTAAAGTGACTTCTTGTTTGCTACAACACCCTAAATTCTGGAGGGATAAAAACTCTTTGCACTTAATTTCTTCAAACTTATTACCTATGCACTACAAAAGGTACTTTCATAACAAAATACTGTGAGTGCTATACTGAGCTAACTCAGACTCTGTATACTCATCCTTCTGGTGCCAAGCAGCGCAAGGCTTACGGACCATAAACTATAAACTTTCAAGTATCATGCTTGGGTACTGAAGATGCACACTCCAACTCCATGGTGTTGTTCACGCTCACATATTTCTTAGCACGAGCCCCTTCCAGTTTTCCTACACGCTTTTCTCCATATTTACAATTATCCCTCTGCTCAACTGAACTATGGGCTCTTCTTTACCTTCTAACCCTCTTCTCATACACCCTTTCTTGTTTTCTGCCACTTGTCTAAAAGATTTCATAAATTATAAAGTTTTACACGAGAATTTAAATCTGAAAGGTTAATTGCATAGTTTAGTATCCTTGAATTTTATCTTTTGACTTCAGTAAGTCAATTAACATTTAAAGAGCTGGTTACACCGAAATGCTGCAGATGCTCTGAGGTATCTTATGATGCAAAACAACCTTAAATCTATTTTAAAAGACTACCGCTCTCTGATAAACCACACTCCAAAACAGCATGCACCAGGCCAAATCTACTGATTTGCACAATGCTAAAATAAACAGAAGTGCACACATGTCACTGCAATTATTTTTTAACGTTCTTGCTACAAACGTCCAAAACAATTGATGAACAAAAAAATACATGTTAACCAGAATTAAGGCTTTTGCTTGCCTTTATGTAATTTAAAGAGGAAAAAGCCTAAAGTAAAGTTGCAGCTGTGGCTAAAGTATATATGGTGGAAGCATCAGAAATATTCTATTTACACCTAAGACATACAAAAGGAAATGCAGAGTAGAGGCACTCAGCAACCAAACCTGCCATTTTAGGATACACAGTGATCATTTGATCATTCTTAAGATATGTCATGTTTGTGCTCCCATCTTGGACAACTTTTCTTTTCAAAACACAAAGATGCAAATTCCATGACTCCCACAATTCTTTAAAGCTGTTTTACTGAACTACAATAAAGTTGTGTGGATGGCTCTGCTGTGTAATTAATAGGTGTTACACTTATATTTTTTTCCATAACTTCAGTGGTTTTGATACTGCTTTTGTGGTATCTAGAATATTACATCAGAAGAAAAATCAACACAGAAACTGCACTTGACATTATTTATGATTATACTTTGTTAGCAGAATCTACTGTAACATGCATTTTCTTACCGGTATCTATGAACAAATATACCCTTAAAAATAGAGTTCATCATATTTTCGATTTCATCTTGGTTTTCTTGTAGCTGAAACAAAACAAAACAAAAATAAAAGATCACTGCTTATTATAATTTGATATTCTACAATTCCTTATTGGGAAACATTAGAAGACCATGGAAGAGCACTTAGTTAAAGGTATTAGTAGATTTGTCATTTTCTACTTTTCTAGCACATGCTTATATTGTGTGCATATACATACATATATACACATATATATATGCAATGCCTTAATGGAAGAAAGTCTACATTCTCTACAAATATCAAGAAATTTAGTTTCATATTAGTCCTCTGAAGTGGTCATGACCTTTTTTTGCTACTGAAATTTAGACAAGTAGAAACTACATGTTCAGTGATGGTTAAACATATAGAACTGCGAGTGACAGCTGCAGAAACAAAGCTGGTTACAGATAAGCAAACCCCTCTGAAAAATTCAATGTCCTATTTCAGGAAAGTACTTAAAGACGTTCTCAATCTTAAGTACAAGTGTCAGTTGCTTTAACTTCAGCACCCATGATAACTGAGCTTCTTAATCAGGAAGCTTTCCATAATCAGAGCGTGGGTGCTTGACATTGGAGCATACCTGACATCCAGGTCTTAGATTGCAAAAAACAAACCAAACCCAAATGAAAAAGGTGTCATGAGCATGTTTTTACATATAAGACTTCTTTAAATAAAACTTCAAAGCTCCTGCGTAATACAATCACATCTTGTAATACTTTGCGTCAATGAATATGTTAACACATTCTAAAGGAACATCTTGGAATCAATTAAAGTATTCTTATATTATCAGCTTTTGTACTAAACTAAATAAGTATGACTTAATTACACCAAAATGCAGCTTTGTTAAATAAGATGACAATAATTTTATACAAACAGCTTTTGGAGCAGAACTGCTGTTACACTCAAACCCCATCATTCTTCCATCAAGGTGTTTCTTAATGCCAAAGCAGAATACCACAATATGAGTGAATGTAAATTTTTCCACATTTTCAGTATGAAAACCACAACAGAGCCTTGCTAGCACAGAGCGAATATATGCATAAAATAACAAAACCTGTATAATTATGGACATACATATTTAACAGATAAAACATCTTAAAGCCAGAGGAAGCATTACGATCAGCTGTTTTGACTTCCTGCATAGTATGAACTCATAAACACTTTCACCTAGGGGTTTATATTTTTCAAGCCATGTTTGTAAATATTTCTTAAGTATCTTCCAAATAAGGTCTAAAGCAGCTTACGAAACTCAGTAAGTTAAGTCTCCCAGTTTCCTAAAATGTAAGGAGATGCTGCCTCCATTTTGCATACGGGGTACTGAGAGGTCTTGACTAAGTTGTCAAGCCCCTGCCAAAGAAATTAATGTCATAGTAAAAGGGATTATGTACAAAGGGAGAAGTTGGGAGCCCACCAGCTCTGCCTATACCAAAAGGCCGGTACACAAAAGAAGCACATTTAGACATGGCTTCTGGGAGAAGCACTATTTTCAGCATCAGCTCAACCCAAACGTGCACAGACTAAATGCTTGTTCAAGAATACACAACCCAAAAGGCAGCTCCAACTTCTAACCCCTCCTCAGCTGGCTGCCTTCACAGACTACAGGCAGGCAAACATCCACAGAAACATGGGGCTAAGGACCACCGCTCACAGACTGTGGAGTCAAATGAGGATGGGAACGGACCAAGAAGCCTCGGGAGGCTTTCTGAAAAACTACTGAGGCCCTGAAAAGGCATTGGGAAGCTCCCTGAGAACTCTGGGTATGAATTGTTAATCCAGAAACACACCACAAAGGAGATGTAGGAGAGACTGAACTTCCTGAGCCATGATAAGATTAAAATACTGAAGAAAAGGGTACTTTGACATTTCTTTGAGTGCAAAATGGAGCAGCACCTTACAAGACTAAGTGGCACAGATGAGGGGATAGCATGGACTGCTTCCTCCCTCTTTCTGCATGCAATTTACAGCTTGCTATAAACACGGTAAGTTATCGGCTACATAACTGACCTAAAGACCCAGGTGCTGGGGCAGAGCTGGTGTACAAGCAGAATCAGAGATTCAGTAGGTCCATGTAAGATCCCTTTTGCTTTTGTGTGCTAACATTTGAAAGATACAATTCTCACATGAAATTTAGATTCAGTAATGAATTAGTAATTCTTTGAAAAATCAGAATTTTCTCCAAAACTGTAATTGCTGCTTAGATCATGTACTTCAATTTGAGTGCTTAACTGTGGGCATCTTGACAGAGCATTTGTATCTGCAGATTCTTGCTTTTTCCAACGCAAAAGTGATATAACGCTCATCCCCTTTAAACCTAAGTAAAAATAAGGGAAGCATTCTTCTGTTGATTCTGTGAGCATTTTGTGAAGCTCAAAAAGGCATGTATGACAAGCACAAAATTTGAGTTACTGCTGGCAGCAACTATAACAAAACTTCCTCTATTCTGTGGCAGATTGCTATATAAATCATCCAGTTTAGTTGAAAATCTCATTGACGAGAACAGACCTTCACGCACTGCTCTCACATTAGGCATGTCAAAGATGACAGGAGAACGGAACACTTCAGAGCAAGTGTTTCATCTCTTCTACTTCAGGTTAATTTGCCACATCTAGCTTGTGAATTGTCCCTTTACAACTTCATGAAGATACTGTATGTGCTTATGGGGGTTTATTATGATGGCACTACATCAAAAGAATCAACTAAGAAAGTGCCAGCACAGAATACTACTGCAAATTCAGCATATTTAAACAGGGAAATATACAGCATTACGCTGGGACTTCTTACACAGAGCCATTATGCCATCTAATCCTAATAAACCTCCTCTGTACGGGTCCCCCCTACTATGTTTAACACCATGTACCTGAGGACGTAGTCACCACCACGCCTCTCTGGCTTACTCCTGTGCCACGTTGTGATTATAGTGAGTAGTGATGTGAGAGAGCCTGACCACATGTATCAGAAGTTCAGGTTTGCTAAATGTCCATTCTCCTTTCAGGGTTCCACAGCCCCCTGCTAGCCTGGGCATCATGGCTCCCAAGTCTCCCCAGAGCAATTAGATACTGCATCTCCAAAAGACATTGAAAAGAACAGCTGAAGAAACCGGGACAGAAGATGTCCTTAGACACAGAGATACTAAATCAAGTTAATCAGTGTAATTAGTGACTTTGTCCTTCTCTGGAAATTCAAAGCAACAACCCACAAATGTGGAAGAGAAACCATGCTCCAGCTATATTAACAAAGCAATTCTGCTTTCTAAATGCTTTCAGGCTGCATTAAATTTAATATTTAATTTAAAATGTTTCTCTTGCAGTTTGGGCAGGAGAGATTGTTCTTGCTTTGTACCTTAATGCATAACTTTTAAGAATTATGAAAGCCAAGTAAAATTGTGTTACAGATCACAGGGGTAAAATAAAAATACATAATTGTAATTATCCCCAGACAAAGACTATAAAGTCAAGCAATTTTGAGCCAGTCATACCTAAACAAATCCAAGGTGCACACAGGTAAAGCACCCAGACCTCCTTAATTTGCCTTGGAGTAAAACAGTGGTGGAGGAAATAGATTAAAAACTAATATATTAAAAATAATCAATTTAAATTGTCATATATACTTCAGATTTTCAATCAATCCTGTATCTTTACGGATTATGGCTGTCTGGGTGTTTATGTATTAATTTTCTACTTGTCATCTTCAAATTTCTTTTAAGTACAACTCTAAAACTGAATTTCCTGGGATATAATACTTTATTTAGGGATGATTACAGCAACCCTCTAATGGTTTTGCTCACCTAATGCCAAACTGGTACTTACTAAAAGTGACTTTAACGTCTCCCTAGCTTCTTCTCCCTGAGACCAGGTGCTATAGACCCCACTCCAGTGTTTCTTGAAAGTGGCTACAAAAAGAAGTACTAATGAGACACTATGTAATAATTGCAGTGATCAAAGGGAGAAATGGGCAGCGTAGTGAGGAACTATATGTGATCCTCTTTTCAGAATCTTTTTGCATAATCAAAACAGTTACTACTTATAACTCGAGACTTAATTTTCTTCCTCCCTGGTCATATATACAAGCCTGAGAATAGAAATTATCCTCCGCGTGCAGAACAGCACACAAAGTCAACTGAATGTGTTAATACAGGATTTTAAAATGTAACCCAAGTAATATGCTTGAGATCACACAAACAGAACTGCAGAACTAATTGCTTGTTTCTCACTATGGTAACTCAAGTCACAAACCACCCTGGTCTTTCTGTTGGAGGGAACACACATGAACCAGGAAAAAAATAATCATCTTTTCACTTGCCTCTTTTCTTTTCTGAAGCAGCAGCTCCAATCTTTCATTAGCTCTTTTGCCAATCATTTTGTTTCTCTCAGCTTCATACTGCCTCTGTGTATTATCCTGATGAATGCTCAGGTTTAAGGCAACATTCACAAGAGCAGTCATAAGCTTCATAGCTGCAAAGGCAGAAGACAGAATATGACTCTTTACCGCTCATCAGAGCTAAAAAAATATTTCCTCTAGCAGATCCATACTCACAGAAAATAACCAACTCGACCCTCACACAAAGCCATCTCGAAAGGCACTTCCCACCCAACAATACCCAGGACACTTGGCTCATCTAAAGATCACAAAAGAGAGTACATATACCACATTGTGCTCCAGGCAACGTTCTTTGCCACCTTCTCCAGAAAATTATGCAAGTTCTGAGCGTGTAAGGTCAGTGAGCAAGCATGCGAATCTGCAGGATCAGTGTACACTACGAAGCCAGTTACTATGGAGTTACACATATTTCTCTACTGAAAAGTATCATTATAGATGTTTCCATACCAAGGGCAACTCTTAACCAACAGCTTCTGAGGATTACTCAATTTACAAGGGACCACAGCACAGTTTCTCTGAAACTTAGTCTGACACTGCACTGAAGTCAAGTGTATAGTTGCATAAAAATACAATTAAAAATTTATCTACCCCTTTATATGCATTTTCACACATACTGGATATAACATTGTTTACATCTATTTTACCATATTAATTTACTTTCACAAAAATAGTAATAAGGGTCTTTCCCATGTTCTGTGTGGTTACATGGCATATCACAATTTACAATACTGAAAACAGCAAAATAATATAACAAACTATCACATCCTCTCTGGCTAAATATGCAGCGTTGTCTTCAAGGTAGAAAAGCAACTACAGAAATGGAGAAGTGACGCTATTGTTAGGGTAACTCTTTGTCTTATCTTGCTGTTGCTCAAAGCTGGTAACTCTAGAAGCACCGACACGTACTTCTTGCCTTAAGTTTCTCACTATAGTGAATCATTTCTCATTCAAATTGGCTAGCACAGAGGAAAACTGAAAACAAAGACCTCAAAAACATTATTTCAAGAATAAATTAAATTCTAAAAATGTGTTTTCCTATGACTTTATTGAGACTGAGCTCCATGGCATCATGCTGACCTCTGCTCTGCAGGACAGCGATATAATTAAATGTGCAAAAACTAGCTTGAAGGAAATTTTCAGAATCAAATCAAAAGCTCTCAAACTTGTTAAAACAAATAAACGATTAAATAAATGGCATGTATTATCACTGGAAAATGCTGGAGATCTTTGACAGCTCCTATTCCTAATGTAAGCACCAGATACATATATATGTAATGCAAGAAGCCAGCAGCGGCTTAAAGAGCTGAAGCTAGTGGTGATGAACCTCGGCTTTAGCATTCGCTTACACTTGCTTGAAATTTCTGGCTGCATAATCCATTCCAAATGGCAGTAACTATTTCTTCCAGACAGGACAGGTTTTGAGTGATGTCTCTAACGTATGGTGCTGTTTCCTGTCTTCTCAATCAAGCCTCTCATACTTTCCAAACATCTGTCCCCCACAAGGATGAACCAACCAATGTAAGGGACCAGAGTGCACACCTCACTCCATAATCTCTCTCCTGTGAACCCATCAACCACAGTCTAGGCAAACAGCAAATCAAAATCACCTGGAATTTAAGACAGTATCAGCTGGAAATGAACACAATTTCCATCTCAATTTAAGTAACAGGCACAGATTTCCAACCAGTTATCTGCAGTTCAAAGTGTTCACCTTTGATTAATGACTTTGTAGAGGCAAACTGTACACCTGGAAATTTATGCTTGCAAAATTCATGTTTTTACCATCCCGTTAACCAAGTAAGATGAAGAATGCAAGGTGACAGGTTTCCAAAAGAGTTCAGTCACTGTGAGTTGAAGGTTTTTGTTTTCAGTTTTAAAATCAGCCTCCAATCAAATCCGAAGCTGCTATTTCAATATCGTTGGAAATCTGCCTCTTACTTAGATTCATAGCAAGAGATGAAATTTTAAAGAAATTCTGATTGAATTTGTTGGACACTGGGTATTATGCTTGGAAACCTGAACAAAATTCTAAGCAGCGGGTTGTGGAAAGACTAAATCAGTAATACCGGCAGTAGAAAAATTCAACTTATAACAAACTTCTCCTACAGAGGCTTCAAATATTTGACATGATCTGTGATCAATGTAGGGAGAAAAATCTTCCAATAAGAGCTATTTTCAGCACATGAGAGGAGCAGAAAGGTATCACCTGAAATAACCAGCTTTAGACACCTACATGCCAGCCACCCTAGTACGGTCTTGTAACTAGAGAAAAACAGTGACTTCTAGAGAGCAATCCATCCAACCTTGCAGGAGACATCTCATAGAGGTCTGATGAAATAGGCTAGAAAAGCCTGTTTCTATCCAATGATACACCCAGGGCTTTCCTTAGCTGTAGGTGGCTGTGTTGAAAGGTGCCGAGCGGCTGGAGCTAGAAGACAGTGAGACCTTCAACTATGGCCCAGTGCTCTCAAACCTAATGCTTCTCAGGAGTGAAGGCACAGACTTTATTTTCTGGTGGACTGAAATTCTCTGATAATACAGTTTTCTTGACAGGTATTTAAAATAAATTTGTATTCTAAAATACAAAATTATTAAGACATTTTGTACAACAAACACCTAATAACAAAATACAAGCCATAAGCATGTCACACTTGCTTTACAGGGTATGCCAGGAATCTCTGAGACTAAGTGCCTCCACATACTCCTTTCCAAACAAAAAAAGCATATTTTAAGTACAGTTATACCATATATAGTACTTGGATTTGATCAAGCTTTCTGGAGTTCTCAGTGTTAGTCAAATTCCACCTAAAAATTAGGAGTAATTCTCGAAGTGGCCAAATAGTAGCAACTTCTTTGAAAAAACTCTTCTCTCTGCTAGCTTACTTACCAGCTAATGTACTGGTGTGCCTGAAAGCCCGGACCTGGGAATCTGACAAACCAGTCAGAAGAGAGATCACCGTGTCCATCATGTATTCATCATAGATGATGCTATACTGACACTGTCGAATGAGCACTCCAATGAACTCGCAGAAGTTGGATCGAAACTTCTTCCACTGTGGCCCAGGCATAGTAAGTGGATAATCACCACTGTCCTGAACAACAAAAAAAATGAAAATATGAAATATTAGAAGTCTCCCCATTAATTTTATTGTTGTTGTAGCCATCACAGTCTAAAAGTCTATGCTAAACACCACCTTTTTCCTTCAAGACAATGGAGAACAGCAAATAAAAACAAACACATTATTCTTCAATAAACAAAGAAGCTTGTTGGCATGAAACCGTTTTTACAAAGATTGCATTATAACTGTTCCAGACTTGCAATATTAGCTCTGTACAGTCCAAAATATGTGTCAAGACTCAGTTATTTTCCTTGTGTCCTGGCTTAGGAAGTGGGGGGAAAGGATGAGAAAGGAATATTTCAAAGTATTTAAGATCGAAACCTAAAGAAAGGTTTGTGTGATTGAAGGTTTGTGTCATTCTCCATCCCCACTTCAACTTCATGCTAATATTCTAATCAACTGGCTGCTCCTCCCCACAAACTTTGCTTTACTCAAGTTTACAATTGAGATATTATCAAAAGTAAACATTGCCCTTCTTTGATCTTATACACTTACCCTGTTTCTAGTGGTTAAAACTTTGCTTCTGACAGAAGTAGTAGAGATTTTACTACATATTCATATACCCCATACAGTTTCATACACCCCCTCTTCCCAAGATTACTGCAAGATTGGAGCACGCATGTGAACACTCAATTTGTTTAACTCCTCTTCAACTCTGCTCTTACTATTCTCACTTGAAGCAATATTGCGTTTCAGTGAGACTGCCCTCCCTCAAGTTAGTAAATGCTTTTTTTCCTCTTCAGTGAAAAAGACTGGATATCTGGATAATCTCCCTGGTGATCTGATTTGTAAGCCAATTTCAGATTATCCAAAACATCAAGGCAATAATGGTCCATCCTGAATCAGTCCCCCAAGATAAGAAGTCAGCAGTATCAAAGTTAAATCCATTTGCACACATTTGTTCTGTGTTTTTTGTGAAGAACAAGCACTTTTATTCTCTCAAGACTTATCACCCAGACTGAACCACATAAAGCCAGTAACATAAACGTAGAGGAGATGTAATCAAATAACCTTTTACCTAAACTTCATAAATTATATTCCCCTGCAGCAAAAAAACCCTACCAATTTAACCAAGTCACACACATTTGAATCATACTAAAAAAACCAACCACAATTGCAAAGTGCTCAAATGTTAGAAAAAGACAAAATTATAAGGCAGTCTTGATGACCTTACTGTCTCATACAGTGAATACTAAATGGCATTATTTTAACGAGCAATATCTTTACTTCTAACTTTGAACGTCCAATTTGAGAAAAATAGAAGCTTTAGTTTAAAATACATCAGAGGGTTGTAAAGCTCCTGGCATGAAGATATCTCCTGGCATTTTCAATTGTTGCTCTGAGTCCTCTGAACTTCTGTAAATCAGCCCAATGTGTTATGTAGTAGAAACCCAGATAAACACAATCTAAAATACGCAGCAGTATCATTAGCTGTGCCCTGTGTTTCCAGGTATTTGTTGTTTATGCCTAATGCTCTTGCTAGTGAATTTCAGCAAGGTACAGTGTCTTGCCATGTAAATACAAGCCCTGCATTAGTCTCACATTTATACAAGTTTAGGACTGAAATTAAAACGCTAAAGCTTTCTGCTCAGAGTTTTCCTGACAGTAACTCCATATGAACAGCCCAGACTCATTTTCTTCTCCCTGTTTACACCGTATTTTCAGAAATAATCTCCAGACTAAGCCCCTGCCTGCACAGTACCTGTGGGAACTCTGCATGTGAATTTACATACATAAAATATATTTCTAGGTATGTATACATAATTTTTTTTGTAACAGATCCTCAGAATCTCTAGTTTGTGTGTAACTACTCACATTTGTATGACATATTTTTAACTTACAATTACATATTAGACAACAGTTTTGAAAAGCATATGAAGACTGCAGCAAGAGCATCTCATCTGGTTGAAACTGGAAGAATAAATTTATAATAAAGCCATGTTATTGGATGTTTTATTCCTGAAAACCAATAAAAATGTGATATATCAGTGACACTGACATGACACTTCATGGTCCAATGGTTAGAAAACTCAAACCAAAACAAGTTTTTGTTCACCTGCTAACTCTAGCACAAGAATTATGAGGGAATTAATCTACAAAATGCCTGTACTCATGACCCAAGCACCCAAATAGTGCAGCCGATGGATGTCCATAAAATTCCCTGTCTCAAACTGAACTTGTGGCAGCAATGAACAGTTACTTCCATCATTTAAATCCTGCGCAAGCATTCTTCAACTTACGATGAGGAAAATCAATGCTTCAATCCCTGCCATAAATGCAGAAATCATGACAAGCAGGCAGGTGATTACTGCAGCACTGATAGAACAGTGCAACAATCTTGATAAAGTAAAGAAAGCAGCAAATCTGAACTTCTCAATAGAGATGAAGATGTTTTCTGGGCAGCATACTGTGCTAACAAATATAATGTTAAGATTTTGCCCTAGCTAATACTACACGTACTTTTCTCTTTTTTTTCCTATTAGCTCTAGACTTGTAGAAATGATTTGTCATGTCACAAATATGACAACAGGTACCTTACATCACCTACACACATGTACCACTGAGCACTAGCCCCTTTCAACCCTAAGCTGATACAAAAGACTTGGCATTTTAGGTATGTTTTGGTACAGGGAAGAAAATACACTAACAAGGGGATAGCCTCCATCTGAAAATAGCAATCTAAAGATGACAATGAAGGTAGGTTCTGATGGGCTGATAAACTACCACATTTTCACAAGAGCATCACGAGCTTTCTCCTTCACTCCCACGCAGTCAGACCATTACCTTCTCAGACTGACATGGGATTTAGGGGCACAAGGGGACAGCAGGGCAAGGGAAATGCTCTGGTGGCAACAGCCCTGGGCAAATGCTTTGTCTCAGGATGCCATGGGAGGGATGGACACTGGGATTTAGGAGTTCCAGGGTACTAGAAGAGGTATTACATGTGAAATGGCAACAGCGAAATTTAGAATGAAGAACTGAGGGCTGTTACCAGCTGTACAGAAAATGGTGGTGCTTTACTGAGAAAAACAGATGACCACTCGGCCTAGCCACCACTGTTCGTCTCCTGACTCCCTTTCTTTCATTGTTTAACACAGACTTACAAAATATAAAGAAATCCAGTGGCAGGATGAACCCAAGGAAGCAGTCTAGTTGGTCAGCACCAAGTCAGGGAGCACAGTCAAGGGTACTGCTGGAAGAAGGCAAGAAGTAGATCTACCTGCGTTCTCTTCTCCTTTCTCCAGCAAGAGAAGAAAGGTTGGGCAGGATCATGCAGCTCTGCCAAATCTAGCCTGAGCTGCCTTCAATCAAAGGACTGTCACTGCGAAATGGTGTCTGCTACCAACAGCTCTCCCAGAAACAAACGATTGTTGTTCTGACTTTTTAGGTGGTGGACACTAAACAGAGGGCCAAAAAGTGTACTAATGCTATACCAACCACAATTCTACAACCTGCTGAAGACCAAGAATGATTTTTGTTGTTTCATTATGTGTTTTACCCTGAACAGTAATATAAGCTGCTCTTATTCTAAAAGCTTGTATCTTGGCAGGTCTTTTATTGTGACTACGACATCCTGCTAAGCACAGGCCAACCTGAAATACTATGACTAGCAGTATGAACACAGGTCATTTAACATGTAACATTAAAAAGGCCATATAACAATTATAAACTTACTATGCTGGGATCATCTGATATATGAACATTGGAAAACTGCAAAAAATTCTAAAATGTTTTTGACTATTAACAGGGTACGAGTTCATTCCAGATTTCAAAATATTCACCAGGTTGTGGTCTAAGACTAACAATTTCATGCTTTCGTACTAAAACCCACAAATTCTTTCACAGATCCGCTCAAGTGTTAAAGGCAGAAGCTAGAACGGAAACTTTCTGTTAGAACTGTAAAACTTGTGAAAAGTTTTAGGTAATGGAGAAAGAAAGCTTACGTACCAGTAACTGTTAACTCTTTGAGATATGTTGCTTATATCTACACTCATACTGTCACAAGGAAAAGAGTTTTTTCCTCCTTTGAGAAAAAACTTTGACTGTTTTAAATTTTTTTTTGAGAAATACTTTCTTCCGTCAACTGTGGGACAATCCTCCCTCGGGCAAAATCAGCGTTCTTCGGCTTTTGGACAGTGCCGTGGCCATTTTATTTTGTACAGTGGGGCCAGACTAAAGACAATATCCAATTCTGCTTTTAAATTACACTAGCAAAAATTCACTGCATTGCATTAACTTTGGTTAGGTGATGTTTTAAGAAGTCAAACTAATTCTGTTAGAATGTAGCATGAATTGATACCATCCTTTTGATTGTCACTGTACACCTACATTTTATTCCCTGTACCTTATCCCACCAGTACACAAAAGCCCTGACTGAATACCTGAGTACATCAAAAGGAGCGTTCACATGGCCATTGTTAAGTATATAGTTAAATGTTTTGTTGTTCAAGGCCATGAACAAGATGGACATTTTGCAGAGTAAATCCTGAAAAACACTAGTGCTCATTTTCATAGCTCTCCTGCTTAACTTTTTGAATCACAGCCTTGGCATTCCATCTAGAAGTGATCACAAAGAGACACTGCTGTGATAGTACACTTACGCCCTTAAACTGGCTAATTCACAAATTTTCCATACCAGTATTTCAGCATCCAGGGCCTACTCAATCCACAACACTGAGTTTGCAAGATAAATGACTATAACTACCTTTTCCAATTATTTTATTACTTTTTGAGTTTCATTATTCTTCTTTCCTAAAACTCATGCTGGCTTGTTATTCCTCATCCACCAGTTTAAATCGCTGCTTTGCTTGACAGTACAATTTCTGATACTGAGACATTGCTTATCCACTGGTTTCTTGCCCACTGCATTTTTATATTAAAAGAAAAGTATATTGTAATATCTTTTGTAATTTTAAAAGAACTATTTGTATACTATACCTCATCAAATTCTTCTGTCATTTTCCTTATGATTTCTGCATTTTGCATGTTCCTGAACATTTCAATTCTTACAGTACCTGTAATGTAATGAAGGAACAAAAGAAATTAACACAACACATTTTCTGTTACATTAAAGTATCAATGTTTTTCTGGTGCTAAACTTACAGCTTAAAAATATGTATGAAAGGGTATATAATGCAATAATAACAGGAATGCATTGAACAAAACTGCCTCTTGAAGAAGTAGGTAAAAAAACCACAATCACCTGTCTTGAAAAGTGCTGTCAGACTAGGAGTTAGCAAAATTTTCCATCTTTTTACAACTGAGTGAGTGTGATACAGAAGTGATAGCAATGTAGGACTCATGCCATGTCTGCACAGTGCTTTTAATTTTGTTTGCAAAATAAAATGAAGACCATCTTTCAGTTCCACAGCCACTGCTAGTAATTCCCCACTTTTTACGATGAGTCACCTGGATTATAGATATACCATGACCTCTATGCAGAGACACAGTAGTGGGTTTCAAACCGCTTAGCTCAGGACCAGCACAGCTTATTGACACAGCCACAGCATTGTGGGAATGAGCTACAGCACCTGCAGACTGGAGCTAGCACAGCTGCATCATGTGCTGCTACCGTCAGCAAGCTTTTCCAAAACTAAAGGCTCCAAAGGGCTCAGTCAAGATGTGAGCCAGCTCAGGGCCAAAAGCAGCAGTTGTATCTGTTGTTCCTTCATCTGATTATGCCATTCCCCCTTGTTATGCAAAGAGTGAAGCTGACAGGATTAACTTTTTACTGTAAATTGAACAAAGCCAACAAAATTGAAGGTATAACAACACAACAGCAATAAAATTCTTTTGACTTGATCTTCAATTCAATCAGTATAAAAGAATAAAATATTTTACACATTATTGCCTTTGCAACTAGATGTTGTCTAAATATCCAACCATGTAACACAAGTCGACATAGAGAACTATTTTTTTTCTACCGCACAATCTTCATTTGACTATTTCACAATCTTCATTTGTTAATGGAAGAAATGCAGAAAAATTAAGCAAACTGCAAAGCTACAAAATCCATCCCAATGTCATTAACATTACAAAGAGTAAGTGTCCCTGCTTTTGCAAAAAGTTCAAGTGGATTAATGATCTACTGCATGGCTCCAAAAATTCACGCCGTAATAGAAGCAGCTTAACAGCTAATAGTATTAGTTTCTATATATAAAGGATAAATAAAGATAATTTAAATGTACTAAATATTATGAGAAAGTTTTAATTCTGCTATTTTATTCCTTGAAAAATAAGCATTAGAAGCATATGCATTTCAAAATATGCAAGCACAGTTAGAGCACACCAATCCTCTAAGCCTCAGCAGGGGTACTGTTTTACAACACAACTTGAATATTGATTTCTTGAATTGATTTTGCTTCTTCATGAAATAACACTTACTTTTAGCCATTTCAAATCAGATAATGCCATCAACCTCAGTTCTAACAATGACAATTTAAGTTTGTGCATGATAATTTCCATATTATTAATAAACAATTAGTAATGCAATATATTAAAACTAGAAACCCAAGAGAATACTACCATATGACAGTTGAAGACCTATTTTATCAGTTTTGATATCATCTGTACATGCAGCTACAATTTAATGTTTCCCCCAATACTGGAATTTTTGAGTGAAGCAGTTTTTACATTATGTCTCTAAGTACTAGTGGACAGCTATTCCTGGAAATTCACCTCAACTGCATTAATACCTTTCTCCCACTGCATGCTGCCATCTGTTGCTCTTCTCATTGGCAATATAACCCTCATCAAATAAGTAACCACTGATCTTCGTTGTTCTGTTTTTTGTAGCCCTGATTCTAATTTTATTCTTTAATATTTATGACTTCTGTTAATAACCTTAAATAGCTTCCATATAATATATAAAGATGTCACTTTGTCAGAAAAAGTAAAAATACTATAACTAAAATTCCTTGCTAATGCCCCACATGCAATTCAAATTCTCAACTTCTTATAATTCTGTTCTGGTTCTCTGTATTTTTTCTCCCTGAGGATATGGAATGCAATTATACTGTGGTCATTATTATTTAGTGCCTCAGACAGTTACTTCTGAAATGACCTCCTGCATGTTACTCCACAGTTAAGCCAAGTATTATTTTTCCTTGACCAACTTCTCTTGAGGTTTCTCTGTCAGAGGGTGGCTGTTTAAAGCACAGCTGCTTTAATTCAACAACCCTGCAGATGCAGCAACAGTGCTCAGAGAAAGCTGATGGCTCACACCGGATCCATACGCACCAGCCATGTCCCATCAGACAGCAAATCGTACAGACTGCGCCACAAGACACGTGGAACCTGCCCACTGAATTGGCCAACGGGACAGGCTACAGACACAGGGCTACAGGCCATGGGCAGTTTCTGTGGATTCGTGGAAAGGCTTTTTACCTTCCCTGACTAGAACTGAGACAGCATCATCTATGTCTCCTGGGCACTTCAGGATTTCCACTGATCACTGTGCAGAGCTATTACAGGTGAGGCTAGTGTAGATTCTACATATATCTTCCAAACCAGCAACAGTTCATTTCTCTTGGAGCATGAGGCAGGGGCATGCACAGGATGAAACAAACTCTTGACATCTCCTGGGGACGCCAGGGTGGACAAGAGCTCAACACTGCCAAGGAAGTGTTAGCAAGCATTAAGAGGAGTGAAGATGAACAGCACTCATCAATCACTGTCATGTCTCATTCTTTCCCCCACTTTTTATGACAAAGTTTACTGGAAGTCAGGTCAAGCAAAACGAGCATTTCTACTTATCTGGCAGTAGGTAACAGCTTTGGCCTGACTGCTTTTCCTGCTACCACCTTTCTGCCACCCAACCAAAACACAACCCTGTCTGTTCTTCTGGGAAACTGAATTAACACTCCGTAAATATGCTACAAAGACTCTGCTCACAATACATTTCATGGTGTCATCACAACATATCAGCACTGCAATGGTCAACATTGTTCAAATTCATAATTTTTATGATTAGTGAAAAGCTAAGCTCTCTCATTTTAGAGTGAATCCTTAAAACATAGCAGATTTTTTATAAAATAGAGTTGAAGGTGTGGAATGCATTCCTGTGTCTCTACCTTACTTACGCTGCTACTAGTCTTTTCTAAATGGAGTTTTACCTCTATCATGAAGCTCTCATTCTGCATTTAGTGGAGGATTTAAATTGTCCTAGTCCATTAACAAATTGAGAAGCCTGATCTACTTCAGTACTAAGTTCTCAGTTCAAACTTAATCACAAACATTGTGGGTATTTTTTTTTTAAAAAAAATCTTCTTGCTGACATGTAATTACATTTCCTTAATGACAAAATTCCAGTTTAACTTTCAGCTAGGACAGATACCAATTTAATTTGTTAATAATTAATCATGTCATCCAACCCAGCTTTTAAAAGTGAAAAGAAAAAAACCATATAGAAGACACAACATTATTTCAACAACAGAAGATTAAGACTAAAAGGGTCTTTATAAAATGGGATGAATACACTTAAAAAAAACAACAATGAAAAGCTGTGCACAAAACAAGATACAATGTTTCTAGGAGATATACCACAGGCTCAGTGGCTTCAGAACATATTTATAGTGAGAAGACTACCCAGTTATAATAGTAAGCCCTGCAAAAGAAAAGTAACAAAAAAAAATCCCCAAGAGCTCTGTAAGATATGTAAGCTTTCAAGGCTGAGCAACAACCAACCTTTCATACCAGGAGTAAAAGAGAGTACTCTTTGGATGCAGGTTGTTCCATGACTACCTGTCCTCCCCTGAAACAGAAGGCACTAACCACTGCTGGACAGCAAGGAACACCATCATTCCAACTACTACATTCCAGTGTAGTACATGGAGCACCTACAGGGCACATGCATACATGGCCCACTGCATACGGCAATTCTGGTATTTCTATAGGGAGGGGAAGCTTATGTAACAGAAAGAAGCGCTGCACGTGGGCTACTCCAGCTATAATTGCCCGCAGTCATTTAAGCACTATTAATGAAAGCAAATTACTCACTAGTAAATGGACTCTTGAAATCTAAACTACTGACAGTTGGTAATAAATTATATAGTCTGTAGTACACTAACTACGCTATGTAGTCAGTTTTAATGTCTGGTACCTTTATTCACAGAAGCTACAGAGGTAATTTTGTCCCTTCTCTTTTGAACCACCTGCCCAAACTGAATAAGCTGCAAGAAAATTGCTTCTGGGAAAATTGCAGCTCAGGGCTAAAGTCAACAAATATAAAGTAAGCCCACAGTCTTCTGTTAAAAAAGGATTAATTGTGAGTCCTTAAATTCGTGGTGACTGATCAGTATCTCTCAACCACACAAATTGGAAAAACAGTAACCAGAAGAAAGATTTATAAAGGCATCAAGAGAAATACGCTAGAAGATTTGGACTGGAAGGTATCATATGAAAAAGGCAATGCACTCCTTTGCATTAGCTGAAAGTCGATAGTTAGGATCAGAGCACTGGTAAGTGATCTTGACTGTTGAAAGGTCAAGAGAGGGCAAGTTTAATAAAGATCTTCCAAGGATGGATGATGATTACAGAACTGCTGGATGGGCACTATTTCCTTCCCTTGATATCATTCAATGTGCATTTCCTATACCTCTATCTCCACTTACTATTTAGATCATAAAACAATCCACTTCAATGTCCATAAATGCAATTTTTAATTGTCTCAGAAACGTTAGTGACAAATCTCTGTATGAAAGATGATAAACAAAGACTGAAGTCAAACTATAAAGAGCACATTATTTCTCACCGCTCAACTTGGGTCGTGGCACACTTCTGTAACACTTCATTTACTGTTCCCAGAAGAGAGCTGCCTGAAACTAACCAGAAATTACTCACACCAGTAAGAAAGTTTATTTTCTGTAGCTTGCTCACAATCACATAGGAACACTGAAGTAGATCTTACCTCACTGGAATCAATAGGTGTTAATCATTAATCTAAATGGAAGCAGTACTGGGACAGCTGAAGCACATCCAAATAGATTCCGAGACTCCTAAATCCCATCAGGGCTCCTAACTTCCTATTGATTTCTATGCTTGAAAACCGAAACACTTTACTGAAACCAGAAGTCAGGATTCTAGAAAAGTCAACCTAAATACTTAGTTGAATTTCAGCTTTCACAGCACATGCAGGAATAGAAGACTCTTCTGTTGATTTATTCCCCAATTCTTCCTGTCGCATGGACTCTACATTGCCCAATTTCTGTCGCCAATGAAGCGGTATTCAAAAGCCAGTATCTCCCTAAAAGACACAGCCCTAATTCACCCTTAGAATAGCTTTAGATGGTGAACTCTTACTGAATGAATCAGCAAGAATCCCAATAGGAAAAAAAAAGGAAAAAAAATACAGCCTCATGCAATTAAAACTGTATCACATTTAGAATCACAGGCAACTGTTATAAAGAATTCTAAAGGTTCATGTAAGTCCACCCTCCTACAATAAAACCAAAACCAAGCACCCATTAGTTCCCAAAATGTTTTCAAATGTATTCTGTGAAATCTCCCTACAATGTTAAACCCCTACCATTCACATGATACACAGTATAGACAGGAAAAACATATTCTCTTGCTGCAGTCCAATTCTTTAATTGACCTTCTGCTTATTAACTAACATACCAGAATATAGTTCTGTTACCCTTAATTTTGTTTTTCTTATTTTATGCATTGCTCCGATTTCGTCCAACATGCTTCGGCAATTCATGAATATTTACCTTTAGTTCTTTGGGTTTTACATTCCATTTTGATTTTCAGACCACTGCATAGCACATGATTCAAACAAGTTGTTCTCTTGCTGTAATTCCTATTCCTCCTTTGCTTTAGGTTATTTTGCACTTGACTCTTGAATATGGTTTCTTTTTTGGAACAGGAAGCTCCTCATTTTTTTTCCTTGGCTCTGCTACCCATACAGACTTGTACATCTATTTTTTCAGTATAGCCTCTTCCTCCTTTGAACATCATTACTGTTGTTTTGCCCTTCATATTGCTTTCACAGAACTAGGAATATTATTATTCTAACAGCTGAGGTCATTTAAGTCACCATCCCAATAATGAGAATTGCCTCTAGCAGAGAACGTTTTCCATTTGTGTTCTCCATCTTCTGTATCAAAAAATTGTCACTACCACACTGTAAGAACTCACTGGACAATCCTTAACTTGCTATTCTACTCCTTGATGAGACCTTGCCAGTTTAAATCCATTCATCTCATAACCTATTATACTGTACATCATATGACCCACATAGGGATCAAAAAACAATGAAGCTTTTGTATCTGGCCGCCTTGTTTTGATGGCTCATAGACGTCTACAGAAGAAACTCCTGGCTTCTCTCCCCTGTCACTGGCTAGGCATCTTCAAGAAAGCTATTCTAGATTTCAGAACAGATGTAAATGTTACACAGGACAAGAATTCAGTGGCAAGCATTTTCCTGAATTTTCAGATCTTGATTTTGCTAAAAATCCTTCCAAGCAATTTTCCGGAATTAGATAAAGCCCAGAAAAAATATTCCAGAGAACTGTGTTAGCCCCACTTTGAGTCTTAAGTCTTAAGCTGTATGAGAGACATATGAATAGAAAAGACTTCCACCAGAGAGCAGAGAAAAGGACAAATTAATTTGTTGCTTGTCATCATGGACAGACACTTGAGGGTAGAAATGTCTTTCTCTATCGCAATGTGATGTTAAAGCTGAGAAAAACTGCAACAAAATTTAGGTTCTGGCATGGAGGAAACTGGCCGTTGCAGTCCTTTCATCCTTCTTAGGGCCCTTTTGTGCTCTCTCCTCCCAATGCCTGACTGCCACCTACAGTTCCTCCTCTGCGCTCATTACATGTCCAACGATGACACGCACGTATAACGTACAGTCATAAACTGAGACAGAAAGAAGCACCTTGAATGGGACCACTACTAAAGCATTTTAAATTTTACGCCTCCATGATACAAAGCCCAGAAATCCATTATTGCTCTGGTTTATGTAACTCAAACATAAGCAAGAAAACACATTTTTCTTATTATCATACAAAAAATTAGCTGAGCTGTTTCTGCTGGCCATTTACAACTAAATTCAGCCTAAAGGAAGATGTCTTGCTCAGTATGGAAACTTCAATGTGATCTCTTAAAGTTTACTAAAATGGAACCAGATGATTAGGCCTAGTCAGCAGAGGCAGGTCCTGCCTGGCTGCCCTGATCTCCTTGTGGGACAAGGTGACCCCCCTGACGGGTGAGGGACAGGCTGCGGGTGGTGGCTGCCCGGGCTGGAGCGAAGCCTTTGGCACCGTCCCCACAGCATCTCCTGCAGCCACCGGCTGCTCCCGGCCGGGCCGGGGGGGCTCTGCGCGGGGTCAGGAGCTGGGGGGCGGCCGGGCCAGGGAGCGGTGGGGAATGGAGTCACATCCCGCTGGCGCCGGGCACACGGGGGGTTCCCCAGGGCTCAGCGCCGGGGCCCGTCCTGCTGCGTGTCTGCACCGCCGGGCTGGGCGAGGGGAGCGAGTGCCCCCTCAGTCAGGGCAGGGGGCACCCAGCTGGGGGGGGCTGAGCTGCTGGGGGGCAGGGGGCTCTGCGGGGGGGCTGGGCAGGCCGGGCCGAGGGGCCGAGGCCAGCGGGTGAGGGTCGGCAGGGCTCAGCGCCGGGCTGGGTTAATGGTTGGACTCAATGATCTTAAAGGTCTTTCCCCAACCTGAATGATTCTATGATTGAACCAATCAGTAACGTTGATAGTGCCAAGAGCTATAAGGAGTATCAATAAAGGCAGTCAAAAACATCAGTAAAGCTGGATGGACTTACTAGTTGTTTTGACTATCACAGTGCTCACTGCATGAAACAGTGGAATTTTAGTGTCGAATCCTTGCTATTTCTGATACCCAAATTGAAAGACAATGGTTTCCTTTTTAGAGTGAGCTATTCTACATTACATTTAGAAATGCAAGTTCTGAATGAGATCAGAAGTTGATAACTATGTATATAACTAGTGCTTCATGTGATTTGAATTGTTCATCTCTTTCCAAATGTTATTTGATCCAGAAGGTAACAGTGAAGGTAATGATTCCCTCGTTACAGGTATAGGAAGAAATCCATTGAAGACTTAGAAATTTTTACAAAGATGGCAATTATTTGTGCCAATGACTTTTGCCAATCCAGTTACTTCCCCTTGCTGCAACAACAACAAAAAAGTACACATTGTTATAGTAAAAGTGATAGGATCTTTATGTCTACTGTAAAGAAATCAAGTCCTATGAAATTCCTAAGCTTCAAACATGTGAGAATTTGCTACTTGCTTGAACTATCCTGTCAAAAGAAAAAATAAAAGGGGAGGGGGCGAGAAAAAAAAAGAAAAATAAAAAAGAAAAATAAAGAATCCAGGAGCGATCCAAAGAACTACATACCACTACATCCGACTACTGTGCCAGACTGGAAGCTGATGTACTACAGAACTGGTGGGCCTATTCAAGGGTTGATATTATTTTTGTGAAGTAATGCTTCACAGAACCCTTGGAGCTCCATAGGGCATTAATAAGCAGCTAAAAGTCATACATTTATGCAACACATACATTTTCAAAATCTTATAATGATCTCCCTCATTTAGTTCTTAATGAAGTTGATATGCAATAATAAAGAAAATTCTCAGATTAAAAGACAGGAAAGCAATGATAGCAAAAATAGTCAGTTTGAGAAGGGAATGAACCTATCAATAGGTCCTTCTAAGCATCGCTGTTGATAAAAATATGTTAAATAGCAGATAAAAATGTTTTGAATGAAAGATTAATAATGGAGCAGAAAAAGTTTGCTGGTGACAGAATTATTTAGAACAGCTAGAATTAAAGCTGAGAGCCACCATTGTCAAAGGATTTCACAGTAATGAAATTGGTAAAATGGCAAATAATGCTTTTCAGGAAGCATGCTAATTCCACAAACTACTAGTAGAAAAAGAAGTAGGCCGACATATAGAGCGTCAAAAATAGTACACTTCATGTGTTCAGGCCTTAAAATTTCAATAAAGCAAACTTCCTTACTCTGAGTTTAAGGCAGATAACACTGTTTTGATATGGCTCTACAGTATTTGCATTTGGTAACTCTAAGCTGCTTTTCATCTTGATGTTAATGCCACTGACTGAGTAACAGAAGCCAAATAATTAATAACTAAAGCCACTAAACTTGCAATCTAGTATTTGTACTGAATTATTTCAAGAAATACATCTTTTCATGCTTTGATGGCTTGAAATAGTAATGCTCATAAAGTACCCACCTTTTTGTCAGATAACTTCACACTTGAACAACAGCACATTACATGAACATGAGTAAAAGGCTCAGGAGCCTTTGCTACCTCCAAGGCAGCACTTTGCTCCTATTATGCCTTAAAGCTTTTGTGCTTGGAAGCATCCACAACTGCAGTTATCTAGCAGCTGTATCCTGCCCTGCATTGCCTCAATTCACTCTGGCTGAATGAGAAGCCTGTGATCAAGGAGGACACTTCACTCGATGAGAGGAGAGCACTGACTCCAGCATATTCTTGGGTTTAAGCTCCTCTGAAACTTTCCAACTGTTTACTTAGCACTGGTTCCAAGATTCATTTCTGTGAGCACTACTCATTGCTGCAGTTTCCTGCACATGTGCTGTAAGGGAACATTTGTTAAGAAAAACATTCCTTGTGGATCTGGTGAGACAAAAACTAACATACGGATTTTTGTATCCAGCAATCAGCACTAGGTGTTAGGAAGAGTGCAAGTACAAGTCATCACTGGATGAATCTTGCATTTGGCAGCAGTTCAGGTTTTACCTGAACTGCAAGCTGTTAAGCCACACTGTGACTTATTAATTAATTAATACCTGCTACTGGATCTATCATTTCTTAATTAGTTTGTATTTTTCACCTCCACAGAACTGTGCATCAATGAAATCTGCAGTTTAGCTCTATATTCCCTTAAGAAGGTACATAATTCTGTTTTTAAAGCTGCTGCCTGATCATTTTATTCGATAAGCTTGGGATCTTCACTTGAAGAGTGAATAACTTCCTCTGCTTGCCCTTCTTTTGCTTGAGTTTTTCTCTCTAATTTTGTACATCCTTTTAGAAATAAACTACTTTCAATGCTCAAGATGCAGATACAATGTAAGTTTGAGAGATTATTTTTTTCTTTGTTTCTAATATATATACACATAAATTTGCCCTTTATTTCTAATTAACTTTGCTTGGCAGTGCTCTGAGAGGCAAAGAGGTTGTATTTTCAAATTATTCACAATGACAGCAGGCTCCAGAAGTACACATTACTAACTACAGCTTACCACTGCATACGTGGAACCACACTTTGGCTGCATGCTGTCAGAAGTTACTGAAATCCAGCTATATAAACACAGGTAGTCTGGAAGTAGAGCTGCAAGTCAAGTGTAAGATACAACAATTTAAATATTTGAAATAAGTCCGTTTAGGTATATCTACTCTTTCAGAGTGCTTTTATCCAGGCCTGTTTTCACATCTAGACTCACCCATCACCTGTTAACATGCAACACACAAGCTTCCCTCTGCAATGAGGGGCCCAGTGTGGGCCTAAGCTCTTCCCTCTCCTGGGTGGGGATCTTATCTGTGTGTGCGAGTACCTGATGGGGGGATGCAAGGACAACCAAGCCACACACTTCTCAGTGGTTCCCAGTCTCAGGAGAAGAGCTCAGAAGACGAGCACACTAATAGAGTCTAACTGTGTAAGCATTTTTGCAGCCAAGGGTGGAGTAAAACTATTACTGCCATTGCTAACCAGAGGCCACAGGCATTGTAACTGTGCCTGTGTTCACTGCACCCTAGTCCTGGGCTGTTAGGCTAGTTATCAATGTTTTATGAGTACCTGCTGTGTGCACTGAAGCTTGGTACCAGGTGTCTCTTGTTGTAACGCACAGTTCAGCTGTGGGATAATACAACAGCAAAGACCTTGAAAATACACCACCTGTCTGATAAGCTGATTTCAGCTAAGATGAACCACTTTGTACCATTATTTTGCACTTCTAATGCACCAATATACTCTCTTTATACTTTTACAACATTTCATAGCAGTTACAATAAACCCCAGAGCAGTTTTAAAAATACTGAGTACTCCTTGAAGGCAAAATAATGGATTTCTGTTCCACCATACTGGAAGAGGCTTCATATATTACCGATTCTTTATTACGCATTCTTCTGGATAGCTAAAAGGTTTAATCCACCAATTTTGAACGTAATAAATAGATAATTATTATTTTTAAACAGATGGCTTATTCCTGTTCAGTTTTGTAACATTTTTACCAAGTGTTTGCCCACACAAGGACAAACTCACAGCTACTTACTTTCCTTAGAAGCCTAGAATTACAAAATAATTTCACTTGGCAGGATTACTGACTGCCATCTAGTCCAAACCCTTCCCAAGCAGGGCCAAGTAAAGCAGGCTGCCCAGGTGAGTTCTGAGTATGTCCCAGAACGACGATCCCACAGCCTCCCTGAGCCTTTATGCCTCCAGTACTTGACCACCTCATATCAAAAATGTTTTCCCTTACGTCACACTGGAATTTCCCATGTTTCAACTTCCATCTACGAATGGTCGTCCTATTGCTATGAAACTGCATGCAAAGTCTGGCTTCACCTTCTCTCTAGTCTCCCATTACTTGAAGAGAGCAGTAAGATCTCCCTTTGGCCTTCCGGTGACTGAGCAATGCTGTTCTGTCAGCTCCCCCACAGAAGCCCTTCTGCAAATCCAGACTCTTAACCATGTCACATTTATCCACATTTTGTGCTTCAAAGAACTTCAAGCTCTCTTTCACAGAAACCATCCACCAAGGATGTTCATTTCAGAGTCCACCCCAGGACACCCACTGCCGCAGCCCTGCCTGCCTTCCACTTCTGTGAAAGTGCCTGTCCCACCTCCAGGTTCACGCTGACAAGACAGCTCAGCCGTAACCCACAGACGTACTGCCAGTCTTCAGCAACCCTTCACACAGGTTTTGCCAAAGGATATTTTATCAGAGAAGCAAATTTCTTGTTAGTCAGTATCTGCATTTCTCTCAATACATAAAAAAAGCTCCATAAAACATGGCACCTCCACTCACCAGGAAGTTAGGAGGCGAAAGACAACCACAGGAGGATTATACGGCCAGGGTCCACCCTCCTTCCCTCACTCTTTCTGCTTCCCCTGATGCAGTATTGATCCTTGCCTCAGTCAGCTGTTACTCTTATTTCTAGCCCTACTTCTCAGGTTTCTCTGAAGCAGTAAAGAAGGGAAGATGAAAGAGAAGTCCTAAAAAAAGAATTACAAAAAGAGAAGTAATTATCTAGAGATCTCCAACTGATGTGACAGGCTCTAGACTCCACACGAGAAGGTATCTCATAAGAAAGAAAACAACGTAACGAGAAAAAAAAGTTAAAGAGAGAAACAGAATCCTTTACAGTGCCCTCCTTCCCCCAAAGCAACACGCCGGGCCTTTCCACAAGCTGTGCCACACCTGGCTGTTGCCAAAGACATGACAAAATCCTGCAGGCCAACAAAGCGAGTCCCCTGCAGCTGCTGAAGGAGCACCATGCTCTGCCTCTCCTTCACCTGCCTCCTGACCCTTGAGACAACTGATCGTGCTCTATTCACCTCAAGGAAGCTACTGTTAAGTGCGTGAGACCTTTTCAAAGATGGCTCTGAAGAAATACACTCGGTACAGGTCCTCTGCAATTTTACTTAAGCTCTTTGCTGCTCCCGTATGTGGATGGGAAGGATAAGGCCCGAAAGGAATGTCTGCATTTGCAGCACCGATACAGCACCACATCTCATTAGCAGTGGTATCACAAACAGACCAAAATAGCTCCAGGTTTCCCAGAGTCGATCCTTACTTTTCCAAATTCCCTGGTCACTACTCTTGAGATCCACCAGGCAAACACTGATGGGTATCTGCCCGTATAATTTATTTGATGGAAAAAAACCAGACATGGTAAACAACAACAGTAAAACAGACGCTTTATAAGCACTGCAAATAGAGCTGCAGTGGAAAGCTGAAGACCTTTAACAGCCAGTTTGATGAAAGCTGGCGTGCTTCATAAAATGAAACTGGAGATACAAGTTGTTTCAAAGACGTTTCTGTATCTAAAGCATTTGCTTTCCCTTATTAAATTACTTATTAAATGAAAGCCACCATCTACCTGAAAAATTTCTATGCTTCTTTTATTACTCTGAAAGAAGGAAATGAGACTTGTTGCACTTCTGTCTGTAGCTACGCTGCTTAATAAATTCTGAACTATTTGTTTAAACCAAATCTTGACTGATCTTGGATATAAAATGCCCTAATAAATTTTACAAAAGCAGGTAGTTGAATAGAAGCCAAAGAGGTCATTCAGGCACAGTATGAACCATGACCCCAATCGCTGTTAATCTCTCCCAGCCTCTGACAGAGGCTGCAAAAAGTCAGGGACGCTCACGTTGTGAATGCTGCTGCTTCTTCAAGGAAAGTTTCAATTGGAGCACAACCACTTCTCCCCCAGAAGTGTTTGTCTATATATCTTATTTAGTTTCCAAAAAGTTACAAGCTTCTTCCAAATCTTTTCGAGAGTTACACGGTATTCAGAACATCATGGAACCGTATCATGGAATCGTATCACGGAATGGTTTTGGTTGGAAGGGACCTTAAAGATCACCTAGTTCCAACCCTCTGCCACAGGCAGGGACACCTTCCACTAGACCAGGTTCATCTCTTCAAAGAGAGTATCTAACACTTCCTAAGCACATTCAACAGCTTTTGTATAATTCAGTAAAGAAGATCAACACAGATACACTAGAAATCACTCTTCATTAGTTCTGCTTCTCAGGAAATCATTTATTTAGAGTATATTAAAGACTAAAGCATTTACTGACCATGATCTGTGAAAAGACAACGTAAACATTAGCTGAGCGGGCTCAAAGCAATGTCTTCATCTTTCCCTCTCCTCATTCAAAATTATGCAAGGTGAGAGAAGTTCTCCTTTTTCACATAATTATTTTTGCTGCTTTGCTAGGAAAAAAAAAGTATGTTCTCTTACCTATTAGCTCACTCCAATACTCCTTTTTACTTTCTGACTACCAGAACACATGTATGGAGATTTTTCTTTGTCTAAGGAAATACAAATAATTTGACAAATCACATGCAAAAAACCCCATAATTTTTTGTGCTTAGAAACTATAATGCAGAAACTAAGAACTGCCAAACTTGTGATGCTCTGTGCAACCTTGACTTAGTCTCTTTGTGTGTCAACTTTGATGACTCCCTAACTTACATGGTTCTCTGCTATTCTGTCTGGCTTCATTAGCCACAGAAAACAGAACAGCTGGAAGCAAACAGGAGCTGTGTTGGTGAAACTGTTCTATCTCCAATGCATGCAGCTCTTGCTACAGCCAATGAACTAGGTAAGGAAGCACAGGAAGAAAGATGGTGGTCTTACACGAGGAACTGGTTAGGATGCTGCAGACTACTATTTTCGTTCACTTCTGAGTTCCTAAAAAGGGTCTGGACAATTTAAAACTATTTCAAAAGATGGTCGATAATGGCACATTCTCCATTTTCCAAGCATCTCTCTTGCAGTCTCATGGATGAATTTACAGAAGTGCAGACACAAACAGTGCTAACTGCATGTACACTGACTGTAACACTGTCCTTTGGCTACATAAACCCCCCTAAACTTAAGAAACAGGGGAAAAGCTTGAATCAGCCCTTCCTCACTGGAGAGGGTGAAGGAAGAGGGCTTAGGCTAGACTCCTGCTTTTTCCTTATTGCAAATATCTATCTATTATACAAAAACAAAAACTTCAAGTTTCCACCCATGAACTTTAACAAATCTTCTAGGTACTCCAAGCATAGTCATTATGTAATTGAAAAGAAGTAGCAGGAAATCAGTAACAGCTATGGTTTAAACATGCAATATGGTATCTGAAAAAACCTGCCCATAGGGAGTGGCACAGATATTGTATCGGCTGTCTCAAAATCTTTTTATAGCCATGACTCTGTGCCTGGATTAGCCGTTTACAGAGCAGAGACAGGATCTTTATTTACAAGGGATTTACAAAGAAAAACTAGATGAAGCCCTATATAAAAAAGCCCTTGAAGAAAAGTTAGGTTCTTTTATTTTTGATTGGAACTTGGCTACTATGGAAAAATGAGAGGAAGCATCATATTAAGAGTGAAGTTAAAACAACACAATGAAGAGTTTCTGAACTTGTTTTGGCACGGGTAAGAGAACAAGCACGTACTAGAACCAAAATCAGTAAATTTCTGTACATGCTTCTAAAAATGCAATGCAAGAGGGAACCGTCACCTTAGAACTGAGAAAAGATAAACTGCTGGCACACACAGAGATCACAAGTGTTGACAAGACAAATATAAGTACAAATGTCAAAGAAGGAGCAGAGAACTGAGAAAGCTCCATATATCACTTGTTTCTCAACAGTGGATGTCTAGGATTCACTAAGGAGTACTGGAAAGCAAAATTTAAAAAAATATACACCTATACTTACTAATACTAGAAAAATTTAAAAAAATATACACCTAAACTTACTAATACTAGAAAAACTAAACTTTACATAAGTGACAAAGCAGCAAGTACTGAAAAGAGTGTTGAAAGACAAACAGTAATAAAAAATGGATGAAATACAAGAGGGAATGAAGAGCCTGAGTACATTAATTAACACAAAGATAGTGGACTCAAGGGGAAAAATTAATCAAGTACCACTAAGGAAAAAGGAAAGAAGAAAAACACAGAGGAACATTGCAAGTAAGGCAGGTTTAATCTGGAAAAAGGCTTAAATCCTTATTTACAACCTCCTTTCAGATTATTTTGGATCTTCTGCCTTACAAATTTTAATATGAGAACCAGTTGAAATGGTGTGTTTTACTCAAACTAATTGTAAATACATCAAGAATTATCATGCCACTAATACTATTCTTTGCAGACATCCAAATGCAAAACACCACTTAACGCAGCAAAGAATAAAGCTGCCACCTTACTCATCTGGTTGTTTCTTACAGCTTGGTGGAAAAATCTTTGAAGTGGGAAAATACAAAGCAATACTTGGGTAAAATAAAGTATTTTAAAATAACCTACAGCTAATATTTTCTTTTGTAAAGAGCATTTAGTTTTCTCAGTACTTTGTAACAAACTACTCAGAATATGTTCTCCACACACAGAGCTTTCAGCCCTTTAGGCAATCTTTCCTTTTAAGGTTTCTCAGTGCTACCTCTCCCCCATTATCAGTTTAAGATGTCTGCAAGTCTTAATACCAGGTTATCTTTACTATAAAATGCTCACATTTTTAAGTTTAACCATTATGCTAAATTTTCTGTACAGTACCCACTTTTTTTGGCATAACTACATCCTCAGCTGTAACTCCATGTCAACACAGACTCTGTCTAGTAATTGCTTTGTTGTTCTTCCCACATTAAATTTTCCTTGAAGTCCACAATAACACTGAAGGGTGTTATATACTATGGAACAACTGCTTGATGAGAATATTAAAATTTGAGTTACATTGTTAATTAATGGCTCTGTTCAGCATTATATTCTGGCTTTACCATTCTGCAGCAGCTTAAAGCAGCCCCACCACATACCCATCTGACGAAATGAGTATACTGCTACTTTGGCTGCTGAAGAAAAGCTAAACCACTGGGGATGTACACCTGTCTGCCTGCCTGCCTCTTCTCCTGTTTCTTAAGCTCATCTGTGTAGACGTGCCCTCACAGAACACATTCCTTTCTTGTAATTTTCAGAATCTGTAATTTCTTCCTTTTGCCTTATACTTTCCCACACTTAAAGGAACAAGTGTACCTCTTCATCCTTGATTTCACTGTTACAGATGAATCAGTTTCCCCTTCTTGATTTTTTGCTATAATTGAGATATCATGCATGTAATTATTTTTTTCCCCAGCATATTTAGTACTTTTTTGCTGTCATTACAGGCTGATAAGAACTAAAAAGGTAAGTATAAAGGATTGCCCATTTCCAAAACATCTGCCACCTTACACTGTTTCCATGAGATTGAAGTCTTAACATAGCTAAGGGTTAAATGCATTTTTCAAAACAGTGCAATGTCTCTCACTGTTTCTAATCAGAATGAACTGCAAGCATTACTCAACACAGGCAGGCAGAGAGGAACACTACCAGGGCGTGAGGACTGCAGATGCTCTCCCCTCCCAAGAGCAGCTTGTTGCCTCATCTTCCTTCAGAGCACCAGGAAACACTAGCCACTGAGTAAAAGCAATTCTGTATTTCCCTGAAAGAAAGTTAGGGGACACCCACCTGTGCATTCATCTGTGCATGTAAAATCTAAATCTAAGCCCTGCAGTGTCTCTCTAACTTGTCTCACGTCTTCACAGCTCAGTGTTAAACCTCATCCATAGTATCGTTCTTGATTTTATAACCTACCGTAACTGGAGCAAAGCCAATGCAAATAAGTTAACTATTAATACTGTATGCTACAATAAATACACTTCACAATCAAAACAGTGTACTAGACTAATACATGTTACATTATACTGTACTACACTAACGTTACTCTAGGACACTGTTGAGATCAATTAAATATGAGTACGCTAAAATCCTTCCTTCCTTCCCTAGCCTCTGATTTTTTTTTTTCTGCCTAAAACATATTAAACACCTCTGTAATCATGGAGTTAAAGTTTACTAAGCTACTACTCATTCACGAAAGCACTGTCAAAACTAAATCCAACTTTAATTTTATATCCCAGTTAAGGAGGTAAAAGACATAATTATGGCATTATATACATAGCATGCAAAGTAGCACTACAAAGTAATCACTGGCCAAAGCGTCAGACAACTGGAGCAATACAGTAATATACCAAGTTTAACTGACAATTGTTCTAGGCCACCCTGTCTTTCTCAAGAGTAAACAGCTTATACACAACAGTTACAGCTCTACTCCCGTGTTAACACCTTGTGAACTGCTGAACTCAGCCACTGCCCCTTATCAGCAAACTGTTTATATCAAGGCCTCATTTGAATGCAGATATCTCCGAAACCTAGCACAGAAACTGGCTCTCACAGCTGAGTTAGCAGGTAAGAACCACAGGACCTAAGATTAGGTCATAAATATCATGTGAATGTAATTTTACTCTTTGATCTTAATCAATGCATTTTTATTACAAAGAAATAACTGGAATGGAACAAGGAAGAGTGGCAAAAAGAGGTTTATGAGAACCCTCTACAAAATTCCATATGGGACAGAGAAGATGTATATGGAATGATTTGTTATGTCTCAAAAAAAATCCCAAGGAAGTAGCCAGTATCAGAGAGCTAAATCAAGGGATTTTTCCATACAGTACATAACTGAAGTATAATCCTACTGTTACAGCCTGCCATAGAAACCAGAAAAAAAAAATGTCTGTAAATTAGTTATCAAAGAAATTTGAGAACATCCTTCACTGCTATCAGACAGAACAGTTTGCAAGTGCTTATAATGGGCCTGGGCTGGTATCTTTCCCATTTGCCACATTTTTCTGTGAGCAGCTACAAGCAGACCAGATAAGACAGGACAAACAGAGTGTTTAAAAAACTTTAGAGCTCAAACGTACTCTCCCACCACACACACACACAAAATAAAGTATCTGTTTGATAGAAGCATGAGTAACTACAAATGTACACATCACAAATTAAACTCTAAGCCACGGATTTAGTTACAAATTGACAAAAAATGCATTCAACAATGAGACATCATATGATAAGGGAGAATAAGCTGTATTCTGCATATGACACCAGTAAGTCAAATTTCTGCATCAACTACAAACCTGGGTTATCTTGATGCTAGCCCAAGAAGACTAAGTCTCCAGCAAAAAAAAAAAAAAAAAAAAGAAGAAAAAATATCGCATTACCTACAAATCTTGAGAACACAAAGCAAACAAGCAAGCTCATGCAGGTTTTGGTTTTCTGCTCAGATAAAGAATTCAAGACAGACTGCATCTCTTACAATTCCTTTGTTAATCAGGACTTGGAATTCCAATCTATAATACCCACAAGTAGTGCCAGGAATTGACTGGCATATATTTTCTTCTGTATATGAATGGAAAGGATTACATCTTCTGGAAGAAAATTCAGTGGTGATTGGTTGAAAAGACTTACAGTTCAACAGCTGCTTCGAAAATTACAAATCAAAGTGCTGCTGATCCATAAACTCGATCTTCTCATAATTTGGAGCAAAAAGCTACTCCACCACTGGTCACTTACCCAACTCACCAAATAACAAATCAGGACATGAAAACAAACTGACACTTTTCATCTGAACCTGCAAGGAATGCAGTTTGCTGATATTCTACCAATGGTGCCATACCAGAATGAAACCATGATTCCCAGTGAGGCATAACAGTTGAATTTATTTTCTCCTTTCCTTAAAAGCAAGTACGTTAGTGTATGTGATTCTCTACTTTGAACTGGTGGATGAAAAACTGAGTATGAGCCAACAATGTGTGCTCACAGCCCAGAAAGCCAACCATACCCTGGGCTGCACCAAAAGAACTGTGGCCAGCAGGTCAATGAACATGATTCTCCTGCTAATACTCTGCTCTTGTGAGACCCCACCGGGAGGCTGTGTTCAGCTCTGGGGCCCCCAGCATAACAAGGACATGGATCTGTCGGAGCGAGTCCAAAGGAGGCCACGAAGATGGTCAGAGGGCTGGAGCACTTCTCCTTTGGAGACTGGCTGGGAAAGTTGGGGCTGTTCAGCTTGCAGAAGGTTCTAGGGGGACCTTACAGCACCTGCCAGCACCTAAAGGGGCTGACAAGAAAGCTGGGGAGGGGCTTTTTACAAGGGCTGGTAGCAACAGGACAAGGGGGAATGGCTTTAAACTGGAAGATGGGAGATTTAGACGAGATATTAGGAAGAAATCCTTCCCTGTGAAGGTGGCGAGGCGCTGGCCCAGGCTGCCCCAAGCAGCTGTGGGTGCCCCATCCCTGGCAGTGCCCAAGGCCAGGCTGGACGGGGCTAGGAGCAGCCTGGGCTGGTGGGGGGTGTCCCTGCCCATGGCGGGGGGGTGGGGGACTAAATGATTTTAGGGTTCCTTCCAACCCAAACCGTTCTATAGTTCCATGAACCACAAAAATCAGTTAAGATTTTAGCTTTGTTAGGCCACAGTTTTCAGATAACCATATCACTGTAGATCAGACGTAACTGGTCTTCAAAGACTCTAAAAAAAAGAATTTGAATGATTTCCACTATATTCCCCACTGATGCTTGCTTCAGAAGAACTGAGAATCTTCAGCTGGCTCTAAACTATAAGTAAAACCATAGAACTGGAAATACTCATTACAAGACTTGGAGTTAAGAGTGGAAAGGTCACTTAGCAACTTGGCTGGCCCAGCAACTGTTGTCGTTTCCTTTCACCTACAGTTTCAGAATCCAAAACTGACACAGGTAACAAGATCAGAGAGGCTGATTTAGAGTTGCAGTTAGGCTGGCATGGGATCCAATGCCTTTTGGTTATCAAAAAAGTCGACAGTGAATACTTTGAAGACTCCCATTGAGCTCACTTCCAACTAAAGTCATGTGAGCAATATCCTTGGAACCAAAAGAGCTCCCTACAAATACCCTGTTGTACACACAGCCACTTCATAGAGTATGAACTCAATGGGAAACACATATGCCTCAGCTGTCGAGAGTCCCTATTTCTTTCAGTTCATAACTTCATAAAGAAAAAGGGGACTCAATAATTCCAGCTCTATAATATTACATATAATAATATTCCAGCTCTAACTGGAAGAAATTACTCATGTTGTTATGGAGATCCATTCTACACCTGACCTCACTGGTGTGTTAAATTTTGTATTCTTTCGTCTTCACCACCACAAGCAAAATGCTAGCTGTCTAATAGGCAGCCTGTGAGAACACAGGAGTAACAGCAATCTTCTGTTAAACTCAAAAGATGCTCTTTTCTTGAAATGCATTTGCCTCTTCTTCATCAATAATAAAAAAAAAGTAACTTTTAATGACTAATTAAATTGACTTGAAGAATATAAGATGAAAATCAAAATGGGGCAAAAATGGTTTGAATCAACAGAGCAGAAAATTGCCATGCATTTATGTCACAAGTTGAAATTCCACTACAAACACCTAATCCACAAAACTATTCTCTGCTAAACTATTTGGAAAAAGGGTACTTAGACCCATCAAATTATGTATAATCTCCTGTTATAATTATCAGTTTAATAAATATAATGCTACTTAATAGCGCTGCTAGGTCCCTCTGAAATGTCCTTATTACACAACTGCATAATTAAAGTCATTTGCATGACATTCCATTTCCCTACATAAACCATGTGATGTACTTACTTATCAGCTTTGGTCTCCCAAAATGAAAATTTAGTCTTTTCTTTTAATAGTTGGCCATATAGCAATTTTCTCAACAGCTTTTGTGGAGAACCGCTTTACCACATTACTTTGTTCCTATGTTTAAGGGATGCCAGTTCACTGCCACAATATGGCTTTCTTTTAGAGAGGATGTGGTATCTTCCGTTCTCTTCTAGATACCTTATTTAATTCATTAAATTTAACCTCTAAAACTCCAGTCTGTCCTGTCTCTGGAAGAAAAACTGTCTTTAAGGAAAGAAACAATTTAGGAATAATAATCATTGAACTACCAGCAAAAGTATGTAGCTAACAGGAATGTGACGTCATCAGGTTTTGATTCTCACTTTATTAGTTTATGTCAGGACCTAATTTTTGGAGATCTGTGATAACACTTCCCAAACAATCTTTAGGACATCAGTAGATTAGCGTTTTTTTGTTGGGGGTGGGGGGGTGGCGGGTGGAAGGGCTGGTTTTCTGTACCTGGTTCTGTACCCGGGTGACAGCAAAACTGTTGGTACGAGGGACTCTGTAGTTACTCCATTTACAGCCCTGCATAGTTGTCTAAACAGAAGCTCAATTCAATCTCCAAAATAAAACTGTAATTTGATGGAGCTGCAGCATATAAGTTACAAAAGCATTCACAACTTCCCTTAAAAACATGCTTGACAGATTTTGCTGCATTTCAAATAAAACTCTGCAAACTCTTATTCACCCTATGTTCAAACCTGCACCTCCATTTCTCATACACATCTCCTGTGATCATTTATGTATTTAGTATTCTTTTGCTTGAGATACCTATCCATCATTACCTGTGTAAGATATGATACAAAGGAAATCATTTAGTCTTTCTAAAACCTCCACTATTCATTAACTGCTCTTTTTTTAGGCAGGTATCTTATTTCCAGCAGTTTAAAATGCTATGTCATTTTACTAAATTTCAGGATGACTCTTTAATATCAACAATTCTTTTTAAAACACTGTCATTTTTTGTTTTTATCTTAGAAATTTATCACCACTACCTCTTATCACAGAGCTACATGCATTACTTTGTGGTTCCATTCATACAGTTGACTAAATAATCTTGATCCAGGAGTCTGTGCTGGGATTAAACATGGTCAATAGCAAATGTATTCTTGTCATACTAAATTAGATCTGAAGTAAAAATTGGTTTAGTGCTTTAATCGTTGAGAATTTTGGGATCTGGTATTTCTAGAGTCTAAAAGAAAAAGATTATTTCAAGCAACAACAATATTGGCTATATATCCATGTAGTTAGATATAGCTACAATAAATCTTCATCCCCAGAAGTTGCTAAAAGAATTTCTAGACCCTTTTCCCATTATCACAGTTTCCTAAGTCACACCTTACAAGTTATTCAGAACACTTATTTCAATAATGATGAAATAAACAAAATTAATAATAGAGATTGTGGTAAATCTAACAAACTACATTAAAGGTATTTCAAAAGATGATGTTACGACTTTGTAGAAGCTCATTTCCACAACAGATGGTACCTATTAAACTCCACAGACTAGTCCTGAGAGAAATTTCTAAAGAGGAGTTTTAACGTCATAACTCCTCTGAGTTCATCCCTTTATGAAACCAGGCAGTTTTGAACTGAAATACCCAGGACCCAACACCACAAGCGAAGGGTATGAATACCAGTTGTTCCAACCTGAAATGCAAGCTAATGGTGTTAATTAAAAGAAGGGAGAAACTCAACTCTACTGCTCACTTCTCAGCTGATGTCAGTTATCCAAGAACCAGGTTCAGCTGTGCTAGGGGTTATCAGCTCCTTACTTAAGGGTACAGAGACAGCTGGCAAGGGAGCTCACCACTGTTCCGGCAAGATCTGGTAACAGTTTTGTATAACTACCTTTTCCACCTTTCCAGGTACCCAAATACATTCCACCATGCTTTCTGATTGATGCAAATACAAAAAAGACAACAACGTGGAAGTAAAAGCCATTTACACCAGTGTTCTCCACAATGGGTTTGTCCCTAGCAGTGCCAGAAAATGCCAAAACTTCCAGTTAAAAGGAGGTGAAAAATTGTAAGGCTCAGCAGGTCATGGTTCACATTAAAGATGGCTGAGACAACATGATCAGACTGATATAAGCCAAGAACGAAGTAGGTAGTAGTGGAATGTGAGCAGGACTGTATCGGCTTAAGAGCTGACTTCGTCTTTTTTCAAATTTAGATGTATCATCTTCTTTAGAAGTCAAGATGCTCTTTTTCTTCTATATCCAGCTACTGTTGAATGCTTGCAAATTAAGAGACTATTGGATTTGTTTTAACCACTTACTTTGTGCCAGAGAATAATAAGGCTTTTTCATTAGGATGCAGACCTTTTTAATCATCCCCGTCTTTTTCTCTTCAAAAGTAATTATTGCAGTGTGTACTAGCATTGCACTTAATAAAATAAATCTATGGCTTCCCTAATGCAAAAGGGGGAGAATCATAATGACAATGTTTGCCGAGAGAAATGTAATTTTTGGAATTTAATTCCTACCCTTGGTCTGGAAAAAAATCTGACTCGACCTTCCGCAGAATTTGCATCTATGGAAAGACAAGAGACATTAGGACCTTTCCTGTTTGTAATCCAGTAAAGAAGTGCTAAGATCTAGTGGCATTTGATTGCTCTTCATAATTAGTTCGTGTCTTCAAAGAAAGTACCATCTATGTAAATTAAAAATAAATAATCCAGCAATTTTTCTAATGCACAGGTAGACGCAAACTCATATACAGGCATAATTTGCTCACAAGTCTTAGAACAATATCATAAAAAAAAAATAAAAATCAAACTAATGGTTTTTCTTATCTGCTTCATACAGGGATGTCCCTCCTGTAAGAAATTTGTATTATACAGAAAACAAACTAAACATAAATAAAGAGGCAACGACATACATCTGGCTAGTAAGACAGCAACTATTCTGAATCCACAACTAGAGGTATTTATTGCTCTTCTCTTAAAAAGTTATAGCATTAAGGCATCACTGATCTGAGACAGACTTCTCAAATAGTAACTTCATAGTCACATTAGTACCATTTTCCAGATCAATATGTATGTAATTAAATGAATACAGGGGAAAACAAGTAGTAATATTTTAAAACCTTATACAATTTATCTCCAGTGAGCAGTGCCAAAAATAATTTTACAAGCTATAAATTTACTAAGTAGTACACAGGAGCAGAACACAGACTTTGTTGCACTCTTACAAGGAGCGCTTTCATTTTCAGCAGAGATTTGAACATATTATACATAACTGGCAGTGCAGAACTTGCTCTTAGACGATGATTTCAAAGGTAATTTATCTTTACTTACATTATACATTTGCTGTAAAATATCCTAGTATTGCAAGTTCCATCAATTAATTCAATAAAAATATTGTAAATTATTTGAAAGTTGATATTAATTCATATTAATAAATTAGTTAACAGCTGATTTTAAGCCAGCTTATGTTCGGTCTGCTGTCATAGTTGAAACATGACTAGTTCAATATATTCAGGTAGCGAGTAATAAAGAAAAATACGTTTGGTTCAAATTACTGTCACTCCTGTAACCAATTCATAGGGTGGAATCTTGGACTGAAGTCAAACCTCAATACAGCAGGTATTTCATTTGGATGTTGAAACCACAGACCAGTATGTACGACCTTCATTCATGTCTCCTGTACTGAAAGGTCAGCAAATGCCTGCATTTTCCCCCCCCCTAGTTTCTGAAAGTAGTAGGATGCACCTTTTGGGAAGAAGATGCCATTAGATCACAAGTGGTTATAAAATGTGATGCGCTACTTCAAATCTTTTTTTACCCTCTCAGATCTGAATTTTAATTTATTTATTTTTAATTTTTTAAGGCTTCTCACCCCCAAAAGAGTCAGGGAAACACAAAGATTAAAAAAACCAAACAAGAATAATTTTGTAGCTGTTTTTCCGATAGCCAAATAAACTTTTAAGAGCTAAAAAATAGAAAAAAAAAATAGTAGGAAAGAAAGAGGACATGAAGTGAGAAGTACAGATACTTCCTGTTTGCTGCTGAAAGTAACATTGAAAATCTTTTTGGTTTAAAAACTATATACACAATGAAACTAAAGCTCTACTTTCAAGAACATCAACAAGTATCTACCATTCGTAGTTCTTCAGAAAAATTCACACACCATGAAACCGTATTAACTGTTAAGTGTTTGATATGAACTTTTTAACCTTACCTACCTTCATTTAAAGAACTGAACTGATGAAGCATTTAATACATGTCTGGTAATCTGATTTATCTTCCACCCAAGCCAGTTAATAATTTGCATCTTATTTTCAGTTTGAATTTTATAAGCTTTCACTTCAAGGTAAACACACTGTAAAAATGACCTCAAGGCTCAGAAAACAAGAAGTACAACGTTCATATCTGGTTTATCTACACCACACATGAAATTAAAATTAAAATTAAGTCATTTCCATCTTTCAGTCTTCCCATTTTTGAATGTGGTTAACAACACGTTTTTAACTTCGTCATATGGTTATTGGGGTGTATTTATTTCTGTATACTGCGCGTATGAAATATTTTATAAATTCTTGACGTTACTATGACTTAAATATCTATTTTTTTTAATGTGTACTACTCCTTTACTTTGCAGCTTCTCACAGACTAAAAAGGGATTTTGTTGAAGAAACTGGGAGAAAGCATAGTTTATACCCTTAATAAAAATACAGCCTCCAATGCAATGAATAGCATTATCTTCTAATTTGTTCAAAATACTAAACTTTTATGATATCAACTCCTTAATAATAAATGAATGACCAAAGAGGTAAAGCTTTTTAACACATGCCAAAATCAGCAACATTTCTCACTAACAATCTGCAGCTCATTATGAAAGGACTATTTGAAGGAAATTATATTTATCAATCAGTCTTATTTCTATGCTTAGTAACATCCATCTGTATAGTTATTCTATGGTGTTATTCATGATGTTATTCCATCAATCACAAAACAAAACTGTGTACAAATAAATGCCAAAAGACTAACAGTTTTTAAACCATTACTCCACTTAAATTATTATACCCCCTATTAAAATATTATTAATCAGAGTAAGTAACACTATTTCCTGGCTTATTTGCTTTCTGAAATCCTGTCCACAGCAAAGCAAGTAGTTGCTTTTTCATGCTTTGCCAGACCATACAATGGCCACTTTATGGTGCTTTTTCCTGGTTTTAGCCTTCAACTTCCCTTGGCAAAAGAGGAATCTATTAGCTTGCCCTTAATTGAGAGCACAGAACACTAATAAAAATCAAAACAAGCACGCATCCTGCATTCAAGCAAACTAACTCAACTTCTGCACTTGTTGACTCAGTTTGCACCATTCAATCACAGAAATTTTCAGAGGATCTTACTGGAATAGGCGAGGAACAATTAGAGATTCAAGGCTCCGGCTGGAAGAGAGTGTGGATCCCCAAGTGTCTGATTCACAAGGGAAAAATCCATAAAGATGTCCTGCTTTAAGCACTGGGCAAAATGTTCACACACAGATTCCTGCTTAACTCAATAACTGAAAAAAAACCCAACCCTAACCACCAGCAGCAATCAAGGCTGACAGGTGACAGTTTGAACATTTCTTCATTAACATTTGGTTCCACACAAGAATCTAAAGAGAAGATTTTGAGTGGAAAAATAAGATAGGAGAAACAGCAAATAAAGAAAATTCAACTGCTTCCTTCACCAACTACTCCTAAAAAAACACCTGCAGTGTGCCAAATCACAAAACTGCGTAAATGGAGAGCTCCTTGTAATCCAGAGAAGGCTACAACACTCTGAAGAATTCAACAGTAAGGGAGTTCCACCAGTTTTGTTCCGCTGGTAACTGGTGTCGCAGACCTGTCTGTCAGAGCTAAGGCCAGCAGCAGTGCTCAAACCACTTCTGAAAATCTCTTTAAGCATTTACAAGTTTCTGGCTTACCTATCAGAAAATAGATGAGAGGGAAGGAGAGGGATGGTAGAGAAAGGATGGGAGTAATTTCACTATATACTCAAAAGCAGTCAAGTAGTTCTCTTCAACTATGCGAGAGACCTTTTTCCCCTGCAAAAGAAAGCTTCTTTTCTTACGTGGACTCAATGGGTTGGTTTGTCCTTCACAGCTTAAGAGGCTGTTTTAACCACTAATTGCTTCTGGTTAGGAAAAAAAAAAAATATTTATTCCACAAGCATGGCTCTCCGCCTTTAAAATGTAGAAAGGTCAGAGTGCTGGTGGGATTTTCTGTTTGTTTTATATCAATAACAGAAGGCAAAAGCAGACAGAAATGCAGATACCCAAGTCAGCTCTAAATCCACGGAGCTCCAGAAATGGAAACAGCCTGGTTGTCATAGCAGCAGAGCATGATACCTGAGCTAATTACTCCGTCTGAGAGGCAGAGCTAATTAGTCCAGATGCAGCATCACACTGACACAGTTATAATCCTTCTGGGACCTGGGCAAGCATATTGCTGATTAGACATTTCAGCTTGCTTGCAGCTAGCTCAGAGATCTCAGCCTACTATGCTGTGCTTTACACACATATTCAAAAAAATAAAAAAAGAGAGGAAAAAAAGCAAAAAGATGTTCCCACGAAGAAGCAAGCAATGGAAAAGAGCTCTCAAAAAATCCCATAAAACTTTGAACACTGATCTGCAGCTCTTCTGCAAGAGAGGAGGACACCTGTATCCACAATGCTACAGACCAAACCACAACATTTGAAATGGAAACCTAAGGAGTATGGATACACTTCCACCCCCAGCCAAGTGAAAGTTATTTTAAAAATTGGTTTACCATTACCACAAAAAGTTCCCTGTTATCTAAAAATGCAAAACCCTAAATTAAGTTTCTGACAGAGAAGTAAGAAGTAAATAAACCACCACCAGCTTTAAAGATCGTGAATACTGTGGAAAATATATACCTACCGCTAACAAACAAACCTGTTTTTTTCAAGGATTGGAAACAGCATTTATTTTCTTTTTTTCCAGGAAGTATTTTTGCGTTAACTTTTTTAACTATGGTACTACCTGATACAAGATCCTCTCTCTAGGAGAAGCAATGCATTTTGAAACGGTAGGAAACACAAAGTGAATAGGTGAATGCATCAGTTAACCATTTTCCTGCCACAGAAATACAAAGTAACGTCATGGAGAAGACTACACAAAGGTGTGAAAGGCAGGGATTTTTGTTGGTATTCTTGAAGAAAAAACAGAAAGATAAAGGAAAAATTATTTAAGAAACTATTTTCACTTCTTAGTAATCAAAATTAGCAAAGGCAAACACACACACTTACTGAGCAGGCAAACTAGTGGAAAGATGGCATGAAAAGTGATTTTAACTCCCATGCAAATCTAATTATTGAAGTGCTTTTGGTAGCTCAATAGAACAATCTTTCAATTTATACCAAATGGTCCTTTAAAAACCCAGAAAGATTACTGAGGTCATGCTAAAACCAAATCCCTCATGTTTTAATGGACATTATTGTATGAACCACAACATATTATACAGAAAGTAACTGATTGAACAGATACTCAGAAGAGTTGACAAAAGACAAGACGTTCTTGAATATTAGGTTCATATTTATTCAATTTTGAGTTGCACAGATCTTTTAAGTTCACCTCCAGAATTATTTTTACAATTTTTCAGTATTAATAATTTACATAACATGCTTGCCTATTCATATCTATAAGAGATCAACTGCATTTCAGGAACATCTCAAGCACAGCTGGAAGATGCTAAGAGATTCATTCAAGTGTATATGGTTCCCAGGAGAATGGGATAAATGCATAAAAAACAATGTTTCTCTAAACAGAAAGGTATTTTTGTCAGAGTCAATACTGTTGCTAAATAAAACAGTCTGGTGCCTAAATGATTTCTAATTAAAGTCAGAAAATAGACATACACTCTTCGCCTGCTTAAAACTTCTGAAAGAAATGTCAAGTGCATTTTACTTATATCTAGATATCAAATAATTGTAAGCACTGTTAAAATGGTAGGTTTATAAACTTAGCATCACTTTCAAAGTTTCCTGAGGAACCTCCTCCCAAGCTAGTTGTCCTCCTCCCTTCAAGTTAATGATCACAAAGTTAGAGGTAACAGTAAGCATTTAGATCCAGCTTTAGGAAAGAAGGCTGGAGAAGCTGAGAGGACGTCAATGGAGCAAACTGAAAAGAAGAAAATTAAGGAATATTTAGGAAGATAAAGTAGCCATTGAAATTCACAAGGAGCTGTTACTCATCAGAAATGGAAACAAGCAAGTATATCAACAAAATTCTTAAAGGGAAACAAAAATGTCATAATAGAGCTTATAAACTTCCCTGGAAAAGAAACTGGGTCTTCCTCACAAAATACAGAACATCCTCAGATATCCGTACCTCATTTCCACTAAGGACAGCTTAGTATGCATTTTGCCTTAAGTGGACTATCAATAAAATCCACTCTTTTCTGATAAAGTTTACTTAATCTAGAAAACAGGCACATTACTGGAAACTGGAGAGAACAGAACTGTTTGCCAGGATTTTAACCCTCTTTTACAGCTGTTACTGTACCCACTGCAAAAATTCCAACACAGAAATAAATCCCCCAAACATGCTATGAACTCAGGGGATAAAGTCATTTTTGCTTCCTTTCTGCCATCATTGCTGTTCAGGACGAGAAGGCAAATAAAGCAAGCTCAGCAGACAGATATCCCTGAGGGTACAAAGCAGAGTACCAAAAATGGATAGAAAGTCACCATTTAAAAAAAAAAAACAGAAGAAAAAAAAAGAAGTAAATGACATCAGCCACTTGAAGCGCTGCTGCTTCACAGCCAATAACCGAAAGGTTTTTCTGGGAAGCAATTGCTTCAGCAACATATGGTTGACAGTGGGCATTCAGCCTGCACCAGTCAGTAACAAGAGGTTTAAAAAATGCGAATCTTCTGAGATATGAGCACTGCTTTCTCTAACAAGGAGGAAGAAAGGAAGCACAAATTAGAGAGCAGCAGGGGAATGAAGATATTTATGACATGCCTCCACCAAAAGCTTGCATCAATAGAAACATATGGCCAAGGATCCCTTGTGTTTAAAGCTGCCCAAATTCTTAGAAAGAAGCCTGTGGGGTTGATTTTTTATATACACCTTTAGGAGAGTGTTAAAAAAGAAGTGAACAGAATACAGCTACTTCTACATAAGCTGCCAAAAAAGTCTGAAAAATATTTTAGGGGATCTGTGAAAACAGTACAGACATTGACACAGGCTGGTAATCTAAACTCTAAGCTTCAGCCCTTTCACAGAATGCTTCCAGAGCTTCAGTCTTTTCCATCATCCACAAAATAAGTTTACTTCCTTAAGCTAAGAAAAAGGGTTGCTGAAGCTGCTGATGGCTCATATTTCTTTTCTCTGATGCTTCTAACTGTACTTGGGATTTCACCTAAGAAGGAAGAACAGGGACTTCTACCCAGATCTTCTGATGCTAAAGGTATATTCCCGTATCACTCACAATATGAAGAAAAAGAATTTTGGAATTGCAGGTTATTTTCAACTCTACTCAAGGCAAATTATAAAAAGCATCAGGAAACAGCAAATAGTTTGTTTTTGGACGCTACAGAGGGAGGGAGCAGGGCTCTGTCTTTCTCTGTTTTCAAGGCTGAGTTAACTGAAAAAAGACAACACATGAAAAATTCATTAGAAGGTACAGTGTGGCAACAGAATGCTAGAAAGACTGACTGCCGCATGTCTGGTAATGGAGACTGCTTAAATAGGGTATAAAAGGCAGGCCACTTGCTGCTGACTTGATAAAGTATTACAGAGGAAGAAATAAGATGGGTGAGTCATCCAGAAGAAATCTTTCTTGCTAAATGAAGCCAATTGAAGCCTGACTCCTTCCCCTTCGGTTTAAAAAACCCATCATTTTCCTAGAAAGAAAGACAAAATAGCAAAGTTAAGGTACAGCTACACCTACTAATTCTTGTAATTAAAAAATGAGGAAGAAACAGAAAGGGGAAGTAAAGGCATGCCTACCTTGATTAGCAGATCTTTTGTCTTCTTTTGCTGATGAGTGTCACTGTGAGGATTTGTACACTTTAGGATGATGACAGGAAAGTGAGAAAAAGAAAGGGTAGGCCCTTAACAAACATGCTTTAAATAAAATTATTCTTGAACGTAGACAATATTTCTATATAAACCATGCATATGAGGAGTAGCAATCCATGTGTATCCACATCTTTACCAGCATTTGCACTAATACATGTTTGTATGACTGTCAGATTTATTCTATACAACTTGTTTCCAACGTTCTGTACCTCGACATCCTGAACACTGGATAAAGAAGTTGATTAAATCCAGAAGTGCTATGTCCCTGTCTTGTTTATATGATTCAATCCAGTCGTCCACCACAGACTGTCAAGAAAAAAAGAATACTTATCAGAGACTCTTAAAAAGTGTTTTATTAAAGGCAAATGACTTATTATTTTCAGAACATAATTTTATAACTGAGCATTTATTTTGCACAATTATACACGTGTACAAATTCAGAAATCTATACACCTTCTCTCAGGGTGGAGACAGAACAAATATTGTTAGGGAACAGAACTATATGCATCATTTTCTGGTGTTATGATTGTATAAACACAAGTTCAAATTGAAATTACTGTAGTTCCTCAAAACTCTACTTACAGTATTCATCCAGTTTCAAAATTGTGTTGAAAAAACAAACACTGTGATTCCTTTCAGAATGACCAACATATATTCCCAGAAAACTGATGAGCAGAAACACTTTGGGATAAAAACTGATTTTATATTGCACAGTGAACATCTCTGTATTTATAAAGGCCAAAGTAGTGCATCAGTCATTCAGAAACACTGTACATAGTTCAGGAAGACAGAATGCAACAAGGAACACTTAGTAAATAAAAATAATGTACAGAAGTTGGTCTTACAGTGTTTGCGAGTCAATAAGCCACCTGAATCACAGTATATGGAGCTGAGTCACAGTTTCAAACTGCACTCAGAACTGCAAGTAGCCAGGAGATAATTTTATAATCACTGATACGCAGACATACCATGCAGTCATTATTATGAATAATAGCAGGGAGGAGGACAGAAAGCACACAGGTGTGAAAAATGTTTGTCATCTCATATATTAATCTCTAGAGACAGAAAACGTGCCTCAGCTTGATAAGAAAGGGCACTAAATGAATTTTGCCAGTCAACACTGAAGTGCAATCACAGCATCAGAAAGAGTTAATGGCAGATACACATCTGCAAGGAATGCAGCAAAGCCCATAGCTGCTTCCCATACAGATACTTTACCCCAGAGTTCTGACTACAGAACCCTCTCAGAGCTGTCCAGACCTACAAGTTATAAAACTCCAGATGTAGGTAAAATGAAGCCATGAGAAGGCAAACACAAAACAACTAAAGAAACACTTAAAAACTGTTCTAGGAAAGAAAGAGGGTTGTGTGAGGTCCTTCTTCAGCCTGCTTCACGCTTAAGGAAGACAAGTACGGCTGCCTTTCATGTCACTAAAATACAGTGTTCCAAGTACCTCAGTTACATAAACACTGAAGGTAAGGAATTGTGTATGTTTATTGTAACCAAATGCTATGTTTTATTTATTTTGTGAGACAAAAGAAAAAATCTTTACTGTTCCATACATGTGGCAGCATTCTTTAAGAGAAGTTTGATTATGCTATTGGAGTACACCTGGCAAATGGATTATTTTATTTTGGAGAGTTCAGGTTTGCAATGAATTTTTATAAAATTAATTTTAAAAATCCTGCATGTACACATCCACCCCACCACCACCACACCTACGCAACCAGCTTCCAACCATGCTGAAAGAACAAACATGAAAGACAAAATCCAAAGAATTCAGCCTCTTAGAAAAATCTGGCCTCTTTCTAAATGAGTAGATATAAAGACAGGATCTTGAAAAATCCCTCTGCAGTTGCTAGTTTATCCAAGTGCAAACTGCCCTGATCACCAGTGGGACTTCAGCAGGTGTATGAGAAAAGGGAAGTAGCAAGAGACACACACACAACTCTGAACTGAGCCAACCACTCTCGTTTAACACTGATCACTGTTCTCCTTAACCCAGGACAGGATGAGACGATCCATATTATTATGTTACTCAACAACCAGCCTGAGTCTCTAAACATTTAGTTTTCCAGGAAGCTTAAGCTTTTACAGGTTTTGTCTACCCATACACCCACACATGCATGCCCAGTAAGAGAAACAATCTTAAGAAGAGGTTCATCTGCTACTTAGAAGAAATTAAAAAGGAAGTCTTGGCCTCTAATTCATCTTCCCACAAGCTGAGGGGACATGAAGCAGCAGCACAAAAGCAGTTATCTAGAACGCTTCGCTGTTACTTCATCCTGAATTTAGACCCGTTCCTGTAAGTATCAATCATTTCAATCAATCAGCAGAATTCTCCAGGGCACATAAAACCAAAAGTAGCCAAACGTAAAAATTATTTACTAGACCAAATATTGACAAACCTTAACAACCAGACTGCTGGTGTACTACCAGCTTAAAAGATTTGTTTGAACAGCTATATTAGTGGAGGTATCAGAACAACATGCAATTGCCAGCAGCTATTTTTTTCACTGAAGAAAATAGCAGCTGTGCTGGGTCGGACTATATGTTCAGCTGCCCAACAGGGCTTACAGATGTAGGGAGAAATATATGAATAGGCAAGAATATAACGATACTTCTGAATTACTCTCCCAGACCCTTAAGACCCTAGCGTATTTCTTCTCTCACGAACGTATCTGTCAAAACCAGGAAGTTTCATACCTACACCATCTTGCAGCAATGTGTCTTAATCATTCACTGCCAAAAAAGAGTAATTGTTTTGTTTTAAACTTGCAAATTGCTAGATCTATTTGATGCAACCTAATTCTTACAAAGAAGAGAAAACAAATCTGAAGCTCCTGTTTGTATTCTCCATGCTCTCGTCTGGTCACCTCTTTCCAGGCAGAATAATCCTACACTGTGCCACACGGCTTGAACAGAAACATTTCCATATCTTTATCTTTGCTCACTCTTGTCACACATCTCTTAACAGTTTCTGAAGTCTCCTATATTCTTCTTCAAGCCTGGGAAGTCTCAGATGCTCTTCCTGAGTGTTAGTAACTAGTTTGCCAGCATCTGAGCACTGTCCACAGCCTAGTTTCACATAAAACATTCCCTTGTAGAAGCAAGGCTGACCTGAGAGATTCATTTCTACATTCATAATTACTCCTGTTTCTTGCTACAACATACTGCCCCTTCAGCTACACCACCACAACTGTTTCTGGACTGTGCTATAAATATTACAAGTGAACCCATTCGGACTGAAAAAAAGGGGGAGCAGAGGGGAGAGACCTGGAGGAATATCTTTTATTTTTGTTTCTGCTTCTTTCAAACAATTATTCAATTGGTTTTTTGCAGCGCTACCTCAAAACCACAGCATCAGTGCAGCTCATCTCCCTTCTGGTATTTTTTGTCTCCTTCTACAAAAAGAATTTTGAGGGACATGCTGTGCTGTTGGGCACTAAGGGCCCACTCTGTCCTACCCAGTACAGCGCTCACATTTTCAACCCAGAACTATAATGCAATTCACAGAAAAATAAAGACAAGCAGCCGATCTCAAGACTGACGGACCAGACTCGAGGCAATGCAGTCTTCAGTGGCAGCAGTAGATAAAAACCAGCAAAATCAGAGGGAAGGTTCTGAGCAGGGAGAGCAGGCAGAGCAGGCAAAGCCTGCCTCCTGTGTCATCTAGCCCTAGCAGAGGATGGACAAAGCTTCAACTAGAATGTTGAATGTTTGGGTACAATTCCTTTTACCTAACTTCACATGCACAGCCCATGTAGTCACACAAGCTAGTCACTGCCTTCATCCTCTGCAGCGTGTACGTGTGCACACACATGCACACATATATAGAGCCAATATCCAGTGGAGATGGCAGCATAATCCACCCGTCTAGAGCAGGTTCGCAGTGAGACGCGATGGCTCCCGCTTAACAATGCTGGGGTTCACGCCAAGCCAAGCACAGGCACCTGACCTCTTGACATCAGTACAAGTCACGCAAACTGTATTCACCAATCCCTAAAAATAAGAGGGGTATTTTCAGGGTATCAAAATCAAAGTAACACCCACAGAACTATATCTTTCACACACACCCCATGCACATTTGGCACGCTTGTTGGTAAATTTTTTTAAAGATTACAGTTTAAGACAACAGGAGATAATGAAGCCAGACTACATATGCTACAACAGTTGGAACTTAATCAAACTGTTGACTTCTGATGTAACAGAAAAGAGCTATAAAAACTGAAAACACTAGGATGAAAAAATAAAAATTATACAAATCAGACCTAAAACAGAGGCAAGTATCAACTGAATCAAGAAAAAACAGCAATAATCCAAATACCAGGGAAAAGGACAAACACTAGCAAAAAAGAAATCAAACAGGCAATAGCGTAGCAAGTGGTGCAACAAGCAACCACTACCAGAAAAGGAATTATTTTGCATAAAAATGCATAGAGAGAAGGACTCCTATTAAAAACAAGGAGTTCTAACCAACAGTCCACAGGTTAAAGCAAACCCTCCAGGACGATTTTATCTTGTTAGAGCAGCCTCTATCCAGCCACCCTGTTTTTAAGAGCTTCTCAGACATAAGCAAAGAGCAAAATCAGGGAACAACCCACATCCAGTCACCATCTCACCCAGAAGCATCCTGCCCTGGCCCCCTCCCTGCCACCTGTCCCCAGTGCAGAACTGGTACTGCAGCAACGACACATGCAGTGACAGGAGGAGGGAAGGACTGGTCAGCTCTTTGGAAAGGAGGTAGCTACAAGGAGGCTCCAGCCACCAGAAGAATTCATCCCCACAAGAGCCTTGTTGCCTACTTCTGCAAAACACTTATGAAAGACGGTAGGAATAGACTGCATGAGTTGTTTTGGTGGTACCCATCTGCTTCCAAATGTTTTTACCTTCAGATGAGAAGAGAGCATGGATTTACCATACGGAAACGTGCACTTGCATGCTGTGCATGAGATACATGATAAACTCAGCATTCCTGGGAAGCAGAAGATCTACAGTACACGTGCTACAGCACTCTGCCCAGGTGCAGGAAATCCATGCCTTTGGGATTCACCAGATTCAATGCACGTGCACAGGGAAAAGGCTCCCCTGACAAGGTTATGAAGCACAATGAATGAGAAAGTGCACAAAAAATTATTTAGCTTCTCATCTTCATTACCAGACTGGAGTGAGGCAAGGAATACTGGAAGTAAATTTTAAGCTAAGTAAAAAATTATCTAGCTCAGTTACATAGATAAAATCTCAAGATGACTCCAGTAACATCCACATGACCCCCTTTCACTTCCTGCTGTCAGAAAACACCTAGACATAAACATACACACATGTAAATGTACATATATATACATATGCACACACAGAGATGCACCACATCTGAGTCGGTCAGCATAACAAGTCCATACATGTTACAAAAACAAGACTCAAGCATTTTTTTTTTAAATCTGAAAATGCTTCTATTCTTAGAAGAACTGCGTGAAAAATCAAGGTCTTCTGCAAATGGCAGATGATGTATAGTACAAATGCATAGTCAGTACAGGAATTTTTAAAAGTCCCTAACAGCTTCCAAGAGAATCTCACATAATTTAACTCTCCAGGGTTTATGTAAGAACTATCATGCAGCACAATTCAAAGAATATGCCAAATAGGCAACCCTTTAGAAATAAAAACCTTAAAGCAAGCAGCAGAATAGATCCATAGCCTGAGTAAACAACTTAAAATCAATCACGGAGACTTGCAGATGTATTGACCTTCACATCTCAAAGTCTGCTAATAGGTAAATAGGAACATTTTATAGTACTGAAGAGAACCAGCAGCTTGGATTGCCAGTAAAAGCAAAAGTCTGATGCAATGAATGAAATAATGAAGCTAGTTATCTTATTACCTCCTGGAGGCTTTACAGCCATGAATCCATTTCATATTCCTTCAGTGCATGAACATTACTACATCCAGGAGCATTAAGTGCTGGAGGAACCAGAGGGAGGGACTAACTGCAGATGATACCTTGCCAGGTCATGCAAATTAGCAAAAAAACCCCAAAAAACCAGTCCCACTAAATATTAATGAAAGTTGATTTCCTAAAAGCTATTTCACAATTTAAATTAAGTAACAATCTGGCAGCAGTGCTACGAACACAAAGTGAAAACAAATGACACTATATACAAAGTGCACATTCAAGTGTAAGATCTGAGTCAACTATAAGCAAAGGCAAATCAAGTATAAAGAAAATTTAAGTAATCCGCCATTTCATACAGCTGATTGTGGACATGCTTCACCTACAGTGAATATGGCAGAACAAAAAATTACACCAGAACAGATGTGCAGTGTGTTTACATTAAAGGTAGGGAAAAAAAACCAAAATCAAAGCTTATACTAACATCTTCTGCCAAAAACCCAATGTTACTCAAATGAAATTCAAAGCTTATTAAAACAAAAAAGGAATGCACAGTGAAATTAATATGAATATCTGTATAAAGAACAGCCCAAAGAGAAGATGAAAAGCTAGAAGACATGCTTTTACAGAGAGTGAGAACTGAAGAGTACACTGACAATAAGAACACAGGAAAGGAAAGGCAAGTAGTGAAAGTCTTACAATGCTCTGCATAGAAGTTAAGTGAATCTGTGCAGGTATTTTAAGGAATAATAAAAGTCTTTTACAGTTAAATTTCATGAAGACTAAAGTAATTAGACATTTACTGGGGCGAAGGCAGTTCCTAACACATGAAAGTATGTGTAATTTTAAGATTGTGCATTAGACTTCAGGATGACTGGTTGCATTCCAAATCAAAGACAGTAAGTCTAATATATACCCACTGAAAAGCCTAATGTAAGGTTAATAAAAAGGAACTGTGTATTGAGAAGCTGCAATTTATTCTTTTACTTCTAAACATGGTCAGGTCATTTTAAATTATTAAAGACTTCACACTTTGCTACCACCTAGCAAGCACTTTCTGAAAAGCCAAAATGATTCTTTAAAAAAATATATATCTTCCTTTAATGTAAAAGTACCTGTTGGTTTTTGCACCATAAGCAAAAATATGAAAATCTGGTTTATGCAGTATATTCATACGTATGTAACTTCTTTTTTCCTTAAGAACAGAAAGGAATACAATCCTAGGAATATTTATTCCCAATAAAACTAAGCGATTCATATTCTTCATACAAAGATATCAGAGTTTGGTGTTTCATATAAATAAATATTTCTATGCAGCAAAATGGGCATTAAATATTATGTGGGAAAATCAGAGTAACACATTATATGGAACTATTTGGGAGAAAAATATACTACTGAAGGATAAAATTGATTGGCACAATTTAACTGGCATTACACACATGCATAAAAGTTATTCTTCTTTTTGAGAGAAATTCTTCTCTCAAATGGATTAAAATCACAGGAACTGCCGAGGACAAGCACTCTCATCACAGCAGATCCGCACTGCTCAGAGCTGCATTTCCTCACCTGCGCCCTCAGAAATGCTGGGTGGACCATGCAACGGCCTCACACCAAGCAGATTTTCTACTATGGTACAGAATTTTTGTAGGTGCTAATCTTTCACAATTGACCCATTATGCAAATTCCAAGAGGCTGCATCTGTTGGAGCTGGGCCACTCATGGGCATAAATGGTTCCAAGGTGCTACAAAGCATCAAAAATACTCATGTACACTGAACATGAGAATACAAAAATCCTTAGAAGAGTGCAGAAACAAAGTCAGTCACTCCAATAAGAGAGCGCCATCAACTTACTAAAAAACATGATTCAAGTTTTTTGCTAGCACAATTTGGAAAGGGTTCACAGGTCACCCCAGACACTTAAAACAGCAAGAGACTTCTCCAGCTTTAAATATAATGGTATTTTCAGGTATAAATGCTTCTACACACTGCACCACTGGCACATGTGTTCACATTAACAGCAAAATCACTCTAGATCATCTTGCATCAAAAGAGAAAAGAAATCTTGTGTGATAACTGCAGAAAAATTAATTTGGTATTAAGGGATATCCTTCTATTTATTTAATGCTTTGTTTGGTGGCTAAATTGTTCCTAGTATAACAAGCATGGAAACATGTACCTAGTTTTGATTTCAATTCAGTAGCATACAGCCAAAAGCAAAGCAAAACTAGGCTGCAGAAGAAATCCATCTAGTAATATGAAAACAAAATACTAGTTTAAATGTCAGTAATAGCTGCAGATATTTTACCCTTTAAACTGTAGAGAACAGATACTTAAACTCCTAAGGAGTTTCTGAGACCGTTTGAGAAAACCCGAAGTTATTATCCGTCCTTCAAGTTGAAGAATACAGCTTTGTTAAAATAAAACAAAGGACAATTAAATTAAAACATGCCTTTAACACAAAAACCATGGATAACACTTAATATCATATGTCTGTACATCATTAATCTTCAAAAACCCTAACTCCCTGAAGTGGCTGAGGCAGACACAAAGACACTAGCCAGCAACTACCCTACTTTAAGTAGGAAGAAGGGATGAGAAAGCCATTAAGGCTACTGAGAACATGGACACCATGTTCACCCTGAGCTACAAACAGTCAGGGGAGGGAGAATTCCCACAACATTTTTCCCTTCTTATCCTCATTCTTAACTGCTGTTGTCAGAGACAGGATATTCGCCTTCTGGTATGATCCAGTTACAGCTGCTCCGATGTTTTTAAGCTCAAGTGTACATATAAAAATATGTATGTAATTCTTCCTAAATAAGGTAGATATGGTGACGGGTATAGTCATTCTAATCGAGAATAAGTCTGAGCTGCTGCCAGAGATGGGTTGAATCAGTGAGCTGATCCAGCTGAAAAAAATCCAAAGTGTCAGGTTCTAATTAAACCCGTTTCTTGGTGTAACTACAAAACACACAAGAAAGGTGCAAAAAACGTCAGCTGTAGGTGTGGGAGAAGGTGGGACCAATCTGTTCAACAGCAGCCTCAGTTTACCCAGGATTAAAGCAGGCATGGAACAATCCTTTCCAACCAGAACCACTGGAAAGACTAAGGAAAATCGGGATTATCTATATTGCATAATGATTATGTGATTAAAATAACTGTGACATAAAATTCCAGGGAGTTGAAAGAAGTGAGCAAACCAAAGCTTAATCCATGCAGAATGCGTTAGGAACCAGCTGATAAAAGCTTAGCAGTCACTGGGCCTTGTTCTCCTACCAACCTCCTTTCCCCGGGAAAAGCCAGCCCAAGGAGTGGCCCTGCTTTGCGGGGGGCAGCACCCAGTGTCTTCTCCAAGGCCAGTGCCACCTCCCGTGCCATCTCGGCCAGCCCAGTTCCCCCCTGTGATAGCCAAGGCACCGGTGACCACCAGGACAGGGGAGCAGCCACTGCAGTGAGAGCCAGGGGGAACAACGATGTTCAAAACTTGGGCTCTTCCTCTACGGTTCCTGAGGTTGCCCTCCCCAGCTGCTAACTAACTGTAACTAGTATTACTATTACTATAGAAAAATGAGGGTTGTAAAAGAAGCTGTTGGCTTAATGCAGGAATGGGTGTAATTCCATAGTGTGAGCTATGCAGGGAGGTAGTACGCAGACCACATGGTCTATTTCTGCCCTAAATGCCATGAAAGTATAAAAATTACTGAAATTATATAGGAAGTGCCATAATAACAAGATGCATAAAGACATATCAGCTCTTTGGAAGAGCTGACTGTCTTGCATTTCTGTATGTGAATAGCATCTCATCTGCAGCAAACTGCTGATGTCGATTAAGGGTAACTGGTAACGCACAGTATAGCGAGTAATCACGGCACAGGTCTGCTCACGTTTTGCTATCGAACACCTCTTAAGGTTATTGATGACCACCTCTGATGTTCTGGGGGAGGCACAAATCCCCTTTGCACGTGGGAAAGCAGAACACTTCTATGCTTGGTTTGACCAACACAGAAGCACCAGCTGCATTGCAGCTAATTGGTTGTAATTTACTTATAAGAAATTTTCAGAAGGAGGCCTAAATAAAATTTGAGATCACCACACGCTCTTTATTTCACTGCTGGCTTCATGCCAGGGTCAGAGACCAGTGTGGAAACGCCTATGAAGATTTAAGCTACAGATCAGCCTCCTGTCGTGGGGGCTCAGGTGGGGGAGCGGAGGTTCACCCACACCCCTCATTCCCATCGGCAGGAACTCGGGCAGCTCAGCGCGCGAGAAATGGGGATGTAGCCTGTGCTGCTACAGAGGTTTAGGGTGGGGAAATACAGTGGATATAGCTGTCTCTGTAAAGTCATTCAAGGGAAAAAATAAATAAACGAGACAAATGACAAAAAGCAGAAGTGTGTCATGTTTGCCTAAGAAAAAAAAAAAAAAAAGACCCACAGAGCTGAAAAAAGCTCTATGAACAGTCTAAATGGACTAACAAGATGTACCCACAGAAAACACGAACAGCAGGTCATATCACACTTCGTACACTGAGAGTTGCCGACAGAAAAACTTGTGAAGCAACTAACTGTACAAAAGGTTACAGAGCAGATTAAAAAAACAGTGACAACAATCCGATACCAACTTCGTGTAGGTATCAAATCAATTCATAGAGTTCAAATGAGACTTAACACCAACACAACTAGCACTTCATAACAGAGGCAAAGACTTACATGCAAAGGGCAGCTCCGAAGTTACGTACACTTGAAATACAAAATATTAACCTAACTTTGTTTCACTGTAAGAACCAAACAGCAATAAGCCTGAAGAGAAATAGTAAATGAACCCTGCTATGAGAAGCAAAATAGAGGACAAACTTAAAAGAAGTGAGAACTGAATTCAGCTACAGACTTCCATGAGTTGGCAACACACAAAGCCAGAAAAATCTAACAACTACAATAAATCCTGAGAGCAAACAGCAGGGGCAGATAGATCAGAAATGAAAGCAGATGCTTCCCATGTAATCTCAGAATATATTAATTGAATTTTTCTGGGTTTTCATTGTTGCAAGCACACATAAGAGTGCTATAGAAAAATGTAGGTTCACATTACGGGGAAAGAACTAAATATCGAGAAATAATAGGCTCTGACAAATACAAATATCTGGCACTTGTCTGAAAATTTGCAATACTGACAAAATTGCTAAAATTGGCCACAAAAAACCTGCACCAAAGCTATGAAAAACAAAAATGCCAAGCTTTCCTAAATGTTACATCACAATCCCTAAGCTATTAAGGAAAAAGTATATGGATGCTAATAAGTTTGGTTTATAGAACCTTGATTTCACATGAGATTATTGTCCAGAAGTACAAGTTAAAAAATATTAAATCACAAATTAATTGCATCCTCTTTCCCCCTATAGGGTTTCTTTCTTTCTTGGTTTTGGGTTTGTTGGGTTTTTTACCAATTTTACCAATATTTTACAAATTTACCAATAGTAAAACTTTCAAAGGTGCACAAGTGACACGTACTCTTGAAATTATGGCTCAAGTCATTTATGCCTGTTTGCAACCCAGGCCTTCAAATAAACTTGCCTATTCCTTTAGTATTTGCTATCATTTCTCCACTGCTTAAAATGTGCTGTCTGCTTCTTTCTCATATACATAGGCTGGGCACATTTTAAGCACATGCATGCACAGGTATGTATGTACTTGTACGTATACACAAATATAGACAAACAGACCCACCTACCTATGCATATACAAATAGTAAATTTCTCAAAAAAAATCCTTTGTATTTGAATTCCAAACATTTCTTAATACAAACGTGCAGACAATTTCTTTTTAGAATTTCATCTGCAGAAGACTTCTGATGGCATCTCGTTTGAAATAGATGAAATGTATCAAAGTCAATTCCACACACACGGAGTCATCAAATATCAAAGCAATCACCCATTCCTTTTCATTTGGCTCCCGCAAATATCAATAACTCTAAGACAAACATGCTACATAAAGCATATTGTATGTTCTGTACCACAGTAAAACCAGAAAATAAACTCCAGATGTTTCCTCAAATCCTGCCAAAAGCGAAATTTGAAAAAGTGTTGAAAACCAAGCAAAGTTAGAAGCCCTGACTTACAACACGTAGGAAGAGAAGGCACAAGGAATCTGTAGCTTTATTAGGAGTAAATTTGTTCTGTCTTCACCTACTAGATAAGAAGGGTCAATCCTGAATAACTGTAAATAGAGCAACTACAAAGGAAAAAAAACCTCATTTTCTTCCTGTTTATTACTTCTTTAAAATTATCTCTCAGACCTTCCACAGATTTGCGTCTGGGAGAAAATTTCCAACAGCTTTCACTCATTTGGAAGACAAGGTTCCTTTGGGGGTTAATTAGACTTGGCTTTTAGCTACACTAAAGGTAATACTGAAAATGGGACTTGGCTATTTGTTTTCCTCACTTATTATTTTCTCATGTTAGCACCACAAAGTCAAAACTAACTAACTGATATTGCACGAGTCCTGCTTTGTTGAAATGCACAGTAAAGGAGGTTCGCTTAAGGCAGTCCTTCGGCAGCAATGACTGTTGCCTTCGCACTGCACCGGACAAACAGTGTTTTAGGCCCATTGTTCCTCCTTTGAGTGCCAAAAACAATAGCTGGAGCACAGTAGCTTAGTGAAAGCATACACGCACTGCGAAAACAAATCATCTATAGAGGTTCTTGGGGTGGGACTCATCTGGCCCAACAGATCCTGTAAGACCTCTGAAATTGGTCAAAACATGAAGGAGTAAGAAACACTTTCAGAGGCAACTCATTACAACTATCTTAGATATTTATTTTACATTGAAAAATTCACCTTCAACACCTGTCCATCTTTGTCCCTCAGACACAGAGGAAGTCTAGGCAACTAGTTTAGCCTTCATCTGCTGCTCTGGTTGGGACAGCAAGGAGAATGCAAGCTACAGTGCAAAAGTACTCAAAACTGCTTGTGTCAGCAGGTATTTTTGAAAAAACAAGCAAACAAAAAAGCCTCGGATCAATCACTTACCATATACTTTTTCCTCATATAAAACTTATTACAGGATATTCTTTAATGGACTGCTTAACACAGACATGTATTTTCAATTTGGAAGTAATAAACACAATAATAGAGAATTTGAAATACATGACTTTCTGATCTGGTTTTAGTCTTTCAGAAGTATGTATGACAGTCCTCGATCAAAGCACATTCTGTCCCTATATCATACACAGACAGGCTATTGGACAGATACAGGTTATGAAAAAATACAATTGATCACAAAAGCGTAGCTTAGACTGAAGTCCTACAGTCGGGCTATACTGAATTGTGAAGGGGTAACACAATTAGTTATTTTACCTGCATAGCACTCTTTCCCAGCTTAACCACCTCAAACAAAGTGACAGGGTCCCCTTCTCCATTCTGCTGAGGGTGGCCATTAGCTCTTCCACGACTTGCTCCTCTAGCTCCAGATTCAGAACGACCCTTGTCTGCTGGAGACTTCCGCGGTTTCTTAGTGGCAGACTGGGCAAAGAAAACCAGCAGAAGAAAAGTTTATTATAGCTATATCTGAAATCACTCAATGTATCTTTATCAATTACATGTAAATATTACACACACGTTTATACACTCACACATGTATATACACACAAATATCAGAAAACAAGCCAGGCTGGAAGGAATCTCAGGAGGTCTCCAGCCTGACCTCCTCCTCAAAGCAGGACCAGCTACGAAATGAAATTCAACTAGGTTGCTTAGGGCTTTATTCAGTCAGGTACATATATTTTTATTTATCGCCAGCTGTTGAGAAACAACTTAAAAGCCACTGTCATGTCAAGGTAAGCAGTGGTGAATTCCCAACTCTGGAGCAGCAGTTCACATCAATACCCATATTAGTCTTACTTAACACAAAAAGATGCTTGACAACATGACAACTAGGTAAATAGTAGCAAATTACAGACATGACAGCAAAAGTGTTTTATATTGGCACACAAAATAAACTTTTAGAATAACTAATTAACTCTGGAAGACAATAACTTATTAAAAATACACTTGCCTTGTTACCATTCATGTTCTGCATTTTCTCTTTTATACAATGTTTACAAGAAACTGTGTACATAAAGTCAGCTCTTCAACTCAAATTAAATCACTGAATTTATACAGCCAGATTTAATAGATCATCATAATAGCCCCTTAGTTTCAAAACTTTATGAGTTAAAACATTTTCCCAGTGAATCTAAATTATTTAATGTAAATTTTCCTCTAGATTCATCAAGCTTATAATCAGGGGGTACAGATCCCATTTGAAAAGCCACCTAGTGAATGGTTTGCTCTGAATTTAAGTCACCTTATGCAAACCAAAAAAAAAAAAAAAAAGTTTCTGGGAAGATAACGTAAGATTCCTGCTATGACCTTACTTCCATATTCTATTCTTTCTCCCTACTGTGAAGCAGACAAAAGCAAAAGCTGCCATTTTCCACAGAACAATAAAGCTATTTTGAGAAATTATGTTAAACAAAACAATATGCAAGCAACTTGAAGATTAAATTTAGGACAGTATCCTCATGGTACCGTTTACTCAAATATACAGTCAGCCAGTTTGTATTAAGCATTTAGTAAAGAACATTAAGTCAACATTTTTGGTTGCATCTTCTAGTTGCAGACACATTAAGAATTTTCCTGTAGAGGAAAGTGATCTAATTTCTGGACAAGAGCTGGCAGAAGACAGACCTGCAGCCTAGCTTTCCTCTTACTTTAAAAGGGATCACTGCTGGTGGGGACAGAGAGCTAAAGAAAAGCACAAGGTAAGGTGCAACTGCAACTGCCTCTTGCAAATATTCAATTAAGGACTTGCATACAAATGCAAGCTGGAAAGCTTGAAATAATGGTACAGTCTCTGCAAAAAGTTTTTTTGATAACATCTGCATTTATGATCAAAAGAATACGCGTTCCTCCTCAATGAGTTTTTAAACATGCAAAGCTGCCTTTATCATCAAGAAAGCCATCAATACGTGAAATGTTTGAGGTCTGCTGAGCTCCAAAGAGACACACTATCACTATTTAATAAAATGGCAAAGAATGAGAAGTAAATTGACTCTTTTGAGACCTATAATCCATGTGCTTATTGAATCTGCGTGACAGTAAGCCATAAGCAGTTCAACTAGCTAAAAATACTACTAAATGAAAGCAGGAATGCAAGTTGATGCCCTCCACAGAAGCTAACGCAAGCCCCCTCTATACTCAGTTTTTCTCAACATGTCATTCAAAAGGAGGCATTAAATTCTGCAAGGATGAAGCAAAAGCAAGTAGGAGATAGACGTGATATGCACATCCAAAAGGTACCTTGTTGGAAAGCAAGGAGAAAAACAACGAGAAAAGCAATGTACACATAGTACATAAGTACTACGGACCAGCATGCACACGTTCAAAATGAGTAACCACAAGACGTGTAAATGCTCAGTTTAAACTCCACTTTTGTCAGGTATCCTAGAGAAAGGGAGGTGCTTTGACCAAGACTCATAGTTTGAAATAGAAAGGTGAGAACACCAGTGAGCTCTCAGAAGTAGTACAGAAATAACAGACAGATGTACTTTTGACTGAATTACGCGACAAAACCAGATTCTTCAAGCCCAAGTAAATATCTCAATATCCTAGACCTGAATTAACACCAGATATAGTACTAAGTCTACTTGAACAACATTGCTCTCTGGTATAGATTTTCTATTGACAATGAGAACATCTCTTCTCACTGGAGAAACCAAGCCTTTCATTTAACAAAAGCCATTCTGCATCCAAGCTGCAGTAGCTAAATCCAGATGATCCAGATGCAGGATCTGTATTGGATCTTGCCTCAAGAGACAAAACAAGCAGGCAAAGGATCCTCCACTGAGAAACCGAAGAAAATCCAAACCTAGAACTTTCCGAGTTAGGCAGGGATTAATATCCTCTTCAGGTGGAGAGGCACCAGAGGAAGGGTGTCCACTGAACTTCTACTCCAGAGCACTTCCACAAAGTAGGTATCTGGCAGGAAGCCCAAGCTCAATGTCAGTCTGGAGTGCAAACATGAAAGCAAGTGACACAGATCCCCCAGCCTCCACAAACTGCCAGGCACTCCAATTAAGAAGTCTTGCAAGCGCAAGGCACAGAACTGAGGAATAGGCATTATTTTACTCATTAACATACAATATTACAATGCTGTTGACAGACACTACTTGCATGTAAAGTCCCTGAATTAACAGCAAGAAACTTTGCAGGCCATCTTGACAGATCTCAGCTTCATACAGGTTCCTACCCCAGAGCAAAGTTAAATAGGTAACCCTATTTCAAGAGGAAAATTTTTCACAATGAGAATAAGCAGCCATTGGAATAATCTCCCCAGATAAGCGGTAGATCACCCAACACCGGACACGTTTTAAGATTCAGGTGGACAGGGTGCTGGGCCATCTTGTCTAGACTGTGCTTTTTGCCAAGAAAGGTTGGACCAGATGGTCCTTTAGGTCCCCTCCAACCTGGTATTCTGTGATTCTATCCCAGGACGGAGACATCCAACACCACTGATGCAAGTGAAGGAAAAGCATGAACTGGTACATCCATAGAAATGCAAATATCTTCATGATACAGAATATCTGTGGAATATCTGCAGAGGAAGGGTGCTCTTAGAAGTGGAGTTTCAAAGTCAAGCTACAAATCTAAAATACGTTTGGCACTGAGCATACCAGAGGCAGCCTTGCACCCCTATAAGAGAGATACCTGCATGCACAGGAAAGGGTGGTCCTTCAGCTCAACACAAAACACCTATCCTCTAATGCCATGAAGAGCTCCCACACAGAAACAGCCCAAGGATGAATGTGGCTCTGGTAAACATGCCAGACTATCACTGACAGGTGTAAAAGTGTGATGTTTTGTAAGATCAGAGTGAATCTGTAGCAAGTCTACTCTTGTGAGGAACCACCAAATGGTCATCAAGATACAGGAAAAAATAGAACCTCGGCTTCTTAACAGGAACAACTGTTTTTATTGCTTGCCCCTTTCAGCCATAAATTTCCTGCTTCTGCCTAAAGCCCCCTTAAACTGCCAATCATGCATGGGGGTTTGGTTTTTCTTGTTTTTCTTTTTAAATCTGTCAGAATCCTGGGGTGGGTAAGAACTAATTGTTTTTCAGACTCAAAACTGACTTTTCTCCTGTTTATGTGAGGGATCTCTTAAAAGTCATGGAAAAGGCAAGCTGGTTAGCAATATTGTATCTAAATGTATTCATAAATCCTTGTAAGAATTTCCATAATCCAGGCATCTGCTGCAATGGGAGAGCTGACACAGAGGTGAAACAGAACGACCAGAGGGAGGGGTAAAGAAGCACAAGGTAAGCAAGCTTGAGGCTTTTTAATCACACACCAAGAAAGGTGCTGCTTGGAGCTGTGAACCTGTAGCAGTTACATCTGTGCTCTCACTGAGAGCCAGGACATACAGTCAGACTGGGGTGCTGTCAGAATGGACGGAGTCACCAAATGTAAACAGAACTTACTCATGATTTTTCAGATCTATGCAGCAGATTCAACCAACAACTAAAGCGGAGGATTTATACACACCAGCATTAGCAAATTCAGAAGCTCCATAATATGCCACAGAAGCATCTTTAAGATGGCTGTACTGACGACCATATAGTTTACCTGTTGCTTAAACTAACGCAAACAGGAAACAAAATACCTTGACCGTAACTAACCTAAAACTATGACAATTCAGAATTTTGTGATAAATTAGCTAGATAATACTTTCCCTTTTGTGTGTTTACAATGATTGTGAGGAAAAAGTGACCCACATTTCTAAAATCAAGTAATATAGTGAAAGTTAATTTACACACTAACAAACAAAAAAAGTGAAAGCAGCTTGTCATTTTCCATTAACATTTCCCAAGTTGATCCGATGCACTTCAAGAAGAAATAAAGACAGTAAAAGTGTTACAGGTCAGTAACTCCACCTAACCTGCCACCTTCAATGATGGCCTCCACATGCATTCATTCCATAAGTAATTTAGAACAATACCCCACTTCTTAAGATAGCTGGAAAAAGCTTCCACTTGAGTAAGACTGAAGAACTTGCCTCTCAAAGGCACCATCCTCTTGAGAGGCCTCTGCATTATAACCTCCTGTTAAGTGGAAGAGTAGTAATGTCTGAATTTTCTGAATTAATACTGATCAAAAAAAGAAGGCTACTGCACACTTCATAACATCATCACAGTTGAAGTTCTTGGATTCAGTCAGTCCTTTGGACTTTTTGCTCCCCATGAAAAGCTTCATCGAACAAATAAAAGACAGATGCAGGTCACCTAACATCCAGTGCACACAGAGCTGCTTCGGCTGGAGCATATGCAGTTTAGAACAAAAAACAGCACAGGCAGTGTTGGGCGGTAGCGTTGCTTTTTTTTCATCCTTAATTTAAAATCTAGCAAGAGTTCTAAACTTCAAGTCTGCTTGAATCACTTCAGTTCTTCTAGCTGAGGCAATTGCTTCCAAGACTGTTTCCACAGAAAACAAGCGGCAGGATAGAGAAGTCTTCACATACTGGCTGTATGCGCACTGCATTTCCACAGAACTACAGTAAGACATTCTCTTCAGTTTTAAGGGACAGACCTAAAGTATCCGGCAAGCAAGCTGAAACAGGACACTGATGTAAGTCACACCAAACCACAGACCTCAACTACCATGAAAAGAAATTCTTCCAGGGAATTCCTTCCTACTATTAATCAGGACATGTACGATTTGGAACTAGAAGATAAACTCAATCCCCTGCAGTATTTAACATCCATGCTACAAGACTAAATAAGGCTAAGAATCCACTGCAAAGTTAGAATTTCACATAAGAATGCAAAGGTAAGGTATTGTGATCCATCTCCTCCATACGAAAAAATACAGCAGGACCTGAAGGCAAAACTGTACAGTCTATAGTGGGGACAAAGGGATCAGAAGTGCCTTGATCCCTCTTGCCTTAATAGAGGAATCTGTGGAGAAGAGATGTGGAAAGGCATGCTGTGGCCCCGAATACAGGGGGAGAGGGACACCAGCAGAGTTCCCAGAATTGCCACCTCTGGAACAGAAAAACTGATGTTTCTTCCTGTCCTCTAAGTCAAAGAGGCTACTAATCTGTCTACTCCCACTTCAAAGCTGAAACACAGATAGCCAGGGATCACTCCCACTCCCTCAACCTCTAACAGCTGAGGTTTAAGCCAAGCTATTCTGAGCTCCTGGGCAGGTAAGGCCACACAGGTTAAAATAAAGCATGCCAACAACACTGAACAGAGAGCGTTGATCCAAGAGAGGAAACAAAAAAGAACAGATAAATAACTGATCTGAGCCTGAGCTCACTAATGTGAAAGCTGCATTCTATTATAGGTCCTTGGGCTTTCAAATCCCCTAGCTAGAACAGGAGAGCACATCCCTACCCATGTCATACCCAGGTATTTCAATGCAGCAGACAGAAAAGGCATTTTTGGCCAACGTTACTCCAACTTCAAGCAGAGGCCTGTTATAGGTCACTCCTATATGCTCCCACCCCACACAATCCACTAAACCTCTATCCAGATGGTATGCTCACATACAGTATTGCATAAACCGAGCCAAATATCCCACTGACTGGACAGATTCACCTCTTGGCCAGTTGTTCCAACAGGCATCTGGTCTATAAGAATCAGTGTTTAGAAGCAGATGTGGGCAAGGGGGAGGCCAGCCCCCACCACTGTCACTGCTATAACAGGACATGGTACAACTCCTGCTAAATTCACAGCAAAGGCTGGCAAATTCACGGCAACCAAGTTAGCTTCTGAGTTATTCTGAAGGACTTAATCTCTTGGCAAGTTGACTCTCTACCTGCTCATTAGAACAGTCTCTAGTAGAAGTGGAGGGGCAACTTGGAAAGCAGTGTTTCCAGGAAGGAAAGGTTCCCTGAAATATTAAGGTTCTCTACGAACTGAAGAGGTATTTGCTACAAATGGCAAATTTTCAAATGAGGATCATTTCCTTACAGAAGTCTCAAATCTGCAAAGAGGAATGTCTTTCTCTGGAAGAAAGTCTGAAAAATCCTCTAGAAGTAATTTATCTTTCCACTAAAATCACAGAATCATAGAATCATTTAGGTTGGAAAAGACCTTTGAGATCAACCTATTTAAAACAAATACATATATCTGATGGAGTACAATGTGTGCAGCTGTGCAACAGAACCATGCAGCTAGACAAAACAGCATAGAAGAGTAAACTCTATCCAAAAGAGGTCAATATGTTTATGGCAGATGTGTCACTGTAGCTGTGATGGCCTAAGGACATAAACAAATCAGCATTTGCAGGGAAAGATCAAATCTCATTAGACCATAATATTTTACTTGGGGAAAAAAAAAATACCACAAAAAAGTGGAAGAGCCTTTGGGCAGAAAAGCCTTTCTCTAGGTCTATAATAGAAATGAAAAACATCAAAGCTAAGTATCTGTTGAGAAAAACAGCTCTGAATTTAGCTAAATATTTTAATCTGTTTCACATCTGAGAGTAAAGGTAGGCGGTACCTGTGGAGAAAATAAAAATCACATTAGCAGATGGAAGAGCAGGGGAAAAACATCAGAGCTGCACCTCCTGTAAGAAAGGTAATTCACCCGAGGGAAGCGGATGGGTTAGCAGCATGGATAGGTGAGCAATGGGGAGGAGGAGGGAAAGTGAAATACAACGTTTGCAAAACCAATACCTCAATTACTAAGTCCATGACTTTTAATATCAATTAATGTTATAAATTGATTTGCCTAAATTTGACTTTCCAAGATGTTTGCATTTCTCCTCAAGAATATTACACATTGAGTGTGGTTTTTTTTTCTTTCTGGTCTTTTTTTTTTTTTTTTTTGAAAAACCTTATTTATTCCTTTCTGTTGCTGCAGTATCAATTATGAAAGCAGGATTTGATTGTATATTCAGACATATACATTTTGCCGTCACCCAAAAAAATAGCAAAATTACTGAATTTTTGGATGAGGGGGGAGCAACGGATACCATTTATCTTGACTTTAGCAAGGTTTTCAACAGGCTTCCACAATATTCTTGTATCCAAATCAGGAAGCTGTGATCTGGACGGGTAGACCACTAGATGAGCGAACAAGTGGTTGAACTGCTGGGCTCAGAGCACAGCGATTAATGGATCATCCTCCATCTGGAGGCTGGCCATGAGGGAGTACAACACAAGTCTAACTAGAACATGTCCGGTTTCCTATCTTTATCAAATAGTCAGAGGGGGTGAGAGACTGTGCTCCTGGCAAGTGTGCACATGACACCAAATTGGCAGGGAGACCACTCAATGACATCAAGGGCAAGACTACTATTGACAGTCTGGAGAACTGGGCTAACAGTACACTTAAAATCCAACGTGGACAAACGCAAAGACCTGCCCCTGGCAGAGGAATAAATCCCTGCACCAACACAGGTTGGAGACAGACTGATCAGGGAAAAGCTCTGTGGAAAAGGACACCTCAGGGTCTTCGAAGACAACTAACTGGACGTGAGACAGCCATGTGCCTGAGCAGCAAAGGCCATCAGCACCCTGGGCTGTACAAACAGCAATATAGCACTAAGGAAAGTGATTATACCCTTCCACTCAGCACTTCTTAGCCCATATCTGGAATACCATGTCCAGGTTTGGCCCTCTCAATGCAAGAGAGGTACTGATAAGATAGAACAAGCTCAGCAGAGGGCTACCAACATAGTCAGGGGGCCAGGAACATTGCCCTGTGAGGCTTTTTGCAACAGCATATAGTGGGAAAACAACTGACAGTAGTCATCAACTGCAGAACAAGATGTTCTGATGGCCTACAAGGGAGAAATTTTTCACAAAATAAGATGAAACAGGTTGTTGAGAGAGGCTGTGCTGGCACCAGCCTTGGTGGTTTCCAAGACCAGACTGGGAAAGCCCCAAGTAGTATGGTCTAATCCCACAGCTGACCCTGCTCTGAGCAGAGGTTGCAATGAGGCCTCCTAAGGTCCTCCAGGCCAGATTCCATGACTAGCCCTGATTGTTTCTCTTCTTTGAACCTCTTCCCATCCTCATATACCCTTTCTTGAGATTTTGGAGTTGAGGTCAAAAAGGTAACAGAAACTAGAATTGTGCAAACTATTCCAAATTTTGGCAAACCGCAGTTTTATAGTGGACACAGTATTTGTTTTACTCTCTGTTCTCTTTCTCAGATCTTTAAGACTGGATTTGTTGGGGTTTTTTACCTGTATTGAGTATTAAGACGAGGCTTTTGTACAATCAACTCTGAGAACCCTAAGGTCTTGCTCCTCAGCAATAGTGAGCTCACACTTGTGAGCAGCAATAGTCAGCTCACAGTCCATCATTTTATGTATGAAGCAATGGCTGCTTCCTCTATATGTTCATCACTTTACAATTGTGTACACTTAATGAGCCTGGAGTTATTCTAAGCATAATGAGCAATTGCTTCTGTAGAAATTTGATAGCAGGACCAGTAGAGTGCTTCAGTGAATACTCCCAAGGGAGCTAATGATAAGCTCAAACAGAGGGATGAGAAACACCTTTTGTAACATTCACTTTTCTTTTCCAGTGAATGTGTGGTGGTTACAAAATCATTAGTGTTGCTTTAACTTAAAATTCCTACACTTTAACAACCTTCTGGGTTAGCAATTGGACTGCACTGTTGGTTTGGGGTTATTTTTTAGATCTTCAAAACTCATAGGTTTACTAATGAGATATTCTTCAGATAATTTCTGATTTTGCCCTTTGCTTACAAGCTATATAAATAGATGACTTGTTCTCTTTACATGCTTCTTTAAAGCTTCCTGTAAAGAAGCTCCATGTGTCTGTCTGATGAAGAATATATGCCATCATAGGAAACACTGTTCAAAAGCTTTCAAAAAGGAAGACTGACGTGCCCAGAAAAGCCTAGGATTTAAAATATTGGCTCTCAAAGCAAACCCAGAAACTGTGATGCAAATTGAAAACCAATACTAAGGAGGAGTTTGCTCCAGCTTGGCCAGCACGCGTGAGGAACACACTGTACTCTCCATTGTTACAGCCCCACTGGCCCATGCTTAAGGAGTTAGACTAAGGGCGGAAAGTCTTAAAGTAAAAAATAAAAAATTAAAAAATCCCAAGCTACTAGTGCTATATATAGCACATTCATACTGAGGGTGTACTCACAGACAAACACTAAGAGAAGAATCAAAACAGTAACACACACAAACACCAAAAATCTTATTCCACAGTGTGTACTTCAAGCGATGTAATCAAGATAACTATATCTGATGACCCTGGAGAACAAGTGAAGGACATCATGACACACAGAATTTTTTCTGTATTTTCCAATAAATTAGCTATTTTATAAAATTAATGAAAATAAAAAGAGAAAGCCTCTTTAAATACCGTGTAACAGGGAATTTTTTCTGCATGTTCCCATTCATGGGCCAGCAATGGCCAAAGACTACTGAAGAACAGCAAACCTTACACAGCAGACAGCAGTATCACCTGCTGCACTATGCTAGAAGGGGCTGAAGCTCCCAGCCTATACACAGCACACAGCCTATGTCAATTACATGAATTTTTAAGATGTGTTAACAGATCTTCTGAGGCATTTAGTTAATACTGTTCTGCAACTCTTCCATTCGCATTAGGAGATTATCAGTTACTAGGATGGCTCAAATGTAATTTGTCACTTAAAATCCATTATAACTTTCAAAACAAAGTGGTTGTGCTTACTGAGATGATTCTCATGTCTGGAAGAATGTTGCAATACAACAATAATAATAAAATCATAGTGTTCATGAAAGTAGCTATCAAAAGAAAAAATAATAGCTATTATGAGATCATTTTTATGTCCCTTTTTAAATACTCCAAACATTGTTTGTATATCAATCTGATAAATATTTCATACTACAAGTCTTCATAAAGTTTGACATAGGACTCATTAAAAACCTATTTATGTGACCACAAGATGATAAGATGAAAAACAGTTTGCAGTCAATTTTAAATAGATGCATAACAAAACAAAACTAAATTACACATACTGGAGGCCTGCCAGGACGGCCCCTTTTTCTTTTTCCTTTGACTTCCGCTTCTTCAAGCTCACTGCCAGCATCTGAATGTGCAGTAGTTTCATTTGTAGAATCCCTAGGGAGGGGAAAAACACTAGATAAATTAAAATGATTTGAAATCAACAAGTAATCTATACTGACTGATTAAATATTTAGTCCTAAGCCAGAAAAAAAAAAGTCAGCATTAAAAGGCTTGCCACATTTATTCTGCAAACTAAAGAACCAAGCATTGTTAGCCCTGGCAAAAAGCCTTACCTTTTTATGGGCTGGACTGTCATTTTATAGACTGGAAGTTATTTAAATTAACAGCTTCTTTTGAAACAATGTTACACTTCAAAAACTGGCTATATTAAACAGCACATTCTCAACATACCCATCCCACAATGTATTCACTAGTATCAACTTTCTTTTAGTAACTACCTCTGAGCTGCTTTCAAAGCCACAAGAAAGCCAACTGGAGCCCAATCCAGCCATTACATCATTAGAACAGTTACACAAATTCCCACTCAGGTTACATCGTGTTTTTTAGTCACCCTCGAAGACAATGGTATTGTGCAGCTGTTAATAAAGAGAGGATTAACACTGACCGTAAGGCACAAACCAGAAAGCTCACTTTGTTCTGAAGACATTTATGATTCTTGCACTTAGAAAAATGCTTTCGCTTGCACAATGAAAAAACCTTGACATTGCTCAACAACTATTAGCAGAGCAGCCTGCAGTATTATTTTTCAAATCATTCCTGTTTTAGACTTAAGACCATACTAAGTAGGGAAAAAAACATTACCCCAACTCCCTCCTGCCCCCGCCAAAGCTGGTGAGCAGGTACTTCTCTGCATTGGTACTTCAAAACAGACTTGGCTGCTTGAAGAAACTCAGCTTGTAAATGTTCTTCTGAGGCATTAGATCTCTCCCAAGAAGAGCCCACAAGCAAAACCATACCTTGTTACTGATATCCTGATTTTCAGTTTGCAAGACCACCAGTACATGAGTTCTCTGTCAACGAAAGAGTAACTGTAATGATGTCCTAGATTACTCAAAGGTGGGTCAAGCCTAGCTCTAATCAGAGATTTCTTTATATCCAGTACCACTTCCTCAAAGTTAAAGTAGCTCAATTGCTGTAAAAACTTGTGCAAGGGGAAGGTGAAGATCAGACCAATTCTATAATTTCATACAGCCTCAAACATAAAAGGTGGCATTAGTGATCTGGTTTACAGAAACTGAGAAGCTTCAGCAAGCCAGGATCTATGCAGACCTTCACATTGTCTGGGGTTTTATTTTCTTCTTTTGTTTTATAATCAGGAACACTTCACAAATTTGCTGCATCTTCAAGAAAAGTATTTAGTAATGCAGAAAGATACAAACATCATTGTATCAGAATCAAAAATGTTCTCATGCTTCTCTTTACTGAAATTACTGTATTGTTCTAGGTCTGCTCTAACTCAAATAATTCTACAGAACTAAGATGAATTTCTAATATTAAGACATTATTTTCCAAACTTTTCTAATGTGTAAGCACAGAAGCACCAAGGAGTCCACAGAATTCTTTACAAAACCTTGAATGCTGTAGAACATCTATGAATCTTCTTTTCTGAAAGTAATTTCAATGGATTATCTCTAAATATCCTACATAACCCAGAAAACCAGGCACTCTAGATTAAAACCAGTATTCAAGTACATTTGAGTTCCCAAGTTATATATTTGTAAAATAGTATCTCCACAAAATACTGAAAATGCAGCTTTGTTGTGATAAAATTCAAGAGGAGTTTTTCTGCTCCATGAAATATGACATTTGAAAAACTCAATATCAAGCTATGCATTTGGAGAAAAAAAATATGTAAAAAGCCTAAAACCAAATAAAAGATACCACACACAGTTCAAAATGATTTGGTAAAATAGGGCCACACTAGTGAAAAGCAATGCAGTGACTGCAGCTGACAATGTCTATGCAGATGGATATATCTATAGCCTTTACTCAAAGACTGCAACTCAATTTGACAAAAAATGTGTATTGCTACACAATGACAATTTTTTATTTTAAATAACTTTTGAATACAGATGTAAGGAAACCCCATAAAAGTATCTGCTACTTTCTATTGCTGTAGAGAAATCAAAGCCATTCTCTCTTGCTCTCTGTAGAAAAAAAAAAAACAGCTTCTTTCTCATCTACACAGATCCCTACTGGAAAAATTTTAGGCATGGCGTGGTCTAAGGAATATCCCCCTTCCTGGGGAAATGCTGTAGCTTTGCTAGCTTACAAAACCACACCTCTAATATCATCAGGATAAAGATTTTTCTTATTAAAACCAGATTCAGCAGTCCTCCTAGGCAAATGGCTCAAACACTTCCCTGGAAACACTACAGCTATATAAACAAACTGTACTACTATTTTGCATGCCACAGTCCACAGAGAACTTGACTTTGCTACAGCCTCTGTCCAGGTCTAGCAAAACCTGCTGCAAATTGTGTATTTAGGTCTGGGAATTTCAATTGCTTTGGAACACTGCATACGGAAGGAACAGTTTAATTATTGACCACCTTCTCCTCTTTGTTTTAGACAGACTGTTGTCTTAAACCTGATAACCACACTTCTCTAACATTTTTCTGGTAAAATTTCTCTGGTTCACCAGAAACCTTTTGGGAAAGGCTCAATAAATCAGTACTAGGGGTGAGATTCATCTAATCTAAATTTGAGACAGACCCAATACAGAAAACAAAATCTTAAGGTGCAACATACCTCGTGCATGTCAGTGTCCAAAACTGGTCAGACAGTTTATGTCTTACAGATTCTCTTTCCTCTCCACTAACAGTAGGGTGATCTAGACAACCAGCTCAAATATAAATGTTTAAAATAAACCAAGATGAATCTCACCCTAACAATACGTGAGGCAGAGGGGAGATTCCTTTCCGGCAAAGAATCTAAGTATGTAAGGAGTAAGGGGAAAACATCAGAAGGGAAGTTCCCTTCAATCCTTACATTATCTGGAGTAAGGAGACAGGATCAAGTACAACCTACAGACCCTGGCTGATTTAACATTAAAATAAACATCATTTCAAGCATCAGGGAATTCTGTCTGAATCTTGTAACACCTGCACAAAAAGGCCCTTCCACTGCAGCTTTGGGTCCCTTCAGTGTGGGAGGCAGTGCTTTTTGCTTCTGTCAAAGCCTTGCCCTTGCTCCGGGTACAAACACACATGCCCCTTTTCTTATTTCTGAACTCAGAGGAGGAATAAGGCATCCCTTAACTGCCTGCAGTTCTGTCAGGTTTTAATGCTTATTGAGAAGAGCATCTGGCCAGCATCCATCTCCCTCATTCCCTACACGTCTTGCAGAACTGCTAGGAAGTAATTTATCTAGTGGCAGTCATCCACATCTTAACAGGCCAGAATTATCCTATCCCTATTTTACGTCTGTGTGACTAGTCACCTGAGGGAAAAACTTAGGCTTAGTCACAATTTATCCTTTCTGAAGCTGTCGGGAGGGAGAATAATCGGGGCCTAAGGAGACCTGCCTCACCTAAGAACAGGAGAGGTGGTGGTGCATAAGGCTAAACCCTCCTCCGTAAGACACCTCTGACACTGGAGACACATAAGAGAATCTGGCAAAGTGTGGCAGACCTACAAGGCGGGGGGGGGGGCAGGATGAAGCAGACAAATGATAACCCCTTTTAGGGGCTCAAATTTACTCTGCTTTTCTTTCTGGTTTCTGCGGTAGCTAGAGTATCCTAGAAAACTGGCAGTAACTCCAGGATCCCTCCTAAAAACTCCGGATATTATTCTGAAATTGTAGTAACTAGTCATTAAAACTATCCACATGGAAACAAAGAATTAACAAATTACTGGGCAGCCCTTTACCATGTCATGCTTCAGAAGAATGTATTTCCACAGACACAGTACATTTCACATCTCTGCAAAATAAATTGAAAGAAATTTACCTTCCTTCTACTATTACGTAAAGCCCTACATATAGAGTTTATACCACCACCACTATCCTGAAAAACACATAACACCAAAAACTTACGGTCATGTATCAGGTTTTGTAAATAAAAACACTTCTCTAAGCTTTTACCGGTGTTGCTGAGGTGGCTCAAGGTTTTGGCAGAGATAAATTCAGTAATTGCTACCATGAGGCTCAGCCCTGTGAAGAAAGGCATTCATGAAGAAAAACGGCTAAACGCACAGGCTCATGAATCATGGATGAATCAGCTCTCATGGCTGATCTTCACAATCTAAAGAGGAACATGCCTCACAGCAACTATGAGTCATCCCATTGAGAGAAGAATCATAACAGTCAGTCACCCTGGTCAAATACACCAGAGGATTTTTTTCCCTCCAACTGAAAGACCAGTAAGTGAAATCCTGCCTTCACTGCATCCTGAAGCCAGTTCTATGAATCCAGGAAGATTGAAGACTTCTCCCTTCATGTTCCCTCGACAGAGAAGAATTTGTGAGGGAATATTTGATATGGTCCTAGCAAAGTACATTAATATCTCAAATCAACTTCAGCACCCTTTGCTTAAAGCGGGTAGCCACAATGATTAGAAAATATTATGAAAAAGTAGGAATAAGGCACAGGAGTGGTGGCTTATAATATCCCTAAATTAAAGATTGCTTCAGGTTTTCTCACCCTTCGCCAGACTCCTTTCTGATGAAAGTCTGGCTGGGGCCTACTGAATCAGTGGTTATCGCTTTCTTTGATACTTCGTCCACACTAGACTTAAGAGTTCTGTGCTCTCAGGAGAGTCTCAAAACCTTTACATGCAAATCCTGCCTTTTTTTTTTTTTTTGTAAAAAGAAAGATCTCATCTTGTTTATGAGCAACGAAAACTATATATGTTACTGATGACAACATCTCACCAACACTTAGCACAGTGGCATTAAAAAACGACATAGATGTTTTCTGTCATTTCTTAATGTTGCATAATATTGGTGGCTCACAGTTATCTTCTGATTAAAAAATATTCCAACATCTTTAATGTCAATCAGTTTTTTCTGCTGGTGTGCTAATCATTAATTTAGATCAACAGACTGTTACCAAATCTGTTAATATGCACTTTTTAACCATAAACCCTATGATATTTTAATTGCTTCCTAAGGTCACATAGCTTCTTGGACTGGGAACGGGAATACCCCTTTCCTGCTGTTGCCATGACAGAACCTCCCAGCTTTTTGCGCTTGGCACATTTTACAAGCACACCCTCACTTCCATAATGTGGCACATCCAGGAAAATATGAACCAAGAAAAAAAATTTTTGACAACTACCCTCTGAGCTAACCAGAGCCCCCTGGGCTGGCACCCGCCAGGGCCACCCATCCAGGCCATCCCCACCCTGAGCCACATGCTCACCCGCAGCAGAAGTTAACTTTTTTGAGAGAAGTTTTAAAAATATAAGGAAAAAATTGCTATGCAAAGCACGTTGTTTTTATTAAGGTCAGACAAATAACTTTACAATCATCGAAGCATTTGGTTTCTTAAACAAAGGGACCTGAAATCTTAAGTTTGGGAACATCACCCAGCCTTGATGAACTGAGGCTCTGCTACCCTCCATGAAAATTCCTGTTTTCATCTGTTCATTCCAAGCAAAAAGAGTAACATTTGGTCATTACCAAGTGGACTGGGGCAGCAGGACCGGCAGGCACGGTGAGGGCAGGGGCAGGAGGCAGCCCAGGCTGGGCAGGCATGTGAGGAGAGTAACCAGGGGCCAAGGAGAACCAGGGACAAGGGTGGGGGGAGAAGGAACGTGGCTTAGTTATCTCTTTGTTTCTCTCCATCATCCAAATCATTTTAATTGGCAATAAATTAATTCTCCCCAAATTGAGTCTGTTTTGCCCGTCAGGGCAGTCAGTAAGTCATTTTCTGGTCTTCGTCTAGCCCCACAAGCCTCTTGACCTTGTTCTCTCCCCCTCCCTGTCAGGAGGGGAGCGAGAGCGGCTGGGTGGGCGCCTGGCAGCTGGCCGCAGTCAACCCACCCTGTCAAACAAAGCTCTATTCTGTTTCTGTTTCTAAAGTTCCTCTCTCAGCCCTACCTGATTTACTGTCCAGCTCCCCTCACCACAGACTGCCCCTCTATTCTTTCCAATAGCTCACTTTCTCCAGGCACAGCACCGCTGCCATTTGTACAAGCCACTCCTGTTTCCTAGCAAGATCAAAACACACTAATGCCACTTGCTGTCTTCCATCGCGGAAGCCCAGGGCTTTCTGCACAGTAAATACAGCTCATTATAAGAAAGAGTACACGACAGGAATATACAAATACGGTCAATTATGACTAAAACCCATACACATTTCTGAAACCTCATAACATTCAGAAACACAAAATAGCAAAGAACTTGTTTTGCTTTTCACAGTAAAGTTAATCTCCATACATATAAAGAAAAACCTTTTAGATTGTGTTGGGGTTTTTGGGTTTTTTTCCCCTCACACAGTTTTTCAGCATATGACAACACAGGAGGCCTGGAACAGCCACACTAATCTGCACTTCTCTCAAGCTTGTACTTTATCCTCACCATCACCTCTGTTTACTTCAACCTCTTTAAAACTGAAGATTTCAAATATATAGAGAAACATATACTCACTGTAGTACTGGCAAATCTGAAGTAATCATTTTTGTAGCACTCTTGAAAGTAAGAGCTACATAGAACTTCTCACAGTTATTATGACAGCTACTTTGAAGCCTCTTTCATGAAAAGAATGTAAAAGTCCAGCCTGTAAAAGAGATAAAAAAAATTGTTAGACGTGATTTCAAAATAGTCATACATTGAATTAAAAGCACTGTAAACAAAAATAGTCAGTTTTGAAGTCGCATTACTATTAAACCACATGAAGTTTGGAATGGATGTCCCCAGGACAGCTTAATCACAATCTTGCATGCAGTTTTTACAATTCTGTCTAGGGAACATCACTTCCCACCACCACCCCCAAAAGGCACAAAGTATTTTCTATTACCTCCCATATTTGTTAATGATAACTCTGATGTAAAAACACAAGTGGAACTCTGAGAAAATGTAAATAAACAAGATCAGTATATAAGCCTGAGCAATCAGAAAATGTGATGATCTAGACTTAAGGAATTTATTTTCTAGTTGTACAATAGAACAAACTTACAAGACAAAAGTTTGGTTTAATGAGAAACAGTCTTTCCTAGTTTTGAATCAATACAAAAGATCTTCACCTAAAATCATACATATTTTGATAAAACAGGTAAAAGATAATATTCCTGATAACATTCCCTTTAATGGAACTACACCTATTCAATCAGGCTCAGTGGCTCACCATTTTATGTGACAGAATTTCACAGAATAGTCAGAAGCTGTGCAAACTTCTAATGGCAGTAGAAAATATTTTAACCTGATGAAACCAGAGTCATAAGTTTAAACAATAAACTAGACTGCATCTGTGGTACCACTACACCCACCAGTAACATCTCTACCCAACAGACTAATCAAGCAGTTGACTAATGACAGCAGATGTGACTTTACCATTAAATAACAGCACAATGTGACAGATGCAATAACCTTTGCTGTAATAAAACATAGAGCTGCCACCCCATTCTTCCAGAAAATGCAAGTTCTGGAGAAACTAAAATGATTTGTTTCATTTCATTCTCCCTTTTTACAGATCCTGGGGTAATATAAATAGCTGCATGGAGCACTGCAGGTGATCAATGGCAATGAATACCAAAGACTTAACTGCATGGTTTTTAAAACATGGGATATTTTAAATCTCTTATTTAAATATCTAATTTCTTCTCAATGGGCAGTTTTTTCTGTGCTGTAGTAGATTTGCACAAGACAGCAGGAAAATCAAGCCAGGAAGAGGTAACATGACCTGACCTAAACACAGTATCTAAATAAAACTGCAGCAGTCTAAGCAAAACAGTATAACATGTAAAGTATTATTTTCCATCCAACTGTATGCCACATCAGTATTTATTTACCAAAACCATAACTGTACAGCAAGAACAGACTTTTTTGCCTCTGGTTATTACAGTTCCAATTAGACTCACAGATGCATGCAACTAATTCTCCCAGTACTTACTCTTTTGTGCTATCCAACAGTTTGACTTACAGTGTCTCATCAACAAATTTAAATTTTTCACTACGTACTGCCATCTCACTGGCCATTTTTTGTAGAGTATCATTAGCAAGCCACTTTGTTGCACAACGAATGTTAACAAAAGAAGTTTGGAATTAAAGGTACCACTCTGGCATTAATGGTTTAAAGGGGGTCATCTCCCACAGCCAGTACACCAGGCTAGTGCAGAAGTTCATCAGTGTCACTATAAGACACAAGTTAGTCTGAGTTCTTCATAAGGAAAAATGTTGTATGGCATGCTATTTGTGCTGTTTCTGTAACAGCGTTTCTTCATTTGAGACACTGGTCATTACTATGTTTTAAAGGATGAAATTACTCTTAAGGGGGGAATGACATGCCCATTCAACCACATAAAGCAACCATTTCAGACACTTGGAAGAATTTACTATAAACAAACATAGCATCAGACTCTTTTGAGCTTCGTACATGAAGAACAAAGAAGGGAACGTTCAGATCTCTGAAACTGAAAGGTTCACTATAACATGCACTCTGGTGGTCACAAAACACTAAAATGTAGGTACAACGTAAGAAGAATATTTAATGAAATCCTGAAATAAAAGAAGAAAGCTTTTGATTAATTTACAACTACATTTTCCTCCTGCCAGGACAATTAGAAGTACACATTTTTGCCACACCTTCCCTTTAACACAGATGAAAAAAAGTGTGGGTTTTGTACACATACAAGCACTCTTGCTACACACACACACAGACACTTGCATACAGTAACTAGACCTCAAAAGGAAACCTATCCATCTTGGATCTTCAGATTATCTAATTCTAGCAGGATACTGGACATCAATCTTACTTTTCAGAAGAGCTTTCAAAGGAAGTTCAAGAAAATTTATGTGTGTTTCATGTGAGACATTTTCCACAGATGTTTCAGACATCCTGCAGAATCTCTTACATGGAGTTTCTATTTTTAATATTCTTTTTAAACCCAGTTATCACCCTTTGCAACTGTTATGCTGTGCATGCTTAGATATAGTAACCAGCAGCATTCAAGTTCTAGGGAAGTGCTTTCACACACAAGGAAAAGTATACTTGCTCAGGGGTAACTTACTTGAAAAGCAAAGTCCTGGCCTAAAAAAAAAGTATGGACTGAAGGGTATAAAGAGCCAGAAGGAGAAGAGAGGAGCTGCCTCATTCAGAAGCGACTGAGGAACCAAGGAAGCCTTGACACGGTGGTAACGGCAGACAACTTGACACCCAGGGAATGCAAGGTCCTGGGGTACTTTCTGATAGTCCCTATGCTACACAGGAAACTGCAAAACAGTGCTGGGAGAAACCTATTGCTGTGTGGTTGGGTCCAGGCTGGACCATCTAGGTGGTGACAAAATTGCCCTTCTACTGTCTTGTGTTAATAAAGGCACTTAACAAGGGTCAAGCCTTAAGTGCTAAAATACAAGCATCGTCAATGCTGACAAGCCAGAGAATGAAGAGCTCAGAGCCAGAAGCCCCAAAAGAAAAGGCACAATCTTGTGTATTTTGTGGGACTGACCAGAAGTGGAGTCTCGCACTACATGGAATAACGTTCCCCCATTACACAATCCAAGTCAGCCATACCCCTCACACACATCCCATACTGTCCTGCTGGCTACTACGTTCTGGATGCTAATTCACTCTTTCTTGCTCAGCCCAGATACTCAGCTGGAGGTAGGAAACCTTTAACAGTGCTGGGATAACTGCCTTGCAACTTCACTCAACAGTAACATTGCTCTACACTCACAGAAACATCACCACTTGCTTCCAAAATTCAGTCTTGAATTATCACCCACGTTGCTTAGGCTTGCTTTGGAAACAAAATAAGGCACTATAGTGACTAATGAAAAGCTGTATGTGCTTGGAACAGGGTTCTCAATTTAGCCATGCAATTAAGTTTGACAACTCTGGGAAAATCATTGATCCTTATGGACTACACAAACGTGAACCTTCAAATTTTTTCTAGTTTTAATGGAAGAGAGACCTGTTTCTTAAAGATTATGTTCTTATAAATGGGAAAATCAAACTCTCCTCCTTTCTGCCTCATTCAGCCCCAGTACAAAGTCATTGATAAAAAACCCTGAAAGCTTGAGACAGATTCCCATTTTATCACCTTTATCCTGGAGAAGAGAAGAGCAGGGGGAGGAGCACTTCACATTTCTGCATTCTGGGTTCTTTAAACTATAATAAACACAATATAGTTGAAAAGTCCTTTAACTTTCAGTCAACTGCTTCTATTTCAGGAGTTTAAAAAAAATAATCTGATGTTTTCATTCAATCCTAATTTTAATGGCCTTAGCAGGTTTGTGGCCTTTTAAGCCTGCACATCTATATTTTAAGATGACATAAATTTATGCTGGCATAGTTAAAAATGACTTATAGAAGAATATAAATCAGGCAGTAGAAGACGCCATGCAGTTGAAACATACAATGGGAAAACAAGTAAATGTTTCTCTTCTTTTGCTTCTGTTTTTTTTAACTATGCACAATAACCAGGGCAGACAAATTGACCAATAAAACCCCTGCTTAAAAAAATAATTTAAAAAAGTCTTTTCTAGTAAATTGTCAGTTTTATGACATTTTTTTCTTCAGGAAGTATCTCATAATGAGTTTGGCTTTAAGAAAGGCTCTACAATTTCAAAAAAAATAATCTGATACATGCATTCCATGACTATTTTCTGTAATTTCTACTAACGTGAAAAGCCATGTATATTTTTTGTAGTCTCTAGATTGTTTATTTGCCTCTCTGGTGCTGAAGTAATCTACCCATTTTAGCCAAACAACAAAAAAACAAAAACTTGACACAAACCCTCAAACCTGACAGAGCTGATCCAAGCATCCACTGGGTAGCAACAGCCAAATCAAGTTCAACCAACCTTATAATAAAAAAAAGTATCTATACATTATAAGCTGAAATCAAAACTTAGAACTAAACAAAAAAGCTAAATAAAAAAAACTATTATGAAATTTAGCAATAGCAGTTACGTCACTATTAATTACATTGCCTAGAAGATAAAAAAAAATAGAAGATAGCTGGTACTTGACTGACTCCCAACTCAAAATCCTTTCCATGTTGACCAAGTGACCTTGTCCCATCCAAGTGCAAACTATATTTAAACAACAGCTCACACCAGCAGAGCAGTATCTTCTACTGTACGCCACAACTTCATTTTCCATTTAAAATTACTTTGCTTTCTTCCTCAGTGCTCCCTGCTATGTCTTTTCTTGCAAGTTGAAAAACAATAAAGCAGTGCACTTCTCCATCCCGCTAAGGCCCAAAGGAAACCCGAGAGCTCCAAACACACCGCTTGTATAGAAGAGAAGCTAGGATACACGATGGTGTGCCGTGCCATTGCACGGCCCCATGAAACAAGGTTTGATGTTCAGTTTAGAGACAAGATTTGTCCCCTCAACATTCCTGCCCAACAGCAGCGTTTGGCAGCTAGGAAAAGGCCTGCAGCAGGAGCAAATGACAATCCCATCAAAAGGCAGCACGTTGCACACTGAGCCAAAACTCTAAAAGCTTGGATCAGCAAGGTGAGAGAGAAAAGAGGATCTTAGACGCAGGCAGATAAATTCTAGCCCTTTACTGCTTCATCCAAACCCATGCATGGCCTTGGGCGCACTACTTGAATCCTTCCTGCCCAGCCATCCCAACTGCAAAGTGAAAATGGTATTTAGAAATTCAAAGTGTAAATTCTAAGTCCTGCAGAACTAGAAAAACAGTCATCAGGAACTAACCCTTAATAACTTGACAAATGCTGTGATGAGTTCTTCATCACTCAGGAGTTTTTGTTTGCTTTGGATTATGTATTTCTTTAAGCGTAAGCTTCATTTCTGCTACAGGTTTAGAATGTGAAACAAATTAATTCATGTTGATCCTACAGCCACTTGATCTGAAAGCCAAATTAAATCACCTCCTCCAGCTCTGAATTTGAAAATACACAGCATCACTTAAGGCCAAACAAGACATAATGCTTATTTAGCCTATCTTTAAGATAATTTCATTGACGTTCTACACAAAATTCTAAATTTCACCTTATCACATTTTAGTACTTAAAGATTCAAAGCCCAAGTGACAGAAAAATTAACACTAAGCACTAGTGAGCTCCTTCGATACGTAAAGTACATAGCAAGCCCTGCCAATACGTGGTCTGTGATATTACTAATCCAACCTAGCCGTGATATAATGAGGTAATATTAGGAACACCTAGGCTAGCACAGCATGGTGATGCTTCATTTTCTACATCCTTCAAAATCATACTGGACATATTATTATTACTCTACCTTCGCCCTCCCAAATGTGTGTCTTGGCTGTTGCTGTTACCCATTTAATACGTAGTAAAACCTGCACTTCCCAACCTGCAATGGCATGTCAAAAACAAAGGCAAAAAATCTGGGAAGAGCCAGTTGATACACCAGGAGCTTGTGCTGCCATTCAGAGGGACCTGGAGAGGCTGAAGCAACAGACAAACAGGAATTGCGTGAAGCCCTGCACCTGGGGAGGAACAACGCCATGCACAGGTTTGGGACCAACCACCTGGAAAACAGCTTTTCCAATAAAGACCTGGTAGACAACAACCTGAACACAAGCCAGCAAGGCGCCCATGCTGCAAAGGCCAACAGTACCTCCTGGGCTGCCTTAGGCAGAGCACTGCCAGCACCTCGAGGGAGGTGACCCTGTCCCTCTGCTCAAGAGACATGTTTGGAGCTGATGAGACATGTTTGGAGCACTGTGTCCAGTGCTGTGCTCCCCAGTCCAAGAGAGATGGAAATAGGCTGTTTTGCAGTAAAGGGACAATTCTGAACACCGTGGCATATGGTTTGGCTAGGGATCTTTCAGAAGAATGGACATATCAGAACAGCAAGCTGAGGGTGGACAATTGTTCTTTCCTCAGAAAATGTCAATAAGAAATTATACATAAAACAATAAAAGAGAAGTGAGCTCACAAAGGTAACAGGAATAATACAAGAAAAATATAAGGCCAAGAACAACAAAGCAAGACTCTACACAAAATTAAAGCATTTAGTATATACCCATTAGCATTGACTAAAGTTTCTTTTCCCCCCATTCTTTAAAGGTATTTCCAGATATATTACACATACATGTGGGAACAAGAACTATCTCATGCCAACCCCTAGCTGTCCATTTAACACTGCCTTCAACTTCAGTTGTCTCCTCAGTTGCACCAACACATAGAACTGACTCTACAGGCAAAACAGCTGTCGCTGCTTCCTCTCACCAAACACTTTTAGCCCAAAAAGGTCTTGTCCAGTCAGCCAGAAAAACAATCTCAAGTCTCACTTTCTAGCGCACAGTATTATTCTGTGCTCTTCACAATTACGAATGCAAGACCTCACACCGAAAGGTTACACAAAGCACTTCTTGCAGAGCTGGGAATAAAATTCTTAAATGACAAAAACCTCCAAGTCATACTACCACATTTCTATACTTAGTTTCATGTCTCTAAAAAGAGTGCTGCCAAAACCAGCCAGTTTTTCTGTATCTTCTGCTACTATTTCCAGAAGGTAGCAGCTAATTCCTGTACTGTGCATGTGTGCCAAGGCACTGACACTAAGATTACACAGAAAAGCTGATACAATCTTTTAACCACGATTATAATAGCACAGCTGATTCAAATGTCACACATCACTCACTATTTTGTTTGATCATCTCCACTGTTAACTATATTATAATATAATGCTTTCTCATAACGCCTTGGATGGCTAATACTAAAGATGTTAACCAAATGCTCTGAGCAAACAATAGCCTGTAGATACAGCTTGCTCAAGAACAGAAATTTTATCCTTTTCAATTTGTAATTATTATTTAAAATCAAAATAAATTTGATGGACTGAGCATACGAAAACAAGCTTGCTTTCCCTTTGTTATTCTTACAGACTCTTCAGGCATAACCGCCCCTCACTCCGTGGACACCCCAGTGAGACACTTGACCTGATTTTCTGCAGCACTGAGCATTCACAACTGGGACTGAGATCACTGGGGGCTACAGGCACTCCGTCACTCATAAGACAAGTAATTACGGTCTGATTACACAAGACGAAAAGTTAAGGCACTGAGTTCTAATGCTGGTTCAGTATCTGGATAATTAAGGTCTAAATTAACAACTTGCTCCTTGCCATCTGTCCATTAGGATAACATCAGCTATCTACCCGCTTCCTAGAAAGCTAGGTTCTACTATCCTCAAATCGTGAGCACGAACAGATAGAGCCTTGAAGTCTTCTGCTTCTCTGCACTTGTATTTCCAACACTCAGAAAGAGTCTTGAGAAGACAAACTCACTCATCTTTTCAAGATGATGCAAGGGCATTGAGAATCACAAAAAAAGGCCATGGGACAAATTTAAATTCAAGAGAGATTTTGCCTATCATAGAAACTGTAGAGTCATCGTCCCAACAAAAGACTGAGCAATCAGTGAAAACTTTTGAAATTTGTCATGAAAATGAATAATGATAGGGATAGCGTAAGTGTTGACCATAACTTAGCATAAAGTTTTAAAAGATAGTTTTCGAGACAATGAAATGCTTCCCCCAAAAAAGGGACCATCCTGTTCAGCTGATTTCTTAGTAAGCCAATTCAGCTCACTAAAATGGCATAAAACTTTTCAGGTTTTTAATTTTAGCAAGCCATGCCAGGGTTCCAGGAGGCTCAGAAACATCTGTGTGCAGGAAAGCAACAGGAGAGTACCACTGGAACCAGACAAGACTCAAGGAGGATGACTACTTTTTCAGTACATAAAAACTGTTGCAAAGGCAATGCAGGGGGAGAATAAGCTCCCCTTCTCAGTGAGGACTGGACAAGTGATGGTTTGAAACCACATCAAGGAAAATCCAGGCAAGGACTAGTGAAGCACTCCAATAGTTTGCTCAAGCAAATGTGAATTATCCACCACTGAAGATTTCTTCTTTTCCCAGATAGATGGGGCACACTTGTCAGGTACAACAAACATTGCGAAGTTTGTGGTTGAAACAGCTGGGAAAAAGCAGACAAGGCTTTGGGAACACAGCCTGCTTTTCGCCTGAAAACATAGCACAACTGTAACTGTGCCTGCTGGAAGGGAAAGGGTGAGAACCAGATGAACCCTTGACACCCCTTCTCCCCCCCCCCCCCCCCCCCCCCCATTTCTTCTAATGTTTCTGTGACATTACCCTCAATCAAATCCATCTGTGACAATAATTAAAATTAAATCCAGTGATTAAATTCACACTCAAGCACTTCAGTTAGTAAACTGCTTATTCCTGCAAAATAATCCACATCTACAGGAAGGCAAGAATCCCTGGTGTAGTCAAACACATTTAGATCATCACACAGGCTTTGGATTTTCATCTCTGTACAGCCCAATACACAATGGGCCAAGAGTGTACACGGTGTATGCACAGTAGAAGCAGTATTAATAGATTTTTATGCTACCTCAGAAAAGTGTTTACTCATCTGTAATTTTTCTCAGCAGTGGACATCTGGTGTTCTATTATTCATTGCATCTGGAAAATTGCCAACAATAAAACCAATTTTCACAAGAAGCAGCAAAGCCTCACATGCAGAACACTGGAATAAAGGAAAAAAAAAACCCACTCAGAATGATTCAGGGTTTTGTTCTCTTTGTTTTGCTTTTTCTTTTTTTCCTCATATGGGACGCTGGATAAGAAAAACCAAGAGGAACTGCAGAACATTTTGTCCAGATTATCAAAGAAAACATGCATTTTGAAGTCGCTTATAAATCAAAAACTCTGGTAAATGACTAATTCTGGTACTCATATGAACTTCGGGGGACATACACAAAGGCTTAAGGAAAACAAGGTCACTAAAATAATAACTTTTCTAAGTTCACGCTGCTGCTAACAGAAGCAATATTTAATGGTTAATATAAAGAGACTCTTGCTGTAGCATGTAGAAGTAAATGCAGGACCACCCTGAAGTGTACTAGTCTTCCAGTTTCCTGATAGACACCGTTACCACCCTACCCTCAAAAGAATGCAAAGGCACAGTGGTTCTTCAGAAGGTGGCAGCATTGAAGGATTACGTTAAAGCATTCCCACCACTGAAAACTGCTCATTTAGAAAACCACACGCCTTGGACCACAAGCTTTGAGAAGCAGCTCTATCCATTTCCTAGTTGCTAGATCTATCAGGATCCTTGTCCTTAACAAAGATGTCACAATCCAAGCCCCCTGAACAGCAGATTTCTGGGCATTATCCAGGTGTGACAGATACTGAAAGCTTCTACTCAGTATTTATACTTACCCCAGAGATAACCCTTGAAGTTTTAGGCCAAGAGAGTCTCTCAATGCTATCAGTCCAGGAACTGGAAGATCCCAAAGTACCAGTTTTTCCTAGTCCAGGGACTTCAGCAGTGCTCATAGGACAAAAACCTACGGATTCCTATACTACCGTCAGGCTGGAAATTCAGCTTTACCCTCAGCCTGATGTAGCTAACTGGCATCTGTTCTACTAAGGTTCCTTTTTCCCTCAAATACAATTTTTTTTGCACGCACAAGGGTACGTGGATTTTTTTTTAAATTGTTAAATCTCTCGTGTTTTGAGCTCCTTATAAGAGAAGTTGCATTTAATAAAGGGATTAGCAAATATCCAACAGGCATTACTACAAGTAGCATAATGCTATCTTTCTGCAGTGAGGCAATCTAAATACCCTTGTTTTAGTAACCATTTTTAACTTGTAGAATCATTAAGTGGACAGGGGTTCCACTTATGCTTTTCATTTAAGCAGGAATAAATTTCAACAAGAGTCATAAGAAAGCTGTTTTCCTTCCATTGTTGATTATTTTTAGCCCAAATAACTCTGTAAATGATTTATTAAAAAAAAATTTAAAATCAAATTTGCCTTAGCATAAAAGGGACTTCTCAAAAGAGCTCACAGTAGCACAGATTTTTTGACTGTTGATTCTTGACACTCTGCTAGAATACTGACAATATAGTGGTGTACCACGGAGAGGGAGTAATTTCCATGTCCTGCCTCTATCCATTGGCCAGAGTGCCTACATTATAAATACCTGATACATTCCTAAAAAAGTTTGTGAAAACTGAACAAGAGCCAAAAAAAGTAGCTAAGGTAGACCAAAAAAGATTAAGTTAGCCCATAAAATCATTAAATAGGAAAAAAAATGTATATATAGTAATTACAGAATCAAACCCTACCTCCCAATCTCAACAATTTCCTGAGAAAACCCACCTCCACATCAAACCAGACACCCTTCACCTATGTCTCGCACCACTACAATCCCTCTTCTGAAACAGCCCACAACTGCAGCCTTCCAGGGAAAAGCTGCCCGATCCTTAAATCCCACAATGTCCTAGATACAAAAGAAAAAGCTGTTAAGTAATCCCAAACCTGGACAATCAGCCAAACAAGCTGGCAACTCTGGCTTGATTCCTCTTCACCTTAAAATTTGTTTCAAGTTCTCTTCCCTGTAAACTAAGCAACCCTATTCTCCTGCTCTAGGAACTTTTTTATATGCTCCCCGAGACTGGGAAGCCTGGCAGGTCTTTAATCCAAGTACAGATGGAACAAAAACCATCAGAACGCATGAAAGAATTTCTCCCTTTACTAGTCACTGAGCAAGTTATCTTGAAGACAAACTAAAACACATCTATAAACTACACAATTTCTATCATCCCTCCATCAAAGCCATTGATGCTACTACAAACGTTTTAAGTCTGATCACCAATTTCTCGTTCTGTGATACCATGTTTTGCCTTAAGAATTTACAAGAACAGTAACTCCAGACCCCGTACACTGCCAAATACCTTCAATCCATCCTAACCTGACACCACCTCAGTCTCAAGGCATTGGAACAGGCGCATAAATATGCTGAAACCCTCATGGGCTCACTTAAGGAAAGAGATTATAAAGATATAACCAAGCCTATTTTTTTCCTAAAACATACAGATATCATCTATTTTTCAGTCTGAAAACTCATACTCTTTTGAAGTCTCCAATGTGTGATACCAAGCAAATGCTTTTCTATCAAACTGTTCTCAGAGTCTACACTGATACCAGTCTCCTGTCCACTGGACCAACACACCTACTGTCACAACACCACCAACAACGTGAAATTCAAACAAGCCATAACATCTAGGCAGCGTATCAAGAACCACAGCGTGCGCTGCGAGGGTGCTCATCATCGCACTCCTTTGCTGGTCTAAAGGGAACTTTCTCCAAAGACACAGCTACACAAAAACATATCAGTATTCTGAACAAGCTGAACAAATGTTGCTGAAAGGTACTACAGTAGTGGCTATTGGATGTCCTCAATTATTACAAATGGCACAGCTTATGACTTTCATCAGCTGTATAGTTAAACCCTCTACTGGAAAGGCATACCTCAAAACACTTCTCTCATCCTCCAATCTTAAAACAATCTTAAAACACCACAATAAACTTGTGAGGAGATGCACATTTTCCCAATGGACACATGTGACCATGTTGAAGATAAAAATAAAAAGCATTGCAAACACATTTCCCCAGTGACCATAAATCCCTCACACTGCAATCAAAATTCAAACCCAAATCCACAGATCCCAGACTGAAGTAATTCACCAAATCCCAAGATGACTTCCCCAAAACTACGCAGGTGAAAAACAACAGCAGGACTAGCAGCAAACACTGAAATAATGATTTACCAGCACAACACAGAACAAAATGATTCCACTTCTAAGTTCTCACTCCTGATTCTAAGGACTTAGGAAAGCACACGGCTGGAAAATAAAAATTCACAATAATTTTAAATAATTGACTCAAAAGGGAAAGTGACTTTATTACACATTAGTTTCCTCCATTCCTGTAACATATTTCTCTGCCCCACGGGCAATACAGATTTCAACATCCTCCCCCCACTGCAGCAGAGCTCACAGCAATTAATTGCTTTCTACCTGTACTGAGCTTGAGGACTGTTACTTTATTTCAGGCTGAAGATGTTTGATCCAGAAGCTTGTCTACTACAAACTGACTTAAGTCAACTGACCTAAAAAAATATATATTACCTATACTTACAAGATTTTCCTGATGGATTCTGACACAAGAGAAAAACAAGGAATCTAAGGACTCAAGAAACTAAAGAGAAGTTAAACAGGGTTGGCTATCCACCAGCATTCTTTAATAATTTCCCTGACACAGCAGTCACAAGAAATCAATTAAATTGTAAGAAGTAATAGTAGAGAAGTCAGTAATCAAGCACTACGTAAAACTGAAAATAGTTCTGCAATAGTCCAAAATGCAAGTGTCACCAGGGAAAAGACAAATTAGCACCTGGGAACAAGATGTATTTTAGCTCAGTAAATAACCCTTTTTATCATTCAGTGATAAAAAAAGCTTTTATCATTCAGTGCTGAAATTAATTTTGGTTAGTCAACAACCCTAGGAAGAATCAGTAGGGGGTGAAACTGTCTATTCTTTGCTGTTTAAAAACATCCTGCATACGACAATAAATCCATTAAAATCGAAAACTTTCTTGGGGAAAAAATGTTGGGGGTGGGGGGTGGGGGGTGGAAATCTTTCATTGATCCAGATACAGGAATGATGACTGTACAGATGGAAGATAATCACACTGCATGGAATCAGTTTGAAGTCCAGTTCCAAACTGGACAAACTGAAAAACCAGGCAAGTGTTATCTGAAAAACAAGGACGAAAGGCAAGCACAGAGAAGCCAACCCATGAGCTGAACAAGAAGCTGATTCAGCTTCATTTCCCAAGGCCCTCACATCGAAACAGGCTGTTTGCCCTCCATCTCTTGACAGTTTTTGAACATGTTGCCAAATACAAACGGATTTGACAGAACGACAGGTGTCTCAAAAGATTATTTTTGAAAATAAGCAGTGGCTGAGCCTGGTGCTCCTGTGAGGGTGGAGGCAGGGGCCAGAATCAGCAGTTTGTCCTGTTTCTCAGGCACACAGCTCGGCACTGGTTGCCCGTGAGCCCTGCTCTGCCCAGCCCAGGAAAGGCACCGAGCTGCACCCCACCGTGGTAAAGGTGCCACACACAGGGCGGGCAGCCTGCGAGGACGTGGGCAAACTTCTGGATTTACTTCAGTAAGGAACATGACAAGATTACCAAACCAGACTTCACTAGCTCCGCTGACTATACACCAACTTATTTCTGTCTTTCTTCCTCTTTGCCCTTTAAGATTGTTTTTCCTTTTGACTCAATAGAAACACATTTATTTGAAGACATGATGACAACTCGAACTGTAAAGCTATCACCAATTTACTTGGATACCCAGGTTGTAAGTTAAAACACTGATGCTTTCTTCTTTTTTTTTTTTTTAACTGTATTTTGCACTGTTTACAGAAATACGGGAACACCTTTTTTATTTCTGAACAGTTACTTAGACAAGCAGATGACAAAAACTGGAAACAGTGTGACTGTGTCTGAGCAAGCATCACTCGTTTTTGTGTGACCATCCTGCGTGTGTTAAAGCCTAGTCAAAGTGCTTACTCCCAGTAACACTGACAGCAGTCCTTCCTCCAAGCAAAGAGGGACTTTTGATCTGGGAGTTATTTACCAAAACAGTTCATTGGACTAACATAGCTGCTGGGCTTCCTGAAATATCTTAGATAATGCTTAGCCAAAATGGACCACTTAGAGACAGAAGAAAGAAGAGATCTTGCCTAACTTGGAAAGGTTGCACCAGATGAAAGCTGCTCCATGACATTAGTAATGAAACTATCAGGTGTTCCAGCATGAACTGGCAGAGTGCTTTATTTTTCCAAAGATACCCAAACAGAGAGGAAACCTTGTGGCACTGGAAAGCTAGAACATGGGCTTTTCCAGCAACCCAAACAGTAACCCTTTCCCCTCCTATGGAGGGGAAAAAAAAAAAAAAAAGGCAACCAAACCTCTTCCACACTCTGATCCCTAAAGATAGCTAACCTCAACCGCAAACTGGGAAAGGAAATCAAGAATTAACTGCCAATAACCAGAAATACAGAGTAGCTGCAGTGAGATGCCTCACAGAAAACAGGCTAACAGATTAAATCAGGAATCTCTCTACAGGAGCTCTGAGGGACCCAACAGCAGAAACAACTTCAAATCCTGAGCCTATCCTGATACAAGTAAAACTTGTTGAGGTTTTAGCGTTATCTGTCTTGTTTCAGAGTCTGCAGAAGTTAACAGCTCTGTTCAGGGAAAGAGAAGAGTGGCAAAATTAAGGTCAGTGTTCACATATCACACTATCTTCAACAACTGGAACAGAAAAACACTTGCTACTCACAGAATTTTCCACCTAGTTACAGTGATGGACTCCAACAGGCCTGCTAACATCAACCTTCTGCTTAGATAAACACAGCCTTACAAATCTCTTCCTGGTGAATAACAGACTAAGAAAAAAAAGAAAAATTAACAGATGAGAGAAGAAAAAAATCTCTTGCCTAGAAGGGAAGAGAATCATCTTCCCTCGGCATCAAATACAAGACACTGAAAATAGAAAAAGCCCATTTCTCTAAGCACTGCTGGTAAAACTGAGTGAAACTTAACAGAAGCTCCAGAAGAGAGAAACTGCCATCCCCAGAAGCTGAGGCTCTCCAGTGAGAGGGAAAATTCCAGCAGCTGATCCACACAAGGGGTTATTTTCCCCTGTAAGACTCCTTGGCTTTTGTTTTTGCAGAGAAGGGATCAGACCACACAGTTTTAAATGTCACAGAATTTGCAGACATTTTCTTCTGCACTTTGGAAAGCTAAGAAGAGAATTTTCAGTACCTTTTACACAGTTACATAAAATGAAAATACATACGGTAACTGATACTTGAAACTGTCAGGCTGTAAAAGCAAGAGTGGGAATATTTTGAAGTATTTCCTTAAACATTGTCAACTCCCATGGGATAAGAACAAGTTCTAACTGAAAACTGTAACCCCAGGAGTTAAATAAGGGAACATTTCCTCTAGGAACAATCCTTACAGCAAGTACAAGGAAAAGAAAAGCTTTCATTTTTCTTATACCTGGTTCTACCTCCATCTCATTACAAATTATTCAAATAAATTTAAACATTAATCTATAAGCATTGCCTTTACCCTTGAGGGAGAGCTAGAGCAAGCTTTTCCAGAGTACACAGTATATACAAGTACATCTAATAAAGCATTCAACAATCATTGACATACTAAAAAAATGCTAAGGATTTTTTTTTCCCCCAGGGGTTAAATCAACACTTGGCACTTTCACAAATCAATTCTCAAAATACTGAGGACAGGACTACATATAAGAGAGAAAAAAAAAAAAAAAACAAAACCAAACACCAAAACCACAACATAGAACAGACATTTTGTTTTCCAGTAGAGTCTTGGGATGAGTTTTCATACAATGGTTGAACCAATCCGATGCGCTGCTGTTGTCAAAAATGCAGTCCCTGCTCTTTCCTCTTACTCTTGGCCCTATGTTCCTGCTCCTTCCTTTACAGCGAGTTTGATCCTGGTCTCTCCCTCAGCAAGCCAGTAAATGGAGAGACAGGAGACACTGGAAAAGAAGAGAAGGAAGCAAGCAGCTCAAGTCCTACTGCCCTCCCTCCAGTCTTTACCAGGATCTCTCACTGCTCCTGTCCGGACAGCAGAAAAAAAATCTACCATATTGATTCAACTGCAAATGCAGCATAGCTTGTTCATTTCTTCTGCAGAAGGAGACACTCAACACAAAACAAAGTTCATGTTGTTATACTTTTTTCAAAAAACAACACTGCTGTAATTTGAGAAAAAAAATCTAGTGGACTGCAGTATCATAGAACACTTCCTACACTTGACATTATTCTAATTTATCACAACCTAGAATGTGCTACCTTAAATCATTAATTTTCTAATATCATAAGGCAGTGTTAATTCAAGACTGAAAATAATGGCCTGGCTATATGTTGATCACCAAAAGCTATATGAATGCTCTCTAATTAAAGCAGTAAAAAATAAAAACCAAACAGAAGAGACTATTAGAGTTTAATAAGATACAAATGCAAATAAAATTTCTCGAGACTCCTCTGCACCGTACTTTTAGTTAAGTTTCACAGCAAACTAAAACCAGAAGTCAGTGGGAAATACCGTCTTCAGCCCCTCTGAAAATCCCAGTTCCTGCCATCCACGTACACTGACCTGAACCGCAGCTACCGTGGCTCCTCCCTCCTGCAGCTGTACTGGCATGTGTCTTTCTGTCCACTTATGCAATTCAAGAAGTCATCTAGCAATTTTTAAAATTGTTCTCAAGTTGTTTGCATCTGGATCAGCTCCCTGAACTGGCTCACCCCTTGCTCACATGAGCACAGGACTAGTGCTAGGGAAGAGACAGGGAGAATGGGACCACAAGACTTCTACTGGCCCAAATTGCTTTGGCAATGGATTGTACTTTGCTGAAAGGTCTTACAAATGTGAAAAAAGAAGCAATTTCTCAAATTTTTCACTTCCAGCATATAATACAGATGTCCTTCCTCTTTAAAAACAGATCTTCATGCTCAATAAATGTAACACATTGCTTTCCAATGAATTAAATATGCATGCCTTTCCTAACCAAATTCTAAAGATGTCAAAGAAAAAGCAGAATGATATTAAGGCATTTTGGGTTTGTTTTTTTATATATATATGTAATCTTTGCACAAATAGAAAGAAAACATTTAATTATAGCAGATGATAGCCAGTTTCTTGCCAATACATACAATATCCTAACTAAGCATTTTCTCCACAAAATTATCTTACCCTGGTTTTGATGGGAGAGGACAGGGAGGGGGGAAGGGCTACCTTCTTTCTGACTCTCACATTTCTCATTTTTCTATCAGTATTAGTCTGCATTAACAGCCAAATCATACACACACACTCACACAACACTGCCAGTGACCTACTAGAAAGTTGCTATAGCAACGACTGCTTTCAGAAATACATGTTGTGCATTTTAAGTGCCATCATAGTGTAACTCATCTGTCAATTAATAACCACAGCTCAGAGTAACACATCACATACACCAAAAAAATTAAAACATAAACATTGTGGCTTCATTTCTACAGAAGGAAATATCTGGAAACCCACTGCAGGCTTAGACTCACTACCAATTACAAAAAAAAAAAAAGACCAACAAGATGCAACTCTTGTATTTCTATTTAAGTGCACAAAATTAATGAAGTGTGAAAAAATTTGATATGTAAAATATTACACTGGTATGTATCATTAAACGTCTAATTTAAGCAAGTCAAGCTACTTGTAAACTTATCTATAGGAGCATACAGAAAACAGTCAAATTTAGGTTTCTGTTACTTGTTTTGGGTAAAATCCCTGTAATAATAAATACCACCACTGTATTTTAAAATACATTGAGTAAACCAAAAATTTGAGTATACAGTTTCAACCTCACTAGACTTCAAGAAATCACCTGGTCAAGTTTTTTTTTCTAATTAGGAATCAGATTAAGTGGATCACACTGTCTTTCTCTGGACCGATACACCCACCAATTTTCGGTTAGTGTACTTGGTGATAACTATTATACACAAAGCATAACCACAGTACAGGAGTACACATCTAAAATGCCAACTAGTTAAATCTCAGAAAGAATACTTTAGGAAAATTTAACTATCACAACTTAAAAGCCTGACAATACTGCAGTACTACCAACAGTAGCTTATTTAAGATTGTTTTTCCTTAAAACCCTGCCTTATACTAGCAGGTTATTTTCATGAGTACTAAATGCCAATTTTTTGCCAATCTCTGCTACGACACAGATCCTGTCCATAGACTGCCCTGTCTGACCTTTGAAAGGTAAGCGCATTTTAAACTGGAGAATATTCTCTCTCTCTAAAACACAAAGGGTAGTCAGTTTTGAAAAGACTCTAGATCATCAAGTGCCACCTGTGTCAATGATAAGGTAAGAAACACTGCAGTGGTTTCTCAGCTCCAATATGACCTTGAGAGGTGTTTCAATTTCCTTTCTCACATCCTCTAAATCCAGTGTTCAAACCATTTTCTCATATGACAAAGGTAAAAAATGCTTTCCCGTTACATTTTCTGCTTTGGGATAAACACCAGGCTCTTACAGTACCCAGCCTTTGACTATGTACTGGTACTGATGCTGGCCGAAACCCTTCTGGAAGGCACTACGGAGATCAGAATACAGTCAGACACTATCCAAGCGCCTGCCTGCGTCCCTTCAGCCAGAGCCTGGTCCAGGTGAGCTCCACCGAGTATGCCAGGCTGCTTCCAGGGATGCCACCATTTCTAGGGGGACTTCCCACATGCCCTGGATTTAACAGGGACGATATTCTAAAAACTGAATCACAACCAATCCTTTTAGCTTAGATAAAAAGAACTTTCAAAGTCTGATCCTTATACATGTGTGTGTGTGTGTGTGTATATATATATATATATTTTATACATACCCCTCAGGCTCACCGAGGGAGCAAGGCCCAGAGACAGGGTTTCTTTCTGACTCCCACCTTTCAGTCAGTTCATATCAGCAAAGCAGGCAAGAGCACAAGTAACTGATGTTTCATTTCTAGCTATAGTTAATCTGACACTGAGGAACAGCAAGAAAAGAACTGCCTTAAAAAGTCACTTTCCACATCAAGACAGGAGAAAATTTTTTCTTGATAACCTGTGGACAGCTGGCAGCAGTCACGAGGCACAGGACTAATTAAACAGTATTGTTTAAATATGACAATCAAGTTTCCCTTAACCTCTTCTGTGAGATACCAGTAAACACTGTATTAAAGTTTTTATTACAAGAATTCTAAACTGTAATGAACCTTTTTAAAATCCAGAAGTTAGCTGATCACAGTTTCATGAATCATACCTTTAAATAATTGAGAAAGAGGCAAGATGTCTTAAATTTGAAAGTCATTAAAACAAGTCATGCCTATTCCTGGTGAATTTTTTTTTTTTTAAATCAGTATAACTACATCTACAATAATCAAAAGACCACACTGGGCAGATGGAGGACCTGTAAAGACCAGTACTTTGACTGAGGCCAAACTCCAGCACAGGGCACAAGACAAGTGCAGTGGGTATAGCTGTACTCCCCCAGAACACGCTCAAAATCCAGATCTTCCTGATTGCTTGCATCTACATACATTAGATTTTGCATCAATATTATCCTTTAACTCAATACTCTACACTTCCTAATATTTACCTTGCATGGTTGTTGTTTTTCTCTTTTTCAAAAACATAGTTGTATCCCACCTCAACAAACCCCTCTGAGAATAAACAAACCAACCCATCGTCCCTTACCACCTATGCTGAATACTACAGTTGCTCTTATTTGCTTTCCAAACCTACCTCTCCTCTCTGGATCTCTTCCTTTATTCAGTACAAAATCTCCACTTGTCTTCTTGACATCCACCCTTGTGATCTCCAGGCACCAGGTGAAGTTCACAGAGCAAAGTGACCCCTTAGCAGTCTGAATGCCACAAGCATCCCCAGCTCTCCACCTGCACAACCAGACCGTACCATATCCAGTTGTTCTGCTTCTTTGTCACACCTTCAGGAAGGCTAATTTCTCCCCGCAAAACCCAATGTGAGAACCCAGATCATGTAGATCTTGACCGATGTGGTTTCCTCTCCGTGCCTTTCAATGACCATGCCTCAAGGACCACAGATTCAGCCAGAAGAATAACACCTCCCTGCCAGGAACCAACCTCCCTTCCTGTCTCTTTTCTTCCACTGACCCAAATGAAGGTCTCATCCTGCCCTTCCCCATCCCCTCCCTCATTTTTGCCCCCATTTACATTCCTGTCATCAAGTTCAGGTCTACCAGCAAAATCACCTTTGAATGCCTGCTTCTCTACTTCAGTTTCAAATACTTCATATGTTTTCCCATCTAAGTAGGGAGTATTTCCAGTTGAAAAATGATATATTCACTATTTCAGAATATATTCCTCCAAAAAGTTAACCGTTGCTATGATGCAGACTATGCTGGCAAGAGCACAAAGTTCAGAAAACGAGGGAAGGAGGATGGAGGAGAAACTGCATACATGTTTCAGCAGCAGCCTAGTCATTTTGAGCAAGTATACTGCTTAACTGTATTCTTACCTACCTTCCATAAAAACCTTCAGAATTAATTTTTTGACCCCAAATATTTACGTCCAAGCACTTCTTGGTTTCTTTTTACCCCAAAACGAGTCTCTACATTTTATGCTGTACTTTGCTACTGTCTTACCGTTTGGAGGAGATACAGTGCTAGTGTTCACATAAATAATATATATTTTACAAAATCCCACTGTTGCCTTTCTACATAGATTTGCCTTTGTAATTAAACATTTGAATTGTGATGCTTATCACTGAGAATTCATGTGGTCTTTTGGCTCCATTCTTCAGATGGAAATCAAAAGGCTACATTAATACCAGCTTTGTTATCAGCATCCCACAAACACAACAGTTTCTTACTAGATTAATACATTAGCACTAAAATGAAAAACTGGTCGTTTAACCGCATCTTACACAGCTTTTTTCCAATAACCTATTTGTCATGCAGATAATTCTCACACACTAATTCTTAAAAGGTAATAGTAATAAGGCTTTGGGATTCACCAGACTTTCCTTTTATTTGAGGGTTGGCTTTTCTTCTGGGTTTTTAACATCAGGCTGTGTAAGTTTGTATTTATTAGCGATCTAGCAATAATTCCCCACATGACATTGGCACTGTGTAAAACTCAGACTGAACTGAAGAGGACAGGTGTCAAATTTGACCTGTAACCTCAAACCAGCTGAATTTTTCCCCAGTAAATGGATCACTGCTCCCAACAAGCTGCTACATTTCAAAAAGTAATTCTTAAAGCAAATACAGTGCTTCTTAAATTAAAAGTAAAAATCTGAATCTGGAAAATTTTACACAATACGCATAAAGTAGAATATAACCTTATTCCCCGTTGCACTGATCAACGTGCATTCCCATCCTGCAACCACTTGCTGACCAAGTGTGACAGGTTGAGTGCAGCAACCTCTTTTCTTCCCTAGGGAACTACAGAAACAACTAGTAAGACAAGAGTGAAGAGTGAAACCATCTCCTCACCCAGACAACAAGAAAAATCTCACCTAACAGTATTTTGCTGTTGTACATGGATTTCTGTCAATGCAGTAACTGGATTATGTGGCTTCAGAAAAGTCAAGCACAATCCCCCTTTAAAAAAACTGAATTTGCAAAAACACATCATGAGCCATCAAGTGAGATCCTAAATCTGATCAACTGCTTCATAGGGACTTCTGAGAAAGTGTTGATGCATTTTTCTGTTCCTTCTGCTGTCTTTCCTGAGAACATAACTGCTCTGTTTTAAACCGTATTGAAGATTTGCTTCTAGAGTAAAAACAATTGTTTCTGTTTTCGGGAATCACAAACTCAAAAGTCTTTGCTGCCATCCTGATACACCGATAAAGGACAAACACTCCAAGGGAGTGCTCTGGCTGAGACTGCTATATACTTACACTTTCCTCATGTTTGTCTTCTCCAGCAGTTTCACGAGCTGTGGAAACAATGAACCTTGGTTCTCAATGGATTACCGCACTGTAACTGTGTGGATTCTCTAACATGCAACAACAATTTAAGTCCTGCTGTTGCTTTTATTTAGAAGAATATGTGTATGTAGGAGAGGAATGGGAAAGGGAGGTATTAACAGAGTAACTTTACCCAGTTATCTACCTCCACAAAAACTAGAGAAATTGGGTTTTTGGACAGCCCCCACCCCTTCCAAATTTGATTTAAGTTAGTCACTGTGCTCTAGAGAGACATGCAGCAACTCAGTAATCTAGCCCATTTAAATAACATGGCATGTCGTACCATTTAAAAAAAAAAAAAAACAATAACATAACTCTGCCCTATTTAAAAACAAGACCAAAAATTAACAGTTTTAAAGCACTGCAACCTGCTGTTCTTTGTCCCCTCCTAAATCAGGATTCCCAGCTCCTCCTCTGCCACTCACTGCACACCCCACTGTCCCGCAGGTCAGGAGCAACTGGAACGCTTGCAAAGCTGTATTGCCTTAGAAAACCAAACTAAAAATCATGAATCTTCAAAAGGTGACATCAAACTGCCCATACGGATATAAATTACGTAGACCAAGAAAAGCAAGACATTCCCCAGAAAAGTTGTTAAAATTCTTGGGTTTCCATCCAAGCAGCATATATTTGCCAAAAATCTTTAGGCTCCTTTGCTACCTTAAACACATTTGGAATACACACAGGTAATTAAATACATACTGAAGAACTATTTTAAAGGATTGATTTCTCTGTTTCCAAACTAATACATGTTCCTTACCTCAAAGGCTTGTTTCAAAAATCTTCCACAATTCACCACAGTTTAAAAAAAAAAAAAAAAAAAATCTATCAAATATTCCAGAGCTTTAGTAGCACAAGATTTAATGCTCATCATTTTACCCGAGTTGTTAGCCTTTTTATTTCTTTATTTTTAGTGGGAGGAAGAAGGGCTCAAAAATTCAGGAAAGGAGGTGGTACAAGCAATTGTTTCCAGTTGACAAGCATTTTTTGCTTGTAAGAACACCATTTTATACCCTCAAGAAAAGTTACATTATGCTATTAACTTATAGGTTATGAAACAGATTATATAACTCTTCAAAAGGTTTACATCGAACAAACATTTCAGTATCTCAGTTGATAAAAATTCAAAGGAACACCTACTGAAAGCACAGCTAATACCCATTAAAATGTTTGGAGAGATTTTTTCCCCTCCCCTAAGTGCAATTTCCTAGGTAATATCTAGCCCCAGAAAACTGTACTCCCTGAACAGGAAACAATTAGCAAGCTACATAAAAACTCTCAATGATAAAACAGCGTATGAAACATCACCACCTGAAGGAGCGCCCTCTAATAAAGGAATAAATTACAGTCTGGTAAGTGCGGTTGTTCCTCTCAAAGGCAGTGTTTAACACAACTATGTCCATTTTCCAATACCTGCAAGACCACCTCCTTTACACAGAAATGCTTGGACAGGAAAGGCACAGCTCAACACAACAGCTCTGAAGAGACCCACTGCCCAAACATCAAGAGAGCACCTGCATCTGTCATACTGCATCCACACTAACCACCAGATTTTGAGTTGAAGTCATCTTCCAAGCCAATCATCTGTGAGCAGGACATTTAGAATTATCTTGCTGCTTCATTCTGCATAATCTCAGAGAAGAGAAAGCTATGAATGATTTCTCTGATAATATAAACAGCAGTGGTATAAACAGACTACATCAATGAATGCAGACAGCTTAATAAGTGACTACTGGGGTTTAGGATGAGAGGCAGCTTCTTGGTCCAGGACAAGTTGGTTTTGTCTCCAGAATGACCTAACAGCACAATCACTTCCAGAAAACAATCTCTACACATTAATACTCACATTCTATCTAAATCTGAGTCTATCCTCAGAAACTATGAAGTACTGTATTGATCACAGTCCTGCTAAGAGAAATGCTGAAAAGCACATTAATGTAGTGCTAAAAAGGAGTAGTGCTCTAGCAACACTGGCATGATTTTATGGAGAATTTAGTTGAGTGATAAAAGTAATACCCATTCACTTGTACAGCTATATGTAACAAGAAAAAGCATACTCCCTTTAATTTCAGGAAAAGCCAACTAAATTAATAGCTTTCTTTTCAGAAATACTTCTCAAGGAAGATGCAATGATTGTAAAACTTAAGAGTAACAGAACAAGTTAACACATTTCCAGTATTACTGGACACACAAGGTATGAATTCTCCTGCTCTGGGTTTCAAAAAGAGCGAATGAACATGTTTGGGCTCCATTTAGGGAGGGTACTTTAACAGGAGCTACAACAGCTCCGTGCCATACAAATCTTCATGTACTTGTCATTTGGAAAAAGGTAATGGTGGTCATTAGCAATGCTGATGCTAATCCGCATCAAATGCTAATCAAAGAATATGCATCAATAAACACAGATATCAATGAACAAAGACGACTCATCAATAAACACAGTTCATAAGTGAGTCTGTGCACGTGCCCCTGCCTCAGTGGGCCTCAGCCTTCACCTTCAAACCTGCTCAGACTCACCCGCTCTGCTGCGGTGGCACAAACCATGAATGCCAAAAGCACGCGATAGGGGAAGAACGCCGGTATTGTAGCAGAAAGGGGCACATCCTGGTAAGCAGAAAAAAGTCCTGATTATCACCAGTGGAAAGCGGTTAAGAATAGAAGCTTGGAGCAAACTGAAAGGCCCCATTCTATCTACTTGATCCAGCTCACTGTCACACAAAAGACAATTACCTTAATGGAAGAAGAGAGGGTGGATGGCTTAAAAACACAGGTATGTGAACCTTTTTGGAAAAGTACCTTTTCAAGTGACAAGATGTAGCTTGATACTCAGAATAACCCACGACATGTTCTGGTGAGCTTTTGAATAAATTTGTAAGACTAGGTAACTTCTTGCAAAAGCTTTCTGTTGTTTCCCAGTAGCTTCTTGGCTACTGTTTGAGCTTATTCAAAAATCTGCAGGTCGGTGGGTAGTTAGCTTGTCTTCTCTTACTGCTCCATCAGGCAGTTCCAGCACCAAAAGGGTCATCCAGAGCCAGCTGCTATAAACAGGGCTTCCCTTCATTTTCCTCAGGGAGCTGCCATTCTCCGAGCAGCAGTAGCCCAACTGCTATAGCAAGGATCACTTGAGAACAGGGTGCCAAAAACCTTTCACCAGCTAAAAATGAGGAAGCTGCTTGATTAGGCAGAGAACCATAGCTTTCATTTCAATCATGATCTCAGAAGCTCTAAAATGGAAAGATCTCAGAAAATACAGAGCAGACAAAATTCACAATGTAGTTTCTAATCCCCTATCAACCGAGGTATAAAATCAGATAAACATGCAAAGGACTATTTTCTCCAATTTTAGCAAGCACATGGGAATATCCCAAATCATACTACGCATGAGAAGAGTATAGTCTAGCTGCCTGTTACTTAGTTATTTAACTAAATCAAATAGAGACACAGTAACAAGAATTTTAAAGCAGATTTTTTGCCTTTTACACTTTCCCTTGTGATCTGCAGCAGGATTTTTCTTTGCTCAACTTCAATGAATCTTATATATTAAAATAGCATCCTTAATTACTGCTTAGAGCTTTTATAAACTTTCAATGTTCAAATTTTATTGCAGCCATTTTAATACCCTTAATTAGTTCATTCAAATTTTTTATGCTAAATACTCTAAATTACTGAGTACTCTACCACTGCAGTTTTCTAATACTAAGACAGCTTTTTAATATTATAGATGTGACAGGTTCTCCCACCTAATGTAGTTAGGCTCACCTCCCTAGTTCATTACACAATTCACGTTCAATACAGTCCAAATTGCTAGTGGCTCTTTTCATCATTAATTACATATTTCAAGTCCAACACTAATCGATTCTCAGCCCATGACCGGCAGGAAAGATAATAGCAATCTCGCCTCTTATTCTTTAACTCATCCTGGCCTGTTCTACCGTTATTACCATATTCTCCTGTCTCTGTCATACCTTGCCTTCTAAATAATGTTTTTCAATAAGGATATGCTGCTTTAATGTGCACTTGTAAAGTCTCTAGCAAAACACGTTATCAATCTAACCTGAGCCCCCCGACACTTCCAGAGCAGAGCACATGTGCTAGATCGCCACATGGTCTTCCCAGACCTGCTCGGAAGAGGCAACAAGAGAGAAATGCATGCTGCAAATGCTGCACAGCTCTAGAGCAATTTCCATCATTCATTTTTACATTTCTTTATCAAAAACATTCCTGAATCTGGTCTTAATACTGCCAAGGAGAGCAAATGGAACAGGCTACCTTTTTCAACTAACCCCTTTAGGCTTACTGCCTTTTTCCAGGAACACTGGGAATCACTTGTGCGTTTCCTATGGAAAGCACCTGTCCTACCAGCAGGCTGAGAACTTGGACTTCATGTATGCCTAAAGCAGGTTTTCAATGTTTTAAAATATGCATGTCAAAACCCACATATCCTGCATAAGTACAAAACCTCCTGAATGTAAAGCTCCCACAGAATTTACAGGTTAATTCTCCATTTGATAAACTCAGCAAAAACCCCACCCTTGCCTGCATTTCAGCTTTTTATGCCTGGGGCAGGGTTTCTTCTATAAATCTTTTCAGAAAAAAAACCCCACAACATTTTCTGTCTAAAACTTCTATTTCTGCAGGTACCATTCAAAAACAGAACTGCAAGGACTTCACCTTGTATAAAGGAGCATCAACAAGCAGATCTGACAACACAACTGTAATACAACATCTGCCTTCTTCAGTGGTGTAACTGAAAAATTTATACGTGACTGCATTAGTTTCATTAATACACATAACTATGGTTTTCTTACAGACTTTATGCCAGGAGGTGATGACACACCTAGCGCACAGCACCGATATAAAATAGATTCAGTTTTCCCTCCCCTACAGGGCTGCCATTGAAGTCTCCTACCTGTGTTTGATCAGGGAAACAGCCAGACTCCTTCACAGTAACCAACTCATACCATAAATCTAACAACTACTCAGTCAAGAAAAAGGCTCCTACAAGACCATATGCAGTACGTAGTGATCGCATTCACTAGTTCACATTAAACCAATGCAATTAAGTTGCCACTCTACTGTACTAAGACTGAAATCACTTCTTTGCCTGCAGAAGGTACAGGCAGACACCACAGAAGTTGCAAGGGATCAAAGATTACTATTTTCAAAGGCTTGTTTCTGTCTGACAGAACTTGTGGATACTGCAGCTTTTAAGGAAAAGCCTGTTTTAATGCCAACCCTCTGAATGAACAATGCTAATGAAGCCTGACACTGAGCACCCCCAAAACTTAAACCTTCCTTCACAGTCAGAATTCAGGGAACTCTTCAATGCTTTTGTGCCCGTGTTTTATTCGGGTATTAATTGCAGTCAATACAGCCATCTTCCAGTTTCAGATATACAGGACAGATTAAGAGAATGCAAAATGAGCCAGTTATTAGTTTCGGCAAAATTTCCCACACTGAAGCTAAAAGCATCTCACCAGCATTCAGAGAGCAATGCTGAGAAAATCCTGTATCTTAAGCTGAAAGAAGTTTCATGAGTTCCTTGCCAATGGGTACAAAAGCCTCTTCCACGAGTTTTCAATTATTTCTCAAAGGAGGGAGCACTGAGTCATTAACACCAGTGAGCAGAAACGCAACAGTTAATGTTTCCATAACACAAGTGTCCACATATTCTTTGAAGACGGAAGATACTTCTCAAACATGAAAATGCAATTTGGCAGCCTTGAAAAAAAGGCCGTCGTCTTGAGTAGCTGTTGACCTTACTCAAACACCGGGAGAACGATCTGGGAGAGTAAGATACCAGATTAATTGCCAAAGGAGGAAAAAAGAAAACAGAATGAGATTTTAATTCACTAGAAAAATGGGAACCTGAACATATTTTAAAGTATCATTTTAAATAGGAGGGGGGGGTTACAATTCTTTTTATTTAAATGTGAGCATTTAAACAGATGTTTATCAGTGACTGTTCTCTAATGTACAATTTAATTTCTAATTTGCTTGCAAACTCCCAAACTTATGATTAAGATTTGGATAAAATTAAACTGCATTACAGGGAAATAGAAGAGAAACCAATTAATACAGTAGTTAAATTTTGACCTGCAAATATAAAATGATTTCCTGAAATCAATAAACAATTGTCATTACAAGCCCAAGTAAGACTGAAATGAACATTTAAAGTCTGCAATCTCTTTTCTGAGCAGAGCCCCCAGGTTACCGGGGAAAATGAATCCCTAAGGTCATAAAGACAATTCCTAACCACAGTGGAAGATTTTAAGGACAAACCACTTTGTCAGCTAGCTGGTGAGGTTCTTGTTCCTAATACTGAACCACCTAGTTCTTTGCTGTCAGAAGCAAGAAAATCTGATTTGAGTTGTTACACCCCATACTTGGTCTTCTAGCTTCCCCTTCTAACTGGCTGTTGGTCTGATCTATTATAGTGTTTCTTTCTCTTAAATTTCTTTCTTGGATTTCAGATAGGAAAGAGCTACAAGTTTGTGACACAAAAGCACAAACTTTAGTTTTCTTCTTTTTGCTTTAAAACTAAACTGAATCTTAGTAAGCCTATCAATCAAGAACTCACACACAGCCACCGTAGCAAACCTCTCTAGACCACTACGGAGTGGCAGGAAAAGTCTTTTGGAACCTGAACAAGGAAAGAATTCTCCAAAACATTGCGAAGTCTAAACAGAACGGAGCAGAAGAGAAACTGGCGGTGCAATTGCGCGCTACATTCATGACACCAGAGTGAAAGACACTGTCAGACTGAATGGATCTTGATGTAAACACATAAAGCTCAAACACCTTATATACCTTATACATATAGTGCCAAACTCCCAGGAAATCTGGGAGCAATTGACCATTTTTTTTTTCTTCATCTCAGATATTTGAGAGCTCTTAGAAGGGAAAGGAAGAGATTGATGATTAAGTTCTTCCTAGCCTATTATAAAGGACAATATTTTTGTAAGGTAAGTGATACAATCACAGAGGGATATGAGTTTCCCTGGGTGGTACAGCTGAAGAATAAAGTTCCCATGATCTCCCAATTGCAATGTTAGGGAAGAACCCCATATTCTCAGAGAACTAGCCAGGTTACTTCAGAAATCATTTACTCCTGCACTATACGCAGTTACACCTAGTAAAATGCTCAATTACAGAACAAAGCATGCTCTATTAGGTTGAGAGCCACAGTAAGAAATGTGGTTGCCACAGAAGTATAGAATCAAAACATCAACTACTTCTCCACCCCCGAACAAGCCTCAGTATCACAATTATTATACATTAGACCACAAACTACTCTCTAACCTGCAGAGATACCAGTCTTCCAACATGCTTTTACTAACAACCACCACAAAAGAAACAGCACAGCAAAATACAGCTAACACTGCTGGGGAACTGTAGCTTAACAAAGAGAGGAGACACAGGAGCAAAGGAGGTTGTTCAATCACTGACCTCTTAAAATTTTTCACTACTGAAAGTCTTGTTCATCTGCTGACAAATCAACTGCTAGCAAATTTAAAACTCATTCAATGTGATTCCAAAAAAAAACCCAGTACAAACTTAGTAGCTACTGATGGTTTAGCAGACAGCATTGTAATTTCTAAGCGAAACATACAATATCCCCTATTTTATTCTGAGAGCTGTATAGAGCACTTGTTCCCTACCGGAGGCATGGCCTGGAACAACCCCCTAAGCCCTGCCAGGCAGATGACCTTGTGCTCCAAGCAGGAGCCAAACTGCTGGTAGAGGAAGCAGCGACAAGGGTGGAGGGAACAGAGGCTAATCAGTCAACAGCAGACGCTTGAGGGTGACAGGAGGGCAGCAAAGGTGATAGCAGTGATTGTCACATTAAAAAAAAAAGTGGGAAAACACTAATTGACAACGAAAATGCAATAAAAAAATATTTATGCAAGCTTATGAATATAAAGCTATTAAATGAACAAAATTCAGTAAAGCCTAGAAAACACAAGCTAGTTCCACTGCAATTCTAAATCTTCATCCTGCCTCTACCAATAGTCCCAAGTAAAATTAGCTTGTAAAACACAGTAAGAGAGTTTCAAAATAAGCAAACAAGGAATGAAATCCAAGTTTCAAATCATCATGCCCTTAAAATAATGCACTACCAATTCAGATCTATGTCAAGTTATTCACTAAAGATTACACATCAATAGGAAACAAATAGTGTCATTTGAAGAAGCCAGGATCCAAATAGTTAATGAATAAATGTTGCTAATTACATCATAACTAGAAGATTGGTTTCAAGGATCAAAACATCCCTACTAGGTACAAAAATATACCTACAGTCTGAAAGAAACATGCTGCAAATACTGTCCATGCTGGAAGACAATTGTTTCTTAGGCAAATTTTACAAGAGGACTGTAAAAGCCAGAGACTAGATTCACATTAAATATATCCCTTTTTCATTTTTTTTAAGCATAATTTTTAAATTTTCTTTCCCAGCTTTTTTCTTTTCTCTTAAAGCTGCTACTATACTTTTACCATGAAAAAGCAAATCCTTTCTGTATTGTCAGTAGTCGTGAAGATTTGTACAATTTTATAGTAACAAAAAACCAGCATTTGAAATCAAAGGATGTGGAGAAACCGATGTTCCACGTATGCTCTCAACAGCTTGACACTGAACAAACAAGGCAGCCTCTTTCTTCACTACTCTTCATGAATATTGAAGACTGCAGCTAATCAAATGACAACACAGAAAACGGCATCAGGCAACAACATCAAAAAGGAAAACCCTGATTCTCCTAGACAAGAGCAATAGGAAAGCCACGGCTCCTGTTTGCTCAAATCGCATCATCGCATCAGCCAAGAAACTAATAAAATGTTTATATTGTACATCTTGCTAACCACATAGGGGAAGCTGTTTTTACCACGGGCAAACATCATTTGTTTCACCAGTGACAACTGTTTTCCACGCTGGTTCCCATTCTGCTTTTCACTCCTTGTTTGTGAGAAGGATGAACATGCCTCTCGGGGACAGAAACCAAGAGTAAATCCAGATATGCAACCAAGTACAGGCTAATGCAGGATCTCAAACACTGGGATTGCTTGCAAAGCCTTACAAGAACTACAAACAAAAGCGTAACAGTAGAGCAAAGGAGTCTTGTGAAGAGCTCTTCAAAATAAAAAGAGAACAATTGACCTAGCACTACTAAATCTTCAGCATTAAAGCAGGGTGCCCAGTTCAGGATTCCAGGCTTCAAGACATGAACTGATAGGAGAAAGTCTACAAAGCAGCGGAGCTGCATCAGAAGACAAGAAAACAGGATTTATGAGGAAACACTGGGACACTCAAATACTCAGACACAGCTTGTGTTAGATAAGAGATCAAGGGGAAAAAAATGATAGTTCAAATGCACCCTGGTACATCAAAAATAGCTGGACATGACCAAACAAAAGTCAAAGTTTACTGCAAAATGTGGAGGTTAAACATTAGGGAAAAAAAAACCCCAAACAAACAAAACAAGTAGCAAGAATATAAAGCACAGGAATAAGCTCCTTAAGAAACACAGTGGAATTTCCAGCAATTAAGAGATTAGACAGGCATCTGTCTAGAATATTGTAAATGATCTTCCCCCAAAACAGAGAAAGGGATTAACTCAAGGTGTCTCTCCATTCTTTTTTGTTCAGTATTCTTCCAAGACAAAGTAACCAGGCAGAACCACAAAAGTAAAAGTAAATAAATAACCATTCTAGTACAAGTCCATTGTTACAACAAAACATGAGATTGGATAGAGATCTCCGAACACTACAGTTTTAATACCTCTTAGTGGCTGTAAAAGCAGCATGAATTTGGATTTAGAGTTATGTCGCTAGGGATTCCAGCAATGCACACACACACCAAAAAAAAAAAATCAGTGAAATTTTTCAAATAAAACAATTGGATATAAACACACTTTAATAGTCTCCCCAGTAGCAGTTCTTTCATTAAATAAAGCTTCAACGGTAAAAATCTTTATAGCATCTAATCTCACAATATGGCACATCCCAGTTAGAGGATGAAGACATCTAAGCACTAGACTTCACAATTTTTCAGAAATAAACTACTGTCTCTAAAGGAAAAGAATTACAGGACAAAATAATAGCATGTTTCTGCTTGAAAGCCAGGCATAGAAGACTGCAAAGCAAATGCTACATGACACTATTAACCACTTGAATATTTTGGATAGCGGTCTTCAAGAAAACACACTGCAAGGTTAAGTCTGTGTTGGTAATATGGGAAAATTCTTAGGAGCTGGAGTGCAAGGAAAAAAAGATTGTAAGGAACAGAATATGGAAGGGGCAGGCAGTCTATTCTTCTCACCACATATGATCAGGATATTTAGAATTAAGGAGAAAAAAATGGTATTAGAGCCACTGGGTTTCACTAGTGAAAGCACTGATAAGCATGCAACAAACAAAGTCACCAACTGGCCCCCCAACAAAGTAACCTTCCACTTGGGTACCGCAGAAAAATTGAGGCATTCTGTACAGGGACACTTTTGCTCACCTTCATAATGCACTCTGAAGCACTAATGATTCTAATCTCGACATCGGTGTTAGCTTTTGGCAAGGTTAAAAGCAGTTTACATTGTTCTTTTACTTCATATTCCATGACGACATTTTAAACTGCCCAAGCACAAAAATGTTGTTACATCTTGCTAGTTTTACTAATTTCCCCATGCTGGTGTCTGTTTGAGTTGCTCTGGAAGATCTCAGCCAAAACAAATGTTCTCTCCTAAACAAAGTCAGGGAAACATTTGTTCATTATTTGAATTCTCAGTAACTTGCATGCTTTGGGTGAATATAGCACAAAAGATACCAGTTGGTAAGATCTGCCTTTTAGCAACTGAATGAAAACAGAGAAAGGATTTGAATCCCAGTTTTCAAACCTCGGAAGTAATGCTTAAGATAGTCTGGTGTTCAGGGAATGACTTGGGTTTACAGGTAACAGACTGACGTCTATCACCTGCCCTTCCCAACAAAGTTGGAAGGATACAGCATAGGTTACTCTCAATGCGCCAGATGCAATCTGGTCCTTACGCAACACCTGCACAATAATGAAATCTGCTAAGTGCAGATCCACATCAGAAAAACATATCTTGTAGCCCCTACCAAGCTACTATTTACTACTTTGCAGACACTTACGAACTGGACAAGCTCCATGGATTTTTTAATTTTATTTTATTTTTCAGTACCAACTTAGAGGTATCTCATTAAAGCCACAGAACAGGTCAACTGCAGGTCTTCACCCTAAAGTGGGTAAAGTCAGCAGGAGTTTTCTAAAGATTTCAGTGGGAAAAACACCCCTGCATTTACTACAGAAAAAAAAAATCCTGAATTTCATATTCAATAATTGATTTGAATAATTTTTGTTGGAACAAAAAAAAAGTTATCTGCACCTAAATCAATCTGCACCTAAAAATCAAATACGAGAATTTCCAGTCTGAATGGTTTGTTTGTCAGAGGCATGCATTATTTGAAGCAAGATGTGAATAACTGCCTAAGAATACCCATCTCAACCACAGGCATCCTCATCTGAGCCATCTATAACAATGCAATAACCAAAGTTCCCCCTTAGGATTAAAAAAATCCCCAGCAACTAAGTCCCTAATTGCCTAAACTTACAGCTAAGGAAAAAATACAAACAACACTCTTCTGTGTCTTAAAGTTTTGGTCTTTGTTGCTGTTAAAAAGGGAAGTCTGGTGAATGTAAGACAACATTCAGATCATTTCTAACCTATCAACATGCCCTTCCCTTTCTTCACCACAGCTTTTTGTCTTCTCAACTTAGGCCTCCATTTCAGGGAACTCTGACGGTAATATCAGATGCAGGAGCTCACAGGATGAACATGACAGTTCTTAAACTAACCCGAGAGATCCATTCTTTTGAATCATCTCTGAAAAGAGTCTGACATCCAGTGAATATTAGCAATAGCTTGACCAGAGATGAAAAAGCTAGGGGGGGTTATTATTTTTTTTTTTTTAATAAAACATGCTACTTCAAAGAAGAGCAGGGAGCTGCAGGAGCTGTAGTTACTTTGGATGATACTTTCTCTGCTAGCTGCCACCAGCACATGATGGGAAGTCTCATTCACACACCCCTATCACCTCATTTGGTCCAAAGGGAGCTCACCCTGCAATTATTTCTTCTAGCAAGCTGCAAGCCAATGTTTTTGTACATTCCCATGTACTTCAATTAGTATTCGTTCCATCATAGCTTAGTTCCATAACTTTTCCCCGTGTCACATTTGTCTCTGCCAGTAATAGTGAACCTGCACGTATGCTCAGGATTCAAACAGTATAAATAAATCTAATAGCATTTATGATGGTGCTGTGTCTTGTAGGCAAAGAGATCAGGATTGGGGAACTACAAATCAGCACCAGTTGCTCCGCATGCTGAAGGCCTTTTGTGACTACCGTCACAGACACGCATTATCTTTTGACATAAGCCTGAATGCAAACATGAGTTACAAAGGATCAACACGTTGCCTTCAGGATAGAGGCAGATACAACAGTTAAACTCCAGATGTGGGTGTTATCAAAGCATGACTTTAGGTCAAGGAAGTTGTTTGAGGGAGAGACAAAAAAGGAGCTAACTGCCAAAAATGTATGGGCAAGTAAGACATGGAAGGGATATTCTTAGCTGTGTATTTCACAATAAAATGAACTGCATCAGTGACATATCCTAGTAATACCTCAGAATTTACTACCAAAAACACTGGTTGTATATCCTGGCACTCCATGGAGAGAGACTCCCAAGTTCTGCGCAAATGCTATGGATGACACCGGTGAAGGACAACGCTCTTGCAAAAGGCCTGGTGCTCCTCACAGATGAAGTCCTGGCAGAAAACTCTAAGAAAATATTCTGAAGGATTTGAAAAGTTTTAAGTTTCAGCAGTCTCATAACAATGCATTTGCCTAGGAAAACAAAACATCCGAAAATGATGGCAACTACAACTGACGGCAGCTACAACTGATGATTCCTCCCCCTGCCCCCCAAACTTCGCTTCCCTTGACTCTTACTCCTCACTAAGGCCCTCGTCTTTTCCCTCTCCACTTTCTACCTGGACACCAACAAGCTCTAAATCAACAGACAGTAATGAGAAATCAGAAGAGTAAGGCATACCAATGGAAAAAAGTTTGGTTTAGCAGCTTTTAATGGCAATGCCATTAACAAACATTTCAACTCAAAGACAAGAAATTCACATTTCAATAGCCACCTCAGGCAGTGAGAATTCACACACAAACCCATGCACCAGTGCTTCCAGTCTCTAACACTGGTGCTCCATAGTTACATCAACAGAAACATCTAACAACTTCCCTTTGCAAAGCAAAGCAGCTCCTCTGTTTCTTTTGAGGAGAAACCTAGTTGTAACAGTTAGATATTGAAGCACACCAAGAAAAAAAAATGCAAAAAGCGGAGCATTTAATTTCCATTCCTTTTCTGACAGTGCCAGTAGCATAGGTTATACCTGAAATTTCACTGACCCCATTGCCAGTGTTCTCCTGCTTGCTTTAACAGTGCGGCAGAGTGCGGAGACCTTCAAGCCGCAGGACAGGCTGTACAGAACAGTCTCCCTCCTTTGCTTCACTCCAACGGCTCCGCTCGTTACACTCCAGCTTTGGGGATATTTGATAGGACCCAACTGCAAGTTCTCACTGTCATCCCACCTACCGTCCTCTCTTCCACCTCAGCAAATGGACAGCACTGCCATAATTTAGATCGGCTATTTTTAATGAAATAATACAATATTCCACATGCCTCTTCCTCTTCAGGTTCTGAATGCATCCAGTGTCTTGCACAATAGCATAATAATTTGTATTCAAAGATTCTCTAATTTTGAAATGTGAATTAAATTTCATCTCTGTCTTATCGCGTTGGCAGAGAAAACTGTTCCAAACAGAGCTCACAGAAATAAAATATATTAGAGGGGAAAAAAATCACACGTGTCACTAGGGAAAGACAAGAGATACGTACAAACCCACAAAAATTATGCCACTTCTGACCCACTATGCTGACCCTTTTTAGAGAGATAAGAAAGGACACATTATAGGTGAATTTTATTTGATTTATGTAAATACAAGTAGAATAATCAGCTAGGGCTAAAATAAAGAGAGCCTCAAAGAGCTGAAGAAGAACACCGGAACTGTGGAATAGAATGAGATGGAGAATAAACAAACCACGATCTGTAACTAAAAGGGCAGAGTACCTGAAATGTCACAGTCTTTCAGCAAAGTCCTTCAAAAGGCTTGGTAGCTATCCTTACCGTTTTAATTCTCTATCTTCACTCACACTTTCATTCTCACGAGCATTATGTATGGCAGAACACAAATGTTACAGATAGCTGAGCGCAGCTGGGATGCAGTCAAAGGAAGGCAGACCCTTGAACTTCAGTTCTGTAAGCAAAGGTGATCTCTGCAGTGGTGACTTGCACTCCCCGTACTGTATCATTTGTTGTATGGTATCACTGCAACCGTGTTGTTTTGTCTGGGGCTTTTTTAAGCTCAGTACCCAACAGAAGCAGGCATACACAACTGTATTCTGCATGCATATCCTTCTCCTCTCCTTTTCTCCAGTTCCCACTACCAATAACTGTCAGCCCCTGGACAGTTTCCACTGAGCTCAGGAAAACTGAGATCCCAAAATATTTAAGTTCCTCTACATTTTTAAAAAATATTAATTTCTTAGAAGAGAGAGTCTTAATTCCTTTCCACCGACCAGCATCCTAATAAAGCAAAGCTACAGGAAAAACAAAATTGTTAGATGCCAAATCTAGCATATGAGTGAATCAAAAGAAAACAGCCTTCAAAAAAATTCTACTGCTTGAAGCAGTGCTTACTCTTGAGCACAACCTCTAATCGTGTTTACTCTCTCACCTAACACTTTGTGATGCTACAGTCTAGCAAGCCTAACTATTCTAGAAGACAGATCCATAAATAGCTAGCTAAATAGATGACAGCATTTAGACAAGGCAATCAACCCCACTCTTGTACAGGGAAGTCAAGTTCCACAAACCTACAGGAGCTCTCTAGAAGACCTCCCTTACCCACCTACTGATGGGCTCTTACTTAATAAAGCCTGCTTTAATTTCCAAGAGACATTTAATGAGATTGCTTACAAAAGGCTCTTAAAGAAATTGAGCTGCCTTGGCAATAAAAGGCCTTGCATGGATAGGTTATCTGGGTAAAAGAGAGTAAACAAAGAGCAAAACAAATGGTCATTTCTGACAACAGAGTAAGGCCACCAGCGAAGTCCCACAGGAGTATGAGCTGGAGCCCAAATTGTTTGAGATGTTCCTACATCTGGAAAAGGAGGTGAATGCTAACAACCTGCTGATGATACCAAGTTATTTGTGGTAAGGCAGACAGGACCAGCCACAAAGAACAGAAGAACACACATGGGCTATGGACAGGAAAGCTGGCAGGGGGAATTCAGTAAAGGTAAGAGTGTTACCAGCAGGAATCCCAACTTTACACACCCAGTGATGGGCTCTGCCGCTGAACACGGCCACTCAAGGCGAGCATACACAGCTGAGTCAGTCAGAATCTCCCACCTGAAGGGTCTCAATCTCCAGAACCATTTTCCCCAAAAAATATTCTTGCCACTGACCTTGCATCACCTTACTCTGATAGCCTGATTCAATTCATTCACCTGGCAGAAAAACACCCCTCCCAAGCAGGTGGTTTTTGCCAGGTAGGGAATTCAGCTAGCTCAAGGAAAGGTCAAGCCCACAGCAGCACTAGCACAAAGGAAAAGGAAGAACTGTGCAGCTGTGGAGAAAGAGATTGCGCTCTCAGCTGTGGCAGGCTGGCAGATCAGCTCAACCATCTTGTGCAATTCCACTGGCAGGAACAAGCTCTTATGGTCCTAGTGAACAGAGCTGAGAAAATAACAATGCAAAACTGGCATATTTATCACCCTTCTAAGATGGCATTTGTTACCCATTCACAAATGAAGTTTTATTTTCTGCTTACAAACACCAACACATTGGTATCTTCCTGGCCCTTGGGGATTCTAACCCTAAAATGGAGAGAGAAACCCTCATGTGGGGGAGAGCAAACAGATTCTCAGCTTGTCATTTGATTTTTGTTTCAATAAACACCAACGCTAGTATACATATAAAAAAATGCATCCAAAATGAATTGGTTTGATTTTTCTTATTTTATTGTAGAAAAATATTTGACATTTAGAAACATTTCTGACACACAGGTCTATTCCTATGTAACTCTACAAAGAAATACTATTCTCCTATGAACTGAACAATCTGCCAACATTGTTCTCACTCAGCTAAGCTGCTGATACAAGTCTGCTATACAGAGAGTTACAGAATATAGACTCCTTAGATTTATTTGTAGAATAAATAGCACATATTCTGCTGTAACCCCGCACAGCAAGGAACACAGTTGGCTGGATGTTGCCCCTTGCTGCTTTCTAGTAAAACATTACTTTCAGGAACCACCTGAAAAAACTTGCCTTTCAGTTGAGGGAGGACAGGCTTAAGAATTTAACCTCTTGCTCTTAATTCTGCAATACATGATTAAGGACTGTGTGACTGGAACTCAGAATACTCTCCCACATCAAGCTCTCGTGTCTAGTAAACACTGGGAACTGTGGCCATGAGGCCTGTCCCACCAAATGATGTTGTGCAACCAATGCCTATTTGCATGTGTTAAGACTGAGACTACAAATCCACCCTGCGCAGAACTAGCATCATAATCTGGGAACAAGCATATGGTAGCCTGTGGCTAGCCAGCCGCGGTCTCCATCTTTAGGTACACAGAGAGCAGCACGTATCAAAGTCGGGTGCCTGAAAGGATGAAAAACCTTGTATTTGCACCATTTGTATGAAATACAGAATTACCAGTATTATAAATGGGCATTTTCTTCCAAAATAAGGTGGTCTTGAGATTGCATAAGCAGAATTACCAAATTTATCAAGTTTCCATCTAACCTACAGTTCAAAACAGGATACACTGATACCGTTTGGGTTCAGTAAAGGTACCCTGAAGAATCTGTTGTCCAAGACACCCTGCTTTCTCAAGCATACTGCTACTATTAAAAACCATTTTCCAAAATACTCAAATGCCTGCAGAGATGCAAATGAGGAAACGCTGCAAAACTATCAAACCCAGAAGCATAATTCTTTCTAACATTAGTGAAGGGACCCGAGTTACTGGGTATTCTCTCACAAATGATACACAGAAATTGCCAAGTGGTGAAATCATTACCTACATTCAGATGTTCAATAGGACACGTCAGAAATCAGCAAGTAGCTACAAGATCAGAACTAAAGAGAAGATTCCCTCTTCAGCTCTTTCAGCCAGCTGAAAGTGGTGTCTACCTTAAAAAAAAAAATTAACATGGACCTTCCCAAAACAACACTTGTTTTTGGAAGCATACTTTCAGACTGAAAAGTTACAACAGAGGGTCGCAATAACATTCTCTCAACGCCTTATTTCCTAGAGGAACAAAGAAATAAGTCTTTTGTATTCTGATCACATATTCCACACCCAAACCCAACAAAGTTAAAGCAGTTTGGAAAAGCAAAATGCTGCTGCTAAGAATAAAGCATATCCCCAGATGTCCTGGATAGAAACAACAAAGCAATTATCTCCTGGTGAACACAAACTTTGTAGGATTTCTCTTTTCCAAGAAAGAAAACCAACTCTACTCCTTTCTATTTTTAGCCAAATGAGCAAACACACTTGTGGCACTGCAAGCAAAAGGAGACAGAAATCGGCAATAGTAGAGTTTCAGAGCTCCACGTGATGAGATTTGAGTGACTGCAATAAACTCCCAAAACTTAAAAAAAAACCAAAAAAACCCCATGATCTAACAGATTTTGGTTAGCATTTTAAGTCCTGAGGCCAGTACATCAGACTTAGATAAGGCGCTTCCTTATCCTGGCACCGGGCTTCAGCATCAGCTTCTGGTTTTGACTCCAAGCATCAAAAGCCAGAGCCTCACCCAAAGACTTGGGCACTTCAAGGTGCAGAATGGGGAGAGCCAGATCTCCGAGAGGCAGACCACCCATTGAATAGTGCTGCATCCAAACTTAGCCTCTCACATTCCTGCATAACTTAAGCAGACAAGATGACAAGTTTGCTGCTTTCATTGTGTCTTGTTAACTACAGAGCTAGCACTTCCAAACTTTCAGCAGGATGTTTGAGTCTTTTGTGCACCTGACCAGAAAGCAATTTACGTTGTAACAAATGTTACAGTAAAGATATGTTCTTATCCCAGTAAAACTATTTTCTTAGAAAGTCATCACAATTAAGCATCTCTCTCCCACTGCCATCCTTACACTTCTATGGGCTCACTTGCCTAGTTAAATGATATTTAAAATACCAGTATTTGGCCACATAAGGGCCAGTCTTTGCAACAATGGGAAAGAACAGAGAGAATCCAAAGTCACCAGTGCAAACCTGAAGTACATGCTCTTCTTTAGGAAAGGGTTCTTTCAAACAAAAAATGTTCACTTGTTGCGTTTCTAAACATCCTGAACAACTCATTTTGTCAGTGCACCCAGACATTTGATGTTCATAAAACTTCTCAACCACCAAAAGATGCACGGCAGTTTCAGCAGATGTCACACAAAACTCTGCACGACAGGAAGGGCAGGCTATGGACAGGGACAGTAGCCAAACAGCTTGGAGACCCCACTCACAGAGCTCTAACACCAGGGTTTCAGCTGCCCTCCCAGCTTCTGTCCATGGCATACTGTGTGTGAATGTTCGGCCATAGATGCTGCCTTTCACAGTGAACTCACCAACTTCAGCACGTTTGTAAAACCTTAGGAAGCAGGAGAGGCAGGGAGCTGCCAACTGCCACGTGCTCCAGTCGTTACACACAGGGGCTGCGGAAGAGCTGCTTGGAACCTCCAGAACCAGCACTAACTGTTCGTTCAGCTTCAGACAAGTACCATTTTCCACTACGCACTCCAACTGCTATAAACCCCCAAGCGTGTCCGTCAGCAGCAGCAAGCAAGAATTCCAACTGAACACTCTGTGTTGAGCAGCCAGTAAAAATTACATCCTCTCGGATTAATCATAACCCTGGAGGAGTCAGCCCCTCCGCTCCCGCTCAGCAGGAAATCCTGCTGCATCATGGCTTGGCTAGCCATTTCAAACACCTCTGCACCCCACTACATGGACTTTCCTCAGGCTGGCCACCAAAAATTCATCTCAGTGGAGTCACAAAGAAAACAAACAAACAGATTGGCCTCTAGTTGGGTAAAAGAAAGAACTTCTTCCCATGGTTTTGACAGACAGCCTACATACCGCCTTGGGGCCCAGTGATTTCTTCACAAGTTATACCATAGAGACACTCATCAAATGACCTTGCTATCTACAGATGAACAAAAAAAACCCTCACTAGGCAAAGTAAAACTGCTTTGGATCCAGAAAATCTGGACTACTCCTTCTCCCATACCACCCCTATCTCCAGGGTAATAATGTGGAAAAGTTAAACGAGTCTTAAGGTGTCTAAATGCAGGCATTAATGTCATCCACCACACCAGACACATGACACAATTTAAGAAGAGTTGCGTTACCGGTGCAATCTGGAGAAGGCTTTCTGCTCCTCAACGACTTAATAAACCCTGTTACTAGCCTTAACTCTACAGAGCTACAAGAACCTCAAAATCGTGCGGAACACAACCAAAATAATCAATATTTATAAAGCCGCTCAATTTAGTTTAATTAAACTCACACTGTCTCACCGGAAACTAAGTTTTTTGACGCCGATATGGGCAGCCACATGCCCGCAGGTTGCCCCACAGGTGCCAGCGCTGCTCCTACGGCCGGGCCAGGGCTCGCCCGGTGCCCACCACTCGCCACCAAGCCGCCAGCACCCACGGCACAAGCCTTCCTCCTGCCACCAGAATCCTCGCCATTTTTTTTGGTGGGTTTTTTTTTTTTGGTTTGGTTGGGTTCTGCTGTCCAACAGCTCAGGACCCCGGCCCGGTGTCCCTCCTCCCAGTACGGCCGGAGGGCACCACCGACGCTCGGCTTCTCCCCGCCCGGAACCACCAAGCAGCCCGCCCCGCCGGCCCCCCGGGCTAGGGCACGGGCACGCTGCTTTGCCCACCCCGGGGGCGGGGGGAACCCCACGGCGACACGGCACGGGGCTGTCCCCCCCCTCGCCAGCCCAGGGGCGGCCGCTCGCCCCCAGGCCCGGCAGCCCGCCCGCCCCGCCGCGACCCCCGCGCCAACAACCGGGGGAGCAGCGGCGGGGCGGGGGCCCCAGCTCCCCCCCCACACCCCGCCAGTGTGTGACCCCCCCGGGCCCGCCTGTCCCCTCCCTGGACGCCAGCCAGGCGCCGGCGGGGCGCTGGGGCGCCCGGGCCCTCCCGCCGCCCTCCCCCGGGCCGGGCCCAGGCGGCGAAGCGGGCCGCGCCGAGCCGAACCGGCTCCCGCAACTTTCCCTCCCCGCGGCCACGGCACCAACTCCGCCGCCGCCGCCCAGCCCGGCCGGGGCCGCCGCCACCCCCGTGCCCCGCGCGGCGGAAGCGCCACCCCCGCTCCGCCCGAGCATCCCCCGCCGCCGCCGCCCGGGCCGCCCCCGCCCCCGCGGCACTGGGCCGCGCAGCGGGAGCGTCGCCGCCGCCCGGAGCGGGGCGCAGGCCCGGCAGCGGGAGAGGCCGCCGAGCTCGGCCCGGCGCCCCCGGCAGCCCCGGCGGGGACAATGAGATGGCGGCGAAGAGCGCCGCGCCCGGGGGACCCGTTGCTCCGGCAGGAGCCGCCCCGCCCCGCGCCGCCTCCTCTTCCCTCCCCTCCCCTTCTCCTCTCTCCTCGCACGGGCAGCGCCCGCTCCCGGCCCGGCCGCCGCGGAGACCGAGCGAGCGAGCGGCCCCGGCCCGCTGCCCCCGCCCCTCGCGCCTCCATCTTGGATCGGCGCCTCAGCGCCCTCCCTCCCCCGCGCCCCGCTCACCTCGGGCCGCGCCGCGCCGGGCCGGGCGGCACCCCGGGAGCCTGCGGAGCGGCTGGCGCGCGGGGTCCGGGCGGGTGCGGGCCGGGGCCGGGGCGGCGGCGCTGGCGGGGGCCGCGCTCACCGGAGCCGCAATCCTAAACCGCCATCTGGCGGCATTTCCGACCCGCCAATGGCGCAGCCGCCGCCGCGCGCCGGACCCCCAGCGCCCCCTGGCGCCCGCGCGCCGCCACTGCCCGCCCGCCGCCGCCGCCGCGCGGGGAGGGGGGGGGAGCGGGGGCGCCGCGGGTCGGGGCGGCACGCGGGCGCCGCAAACGTCTTTCGCGCGAAAACGCCGCGCATGCGCCCCGCCGCCGGTGCCCGCGCGCGGCGGCGGGGCGGAAGGCGGCCGGGAGCGGCGCCGCTGAGGGGGCGGGGCGCGGCCGGGGTGACAGGAAACCGGCGGAGCCCAGGCGGGCGGCTGTCGCGACAGAGCGGGGGCGGGGCGGGGCCGGGGAGGTGGCGCCGGTCTCCGTGAGGCGGCGGGGGCGCGGCCCCGGGGCGGGCCCGGGTGCCGGAGGGGCGGCCTGTCCCCGGCGGCCCGCGGCGATGAGGCCCCTGGGCTGAGGGGGGCGGCGGCCCCCGGCAGGGGAGAGGCGGGAGCGGCCGCCGAGGGCGCGGCGGGCCGAGGCGGCGGCGCCGGGCGGGTGTTCGGTACCGGTAAGTGCTCGGGAACAGGAGCGGGCGGGCGTCGCGCCGCGGGGGCCGCGGAGGTGGCGGCCGGGAAGCGCCCGGTGGGGCCGGGGCCGCCGCTCGCTGTTGGGCGCACTGGAACCCCGGTGAGCCCGCGCCCGCCGCTCCAGGGGCGCCGCCGCCTGCCCGCGCTCCCGGTGCAGCCCGAGCGGCGCCCCCAGCCCTGCTGCCCGCCGGCCTTCCTGCGGCTTGCCGGAGGAAGAGGCACGGTAGTCAGCAAAACGTCTCCGGTCTCAGCCTGCCGTCTGGCCCGGGAAACCCGGAGGTGCCACCTTGTGCTCTCGTTTCAGCCGGTTGTCACGTACCGTTTAAGACCTCGGTTAAATCTAGCCAAGCTCTGTTCGTGGGCTGTAGGAGACTGTACATAAAGTGTGGACGTGTTCTCCGTGCGTGCTTACCCCCGTGCCTGGATGTGCGGGGTTTGTCCACACCAGGGGGGTCGGGGTGGAAGTTTGCAGACGAGGTGGCTCCTGTTCCAGATTCACTCAATGCCAGCGTTGCAGCTGCAGAGGTCGTAGTTGCAACAGGCAACGGCCACGAATGCAGAAATCGGGGCAGAGTGTTTTCTCATAGAACCGAACACGCTTGGAGCCCTTATATAGCAAGAGAATAGGCTATTGAGAGCAAGAGAAATGGAAGGTGTCGCATATAACCCCACTGAAGTCACATGTGGCAGCTTCAGCGAGCTAGCACGAATACAGATTGGGTTTGGGCAGCAAAATATTATCAGAAGTGTACTGATAATTCCTGGGGCTTAAGGGTAGGGTTTATATTTTAACTCTGTGAAGGGTGTACTGGCTCTTCCCCGAGGCAGTGCTGTTGGAGATGGCTCGTTTGAAGACACGAGATACTGGTTTGTTGGTTTGCGTGTAACATTCACTCTTGTGCTTAAGTACTAAAAACTTTCGTATAATTGCTCTTTCATTTTCTTAAATACCTTCTGTTATTCATTGCATTTTAATAAAGACTTGAGTTTCTTTGCATATATTTTCAATAAAATTGATTTATATGCTTAGACCATCTGCCTAAAAAAGATAAAGGTATTCTGATTTTCCAGCGAGCACCTTATCAAACAGTTTAAAAGCGTAGCAGCAATGTACTGTTTCAGTGATACCCACATTAACTGCCTGTGCACCTTATGTTGCCTTTTCTTCCTTCTCATTGCGTTCACGTTGTGTTACCCTAGTCAAGTCATCACATGAGTGTAGATCCCTTGGCATGTGCCTTTGCCTGGACTATCAAGCACCAAAGAATCTCCGGCAAGGTAAAGGTGGTCTTAATGGAGAGGGTGCTGAAACAGGAATTCAGGAGTTTTTTCCTGCACCTGATAATCAAAATCAAAATTTGCATTGTGAGAAGTCGGTGCACGCAAGTTCTTGGTGGAGGTGGCACAAGTTCAGTCAGTTACATGGGTTTGTAGGGATGGAGTGGATCTTTCATACGTACAGTATTCAAGGGAAACTGTTAGTCTGTAGTTATCCTATAGAGGTTGCTTACAGCCCTCTGGAAATCTCAGTTGTGGAGATTCAGGTTTTTTCCCACAGAAGAGGCAAAGGAATGTCCCTGCGAGGACTGCCTTTCAAGAGCGCAGGGATAGCCATTTTCTTGTTTTCGACTTTGTAAGGACCGCAGTTGCCATGTCTGCAAATCTTTTGTAATGATATTTCAGGTTTTGACCGATCTGGCAGAAGATGAGGCTGTCGTTCTGTGGGTTTATTGGAAATTTGCGGTTCGAATCTCCAGTCAGGCTTCAAAGCCTTAATTCCTTCAGGCACGGCAAGGAGGGGAGCTCAGCCTCCCACCCCCAGGAGCTGAGTGGCACCTCTACCTGGCCAATCAGCTGCTGTGTAGTGATTGGGGGCGGGGAGGGGGGCGGCAGTGTTTGCGGGTTTTTCTTTTAAAAGAAGTCACAGTGTGTAGTTACTAATGATTTGTGACGTTTATTGAATCCATTGTGATTATTTGTTCACCCATGGGAAAACCGGGTTCACACTTTGGCAGTCAGTGAGTTCCATGAGCCAGTAATTTAAATGGGTGTCCCAGGCTGTCGTTTGAATTGGGAATGTTTTTTGTGATATAACATGAGAATTTTGCATAGTGCTTAACCTTGTCTTAAACTCGATTCAAAATCAAATTTTGCTTTTCATAGAAAACTCAAAGCATTTTATGTTTCCAGATATGAAGAAAAATAAAAACTTCATGCGAACTCCACAAAAGGCTCTAGCAGAAAGAGAAGTAGTTTTTCTGCACAGGCTGTGCTGGTTTCCGTTTATTTTAAATTTGCATCTGGGCAAACAATGGATTTGGGATATGCGCTAATCTCAGTCTCCACTGAAATTCTCACTGGTTAAGAAAAGCAAGGTCACCAAAGAGTACAAATAAATCTACTATGTGAGAGTTGGAGTAACATTTGTCAATATACTCAATGTTTAGTAGAGAAAATTAGATTTTGGCTTAAGCAACTCCCGTTATTTTTTGTCCTTTATTACTTCTCGTCTCCTGCCTTTCTCATGTCTGATGTGTTTGACCTTCTTTCCAGACCTTCCAACTGTGAGCATTCTTAGTGCTGAAGAATACTGGAGGGAATACAGCATCTGTACAGGACAGCCATTTTGAGCTACATGCTCATGAGCTGTTGTTTTCCTCCAGAGGGATCTCTGAATGCATTACACAGGTCCAGCACTACATTTGCAACTGCGTTTTGTCTCTTTTCTATACCCTTTTCAATACTTGTTGGAAGAAAATGTAATCTAAACTCAGGAACCAACAAAGTTACCATCATATGCTAATAGTAAAAAAAAATTAGTTGATTTGTTTTCATGAACTCGGCTGCTTCTTAACGAAATGACTGAGTTTATACAGGCTAGATCCACTGTCATGGTAGTAACAATGCCTCGTGCACCTTTTGTCTTCTTTTTCTCCCACTTATTTTACTCCTGTTCCATGTATTGTGCCTTAAATCAAGATGATCTTAGTTGTTTTTTAAGATGTGGGGACAGCAAGGCAGGATTGTGAATTTGTACCACAAGGAAAATGCTAGGTGAGAAAAGCTGTGCTTGTGAAAATCCTGCCTTCCTGGAGCCATTCAGTGCATTTTGCATTTGCATATTAAAAGAATCTGAAATTAACAATTTATCTGAAGAAAAAGTGCAAGTAGCAGGTGGGACTGGGGTAGGTTTCTGGTAGGGTGTTTTTAAATGTTTGATGGTTTGTTTGGGCTGCCTGCTAGCACTGCTGATACACAGCTCTTACCCTCTTTATTTGCTCTCTTTGGCATTTCAGCTGTTTCTTCTCAAGTTTCTTGGAGTATTTAAGCGACAATGGGCACTCTGGAATACTCCTCCACCATTTAGCTGCGCACTGGCATCGTTTTGTTTTTTTTCAGCTGAACTCTGCTGAAAATGGGCTGGTGGCAGAAACGGGAACAGGAGTGCTACCCAAGGTCTCCTGCACAGACAAGGTTGTTTCTTGTCCTCAGACCCTCTAACGGCTACCGATCTCAGCTTCAGTGAGGGATCTGGGGGCCGGGCGCGTTTAGCCTGCCAAAGCAAGAGCAAGGTGGTGCCCCCGGTACCAAGATGGGCAGCATCCTAACCTCCGTGCTTTCTAACTTCATCAAAGTGGGAAGCTAGGTGCGGCTGGGTAGTGAGTCAGATGTAATAAAACTCTCCCAGCAGACTGTTACTAAGCGGTAACTTAATTTCTTTGTTGCAGCACTGGGGATAGCTCCACCGTAAGTGCTCCAAGAATCTGGCAAACTTGCAAGAGGCTAGATACCATAAAGTTATACATATACATGAGATTTCCTGGAACTCATTAACATATGCAGGTGTCTGGTCCACACTCACAGTTGTCTCTCCTGGTGTCTCTCCTGGTGGTCTCTAAGCGGGCATAGGGATCTTCTATTGCTGCCATTCTTTTGTAACTTTCTTATCTTTATGGTCCTGCGCATCTCTGTAAAGTGAGATTATCCAGGCAGCTCCCTATCTCACAACCATCCAGAGCCTCTCCATCAGCTAACTACCTAGTGCTCATGACAGTTTCCTTGTTCTGGAGGCCTTCTCGTAACCCCCCCACAACCATCCTGGAGCCTCTTTTGTTCAGGTAAATATCTGTGGTGCTTACGACATCTTCCTTGTTCTTGGGCCTTAACCCTTTCACCCCAGGATCCCTCGCTTACTTGTGCAGGACCGAGCTGGGACTCGGTGCCTGCCCCTCTCCCCACCTCCCATTCACTGTGATCCCTGCCAGGATTCACTCTGCCTGCAAGAAGTAGGCTACAGCTTAGCTTGGGTGTAGGGAGGGTGTTCAATAAATACAATAAACTGTGAGGAAAAAGGAAGAATGTCCCATTCTTATGTAAATTATTTTTGTCAGGAGACACAGGGGATGCAGATTATGGATGGACAAAATGCAAAGGCTAAACCTGGCCACTGTATTTTTAAAGTGTTTCTGTGAAGAGCTATTGCACCTACTTTTACATCGCCTTTTGATCTGTGGTCTCCCTGACAAACCGCTGCGGTGCTGTTTGGCCTGACTGTCCACTCAGCTGTGGTCTTGCATGTTCAGGACCCGCCTGCTCCCGTGCTGTGCTGCGGCACTCCTGCAGACAAGGACTGCAGGGCTGTCCCTGCCTGTCCCCTGCTGACACCGCAGAGGCCAAGCTGCTGCTCCTGGGGATGGATGACTGGATGGCAGGTCCCCCTGGGCATCCTCTCCTCCATGGTGCTGGTGAGCACAGCAGGCACAGGGTGGTGAACTTTATCGTTACGAAGCTGTAGGAACCTTATGCTCACCAAACAATTGCTTGTTCTTTGGAATAGTTCCATCAATAATTCTGAGATGGCTGAGGAATGGTTTTAGCAAGATGGCCCTGATTGCTTTCTCTCCTTCTGAAGTTTCTTGGGTTTTGTGGTGGTGTCTTTTCGTAAGCACGGTGGTTGCCAGTTCCCAAGGAGCGTGGCCTCAAGGGCATGCTGTTGCTTCTGAAATTGTCAGCTTTGAAAAACCAGCAGAATGTTTCATGCCTCCCTTGGGTATTACTTTCTGTGCTGGGATGTCTGTAACCTTTCCTGTTTGCTACCTGAGAGCATCTACTGTTTCTGTTTAGGCACCCTGTAAAGATGTAGATGACCAAGAGGTGTCTCCCCTTCTGGCCTGGGATTAAATCTCTGTCGCAGGTAAGATCTGCATGGGTTTATTTGCTGGGGTGAGTAGAAGACAGGGAAGGTCGCATTTCTCCTGCTGCCAGCTCTTTTTGGAAGGGCTTTTTGTGCAGATGGTTGAGGGCGCTGTGAAAACAAAGTAATCTTAATGACATCCCTGTGCCTGAATTAAATAGACCCTCTGCTGTCATGCTGGGCCTGGGGACAGCGATGGCATGCTCAGCGGAGAGCTGGAGGAATTACGGCTGCAGGTGGGCTCCCTGCAGGTGGGCTGCACGTGCTGGGGCCAGCGACGGCCGAGTGGCATTTGTGCCGGCTAAGGCCGGGTGTGCAGAGGGCTTGCTTGCTTGCTTGTTTGGAGGGCGATGCCGCCGTTGTGACATGCAGCACCACAGATGCCGCCGTTGTGACATGCAGCGCCACATGTGTTGCTGCACATGTCACAGCGGTGCACACAGATCATGGGCGCTGCTTTGGTAGCATGAAATGGACCTTCAATCGGAGACAGAAGGGTGGTAGTTTGTTGCTGTGTTTGTTAAATGCCTGCCACAGGAAGGGCTGGTTAGTGGTCCGGATTGTCTAGCTTTTCCCCATTGGAAATAAATTATCTAAAAAATCAGATTTGAAGAACAAATCTGTGGCAAAACCAATCACTGGAAATAACAGGATGTAAAAAGAAGATGGAATTTTTAACATTGTCAAAATACTGTTCAAAAATATGTTGATTACTCATAAGCTGACTACGCTGACTGGCTCAGGGATACTCCTTGTTTCCCTGTGTTGCTGTCAGTCTAGAAACAAGGCGGTCATCTCCTCCAGCCAGATTTCTTCCATAATCTTGCAACATTAGCAAGCAATTAGCAATAAGTGTAATTCATAATTACAGGGTATATACTGTCCAAAAAGCTTAGCAAGAGAACTTTCTCATTAGAGTAAGAATATATGAGAATGCATTATACGTACTATACATAATGAGAATATACATAATTTTCAAAAATTAGTGACTTAAGGTGAAATGCCATGGTTGACTTTTAAGGAGATCCAAATGGCCTGACGATCAAAGGTATTTAGTAGTAACTCTGCAGAAAATTAAAGCAAAACCAAGAACAATCTACTAGTACTTGTACTTGGTTGATAAAAGTAGCTTGTAAACAGTAACAGCATTTACATACTAATGTAAATTCTTGCTATTCATTAAATAAAAATAACAGTGCATCTTCATTTTTTTTCTTAAGACCGGGACATTTCACTGAGGAAATGGATACATCTTCCCAAAAATACCCAGTCAAAAAGCGAGTGAAAATTCATCCTAACACAGTAACCGTGAAATATACTTCTCATTACCCCCAGCCAGGAGAAGAGGGATATGAGGATGTTAATGAAGATACCGGAGGATTTTTGGAGGATAATCCTAAGAAAAGACTACTGAATGATGGGAAGAAGAGAGAAAGGACCTTTTTTGGTACAATAGAGACGAAGCTTCAGCCAGCACAACTGCCAAAACCCGATGAGATCAGGCAGTCCCAGCATTTTCCTGAAGGAAACATACTGCAGTCAAGGAAAACATGGGTAGTCCTTTTTGGATCTGCCGTGGCTCACGGATGTGTGGCTCTAATTACAAGACTAATTTCTGATCGTTCCAAAGTGCCATCCCTAGAGTTAATTTTCATCCGTTCAGTCTTACAGGTGCTGTCCATTACTGTTGTGTGTTACTACCATGAGCCTCCCTTTGGCCCCAAAGGCTACAGACTCCGGCTCTTCTTCTATGGAGTCTGCAACGTTATCTCTATTACCTGTGCTTATACCTCCTTCTCTATAGTTCCCCCCAGCAATGGGACCATTATGTGGAGGGCTACCACTACAGTGTTCAGTGCCATTTTGGCTTTTTTAATCATAGATGAAGGAATGGCTTACGTAGACATAATTACTGTAGTTGGCAGTGTGTTTGGTGTTTGTCTGGTCATGATCCCCAACATTGCTAAGGAGGAAAACTCTTTGCTGAGCACCTGGAAGGAAGCTTTTGGCTATACCATGACCGTTATGGCAGGTTTGACCACTGCTCTCTCCATGATAGTCTATAGATCAATCAAAGATAACATCAGCATGTGGACAGCACTGTTCACCTTTAGTTGGACAGGAACGGTGTGGGGCGCATCCACTATGTTCTTACTTCAAGAGCCAATTGTCCCACTGGATGGAGAGACCTGGAGCTATCTCCTTGCCATCTGCCTGTGCTCCACAGCAGCCTTCCTGGGAGTCTACTATGCCCTGAGCAAGTTCCACCCTGCTTTGGTCAGCACCATACAGCACCTGGAGATAGTCATTGCCATGGTCCTGCAGCTTGTTGTGCTGCGGATCTTCCCAGGTGCTTACGATCTTGTTGGGGGAGCCGTTATTTTGGTTAGTGTTTTTTTCCTTGCATGTTATAAACTGTCCTGGAAGAATATAGGAAGGCAAGATTATCAGGAGATTGTGGATTCTTCCATTAAATGAATTGTGTTTTTTCCGTCCAGTTCTGGCTCCGTGACCACGTGAAAGTAACTCCTTTTAACTCCGTTGTGTTCTAGTGTAGTGGCCAGGTCCTCCCTCTACTGTTTAAATTCACAGCTGATGTAGCAGTGTTGGTATTTCCAGACTTCCATGACAGGTGAATTGGTTCTAGTGCATACAACCATGGACATTTTGTCATGTGAGAAAACAGTTTGTCTCCAGCACGTGGGTGCAGAAGCAGAAGCACAGACTGGCCCACAGAAGCGCAGCCTGAGCCATAGGCATGTTCTTCCTCACCTTCCCCAGATAAGGCAATACAGGAATACAGGGACAGAGGGATTCACTAGTGACTCCCATTCCCGTGCGGTGTGGCAGCAGGAAAATGAACAGTAAAACCATTAAAATGGTCAACCAGAGTATTCATTTCCTCTGTAACACTTCTTATGCTTTGGCTGTAATATTCTAAATGAAGTAATGCTTGTATTTCTGTGGTTAAAACGTGCATTTCCTGTGTGTATAAAGAATAAGTCAGTAAAGCTTTTTGTGCTTTGTGGTTAAATTTCTGTCTGAATTGATGCAGGAAGCCCAAACCTCCTATGAGGGCAAGAGAGCCCCCAAAACTGGACCTCTAGTTGTGCCACAGCTGTGAAAGAATGGTCCCCAAGAACTGTAGGGTCCGTGACAGATAAAAGATCTACCCCTGAAGCAAAGCACTGTTCTATGGAACCACTTTCTCTTAAAAGAGTTTTCAACTATTATGCAAGGGAGAGAAAAAAAGAAACAGGCAAGACTGCATTTGAGATTGAGGTGTGAGCAGTAGCAGTAGCACTGAACAGCCTGACAGGCACCCAGTGGCTTCAAGGCAGCATGCTTGGGTCCTAACACTTGTTAGAAATTAGATTCACAAAAAGCCTCAGGGCTTTATGGTTCCCAACAGTATTCCTGGCAGTGCTTAATGTGTGGCTACTACAGAGAAAGACCAGCATCTAAGAATCTGTGTCCATGGGCTCCATGCCAGCCAGGACCAGCAGGCACCTCTCCACCCCAGCAGACTGTGCCTCTGTTCTGGGAAACGGGTGTTTTCTGAGGGAAAAGACATTGCTTAGATGACCCCAACCAGTTCAGCTTCCCCCATGGAAAACACCATGAAAAATACATTTTTACTTTGGAAAAAGCCATAGCAGCAGCAATTGCTTTATTTCTATGAATATGCAGGGAGACCAGGTTTCCTGACATCAGTCAGCCCAGCCGGCAACGCTCCTAATCTGCGTGACACTCGTGTCCTCCCGTGTCCGCGATGAGAGCGACCGCCTGGGCCAAACAGGGGAGACGTGTTTCCTCGGGTGCTGGCACAGTTCTGGCTGCCTCGACAAAACCCTTCCTTTCAGAGCAAGCGGAGCCAGCGACAGGAGCTCTGCCCACTGTAGGAAGGACAGGAGGAAAGGGAGCAGGGAATGCAACGCAGCGCCAGGAAAGCCGTGCCCAGCACCTTCCCAGCTGAAAAATCCTTTGGTAGCTTAGGGCCCTGGCAGGGGCAGGGCAGTTCCCAGCCCAGAATCCTGCTGTGTTTCTCTCAACCCTCGTTTTCCTCTAGGGCAGATGGTCTTTCCTCCTCTGAGCAACAAGACAGCAGGACAGCTTCCTTTGTGGAAGCAACCAGGGCAAAAGGCTCCATCTCCTATGGCTTCCACGCCTGTTACGCTCTGGATGGAGCCGAGCTTTGAGACTATCATGTGCGGCCAGCTGGGTAGGTGCTGGCAAGCAATCAGCATCTGACAGCGGGACTCCCTGAATGCTGGCACCGTGCAGTGGGGCTGACAGAGTCTTGAACAAGCTCTTGATGAGCTCCCCCAGCCCCAAAGCAGCAAAGCCCCCTTCTCAGCACTGCTCCCTGCTGCCTCCCGTGCCTGTGCTAGCTTCTCTGCTCCTGCCACATGTGCTGCAGAGCTGTGCTGGCCCCGCCGTGATCGCTGTGAGTGCAAGCTGAGATGCAGCTAAGCAGACCTAAGAGCACACTGCTGCTGAAATGGATGACCCTGCTTCCTCCTCCTGACACCACCAGCCACCACCTCCCCAGTGTCTGGTCCATGATCCCAAACTGCAGGCTGAGTCAGCTCAACTTAGGGATGAGGTGCAAAACCTGAGCCAAATCTGACACAGGCAGCCAGCAACCAGGGGCTGAGCAAGGCACAATCCCGTCCTGAGAACCTGGGTGATGACTGGAGAGCGATTCCCAGGGTCTATGGGGCTTGGTCCTGGTCCAGCTGTGCCACAGCCAGCACGAGGTCCTGCACAACCAGGTCCACATCTGCCCGGGTGGTGTCTCGCCCCACACTCAGCCGCAAGGCATTCTGCGCCACGTCATAGGGGATCCCACAGCTCAGCAGAACCGAGGAGGGCCTGAAACATAGACCCGGGGGGTGAGCAGGTTTAACTCAAAGGCTGAGGAGGAAGCACATGGATCACCAGAAAGTTTCACCAAGCCATTAAGAAGTGAAATCTGCAGATGCACTCCAGGCAAACCTGTCTCCTGCACAGTGCCCTGCTCACTTTCCAGAGGCACTTGCTTCCACTGGGCTTGTTGCCCTATGGTGGATCTGGCTTTTCCCTTCTAAGAACATCTCCTGTGTCCCCATCGTTGGCAGCTCTGCTGCGTCTACAGGGCATTGCTCTAGGCCAGGCCAAACACACCTGCCATCCCCCCACACCCCTAAAGGAGCCCACTGGAGACCCCAACTGGGCTTGAGCAGGTGAGCCAGGCAGATGTGGACCTAAGGCAGACTCTCTTCTGGCAGTGCCAGGCGCTGAAGGGTACTTCCAAGCTCTGCTGGATCACCACAGCCAGGAGGGACGAAGTCAAGCATTCCAGCTGTGTCTGTGTAACCTTTGCAGCCCTTCAGCCCCTCTGGAAAGCTCTGCACCCTCTTTGCTCCAGCTGATGCTGCTCACAGCAATCCACAGTCCCTTTCCCTGTCCTCTTCCCCTCCCTCCCACCTGTGCTCCTGTGGGAAGATGCCCTGGCAAAGCCAGCTGCTTACCGGTCCCCTTTCTCAGAGTGGCAAGCAGCCCCAACACTGGCAAGAAGTGTTTTGCAGCGAGACAGCACCCTTCGCCCTGCAGCACACACAAACACAGGTCTCCCAGCACCCAGGCTCTCTCCGAGGGCCATTGCCTGCCTCATCACTCTGCTCACGCCAAGACCCGCTGGTCTCTAGCTGCAGGGTGCTGTGCAGAGCAGGTGCTTGGCTCCGTGGGTGCCGTCATGGGACAGTGGTGGGCTAAGAGCTACCTTGAAGGCCTGGGCCCAGGATGGAGAAGTTAGAGGTGTTGCAGAGTCGCTTGGAGCCTGTGAAGTGGCTGTTGAAGTGGATCCTCTGCTTCCCAAAGGAGGCCTGGAGAAATCAGAGGGCTGTGAGCCACTCTGGGCTGGCGAGCAGCTCTGTCCCGATGAGGAGGTAGCAGGGCCAGAGGTACATACCCACCCTGGCTCCAGGCCCCACATTCTGCAGGCTGAGCCCCCGGGAGGGGAGAGACAAACGGGAACCAGGTCTGCTCACCTCCAGCCTGGCTTCCAGGTAATCCCGAACATCCCGCATATGAGCCTCGTAGGCCTCCCAGCTCTTGCTCACTAGCTCTGCAGCCTGAGGAGAGCAAACCCAGACAGGCACTTCCCTCTATGCGCAGCCCCCTGCTACATGGGCCCAGCCCAGGAACAGCTTCTGCAGTCGCCAGGTCCCCCGCGTCCCCCAAAAGCCTCTTGGTGCCTTGCACCATGTGAACTGCATGACCACCCGCTGCCAGGGACGCGGAGCCTGTGGCAGGTGCTCCAGAGCTGGCTGGCACCAGAAAGCCCCATCTCCTTTGCCACTAGTTCACCCACCCTACAGAACCCCGAGCATGTCACCTCTAATAAGCAGTGGCTGTCTCCATGCTGGCTGCACGGGGCAGCACCCCTAGGGAACCACGCACCCGTGACCGCCACCGACTCACCTGGCCAAGGCCAGCGATCATTGGGGTGTTCTCAGTGCTGGAAGGGAAGGGGAAGCAGTGAGTTATTTCTCTAGACCAGAAACCCAACCTCAGGGACATGGACATTCCCTTTGGGAAACACCTCACCACTGGCAGGGGTTCCCAGACACCTCTCTGAGGTGGTGGGGAAGGGGGCACTTCCACCCTGTGGTTCCTCCTGCAGCAAAGCCTGCACACAGGCTCCTGCAGTTCCCACACACGCATCCATCTCCCTGCGCTGGGCTACCTGCCCCAGGGCTGCCAGGTGACACAGCTGCCAGCTCAGCTCAGACTAAGTAGCCACGGGTGGTCTGGCCACCACCCCAAGACTCAGCTCTCCGGGCCACCACCAGCCACCTTACCCTGGCCGGAAACTCCTCTCTTGTCCCCCTCCAAAGAGCATGGGGTGCAGCGGGGGTGGCAGTGCCCGGGCCACGCACGTACAGCGCACCAATCCGTGGGCCATAGAACTGTGGGAAGAAACAGCCACGGTAACCCTGGGGACACCTGCCAGGTGTCCCTTTCCTATGCTGCTGCCCAAATCCAAGTGCCCTCCTGTCTCACAGGCACAGGCTGCTGCAGAGCTGTCCCCTGCCCTCAGCCTCCTCCTGCTCCCCCTCACCAAAAGGTCCCCCTGCCTCGCAGGAGCCTTGTCACCCAGCTGAAGACCCTCTTCAGAGCACCATCCAGCAGAAAAACTCTGGCCACTGATGAGGTATCAAGCTGTGGGGGGCTCCCAAAGTCTCCCTGGAACCCCAACAGATAGATCTTTGAGGGCGAAGAGCATCTGGGCCATGTGAACAGGGCCATACCTTGTGTCCCACGATGGTCAGGTAGTCCACCCCCAGCTCCTGCACATCCACGCGTCCCTTGCCAATCATCTGCGCTGCATCAGTGTGCACCAGGATCCGGGGCAGCCCCTCTGCCGCTCTCCGCTGGTTGAGGGCACGGATGCGTTGGCTTAGCTCTGCAACAGGCTAGTAGGAGGACAGAAGATCTGCATCCCAGGGGTCACCTGCTGCCCCTCACCCAGCACCTTTTTGCAAGGCTGTCCCCACCCCACACCGCTTGCTGCTCTCAGGCTCACCATGATGACCCCGGTCTCATTATTGGCCAACATGATGGAAACCAGGCAGGTGGTCGTCCGGACGGCGGCAAGGACGTCATCCACCTCCACCCGCCCGCTTTGTGAGGACACAGGCACAAAGGTGGCTTCTGTGAGCCAAGAAACAAGCCCTGAGGTTTTCTGGGAGAGCCAACAGCACCCAGGGCTGCCCACGCCCCATGCAGCAGGCGGGAGCACCTGGCCTCGGGTGCCAGCAGGGCACTGCACCCAGCTCGAGGGAACAGGGACATATGGGGGGTCAGTGCCCTTTGAGGGGCAGAAGGGGGAACCTGGCAGAGCAAGAAGGTTCCCCGCCCTCTGCCACGGAAACGCCGGCAGAGCAAAGCCCTCCCCAGCAAACCCCAGTGTGCAGCCAGGTGTCCCCAGCGCATCCCCTGCAGTCCCTCTGCCGCTCACCCCGCCAGGCTCTCTGTCACCAGCTGCTCCAGAGGCAGGCGGACCGAGTCGTGCTCCACGCTTGACGTCACGATGTGGGGCATCCCCCCACCGTCCCCCAGCCCGGCCCGGCTGTCAGAAAAGTGCCTGCGGGCGGTGTGGATCACCATGTTGTTTGCCTGAAAAGAGGAAGGCAGAGGGGAAAGTGAAGGCCCAGAGGGAGCGCAGCACCCTTTGTCCCCACCCTCCTCATCGTGGCAGTGGGAAGGGGGGTCACCGCCTTGCACAGACATGGCGGCCACTCCCACCTCTGTGCCCCCCGACATGAAGACGATGTCCTCTGGCCGGGCCCCCACCATCCTCGCCAGGCTCTCCCGCGCACTGCTGATGAGCTCCTTTGCCTTCCTGCCTGCAGGGTGAGAGCAGGCAGCTCCGCCATGGGCCCCCACAGCCAGGCCCTGCCGCAGCACAAGCCAAGGTGGTGGCTCCCTGGTCCCCACCTGCCGGGTGGCAGCTGCTGGGGTTGCCCCAGGCCTGGTGCATGGCGTCCCCCAAGGCCTGGGCCACCTCGGGGGCCAGCGGGGTGGTGGCATTGTGGTCCAGGTAGATCCTCCTGCAGGGACAGGTGGTGGGTGAGGTGGTGTGGGGGTGGGCAGGGGTGCAGTGGGGCGAGGCACTCACCCCTGCCATGCGTCGACACGTCCCTCTGCCGGCTCCGTCCCAGCACCCATCGCTGCTGTCACTGTCCCGCTGCTGCTGCCTCCCTGGGACCACAGTCGGTGCTGGCGGAGGGAACAAGGCAGATCCCTCCTGCCTGCCCCACTGCCACGGCACCCACCAATCAGCTCCCTCCTGCCTGCCCCACCACCATGGCACCCACCAATCAGCAGCCTCCTGACTGCCCCACTGCCATGGCACCCACCAATCAGCAGCCTCCTGACTGCCCCACTGCCATGGCACCCACCAATCAGCTCCCTCCTGACTGCCCCACTGCCACGGCACCCACCAATCAGCTCCCTCCTGCCTGCCCCACCGCCACGGCACCCACCAATCAGCAGCCTCCTGACTGCCCTACTGCCGTCGTGTCCACCAATGAGGTCCCTCCCTCGTTCCCCCCCATCATGGCCCTAACCAATCAGCTCCCTCTCCCCTGCCCCACAATAACAGCACCCGACAATCCACTCAGTCCCTCCTACCTTCCCCGCCGCTATGACGCCCGCCCGCCCGCCAAGCCGCACCCCGCCGCCTGTGCAGCGGCCAATCAGCTGCCGTCACAGTCGCAACGGCACTGCGCCCGCCCACTGGCCGGGAGACGCCGAGCCCGCGGGGCTCCCATTGGCTCCCGGAAGGCGGCGCCCGCGGCACGACCAATCGGCTCCTCCTGGGGTCCGCGACGGGCACCCCCCCCTCCCCCCACCAGGGGATGCCGGGGGTGGGGCCCGCAGCGCGCGGGGCCGCCCGCGCACTCACTGTCCTGCGCCGTTCCCTCTCCCCGCGCAACCAATCCCGCGGCCGCTGCCGCCGCGTCCGGCCGGAAGAGGCAGACGCGAGGCGGGGCGCACTTCCGGCGTGCGCCGTCGAGCCGGGAGCGGCGGGGGGCGGGCTCTTCCGGGAGGGGCGGGCGGTAGCTGCCGCGGCGCTGCCCCTCTCCAAGATGGCGGCAGCAACCTCGGCCTGCTCCCCCCAATCCATCCTGCGCAGGCTCCGCAGACCCCCCTCCAAGATGGCGGTGAGCCCCGGGGAGGGGAGGGGCCGGGCCGGGCCGGGGGCAGGGCGCGTCAGGCTCCGCCGACCCCCGCCCGGGGCCCGTGGCCCGCAGGAAGCCTTAGGCGGGGCGGGCGGGCGACGCCCGGGGCCTTCTCGGCCCCGCGCCGTGACTCAGCGCGGCAGGGGGCCCTGGGCCGCAGGGGGGTGGGGGGCGCCCCCGGCTCCGCTCCCCCGGTGCCGATACCGCGGCCCCGCGGCGCGCCGCCGCCTCCGGGAGCTGCCGGCCGAGGGCGGCCGAGATGGTGGGGGGTCCGTAGGCCTGCCCGGGGCCTGTGGCCGGCCCATCTCCTCGGCGAGTCTGGGCCTCGTGGCTCCGCGGGCCCCGCCGGCCGGGGCGGAGGGGCCGGGCCGCAGCTGACAGGCTGCGGTGCCGCTCGGCCCGGGCCACCGCGCCGCCGGGAAAAGTGCCAGTCATGCTGCGGGGCAGGCCGGGCCTGGGCAGGGACGCGGCGGGCTGCCGCGAGTAATCGCAGCCCAGGCCTCGGTGCTGCGGGGGGCACCGGCGGGGCCAGCTGTCACTGTTCCGGGGCCGCTGTCGCCGGGAGGAGCCGCAGGGGAACGAGCTCCCCTGCTCCGAGCCGCCCGCGCAAGGGAACTTGTGCGGCGCTGCGGCTTGCCTGTCAGTCCTTCGTGCCGGCCTGGAAGCCCGATGCCCCAGGCGGTCTTGATTTACTGTAATTTACAACTTGAAGTCCAAAACCCAATTAAAAACTAATTAACGTAAACAAACGCACTGTATTGGGCTTTAAGAACAGCACAGAGGAGCCGAGATGGTCTTGGCGTGCAGCTGTTTAATGGGCTGGGCTAACGCAGCAGCTGTCCAACAGCAACGGAGTGCACCATAAAATCCCAGATCTTATTGGCTTGAGCACATTTTCTCATCTGTTTATTTTTGCTGCAGGAAAAAAAGAAAAGCTTCATTTGACATACCCTTTGGTTTTTTTTCTCGTCTTTCAGATTATGTCATAACTACACGATAAACGAGCAGTGATGGAATCACTGGATACCGAGGTGAGGGCACGGAAGAAGCTGGGGACTGTTGAATATGTAGAGGCTTCAGGCTTCACGCGGGGAATACTGCCAACCAAGAAGGATGTAGTTCAGAATATGCTGTATCTATTGCAGCCCAAAAGAGCTGGCCAGGCCCAGCGGTCCAAAGAAGGTGCGGCCCAGTTGCTCGCTGAGCACCTGCAAGAGCACTGGTTGGTTTGCAACTTGCACACCATTGCGACACAAAACATAAAGAAACTTATCCTCAAAATGTACGAGGAATTTACAAGATTGTATCAGACCAGAAAGCAGAGACAGAACCAGGCTTTTACCGAGCGAGCAGACAAATTCAACGAGAGTTCGGAGAAGCTCTTTGATGTATTTTGTACAGACACGCAGACAAGAAATAAATTGGAGGAATACAGTGGAATAAAAATGACTAGTATTGAGTGGAAATTTCTTGAAGATCAAAGAAGCGAAAGAAAAATGTACTATGAAGATTTCACAGACAAGCCAGAATTGAAGATGATGGAAAGAAGACAAAAGATACAATGTCTGGAGCACTTCAGGAAACTCGCCAAGGAGGAGAAGGAAGGAAACAAAGCAAAGGAAGTGAAATATAAAAGTGATGAGCAATCAGATGAAGGCACAAGTGTGGATGAATCCTACCCTGCAGAGGAGAACGGCGGGGCTCCGGCGTTTTCACTGCGGGGCAGAAGGAAGCGCCGGTGCACCACGACTCCTGCGAGCGCCACCATGCCCCTGGAGTGCCAGCATATACGGATGAGCATCAGGAGAGTTAGGCCTGGGTTCTACGAGACTGTGCAGAAGGTCAAAAACTGCTAGCGCACACCGCAGTCAGCAGGCAGAGCTGCTGGAGTACGAGGTGGCAATGCACACGTTAGGCAAGTTTGAAATCCCACCGTCAATTGGAAGTGATTGTTGTAGATCTCCAAGCCAGAGCTCAGGAGCATCTTGCCTCTGGGGAAGAGTGCTGAAATGACAACAGCGGCAAGGACTAAAACACATAAATTTGGAAGAATAAGTAGTCAGTGGCTAACGATGTGAAGGCTCAAACATAGCAGATGATCTAAAGTTACATAGCACTTAAGCCTCTTCTTCCAAGGTCCTGTCTACATCCATGGGTTTTTGGAAGTCTCTCACCATTTCTGAGCCAGTGGTGGCCTAACAAACAGTACGAAACAGGACTCTCATTTACTGCAGGGAAATAACTTGGACTTCTTGCTAATAGAAAATTCGTATGCTGAAAAGCCCTAACTCCTGCTGGTTTCGATGGGAGTGAAAGGTGCTTGGCCCCTTTCAGCAGAAATTGGCATTGCTGTGAGGAAGGAAGCTGGTTTTCAGCTTGTGTTACCCAGGCCTGGAGAGGCACCCTGTGGTTTTGTGAAGGGATTGCTCCCTTGCTCGAGGAGGGGGAGAGAGAGAGATCAGGAGACTTTTGAGTGCTTTGGCTGTAAAAGCATTGGTGATTCTGAATGTTTTGTTCTAGATTCTATTTTAACAATGTTTCCTTGATCAGGATAATTACCTTCCCATAATTGGATGAGTTTTAACATGAAGTCCCTAATCTAGGATTTGAGGTGTGAATCCTAAATGAAGTGATAATATTTTATTTTCTGCGGGGGGGGGGGGGGGGGGGGGGGAGAGGAAGGGGGAAGGATGCAAATTGCATTATTTAATATTAAGATTGGAAGAATTTTATAAACTGTTATCCTGTCTTCTTAGGTTATAGGGAAGAAAGAGCCTTTCCAGGTGTGGGTAGCTGTGGTACTTACAGCAGTAAGCACCTGAGTCTGGGCTTGCTTTTCCACCCCCTGAGGTCCCTGCAGACCAGCAGGGTGGAAATGGTAGTTTTCCACCCAGAGTTTGTTTGAACAAAATGTAACCCTCTTGCCCACATACATCCTGAGCAGTGACGTGTCGGTGATTCTTGGGTATCGGCAGTGTGAAGGTATCTGCCATTTTTAGTTAGAGTTGCTTTACTGGTTTTTAAAGATGAGAGACTTGAACTTTCAGTGAAACCCAGTGCTGGAGATCTCTCTGGTGAGATTCCCAAACCTTGCCAGACTACACTGAAGATTAAAACCCCCAAGTCTCTATTTGTTCACGAAAGTTCTCTGGTAGAAAGAGTGCAAACTTGCCTGGTTTTCAAATTTACCTTTCAGTGTGAATGTTGGTTTCCCCACTCCAGTATCTCAGCTTTCCCTCATTTCTTTCTTCTCCGTCCTGCACATCATTTTACTGACATTAACTCGTGCTGTTTCATTCTTTGGCTTTTGCTCCCTTAACAATAAATGCATGTACGAATAATTTTGACAGCTCCTTTACTTTTGATGAATCAGTTCTTGGACTGCTTTGAAGTCCTATGCCAAAGGAGGAATGAAACACAAATTAGCTGCTGGTCTGACTGGGACGCAGCAGAGCTAGCGATGAGCACAAGAGGTGGCAGCTGCCGTGGCCTTGCTGCTCAGGCAGGCTCCGGCGTACTTTTGCTCCCTCCCTCTGCCTAAGGATGGGTCCATCCGGCTCAGAGCGCTGCATCAGCTTCGCAGTGACCTTGCTCGTTAGTAGTGGCCAGGATCCTTACTCTGTCTCTAAGAAGTTCTTCATGGTAAGTTGCTCCAAAATGTTTAGCAAACTCCGTGTATTCCACATCACCAGTAGTGTCGTTACAGGTTTAATCGCACACGCCCGCGTTCTGCAACACTTTTCAGCTTCTGCTGCTTGAGGGTTTGCAGCCCTCTCTCTCCTCCTCTCTCTGACGTGCTTCACTGACTTTCCCGTGCAAATTATGTCACGTTTAAACTATTTGCCTTCCAGCCCTGAGGTGCTGGACTCGAGCCTCTCACTGGGCTTTTACACCAGCAGCTCTGTTTCAGCAGGGAATATAGCCAAGCTCGGACCTCGCCGAACTAGAATTTTTTTAATAACTGCTGTAAAACCCCCTTTGTATTACAAATATAGCTGACAGTATAAATGCTCATGTGTAAAGAAATCCACCAGGGTTGACTCAAATACGGAACACAGCTGTATAGTGTTTTATGATTTTCAGGGATTCAGGGAATTTAAGGTTGTCAAATCTGACTTCCTGTATACCACAGGGAGTTACATTTCATTCAAAGCCCCACACTCAGCCTACTAGTTTTGGTTTAACTGACATGTCTTACAGAAAGTCGAGCTGAAGACGTCAGGAGTCTGCTGTCTTCCTGTTATATATTCGGTGATTTGTCACCTTTGCTGTTTGGAAAAAGGAAAAAAAAAATACTCCGACCATCTTCTAGGCTGTGATTCTTTTCATGACATCTTGTACAGGCTGAGCAGTGTTTATCGCATTTAAATCATACTTGTGTTGGTTTTATTTTTAACTGGGTTTGACTGTGGATAGAGCCAAAGCCTGGCTCTGTTTCTGCTGCAACAGGGGGAAAATTTCTAAATGATGTATTCTGATTACTCTCCTTTGGGACCATGGTGCCTTTTTAATTAGGACAGTAAATCTTGTCCCAGGATTCTGTACTTTTGTACGTTAACAGTTGTTGACTTTCCTTTTTTGGTGTGTCCCAAATAAATTAATATAACATACCTCTGGGCTTTTGTTTCTTCTTTCTAAAGGGGGAGGAAAGAGGAAACTGAAGCTAAAATAAATCTTTTTTACTCCAGCTCTCCCTCCCAGGCTCTTGCAGGAGCAGCTGTGAAGCACATGGGTGGACCCACTCCCATCCAGACGGCACGTGGGGCAGCAGTAGGTGAGCTGCTGGAAACGGGAGTCTAGGATCGGGGCCTCACCTGCAGCCCTTTTTGTTTTTTGTTTTTACCAAAAATGCTGGAGCCTGGAGCAGCTGAAGGTAAGGGGAGAGGGATGAAACCTCTGTGCACGGTGACAGGGCTTCACTTGGGCTGGGCTCAGTGTGCTTCAGGCCTGGGGAAATGGGTATCGGAGGCAAGGTTGGGGGCACCCTGTCTTCCTGGCGTGAGCCCGTGGGTGGGCGCCCCGCCTGCTTGTTCTCTCCTGACTGATTCAGGGACGTGTTGTGCAAGAGGAGCCACGGGGCAGGCGGTGTCTGAGACACGCAGGGCGATGGTTCGCATCACAGAACCCCCGTGTGGAAGGGAAAGAGGAAAGGAAGCAACGCTGGAAAGGGCGTGTTTGCTTCAACAGCTTTTCGCAGGAGGGCGGCATCGGGGCATCCCGGGGGCTGCAGATGCTTCTGAAGGATTCTGAGTTGCTGATTTAACTGGGTGTTGGTGGAGAAACATCTTGAGCCTTTGCAGTCAGATTTGAGCTCAAATTGAGCTCGCCTGCCTTAAATCTTTGGCTCAGGTTTCTGCAGGGGGGGGCAATAGAAAAGAGAGGGCTCCTGAAACCTGAGTGTGGCCAGGCTCCTCTGCGCGCCAGCCACAGGCCCTCGCAGCCAGGCAGGGCTCATGCCAGCCCCAGGGAGGGTTTTATGCCCCTCTGCAAGCAAAAGCTGACTTTTTGTGGCCCTTACAAGTGCCTTACTGCTGCCAAGGTCTGCTCGAAGTGAGGTCATACAGAAACACTCAACCGACCTCCTGGATGTGCCTCTCCACATGGCACCTGCCAGCTGCTGCTCTGCCTCCTGCATAGCATCTGAGAAAGGGAAAGAAACCGGGAGAAAACAACCCAAAATGCAAATTATTGCACTGCTGAGCAGGCTGGATGTGGAAAACAATCTGTGATTCAGAGCACAGAAACAGTCACAAAGTTGGAATTTCAAACAAGTCTGAGCCCAGCTCTGTGGGCACACAGCTTGTGGCTGTGTTGGGCAGCACCTGCCTGCAAAGGGGCTCCCATAACCGAGGGGAAGGTGGGCAGGGGGGGGCACAGGGAGGATGCCCCCACCACAAGCACTGGAGCCTTGTTCTAGAGGTGCAGGAGCTCCTCTAGAGTGACAAACTGTGGCACTACAGGCGGGACACCAGGGAAAATGGCTTTTCTGGGAAGGGTGGAGCAGACCTGTGAGACTGTCATGAGTGTGCTTGTGCTCAGCACCTGTGGCTGGGCCACGGGGGAGCTCCAGGAGGGGAGGTGGACCTCCCACTTTGCCTGACACCCATGTTTTGTCCCCTGGGGTGGGGGCACATCAGGCAGGTGGTGGCAAAGCCATCCCTGCAGTGACGGAGCTGGGCACTGAAACCCTGGAGTGGGGCACAGGAACCCAGCACAGCTCCTGCCTGACCCCCATCCCACAGCTCCCAGTGCCTCTGTGGGACAGGTCCCCCCAAATGCTGAAAGGAGCCTCAGGCCAAGCATTTCCATGGGTACACACATTAATTTATTAACCAGACATGTATCAGGGTATTTCCTGCTCCCACAGAGGGTGTTGCCTTGTTATTCTTCCTGAGTTTCTGGACAGCAGCTGCTTCCTCCTGGCACAGCTTTGGAGCCAGCAGATACCGCCCCAGTCTTTTAGCACTTACTAATGAATGTTCTGAGCCGCATCGCCTTGCTGAGTGCAATCTCCGGGGGCAGAGGGGCTGGAAATAAATCCTGGGGAAATCCCAAACGTTTGGGATTTGGGATAGGAGCTTTAGAGGTCTCTCCTTCCCGGCCATCTGGTAAGGAGTGCCAGAACCCCAGACTTTCCTATGCCAGATGCTCCCAAGGGCTCTGTTTCCCCCAGCTTCAAGTTTTTTACAGCTGCATGCATCCAGTGAAACCACTTTATTGCCCTTTTCCCAGAGCGGGTGATGGCAGAGCTGCAGGCAGCACCCACCCAGGTAATCCCCGGGCGTGCCGGTGGCCCTGCCGTCGCTCTGGCAGGCTGGAGGGCAGCGGAGTGATTCTTTACGTGGGCTGTTTGCTTGTTCAGTGTCCCTAATCATACCTGGACATGTGTGTTTGGAGTTTCTTTTGTGTCAGCGCTTTCCCACCAGCCTGCAGAAGGTGGTTTGCAGGTCACCAGGGCAAACGCTCCATTTCCCCCCTGCCGGGGTGTTACTGCCCACGTGCTCGGATGGCTGAGTTTCTGGATGAGAGAAGCAGGTGCTGCGGAAAGTCCAGGACTTTTGGGGTGATGCCTGGCTGACCGCAGGGAGGAGAGAGGTGGGGGGCCCTCAGCCCAGCTGGCCCCCTCTCCCCAGGATGGTCGCGGTGGGTTCGGGTGTCCTTGCACAGCAGCGGCTAATGCTGCCGCACTGGCTGCCAGTGCCCCGAGCTGGGGGGCAGCCTGACCCTAGCCCCCGGGGCTGGGGCTTGCAGAGGTGCGAGGGGGCAGCCGGAAGCAGCGAGGATGCTCTCAGGTTACACAGCCTTGTACAGAAATGAGTGGGGCCCGATGAGGTGTCCGCTGTCGGTGGCCAAGGCGTATTAAAGGGGGAGCGCCGGGGTGGGCCGCTCAGCCCTGGCAGTGTCCCCACAGCATGGCGGGGCTGGGGGGCGAAGGGGACCTGCGGCACCTGCTGAAGCTGCACCGCACCGAGATCGCCATGGCGGTGGACGATGTCTTCCCGCTGCTGCATGGTCTGGCTGACCACGATGTTGTCCCTGAGCACATCTTCAAGGTGAGGCCACGGGGCGGGAGAGGATGGCCACGCCATGGCGGGGCTGGGGCCAGCTGGTGGCATGGGGACACGTGTTGATGGGCCACAGTGACACTGGCAGGAGACGCTGAGCCGGACGGAGCGGGAAGGCTCCCACCGTGCTTTCCACGCGCTGCTCACCTGGCTGCTGGGCCGCGATGCTGCTGCTGTCCGTGACTTCTGGGCTGTCCTCTTCAAGGACTACAACCTGGAGCGCTACAGCCGGCTCCGGCCCCTCCGCGGCGCCTTCCCCAGAGGTAGCAGGGGGCCGGGCAGGAGAGGCTGGCATCCCCGGCGGCTGCTGGTGGGCAGGGGTGGCACCCAGGGCCAGCTGTGCCTGTCCTTCTCCATGTTCCCCTTGCAGAGGTGGAGCTGGGGCGGCAGCGCCGTGGCAGGCGTCTATCCCCCAGCCCCATGGCGCCGGCCCCACACAGACCCCAATGCAAGAGGAAAGCCCTCGAGGAGCAGGATGGGGCCCGGCCAACGCAGCCCTCCCCACGGCACACTGCCAGCCCCGGTACGGAGACCTGGAGCGGGATGGAGATGGGGTGGGGCACGAGGGGGTCCTTGAGGCATCAGGGTGCTGTGCTCCCCGACGCCCACCCTCACAACCTCACAGGGCCCCTGGTGAAGGTGAGGACCGTGAGGAAGCCGGAGGGCACGGATGCCCCCCGCACCGCTCGTGCTGGTGGTGAGTGCCAGGCCCCCTGGGCAGCGTCTGGCTGTGCACCCCGTTTGTCTGCAGAGGAGGGTGGGGGGCTGCTTGCCCTGCTGAGCTGCCCCCCTGCCTGCAGCCCTGCAGGCAGTGGCTGCCTCGGTGCAGAGAGCGGTGGCTGTGGCGGGCACTGAGGTACCCGTCACTCGTGGGGCCGTCGAGGGCATCCTCATCAAACATGTGCTGGAGCCAGGTAGGTGCCCCCCAGCCCTGCCCAACCAGCCCCCTGCCCAGTTTAGCCCCCCAGATTCAGGAGCCACCCCGGGCAGGGGGGTGGGGGGGTGGGGGTCCTGCTGGAGCTGCTCTCGGCCTCTCTCACAGGCAGCTCCAAGGCGGGGCAGCAAAGCCAGGGACGAGCCATGCACCCCCGCTGCTGGCGAGGAGCCGGGGGCCAGGAGCAGGAGCCGCAGCCTGAAGCCCCCTGCCCGGCCCAAGGCACCCCAAAGCGTACGGACCTCACCATCACATGTTGTCACCCCACTTTTGCAGCTGCCTGAGGCTGTGGCGGAGGGTTGTCCCTGCCGGGCAGCACAGCCATGCCGTGGGGGTGCCCCCCAAACTGGGCTGTCCTGGCAGCTCCTCCCAGCACTTCTCTCTTCCCTCCCACAGAGCAGGGAGCCCCAGCTGCACCCCCAGGGCCGGCTGCCAGTGCCCACCGCGCCCCCTCCCCAACCCTGTGCCCCACCAGGTGAGCCCCGGGCCTGGCATCTGCTGCACCCCGAGAGGCACCCACTGAGCCAGGGGCATCAGGGTGTCCCTGGCGTGTCCCTTTGGCCTGGCTGAGCAACAGGGGCTCAGCTGCCAGGGTCACCACGCTACAGCCCCCTGGAAACAGGCAATTCCTACCCTGAAAGCAGGTGGTGGGCTGGGTGCAGAGTTTGGGGGGGGAAGGGGGGGTGCCAGGCTACGGGGTCGCCTGCCAGCCTAAGCCCTGCTATAGCCAGGGTTGCAGCCTGCTGGGGGGATCGGTGATCCCCCGGGACAGGAGAACGAGGATGAGTGTGCGGCCTGTGGCGATGGCGGTGAGCTCATCTGCTGCGACGGCTGCCCCAGGGCCTTCCACCTCACCTGCCTGGTGCCCCCGCTGCCCCGTGTCCCCAGGTGAGCCCCGGGGCACCATGGGGACCCCAGTGTCCCCTGGCTGTCCCTCACTGCCATGCTCTGGCTGTGCAGCGGGACATGGCGGTGCGGCTTCTGCATGGCGAGTGCAGCTGAGCCAGGACCGCTGCGGGGAGCAGACGCGGCTGTAGAGCGACCCCCTGAGACCCCGGGGGAGGAGACGTGCGGCACCCGGCAGGGTGCAAGGGATGAGACCGTCTGTGGCCGCTGCTTCACCTGGATCCCTGCACCCCAAAACTACTCTGTGCCCAGCGGAGACCCCCGGTGAGCTCCTGTCATCCCCCCCATGCTGGCCCTAAAGCCCCTTGCAGGGGGGCTGCCTTGACAGTCCAGTCCGTGTCACCCCTGGCGGTTGTAGGGGGCCGCTGCTCTGCATATCCTGCGCAAGCACCACAGCCACAGGCAGCACAGAGAGCACCACTGGTGACCCACTACAGGCAGCAAAGGTTGGTACAAGCAGTGCCTGGCCCTGCCAGGGACATGGCGGGTGAGGTGGTGTGAGGAACAGCGCTTCAGCTGGGTGAGGGTCAGGCCGGCTGTAGCTGGAGGTGGGTAAGTGACGCTGTGCTGGAGAGGATGGGGGATAAGCTGGGGCAGCAGCAGGTGAGGGATTGAATCCCGGCACCAAGGCCAAGCCAGAAGGCAGCGGGCAGGCCACAGAGCTGGCAGGACACGTCTCCTCCCGCAGGCAGAGGATGGTTCCCTTGGCAGCGACCCAGTGCTGAGCCGCGATGAGCTCGACACACTCCTGGGTGAGGTATGGCACTTGGGGGGACACCAACGGGCAGAGTCCATCACAGCGAGATGCCGGACTCCAGTGTGACAAAGAGGGTGACGCTGGCCTGGGGGCAAGGCAGAGGGAGTGGGGACAGAGGCAGAGAGGGAAATGGAAAGGGAGTGTGACCACTGGGAGTTCTTCTGCAGGGCACCTGGGATGGGATCCTGCAGTGGGCGTTCCAGAGCATGGCACGGCCCCTCGCAGACACCCATGGGCTCTTCACCTAGAGTCTGCTGCCAGCAGAGCCCTCAATGTGCAGGCAGCGTAGTAACAGGCGCAGGGGCCGCTGTATCGAGGGACTCATCAGCATTACAGCACCACGACAGTACGCGACATCATCAAACACTGCAATGTCACAGCATGCAGGCAAACAACGGAGTCCTGCAAAAAGCATGTCACAGCTGAAGAATATAGACACAGCGTTCACACAGCATACATACATAAGATCAGAAAAAGGAAAAATATAAAGGATCTACAAGAGGGAAAAAAAAATAAAACCCAGTAAACACAAATAGAAATAAAAACCCTACAGTACACAGCACACGGAGGATGAGCAACACCAGCAGAAAACTGAAGCACTTCAACGGGACAACATAAAAACACACCACACACAGAAAAACTATACCAACAAACTAAAGAAAATACCACAGACATCCAAACTTTAATTAAAAACAAATACTCCCAACAGAGCACCAGTGGTGAAAACAGACGCAAGCCCGCCCAACCTACACCAACAACCACCCACAGCTCACGCGCAAGGCCCCCAAGCCTCCGCAACGCCCCTGCCGCAAAAGGGGGGGGGCTTCCCGCAGGCGCCCCTCGGTAAAAAGCCTACAGCACCCGGTATTCCCAGGCGGTCTCCCATCCAAGTACTAACCGGGCCCGACCCTGCTTAGCTTCCGAGATCAGACGAGATCGGGCGTTCTCAGGGTGGTATGGCCGTAGGCACCCCCTCTCCCGCCAGCAGCCCTCTCCACAAACGCCACACACGCTCACGCACAACCCTGCAGACACCCACAACCCCGACGCAGGGCGCCCGCAACCGACCCCGCACACCCGACACACAACCAACACCCAACGCAACACACGCAACTACCCCCAGCACGCACCTGCCCCGCACCGCGCCCATGCAGACCGCGCCAACAAACACCTACCCTGCTCGCACACCGCCCTACAGCCCTCCTCGCTCACCGGCCAGGGCAGCAGCAGGCAATCCCCGCGCACACCTGAACCACCAGCACCACGCGCGCAACAACGCCTGCACCTACCGGCCGCAACGCAACGGCCCCCCGCTACCTAACGGCAGCCCTCGCAACAGGCAGCTGCCACGCTCGCTCCCACGCCACGCTTCGGCCCTCCGCAACGAGGCTGCGGGGCAGCAGGCCGCCACCGCGCCCGCCCGCCCCACCAGCCTGACCCGCGCAAGCAGCACCAGCTCACGCGCAAGGCCCCCAAGCCTCCGCAACGCCCCTGCCGCAAAAGGGGGGGGGCTTCCCGCAAGGCGCCCCTCGGTAAAAAGCCTACAGCACCCGGTATTCCCAGGCGGTCTCCCATCCAAGTACTAACCGGGCCCGACCCTGCTTAGCTTCCGAGATCAGACGAGATCGGGCGTTCTCAGGGTGGTATGGCCGTAGGCACCCCCTCTCCCGCCAGCAGCCCTCTCCACAAACGCCACACACGCTCACGCACAACCCTGCAGACACCCACAACCCCGACGCAGGGCGCCCGCAACCGACCCCGCACACCCGACACACAACCAACACCCAACGCAACACACGCAACTACCCCCAGCACGCACCTGCCCCGCACCGCGCCCATGCAGACCGCGCCAACAAACACCTACCCTGCTCGCACACCGCCCTACAGCCCTCCTCGCTCACCGGCCAGGGCAGCAGCAGGCAATCCCCGCGCACACCTGAACCACCAGCACCACGCGCGCAACAACGCCTGCACCTACCGGCCGCAACGCAACGGCCCCCCGCTACCTAACGGCAGCCCTCGCAACAGGCAGCTGCCACGCTCGCTCCCACGCCACGCTTCGGCCCTCCGCAACGAGGCTGCGGGGCAGCAGGCCGCCACCGCGCCCGCCCGCCCCACCAGCCTGACCCGCGCAAGCAGCACCAGCTCACGCGCAAGGCCCCCAAGCCTCCGCAACGCCCCTGCCGCAAAAGGGGGGGGGCTTCCCGCAAGGCGCCCCTCGGTAAAAAGCCTACAGCACCCGGTATTCCCAGGCGGTCTCCCATCCAAGTACTAACCGGGCCCGACCCTGCTTAGCTTCCGAGATCAGACGAGATCGGGCGTTCTCAGGGTGGTATGGCCGTAGGCACCCCCTCTCCCGCCAGCAGCCCTCTCCACAAACGCCACACACGCTCACGCACAACCCTGCAGACACCCACAACCCCGACGCAGGGCGCCCGCAACCGACCCCGCACACCCGACACACAACCAACACCCAACGCAACACACGCAACTACCCCCAGCACGCACCTGCCCCGCACCGCGCCCATGCAGACCGCGCCAACAAACACCTACCCTGCTCGCACACCGCCCTACAGCCCTCCTCGCTCACCGGCCAGGGCAGCAGCAGGCAATCCCCGCGCACACCTGAACCACCAGCACCACGCGCGCAACAACGCCTGCACCTACCGGCCGCAACGCAACGGCCCCCCCGCTACCTAACGGCAGCCCTCGCAACAGGCAGCTGCCACGCTCGCTCCCACGCCACGCTTCGGCCCTCCGCAACGAGGCTGCGGGGCAGCAGGCCGCCACCGCGCCCGCCCGCCCCACCAGCCTGACCCGCGCAAGCAGCACCAGCTCACGCGCAAGGCCCCCAAGCCTCCGCAACGCCCCTGCCGCAAAAGGGGGGGGGCTTCCCGCAAGGCGCCCCTCGGTAAAAAGCCTACAGCACCCGGTATTCCCAGGCGGTCTCCCATCCAAGTACTAACCGGGCCCGACCCTGCTTAGCTTCCGAGATCAGACGAGATCGGGCGTTCTCAGGGTGGTATGGCCGTAGGCACCCCCTCTCCCGCCAGCAGCCCTCTCCACAAACGCCACACACGCTCACGCACAACCCTGCAGACACCCACAACCCCGACGCAGGGCGCCCGCAACCGACCCCGCACACCCGACACACAACCAACACCCAACGCAACACACGCAACTACCCCCAGCACGCACCTGCCCCGCACCGCGCCCATGCAGACCGCGCCAACAAACACCTACCCTGCTCGCACACCGCCCTACAGCCCTCCTCGCTCACCGGCCAGGGCAGCAGCAGGCAATCCCCGCGCACACCTGAACCACCAGCACCACGCGCGCAACAACGCCTGCACCTACCGGCCGCAACGCAACGGCCCCCCCGCTACCTAACGGCAGCCCTCGCAACAGGCAGCTGCCACGCTCGCTCCCACGCCACGCTTCGGCCCTCCGCAACGAGGCTGCGGGGCAGCAGGCCGCCACCGCGCCCGCCCGCCCCACCAGCCTGACCCGCGCAAGCAGCACCAGCTCACGCGCAAGGCCCCCAAGCCTCCGCAACGCCCCTGCCGCAAAAGGGGGGGGGCTTCCCGCAAGGCGCCCCTCGGTAAAAAGCCTACAGCACCCGGTATTCCCAGGCGGTCTCCCATCCAAGTACTAACCGGGCCCGACCCTGCTTAGCTTCCGAGATCAGACGAGATCGGGCGTTCTCAGGGTGGTATGGCCGTAGGCACCCCCTCTCCCGCCAGCAGCCCTCTCCACAAACGCCACACACGCTCACGCACAACCCTGCAGACACCCACAACCCCGACGCAGGGCGCCCGCAACCGACCCCCGCACACCCGACACACAACCAACACCCAACGCAACACACGCAACTACCCCCAGCACGCACCTGCCCCGCACCGCGCCCATGCAGACCGCGCCAACAAACACCTACCCTGCTCGCACACCGCCCTACAGCCCTCCTCGCTCACCGGCCAGGGCAGCAGCAGGCAATCCCCGCGCACACCTGAACCACCAGCACCACGCGCGCAACAACGCCTGCACCTACCGGCCGCAACGCAACGGCCCCCCCGCTACCTAACGGCAGCCCTCGCAACAGGCAGCTGCCACGCTCGCTCCCACGCCACGCTTCGGCCCTCCGCAACGAGGGCTGCGGGGCAGCAGGCCGCCACCGCGCCCGCCCGCCCCACCAGCCTGACCCGCGCAAGCAGCACCAGCTCACGCGCAAGGCCCCCAAGCCTCCGCAACGCCCCTGCCGCAAAAGGGGGGGGGCTTCCCGCAAGGCGCCCCTCGGTAAAAAGCCTACAGCACCCGGTATTCCCAGGCGGTCTCCCATCCAAGTACTAACCGGGCCCGACCCTGCTTAGCTTCCGAGATCAGACGAGATCGGGCGTTCTCAGGGTGGTATGGCCGTAGGCACCCCCTCTCCCGCCAGCAGCCCTCTCCACAAACGCCACACACGCTCACGCACAACCCTGCAGACACCCACAACCCCGACGCAGGGCGCCCGCAACCGACCCCGCACACCCGACACACAACCAACACCCAACGCAACACACGCAACTACCCCCAGCACGCACCTGCCCCGCACCGCGCCCATGCAGACCGCGCCAACAAACACCTACCCTGCTCGCACACCGCCCTACAGCCCTCCTCGCTCACCGGCCAGGGCAGCAGCAGGCAATCCCCGCGCACACCTGAACCACCAGCACCACGCGCGCAACAACGCCTGCACCTACCGGCCGCAACGCAATGGCCCCCCGCTACCTAACGGCAGCCCTCGCAACAGGCAGCTGCCACGCTCGCTCCCACGCCACGCTTCGGCCCTCCGCAACGAGGCTGCGGGGCAGCAGGCCGCCACCGCGCCCGCCCGCCCCACCAGCCTGACCCGCGCAAGCAGCACCAGCTCACGCGCAAGGCCCCCAAGCCTCCGCAACGCCCCTGCCGCAAAAGGGGGGGGGCTTCCCGCAAGGCGCCCCTCGGTAAAAAGCCTACAGCACCCGGTATTCCCAGGCGGTCTCCCATCCAAGTACTAACCGGGCCCGACCCTGCTTAGCTTCCGAGATCAGACGAGATCGGGCATTCTCAGGGTGGTATGGCCGTAGGCACCCCCTCTCCCGCCAGCAGCCCTCTCCACAAACGCCACACACGCTCACGCACAACCCTGCAGACACCCACAACCCCGACGCAGGGCGCCCGCAACCGACCCCGCACACCCGACACACAACCAACACCCAACGCAACACACGCAACTACCCCCAGCACGCACCTGCCCCGCACCGCGCCCATGCAGACCGCGCCAACAAACACCTACCCTGCTCGCACACCGCCCTACAGCCCTCCTCGCTCACCGGCCAGGGCAGCAGCAGGCAATCCCCGCGCACACCTGAACCACCAGCACCACGCGCGCAACAACGCCTGCACCTACCGGCCGCAACGCAACGGCCCCCCGCTACCTAACGGCAGCCCTCGCAACAGGCAGCTGCCACGCTCGCTCCCACGCCACGCTTCGGCCCTCCGCAACGAGGCTGCGGGGCAGCAGGCCGCCACCGCGCCCGCCCGCCCCACCAGCCTGACCCGCGCAAGCAGCACCAGCTCACGCGCAAGGCCCCCAAGCCTCCGCAACGCCCCTGCCGCAAAAGGGGGGGGGCTTCCCGCAGGCGCCCCTCGGTAAAAAAGCCTACAGCACCCGGTATTCCCAGGCGGTCTCCCATCCAAGTACTAACCGGGCCCGACCCTGCTTAGCTTCCGAGATCAGACGAGATCGGGCGTTCTCAGGGTGGTATGGCCGTAGGCACCCCCTCTCCCGCCAGCAGCCCTCTCCACAAACGCCACACACGCTCACACACAACCCTGCAGACACCCCCAACCCCAACGCAGGGCGCCCGCAACCGACCCCGCACACCCGACACACAACCAACACCCAACGCAACACACGCAACTACCCCCAGCACGCACCTGCCCCGCACCGCGCCCATGCAGACCGCGCCAACAAACACCTACCCTGCTCGCACACCGCCCTACAGCCCTCCTCGCTCACCGGCCAGGGCAGCAGCAGGCAATCCCCGCGCACACCTGAACCACCAGCACCACGCGCGCAACAACGCCTGCACCTACCGGCCGCAACGCAACGGCCCCCCCGCTACCTAACGGCAGCCCCTCGCAACAGGCAGCTGCCACGCTCGCTCCCACGCCACGCTTCGGCCCTCCGCAACGAGGCTGCGGGGCAGCAGGCCGCCACCGCGCCCGCCCGCCCCCACCAGCCTGACCCGCGCAAGCAGCACCAGCTCACGCGCAAGGCCCCCAAGCCTCCGCAACGCCCCTGCCGCAAAAGGGGGGGGGGCTTCCCGCAGGCGCCCCTCGGTAAAAAGCCTACAGCACCCGGTATTCCCAGGCGGTCTCCCATCCAAGTACTAACCGGGCCCGACCCTGCTTAGCTTCCGAGATCAGACGAGATCGGGCGTTCTCAGGGGTGGTATGGCCGTAGGCACCCCCTCTCCCGCCAGCAGCCCTCTCCACAAACGCCACACACGCTCACGCACAACCCTGCAGACACCCACAACCCCGACGCAGGGCGCCCGCAACCGACCCCGCACACCCGACACACAACCAACACCCAACGCAACACACGCAACTACCCCCAGCACGCACCTGCCCCGCACCGCGCCCATGCAGACCGCGCCAACAAACACCTACCCTGCTCGCACACCGCCCTACAGCCCTCCTCGCTCACCGGCCAGGGCAGCAGCAGGCAATCCCCGCGCACACCTGAACCACCAGCACCACGCGCGCAACAACGCCTGCACCTACCGGCCGCAACGCAACGGCCCCCCGCTACCTAACGGCAGCCCTCGCAACAGGCAGCTGCCACGCTCGCTCCCACGCCACGCTTCGGCCCTCCGCAACGAGGCTGCGGGGCAGCAGGCCGCCACCGCGCCCGCCCGCCCCACCAGCCTGACCCGCGCAAGCAGCACCAGCTCACGCGCAAGGCCCCCAAGCCTCCGCAACGCCCCTGCCGCAAAACGGGGGGGGCTTCCCGCAAGGCGCCCCTCGGTAAAAAGCCTACAGCACCCGGTATTCCCAGGCGGTCTCCCATCCAAGTACTAACCGGGCCCGACCCTGCTTAGCTTCCGAGATCAGACGAGATCGGGCGCTCTCAGGGTGGTATGGCCGTAGGCACCCCCTCTCCCGCCAGCAGCCCTCTCCACAAACGCCACACACGCTCACGCACAACCCTGCAGACACCCACAACCCCGACGCAGGGCGCCCGCAACCGACCCCGCACACCCGACACACAACCAACACCCAACGCAACACACGCAACTACCCCCAGCACGCACCTGCCCCGCACCGCGCCCATGCAGACCGCGCCAACAAACACCTACCCTGCTCGCACACCGCCCTACAGCCCTCCTCGCTCACCGGCCAGGGCAGCAGCAGGCAATCCCCGCGCACACCTGAACCACCAGCACCACGCGCGCAACAACGCCTGCACCTACCGGCCGCAACGCAACGGCCCCCCGCTACCTAACGGCAGCCCTCGCAACAGGCAGCTGCCACGCTCGCTCCCACGCCACGCTTCGGCCCTCCGCAACGAGGGCTGCGGGGCAGCAGGCCGCCACCGCGCCCGCCCGCCCCACCAGCCTGACCCGCGCAAGCAGCACCAGCTCACGCGCAAGGCCCCCAAGCCTCCGCAACGCCCCTGCCGCAAAAGGGGGGGGGCTTCCCGCAGGCGCCCCTCGGTAAAAAGCCTACAGCACCCGGTATTCCCAGGCGGTCTCCCATCCAAGTACTAACCGGGCCCGACCCTGCTTAGCTTCCGAGATCAGACGAGATCGGGCGTTCTCAGGGTGGTATGGCCGTAGGCACCCCCCTCTCCCGCCAGCAGCCCTCTCCACCAACGCCACACACGCTCACGCACAACCCTGCAGACACCCACAACCCCGACGCAGGGCGCCCGCAACCGACCCCGCACACCCGACACACAACCAACACCCAACGCAACACACGCAACTACCCCCAGCACGCACCTGCCCCGCACCGCGCCCATGCAGACCGCGCCAACAAACACCTACCCTGCTCGCACACCGCCCTACAGCCCTCCTCGCTCACCGGCCAGGGCAGCAGCAGGCAATCCCCGCGCACACCTGAACCACCAGCACCACGCGCGCAACAACGCCTGCACCTACCGGCCGCAACGCAACGGCCCCCCGCTACCTAACGGCAGCCCTCGCAACAGGCAGCTGCCACGCTCGCTCCCACGCCACGCTTCGGCCCTCCGCAACGAGGCTGCGGGGCAGCAGGCCGCCACCGCGCCCGCCCGCCCCACCAGCCTGACCCGCGCAAGCAGCACCAGCTCACGCGCAAGGCCCCCAAGCCTCCGCAACGCCCCTGCCGCAAAAGGGGGGGGGGCTTCCCGCAGGCGCCCCTCGGTAAAAAGCCTACAGCACCCGGTATTCCCAGGCGGTCTCCCATCCAAGTACTAACCGGGCCCGACCCTGCTTAGCTTCCGAGATCAGACGAGATCGGGCGTTCTCAGGGTGGTATGGCCGTAGGCACCCCCTCTCCCGCCAGCAGCCCTCTCCACAAACGCCACACACGCTCACGCACAACCCTGCAGACACCCACAACCCCGACGCAGGGCGCCCGCAACCGACCCCGCACACCCGACACACAACCAACACCCAACGCAACACACGCAACTACCCCCAGCACGCACCTGCCCCGCACCGCGCCCATGCAGACCGCGCCAACAAACACCTACCCTGCTCGCACACCGCCCTACAGCCCTCCTCGCTCACCGGCCAGGGCAGCAGCAGGCAATCCCCGCGCACACCTGAACCACCAGCACCACGCGCGCAACAACGCCTGCACCTACCGGCCGCAACGCAACGGCCCCCCGCTACCTAACGGCAGCCCTCGCAACAGGCAGCTGCCACGCTCGCTCCCACGCCACGCTTCGGCCCTCCGCAACGAGGCTGCGGGGGCAGCAGGCCGCCACCGCGCCCGCCCGCCCCCACCAGCCTGACCCGCGCAAGCAGCACCAGCTCACGCGCAAGGCCCCCAAGCCTCCGCAACGCCCCTGCCGCAAAAGGGGGGGGGCTTCCCGCAGGCGCCCCTCGGTAAAAAGCCTACAGCACCCGGTATTCCCAGGCGGTCTCCCATCCAAGTACTAACCGGGCCCGACCCTGCTTAGCTTCCGAGATCAGACGAGATCGGGCGTTCTCAGGGTGGTATGGCCGTAGGCACCCCCTCTCCCGCCAGCAGCCCTCTCCACAAACGCCACACACGCTCACGCACAACCCTGCAGACACCCACAACCCCGACGCAGGGCGCCCGCAACCGACCCCGCACACCCGACACACAACCAACACCCAACGCAACACACGCAACTACCCCCAGCACGCACCTGCCCCGCACCGCGCCCATGCAGACCGCGCCAACAAACACCTACCCTGCTCGCACACCGCCCTACAGCCCTCCTCGCTCACCGGCCAGGGCAGCAGCAGGCAATCCCCGCGCACACCTGAACCACCAGCACCACGCGCGCAACAACGCCTGCACCTACCGGCCGCAACGCAACGGCCCCCCGCTACCTAACGGCAGCCCTCGCAACAGGCAGCTGCCACGCTCGCTCCCACGCCACGCTTCGGCCCTCCGCAACGAGGCTGCGGGGCAGCAGGCCGCCACCGCGCCCGCCCGCCCCACCAGCCTGACCCGCGCAAGCAGCACCAGCTCACGCGCAAGGCCCCCAAGCCTCCGCAACGCCCCTGCCGCAAAAGGGGGGGGGGCTTCCCGCAGGCGCCCCTCGGTAAAAAGCCTACAGCACCCGGTATTCCCAGGCGGTCTCCCATCCAAGTACTAACCGGGCCCGACCCTGCTTAGCTTCCGAGATCAGACGAGATCGGGCGTTCTCAGGGTGGTATGGCCGTAGGCACCCCCTCTCCCGCCAGCAGCCCTCTCCACAAACGCCACACACGCTCACGCACAACCCTGCAGACACCCACAACCCCGACGCAGGGCGCCCGCAACCGACCCCGCACACCCGACACACAACCAACACCCAACGCAACACACGCAACTACCCCCAGCACGCACCTGCCCCGCACCGCGCCCATGCAGACCGCGCCAACAAACACCTACCCTGCTCGCACACCGCCCTACAGCCCTCCTCGCTCACCGGCCAGGGCAGCAGCAGGCAATCCCCGCGCACACCTGAACCACCAGCACCACGCGCGCAACAACGCCTGCACCTACCGGCCGCAACGCAACGGCCCCCCGCTACCTAACGGCAGCCCTCGCAACAGGCAGCTGCCACGCTCGCTCCCACGCCACGCTTCGGCCCTCCGCAACGAGGCTGCGGGGCAGCAGGCCGCCACCGCGCCCGCCCGCCCCACCAGCCTGACCCGCGCAAGCAGCACCAGCTCACGCGCAAGGCCCCCAAGCCTCCGCAACGCCCCTGCCGCAAAACGGGGGGGGCTTCCCGCAAGGCGCCCCTCGGTAAAAAGCCTACAGCACCCGGTATTCCCAGGCGGTCTCCCATCCAAGTACTAACCGGGCCCGACCCTGCTTAGCTTCCGAGATCAGACGAGATCGGGCGTTCTCAGGGTGGTATGGCCGTAGGCACCCCCTCTCCCGCCAGCAGCCCTCTCCACAAACGCCACACACGCTCACGCACAACCCTGCAGACACCCACAACCCCGACGCAGGGCGCCCGCAACCGACCCCGCACACCCGACACACAACCAACACCCAACGCAACACACGCAACTACCCCCAGCACGCACCTGCCCCGCACCGCGCCCATGCAGACCGCGCCAACAAACACCTACCCTGCTCGCACACCGCCCTACAGCCCTCCTCGCTCACCGGCCAGGGCAGCAGCAGGCAATCCCCGCGCACACCTGAACCACCAGCACCACGCGCGCAACAACGCCTGCACCTACCGGCCGCAACGCAACGGCCCCCCGCTACCTAACGGCAGCCCTCGCAACAGGCAGCTGCCACGCTCGCTCCCACGCCACGCTTCGGCCCTCCGCAACGAGGCTGCGGGGCAGCAGGCCGCCACCGCGCCCGCCCGCCCCACCAGCCTGACCCGCGCAAGCAGCACCAGCTCACGCGCAAGGCCCCCAAGCCTCCGCAACGCCCCTGCCGCAAAAGGGGGGGGGCTTCCCGCAAGGCGCCCCTCGGTAAAAAGCCTACAGCACCCGGTATTCCCAGGCGGTCTCCCATCCAAGTACTAACCGGGCCCGACCCTGCTTAGCTTCCGAGATCAGACGAGATCGGGCGTTCTCAGGGTGGTATGGCCGTAGGCACCCCCTCTCCCGCCAGCAGCCCTCTCCACAAACGCCACACACGCTCACGCACAACCCTGCAGACACCCACAACCCCGACGCAGGGCGCCCGCAACCGACCCCGCACACCCGACACACAACCAACACCCAACGCAACACACGCAACTACCCCCAGCACGCACCTGCCCCGCACCGCGCCCATGCAGACCGCGCCAACAAACACCTACCCTGCTCGCACACCGCCCTACAGCCCTCCTCGCTCACCGGCCAGGGCAGCAGCAGGCAATCCCCGCGCACACCTGAACCACCAGCACCACGCGCGCAACAACGCCTGCACCTACCGGCCGCAACGCAACGGCCCCCCGCTACCTAACGGCAGCCCTCGCAACAGGCAGCTGCCACGCTCGCTCCCACGCCACGCTTCGGCCCTCCGCAACGAGGCTGCGGGGCAGCAGGCCGCCACCGCGCCCGCCCGCCCCACCAGCCTGACCCGCGCAAGCAGCACCAGCTCACGCGCAAGGCCCCCAAGCCTCCGCAACGCCCCTGCCGCAAAAGGGGGGGGGGCTTCCCGCAAGGCGCCCCTCGGTAAAAAGCCTACAGCACCCGGTATTCCCAGGCGGTCTCCCATCCAAGTACTAACCGGGCCCGACCCTGCTTAGCTTCCGAGATCAGACGAGATCGGGCGTTCTCAGGGTGGTATGGCCGTAGGCACCCCCTCTCCCGCCAGCAGCCCTCTCCACAAACGCCACACACGCTCACGCACAACCCTGCAGACACCCACAACCCCGACGCAGGGCGCCCGCAACCGACCCCGCACACCCGACACACAACCAACACCCAACGCAACACACGCAACTACCCCCAGCACGCACCTGCCCCGCACCGCGCCCATGCAGACCGCGCCAACAAACACCTACCCTGCTCGCACACCGCCCTACAGCCCTCCTCGCTCACCGGCCAGGGCAGCAGCAGGCAATCCCCGCGCACACCTGAACCACCAGCACCACGCGCGCAACAACGCCTGCACCTACCGGCCGCAACGCAACGGCCCCCCGCTACCTAACGGCAGCCCTCGCAACAGGCAGCTGCCACGCTCGCTCCCACGCCACGCTTCGGCCCTCCGCAACGAGGCTGCGGGGCAGCAGGCCGCCACCGCGCCCGCCCGCCCCACCAGCCTGACCCGCGCAAGCAGCACCAGCTCACGCGCAAGGCCCCCAAGCCTCCGCAACGCCCCTGCCGCAAAACGGGGGGGGCTTCCCGCAAGGCGCCCCTCGGTAAAAAGCCTACAGCACCCGGTATTCCCAGGCGGTCTCCCATCCAAGTACTAACCGGGCCCGACCCTGCTTAGCTTCCGAGATCAGACGAGATCGGGCGCTCTCAGGGTGGTATGGCCGTAGGCACCCCCTCTCCCGCCAGCAGCCCTCTCCACAAACGCCACACACGCTCACGCACAACCCTGCAGACACCCACAACCCCGACGCAGGGCGCCCGCAACCGACCCCGCACACCCGACACACAACCAACACCCAACGCAACACACGCAACTACCCCCAGCACGCACCTGCCCCGCACCGCGCCCATGCAGACCGCGCCAACAAACACCTACCCTGCTCGCACACCGCCCTACAGCCCTCCTCGCTCACCGGCCAGGGCAGCAGCAGGCAATCCCCGCGCACACCTGAACCACCAGCACCACGCGCGCAACAACGCCTGCACCTACCGGCCGCAACGCAACGGCCCCCCGCTACCTAACGGCAGCCCTCGCAACAGGCAGCTGCCACGCTCGCTCCCACGCCACGCTTCGGCCCTCCGCAACGAGGCTGCGGGGCAGCAGGCCGCCACCGCGCCCGCCCGCCCCACCAGCCTGACCCGCGCAAGCAGCACCAGCTCACGCGCAAGGCCCCCAAGCCTCCGCAACGCCCCTGCCGCAAAAGGGGGGGGGCTTCCCGCAAGGCGCCCCTCGGTAAAAAGCCTACAGCACCCGGTATTCCCAGGCGGTCTCCCATCCAAGTACTAACCGGGCCCGACCCTGCTTAGCTTCCGAGATCAGACGAGATCGGGCGTTCTCAGGGTGGTATGGCCGTAGGCACCCCCTCTCCCGCCAGCAGCCCTCTCCACAAACGCCACACACGCTCACGCACAACCCTGCAGACACCCACAACCCCGACGCAGGGCGCCCGCAACCGACCCCGCACACCCGACACACAACCAACACCCAACGCAACACACGCAACTACCCCCAGCACGCACCTGCCCCGCACCGCGCCCATGCAGACCGCGCCAACAAACACCTACCCTGCTCGCACACCGCCCTACAGCCCTCCTCGCTCACCGGCCAGGGCAGCAGCAGGCAATCCCCGCGCACACCTGAACCACCAGCACCACGCGCGCAACAACGCCTGCACCTACCGGCCGCAACGCAACGGCCCCCCGCTACCTAACGGCAGCCCTCGCAACAGGCAGCTGCCACGCTCGCTCCCACGCCACGCTTCGGCCCTCCGCAACGAGGCTGCGGGGCAGCAGGCCGCCACCGCGCCCGCCCGCCCCACCAGCCTGACCCGCGCAAGCAGCACCAGCTCACGCGCAAGGCCCCCAAGCCTCCGCAACGCCCCTGCCGCAAAAGGGGGGGGGCTTCCCGCAAGGCGCCCCTCGGTAAAAAGCCTACAGCACCCGGTATTCCCAGGCGGTCTCCCATCCAAGTACTAACCGGGCCCGACCCTGCTTAGCTTCCGAGATCAGACGAGATCGGGCGTTCTCAGGGTGGTATGGCCGTAGGCACCCCCTCTCCCGCCAGCAGCCCTCTCCACAAACGCCACACACGCTCACGCACAACCCTGCAGACACCCACAACCCCGACGCAGGGCGCCCGCAACCGACCCCGCACACCCGACACACAACCAACACCCAACGCAACACACGCAACTACCCCCAGCACGCACCTGCCCCGCACCGCGCCCATGCAGACCGCGCCAACAAACACCTACCCTGCTCGCACACCGCCCTACAGCCCTCCTCGCTCACCGGCCAGGGCAGCAGCAGGCAATCCCCGCGCACACCTGAACCACCAGCACCACGCGCGCAACAACGCCTGCACCTACCGGCCGCAACGCAACGGCCCCCCGCTACCTAACGGCAGCCCTCGCAACAGGCAGCTGCCACGCTCGCTCCCACGCCACGCTTCGGCCCTCCGCAACGAGGCTGCGGGGCAGCAGGCCGCCACCGCGCCCGCCCGCCCCACCAGCCTGACCCGCGCAAGCAGCACCAGCTCACGCGCAAGGCCCCCAAGCCTCCGCAACGCCCCTGCCGCAAAAGGGGGGGGGCTTCCCGCAAGGCGCCCCTCGGTAAAAAGCCTACAGCACCCGGTATTCCCAGGCGGTCTCCCATCCAAGTACTAACCGGGCCCGACCCTGCTTAGCTTCCGAGATCAGACGAGATCGGGCGTTCTCAGGGTGGTATGGCCGTAGGCACCCCCTCTCCCGCCAGCAGCCCTCTCCACAAACGCCACACACGCTCACGCACAACCCTGCAGACACCCACAACCCCGACGCAGGGCGCCCGCAACCGACCCCGCACACCCGACACACAACCAACACCCAACGCAACACACGCAACTACCCCCAGCACGCACCTGCCCCGCACCGCGCCCATGCAGACCGCGCCAACAAACACCTACCCTGCTCGCACACCGCCCTACAGCCCTCCTCGCTCACCGGCCAGGGCAGCAGCAGGCAATCCCCGCGCACACCTGAACCACCAGCACCACGCGCGCAACAACGCCTGCACCTACCGGCCGCAACGCAACGGCCCCCCGCTACCTAACGGCAGCCCTCGCAACAGGCAGCTGCCACGCTCGCTCCCACGCCACGCTTCGGCCCTCCGCAACGAGGCTGCGGGGCAGCAGGCCGCCACCGCGCCCGCCCGCCCCACCAGCCTGACCCGCGCAAGCAGCACCAGCTCACGCGCAAGGCCCCCAAGCCTCCGCAACGCCCCTGCCGCAAAAGGGGGGGGGCTTCCCGCAGGCGCCCCTCGGTAAAAAGCCTACAGCACCCGGTATTCCCAGGCGGTCTCCCATCCAAGTACTAACCGGGCCCGACCCTGCTTAGCTTCCGAGATCAGACGAGATCGGGCGTTCTCAGGGTGGTATGGCCGTAGGCACCCCCTCTCCCGCCAGCAGCCCTCTCCACAAACGCCACACACGCTCACGCACAACCCTGCAGACACCCACAACCCCGACGCAGGGCGCCCGCAACCGACCCCGCACACCCGACACACAACCAACACCCAACGCAACACACGCAACTACCCCCAGCACGCACCTGCCCCGCACCGCGCCCATGCAGACCGCGCCAACAAACACCTACCCTGCTCGCACACCGCCCTACAGCCCTCCTCGCTCACCGGCCAGGGCAGCAGCAGGCAATCCCCGCGCACACCTGAACCACCAGCACCACGCGCGCAACAACGCCTGCACCTACCGGCCGCAACGCAACGGCCCCCCCGCTACCTAACGGCAGCCCTCGCAACAGGCAGCTGCCACGCTCGCTCCCACGCCACGCTTCGGCCCTCCGCAACGAGGCTGCGGGGCAGCAGGCCGCCACCGCGCCCGCCCGCCCCACCAGCCTGACCCGCGCAAGCAGCACCAGCTCACGCGCAAGGCCCCCAAGCCTCCGCAACGCCCCTGCCGCAAAAGGGGGGGGGCTTCCCGCAGGCGCCCCTCGGTAAAAAGCCTACAGCACCCGGTATTCCCAGGCGGTCTCCCATCCAAGTACTAACCGGGCCCGACCCTGCTTAGCTTCCGAGATCAGACGAGATCGGGCGTTCTCAGGGTGGTATGGCCGTAGGCACCCCCTCTCCCGCCAGCAGCCCTCTCCACAAACGCCACACACGCTCACGCACAACCCTGCAGACACCCACAACCCCGACGCAGGGCGCCCGCAACCGACCCCGCACACCCGACACACAACCAACACCCAACGCAACACACGCAACTACCCCCAGCACGCACCTGCCCCGCACCGCGCCCATGCAGACCGCGCCAACAAACACCTACCCTGCTCGCACACCGCCCTACAGCCCTCCTCGCTCACCGGCCAGGGCAGCAGCAGGCAATCCCCGCGCACACCTGAACCACCAGCACCACGCGCGCAACAACGCCTGCACCTACCGGCCGCAACGCAACGGCCCCCCGCTACCTAACGGCAGCCCTCGCAACAGGCAGCTGCCACGCTCGCTCCCACGCCACGCTTCGGCCCTCCGCAACGAGGCTGCGGGGCAGCAGGCCGCCACCCGCGCCCGCCCGCCCCACCAGCCTGACCCGCGCAAGCAGCACCAGCTCACGCGCAAGGCCCCCAAGCCTCCGCAACGCCCCTGCCGCAAAAGGGGGGGGGCTTCCCGCAAGGCGCCCCTCGGTAAAAAGCCTACAGCACCCGGTATTCCCAGGCGGTCTCCCATCCAAGTACTAACCGGGCCCGACCCTGCTTAGCTTCCGAGATCAGACGAGATCGGGCGTTCTCAGGGTGGTATGGCCGTAGGCACCCCCTCTCCCGCCAGCAGCCCTCTCCACAAACGCCACACACGCTCACGCACAACCCTGCAGACACCCACAACCCCGACGCAGGGCGCCCGCAACCGACCCCGCACACCCGACACACAACCAACACCCAACGCAACACACGCAACTACCCCCAGCACGCACCTGCCCCGCACCGCGCCCATGCAGACCGCGCCAACAAACACCTACCCTGCTCGCACACCGCCCTACAGCCCTCCTCGCTCACCGGCCAGGGCAGCAGCAGGCAATCCCCGCGCACACCTGAACCACCAGCACCACGCGCGCAACAACGCCTGCACCTACCGGCCGCAACGCAACGGCCCCCCGCTACCTAACGGCAGCCCTCGCAACAGGCAGCTGCCACGCTCGCTCCCACGCCACGCTTCGGCCCTCCGCAACGAGGCTGCGGGGCAGCAGGCCGCCACCGCGCCCGCCCGCCCCACCAGCCTGACCCGCGCAAGCAGCACCAGCTCACGCGCAAGGCCCCCAAGCCTCCGCAACGCCCCTGCCGCAAAAGGGGGGGGGCTTCCCGCAGGCGCCCCTCGGTAAAAAGCCTACAGCACCCGGTATTCCCAGGCGGTCTCCCATCCAAGTACTAACCGGGCCCGACCCTGCTTAGCTTCCGAGATCAGACGAGATCGGGCGTTCTCAGGGTGGTATGGCCGTAGGCACCCCCTCTCCCGCCAGCAGCCCTCTCCACAAACGCCACACACGCTCACGCACAACCCTGCAGACACCCACAACCCCGACGCAGGGCGCCCGCAACCGACCCCGCACACCCGACACACAACCAACACCCAACGCAACACACGCAACTACCCCCAGCACGCACCTGCCCCGCACCGCGCCCATGCAGACCGCGCCAACAAACACCTACCCTGCTCGCACACCGCCCTACAGCCCTCCTCGCTCACCGGCCAGGGCAGCAGCAGGCAATCCCCGCGCACACCTGAACCACCAGCACCACGCGCGCAACAACGCCTGCACCTACCGGCCGCAACGCAACGGCCCCCCGCTACCTAACGGCAGCCCTCGCAACAGGCAGCTGCCACGCTCGCTCCCACGCCACGCTTCGGCCCTCCGCAACGAGGCTGCGGGGCAGCAGGCCGCCACCGCGCCCGCCCGCCCCACCAGCCTGACCCGCGCAAGCAGCACCAGCTCACGCGCAAGGCCCCCAAGCCTCCGCAACGCCCCTGCCGCAAAAGGGGGGGGGCTTCCCGCAAGGCGCCCCTCGGTAAAAAGCCTACAGCACCCGGTATTCCCAGGCGGTCTCCCATCCAAGTACTAACCGGGCCCGACCCTGCTTAGCTTCCGAGATCAGACGAGATCGGGCGTTCTCAGGGTGGTATGGCCGTAGGCACCCCCTCTCCCGCCAGCAGCCCTCTCCACAAACGCCACACACGCTCACGCACAACCCTGCAGACACCCACAACCCCGACGCAGGGCGCCCGCAACCGACCCCGCACACCCGACACACAACCAACACCCAACGCAACACACGCAACTACCCCCAGCACGCACCTGCCCCGCACCGCGCCCATGCAGACCGCGCCAACAAACACCTACCCTGCTCGCACACCGCCCTACAGCCCTCCTCGCTCACCGGCCAGGGCAGCAGCAGGCAATCCCCGCGCACACCTGAACCACCAGCACCACGCGCGCAACAACGCCTGCACCTACCGGCCGCAACGCAACGGCCCCCCGCTACCTAACGGCAGCCCTCGCAACAGGCAGCTGCCACGCTCGCTCCCACGCCACGCTTCGGCCCTCCGCAACGAGGCTGCGGGGCAGCAGGCCGCCACCGCGCCCGCCCGCCCCACCAGCCTGACCCGCGCAAGCAGCACCAGCTCACGCGCAAGGCCCCCAAGCCTCCGCAACGCCCCTGCCGCAAAAGGGGGGGGGCTTCCCGCAAGGCGCCCCTCGGTAAAAAGCCTACAGCACCCGGTATTCCCAGGCGGTCTCCCATCCAAGTACTAACCGGGCCCGACCCTGCTTAGCTTCCGAGATCAGACGAGATCGGGCGTTCTCAGGGTGGTATGGCCGTAGGCACCCCCTCTCCCGCCAGCAGCCCTCTCCACAAACGCCACACACGCTCACGCACAACCCTGCAGACACCCACAACCCCGACGCAGGGCGCCCGCAACCGACCCCGCACACCCGACACACAACCAACACCCAACGCAACACACGCAACTACCCCCAGCACGCACCTGCCCCGCACCGCGCCCATGCAGACCGCGCCAACAAACACCTACCCTGCTCGCACACCGCCCTACAGCCCTCCTCGCTCACCGGCCAGGGCAGCAGCAGGCAATCCCCGCGCACACCTGAACCACCAGCACCACGCGCGCAACAACGCCTGCACCTACCGGCCGCAACGCAACGGCCCCCCCGCTACCTAACGGCAGCCCTCGCAACAGGCAGCTGCCACGCTCGCTCCCACGCCACGCTTCGGCCCTCCGCAACGAGGCTGCGGGGGCAGCAGGCCGCCACCGCGCCCGCCCGCCCCACCAGCCTGACCCGCGCAAGCAGCACCAGCTCACGCGCAAGGCCCCCAAGCCTCCGCAACGCCCCTGCCGCAAAAGGGGGGGGGCTTCCCGCAGGCGCCCCTCGGTAAAAAGCCTACAGCACCCGGTATTCCCAGGCGGTCTCCCATCCAAGTACTAACCGGGCCCGACCCTGCTTAGCTTCCGAGATCAGACGAGATCGGGCGTTCTCAGGGTGGTATGGCCGTAGGCACCCCCTCTCCCGCCAGCAGCCCTCTCCACAAACGCCACACACGCTCACGCACAACCCTGCAGACACCCACAACCCCGACGCAGGGCGCCCGCAACCGACCCCGCACACCCGACACACAACCAACACCCAACGCAACACACGCAACTACCCCCAGCACGCACCTGCCCCGCACCGCGCCCATGCAGACCGCGCCAACAAACACCTACCCTGCTCGCACACCGCCCTACAGCCCTCCTCGCTCACCGGCCAGGGCAGCAGCAGGCAATCCCCGCGCACACCTGAACCACCAGCACCACGCGCGCAACAACGCCTGCACCTACCGGCCGCAACGCAACGGCCCCCCGCTACCTAACGGCAGCCCTCGCAACAGGCAGCTGCCACGCTCGCTCCCACGCCACGCTTCGGCCCTCCGCAACGAGGCTGCGGGGCAGCAGGCCGCCACCGCGCCCGCCCGCCCCACCAGCCTGACCCGCGCAAGCAGCACCAGCTCACGCGCAAGGCCCCCAAGCCTCCGCAACGCCCCTGCCGCAAAAGGGGGGGGGGCTTCCCGCAGGCGCCCCTCGGTAAAAAGCCTACAGCACCCGGTATTCCCAGGCGGTCTCCCATCCAAGTACTAACCGGGCCCGACCCTGCTTAGCTTCCGAGATCAGACGAGATCGGGCGTTCTCAGGGTGGTATGGCCGTAGGCACCCCCTCTCCCGCCAGCAGCCCTCTCCACAAACGCCACACACGCTCACGCACAACCCTGCAGACACCCACAACCCCGACGCAGGGCGCCCGCAACCGACCCCGCACACCCGACACACAACCAACACCCAACGCAACACACGCAACTACCCCCAGCACGCACCTGCCCCGCACCGCGCCCATGCAGACCGCGCCAACAAACACCTACCCTGCTCGCACACCGCCCTACAGCCCTCCTCGCTCACCGGCCAGGGCAGCAGCAGGCAATCCCCGCGCACACCTGAACCACCAGCACCACGCGCGCAACAACGCCTGCACCTACCGGCCGCAACGCAACGGCCCCCCGCTACCTAACGGCAGCCCTCGCAACAGGCAGCTGCCACGCTCGCTCCCACGCCACGCTTCGGCCCTCCGCAACGAGGCTGCGGGGCAGCAGGCCGCCACCGCGCCCGCCCGCCCCACCAGCCTGACCCGCGCAAGCAGCACCAGCTCACGCGCAAGGCCCCCAAGCCTCCGCAACGCCCCTGCCGCAAAAGGGGGGGGGGCTTCCCGCAGGCGCCCCTCGGTAAAAAGCCTACAGCACCCGGTATTCCCAGGCGGTCTCCCATCCAAGTACTAACCGGGCCCGACCCTGCTTAGCTTCCGAGATCAGACGAGATCGGGCGTTCTCAGGGTGGTATGGCCGTAGGCACCCCCTCTCCCGCCAGCAGCCCTCTCCACAAACGCCACACACGCTCACGCACAACCCTGCAGACACCCACAACCCCGACGCAGGGCGCCCGCAACCGACCCCGCACACCCGACACACAACCAACACCCAACGCAACACACGCAACTACCCCCAGCACGCACCTGCCCCGCACCGCGCCCATGCAGACCGCGCCAACAAACACCTACCCTGCTCGCACACCGCCCTACAGCCCTCCTCGATCACCGGCCAGGGCAGCAGCAGGCAATCCCCGCGCACACCTGAACCACCAGCACCACGCGCGCAACAACGCCTGCACCTACCGGCCGCAACGCAACGGCCCCCCGCTACCTAACGGCAGCCCTCGCAACAGGCAGCTGCCACGCTCGCTCCCACGCCACGCTTCGGCCCTCCGCAACGAGGCTGCGGGGCAGCAGGCCGCCACCGCGCCCGCCCGCCCCACCAGCCTGACCCGCGCAAGCAGCACCAGCTCACGCGCAAGGCCCCCAAGCCTCCGCAACGCCCCTGCCGCAAAAGGGGGGGGGCTTCCCGCAGGCGCCCCTCGGTAAAAAGCCTACAGCACCCGGTATTCCCAGGCGGTCTCCCATCCAAGTACTAACCGGGCCCGACCCTGCTTAGCTTCCGAGATCAGACGAGATCGGGCGTTCTCAGGGTGGTATGGCCGTAGGCACCCCCTCTCCCGCCAGCAGCCCTCTCCACAAACGCCACACACGCTCACGCACAACCCTGCAGACACCCACAACCCCGACGCAGGGCGCCCGCAACCGACCCCGCACACCCGACACACAACCAACACCCAACGCAACACACGCAACTACCCCCAGCACGCACCTGCCCCGCACCGCGCCCATGCAGACCGCGCCAACAAACACCTACCCTGCTCGCACACCGCCCTACAGCCCTCCTCGCTCACCGGCCAGGGCAGCAGCAGGCAATCCCCGCGCACACCTGAACCACCAGCACCACGCGCGCAACAACGCCTGCACCTACCGGCCGCAACGCAACGGCCCCCCGCTACCTAACGGCAGCCCTCGCAACAGGCAGCTGCCACGCTCGCTCCCACGCCACGCTTCGGCCCTCCGCAACGAGGCTGCGGGGCAGCAGGCCGCCACCGCGCCCGCCCGCCCCACCAGCCTGACCCGCGCAAGCAGCACCAGCTCACGCGCAAGGCCCCCAAGCCTCCGCAACGCCCCTGCCGCAAAAGGGGGGGGGCTTCCCGCAAGGCGCCCCTCGGTAAAAAGCCTACAGCACCCGGTATTCCCAGGCGGTCTCCCATCCAAGTACTAACCGGGCCCGACCCTGCTTAGCTTCCGAGATCAGACGAGATCGGGCGTTCTCAGGGTGGTATGGCCGTAGGCACCCCCTCTCCCGCCAGCAGCCCTCTCCACAAACGCCACACACGCTCACGCACAACCCTGCAGACACCCACAACCCCGACGCAGGGCGCCCGCAACCGACCCCGCACACCCGACACACAACCAACACCCAACGCAACACACGCAACTACCCCCAGCACGCACCTGCCCCGCACCGCGCCCATGCAGACCGCGCCAACAAACACCTACCCTGCTCGCACACCGCCCTACAGCCCTCCTCGCTCACCGGCCAGGGCAGCAGCAGGCAATCCCCGCGCACACCTGAACCACCAGCACCACGCGCGCAACAACGCCTGCACCTACCGGCCGCAACGCAACGGCCCCCCCGCTACCTAACGGCAGCCCTCGCAACAGGCAGCTGCCACGCTCGCTCCCACGCCACGCTTCGGCCCTCCGCAACGAGGCTGCGGGGCAGCAGGCCGCCACCGCGCCCGCCCGCCCCACCAGCCTGACCCGCGCAAGCAGCACCAGCTCACGCGCAAGGCCCCCAAGCCTCCGCAACGCCCCTGCCGCAAAAGGGGGGGGGGCTTCCCGCAGGCGCCCCTCGGTAAAAAGCCTACAGCACCCGGTATTCCCAGGCGGTCTCCCATCCAAGTACTAACCGGGCCCGACCCTGCTTAGCTTCCGAGATCAGACGAGATCGGGCGTTCTCAGGGTGGTATGGCCGTAGGCACCCCCTCTCCCGCCAGCAGCCCTCTCCACAAACGCCACACACGCTCACGCACAACCCTGCAGACACCCACAACCCCGACGCAGGGCGCCCGCAACCGACCCCGCACACCCGACACACAACCAACACCCAACGCAACACACGCAACTACCCCCAGCACGCACCTGCCCCGCACCGCGCCCATGCAGACCGCGCCAACAAACACCTACCCTGCTCGCACACCGCCCTACAGCCCTCCTCGATCACCGGCCAGGGCAGCAGCAGGCAATCCCCGCGCACACCTGAACCACCAGCACCACGCGCGCAACAACGCCTGCACCTACCGGCCGCAACGCAACGGCCCCCCGCTACCTAACGGCAGCCCTCGCAACAGGCAGCTGCCACGCTCGCTCCCACGCCACGCTTCGGCCCTCCGCAACGAGGCTGCGGGGCAGCAGGCCGCCACCGCGCCCGCCCGCCCCACCAGCCTGACCCGCGCAAGCAGCACCAGCTCACGCGCAAGGCCCCCAAGCCTCCGCAACGCCCCTGCCGCAAAAGGGGGGGGGGCTTCCCGCAAGGCGCCCCTCGGTAAAAAGCCTACAGCACCCGGTATTCCCAGGCGGTCTCCCATCCAAGTACTAACCGGGCCCGACCCTGCTTAGCTTCCGAGATCAGACGAGATCGGGCATTCTCAGGGTGGTATGGCCGTAGGCACCCCCTCTCCCGCCAGCAGCCCTCTCCACAAACGCCACACACGCTCACGCACAACCCTGCAGACACCCACAACCCCGACGCAGGGCGCCCGCAACCGACCCCGCACACCCGACACACAACCAACACCCAACGCAACACACGCAACTACCCCCAGCACGCACCTGCCCCGCACCGCGCCCATGCAGACCGCGCCAACAAACACCTACCCTGCTCGCACACCGCCCTACAGCCCTCCTCGCTCACCGGCCAGGGCAGCAGCAGGCAATCCCCGCGCACACCTGAACCACCAGCACCACGCGCGCAACAACGCCTGCACCTACCGGCCGCAACGCAACGGCCCCCCCGCTACCTAACGGCAGCCCTCGCAACAGGCAGCTGCCACGCTCGCTCCCACGCCACGCTTCGGCCCTCCGCAACGAGGCTGCGGGGCAGCAGGCCGCCACCGCGCCCGCCCGCCCCACCAGCCTGACCCGCGCAAGCAGCACCAGCTCACGCGCAAGGCCCCCAAGCCTCCGCAACGCCCCTGCCGCAAAAGGGGGGGGGCTTCCCGCAAGGCGCCCCTCGGTAAAAAGCCTACAGCACCCGGTATTCCCAGGCGGTCTCCCATCCAAGTACTAACCGGGCCCGACCCTGCTTAGCTTCCGAGATCAGACGAGATCGGGCGTTCTCAGGGTGGTATGGCCGTAGGCACCCCCTCTCCCGCCAGCAGCCCTCTCCACAAACGCCACACACGCTCACGCACAACCCTGCAGACACCCACAACCCCGACGCAGGGCGCCCGCAACCGACCCCGCACACCCGACACACAACCAACACCCAACGCAACACACGCAACTACCCCCAGCACGCACCTGCCCCGCACCGCGCCCATGCAGACCGCGCCAACAAACACCTACCCTGCTCGCACACCGCCCTACAGCCCTCCTCGCTCACCGGCCAGGGCAGCAGCAGGCAATCCCCGCGCACACCTGAACCACCAGCACCACGCGCGCAACAACGCCTGCACCTACCGGCCGCAACGCAACGGCCCCCCGCTACCTAACGGCAGCCCTCGCAACAGGCAGCTGCCACGCTCGCTCCCACGCCACGCTTCGGCCCTCCGCAACGAGGCTGCGGGGCAGCAGGCCGCCACCGCGCCCGCCCGCCCCACCAGCCTGACCCGCGCAAGCAGCACCAGCTCACGCGCAAGGCCCCCAAGCCTCCGCAACGCCCCTGCCGCAAAAGGGGGGGGGCTTCCCGCAGGCGCCCCTCGGTAAAAAGCCTACAGCACCCGGTATTCCCAGGCGGTCTCCCATCCAAGTACTAACCGGGCCCGACCCTGCTTAGCTTCCGAGATCAGACGAGATCGGGCGTTCTCAGGGTGGTATGGCCGTAGGCACCCCCTCTCCCGCCAGCAGCCCTCTCCACAAACGCCACACACGCTCACACACAACCCTGCAGACACCCCCAACCCCAACGCAGGGCGCCCGCAACCGACCCCGCACACCCGACACACAACCAACACCCAACGCAACACACGCAACTACCCCCAGCACGCACCTGCCCCGCACCGCGCCCATGCAGACCGCGCCAACAAACACCTACCCTGCTCGCACACCGCCCTACAGCCCTCCTCGCTCACCGGCCAGGGCAGCAGCAGGCAATCCCCGCGCACACCTGAACCACCAGCACCACGCGCGCAACAACGCCTGCACCTACCGGCCGCAACGCAACGGCCCCCCGCTACCTAACGGCAGCCCTCGCAACAGGCAGCTGCCACGCTCGCTCCCACGCCACGCTTCGGCCCTCCGCAACGAGGCTGCGGGGCAGCAGGCCGCCACCGCGCCCGCCCGCCCCACCAGCCTGACCCGCGCAAGCAGCACCAGCTCACGCGCAAGGCCCCCAAGCCTCCGCAACGCCCCTGCCGCAAAAGGGGGGGGGCTTCCCGCAGGCGCCCCTCGGTAAAAAGCCTACAGCACCCGGTATTCCCAGGCGGTCTCCCATCCAAGTACTAACCGGGCCCGACCCTGCTTAGCTTCCGAGATCAGACGAGATCGGGCGTTCTCAGGGTGGTATGGCCGTAGGCACCCCCTCTCCCGCCAGCAGCCCTCTCCACAAACGCCACACACGCTCACGCACAACCCTGCAGACACCCACAACCCCGACGCAGGGCGCCCGCAACCGACCCCGCACACCCGACACACAACCAACACCCAACGCAACACACGCAACTACCCCCAGCACGCACCTGCCCCGCACCGCGCCCATGCAGACCGCGCCAACAAACACCTACCCTGCTCGCACACCGCCCTACAGCCCTCCTCGCTCACCGGCCAGGGCAGCAGCAGGCAATCCCCGCGCACACCTGAACCACCAGCACCACGCGCGCAACAACGCCTGCACCTACCGGCCGCAACGCAACGGCCCCCCGCTACCTAACGGCAGCCCTCGCAACAGGCAGCTGCCACGCTCGCTCCCACGCCACGCTTCGGCCCTCCGCAACGAGGCTGCGGGGCAGCAGGCCGCCACCGCGCCCCGCCCGCCCCACCAGCCTGACCCGCGCAAGCAGCACCAGCTCACGCGCAAGGCCCCCAAGCCTCCGCAACGCCCCTGCCGCAAAACGGGGGGGGCTTCCCGCAAGGCGCCCCTCGGTAAAAAGCCTACAGCACCCGGTATTCCCAGGCGGTCTCCCATCCAAGTACTAACCGGGCCCGACCCTGCTTAGCTTCCGAGATCAGACGAGATCGGGCGCTCTCAGGGTGGTATGGCCGTAGGCACCCCCTCTCCCGCCAGCAGCCCTCTCCACAAACGCCACACACGCTCACGCACAACCCTGCAGACACCCACAACCCCGACGCAGGGCGCCCGCAACCGACCCCGCACACCCGACACACAACCAACACCCAACGCAACACACGCAACTACCCCCAGCACGCACCTGCCCCGCACCGCGCCCATGCAGACCGCGCCAACAAACACCTACCCTGCTCGCACACCGCCCTACAGCCCTCCTCGCTCACCGGCCAGGGCAGCAGCAGGCAATCCCCGCGCACACCTGAACCACCAGCACCACGCGCGCAACAACGCCTGCACCTACCGGCCGCAACGCAACGGCCCCCCGCTACCTAACGGCAGCCCTCGCAACAGGCAGCTGCCACGCTCGCTCCCACGCCACGCTTCGGCCCTCCGCAACGAGGCTGCGGGGCAGCAGGCCGCCACCGCGCCCGCCCGCCCCACCAGCCTGACCCGCGCAAGCAGCACCAGCTCACGCGCAAGGCCCCCAAGCCTCCGCAACGCCCCTGCCGCAAAAGGGGGGGGGCTTCCCGCAGGCGCCCCTCGGTAAAAAGCCTACAGCACCCGGTATTCCCAGGCGGTCTCCCATCCAAGTACTAACCGGGCCCGACCCTGCTTAGCTTCCGAGATCAGACGAGATCGGGCGTTCTCAGGGTGGTATGGCCGTAGGCACCCCCTCTCCCGCCAGCAGCCCTCTCCACAAACGCCACACACGCTCACGCACAACCCTGCAGACACCCACAACCCCGACGCAGGGCGCCCGCAACCGACCCCGCACACCCGACACACAACCAACACCCAACGCAACACACGCAACTACCCCCAGCACGCACCTGCCCCGCACCGCGCCCATGCAGACCGCGCCAACAAACACCTACCCTGCTCGCACACCGCCCTACAGCCCTCCTCGCTCACCGGCCAGGGCAGCAGCAGGCAATCCCCGCGCACACCTGAACCACCAGCACCACGCGCGCAACAACGCCTGCACCTACCGGCCGCAACGCAACGGCCCCCCGCTACCTAACGGCAGCCCTCGCAACAGGCAGCTGCCACGCTCGCTCCCACGCCACGCTTCGGCCCTCCGCAACGAGGCTGCGGGGCAGCAGGCCGCCACCGCGCCCGCCCGCCCCACCAGCCTGACCCGCGCAAGCAGCACCAGCTCACGCGCAAGGCCCCCAAGCCTCCGCAACGCCCCTGCCGCAAAAGGGGGGGGGCTTCCCGCAGGCGCCCCTCGGTAAAAAGCCTACAGCACCCGGTATTCCCAGGCGGTCTCCCATCCAAGTACTAACCGGGCCCGACCCTGCTTAGCTTCCGAGATCAGACGAGATCGGGCGTTCTCAGGGTGGTATGGCCGTAGGCACCCCCTCTCCCGCCAGCAGCCCTCTCCACAAACGCCACACACGCTCACGCACAACCCTGCAGACACCCACAACCCCGACGCAGGGCGCCCGCAACCGACCCCGCACACCCGACACACAACCAACACCCAACGCAACACACGCAACTACCCCCAGCACGCACCTGCCCCGCACCGCGCCCATGCAGACCGCGCCAACAAACACCTACCCTGCTCGCACACCGCCCTACAGCCCTCCTCGCTCACCGGCCAGGGCAGCAGCAGGCAATCCCCGCGCACACCTGAACCACCAGCACCACGCGCGCAACAACGCCTGCACCTACCGGCCGCAACGCAACGGCCCCCCGCTACCTAACGGCAGCCCTCGCAACAGGCAGCTGCCACGCTCGCTCCCACGCCACGCTTCGGCCCTCCGCAACGAGGCTGCGGGGCAGCAGGCCCGCCCCACCAGCCTGACCCGCGCAAGCAGCACCAGCTCACGCGCAAGGCCCCCAAGCCTCCGCAACGCCCCTGCCGCAAAAGGGGGGGGGGCTTCCCGCAGGCGCCCCTCGGTAAAAAGCCTACAGCACCCGGTATTCCCAGGCGGTCTCCCATCCAAGTACTAACCGGGCCCGACCCTGCTTAGCTTCCGAGATCAGACGAGATCGGGCGTTCTCAGGGTGGTATGGCCGTAGGCACCCCCTCTCCCGCCAGCAGCCCTCTCCACAAACGCCACACACGCTCACGCACAACCCTGCAGACACCCACAACCCCGACGCAGGGCGCCCGCAACCGACCCCGCACACCCGACACACAACCAACACCCAACGCAACACACGCAACTACCCCCAGCACGCACCTGCCCCGCACCGCGCCCATGCAGACCGCGCCAACAAACACCTACCCTGCTCGCACACCGCCCTACAGCCCCTCCTCGCTCACCGGCCAGGGCAGCAGCAGGCAATCCCCGCGCACACCTGAACCACCAGCACCACGCGCGCAACAACGCCTGCACCTACCGGCCGCAACGCAACGGCCCCCCCGCTACCTAACGGCAGCCCTCGCAACAGGCAGCTGCCACGCTCGCTCCCACGCCACGCTTCGGCCCTCCGCAACGAGGCTGCGGGGCAGCAGGCCGCCACCGCGCCCGCCCGCCCCACCAGCCTGACCCGCGCAAGCAGCACCAGCTCACGCGCAAGGCCCCCAAGCCTCCGCAACGCCCCTGCCGCAAAAGGGGGGGGGGCTTCCCGCAGGCGCCCCTCGGTAAAAAGCCTACAGCACCCGGTATTCCCAGGCGGTCTCCCATCCAAGTACTAACCGGGCCCGACCCTGCTTAGCTTCCGAGATCAGACGAGATCGGGCGTTCTCAGGGTGGTATGGCCGTAGGCACCCCCTCTCCCGCCAGCAGCCCTCTCCACAAACGCCACACACGCTCACGCACAACCCTGCAGACACCCACAACCCCGACGCAGGGCGCCCGCAACCGACCCCGCACACCCGACACACAACCAACACCCAACGCAACACACGCAACTACCCCCAGCACGCACCTGCCCCGCACCGCGCCCATGCAGACCGCGCCAACAAACACCTACCCTGCTCGCACACCGCCCTACAGCCCTCCTCGCTCACCGGCCAGGGCAGCAGCAGGCAATCCCCGCGCACACCTGAACCACCAGCACCACGCGCGCAACAACGCCTGCACCTACCGGCCGCAACGCAACGGCCCCCCGCTACCTAACGGCAGCCCTCGCAACAGGCAGCTGCCACGCTCGCTCCCACGCCACGCTTCGGCCCTCCGCAACGAGGCTGCGGGGCAGCAGGCCGCCACCGCGCCCGCCCGCCCCACCAGCCTGACCCGCGCAAGCAGCACCAGCTCACGCGCAAGGCCCCCAAGCCTCCGCAACGCCCCTGCCGCAAAAGGGGGGGGGCTTCCCGCAAGGCGCCCCTCGGTAAAAAGCCTACAGCACCCGGTATTCCCAGGCGGTCTCCCATCCAAGTACTAACCGGGCCCGACCCTGCTTAGCTTCCGAGATCAGACGAGATCGGGCGTTCTCAGGGTGGTATGGCCGTAGGCACCCCCTCTCCCGCCAGCAGCCCTCTCCACAAACGCCACACACGCTCACGCACAACCCTGCAGACACCCACAACCCCGACGCAGGGCGCCCGCAACCGACCCCGCACACCCGACACACAACCAACACCCAACGCAACACACGCAACTACCCCCAGCACGCACCTGCCCCGCACCGCGCCCATGCAGACCGCGCCAACAAACACCTACCCTGCTCGCACACCGCCCTACAGCCCTCCTCGCTCACCGGCCAGGGCAGCAGCAGGCAATCCCCGCGCACACCTGAACCACCAGCACCACGCGCGCAACAACGCCTGCACCTACCGGCCGCAACGCAACGGCCCCCGCTACCTAACGGCAGCCCTCGCAACAGGCAGCTGCCACGCTCGCTCCCACGCCACGCTTCGGCCCTCCGCAACGAGGCTGCGGGGCAGCAGGCCGCCACCGCGCCCGCCCCGCCCCACCAGCCTGACCCGCGCAAGCAGCACCAGCTCACGCGCAAGGCCCCCAAGCCTCCGCAACGCCCCTGCCGCAAAAGGGGGGGGGGGCTTCCCGCAGGCGCCCCTCGGTAAAAAGCCTACAGCACCCGGTATTCCCAGGCGGTCTCCCATCCAAGTACTAACCGGGCCCGACCCTGCTTAGCTTCCGAGATCAGACGAGATCGGGCGTTCTCAGGGTGGTATGGCCGTAGGCACCCCCTCTCCCGCCAGCAGCCCTCTCCACAAACGCCACACACGCTCACGCACAACCCTGCAGACACCCACAACCCCGACGCAGGGCGCCCGCAACCGACCCCGCACACCCGACACACAACCAACACCCAACGCAACACACGCAACTACCCCCAGCACGCACCTGCCCCGCACCGCGCCCATGCAGACCGCGCCAACAAACACCTACCCTGCTCGCAACACCGCCCTACAGCCCTCCTCGCTCACCGGCCAGGGCAGCAGCAGGCAATCCCCGCGCACACCTGAACCACCAGCACCACGCGCGCAACAACGCCTGCACCTACCGGCCGCAACGCAACGGCCCCCCGCTACCTAACGGCAGCCCTCGCAACAGGCAGCTGCCACGCTCGCTCCCACGCCACGCTTCGGCCCTCCGCAACGAGGCTGCGGGGGCAGCAGGCCGCCACCGCGCCCGCCCGCCCCACCAGCCTGACCCGCGCAAGCAGCACCAGCTCACGCGCAAGGCCCCCAAGCCTCCGCAAACGCCCCTGCCGCAAAAGGGGGGGGGGCTTCCCGCAAGGCGCCCCTCGGTAAAAAGCCTACAGCACCCGGTATTCCCAGGCGGTCTCCCATCCAAGTACTAACCGGGCCCGACCCTGCTTAGCTTCCGAGATCAGACGAGATCGGGCGTTCTCAGGGTGGTATGGCCGTAGGCACCCCCTCTCCCGCCAGCAGCCCTCTCCACAAACGCCACACACGCTCACGCACAACCCTGCAGACACCACAACCCCGACGCAGGGCGCCCGCAACCGACCCCGCACACCCGACACACAACCAACACCCAACGCAACACACGCAACTACCCCCAGCACGCACCTGCCCCGCACCGCGCCCATGCAGACCGCGCCAACAAACACCTACCCTGCTCGCACACCGCCCTACAGCCCTCCTCGCTCACCGGCCAGGGGCAGCAGCAGGCAATCCCCGCGCACACCTGAACCACCAGCACCACGCGCGCAACAACGCCTGCACCTACCGGCCGCAACGCAACGGCCCCCCGCTACCTAACGGCAGCCCTCGCAACAGGCAGCTGCCACGCTCGCTCCCACGCCACGCTTCGGCCCTCCGCAACGAGGCTGCGGGGCAGCAGGCCGCCACCGCGCCCGCCCGCCCCACCAGCCTGACCCGCGCAAGCAGCACCAGCTCACGCGCAAGGCCCCCAAGCCTCCGCAACGCCCCTGCCGCAAAAGGGGGGGGGGCTTCCCGCAAGGCGCCCCTCGGTAAAAAAGCCTACAGCACCCGGTATTCCCAGGCGGTCCTCCCATCCAAGTACTAACCGGGCCCGACCCTGCTTAGCTTCCGAGATCAGACGAGATCGGGCGTTCTCAGGGTGGTATGGCCGTAGGCACCCCCTCTCCCGCCAGCAGCCCTCTCCACAAACGCCACACACGCTCACGCACAACCCTGCAGACACCCACAACCCCGACGCAGGGCGCCCGCAACCGACCCCGCACACCCGACACACAACCAACACCCAACGCAACACACGCAACTACCCCCAGCACGCACCTGCCCCGCACCGCGCCCATGCAGACCGCGCCAACAAACACCTACCCTGCTCGCACACCGCCCTACAGCCCTCCTCGCTCACCGGCCAGGGCAGCAGCAGGCAATCCCCGCCGCACACCTGAACCACCAGCACCACGCGCGCAACAACGCCTGCACCTACCGGCCGCAACGCAACGGCCCCCCGCTACCTAACGGCAGCCCTCGCAACAGGCAGCTGCCACGCTCGCTCCCACGCCACGCTTCGGCCCTCCGCAACGAGGCTGCGGGGCAGCAGGCCGCCACCGCGCCCGCCCGCCCCACCAGCCTGACCCGCGCAAGCAGCACCAGCTCACGCGCAAGGCCCCCAAGCCTCCGCAACGCCCCTGCCGCAAAAGGGGGGGGGGCTTCCCCGCAAGGCGCCCCCTCGGTAAAAAGCCTACAGCACCCGGTATTCCCAGGCGGTCTCCCATCCAAGTTACTAACCGGGCCCGACCCTGCTTAGCTTCCGAGATCAGACGAGATCGGGCGTTCTCAGGGTGGTATGGCCGTAGGCACCCCCTCTCCCGCCAGCAGCCCTCTCCACAAACGCCACACACGCTCACCGCACAACCCTGCAGACACCCACAACCCCGACGCAGGGCGCCCGCAACCGACCCCCGCACACCCGACACACAACCAACACCCAACGCAACACACGCAACTACCCCCAGCACGCACCTGCCCCGCACCGCGCCCATGCAGACCGCGCCAACAAACACCTACCCTGCTCGCACACCGCCCTACAGCCCTCCTCGCTCACCGGCCAGGGCAGCAGCAGGCAATCCCCCGCGCACACCTGAACCACCAGCACCACGCGCGCAACAACGCCTGCACCTACCGGCCGCAACGCAACGGCCCCCCGCTACCTAACGGCAGCCCTCGCAACAGGGCAGCTGTCCACGCTCGCTCCCACGCCACGCTTCGGCCCTCCGCAACGAGGCTGCGGGGCAGCAGGCCGCCACCGCGCCCCGCCCGCCCCCACCAGCCTGACCCGCGCAAGCAGCACCAGCTCACGCGCAAGGCCCCCAAGCCTCCGCAACGCCCCTGCCGCAAAACGGGGGGGGGCTTCCCGCAAGGCGCCCCTCGGTAAAAAGCCTACAGCACCCGGTATTCCCAGGCGGTCTCCCATCCAAGTACTAACCGGGGCCCGACCCTGCTTAGCTTCCGAGATCAGACGAGATCGGGCGCTCTCAGTGGTGGTATGGCCGTAGGCACCCCCTCTCCCGCCAGCAGCCCTCTCCACAAACGCCACACACGCTCACGCACAACCCTGCAGACACCCACAACCCCGACGCAGGGCGCCCGCAACCGACCCCGCACACCCGACACACAACCAACACCCAACGCAACACACGCAACTACCCCCAGCACGCACCTGCCCCGCACCGCGCCCATGCAGACCGCGCCAACAAACACCTACCCTGCTCGCACACCGCCCTACAGCCCTCCTCGCTCACCGGCCAGGGCAGCAGCAGGCAATCCCCGCGCACACCTGAACCACCAGCACCACGCGCGCAACAACGCCTGCACCTACCGGCCGCAACGCAACGGCCCCCCGCTACCTAACGGCAGCCCTCGCAACAGGCAGCTGCCACGCTCGCTCCCACGCCACGCTTCGGCCCTCCGCAACGAGGCTGCGGGGCAGCAGGCCGCCACCGCGCCCGCCCGCCCCCACCAGCCTGACCCGCGCAAGCAGCACCAGCTCACGCGCAAGGCCCCCAAGCCTCCGCAACGCCCCTGCCGCAAAAGGGGGGGGGCTTCCCGCAAGGCGCCCCTCGGTAAAAAGCCTACAGCACCCGGTATTCCCAGGCGGTCTCCCATCCAAGTACTAACCGGGCCCGACCCTGCTTAGCTTCCGAGATCAGACGAGATCGGGTGTTCTCAGGGTGGTATGGCCGTAGGCACCCCCTCTCCCGCAGCAGCCCTCTCCACAAACGCCACACACGCTCACGCACAACCCTGCAGACACCCACAACCCCGACGCAGGGCGCCCGCAACCGACCCCGCACACCCGACACACAACCAACACCCAACGCAACACACGCAACTACCCCCAGCACGCACCTGCCCCGCACCGCGCCCATGCAGACCGCGCCAACAAACACCTACCCTGCTCGCACACCGCCCTACAGCCCTCCTCGCTCACCGGCCAGGGCAGCAGCAGGCAATCCCCGCGCACACCTGAACCACCAGCACCACGCGCGCAACAACGCCTGCACCTACCGGCCGCAACGCAACGGCCCCCCGCTACCTAACGGCAGCCCTCGCAACAGGCAGCTGCCACGCTCGCTCCCACGCCACGCTTCGGCCCTCCGCAACGAGGCTGCGGGGCAGCAGGCCGCCACCGCGCCCGCCCGCCCCACCAGCCTGACCCGCGCAAGCAGCACCAGCTCACGCGCAAGGCCCCCAAGCCTCCGCAACGCCCCTGCCGCAAAAGGGGGGGGGCTTCCCGCAAGGCGCCCCTCGGTAAAAAGCCTACAGCACCCGGTATTCCCAGGCGGTCTCCCATCCAAGTACTAACCGGGCCCGACCCTGCTTAGCTTCCGAGATCAGACGAGATCGGGCGTTCTCAGGGTGGTATGGCCGTAGGCACCCCCTCTCCCGCCAGCAGCCCTCTCCACAAACGCCACACACGCTCACGCACAACCCTGCAGACACCCACAACCCCGACGCAGGGCGCCCGCAACCGACCCCGCACACCCGACACACAACCAACACCCAACGCAACACACGCAACTACCCCCAGCACGCACCTGCCCCGCACCGCGCCCATGCAGACCGCGCCAACAAACACCTACCCTGCTCGCACACCGCCCTACAGCCCTCCTCGCTCACCGGCCAGGGCAGCAGCAGGCAGGCAATCCCCGCGCACACCTGAACCACCAGCACCACGCGCGCAACAACGCCTGCACCTACCGGCCGCAACGCAACGGCCCCCCGCTACCTAACGGCAGCCCTCGCAACAGGCAGCTGCCACGCTCGCTCCCACGCCACGCTTCGGCCCTCCGCAACGAGGCTGCGGGGCAGCAGGCCGCCACCGCGCCCGCCCGCCCCCACCAGCCTGACCCGCGCAAGCAGCACCAGCTCACGCGCAAGGCCCCCAAGCCTCCGCAACGCCCCTGCCGCAAAAGGGGGGGGGCTTCCCGCAAGGCGCCCCTCGGTAAAAAGCCTACAGCACCCGGTATTCCCAGGCGGTCTCCCATCCAAGTACTAACCGGGCCCGACCCTGCTTAGCTTCCGAGATCAGACGAGATCGGGCGTTCTCAGGGTGGTATGGCCGTAGGCACCCCCTCTCCCGCCAGCAGCCCTCTCCACAAACGCCACACACGCTCACGCACAACCCTGCAGACACCCACAACCCCGACGCAGGGCGCCCGCAACCGACCCCGCACACCCGACACACAACCAACACCCAACGCAACACACGCAACTACCCCCAGCACGCACCTGCCCCGCACCGCGCCCATGCAGACCGCGCCAACAAACACCTACCCTGCTCGCACACCGCCCTACAGCCCTCCTCGCTCACCGGCCAGGGCAGCAGCAGGCAATCCCCGCGCACACCTGAACCACCAGCACCACGCGCGCAACAACGCCTGCACCTACCGGCCGCAACGCAACGGCCCCCCGCTACCTAACGGCAGCCCTCGCAACAGGCAGCTGCCACGCTCGCTCCCACGCCACGCTTCGGCCCCTCCGCAACGAGGCTGCGGGGCAGCAGGCCGCCACCGCGCCCGCCCGCCCCACCAGCCTGACCCGCGCAAGCAGCACCAGCTCACGCGCAAGGCCCCCCAAGCCTCCGCAACGCCCCTGCCGCAAAAGGGGGGGGGCTTCCCGCAAGGCGCCCCTCGGTAAAAAGCCTACAGCACCCGGTATTCCCAGGCGGTCTCCCATCCAAGTACTAACCGGGCCCGACCCTGCTTAGCTTCCGAGATCAGACGAGATCGGGCGTTCTCAGGGTGGTATGGCCGTAGGCACCCCCTCTCCCGCCAGCAGCCCTCTCCACAAACGCCACACACGCTCACGCACAACCCTGCAGACACCCACAACCCCGACGCAGGGCGCCCGCAACCGACCCCGCACACCCGACACACAACCAACACCCAACGCAACACACGCAACTACCCCCAGCACGCACCTGCCCCGCACCGCGCCCATGCAGACCGCGCCAACAAACACCTACCCTGCTCGCACACCGCCCTACAGCCCTCCTCGCTCACCGGCCAGGGCAGCAGCAGGCAATCCCCGCGCACACCTGAACCACCAGCACCACGCGCGCAACAACGCCTGCACCTACCGGCCGCAACGCAACGGCCCCCCGCTACCTAACGGCAGCCCTCGCAACAGGCAGCTGCCACGCTCGCTCCCACGCCACGCTTCGGCCCTCCGCAACGAGGCTGCGGGGCAGCAGGCCGCCACCGCGCCCCGCCCCGCCCCACCAGCCTGACCCGCGCAAGCAGCACCAGCTCACGCGCAAGGCCCCCAAGCCTCCGCAACGCCCCTGCCGCAAAAGGGGGGGGGCTTCCCGCAAGGCGCCCCTCGGTAAAAAGCCTACAGCACCCGGTATTCCCAGGCGGTCTCCCATCCAAGTACTAACCGGGCCCGACCCTGCTTAGCTTCCGAGATCAGACGAGATCGGGCGTTCTCAGGGTGGTATGGCCGTAGGCACCCCCCTCTCCCGCCAGCAGCCCTCTCCACAAACGCCACACACGCTCACGCACAACCCTGCAGACACCCACAACCCCGACGCAGGGCGCCCGCAACCGACCCCGCACACCCGACACACAACCAACACCCAACGCAACACACGCAACTACCCCCAGCACGCACCTGCCCCGCACCGCGCCCATGCAGACCGCGCCAACAAACACCTACCCTGCTCGCACACCGCCCTACAGCCCTCCTCGCTCACCGGCCAGGGCAGCAGCAGGCAATCCCCGCGCACACCTGAACCACCAGCACCACGCGCGCAACAACGCCTGCACCTACCGGCCGCAACGCAACGGCCCCCCCGCTACCTAACGGCAGCCCTCGCAACAGGCAGCTGCCACGCTCGCTCCCACGCCACGCTTCGGCCCTCCGCAACGAGGCTGCGGGGCAGCAGGCCGCCACCGCGCCCGCCCGCCCCACCAGCCTGACCCGCGCAAGCAGCACCAGCTCACGCGCAAGGCCCCCAAGCCTCCGCAACGCCCCTGCCGCAAAAGGGGGGGGGGCTTCCCGCAGGCGCCCCTCGGTAAAAAGCCTACAGCACCCGGTATTCCCAGGCGGTCTCCCATCCAAGTACTAACCGGGCCCGACCCTGCTTAGCTTCCGAGATCAGACGAGATCGGGCGTTCTCAGGGTGGTATGGCCGTAGGCACCCCCTCTCCCGCCAGCAGCCCTCTCCACAAACGCCACACACGCTCACGCACAACCCTGCAGACACCCACAACCCCGACGCAGGGCGCCCGCAACCGACCCCGCACACCCGACACACAACCAACACCCAACGCAACACACGCAACTACCCCCAGCACGCACCTGCCCCGCACCGCGCCCATGCAGACCGCGCCAACAAACACCTACCCTGCTCGCACACCGCCCTACAGCCCTCCTCGCTCACCGGCCAGGGCAGCAGCAGGCAATCCCCGCGCACACCTGAACCACCAGCACCACGCGCGCAACAACGCCTGCACCTACCGGCCGCAACGCAACGGCCCCCCGCTACCTAACGGCAGCCCTCGCAACAGGCAGCTGCCACGCTCGCTCCCACGCCACGCTTCGGCCCTCCGCAACGAGGCTGCGGGGCAGCAGGCCGCCACCGCGCCCGCCCGCCCCACCAGCCTGACCCGCGCAAGCAGCACCAGCTCACGCGCAAGGCCCCCAAGCCTCCGCAACGCCCCTGCCGCAAAAGGGGGGGGGCTTCCCGCAAGGCGCCCCTCGGTAAAAAGCCTACAGCACCCGGTATTCCCAGGCGGTCTCCCATCCAAGTACTAACCGGGCCCGACCCTGCTTAGCTTCCGAGATCAGACGAGATCGGGCGTTCTCAGGGTGGTATGGCCGTAGGCACCCCCTCTCCCGCCAGCAGCCCTCTCCACAAACGCCACACACGCTCACGCACAACCCTGCAGACACCCACAACCCCGACGCAGGGCGCCCGCAACCGACCCCGCACACCCGACACACAACCAACACCCAACGCAACACATGCAACTACCCCCAGCACGCACCTGCCCCGCACCGCGCCCATGCAGACCGCGCCAACAAACACCTACCCTGCTCGCACACCGCCCTACAGCCCTCCTCGCTCACCGGCCAGGGCAGCAGCAGGCAATCCCCGCGCACACCTGAACCACCAGCACCACGCGCGCAACAACGCCTGCACCTACCGGCCGCAACGCAACGGCCCCCCGCTACCTAACGGCAGCCCTCGCAACAGGCAGCTGCCACGCTCGCTCCCACGCCACGCTTCGGCCCTCCGCAACGAGGCTGCGGGGCAGCAGGCCGCCACCGCGCCCGCCCGCCCCACCAGCCTGACCCGCGCAAGCAGCACCAGCTCACGCGCAAGGCCCCCAAGCCTCCGCAACGCCCCTGCCGCAAAAGGGGGGGGGCTTCCCGCAAGGCGCCCCTCGGTAAAAAGCCTACAGCACCCGGTATTCCCAGGCGGTCTCCCATCCAAGTACTAACCGGGCCCGACCCTGCTTAGCTTCCGAGATCAGACGAGATCGGGCGTTCTCAGGGTGGTATGGCCGTAGGCACCCCCTCTCCCGCCAGCAGCCCTCTCCACAAACGCCACACACGCTCACGCACAACCCTGCAGACACCCACAACCCCGACGCAGGGCGCCCGCAACCGACCCCGCACACCCGACACACAACCAACACCCAACGCAACACACGCAACTACCCCCAGCACGCACCTGCCCCGCACCGCGCCCATGCAGACCGCGCCAACAAACACCTACCCTGCTCGCACACCGCCCTACAGCCCTCCTCGCTCACCGGCCAGGGCAGCAGCAGGCAATCCCCGCGCACACCTGAACCACCAGCACCACGCGCGCAACAACGCCTGCACCTACCGGCCGCAACGCAACGGCCCCCCCGCTACCTAACGGCAGCCCTCGCAACAGGCAGCTGCCACGCTCGCTCCCACGCCACGCTTCGGCCCTCCGCAACGAGGCTGCGGGGCAGCAGGCCGCCACCGCGCCCGCCCGCCCCACCAGCCTGACCCGCGCAAGCAGCACCAGCTCACGCGCAAGGCCCCCAAGCCTCCGCAACGCCCCTGCCGCAAAAGGGGGGGGGCTTCCCGCAAGGCGCCCCTCGGTAAAAAGCCTACAGCACCCGGTATTCCCAGGCGGTCTCCCATCCAAGTACTAACCGGGCCCGACCCTGCTTAGCTTCCGAGATCAGACGAGATCGGGCGTTCTCAGGGTGGTATGGCCGTAGGCACCCCCTCTCCCGCCAGCAGCCCTCTCCACAAACGCCACACACGCTCACGCACAACCCTGCAGACACCCACAACCCCGACGCAGGGCGCCCGCAACCGACCCCGCACACCCGACACACAACCAACACCCAACGCAACACACGCAACTACCCCCAGCACGCACCTGCCCCGCACCGCGCCCATGCAGACCGCGCCAACAAACACCTACCCTGCTCGCACACCGCCCTACAGCCCTCCTCGCTCACCGGCCAGGGCAGCAGCAGGCAATCCCCGCGCACACCTGAACCACCAGCACCACGCGCGCAACAACGCCTGCACCTACCGGCCGCAACGCAACGGCCCCCCGCTACCTAACGGCAGCCCTCGCAACAGGCAGCTGCCACGCTCGCTCCCACGCCACGCTTCGGCCCTCCGCAACGAGGCTGCGGGGCAGCAGGCCGCCACCGCGCCCGCCCGCCCCACCAGCCTGACCCGCGCAAGCAGCACCAGCTCACGCGCAAGGCCCCCAAGCCTCCGCAACGCCCCTGCCGCAAAACGGGGGGGGCTTCCCGCAAGGCGCCCCTCGGTAAAAAGCCTACAGCACCCGGTATTCCCAGGCGGTCTCCCATCCAAGTACTAACCGGGCCCGACCCTGCTTAGCTTCCGAGATCAGACGAGATCGGGCGCTCTCAGGGTGGTATGGCCGTAGGCACCCCCTCTCCCGCCAGCAGCCCTCTCCACAAACGCCACACACGCTCACGCACAACCCTGCAGACACCCACAACCCCGACGCAGGGCGCCCGCAACCGACCCCGCACACCCGACACACAACCAACACCCAACGCAACACACGCAACTACCCCCAGCACGCACCTGCCCCGCACCGCGCCCATGCAGACCGCGCCAACAAACACCTACCCTGCTCGCACACCGCCCTACAGCCCTCCTCGCTCACCGGCCAGGGCAGCAGCAGGCAATCCCCGCGCACACCTGAACCACCAGCACCACGCGCGCAACAACGCCTGCACCTACCGGCCGCAACGCAACGGCCCCCCGCTACCTAACGGCAGCCCTCGCAACAGGCAGCTGCCACGCTCGCTCCCACGCCACGCTTCGGCCCTCCGCAACGAGGCTGCGGGGCAGCAGGCCGCCACCGCGCCCGCCCGCCCCACCAGCCTGACCCGCGCAAGCAGCACCAGCTCACGCGCAAGGCCCCCAAGCCTCCGCAACGCCCCTGCCGCAAAAGGGGGGGGGCTTCCCGCAGGCGCCCCTCGGTAAAAAGCCTACAGCACCCGGTATTCCCAGGCGGTCTCCCATCCAAGTACTAACCGGGCCCGACCCTGCTTAGCTTCCGAGATCAGACGAGATCGGGCGTTCTCAGGGTGGTATGGCCGTAGGCACCCCCTCTCCCCAAACGCCACACACGCTCACGCACAACCCTGCAGACACCCACAACCCCGACGCAGGGCGCCCGCAACCGACCCCGCACACCCGACACACAACCAACACCCAACGCAACACACGCAACTACCCCCAGCACGCACCTGCCCCGCACCGCGCCCATGCAGACCGCGCCAACAAACACCTACCCTGCTCGCACACCGCCCTACAGCCCTCCTCGCTCACCGGCCAGGGCAGCAGCAGGCAATCCCCGCGCACACCTGAACCACCAGCACCACGCGCGCAACAACGCCTGCACCTACCGGCCGCAACGCAACGGCCCCCCGCTACCTAACGGCAGCCCTCGCAACAGGCAGCTGCCACGCTCGCTCCCACGCCACGCTTCGGCCCTCCGCAACGAGGCTGCGGGGCAGCAGGCCGCCACCGCGCCCGCCCGCCCCACCAGCCTGACCCGCGCAAGCAGCACCAGCTCACGCGCAAGGCCCCCAAGCCTCCGCAACGCCCCTGCCGCAAAAGGGGGGGGGGCTTCCCGCAGGCGCCCCTCGGTAAAAAGCCTACAGCACCCGGTATTCCCAGGCGGTCTCCCATCCAAGTACTAACCGGGCCCGACCCTGCTTAGCTTCCGAGATCAGACGAGATCGGGCGTTCTCAGGGTGGTATGGCCGTAGGCACCCCCTCTCCCGCCAGCAGCCCTCTCCACAAACGCCACACACGCTCACGCACAACCCTGCAGACACCCACAACCCCGACGCAGGGCGCCCGCAACCGACCCCGCACACCCGACACACAACCAACACCCAACGCAACACACGCAACTACCCCCAGCACGCACCTGCCCCGCACCGCGCCCATGCAGACCGCGCCAACAAACACCTACCCTGCTCGCACACCGCCCTACAGCCCTCCTCGCTCACCGGCCAGGGCAGCAGCAGGCAATCCCCGCGCACACCTGAACCACCAGCACCACGCGCGCAACAACGCCTGCACCTACCGGCCGCAACGCAACGGCCCCCCCGCTACCTAACGGCAGCCCTCGCAACAGGCAGCTGCCACGCTCGCTCCCACGCCACGCTTCGGCCCTCCGCAACGAGGCTGCGGGGCAGCAGGCCGCCACCGCGCCCGCCCGCCCCACCAGCCTGACCCGCGCAAGCAGCACCAGCTCACGCGCAAGGCCCCCAAGCCTCCGCAACGCCCCTGCCGCAAAAGGGGGGGGGGCTTCCCGCAGGCGCCCCTCGGTAAAAAGCCTACAGCACCCGGTATTCCCAGGCGGTCTCCCATCCAAGTACTAACCGGGCCCGACCCTGCTTAGCTTCCGAGATCAGACGAGATCGGGCGTTCTCAGGGTGGTATGGCCGTAGGCACCCCCTCTCCCGCCAGCAGCCCTCTCCACAAACGCCACACACGCTCACGCACAACCCTGCAGACACCCACAACCCCGACGCAGGGCGCCCGCAACCGACCCCGCACACCCGACACACAACCAACACCCAACGCAACACACGCAACTACCCCCAGCACGCACCTGCCCCGCACCGCGCCCATGCAGACCGCGCCAACAAACACCTACCCTGCTCGCACACCGCCCTACAGCCCTCCTCGCTCACCGGCCAGGGCAGCAGCAGGCAATCCCCGCGCACACCTGAACCACCAGCACCACGCGCGCAACAACGCCTGCACCTACCGGCCGCAACGCAACGGCCCCCCGCTACCTAACGGCAGCCCTCGCAACAGGCAGCTGCCACGCTCGCTCCCACGCCACGCTTCGGCCCTCCGCAACGAGGCTGCGGGGCAGCAGGCCGCCACCGCGCCCGCCCGCCCCACCAGCCTGACCCGCGCAAGCAGCACCAGCTCACGCGCAAGGCCCCCAAGCCTCCGCAACGCCCCTGCCGCAAAAGGGGGGGGGCTTCCCGCAAGGCGCCCCTCGGTAAAAAGCCTACAGCACCCGGTATTCCCAGGCGGTCTCCCATCCAAGTACTAACCGGGCCCGACCCTGCTTAGCTTCCGAGATCAGACGAGATCGGGCGTTCTCAGGGTGGTATGGCCGTAGGCACCCCCTCTCCCGCCAGCAGCCCTCTCCACAAACGCCACACACGCTCACGCACAACCCTGCAGACACCCACAACCCCGACGCAGGGCGCCCGCAACCGACCCCGCACACCCGACACACAACCAACACCCAACGCAACACACGCAACTACCCCCAGCACGCACCTGCCCCGCACCGCGCCCATGCAGACCGCGCCAACAAACACCTACCCTGCTCGCACACCGCCCTACAGCCCTCCTCGCTCACCGGCCAGGGCAGCAGCAGGCAATCCCCGCGCACACCTGAACCACCAGCACCACGCGCGCAACAACGCCTGCACCTACCGGCCGCAACGCAACGGCCCCCCGCTACCTAACGGCAGCCCTCGCAACAGGCAGCTGCCACGCTCGCTCCCACGCCACGCTTCGGCCCTCCGCAACGAGGCTGCGGGGCAGCAGGCCGCCACCGCGCCCGCCCGCCCCACCAGCCTGACCCGCGCAAGCAGCACCAGCTCACGCGCAAGGCCCCCAAGCCTCCGCAACGCCCCTGCCGCAAAAGGGGGGGGGGCTTCCCGCAGGCGCCCCTCGGTAAAAAGCCTACAGCACCCGGTATTCCCAGGCGGTCTCCCATCCAAGTACTAACCGGGCCCGACCCTGCTTAGCTTCCGAGATCAGACGAGATCGGGCGTTCTCAGGGTGGTATGGCCGTAGGCACCCCCTCTCCCGCCAGCAGCCCTCTCCACAAACGCCACACACGCTCACGCACAACCCTGCAGACACCCACAACCCCGACGCAGGGCGCCCGCAACCGACCCCGCACACCCGACACACAACCAACACCCAACGCAACACACGCAACTACCCCCAGCACGCACCTGCCCCGCACCGCGCCCATGCAGACCGCGCCAACAAATACCTACCCTGCTCGCACACCGCCCTACAGCCCTCCTCGCTCACCGGCCAGGGCAGCAGCAGGCAATCCCCGCGCACACCTGAACCACCAGCACCACGCGCGCAACAACGCCTGCACCTACCGGCCGCAACGCAACGGCCCCCCGCTACCTAACGGCAGCCCTCGCAACAGGCAGCTGCCACGCTCGCTCCCACGCCACGCTTCGGCCCTCCGCAACGAGGCTGCGGGGCAGCAGGCCGCCACCGCGCCCGCCCGCCCCACCAGCCTGACCCGCGCAAGCAGCACCAGCTCACGCGCAAGGCCCCCAAGCCTCCGCAACGCCCCTGCCGCAAAAGGGGGGGGGCTTCCCGCAAGGCGCCCCTCGGTAAAAAGCCTACAGCACCCGGTATTCCCAGGCGGTCTCCCATCCAAGTACTAACCGGGCCCGACCCTGCTTAGCTTCCGAGATCAGACGAGATCGGGCGTTCTCAGGGTGGTATGGCCGTAGGCACCCCCTCTCCCGCCAGCAGCCCTCTCCACAAACGCCACACACGCTCACGCACAACCCTGCAGACACCCACAACCCCGACGCAGGGCGCCCGCAACCGACCCCGCACACCCGACACACAACCAACACCCAACGCAACACACGCAACTACCCCCAGCACGCACCTGCCCCGCACCGCGCCCATGCAGACCGCGCCAACAAACACCTACCCTGCTCGCACACCGCCCTACAGCCCTCCTCGCTCACCGGCCAGGGCAGCAGCAGGCAATCCCCGCGCACACCTGAACCACCAGCACCACGCGCGCAACAACGCCTGCACCTACCGGCCGCAACGCAACGGCCCCCCGCTACCTAACGGCAGCCCTCGCAACAGGCAGCTGCCACGCTCGCTCCCACGCCACGCTTCGGCCCTCCGCAACGAGGCTGCGGGGCAGCAGGCCGCCACCGCGCCCGCCCGCCCCACCAGCCTGACCCGCGCAAGCAGCACCAGCTCACGCGCAAGGCCCCCAAGCCTCCGCAACGCCCCTGCCGCAAAAGGGGGGGGGGCTTCCCGCAGGCGCCCCTCGGTAAAAAGCCTACAGCACCCGGTATTCCCAGGCGGTCTCCCATCCAAGTACTAACCGGGCCCGACCCTGCTTAGCTTCCGAGATCAGACGAGATCGGGCGTTCTCAGGGTGGTATGGCCGTAGGCACCCCCTCTCCCGCCAGCAGCCCTCTCCACAAACGCCACACACGCTCACGCACAACCCTGCAGACACCCACAACCCCGACGCAGGGCGCCCGCAACCGACCCCGCACACCCGACACACAACCAACACCCAACGCAACACACGCAACTACCCCCAGCACGCACCTGCCCCGCACCGCGCCCATGCAGACCGCGCCAACAAACACCTACCCTGCTCGCACACCGCCCTACAGCCCTCCTCGCTCACCGGCCAGGGCAGCAGCAGGCAATCCCCGCGCACACCTGAACCACCAGCACCACGCGCGCAACAACGCCTGCACCTACCGGCCGCAACGCAACGGCCCCCCCGCTACCTAACGGCAGCCCTCGCAACAGGCAGCTGCCACGCTCGCTCCCACGCCACGCTTCGGCCCTCCGCAACGAGGCTGCGGGGCAGCAGGCCGCCACCGCGCCCGCCCGCCCCACCAGCCTGACCCGCGCAAGCAGCACCAGCTCACGCGCAAGGCCCCCAAGCCTCCGCAACGCCCCTGCCGCAAAAGGGGGGGGGCTTCCCGCAAGGCGCCCCTCGGTAAAAAGCCTACAGCACCCGGTATTCCCAGGCGGTCTCCCATCCAAGTACTAACCGGGCCCGACCCTGCTTAGCTTCCGAGATCAGACGAGATCGGGCGTTCTCAGGGTGGTATGGCCGTAGGCACCCCCTCTCCCGCCAGCAGCCCTCTCCACAAACGCCACACACGCTCACGCACAACCCTGCAGACACCCACAACCCCGACGCAGGGCGCCCGCAACCGACCCCGCACACCCGACACACAACCAACACCCAACGCAACACACGCAACTACCCCCAGCACGCACCTGCCCCGCACCGCGCCCATGCAGACCGCGCCAACAAACACCTACCCTGCTCGCACACCGCCCTACAGCCCTCCTCGCTCACCGGCCAGGGCAGCAGCAGGCAATCCCCGCGCACACCTGAACCACCAGCACCACGCGCGCAACAACGCCTGCACCTACCGGCCGCAACGCAACGGCCCCCCGCTACCTAACGGCAGCCCTCGCAACAGGCAGCTGCCACGCTCGCTCCCACGCCACGCTTCGGCCCTCCGCAACGAGGCTGCGGGGCAGCAGGCCGCCACCGCGCCCGCCCGCCCCACCAGCCTGACCCGCGCAAGCAGCACCAGCTCACGCGCAAGGCCCCCAAGCCTCCGCAACGCCCCTGCCGCAAAAGGGGGGGGGGCTTCCCGCAGGCGCCCCTCGGTAAAAAGCCTACAGCACCCGGTATTCCCAGGCGGTCTCCCATCCAAGTACTAACCGGGCCCGACCCTGCTTAGCTTCCGAGATCAGACGAGATCGGGCGTTCTCAGGGTGGTATGGCCGTAGGCACCCCCTCTCCCGCCAGCAGCCCTCTCCACAAACGCCACACACGCTCACGCACAACCCTGCAGACACCCACAACCCCGACGCAGGGCGCCCGCAACCGACCCCGCACACCCGACACACAACCAACACCCAACGCAACACACGCAACTACCCCCAGCACGCACCTGCCCCGCACCGCGCCCATGCAGACCGCGCCAACAAACACCTACCCTGCTCGCACACCGCCCTACAGCCCTCCTCGCTCACCGGCCAGGGCAGCAGCAGGCAATCCCCGCGCACACCTGAACCACCAGCACCACGCGCGCAACAACGCCTGCACCTACCGGCCGCAACGCAACGGCCCCCCGCTACCTAACGGCAGCCCTCGCAACAGGCAGCTGCCACGCTCGCTCCCACGCCACGCTTCGGCCCTCCGCAACGAGGCTGCGGGGCAGCAGGCCGCCACCGCGCCCGCCCGCCCCACCAGCCTGACCCGCGCAAGCAGCACCAGCTCACGCGCAAGGCCCCCAAGCCTCCGCAACGCCCCTGCCGCAAAAGGGGGGGGGCTTCCCGCAGGCGCCCCTCGGTAAAAAGCCTACAGCACCCGGTATTCCCAGGCGGTCTCCCATCCAAGTACTAACCGGGCCCGACCCTGCTTAGCTTCCGAGATCAGACGAGATCGGGCGTTCTCAGGGTGGTATGGCCGTAGGCACCCCCTCTCCCGCCAGCAGCCCTCTCCACAAACGCCACACACGCTCACGCACAACCCTGCAGACACCCACAACCCCGACGCAGGGCGCCCGCAACCGACCCCGCACACCCGACACACAACCAACACCCAACGCAACACACGCAACTACCCCCAGCACGCACCTGCCCCGCACCGCGCCCATGCAGACCGCGCCAACAAACACCTACCCTGCTCGCACACCGCCCTACAGCCCTCCTCGCTCACCGGCCAGGGCAGCAGCAGGCAATCCCCGCGCACACCTGAACCACCAGCACCACGCGCGCAACAACGCCTGCACCTACCGGCCGCAACGCAACGGCCCCCCGCTACCTAACGGCAGCCCTCGCAACAGGCAGCTGCCACGCTCGCTCCCACGCCACGCTTCGGCCCTCCGCAACGAGGCTGCGGGGCAGCAGGCCGCCACCGCGCCCGCCCGCCCCACCAGCCTGACCCGCGCAAGCAGCACCAGCTCACGCGCAAGGCCCCCAAGCCTCCGCAACGCCCCTGCCGCAAAAGGGGGGGGGGCTTCCCGCAGGCGCCCCTCGGTAAAAAGCCTACAGCACCCGGTATTCCCAGGCGGTCTCCCATCCAAGTACTAACCGGGCCCGACCCTGCTTAGCTTCCGAGATCAGACGAGATCGGGCGTTCTCAGGGTGGTATGGCCGTAGGCACCCCCTCTCCCGCCAGCAGCCCTCTCCACAAACGCCACACACGCTCACGCACAACCCTGCAGACACCCACAACCCCGACGCAGGGCGCCCGCAACCGACCCCGCACACCCGACACACAACCAACACCCAACGCAACACACGCAACTACCCCCAGCACGCACCTGCCCCGCACCGCGCCCATGCAGACCGCGCCAACAAACACCTACCCTGCTCGCACACCGCCCTACAGCCCTCCTCGCTCACCGGCCAGGGCAGCAGCAGGCAATCCCCGCGCACACCTGAACCACCAGCACCACGCGCGCAACAACGCCTGCACCTACCGGCCGCAACGCAACGGCCCCCCGCTACCTAACGGCAGCCCTCGCAACAGGCAGCTGCCACGCTCGCTCCCACGCCACGCTTCGGCCCTCCGCAACGAGGCTGCGGGGCAGCAGGCCGCCACCGCGCCCGCCCGCCCCACCAGCCTGACCCGCGCAAGCAGCACCAGCTCACGCGCAAGGCCCCCAAGCCTCCGCAACGCCCCTGCCGCAAAAGGGGGGGGGCTTCCCGCAAGGCGCCCCTCGGTAAAAAGCCTACAGCACCCGGTATTCCCAGGCGGTCTCCCATCCAAGTACTAACCGGGCCCGACCCTGCTTAGCTTCCGAGATCAGACGAGATCGGGCGTTCTCAGGGTGGTATGGCCGTAGGCACCCCCTCTCCCGCCAGCAGCCCTCTCCACAAACGCCACACACGCTCACGCACAACCCTGCAGACACCCACAACCCTGACGCAGGGCGCCCGCAACCGACCCCGCACACCCGACACACAACCAACACCCAACGCAACACACGCAACTACCCCCAGCACGCACCTGCCCCGCACCGCGCCCATGCAGACCGCGCCAACAAACACCTACCCTGCTCGCACACCGCCCTACAGCCCTCCTCGCTCACCGGCCAGGGCAGCAGCAGGCAATCCCCGCGCACACCTGAACCACCAGCACCACGCGCGCAACAACGCCTGCACCTACCGGCCGCAACGCAACGGCCCCCCGCTACCTAACGGCAGCCCTCGCAACAGGCAGCTGCCACGCTCGCTCCCACGCCACGCTTCGGCCCTCCGCAACGAGGCTGCGGGGCAGCAGGCCGCCACCGCGCCCGCCCGCCCCACCAGCCTGACCCGCGCAAGCAGCACCAGCTCACGCGCAAGGCCCCCAAGCCTCCGCAACGCCCCTGCCGCAAAAGGGGGGGGGCTTCCCGCAAGGCGCCCCTCGGTAAAAAGCCTACAGCACCCGGTATTCCCAGGCGGTCTCCCATCCAAGTACTAACCGGGCCCGACCCTGCTTAGCTTCCGAGATCAGACGAGATCGGGCGTTCTCAGGGTGGTATGGCCGTAGGCACCCCCTCTCCCGCCAGCAGCCCTCTCCACAAACGCCACACACGCTCACGCACAACCCTGCAGACACCCACAACCCCGACGCAGGGCGCCCGCAACCGACCCCGCACACCCGACACACAACCAACACCCAACGCAACACACGCAACTACCCCCAGCACGCACCTGCCCCGCACCGCGCCCATGCAGACCGCGCCAACAAACACCTACCCTGCTCGCACACCGCCCTACAGCCCTCCTCGCTCACCGGCCAGGGCAGCAGCAGGCAATCCCCGCGCACACCTGAACCACCAGCACCACGCGCGCAACAACGCCTGCACCTACCGGCCGCAACGCAACGGCCCCCCGCTACCTAACGGCAGCCCTCGCAACAGGCAGCTGCCACGCTCGCTCCCACGCCACGCTTCGGCCCTCCGCAACGAGGCTGCGGGGCAGCAGGCCGCCACCGCGCCCGCCCGCCCCACCAGCCTGACCCGCGCAAGCAGCACCAGCTCACGCGCAAGGCCCCCAAGCCTCCGCAACGCCCCTGCCGCAAAAGGGGGGGGGCTTCCCGCAAGGCGCCCCTCGGTAAAAAGCCTACAGCACCCGGTATTCCCAGGCGGTCTCCCATCCAAGTACTAACCGGGCCCGACCCTGCTTAGCTTCCGAGATCAGACGAGATCGGGCGTTCTCAGGGTGGTATGGCCGTAGGCACCCCCTCTCCCGCCAGCAGCCCTCTCCACAAACGCCACACACGCTCACGCACAACCCTGCAGACACCCACAACCCCGACGCAGGGCGCCCGCAACCGACCCCGCACACCCGACACACAACCAACACCCAACGCAACACACGCAACTACCCCCAGCACGCACCTGCCCCGCACCGCGCCCATGCAGACCGCGCCAACAAACACCTACCCTGCTCGCACACCGCCCTACAGCCCTCCTCGCTCACCGGCCAGGGCAGCAGCAGGCAATCCCCGCGCACACCTGAACCACCAGCACCACGCGCGCAACAACGCCTGCACCTACCGGCCGCAACGCAACGGCCCCCCCGCTACCTAACGGCAGCCCTCGCAACAGGCAGCTGCCACGCTCGCTCCCACGCCACGCTTCGGCCCTCCGCAACGAGGCTGCGGGGCAGCAGGCCGCCACCGCGCCCGCCCGCCCCACCAGCCTGACCCGCGCAAGCAGCACCAGCTCACGCGCAAGGCCCCCAAGCCTCCGCAACGCCCCTGCCGCAAAAGGGGGGGGGCTTCCCGCAGGCGCCCCTCGGTAAAAAGCCTACAGCACCCGGTATTCCCAGGCGGTCTCCCATCCAAGTACTAACCGGGCCCGACCCTGCTTAGCTTCCGAGATCAGACGAGATCGGGCGTTCTCAGGGTGGTATGGCCGTAGGCACCCCCTCTCCCGCCAGCAGCCCTCTCCACAAACGCCACACACGCTCACGCACAACCCTGCAGACACCCACAACCCCGACGCAGGGCGCCCGCAACCGACCCCGCACACCCGACACACAACCAACACCCAACGCAACACACGCAACTACCCCCAGCACGCACCTGCCCCGCACCGCGCCCATGCAGACCGCGCCAACAAACACCTACCCTGCTCGCACACCGCCCTACAGCCCTCCTCGCTCACCGGCCAGGGCAGCAGCAGGCAATCCCCGCGCACACCTGAACCACCAGCACCACGCGCGCAACAACGCCTGCACCTACCGGCCGCAACGCAACGGCCCCCCGCTACCTAACGGCAGCCCTCGCAACAGGCAGCTGCCACGCTCGCTCCCACGCCACGCTTCGGCCCTCCGCAACGAGGCTGCGGGGCAGCAGGCCGCCACCGCGCCCGCCCGCCCCACCAGCCTGACCCGCGCAAGCAGCACCAGCTCACGCGCAAGGCCCCCAAGCCTCCGCAACGCCCCTGCCGCAAAAGGGGGGGGGGCTTCCCGCAGGCGCCCCTCGGTAAAAAGCCTACAGCACCCGGTATTCCCAGGCGGTCTCCCATCCAAGTACTAACCGGGCCCGACCCTGCTTAGCTTCCGAGATCAGACGAGATCGGGCGTTCTCAGGGTGGTATGGCCGTAGGCACCCCCTCTCCCGCCAGCAGCCCTCTCCACAAACGCCACACACGCTCACGCACAACCCTGCAGACACCCACAACCCCGACGCAGGGCGCCCGCAACCGACCCCGCACACCCGACACACAACCAACACCCAACGCAACACACGCAACTACCCCCAGCACGCACCTGCCCCGCACCGCGCCCATGCAGACCGCGCCAACAAACACCTACCCTGCTCGCACACCGCCCTACAGCCCTCCTCGCTCACCGGCCAAGGCAGCAGCAGGCAATCCCCGCGCACACCTGAACCACCAGCACCACGCGCGCAACAACGCCTGCACCTACCGGCCGCAACGCAACGGCCCCCCGCTACCTAACGGCAGCCCTCGCAACAGGCAGCTGCCACGCTCGCTCCCACGCCACGCTTCGGCCCTCCGCAACGAGGCTGCGGGGCAGCAGGCCGCCACCGCGCCCGCCCGCCCCACCAGCCTGACCCGCGCAAGCAGCACCAGCTCACGCGCAAGGCCCCCAAGCCTCCGCAACGCCCCTGCCGCAAAAGGGGGGGGGCTTCCCGCAAGGCGCCCCTCGGTAAAAAGCCTACAGCACCCGGTATTCCCAGGCGGTCTCCCATCCAAGTACTAACCGGGCCCGACCCTGCTTAGCTTCCGAGATCAGACGAGATCGGGCGTTCTCAGGGTGGTATGGCCGTAGGCACCCCCTCTCCCGCCAGCAGCCCTCTCCACAAACGCCACACACGCTCACGCACAACCCTGCAGACACCCACAACCCCGACGCAGGGCGCCCGCAACCGACCCCGCACACCCGACACACAACCAACACCCAACGCAACACACGCAACTACCCCCAGCACGCACCTGCCCCGCACCGCGCCCATGCAGACCGCGCCAACAAACACCTACCCTGCTCGCACACCGCCCTACAGCCCTCCTCGCTCACCGGCCAAGGCAGCAGCAGGCAATCCCCGCGCACACCTGAACCACCAGCACCACGCGCGCAACAACGCCTGCACCTACCGGCCGCAACGCAACGGCCCCCCGCTACCTAACGGCAGCCCTCGCAACAGGCAGCTGCCACGCTCGCTCCCACGCCACGCTTCGGCCCTCCGCAACGAGGCTGCGGGGCAGCAGGCCGCCACCGCGCCCGCCCGCCCCACCAGCCTGACCCGCGCAAGCAGCACCAGCTCACGCGCAAGGCCCCCAAGCCTCCGCAACGCCCCTGCCGCAAAAGGGGGGGGGCTTCCCGCAAGGCGCCCCTCGGTAAAAAGCCTACAGCACCCGGTATTCCCAGGCGGTCTCCCATCCAAGTACTAACCGGGCCCGACCCTGCTTAGCTTCCGAGATCAGACGAGATCGGGCGTTCTCAGGGTGGTATGGCCGTAGGCACCCCCTCTCCCGCCAGCAGCCCTCTCCACAAACGCCACACACGCTCACGCACAACCCTGCAGACACCCACAACCCCGACGCAGGGCGCCCGCAACCGACCCCGCACACCCGACACACAACCAACACCCAACGCAACACACGCAACTACCCCCAGCACGCACCTGCCCCGCACCGCGCCCATGCAGACCGCGCCAACAAACACCTACCCTGCTCGCACACCGCCCTACAGCCCTCCTCGATCACCGGCCAGGGCAGCAGCAGGCAATCCCCGCGCACACCTGAACCACCAGCACCACGCGCGCAACAACGCCTGCACCTACCGGCCGCAACGCAACGGCCCCCCGCTACCTAACGGCAGCCCTCGCAACAGGCAGCTGCCACGCTCGCTCCCACGCCACGCTTCGGCCCTCCGCAACGAGGCTGCGGGGCAGCAGGCCGCCACCGCGCCCGCCCGCCCCACCAGCCTGACCCGCGCAAGCAGCACCAGCTCACGCGCAAGGCCCCCAAGCCTCCGCAACGCCCCTGCCGCAAAAGGGGGGGGGGCTTCCCGCAGGCGCCCCTCGGTAAAAAGCCTACAGCACCCGGTATTCCCAGGCGGTCTCCCATCCAAGTACTAACCGGGCCCGACCCTGCTTAGCTTCCGAGATCAGACGAGATCGGGCGTTCTCAGGGTGGTATGGCCGTAGGCACCCCCTCTCCCGCCAGCAGCCCTCTCCACAAACGCCACACACGCTCACGCACAACCCTGCAGACACCCACAACCCCGACGCAGGGCGCCCGCAACCGACCCCGCACACCCGACACACAACCAACACCCAACGCAACACACGCAACTACCCCCAGCACGCACCTGCCCCGCACCGCGCCCATGCAGACCGCGCCAACAAACACCTACCCTGCTCGCACACCGCCCTACAGCCCTCCTCGCTCACCGGCCAGGGCAGCAGCAGGCAATCCCCGCGCACACCTGAACCACCAGCACCACGCGCGCAACAACGCCTGCACCTACCGGCCGCAACGCAACGGCCCCCCCGCTACCTAACGGCAGCCCTCGCAACAGGCAGCTGCCACGCTCGCTCCCACGCCACGCTTCGGCCCTCCGCAACGAGGCTGCGGGGCAGCAGGCCGCCACCGCGCCCGCCCGCCCCACCAGCCTGACCCGCGCAAGCAGCACCAGCTCACGCGCAAGGCCCCCAAGCCTCCGCAACGCCCCTGCCGCAAAAGGGGGGGGGCTTCCCGCAGGCGCCCCTCGGTAAAAAGCCTACAGCACCCGGTATTCCCAGGCGGTCTCCCATCCAAGTACTAACCGGGCCCGACCCTGCTTAGCTTCCGAGATCAGACGAGATCGGGCGTTCTCAGGGTGGTATGGCCGTAGGCACCCCCTCTCCCGCCAGCAGCCCTCTCCACAAACGCCACACACGCTCACGCACAACCCTGCAGACACCCACAACCCCGACGCAGGGCGCCCGCAACCGACCCCGCACACCCGACACACAACCAACACCCAACGCAACACACGCAACTACCCCCAGCACGCACCTGCCCCGCACCGCGCCCATGCAGACCGCGCCAACAAACACCTACCCTGCTCGCACACCGCCCTACAGCCCTCCTCGCTCACCGGCCAGGGCAGCAGCAGGCAATCCCCGCGCACACCTGAACCACCAGCACCACGCGCGCAACAACGCCTGCACCTACCGGCCGCAACGCAACGGCCCCCCGCTACCTAACGGCAGCCCTCGCAACAGGCAGCTGCCACGCTCGCTCCCACGCCACGCTTCGGCCCTCCGCAACGAGGCTGCGGGGCAGCAGGCCGCCACCGCGCCCGCCCGCCCCACCAGCCTGACCCGCGCAAGCAGCACCAGCTCACGCGCAAGGCCCCCAAGCCTCCGCAACGCCCCTGCCGCAAAAGGGGGGGGGCTTCCCGCAAGGCGCCCCTCGGTAAAAAGCCTACAGCACCCGGTATTCCCAGGCGGTCTCCCATCCAAGTACTAACCGGGCCCGACCCTGCTTAGCTTCCGAGATCAGACGAGATCGGGCGTTCTCAGGGTGGTATGGCCGTAGGCACCCCCTCTCCCGCCAGCAGCCCTCTCCACAAACGCCACACACGCTCACGCACAACCCTGCAGACACCCACAACCCCGACGCAGGGCGCCCGCAACCGACCCCGCACACCCGACACACAACCAACACCCAACGCAACACACGCAACTACCCCCAGCACGCACCTGCCCCGCACCGCGCCCATGCAGACCGCGCCAACAAACACCTACCCTGCTCGCACACCGCCCTACAGCCCTCCTCGCTCACCGGCCAGGGCAGCAGCAGGCAATCCCCGCGCACACCTGAACCACCAGCACCACGCGCGCAACAACGCCTGCACCTACCGGCCGCAACGCAACGGCCCCCCGCTACCTAACGGCAGCCCTCGCAACAGGCAGCTGCCACGCTCGCTCCCACGCCACGCTTCGGCCCTCCGCAACGAGGCTGCGGGGCAGCAGGCCGCCACCGCGCCCGCCCGCCCCACCAGCCTGACCCGCGCAAGCAGCACCAGCTCACGCGCAAGGCCCCCAAGCCTCCGCAACGCCCCTGCCGCAAAAGGGGGGGGGCTTCCCGCAGGCGCCCCTCGGTAAAAAGCCTACAGCACCCGGTATTCCCAGGCGGTCTCCCATCCAAGTACTAACCGGGCCCGACCCTGCTTAGCTTCCGAGATCAGACGAGATCGGGCGTTCTCAGGGTGGTATGGCCGTAGGCACCCCCTCTCCCGCCAGCAGCCCTCTCCACAAACGCCACACACGCTCACGCACAACCCTGCAGACACCCACAACCCCGACGCAGGGCGCCCGCAACCGACCCCGCACACCCGACACACAACCAACACCCAACGCAACACACGCAACTACCCCCAGCACGCACCTGCCCCGCACCGCGCCCATGCAGACCGCGCCAACAAACACCTACCCTGCTCGCACACCGCCCTACAGCCCTCCTCGATCACCGGCCAGGGCAGCAGCAGGCAATCCCCGCGCACACCTGAACCACCAGCACCACGCGCGCAACAACGCCTGCACCTACCGGCCGCAACGCAACGGCCCCCCGCTACCTAACGGCAGCCCTCGCAACAGGCAGCTGCCACGCTCGCTCCCACGCCACGCTTCGGCCCTCCGCAACGAGGCTGCGGGGCAGCAGGCCGCCACCGCGCCCGCCCGCCCCACCAGCCTGACCCGCGCAAGCAGCACCAGCTCACGCGCAAGGCCCCCAAGCCTCCGCAACGCCCCTGCCGCAAAAGGGGGGGGGGCTTCCCGCAGGCGCCCCTCGGTAAAAAGCCTACAGCACCCGGTATTCCCAGGCGGTCTCCCATCCAAGTACTAACCGGGCCCGACCCTGCTTAGCTTCCGAGATCAGACGAGATCGGGCGTTCTCAGGGTGGTATGGCCGTAGGCACCCCCTCTCCCGCCAGCAGCCCTCTCCACAAACGCCACACACGCTCACGCACAACCCTGCAGACACCCACAACCCCGACGCAGGGCGCCCGCAACCGACCCCGCACACCCGACACACAACCAACACCCAACGCAACACACGCAACTACCCCCAGCACGCACCTGCCCCGCACCGCGCCCATGCAGACCGCGCCAACAAACACCTACCCTGCTCGCACACCGCCCTACAGCCCTCCTCGCTCACCGGCCAAGGCAGCAGCAGGCAATCCCCGCGCACACCTGAACCACCAGCACCACGCGCGCAACAACGCCTGCACCTACCGGCCGCAACGCAACGGCCCCCCGCTACCTAACGGCAGCCCTCGCAACAGGCAGCTGCCACGCTCGCTCCCACGCCACGCTTCGGCCCTCCGCAACGAGGCTGCGGGGCAGCAGGCCGCCACCGCGCCCGCCCGCCCCACCAGCCTGACCCGCGCAAGCAGCACCAGCTCACGCGCAAGGCCCCCAAGCCTCCGCAACGCCCCTGCCGCAAAAGGGGGGGGGGCTTCCCGCAGGCGCCCCTCGGTAAAAAGCCTACAGCACCCGGTATTCCCAGGCGGTCTCCCATCCAAGTACTAACCGGGCCCGACCCTGCTTAGCTTCCGAGATCAGACGAGATCGGGCGTTCTCAGGGTGGTATGGCCGTAGGCACCCCCTCTCCCGCCAGCAGCCCTCTCCACAAACGCCACACACGCTCACGCACAACCCTGCAGACACCCACAACCCCGACGCAGGGCGCCCGCAACCGACCCCGCACACCCGACACACAACCAACACCCAACGCAACACACGCAACTACCCCCAGCACGCACCTGCCCCGCACCGCGCCCATGCAGACCGCGCCAACAAACACCTACCCTGCTCGCACACCGCCCTACAGCCCTCCTCGCTCACCGGCCAGGGCAGCAGCAGGCAATCCCCGCGCACACCTGAACCACCAGCACCACGCGCGCAACAACGCCTGCACCTACCGGCCGCAACGCAACGGCCCCCCGCTACCTAACGGCAGCCCTCGCAACAGGCAGCTGCCACGCTCGCTCCCACGCCACGCTTCGGCCCTCCGCAACGAGGCTGCGGGGCAGCAGGCCGCCACCGCGCCCGCCCGCCCCACCAGCCTGACCCGCGCAAGCAGCACCAGCTCACGCGCAAGGCCCCCAAGCCTCCGCAACGCCCCTGCCGCAAAAGGGGGGGGGCTTCCCGCAGGCGCCCCTCGGTAAAAAGCCTACAGCACCCGGTATTCCCAGGCGGTCTCCCATCCAAGTACTAACCGGGCCCGACCCTGCTTAGCTTCCGAGATCAGACGAGATCGGGCGTTCTCAGGGTGGTATGGCCGTAGGCACCCCCTCTCCCGCCAGCAGCCCTCTCCACAAACGCCACACACGCTCACGCACAACCCTGCAGACACCCACAACCCCGACGCAGGGCGCCCGCAACCGACCCCGCACACCCGACACACAACCAACACCCAACGCAACACACGCAACTACCCCCAGCACGCACCTGCCCCGCACCGCGCCCATGCAGACCGCGCCAACAAACACCTACCCTGCTCGCACACCGCCCTACAGCCCTCCTCGATCACCGGCCAGGGCAGCAGCAGGCAATCCCCGCACACACCTGAACCACCAGCACCACGCGCGCAACAACGCCTGCACCTACCGGCCGCAACGCAACGGCCCCCCCGCTACCTAACGGCAGCCCTCGCAACAGGCAGCTGCCACGCTCGCTCCCACGCCACGCTTCGGCCCTCCGCAACGAGGCTGCGGGGCAGCAGGCCGCCACCGCGCCCGCCCGCCCCACCAGCCTGACCCGCGCAAGCAGCACCAGCTCACGCGCAAGGCCCCCAAGCCTCCGCAACGCCCCTGCCGCAAAAGGGGGGGGGCTTCCCGCAAGGCGCCCCTCGGTAAAAAGCCTACAGCACCCGGTATTCCCAGGCGGTCTCCCATCCAAGTACTAACCGGGCCCGACCCTGCTTAGCTTCCGAGATCAGACGAGATCGGGCGTTCTCAGGGTGGTATGGCCGTAGGCACCCCCTCTCCCGCCAGCAGCCCTCTCCACAAACGCCACACACGCTCACGCACAACCCTGCAGACACCCACAACCCCGACGCAGGGCGCCCGCAACCGACCCCGCACACCCGACACACAACCAACACCCAACGCAACACACGCAACTACCCCCAGCACGCACCTGCCCCGCACCGCGCCCATGCAGACCGCGCCAACAAACACCTACCCTGCTCGCACACCGCCCTACAGCCCTCCTCGCTCACCGGCCAGGGCAGCAGCAGGCAATCCCCGCGCACACCTGAACCACCAGCACCACGCGCGCAACAACGCCTGCACCTACCGGCCGCAACGCAACGGCCCCCCGCTACCTAACGGCAGCCCTCGCAACAGGCAGCTGCCACGCTCGCTCCCACGCCACGCTTCGGCCCTCCGCAACGAGGCTGCGGGGCAGCAGGCCGCCACCGCGCCCCGCCCGCCCCACCAGCCTGACCCGCGCAAGCAGCACCAGCTCACGCGCAAGGCCCCCAAGCCTCCGCAACGCCCCTGCCGCAAAAGGGGGGGGGCTTCCCGCAAGGCGCCCCTCGGTAAAAAGCCTACAGCACCCGGTATTCCCAGGCGGTCTCCCATCCAAGTACTAACCGGGCCCGACCCTGCTTAGCTTCCGAGATCAGACGAGATCGGGCGTTCTCAGGGTGGTATGGCCGTAGGCACCCCCTCTCCCGCCAGCAGCCCTCTCCACAAACGCCACACACGCTCACGCACAACCCTGCAGACACCCACAACCCCGACGCAGGGCGCCCGCAACCGACCCCGCACACCCGACACACAACCAACACCCAACGCAACACACGCAACTACCCCCAGCACGCACCTGCCCCGCACCGCGCCCATGCAGACCGCGCCAACAAACACCTACCCTGCTCGCACACCGCCCTACAGCCCTCCTCGCTCACCGGCCAGGGCAGCAGCAGGCAATCCCCACGCACACCTGAACCACCAGCACCACGCGCGCAACAACGCCTGCACCTACCGGCCGCAACGCAACGGCCCCCCGCTACCTAACGGCAGCCCTCGCAACAGGCAGCTGCCACGCTCGCTCCCACGCCACGCTTCGGCCCTCCGCAACGAGGCTGCGGGGCAGCAGGCCGCCACCGCGCCCGCCCGCCCCACCAGCCTGACCCGCGCAAGCAGCACCAGCTCACGCGCAAGGCCCCCAAGCCTCCGCAACGCCCCTGCCGCAAAAGGGGGGGGGCTTCCCGCAGGCGCCCCTCGGTAAAAAGCCTACAGCACCCGGTATTCCCAGGCGGTCTCCCATCCAAGTACTAACCGGGCCCGACCCTGCTTAGCTTCCGAGATCAGACGAGATCGGGCGTTCTCAGGGTGGTATGGCCGTAGGCACCCCCTCTCCCGCCAGCAGCCCTCTCCACAAACGCCACACACGCTCACGCACAACCCTGCAGACACCCACAACCCCGACGCAGGGCGCCCGCAACCGACCCCGCACACCCGACACACAACCAACACCCAACGCAACACACGCAACTACCCCCAGCACGCACCTGCCCCGCACCGCGCCCATGCAGACCGCGCCAACAAACACCTACCCTGCTCGCACACCGCCCTACAGCCCTCCTCGCTCACCGGCCAGGGCAGCAGCAGGCAATCCCCGCGCACACCTGAACCACCAGCACCACGCGCGCAACAACGCCTGCACCTACCGGCCGCAACGCAACGGCCCCCCGCTACCTAACGGCAGCCCTCGCAACAGGCAGCTGCCACGCTCGCTCCCACGCCACGCTTCGGCCCTCCGCAACGAGGCTGCGGGGCAGCAGGCCGCCACCGCGCCCGCCCGCCCCACCAGCCTGACCCGCGCAAGCAGCACCAGCTCACGCGCAAGGCCCCCAAGCCTCCGCAACGCCCCTGCCGCAAAAGGGGGGGGGCTTCCCGCAGGCGCCCCTCGGTAAAAAGCCTACAGCACCCGGTATTCCCAGGCGGTCTCCCATCCAAGTACTAACCGGGCCCGACCCTGCTTAGCTTCCGAGATCAGACGAGATCGGGCGTTCCCAGGGTGGTATGGCCGTAGGCACCCCCTCTCCCGCCAGCAGCCCTCTCCACAAACGCCACACACGCTCACGCACAACCCTGCAGACACCCACAACCCCGACGCAGGGCGCCCGCAACCGACCCCGCACACCCGACACACAACCAACACCCAACGCAACACACGCAACTACCCCCAGCACGCACCTGCCCCGCACCGCGCCCATGCAGACCACGCCAACAAACACCTACCCTGCTCGCACACCGCCCTACAGCCCTCCTCGCTCACCGGCCAGGGCAGCAGCAGGCAATCCCCGCGCACACCTGAACCACCAGCACCACGCGCGCAACAACGCCTGCACCTACCGGCCGCAACGCAACGGCCCCCCGCTACCTAACGGCAGCCCTCGCAACAGGCAGCTGCCACGCTCGCTCCCACGCCACGCTTCGGCCCTCCGCAACGAGGCTGCGGGGCAGCAGGCCGCCACCCGCGCCCGCCCGCCCCACCAGCCTGACCCGCGCAAGCAGCACCAGCTCACGCGCAAGGCCCCCAAGCCTCCGCAACGCCCCTGCCGCAAAAGGGGGGGGGCTTCCCGCAAGGCGCCCCTCGGTAAAAAGCCTACAGCACCCGGTATTCCCAGGCGGTCTCCCATCCAAGTACTAACCGGGCCCGACCCTGCTTAGCTTCCGAGATCAGACGAGATCGGGCGTTCCCAGGGTGGTATGGCCGTAGGCACCCCCTCTCCCGCCAGCAGCCCTCTCCACAAACGCCACACACGCTCACGCACAACCCTGCAGACACCCACAACCCCGACGCAGGGCGCCCGCAACCGACCCCGCACACCCGACACACAACCAACACCCAACGCAACACACGCAACTACCCCCAGCACGCACCTGCCCCGCACCGCGCCCATGCAGACCGCGCCAACAAACACCTACCCTGCTCGCACACCGCCCTACAGCCCTCCTCGCTCACCGGCCAGGGCAGCAGCAGGCAATCCCCGCGCACACCTGAACCACCAGCACCACGCGCGCAACAACGCCTGCACCTACCGGCCGCAACGCAACGGCCCCCCGCTACCTAACGGCAGCCCTCGCAACAGGCAGCTGCCACGCTCGCTCCCACGCCACGCTTCGGCCCTCCGCAACGAGGCTGCGGGGCAGCAGGCCGCCACCGCGCCCGCCCGCCCCACCAGCCTGACCCGCGCAAGCAGCACCAGCTCACGCGCAAGGCCCCCAAGCCTCCGCAACGCCCCTGCCGCAAAAGGGGGGGGGCTTCCCGCAGGCGCCCCTCGGTAAAAAGCCTACAGCACCCGGTATTCCCAGGCGGTCTCCCATCCAAGTACTAACCGGGCCCGACCCTGCTTAGCTTCCGAGATCAGACGAGATCGGGCGTTCTCAGGGTGGTATGGCCGTAGGCACCCCCTCTCCCGCCAGCAGCCCTCTCCACAAACGCCACACACGCTCACGCACAACCCTGCAGACACCCACAACCCCGACGCAGGGCGCCCGCAACCGACCCCGCACACCCGACACACAACCAACACCCAACGCAACACACGCAACTACCCCCAGCACGCACCTGCCCCGCACCGCGCCCATGCAGACCGCGCCAACAAACACCTACCCTGCTCGCACACCGCCCTACAGCCCTCCTCGCTCACCGGCCAGGGCAGCAGCAGGCAATCCCCGCGCACACCTGAACCACCAGCACCACGCGCGCAACAACGCCTGCACCTACCGGCCGCAACGCAACGGCCCCCCGCTACCTAACGGCAGCCCTCGCAACAGGCAGCTGCCACGCTCGCTCCCACGCCACGCTTCGGCCCTCCGCAACGAGGCTGCGGGGCAGCAGGCCGCCACCGCGCCCGCCCGCCCCACCAGCCTGACCCGCGCAAGCAGCACCAGCTCACGCGCAAGGCCCCCAAGCCTCCGCAACGCCCCTGCCGCAAAAGGGGGGGGGCTTCCCGCAAGGCGCCCCTCGGTAAAAAGCCTACAGCACCCGGTATTCCCAGGCGGTCTCCCATCCAAGTACTAACCGGGCCCGACCCTGCTTAGCTTCCGAGATCAGACGAGATCGGGCGTTCTCAGGGTGGTATGGCCGTAGGCACCCCCTCTCCCGCCAGCAGCCCTCTCCACAAACGCCACACACGCTCACGCACAACCCTGCAGACACCCACAACCCCGACGCAGGGCGCCCGCAACCGACCCCGCACACCCGACACACAACCAACACCCAACGCAACACACGCAACTACCCCCAGCACGCACCTGCCCCGCACCGCGCCCATGCAGACCGCGCCAACAAACACCTACCCTGCTCGCACACCGCCCTACAGCCCTCCTCGCTCACCGGCCAGGGCAGCAGCAGGCAATCCCCGCGCACACCTGAACCACCAGCACCACGCGCGCAACAACGCCTGCACCTACCGGCCGCAACGCAACGGCCCCCCGCTACCTAACGGCAGCCCTCGCAACAGGCAGCTGCCACGCTCGCTCCCACGCCACGCTTCGGCCCTCCGCAACGAGGCTGCGGGGCAGCAGGCCGCCACCCGCGCCCGCCCGCCCCACCAGCCTGACCCGCGCAAGCAGCACCAGCTCACGCGCAAGGCCCCCAAGCCTCCGCAACGCCCCTGCCGCAAAAGGGGGGGGGCTTCCCGCAGGCGCCCCTCGGTAAAAAGCCTACAGCACCCGGTATTCCCAGGCGGTCTCCCATCCAAGTACTAACCGGGCCCGACCCTGCTTAGCTTCCGAGATCAGACGAGATCGGGCGTTCTCAGGGTGGTATGGCCGTAGGCACCCCCTCTCCCGCCAGCAGCCCTCTCCACAAACGCCACACACGCTCACGCACAACCCTGCAGACACCCACAACCCCGACGCAGGGCGCCCGCAACCGACCCCGCACACCCGACACACAACCAACACCCAACGCAACACACGCAACTACCCCCAGCACGCACCTGCCCCGCACCGCGCCCATGCAGACCGCGCCAACAAACACCTACCCTGCTCGCACACCGCCCTACAGCCCTCCTCGCTCACCGGCCAGGGCAGCAGCAGGCAATCCCCGCGCACACCTGAACCACCAGCACCACGCGCGCAACAACGCCTGCACCTACCGGCCGCAACGCAACGGCCCCCCGCTACCTAACGGCAGCCCTCGCAACAGGCAGCTGCCACGCTCGCTCCCACGCCACGCTTCGGCCCTCCGCAACGAGGCTGCGGGGCAGCAGGCCGCCACCGCGCCCGCCCGCCCCACCAGCCTGACCCGCGCAAGCAGCACCAGCTCACGCGCAAGGCCCCCAAGCCTCCGCAACGCCCCTGCCGCAAAAGGGGGGGGGCTTCCCGCAAGGCGCCCCTCGGTAAAAAGCCTACAGCACCCGGTATTCCCAGGCGGTCTCCCATCCAAGTACTAACCGGGCCCGACCCTGCTTAGCTTCCGAGATCAGACGAGATCGGGCGTTCCCAGGGTGGTATGGCCGTAGGCACCCCCTCTCCCGCCAGCAGCCCTCTCCACAAACGCCACACACGCTCACGCACAACCCTGCAGACACCCACAACCCCGACGCAGGGCGCCCGCAACCGACCCCGCACACCCGACACACAACCAACACCCAACGCAACACACGCAACTACCCCCAGCACGCACCTGCCCCGCACCGCGCCCATGCAGACCGCGCCAACAAACACCTACCCTGCTCGCACACCGCCCTACAGCCCTCCTCGCTCACCGGCCAGGGCAGCAGCAGGCAATCCCCGCGCACACCTGAACCACCAGCACCACGCGCGCAACAACGCCTGCACCTACCGGCCGCAACGCAACGGCCCCCCGCTACCTAACGGCAGCCCTCGCAACAGGCAGCTGCCACGCTCGCTCCCACGCCACGCTTCGGCCCTCCGCAACGAGGCTGCGGGGCAGCAGGCCGCCACCGCGCCCGCCCGCCCCACCAGCCTGACCCGCGCAAGCAGCACCAGCTCACGCGCAAGGCCCCCAAGCCTCCGCAACGCCCCTGCCGCAAAAGGGGGGGGGCTTCCCGCAGGCGCCCCTCGGTAAAAAGCCTACAGCACCCGGTATTCCCAGGCGGTCTCCCATCCAAGTACTAACCGGGCCCGACCCTGCTTAGCTTCCGAGATCAGACGAGATCGGGCGTTCTCAGGGTGGTATGGCCGTAGGCACCCCCTCTCCCGCCAGCAGCCCTCTCCACAAACGCCACACACGCTCACGCACAACCCTGCAGACACCCACAACCCCGACGCAGGGCGCCCGCAACCGACCCCGCACACCCGACACACAACCAACACCCAACGCAACACACGCAACTACCCCCAGCACGCACCTGCCCCGCACCGCGCCCATGCAGACCGCGCCAACAAACACCTACCCTGCTCGCACACCGCCCTACAGCCCTCCTCGCTCACCGGCCAGGGCAGCAGCAGGCAATCCCCGCGCACACCTGAACCACCAGCACCACGCGCGCAACAACGCCTGCACCTACCGGCCGCAACGCAACGGCCCCCCGCTACCTAACGGCAGCCCTCGCAACAGGCAGCTGCCACGCTCGCTCCCACGCCACGCTTCGGCCCTCCGCAACGAGGCTGCGGGGCAGCAGGCCGCCACCGCGCCCCGCCCGCCCCACCAGCCTGACCCGCGCAAGCAGCACCAGCTCACGCGCAAGGCCCCCAAGCCTCCGCAACGCCCCTGCCGCAAAAGGGGGGGGGCTTCCCGCAGGCGCCCCTCGGTAAAAAGCCTACAGCACCCGGTATTCCCAGGCGGTCTCCCATCCAAGTACTAACCGGGCCCGACCCTGCTTAGCTTCCGAGATCAGACGAGATCAGGCGTTCTCAGGGTGGTATGGCCGTAGGCACCCCCTCTCCTGCCAGCAGCCCTCTCCACAAACCTGCCACATGCTCATGTACGACGCTATAGCCATCCCCAAAGAAACATAAAGACTACCACAGTCCCTGGAACCCACACACTGAATGAACAGCAATCCTGGCAGAGGAGAACCACAGCACTATAATAGAGGGAGACGTACTCATTCATATCTCAAAGGACATTCTCCCTGCCCCAATAACAGACCTGGACAGCATCCCCCACCTCGCCCTCTCAGCCCAGTACAGCTCCAATGACTCACATACTGAAGTAACAGGCAACCCTGTCACATGTCAACCCCGGTTTACCAGAACCCTACCACAACAAAGCATAGCTACTCACAAATCAACAGCCTATATAAGAGCCCCCTGACCCAGTAACATCTCTGACTGACATGCTTCCAACTTGTGCCATAGTTCTTGACCAGGTTCAGTGCCTATAACATTTCCTAGTAGTACACTTTTCCCAGTAGCCATACACAGTTATCATGATCAACAAGAACAGGTCTTCATATCGATAGTCCTTTTTCTTTTTCCGTCTTCCTTTTCCTGATGGTATTTTGCAGTTGTCTGTTGCTTTCTTCATTTTATTTCCCGGCTGTCATACCCCAGATGTTTACCTCCAGCAGATGGCACCCTTGCTGTGCTCTTGGTGTCTTCCCCTTAGCTTTGCTCAGGTCTGGGACACCCTGCTGCTGCACAAGGGCCTCTGGGCTCCTGAGTCTCAAGGGTGGTGGGTGGCCCTGCAGCAGCTCCCTGCTCTCCTCTCCACACCGCTTGGGTGAAGGGAGCCAGTCTGTTCCATGGATGTGGCACTGAGGGCAGTGTAGGCACAGCACATGCCACCCCTTTCGCTCAGCAGCTTTTTTTTCCAGGCAGTCCTGGTGTGATACACCTGCCACGGCCTTCCCATGCCACACGCTGTGGTGACCATGCAGCCACCCCGACCCTCACTAGGGCAGCCGCTAGAAGGCCGAGTCGCTGCAGATGGCCTCAGCAGTCATTTTCTGAGGAGGCTGCCTGGGAATGAGCTTGCCCAAGAGCGTCAATTGTAGGTCATGACATTATGGTAGGGTCAGAGAGCTGCTTACCACCTGCCTGGAGGTGTGAAACAGCCACGGAACAGCTACTGGGACAGGTTCTCCGCTATGCACAAGCTTGGGCAAGTGGGAGCCACAAGCAGGCGGAGTGTCGGAGCCAGTGCTTTCCTCTCCCCCTCCTCCCCGGTGGGTAAATCCCATCAACAGCCACCCTAAGGCGCCCCACACCGGCCCTAATCCCACCCTGCCTGGCACCATCAGCCTCCTACCAGCCGGGCTGGGGGGTCCCGGGGGGAACCCGGCAGAGCCCGGGGACAGCAGGAGTGGCAGTGGCGCTGGCCCGGGAGGGGCGGCGGGGGTGGTGGGAAGGGGCCGCCAGCCTCCCGTGCTCTCTGGAGGAGGAGGGGGAGCCCAGGCTGCGCCGAGCTTTGTCCCGGGTTAATTTTAGCCCAAGGAGATAAGAAAGAGGAGGCGTAGAGCAGAGCTTAAGGGGTCCCTGCGCCCCGGCGCGGGGCAGGCCTGGTCTCCGCCGTCCCTGCAGGCGTGGGGCAGGCCGTGGGGTGCCAGGGGGGCCTAGCTGCTCTTCCCGGCCACGGGGGTCCCGGCGGGGCTGGGGGCTCGGCTCAGCCCACGCAGCGGCTGTGGGGTATACACGGGCTGTGCGCCCCGGGGCCGGCACAGCGCCCTGCCGTGGGGTGCGGGGGCTGCCCGCGGGGGACCCTGCCCGCGGGGGCGTGCGCCCGAGTGTGGCGGGGGTTTCCCGTTTTGGACAGTGGGTACCTACCGGGGGTTGGTAACCTATGCGGGTGTACCGGAGCGGGGTGTGTGTGTGATTCCTGCGTGGGAGAGTGTGCGCGTGAGGGGGTCAGCCTGCGGGGGTACACCCGGCTGCGGGGGTACGGGGGGGGGGGGTACGGGGTGCAGGACCCACCACGGCCCCACGGTGCCGCCGCGCCTCCTTAAGCGCCGGCCCCATCCCGGCCTCGTCCCGCCCCGCCCCGCCCCGCTCCCTCTAAGTGAGGGAATAAAGTTGCGGGCCGGGGCAGGCGGGCCCGGCCGGAGCGGAGCGGCAGTGCGCGGCCGGCCATGGCCTCGGAGGAGCTGGCGCAGAAGCTGCAGCGGCGGCTGCAGCTGGAGGAGAGCGGGGCAGCGGCGGCGGGCGAGGCGGTGGCGGCCAAGGGCGAGGCGGGAGCCGGGGACGAGGCGGAGCGGAGCTGCCTGACGGCCAGCGCGGGCGCGGAGCTGAGCGCCAAGCTCTGCCGGCGGCAGGACATCAACGAGGGGGCGGCGCAGCCCCGGCGGGCCGCCGTCTTCAACCCCTACACCGAGTTCAAGGAGTTCAGCCGCCGGCAGATCAAGGACATGGAGCGCATGTTCCGCCTGTGAGTGGGGCGAGGGGCGCCGGGGGGGGGCGCCTGCCCGGCCCGGGGCTCTGCCTGCCGTTCCCCCGCAGACCCTCCCTGCGCCTTTCCTCGGGGCGCATCTGGCGAGGGGCTGCCCGCGCTTGGCGCGATCTTCGCATTTCTCCGCGGTTTTGCGGTCGGGCTGGAGGAGGCTGCGGCGGGGGGGTCCCCTGTGGCAAAACCCCCAGATTGTCCCTGTGCTGTGGGGGGTTCGGGGTTCGCCGGGGACCCGCGGCCGGAGCTCAGCCCCGCGCTTAGCGGCCGCTCTGGCGCTGCCTCCCGGGTTTGGGACGGTGGCACCCGGGAGATGTGGCTTTGGGGGACACGCTGGGTGGGACGGGGGGCTGGGAGGGTACAGGCGCTGCTGCCCCATGCCCAGGGGCACCTGGTGGGTCTGTGTCGTGGGGCCTCGCAGCGATGCTGCACACCTGCCTTCCACAACTGAGACCCCGGCAGCTCTGCCCAGCAGTGCTGTAGCTCCTTGCACGGTCCCGTTTGCTAGGCTCGGTGCTCCCTCCCGTGCACTCAAACAAAGCTCGAGCACAGCTTGCTCTTGGTTTCCCTTTCTGGAGGGCTGCGCTGGGGGTCTCCTCCCGGCAGGAGGGTTTATATTGAAGTCAAGCTGCTGGTGGCAACACGGGGAGCTGCTACTGTAAGCAGAAAGGCTTGGTCCTTCCCGGGGCCATGATCCTGCCCTTATCTCTCCTCTGCAAACCCCATCCTACCTCCTGCAGTTGGGCTGTGCCTAAGTAGCTTTCACTCTCCGTACTAAGGTTTCCCCCCAGCACCACAAGCCGCTGTGCCCCTGGGGACCCCGTTCTCCTGGCCCCAAGGAGAGAGGGCAGGCAGGCAGGGCTACCGGACTGGGGATCAGCTGCTGCCAGGCATGAGGATGCAGTACCACAGAGTAGCTACGTGGGCTGTCACAGCAGGGTGCAAAGACCTACTTTAGCTTACAGAGGTGACCGCAGCAGGCTTTGTAACTTGTTAGGTTCTTGTCCTGCTACCTGAAAGCTGCCTTGGGCACCCTGGAGGCTGGGTTTATTGCAAGGAGACCAAGACCCTGGTTGAACACTCCTAGCTCCTGTAGTTGTGGTGTGTTGCTGGCCCTTGCCAGGGCTGTTGCTGCGGGATACTAGGCAACAGGCTTTTGTGAGCTCAGGTCTGGAGCTCTTTGTTGCACAGGCAGCATCGTGTCAGCAGCTGGGCGCGGGAAGGGAGGTGGTCCAGTTGAAACTGCTGCTCTGCTCGATCCTGCTCCCATCTTGACAATGGTTGAAGGGGATCTCACTCTGCAGAGGGCTGAGACGTGGTGCTGTAAGGGCAGGAGGACAAATAATGCAGGCAGCTGCAGTGCCCAAAAGCCCCAGGCGAGAGCCTGGAGCCGGCAGTGGTACTGCCTCAATAGCGATAAGGTAAGGAACAGCAGTGGTTTGGGAAATAAAAAGTGGAAGAGCTGAATTGCGGCCGAATTTTTCAACAATGAGCTCATTAAACGCTGGCCTTGTAAGTGGGGAAACCTAGGCTTTGCAGTTGAATGCTAATCAGCTGGTCAATGTAGCTGGAAAACATTGCTTGCCCTGTGAGGACTATCGCAGCTGAGCACTGGCCAGTCATGCCAGAAGGGGAAGAAGCTGGGCTGTGTGCTCCCCTGTGCTTCCCGGGCAGGCGGATGGAAAACCCCAACCTGGTTTTCACTCTGTTACAGGCACCTGGCCTTTGCAGTGGCAGAGGATCTGGTCTTTGCTCCATCTGCTGCGTGCAACCCACTTCAAGTAGTGGCTGACACCACGTGCTCCATGAGGAGAGGAAATGTTGCCCTTAATTCCTGTCAGTCAGAGCTTGAGTTAATGTGATTAAGGCTTTTATTCTCTGTGTGGCTTATTGGTCCTGGCCACCATGAACCAGGGTCTTTCGTACTAACAGTGAAAAATAAGCCTTTGACAGACAGGTATGTATCTTCATTGCCATGGGGTGCCAAGTTTCCACTATGACACTTGGTATTCAGAAGTGTTTCTTACCAGTTTAGTGGAACTTGTAAATCTGTAATTCAGACTAAACTTGAGCCTGTGGGACCCAGGCAAGGTGTGGGCTGGGTCAAGGTGCTCCAGTCAGGAAGAGGGAGTTGCTGGTGACAGCAGCTGCTCTGGCATCTGTCAGCGTATCCCATGGTGCGGCTGGTGGCTGTGACTGCCCTGTGCCAGGGTGGAAGCAAAAGGCTTGTCTGAACATGGGACTTACTGAAATCCAGTGCTCCATCCAGGTGCTGTGTGCTGCTGTCTGTGCCGGGAGCATCCTTCCAAAGCAGAAATGATGCTCCCTGCTCCTGCTGCCATGGTTGGGTGGGCTCACTTTTCCCTGTCTTGTCCAAGTCTCTTGGCAGCATCCCCCCATTTCAATCCCGTTCCCCCAGAGATGGGTGTGAGTATCTGCTGTAGGTGCTGGGGCTGTGCAGGAGCACGTGGGGGCTGCTGGGTGCAGGCAGCTCTTGGGGCAGGGTTTTTTTTTGGCAGAGGGACCAGGAAGTCTGCAGCTCAGGCTAATTATAATGTGACCTAATTAGCTGCCTATTCTGACAGTATGTGAGGACTGTGGTAACCATGATAACCTCCCTTCCCCAAGTCTTGCAAGTGAACCCTCAGGAGCTCTGGAATCTCACAGCTCCCATTGGTGCCATCTTGTCCAGGGAAATGGTAGAGGAGGGTGTGAAAGCCAGGCTGTGAGGCTGTGCCTGGCAGGAGTGACCTTTTCCAAGGGATGTAGGGGGGAAGAAAACAGCCACTGGCTTCATCTGTAGGGTGCGAGGGAGTGGAGAAATTCCAGCCTTGCTATTACATTTGTATTTAGGGAATTTCATATGCTGCCCACATGTTTCACAAGTGCGTTGTGCCTGGCCAGTGGGAGAGGCTGTGATGTCCCCTTGCCCTCCTGGAGCCACTTGGGAGCCCCTTGCCAGATGCCCCTGTACAAAGGGACGTTCTGATGTGCTGCAGCAGACCTATTCAATCCAGGACTGCTGTGCTCCCAGTATGACTGGCTGCCTCTAGAGTCCCAGCAGTCAGGGAAGTCACACCCGTGGGGACTTGGCCACCCAGCCTTGGCACTGCTGGTTTCAGTGCCTTGGGGTCTTGCCCAGCATCACAGAAGAGATCCTCCTGGAGGAGACTTTCATCTCGCCTTCATGTTCCTCCAAGAGCAGGAAAGCTTCTGCTACCCAGGTTGGGGAGGATGGAGCTGCACATGGCTGAGGAGCCTGTTCCTGTCCCCGGCCTGGTATGGAGGAGTTGTTTCCAAAGCTCTCTGCAATAGAACAGAATAATTTCAGTTGGAAGTGGCCTACAACCTGTCTAGTCCAACTGCCTCACCACTTCAGGGCTGACCCAAAACTCAAAGCATGTTTAGTGCATTGTCCAAATGCTTCTTAAATGCTAACAGGCATGGGGCATCCACCACCTCTCCAGGAAGCCTGTTCCAGTGTCTGACCACCTTCTCAGTAAAGAAATGCATTCTCATGTCCCGTTTGATCCTCCCCTGGGGCAGCTTTGAGCCCTTGCCATGGGTCCTGTCACTGGATACCAGGGAGATCAGCACCCTTCTCTGTGTAAGGTGCAATGCAATGCTCAGAGGGAGTAAAGTACTAAGAAAGGGTTTTGAAATATTTAAGAGGAGATTATTACTACTTCAACACCATTACTCTGACGGCTTTATTTCAAAGCCTATATTAGGCCGTTGCAGCATGCAGGAACTGCAGATCAAAGCACATGTGCCCACAGTGTATGGAGCAAGCTCAGGTACAGCAAATGCATACAGGGAGGGCAGGTTTTCTTTCCAGCCTTTCTGAAGAAGCATGAATGTTTAGAAACCACTCTTTGATCCTTCAGGATTTGGGATTTCTCATTCAGCTGTCCTTTTTTGTTTCCTTGGGGTTTTTCGTGCAGCTGGGAGGTGACTGCAGAGTCAGTATGGGTGATGCAGTCCTTGGCATCTCCTTTGTCTTCCCTTCCTGATCCCTCTTCTGCGGTGTAACCCACTAGCTACACTGCATAACACCAGTATAATGATTGCACTTGGGCAGTAATTGTGTGTCACACACTTCTTGCTCTTAAGCAAGTCTATTTGGCAAGTATTCCCTCCATCCCCCCTGGTTTCTGCTCCCACTTTCCTCCCCCAGTGCTTCGGCAGCCAGGCACGCTCTGCAGCCTGGGTGGAAGCAAGCCAGCGTGGGAATCTGGGCGCATCCTTGTTGCAGCAGATTTTGGCAGCCGCTGCCTGTGTCTTATCTGCTGCCAGGAACGCTGTTGCGGCGGCGCTGTGAAGCCTTATCTCAACGGCCGAGGTGCCTGTAGCTGCCTGCGGCATCCCAGCCGTCACAGGTGGGGACTCACCATGGCACCGACTTGCTGCTGGAGTTGCCTGCCTGCCTGTGATGTGAGATGTCTTTGCCCGTTGACACGAGAACCCCTCTGTCCGTAATGCCTGTGCATTGCCGGGGTGAGGCTTGGCTTGCAGCCCAGAGAGCTTTGAGCCCGAAGGAAGCAAAGCTCCAGTGTCACAGCAGGACAGTGGGGCTGGGGGGGGGGTGCTGGCAAGGCACCCAAGTGCTGTGTACTCATGCTGTGCTACTCCTGGAGCACAGGATGGCTCCCTGGGACACTGGAATGTGTTCAGGGGACAAACTTGCCTTGGTGCCCTCCAGCTCTGCCTGTGAGGGTTGACCGGTGTCCATCACCAGTACAGGGCTGCTCTGCAGGCAGTGAAACAGGTGTGAGCAGTATTGGGGGCTGGCTGGAACCTTGGGCCCTGAAAGTGAGCTCCCAAAAAGCAGATGGGGCGGGTTTGGTAGAGGTGAGGTGTGCCAGGAGCATCAGCTGGCCAACAAAGTGCAGTCCATGTCATGACTAGTTGTGCGAGTGCCTGCGTCTGAGGGGGAGCGATGGGGAATGAATTGTGCCGTCTCTCATGCCCTATAAATACGCTTCTCCCTAAATAGTCTGCCTGCGCTGCTCCGCTGCTCGGTGGCAGCCGAGCGGCTGTACCCAGGTCCTAAAATACTTGGGCTGTTTTAGCAGGCAAGGGGGGTGGGGAGGGAATGCAGCAGTTTGCAGGGTGCCGCTGTTGCTCTGCAAGGGCTTCAGTGTCCCTCTGTCTGTCTGTCTCTAACTGCAAGGGACTGGTAACCTGATTTCAGGGTGCACCTCTGGGCCAGCTCTACCCCAGCCTGGTGTGCTTGACACCCATTGTGTGGCTGTACAGCCTGCCGCTCTGCCACTGAGGCCCGCTGCTGGCAAGACCCCATTTCTCACAATCCTGGCTTTGTGCTGCCTCACTGCAGGGATGACGAGAACTGAAGCTGTACCCCACGCTTAACCCTTTCGGGGCAGTGCATTTGCCCCGGGCTGAGTGCCAGGGCAGGCACTGAGGGCCCCTGTTTGCCTGTGGGTAGTGCCTGTACCAGAAGGGTGAGACTAGAACGGCAGCTGCAGGCTGGGTTTGTGCCCTCCTCCTGCCTTCATCTCTGTTACCCAGCGGTTCTGAGAGGGGCTGGGCAGTGGCCTGACCCCAGATGGGCAGCCCTTGGTGGGGACCTTGGTGTCACCATGCTTCCACACCCAGCCAAAGGGCAGTGTGAGCTTTCTGGGGGCAAAAAAAAACCCTAACCCCAAGTGCCTCCCTGCCACTATATGCTTTGCTGCTTTATCTGATCAAAGGCACTGCCTCTCCAGCCACCTAACTCCAGAGGAATGGCTCCACACCCTTTCTCCCAAACTTAAAAGAAAAGCAAATTGACAATTAAATATTGCACTTACTATGCTTCTGTGAGGTCTTGAAAGTGTGTTTCTGAGCTGGGCTGGGTAACGTTGTGAATGTGTGCCTTAATTAACTGATGCCTTCCTTGCTGTGATGAACCCACTGCCTTTCCTCTGCATGACGTCTCAGGTCTGTGACCTGGTTTCTGGGCTGATGGAAGTTTCTTTCCTAGTTTTCCAGAAAACTGTCTGGCCTGGTGGGCTCCTGGGTTTGCTGGGTGCAGAGCATGCAGGCAGATTGGTATCTGGGGCTGTGTGCCAGCCTGGTGGTGATGCTTCTGTCGTTTTGGGTCTCTTGAGCCTGGGACACTTGGAAACAGAGACATAGAGAGTATAAAAGATGGCTGGAGAGGTGGTGGGACTCTGGAAAGCCATGGAGGTCACTCCAGTTTGGGGGAAAAGTACCCTGTGCCCATGCTTGTGAAGGCAGGGGCAGAGCTCTTGGCTGCAGCCCTGCCTTGTGCTGCCTACACCTGCGAGCAGCTCCAGGCCAGCAGCTTTGTTCGTGCCTTCCCCTGCCACAGCTTCCTCTGCGGCTGTGAGGTTTTTGAGCTGCAAAGGGCTTTCTTCCAGGGTAACCGCAACTGTGCAGGTCTCGATCTGGGATGGCTACAGCCTTCCTTTCTTTGGAAGAGAACTAGCAGTCAATGAAAAATGATGGGTGGGAGGATTTGACAGGCTCCTGCCAATGGGAAAGCTTCAGCGCTGTGCCTAGGGCTTCTGTTCTGAATGGTTGAAAGGATTTAACTCTGGGGTTGAGATGGTGGCAAGGGGGCATCGGCAGGCTCTGCATCGGGGCTGAGCCCAGCTTGGCAGACCCTGCCCTGTTCTCCCATGCGAGCCCCCATCTCTGTATTGGACCCCGATGGCAGGACCAGGATGAGGGAGGGCTGCTGATGGGCTGTCTGATAGCAGAGCACCCATCCCTGTGGCCTTTGGACTTTGAAACCCAGTAATGGCCCTGGTGTGTGTGAAGCGCTGGTTGCTGGGTGGGCCGGATGCTTTACTCACACCTGCAGCAGATGTCAGGATGAATTGGTGCATGCTCCCAGGCTGAGCATGGCAGGTGGCTGCCTTCCCATCCCTAAAGCACTGTGCCCCTTGCACAGGTGCTCTCTCCTCCTGCAGAGTCCTTGCAGTCCTTTGTGCTCCATTAGGGGTGTGGTCCCACTCCAGCCTTGCTCTTAGAGGTGGGCACTGGTTTCCTCTGCCAGCCTGGCCCTGTGATCCATCCATGGCACCAGCTAGGATTGCTGTGTTCTGCCAGGACTACCTTTCTGCTTTGCCTGGGGACACTGGATAAACAGCTGCCCTGAAGCTGAGGTGCTTGTGTAGTACAAAACCATTTTGGAGAGGACAGATCTTAACAGCTAGAGGGGGTGTGTTTTGCCTGCAAAGATAGCTAGCTGCTTTCTGCTGGGAGGTTCTGGTTGGTCTCTGCTCCTTGTTACTCCACAAAAAGAGCAGAAGACCTGGCAGCAGCTGGCTCTGGCATGCCTTTGCCTCACTGCACTGGTATATGGTGTAAGCTGTACGTGAGCAACCTTTGTGGAGACACAAGTGGGTGAGATGGAAGTCCCACTGAGACAAGCTGAGTTCCTCTGTGCTCCTTCTGTGTGGGTGGTTTGGTCTGAGCTCTCCTGAGCACTTCTCTCTCTGAGACAGCTCTGAAAGCTGCCAGCTACTTCCTTGAGCTTAATATTATCTCAGCACTGGCCATGTCATGCAGCTTCCCCTCTCCTCTGAGCTTTGAACCACCCTGTGACTTTATCCATTTGCACGGTTCCTCTTCTGAGAAGATGGATATGGGGGATGATGGAGGCTGACCCCCTGCCCTTTGCACCCCACAGGTATGACTCAGGACGGGATGGGTACATTGACCTGATGGAGCTGAAGCTGATGATGGAAAAGCTGGGAGCCCCGCAGACACACCTGGGGCTGAAGAACATGATCAAGGAGGTGGATGAAGACTTTGACGGGAAGCTCAGCTTCCGTGAGGTGAGGGTGGCTGCAGGAGCAGAGGGGGATGTGGCTGTGGGGCAGAGGGAGGAGGCAGCCAGGCCCTGTGCTGTGTATGTAGTCCTGTCCCCTCTGTGTTTCTCCAGCTGCGGGTGCAGTGGAGAAGCAGGTGAGCTTCCCGATGCCATGGGGAGCTCAAGGTGCGGAGCGCTGTCAACACCCATCTTCACATGCCAGTAAATGTTACCTGATGCCAAAGCTCTTCAACCTCCCTGCTTGCTTTGGGAGCACATTTGAGCCCTGCTGTAGCTGCCTGGGAGTGCTGACAGAGCTCCCTGCCATAGCTGGAGGTGGCATGCCCCTTCAGTCACAAGGTTTTGTTGTTGGGCTCTTGTGGTACAGTGGTTCAGGCCTCATTTCAGGTGCAGGGCAGTGTCTTGACTTGGAGCAGCTGGTCTCATTGGGGCACAGGAGGCTTCCTTTTCCTGGTTGTATTGGGGCCCTCTGTGTCACACAGTGACCAGCCATGGCAAGCTTCATGAGGGGTGGTCACTTCCCTGCAGCAAGGAATAAACGTGGTGATGCAGCAGTTTGGTACTGCATGCTGGCTCAGCAGGGACACCCAGTGAACAGGTCTGTCTGCCACTGCTGTGCTGAGACCGCTTTGAGCAGCATGGGCAGGCCAGGAGTGGCTGCTGGATAGAGGAAGAGGGAATCTGAGCAGTGAGCTCAAGGGTACCCAACTCATCTCAGCAGGAAGGGGTAGCCCAGGTAAGAAACCCTCCTGTTGCATCATCTTGTTCTAGGTTTTGATTCCTGTGTCAGTCAGAAGTATGTGTTGCATGTGCCTTTCTGAATTGACAGCCCCTTAGGCAACAGGAGGGCCAGTGCTGCTCGTGTTCTGCACCGGTTGTGACAGCTGTGCTGCTGTCCTGCTTTCTCCTGGCCCAGGGGATGGCTGCAACGGGCTCCCTTGTTTCTGCAGGGGCTGTGCTCTCACCATGCCTCCTCCAGGGTGGGGGTTTGGTTGTGGAGACAAGGTGCAGAGCTCTCCACAGCTCAGGACATAGAGTTCTTCGTTTTGGCAGTGCCAAGACCTTCGACAGCGCCTGAGGGAGGATGAACAGACAGGGCTCATGACCAGCTTGGGCCAGTTGGGGTGTGAGGAGTGGCTGGCAGCTCATAGAGCTGCTGCGCTATCTCTCAGTGCTGGCGTGTCACACCTCACACCATCTCCCAAGGGTTTTGTTGCATTTCTTTCACTGCAAGAGGGCAGCAATAGAAGACTGAGACCAAAGACTGTTGGGTTATGGGGCCCAGCAATTAGAGAGGGGGAAAGATTTGCAAATCTGGGAAGCGAGAGTCTGTCTGTTCACACCAGCAAAGCCCTAAGCTGGCAGATTCTTTGGGCAGGGAAGGACACGTGCTGGTCAGAGGTGAACTGGGGGGTAGCAAAGAATCCAGCAGAGCAGGAAGAGCGCCGTGCCCTTGGCCCCAGGACAGAATGGGATTGCCAAATTGCTGTGTGGGCTGGAGGAGCCCTCTGTCTCTCTGCATGCCTCCTGGGCCACCTTTCACCCTGGGTGAAGAGCTGGGGGCAGCCTCTGGGCTTGCTGCAGGAGCCCTCTTTGCATTTATCCTCAAGGCTCTGGAAGATGCTGTGGTGTCCTGGCATCAGTGGCATGGCACAAGTGGCGGAGCAGCTCCTCTTCTGTTGCCACCTGTTTGGAGCACAGCCGCCTGTCAGCTGGCATGGGCTGCCTGTGCTGCCAGCCCTTGGCATGTGGCATGCAGCAGCTGGTGCTGTTGTAGCTTCTTGCCAGATGCAAAACAATGGTCAAGCAAATGCAAGCTTGAGTGGCACATGGGTTGGAATGAGGGAGCATCATTGGCAGAGGTCTGGGGACAAATTATATAGCAGCTTTGGCATGTACCCAAAGCTTCCTGTGGTAGAGAGGAGCAGGATGCTTCTTGCCTCGTTGCAGATGCCCTGTGTCCAGCTGCTGTGTTTGGACAGAGGACTGGCAGGGAGGTAGGTTTCCTGGTGGGTGAGGAGGCCTGAACCAGGCCGTAGCCATGTCCCACTCTGCTTCCTGTTGGTGGTGACAAAGAACTATATAGAGGGTGAAGAAGCTGACTCGGGGCACTGACAACACAAGGAGAAATGCTGGTTTAAATGAGTATCCAAACTCGGCAGAGTGTAGCTTGAGCACTGGAGGGCTATTGCCTGTCTCTCCAGAGTCCTGATGTACCTGCCTGGCCAGACAATTGGTAAGGACCTCTTTCACTTGCAGCAGGTCACCTTTTGCTGCTACTTTAAGTAGTGTCTTGTCCTCCCATCCCAGGTAGACTGTTGCCAGGATAGCAGGCTTGTAATGGCTCTGACTTGCTGCTGCTGAACTGCTGGCCCTGTTAGGAAAGCTGCCTTCAACCGTTGACCTTTGAAGTGTCCATCAATACATCAACAATTAACTGCACTAGACTCTGTGACTCGAGCAAAGAAATTTAGGCTTAAAACTATTAGGTACTGTGTATGTGGGGGGAAAAACACCTTTGACTGTCTGCTTCCGTCATTACCACAGGAAACCAGAGTTAATTGCTGTAATAGTAATGTGTAATTATAGCTGCTGTCTAGAACCTGCAAAAATCCACCCACTGTCCCCTGCACCCACACCAGCTTAAATGCTGACCCACATCACGTGTTTGCTAGCAGAGTTGGTGCAAACCACAGCCTTGGGTTGCACTGCTTTTTTGGCAAGCTGTTTGCAAGGCTGCTGCTGGTGGTCAATCCTCTACCTTTCCTCACATCCCGGAGGCCAGCATGGTGCCTGGTGGGGCTGCATAACTGCAGCACTGCTCTGAGACCTGGCACTGTGGGACAGATCTTGGATCATGAAAGATGTGAGAGCAGATACACCTCTTATCTCTTTTAAGGTTAGTGGAATGGAAAGGATGTGTCATGTTGCCCTCCTTGAAAGCACTGCTTTTAAAGGTACCACCATTATTCACTTTTGCTTCTTTGTTGATAGTTTTTTGAGGCTTAGCTGCATGTGATGTGTCCGGGGCCCAGCAAGGGTGTGAGACAGGCTAGGAATGGCATCTGAATGCAGATTGCTGCTGTTTGCTAGTTAGTAAGGACCGATGCCTTGAGGGCAAATAACTGGCGAGGCCAGCTGCAGGCTGTGTGCTGACTTGAGGAAGGACTGCTCCTGAGCTCCTGTGGAAACCAGCATGATGCCCCTAGTCTGCCTAGCTGGGTCCTTGGGGCTGACATTATGCAGTGTCTGCTCCAGCTGGTGACTCAGTCTCTGGTTTCTTTTAGCTCAGCCCACCCTTTGTGGCCACAGCAGTCTGTATTCCACTGGAGGACTGCTGCCCCATCCCCTAGTTTCAGCATGATTCATGTGCACTTGTACTCTGACTGGGTGTTTCCAGTCCCTCCCCAGGCAACAGCTGTACCAGACCTCAGGATTGTGCTACCTCCGCTGCCCTTTTCCGATGCCAGGAAGTGGGACTTGCCGGGTGGAGCAGAAACTGTGAGGAGGAACCATGACTAATGCCAGCCTGGCTGCCAGTCCTCTGCCTGGAGGTGGAGGAGGAGAGGAACTAGCCTGAGCCCAGTGGATCTGAGCAGAGGGACAGGATGTCTTGGGGACTATTTGGTTCCTTTCTGAGCAGGATGTTCTGCCCGTTCAGTAGAGCATCATTTAATTTCTTACATGTGTTTGGAGGGGGAAAAGTTCCCTCCCCAAGCACAGCTTGCTTTGTGGCTGCTCTGTGCTGAGCGCACACGGGGTACAAGGCTGTTGCATGAAGCAATGCCGGGTGACGCTGCCTCTGCGAGAGGGCAGCCAGCGCTGCTGTCATCTCCACACCCTTCCCCATGGGAGGCCTTCCCAAACGCTTGCATTTCCACCAGCTTCTGGCAGGAACTTGAAGCAGTCGAGCGCTTTAGGGGCTGGCTCTGCATGGATGCTGGGACTCTGCTGCCCTCCTCCGGGACAACTTGGGCTCTTCGGAGGAAGAAGCAGTCTCAAGCCTGGGAGCCTGAAGAGCACAGCGCTAGAGATACTTGATGTTCCTGTGCAAATGGATTTCAGGCCCACCCTACATGGTATGCGCAGCCCTGTGCCCTGAAGTGATGCAGTGGCACAGCTTTGTTGCTTTTGCTCCTTTTGTATTCAGGTGACTTGTCCCTGTCTCTGTTCTTTCTGTGCTGTTCCAAGCACTGAGACAGCTCCTGGAGCGGCCAAGAAGAGCAGGGAGTTATGGGACCTCTCAAATCCACATAGAGCATCCACATCTTAAACTGGAGTTTGGTTCGCAGGTGGAAGGTGATGCAGAGGTCTTTATTTTTAAGTGGCAGATTGTGTCCCTTCTGTAAAAAGAAGAAAAGTCTGTTTTCCTGGAGCGTAATACATCTCTTTCTGTTTGTTTCTCTTTGCAATTCATTTGCCAATACGCGCTTTGCTGTAGTGAGTCTGGATTAGTTAAATGTCTATGGTCCAGTGCAGGACAAAGGTTTCAAAACAAGCAGCTCTGTGGACACTTGTTCAGCCACTCTATCACAAAGGCATGTACACACCTGGGCTGCTGCTTTCTCTAACTGGAGTGCACTAGTGTCTTGGTTCAGGTGTGAGCTAGGGTCTCTTTGCCCTGCTTTCATTGTCATGGGATGTGATGTGAGTCCCCAGGACACTGGGGAAGCTGGTGGGGAGCTTATAATACACCATTAGGGTGTGGGGACATAAAGAGGTATATCTGAGCCCACCATACAGTTGTACTAGGCAGGTGGAGAGGTGGCCTCCTTCTGCTGGCCATGGAGCAGCCCAGGCTTAGTAGGAGCTATGCTTTACCAGTGGTCTGCTCTGTAGGAAACCCCCTTTCCTATGAGATTCTGACCTCTTTTAGTCTAACAGGGCTGTATACTGGAGCCAGGGCACCGGAACATAAGTTCCGTGGTATCACTTCATTTATATAGACATGGTTTCTTTTGCTCAGAAATGTAAGTTCCAGCCCCCTCCAGGTGAGTGTCTGTGCTGTTTTTATTTTATGTTTTTCGAGGCTCAGTGAAGAACTTGAATGTTTCCTCTCTTGTCTTGCTAGTTTCTGCTGATTTTCCATAAAGCTGCAGCTGGGGAACTTGAGGAGGACAGTGGCCTGTTGACTCTTGCGAAGCTCTCGGAGATAGATGTGTCCATTGAGGGAGTCAAAGGAGCCAAGAACTTCTTTGAAGCTAAGGTATGGTGTGGCACAGACACATGAAAAGCTCTGCACACAGGCCTTAATTGCCACAGAGAAACAACCCTGCTTGCTTTTCAACAGAAGATAATGCCAGATTTCTCTGTAGCTAAAAGGATGTATATTTCATGCCCCTCAGCCATAGCTTTTCCCTTCAAACTTTGTTGGACTCCAGCTACAGCCTTCATCTACAGGTCAGTCTATACTAGAACAGTTTAATTTACCATCTCTACTCTGAGCCTTACCCTGCTAGAGCTGACTGGCTGATCTGTGTCCCTGTGGCTGGGAGTCCCATGGGACTAGCTGGCTGACCGCTTTTAAAGACAAAAATGTCCTGGAAACTAATGCAATAGGGACAGAGTTTCCCATTTTGCAAAACCTCCCTGAACCAGAACACTTAGAGTTCAGTGGTGAATAGAGTGTTTTGGAGTATAGGATTTCAGACATCTCTTTCTTGAGCAGCTCTCTGTAACCTTTGGAATCAGAATTGTTCTGCAGGGTCCTGGGGTTGGCAGAAAGAGCGTTTCACCATTCGGAGCTGACAAAGCACCCTTTTTGAAAGCTCTCTTGGAGAGAAAATAATCCTGCTTGTTTATATAAGAAGTTTTTTCCCAAGAGCATAACACGGCTATTGCACAGCAGATGTACTGAGATGAAAGCTGGAAAAATAGCCAGCAAATAAACAATGTCTCTTTGATCTGCAGATTATCCGTGGTATAGTATGATGTTCTCGGATCTGGCTGTGATTCAGAACTGTTTTTTGCAGTAGTTTCTCCCACTGTATACTCACAACTTATGCTATGCTGCCTGCTTACAGAAAGAATGTATGTGACCTGGTACTGATGGCATTGTTTTGGTCACTTGTTAGTGACTTATTAGTAAATGACCTTTCTTTTGTTGATGTTAAAGTCAAGCAAGCTAACAGGTATTGGGTGTAAATAACCAAGCACTGCAGTGTAATTAATACTTAAACCATCCTGACAGAGCTTCCCAGCAAGCACTGTGAGGTGTAGCAAGCAGTTCTGTGTTGCTCATCTGGGAGTAGTTCAGGCTCTGGCTCTCCCTCTGATGCAAGGCTTGACACTTATTTTCTCTCTCACAAAGGTTCAAGCTCTCTCTTCAGCCAGTAAGTTTGAAGCAGAGATAAAAGCTGAGCAGGATGAGCGAAAGCGGGAAGAGGAGGAAAGGAAACACCGTCGAGCAGCTTTCAGGGAGTTAAAGTCTGCATTTACCCAGTAACCAACCAGCCAATATACACTCCAAGATTGCACATGACTTGGTACGTTTCCCAGATCAGGGCTTTACCTGGAGAGAACTGCCTGGATCCTGCCTAAAACTTGTTACAGCTTTGCTAGCCTTCCTCTCCTGAAGATCCTCCTGAGTTTCTAAGGGCACAACTCTTGCATTTACTATGCATTCATAATGATGTGGATCATAAGAGCTGTGTATGTGCTGTTTGCTCTGGACTGTCAGGAGCACATCACCCTGAAGCAGAAACAGCAGGTAGCAAATCATGGGTGAGCACTGTCAAGTGTCATGTTCACCTACTTCATTCTTTCCTTCTTTTCTATACATTCTTTTTCTCTTAACCCCATATTAATTCATTACTCGCTTACAGGCAAGTAGTGATGTCTTGTGTAAATCAGGATGTACAAAGTACACCTTGACTTCCTGTATGTTTATACTGCTGTTTGGTGTTGTCATGCATCTTTGGTTATCCCTTTTCCTCTTCTTCAAAGCCCTGTGCCACAGGCACTGTAAGAACACTGTGAAGAGAGAAAGATAGTTACTAGGGACATGGATCAAATTAATTACAATTTCCTGTAGCATTTTCTGCCATCCAGCATATTGGAGAGTCTTTCAGTTTTTCTTCTCTGAAGTGCCATAGTAACAAACCTTTCAATAAAAGGCGAGATTTCCTAAGACTTTGAAGGTAGGAAGCTGACTCTCTTAAATGAGAAATAGAAAACTGAATTGTTTGACCATGTGTTGTCTTTCACATTCCATCACATTTAGTCTACAGTATTGTTTCACTGTATTTTCCAGCCTTAGCAGCTGTATCTGTTTTTAAGCGGTATTGCCAGCTGGACAATGCAATTGGATGGCACACTGGGGTTTTCTATTTGGAAATTTGCTTATATCCTGAATCACGAAGGTGACATTGTTTGATTTTTGTTAGAGCCATGACAGATAATACCAGCCCAGCATACTGAGCAGTCCCTGCTCAAGAAGGGAAGAGCTGCGAGGTGACCACTGAATTCAGCTGAACTGAATTCAGAGAGCTTGCATTATATTATTAGCCATTTTCTTCTGCAAACACAGGAAACTTGCCCACAAACGTTAAAATGTCCACTGCTTGTCTGCGTATGTATGCTGTAGGTCATGGCAGGGGAGCGGTGTTCCCTCAGAGACCTCTCTTGAAACATGGATCTGCTCAAATTCTGCCTCTGCTATTGCCCCAGTTTGTGCATATTTTTTTTTCCTTCCAGAAAGAAACTTGCCAGCTGTCTTTTCACTTTTCTGTTTTGCTTCTTAAACTGTGAGCACTAAACTGTGAGTGTGGAATAATAAATAGAAAAACCTCTACTCTAATGTCAGGTGAAAGAATTGCTAAACAATTAAACTGTGTATATATACCTTCACAGATTATATTTTATAAATCACGCTTTTTTAGCTAAATATTTATAATTAAATGTTTTTATACTTTACAACAAAGCAGATAATTTCATCTTCAGTTATTTCTCCTGTTGCTGAAATGTACAAATAAAGCATTATCTCCAGTCTTACCTGTGGTTTATTTTAGGTCCCTGAGTTTGTTCACAAACAGTACTGATCCCCAAAGCTCTGCATCATGACTTGGATGAGGGAAGTGTTCAGTCCCTTCTTGATAGCACTTCCCCTTCTGTACAGCAGTTCTGGTGTAAAAAGCCCTGATGTTAGCAGTTCCTCAGAAAGGGACGTGGCTGTGCAAATATTTGAAACACTGTCCACTGCTGAATGTTGACATCTGAAGGCTGCCAGCCTTCCCTTGTCTTAAAATAGCTGCTGTCTTGGCCCTAGTAGTGCCCCAGCTGGGAGCCGAGCAGGTTGCTTCAGCTACATTTCCCTTTGCATTTCCTCTTTCTGCCTTTATAGAAGGGAGTTAAAAAAAAATACTTGGACATCTGAAAATGTGTCCAAGCATCTTGTTTCTACTGCTGATCTGCTAAGCTTTTCTGGCATGGCCAGTTTCGGGGTGTGTGTGTGTGTGCTCAGGAGAAGTTTTAACCATGCATTGTTTCAGGTATGATCCAGTGATGAAATGGAAGACTTAAATATTTTACTCAGTGCAGCTCTGCTCTGTGTATTGTTGGCAGATGATTCATGCACTGTGTGTCTGTGAGCTCTTGGGTCTTGGAGGTCAGTTAAAATCAGGGTGAAGATTCTTTAGTCTGTTTCCACAGGAAAATTGCAACACTGCAGCTCTTTATTGTCTTTTTGGGGGGGGGGTTGTGTGGTTTTTTTTCCTTTGCAGTGTAGCAAGCACTGCTAACTCGTGCTGCTTTGCACATGCAGCTGGATGAGAAGCCCCAGGGCAGCAGGAGGGTGGCAAAAGGGCTTCCAGTGGTTTTATTTTAATAATTTGAGTCAACTCCAGCTGACAAGTTTCAATAAGGAAATGAGCAGAGTGTCTGTAGTTTGTTCAATTCAAATAGGTGCTGTTAGCTGAGGCCTTTATTCAGTGCAGGGAGCAGTAAGTGCTTTTAGATGTATATTTTGAAGTTGCAGCAATGCGTGTTTTGAAGTTAGCTTTGCAAAAGTTGACATTGGGAAATAATTGATTTCTAAATTGTTCTGTTTTGCTGGCAACTATTGAATTACAATGTCACACTAGGTTATGCAGAAGTACTACAAAGGAATTGTCTAGCTAAATGTCCCACTAATACTGGCTGACAATACTTGTTTGTATTTACCTACAATTAATATATTGCAATCCTTGATGCTCTGTCTTCCTTTTCTGCCTGATGCCACCACAGGTGGCTCTTAAAGGTCCTGGCAACCCCAAGTCTCTTTAGTGATACCTGCTGGTACATCAATACTGGTCTGGCACTTCTGACATGCTGCAAGTGATTCTAAGTCTGTGATGGCAAGTTGATAAGTTTGATGAAAAGCCTGTTATGCTTACAAGTCTTCCCCAAAGGCTTGCCTCAAGTCACTCATCTCCTAGAACAGAAACTCCAGGTAGTCCTTGGTCCCTGGAGGGTTTTTGTTTAAAGTTTCCCAGAGTAGGAGATGTACAGTAGATGAGTCACTAGCACTTGAGCTGGCACCCAGGACGGACTCAGCCTGTCTGGATACTCAGATCGCAGCATGTTTCTCAATGATGCTTCTGTCACAGTCATTGTTGGCTGTACAGGACAGCACAGGATGGCAGGAAAAAATACCTCAAAAGCTCAGGAGAAAGGGAAACAGTATGATCAGGTTTTTCCTGGCTTAGGGTTCAGGTTTTATCTGTGAGGATTAAGGTGACAAAATCAAATTTTAACCTCATAGGAGTGTCCAAATAAATCCCTTGCAAGATGGATTGGAGTAACTGGAGTGCTTTGTTACTGCCTTTCAAACTCAGCTTGCCATATGTGGGAAGTACATCTTAAAAAACAACTGGGTGTTGCAGGAGTAGCCGTGTATTCATGGTAGTTCATCTTTCAGCATAAGCCATCCGAGGTGACAGATCCATTGAAGTGACCGACTTCAAAAACTGCAGTCAGATGTTTGCCTGCCTTGTCTGTTGTTTCATTATTTTTAGGGATGTGACAAATGAGGATATGGAAGACAGAGGCTGCTGAGAAGACATTGACTGTTCTCAAGACAAAATCCCTGGTATTTTGACAGACAGGGGAGTCGCTTTTCCAAATAATGAAAAGTGGGGCTGGTGAGGGGAAACATGACAGACTGTCACATCTTCTGGGCTGCTTTATCACCATTATTTACCATTTAAAAGTGGTGCTTTGTGTTGCAGCTCTACTACTGTACCAAGGGAGGCAGGCTCTTGCTTCCAAGATGGGATGGGTGAAAACGATAGGTAAGTAAGGTAGGGTTTAGGTTTGTTAGAGATGCCACTACCCTGCACTTGGATTTTTAATGGTGAAGATGAATTGGCACAGTAATCCAGGGCTCTGAAGTACATCATGCCCTTGGTACAGAGACTAGCTGCTGGATTTCACACCTACACAGTATCACTGAAGTCCTGTAATTAAACTGTGCAGGAATTTAACTGCACAGGTACAGTCTTGAATTTTCATTATAGTCTCTCTGTTCTGCTAGAATTAGTGCTGCAGAGGATTGAAGATGCTTCTCCTATCACCAAAAACTGATTATCTGAGTTTCCTTGAGGTGTTTTATAAAAATGCCAAGTTCTGCCAATGAGACATGTTTCAGACACTCTCTTCCTGAATTTGTTTCTCAGTAATAGTGTTTGTGCTAACTGGGATAAAAAAATAATTCCCCAGGTGCTAGACTTCTCCCATCACAGATAAAGCTTGTCTTGGAGCACGTGAAAATATTTTTGAGTGCTCAAACTCTCATTTGGTAAGTAGAATAATAAGGCACTGCCACTGCTGCAGTGAAGTTGGAAGTTCTTACTGACAGCTTAAAATGCAGTACCACGTCTCTCCCTCCCTATGCCATTAGTAGTATTGGCTCCAGCTGTATAACAACAACCAGCTTATCAGAGGCTAGCCTTTGCTAGGGAGCTTTGCATGTAAAAGCAAGCCTCCTAAAGGAGAAATTTCATTCTAAGATTTCTGTGTGAAGTAGTCCTATGTTGCTCTCAACTGAAAATAAATGCCCAGAATTACAGGCTTTCAATCCATTAGCTGAGAAGAATCACTTGTGTTTGCCATTGCATCATTTTTGGCCGGCGTTCAGTGCACAGTGACAAGTACTTATTCACCTAGAAGAGGAGGGAGAAAGCTACGTGGACTGTGGCTGAAATCACGATTGGAGTAAGTTGTTTCAGCTGAAAATGGTTATACCTTCAGCAGCGCGTAACAGCCAGGAATAGTTTTTTAGGCTGAAGGAACCACATGGGGCTATTCTGCATCATGTACTAATATGGGTTTGAGGGCTAAAAATAAACCAGTATTTTTAGCTGAAAAAAGTTTGCCTCGAGCTCCTGATTTTTCCGTCAGGGAATGCAGAGTCGAAGCATGTGCCACCGAAGGCCCTTTCTCCGCCGGCAGCAGCCGCCCCCCACTGGCGGGGGCCGGCCCCGACCCCCCAGGCCCTCCCGTTCCGGCTACCTCAGACGCGGCCGCTCCTCAGCCAGCTCCCGCCCAATGCAGCTGGATTACCTACGCGGGACCCAAGAGGAGGGGAAGGGCGGGCGGCGGGTGACGACGGCCACTATTTACCTCAGCGGCTGAGGCGCCGGCACCAACCGGCGGGTTCGCGCCTGGCGCTGCCCGGGCGGGAGGCAGCGGGAGGGTGCCGGGGTGTGTGTGTGTGTCAGGCTGAGGGGAGACCCGCTGCCCCGGGGCAGGTGGCGCAGCCGGAGCGCCCAGCACCGGCCCCTCCCCCCACCGCCGACACCGCCACCTTCCCACAGTGCTGTGCGGCGTGGTGGTGTCCTGCAGTGGGCGCTGCTTCCGGCAGGGGGCGCCGGCGCCCCCCGCGGGGTGGGGGAGATGCGCGCGCAGGCCCTGGGGGACAGCCCCATTCCCCCCGCGGGTGCGCGGCGCCGTGTCGTCACGCGGGCGGTGCCGGGGTGTGGGGGAGGGGAGGCCGTGGCGCATCCGGGTCCCGCGGCGGAGGCCGGGGGCGGGGCCTGCCCTCACGTGACGTTGCGTGGCGGCGCAACCGCCATCTTGTGTTGTTGGGGCTGAGGAGTCGCTGTGGCCGTGAGGGACTCTCCGTCCGGGAGCGCAGGTAACGCCGTCCCGCCGGCTCCCTGCCCCCGCCACCGCCTCGGCCGCCGCCGCCGCCTCCCCGCTGCTGCGCTCCCGCCGCCGCCGCGCTCCCCGCCCGTGGGAGCCGGCATAGGCCGCGCGCCGAGCACCGGCCTTGCTGGCGGCTCCTGTCCGCCGCGGGTGCCGCAGCCCTGGGGCGCCCTGCGGCCTACTGGGAGGTGAGGCCGCCCTGGCCCGGCGGCGAGGGGCGCGCCCGGAGGGCCTCCACTGCGCTGCTGGCGAGGGGCTTTTGCAGGGCTTGCTGTGCCTGGCCCCGCTGGAGGGTGCGGGCCTAGCCCTCTCCATGCGGCTCCTTGGCAGCAGGTCCCGGCAGGGGGAGACGGTGCCTGTCAGGCGACGGTGGGGCGCCCGGGGCTCCTCACGCCCGCCGGGGCTGGCAGCTGCGTCGCCGGCGCCGTCTCCCCTCACGCTGACCCTTGTGAACTCGCTTGTCCCCTCCCAGCCCGGCGGGAGCGGGCCTGTGTGCCGGCAGTGCCGCGGGCAGATGCGCCTTCGCTGAAGCCTGTGTGCCCCGCTCCGAGCACGCCCAGCCCTGTCAGGTTACGCGGGCCGAGGAAGGAGGGAGCTCGCCGAGCGCTCCAGCCTTCCCCTCCCACAGACAGCAGGGTGCTGGGAGCAGCAGTGACCAGCAGTGTTTGACTGGAGAGGCCTTGGCAGGCTGAAGAGAACATCGATCAGGATTGTGTACGTTTGGTATTGATCCAAGACAAGTAGTTTCAGTGTAAACAAAGCAGTCTCTGCTCTTTCAAGTCTGTGTAATTGCCCTTTGAAGTGGGACAAGTTGTAGGCCAAAGGGAGATGTTGCCATATAGTACTTCTGCAATAAAATCTACATTTCCCCCCAGTAACCTTCAGCTCAATGTTCTTGGCGTGCTGCTGTAATGGTTTACCTCTTACTGTAACTCCTAAGTGTTTTCTTGGGGGGATGGGGGGGGGGGCGGGGAGGGAAATTCTGCATTCTGATTATATTCTTCTGTCTAACTTCTTGCTGCTCATTCTATTTTCTTGCTTCAGGAGCTGACTTGGGCAAGTTCCTGGAAAGTACGTGTGAATTTTTTTTCCTTTTCCCATAACTCTGCTGGTTGCTTTTGTTCTTAAGAAACTTTTTAATAAACACAACTTAATTTGCTGCTTTGTGAATAGAACATTTGGTAGATGCACAGTGTGATAATTGGCAACCTTTGTAAACAAAATTGGTTGCAGTTGTCCCCAACAAAAGCTTTGTTCTGGTATTTTTGAGCTCTGTTATTGGGTGTTGGCTCCAACAGATAATAAGAGCTTTAGTATTAGGAGGTATTGGTATACTTGCTGTGCACTTGAATAGGCATCCTTTCAACAGTTAGCTCATGCTGAGGTAAAAATGTGTGCTCTAATCAGTCCTGGGGGTATCAACAGAAATGTCAGTGTCCTTTGCGCCTTCTGCGCCCACTTCACTCCACAGGCTCGTATAATACTACAAGTTAAGTCATGTCAGTGGTTGTGTGTGTCAGTGTTAATTTCTCGTTTAATGTGAGTTAAGAAAAGTGAAGATTCTGTCTAGTAGTTAACTATATGAAAAAGAAGGGAGAGGTTTATCCATGGCAGTTGAATGTCACTTCTGGTGAGTCCTGCTTCTTGTGTTGAGACTTTGATGGCTCCTTTCAACATCTGACAGTATTGAGTATAAGTACTAGGATTTCTTAATTATTTTAAGAGCTGCTCAGTCTTTCCCAGTCCCTGGATGCATGAATATGCATGTGGGTACATGGTCACTGTATTTCTCTTAAGACCTTTTCTGAATGGTTTCTCAACCCTGTCTTTTAAAGCAAGAGCATAGAACTAAAATGCAAAGTAGTTGTGTTGCAGCCATGATTTGTTTCACAGGGTGCTTACAAAAATGATTTGATACCACAGTAAAAAACTTGGACTCCTGCAGATCCTTTTTTCATTACAGATGTTGATCTGAAGAGGACTGTAAAATATGCTCGGATACTCGTATTAGTGGGGTTTTTGCCTTTTAAAAACATATAATAAATGAAAAATACTATTTTTATGCTAATGTAAATGAAAAAATTGCTTGTAAATAGAGAGTTGAGAGCTTTACCACTTAATTTTTCCAACTGTTTTACTCCTTGATTGAGGAAGAGATTGTGTGTGTAAAAGGGGAGAGCAGACAAGGTTTTGGGTTTTTTTATGGAATTTAAGCACTGTTGCATCTCTTCTACTATGCTGTCTCCTAAGGCCAATTGTCTAAAAGGAGTTCTGTCATAAACTGGAGTTTCCTATACCTGAATGTAAAAAAAAAAAAAGTTGACAGCTGTTTTAAGATCTATAGATACTTCATTTAAAAAAAAAAAACCCAACACCTATATGTCAGTCATATGAAACATCTCATTGGGGCAGCTAACTGGCTGAAGAGGTGGTTTGCCACTACATGTCTCTGCTGAAAGATCTTTCAATTCAAATATAGAAGGGGAACATTGGTTCACAGTAATGGATGAAGATGAGCTAGGCACCTGGACCATGGACTTTTCCTTCCCCTCTGTTCAGGCCTCTAGCTTTTTTTTTGTGTGGTGGTGTTTGAAATACCAAGAATATGAAATTTGATTCTGTCTAGTTTTGTCTGATCTTGTAAGTTCAAATAACTGTCAAATGTATGTTTCTTATTCTTTCATTGAGGTCTTTAAAATTCCTTCTTAGGGGCTTATAAGGTATGATGTTAAATCTTCTCATAGTTTGATTTAGAAAAAAAAATATTGGCATTTTTCCCTCATTTTTCTGTATGTGTGTTTTGGTGGGTTTTTTTTTCCCCTCAGTGCTTCTGCTCAAAGATGAGTGGAGATAAGCTATATTTAATTCATGATTATAGATAGACAGAGCTAAGGGGCAGAGCAATAAAATTTTTGCTCACAAGTGTAAAAGCACTGGCCTGATCTGCCTTCTTCCTGCATAGCTTGCTAGAGATCCATTGGATGCTTTGATAGGGAGGAACACATCTCTTTGTTACTGAAGAAGCATCTGAAGAAGCATTTGTGTTCAAAGGGACTCTGTTTCTTTGTGTGGTTTTCTCATCAATTTATTTTAATTCACTGAGTGACATTTGAAAAACTAGGTGTACGAAAAGCTGCAGGGGGGGATGGTATTTGCTTTTATGGGAACAAAGTCAGTTCTCAGCCCAGCTTAGCTTCTCCTTGCCTCTCTTGCAGTCAACTCCTGAACATTGTTTGGTTGCACAAATGAACTGGCTTGAAAATTGTCAGAACTGAGAACTTGGCAAGTTTGTTCAAGGTGTACCTAAGTTATGTATGGAACTAGGAAGGATTAAGTGCTTTAAATTAAAAGGTCTATACAACATTGGCCCTCTTGTGGTTAGTGGTAGTGTGTATGTGTATATATATATACACACACAAAATCATGTAGTTCATCATAGTGATGTTTAATACCATTATTTTTTCATCTTTTGCTCACGTGGTAGTGAGGGATTGTAGCAGACAGAGGTCTTCGCATTACTTTGTTAGTAGCTAAGATTGCCACAGCATGTTGATTACAAAATGTGTCCACTTCTCTTTTTGCAGAGGGAGGTCTGCCAGTCTGTTGTCTCTATAGGTGGTTAAACATTCCTTGAATATAGAAACTGTAGAATAGCTTGATGTCTGTGTCAGAAACTAGACTGCCATTGAAATTTTTATGTCCCTCTTGCTTTGCCTTTTTTTTTTTTTGGCAATGAAAGGATGCGTGGAATTGTTTTGATGCATTTGAGGTTTTTGGCAAGCATAAAATAAGTGTGTTTTCAGGAGTGAGCCTCTCCTGTAATCCTTAAAGCTTGTAATATATAGAAGCTGATTATCTAGACCTCAGGATTGTGGAGAAAAGCAGAAGGGATACTTGGAGTTCTGTAGAGGTAATGGAGTCTATAGGTCAATGAGAAATTTTGATGGGACATCTAGAAAATTTGTCTTAAAATACTGCCTTGTTGACAATACCTTTTGGATCCTTTTTTTTTTAATTCCTTCAGGTAATTATTAAAGCTGTATGATTTTCTGTCTTTTTGGTCATGTATTTTAAAAAGTCTAGGCAAATAAAGAATCATTACTTGATGCCTTCAACAGTGGCTCTTGTGTATGTAATTTGTCATTATAAACAGACAAATGAGCTTACCAATAATGTTAGGAAAATAAACTGATTAGAAAAGTATTTTTGTATGTTAAATAGCTGTTAAATACATTGTATTTAATAAAAGGTAGTGTTTTTTTACTGGATATTTTGCCCTTTTAATAGAGAAATGCTTGATTCAAGTTGTGGTTGCTATGACTTTTTCTCCTCTTGTCACTGTCAACAAATTGAAATACTTTGCATTCTGTTGATAGTATCTTAATATTAAGGTACTGGTTTGTGTGACTGGGAGATTCAGAGGCTATAGGTGTCCATATGTAGATCAGATTGGATAAAAGGAGATTTGTGGTCTGTGTGATAGTCATCTCGGATTGGAAGAAACAGAAGGAAAAGATATACTTTGTATACCATGAAGTTGACATTGGGTGAAGTTTTATGATGATGCATGGATAGGTAAATTTATGTAACTTCAGACTTAGAGTCAGAATGTCATGTGGCAAGGAGTTGGTATGACTGGCAAGTAATGAATGTATTAAAGTGATTTAATTTTTTGTTTTTGAGCCACGTATGGTAGAATCTGAGGATGATTTAGGTTAGAAGAGACCAGCTTTTGGTGGTTGTCTGCTCCAGCCTCCTGCTCAAAGCAGGGCTGTTGTCAGTGTTAGACTGAATAATGTATGTGATAGAAAGTGAGTGAGGCTGACCGTGGAAGTAGCATATGGCAAGGTTTTTAAGTAAAAGCATCTAATAATGTGATTTAATAAATTGAAGACCCAGTGCAGCTACCATTAAAACCAATGGAAGCTCTTACATTAGGCTTTGTTAATGCTGGATCATCGTATTTTTCCTCTATGTTATGCTAGGCTTTAAGAGTTCTAAGGCAGGATCACAATACTGTCACAAGTCAGTTTACACAGCTACAGTTCTTAGATGAAAACAATTGAGTATCTTTAGCGATATTAACATAAAGAGATGTGATAAGCTATTAAAGTGTTGTAATTCATATGCAGTAGCGAGTTATTGTCTGACTTCTTGGTTGATGAACATATGCAATCTGATACACATACTAATTCTCTCTGTTAGGACTTTTTATTAGACACCTTCTCACTGTTGAATATTTGTTTCCTGAAGTATAGTATGTCTTCAAACTTCATAAGTAGGAAACCTTAAGAAGGGGTGGGGGGAAGGAATTTCTACAAAGCCCAAAGAAGCTGCCTATGTAAATAACATTTAAAAAACAGAACCAAAAAACCTCAAAACAACCCAGATCTGTTAATACAATGAGGGTTTTCAGTGTTTGTAGTCTGAAGCTTTGTTCTGCCACTTTGAATGTATGTATGGGCTGTATAATGTGTGTTACGAGTCAGTGAGGAGCAGGTAGACAGACCCAGCCTCCTGATCTGTAACGTGTTGTGGAACAGCGTAGACTGACTACATACCTACCAGAAAAATTTTGGTGTACAAGGTAGACAGATGTGGAAGTGATTTTCAGCTGGAAAACAAGAGTGCTGGCAGGGTTTTGGGATAGGATTTGGAAAGAGAAGTGGTTTGCGTTCCAGCCCGTGGCAGGGCCAAGGGTGTGGTCCCCTGACTCTGCTTGGAGCTTAGTTGCTGGTGTCTGCTTTTGGCTGGAAGTCTTGTAATAAAGGTGGAGGTCACGCTGCTTTCTGGTGGAGAAGCTGGGAAAAGCTTTCATGTTTTTTCGTGTTCAGGTGAGACAGGAAGCGGATACCTCTCTAACCTACCTCTAACCACCAAGTTCATAATCGTAGGTGGAAAAGGAGGAATATCTGGAATTGTGATATTTAATGTTCCTTTATTTTTCTTGGGTTTTGTTAGGTGTGCACGTGTCTCTACACTCTGTTGTCATCCTATCCCAGAAGAGCTTCGGTCCTATTTCATGTGTTTGTCATTTTTGACTGGGGTGTGCAATGTGTGGCAAGCTGCAGCACTCCAGAAGCTTTAGGTGGTTCTGTGCAAAGTGAGCAGAGGGTGATCAGTTTGGGCCTGCCATTTGAGAATGTCGTGGACAGTTTTTGACCAGAAACTGCTGAGAGTTTGAAACATTTTGCAATGGTTTGAGACAGGAAGGTTGTAAGACTTTAGGACATCTAACAATGTAACTGTAATAACAAAAGCATAGATTCTGGAGAAGTGGATGGTGTAGACATTGTTCCCTTAGCAAAAACTTTCTCTTGGCATCTGGGTAGATAGGCCTTGAAAAATTCACTGCCTTTATCAGGATAAAGGCTTGGTAAGCCAGAAGGGACTACTCTGCAAGTGCCTGGCATCTTGTGTAATGTGACTAATGGAATTTTTTTCTGATTAATTTTCTGTTTAAACTAGAACATACCTTTAAAAAATAATTTACTGTTGACCTGAAAACAACTTACTCTGTTGTTTATCTCTGAATGTCTTGCTTCAGTCCCTTCACTGAAAAACTTAGGTCTTCAGCATTTTTTACCTTCACGCTCAGTTACAGACTAAGCAAGATACTTAAATTTTTCTCAAAGCTCAATAAGTAGAGCTTTGGTGTGTGTGTGTTTGGTTTTTTTTTTTTTCCCCACTGTAAGGCATATCTGTCATGTTCTATCAATTTTTGAACACCTGATTTACCAGCTTTCTTGCCTTATGGACAGCAGAACAGGACACAGATTCCCTGCAGTGATAAAATCCACTCTATATTTACTCTGTTTATTTCTCTATTCAGTGTTTTCTGTTAGCTCTTCTAGTCAATATTGTATGTTCCTTTTCAGCTGATTAGTGTAATAAATCTCAGATTGGTTTCAGGACTGTGTTTTTCCAGAATAGTTTTGTATTTGTTGTATATTGCCTGTGTTTTTTGCTTATGAGTCTTTTCATTGTGTGCTTGGCCTTATTAAATGCAACCTGCTATACTGGACCAAGTAATTGAATAATTCATAATGGGTATTATTGGTGATGTGTCATGTCCATTATTTACCATATCCATGTTTGTCATCCTCAGGTTTCTGAAGTTATGTGGGCCAGGGCCAATGTTACAGAATCTATAGAAGTAGAGGATAGCTTCTTACCTTTTATGCTGTTTTGAGGATATTTTGCCTTCTGCGATGGTCTGTTGTCAATTCTGTAGAAGAGAAGGTTAAGAGAAAAAATAGGTTTTGATGATTTGATGCTTTTCCTGTGGTTCTGAATGATTTTCTTTTTAGCATTCTATTTAATTGAAGTGTCCTGCAGAAGTTAAAATTTATTCACTGCTTGCTTGAGCAATGAATTTTCTACTCTTAGAAAAGTGTATTTTGATTGTCTTCATAAATCCATGTTGTCTGGCCTTAATTATGTCAGTGTCCTTTAATCAGTGCTGTCTGTTTTAGCCAATGATTAATATCAAACAGAGTGGTAGTGTAGCCACCTGAGTCATCCTGTTTACCACTGTACTTAAAAGGTAGCTTGCATACAGTTCTGCATCTTCTTTAATATTGCAAGAATTAGAGAAAATCAGCATTAATTATTCAGTCAACCTGTTAATTTTTCTTAAGATGTAGTTACTGGCACTGAAATTAGCTAGCTCTAGTAGCTGCCTGTGGAATGTTTTCTTGCTTTTGGAAGGTGAAGTTTTATTGTCTTGATGTAATGTTGCTGTTCTGTGGTGGAACACTGCTGTTAAATTCCTGTTCCAAGTTTATTTAAGGGGAACCCAGTTCCTTGCACTTAAGCCTGTTCACATTATATTTCTGTTGTGTTCTTTGGTTCTCAAAATTTTCAGCCAATTTTTATGTTAAAAAAGTTGTTTCAAACCCACAGTAGCAACAGAAAGGGAAGGATACTTTTCTTCCTAAATATCTCTGATCAAACAGTAGACTATTTAAAAATAAAATAGCTGTGTATAGGAAGTGGTATATCTTTTTTCCAAGGTTTAGGTTTCCAAAGTTAATAAAAAATCTAAGCAAGCAGCAGCCCCAAAGCTATAAATTGCAGTGACAGTCCAAATCCTTAATTTTTTTTGTCTGTACGAAAGATTAGATGGGCAGACATGAATGCAGTCATGGCTTAGACTCAGCTTGGGATGCTAAGAATCAGTTTATCTCTGTCCAAAACAGCAGAACATCTTGTTGAGACAGATTGCCATGTGGTACAAGCTGAAAGAATTCTGTAATGCAAATGTCGGAATTTAACATTGCTTGAAAATCTTAACTCCAAGTGCCCGTAAGGGACAAACCTTAAAATGGCAATTTCGTGTAAATATTGAAGTTGAGCAAAGTCTGGAAAACATGGCAGTTTAGATCTTTCCAAGTTTCTGAAAAACAGCTTTTTGCTTTAGGTATTTATTAGATAGCTATATATTCTAAGACCAGAGCTTGTGGCCAAAATGTGCTATGCTAATTAAGACCTTTCTTAGATTATTTGGTTTTTTCACAGCTGAAACATCTTATGTGTTTTAACACACAGATCTACCCAGTATAATCATGTTCTGACTCATGTCAAAAGCAGATGTTTCTGAGAGCTTTAATAGACTAGCTGGGTACTAAATAGTGAGCTTGAAAAATAATTAAAAAAACATGTCAACTTGGTAAAACAACCATTGTACCTAAAGCAAACCAATGAAATGAGTTGAGTGTTGCTGATAGCAACTTTGGTACCTATAATATTACCTGTTAATTGTGAATGAAAGCCGCTTAAAGGCTTAATGTTATTGGATTACATTTTGCATTTGTTCAGAGGATGGACTTCTGACTTCCAAAGCGCTAAGCTGCTGACAAAATGAAAAGGAAGTTTTTTCCCTTGCCAGTCCACAGCTTGATAGTGGGGTTGATGTGATTTCTTCTCTTTTCAGTCCTGCATGCTGATAGTGAGTTGGTGGCTGTGGTACCACCCCAGGAAAATGGAGTTCCAATTTATGAAGCTATTCCAGTTTTCCCCAAGTATGCAGGAAAACTGCAACTGTAGGGTTGCACTGGTGCCTTGATGAATAATTGACCTGATTTGAAGAAAACCTTGGAGCAAAGGTTCCCCTTTGAAGGAGTGGTGGGCAATTCTCAGGTAGCATTCTTGGCCAGGCAGTGGTGCTAACTGGACATCATCAAAATACAGCCTCAGTTTCTGGCCTCAACTTGAGGCTGTCCCTTTGTGCACTTGCCCATATAAAATTTGTGGCTGTGCAGATTCTTCAATCAATAGCCATTAATTTGTAGAAAATCTTGATTTACAAAACTCCAGCAATTCAGAAAGGGTCTTTTCCCTCATCAAATTGTATTGAGGAGGAAATGTGTTAGGTATATATTATTTCTGTGATTTACCATCCTTGATTAATAAGGGGGCAGCATAGATAAAAAAGACCAAAATTAACATTTTAATAATTAATATTGAAGCTTAGAGCCTAAGAAAGTTATCTAGATAATAAAGATCTGATAAATTTGTGACTGTTCCTTGGCCAAAATAGTTAAATTTATGACTTGGTAATTCATTTTCTTTTTTTAATTCCTCACGCTTTTTCTTGCCTCACCCTGACTCTCTCCTCATGATGTGAGTGCCACGTAGTCCACCCCAACTTGCCATTCTGGTTAGTACAGCTTCTCCTTTGCACACCAGCTGTGTGTGCTGTGCAGTCCCTGTCAGAGGTTCCTCTCCAGTTTGGCTTCTGTGCTCTCACCTTTTGGCTACTGCTTTGTGAACCAGCAGAAGCAGCACAGTTTTTGCTTTCCCTATCTTGGCCAAGTGTATTCCTCTTGCGCACTTGCTGCCTTAGCTTTCTTGAGTCCCTTTTTCCTGTTTGCCCTCCTCCCAAATCATTACCTGTTTCCAGAGTGCCTTCTTTCCGAGGGTTTCCTTTCAGCTTTGTCTGTAATTTATTTCTTGGTAATGCTGCCTATTGGAGTAAATTCACCTGTTACACATACGTGAATAATTCACAGATCTGTTTTTTATTCTGTTTTTTTTTCCTCCTGTTCAGCTACAATTTCATCCACTTACAGATGTCTTGCTTTCAATTAAAAATTCATGCACAGATAACTTCTAGGGAGGAAGTACCTTATCTGAATGCAACACAGAAGGGGAAGCCAGCAAAGAATTCCCAAAACAAAGCTTGGTGGCCAAAATGAGGGACAAGGAAAGCCATTTTGCAGCTCAGTGGGATGAGATTAGCAGGCTTTGAGTATGCTTGCAGGCACTAAAATGCTTAGGAGTCTAATAGAGAAAGATGACACATTATCCTCGACTTTTTGGGGAAGGAAACCCAGAGGCTGAAGAGAGTGGGGCCCAGTGGGTCCCAAACTAGTAAACCACTCAATCCTAACTGGTTTTTAGTGCTTTCTCCTTGCATCTGATGCTTTTCAGCTGTGTTTTTGTTGCAGTTTAACATACTCTGTGCCAGCCTTTTTCATACTACTGATATTAAGCTAACTGATCTCAGGAGCTGAAGATCCCAGGTTCCCTGGTAATCCACATGGGTTGATTTGAAAGCTCTCCCCCCACATACCCCTCCAGCAGAAGGGTTACAGGCATCGCAGGAAGCAAAGGGACAGGCATCCAATTAAGGCTATTAGGAACTGCATTAGAGGCTTTTGTCTCTGCCAAAGTGTGCACGATGGTTTGCTTGAATTGCCCCACAACATTTTCACATGTGGCTGCTGTATGTCTTTGTTAGGTACCTAACCTTGTGTTTTGATTTGCAGAATCATGAATGGATATACTGTGAGTGTTCTAATGAGCTGTCTGGGGCTTCAAAAAGGCAGCCGAAATCAGACCAAAATAATCTCAGACTAGGCCTGTGAGAATAGCTAGATATTTTTGTATTAGCCTCCGTTGCAAGTAATGGGGATAATCCCTTTTCATTATGTAGAGTTATTGTGAAAATAAAAATATTACAGTTTTTATATAAATTATATTGTGTATGGGAAAAGGTTAATATGGCATGTAGTAAAAATTCATAGCCAAATGTTGGTTGGTAAGTTTAGGCTGCAGGGAGTTTTACGACTATGTGTATTCTTATGCCCAAAAGATTTGAGTAAAATCTACTCAAGCAGGTTTTGCCGTTTTGTTTTGTTACATTTTCTAGCTTTTAGGCTGTTTGGTGTGTTGTTTGGCTTTTCTTTTTTTGACCTTAGTATCATTACTTCTGTAGCATAAAAAAAAAAAATGTTTCCTTTGTTTGGATTTGTCCTTTTCTTCAGTAACTAATACGCTTTCTGCTTCTAACACCCCCCCCCCCCCTTTTTTTTTTCTTTTCTGTCACCTTTTCATGCAAAGTGTAGACAAACTTATGAAGCTCCTTTATTTAGTCCTTGGGTCTGTTAAGGAAAAGAGAGGCAAAGCTCCCTCCCTCTCATCTGTCTTTATGAGTTTTTGAAGTCTAATCAACCAATTTTTGTAGGTAATGCTTCAAATCGTGTTTTCTTTAGGTTTTGGCTACAGTGTGTTTGTTTTGTTTTTTTTTTTAAAACAAAACTTCTTCTGCAGATTTTGTTACTGCCATTGCTGAAAGGAAAGAGGAGCTGTATTTTCTTACTACAAAAGACACTGCTCCAGAACTGCCTGGGCTGGACTTAGCTCTGACGGAGAAAACTTCATGGCTGTCCCTTAGTGTTGCTCTTTCCCTCCAATATGGCTTCATCTGCCATTGTCCATACACTCTTGATACATAGGAACTTGACCAGACCTTCACTAGTGTCTGTAGGACCTTGGCTAATAACAATGAAAGTAGCTGAAGTCTTAAGTTGTGCATTATTTTTCTTAATAAGACCAAGCATGAGAGAAATACTGTCATCTGCCTGCAGATTTAGGAGGATGTCACAGCACTGCATGTACTCAGTCTTTAGAAGGCTTATTTTTCAAGAATGAACAGTGGAAATTTCTTGAATACTCTGCCACTCAACTGGCAGATCTTGCTGTAATTCTAGTGGGGTTTTATCCTCTTGTAATTGTCAGGAAGCTGCAGTTCTGTTCTTACAGAAGAGGATTATGCATAAAATTCTCTGTGTTTGGTTGTCTTGTGGTAATCACTGATTTGAAAAGGGACTGTACAAATTGTTTCTTCAGACACCCTGATTGAGTGTCCTTTTTGAGCTGTTAAATTTAGGGAAAAGATCTTCATGCAGTTACTCCTATATTAGTAAATTAATCTGTTGGAGAGCTGACGTGGATTCCTTAAAAAAAATAAAATATTCCATGTAATCAGTTTTTTCACTTTGCATGACAGGTGTGTTTTGTATTGTGAAGAAGTTTATGAAAGACTGTATTAATCCAGTTATTTTCGTAGTAAACTTTTCTTCAATTTTTCAGGTTCACGCTTTTTACAGAAGAGGAATAGAACAGGAAAAAATGGCAGCAGAAACTCAGACACTTAACTTTGGGCCTGAATGGTGAGTTTTTTCTGTTTTGCGAGACTTTGGAACCTTGTCTAAAATTTAAAAAAACCCTGAATTTCTGTCCTTTGGTACTAAATTGATTATAAGACTGAATGGGATAGAATGTTTTTGGTGTTCTATACTGCTTCACCTCAGTCCCTGGCCTGTGATGGAAAACAGCATTATAAAATTAGTCTTCACTTTGTAAATTGGCATTGTGTATGAAATGAGTTGGCTTTTCATGTTACGGTAATGTATAACATTCACATTGCTACCAAGTATCTGAGGGAGAAATAATGTTTATGATCTGGGAGATAAATGTCAAGGCAAAGTGAAAAAGACTTACTTGTTTGGTCTTTCCATGTGATACATATTATTAAGGAAGTTAAACTCTCTTTACTGGATTTAAATCTGTAGCTAAGCAAGCTTCCCCCTCCCCAGTATTAAAAAAAAATAAAACCAGATATGGAACATGGTAAAAGTGTGTGTTTCATGTCATAGTCTCCTTTATGTGTACACTGGAAAGTGTCAGGAAAAATGCGCTATTGTGTTGAAGGGAATCCTTGGTATTGCATAATCTCATGTCAGCTGTTAGTTTTCCAGCTTGTCTGACACGTATTGTCCTGGCTTTTGCTAAAGAGTAGTTGCAGAGGTGTAATAATGGTTCAGTATTTGTTCCAATTTCTTGTTAAAGTGTTGGTGACTGCAGTTACAAACAAGAACTTTGGATGGTGTGGTTTCTGAAGAGTGATGTGGTCCTTAAGTGTGTAAATGGGAGTGGAGTGGTTATAGGAAATACAATTGCTGCATAGCATGTGGTAAGACTATTATTGGAATAACATATTCCTGCTGACACATTTTTATACACAATGTACAAAAATTGGAGAGTGTTAAACAAAGAAGACAGACGTGATTTGTGGCCTGGAAAATAATGAGAGATGTCAGTCTATTTTGTTAGTTTGAAGGAAGCTTAAAGAATGATTTTATCACTATCTATAAATACACCCACCAGCAGATATTTTGTGCTGGAGTGCTCTTCAGCGTAAGACAGACATGATTAGATTCATTGATGGATGGAAGCCAAAGTTATATTAAAGAGAAGGGGGAAGGCAACTCTAAAAAAAGCACATATTTTAACAGTAACTTGATTGCTGTGTCATAGGGAGGGGACTTCAGTCTCCCGTTTAGTTTAAAAACCAAATTAGGTAGTGTGCAACAGTATATATTTTACTTTGGTGAATTACTGGATTTTTACATTAACAAAATTCTAAGATTTATAATTATTCTTTTGGGTTGCAGTATAGTCATGTCTGTCGTGTATGTTGTTGTATCACTTAATAGTCAAACTCTTGGTGACGTTTGATTTGGAGTTGAGCATTGCACTGAGCCAGCCATCCAGTCCTTTGAGTAATGCCTCCCCAGGCGGTTTGGTTGGAAGTGCTAAGTAAAGAAATTGCCACTGGGGGGCACCAAACTAAAAAAAATAAGATAACTATTTGACTTGCAAATTACTTTTTGCTTTCTGTTTAGAGAACAATAAAACAAATCAAAGCAATTCAATAATTAGGTGAAAGGTAGCCTCTGAATATTTTTTTTCTGAGCACCCTTCTTTCTAAGGATTTTGCGATTACTGAGAAGTTTTTATTGTTTTACTTGTCTAAGATGCACATCAAGGAGAATGTGGAAAATGTGGTGTGGGTTTTATTTCTTGACACATCCATTTGTAAAACATACCCTGTATTGTTAAGTTTGAGGAATTTGGGTAGCTGAGGAAATGATAGTATAGAATAAGACTAATCCACCTGTGGAGTGGGAATGGTATCATACAACTATAAGATGTTATCTGTAATAAGTTGAGTAGCTTACCTGTGTGGGATGCAACCAAACTTAATAGCATATGTATCTGTTCGTGCAAGTTAGATTACTGCTTGAAATGTCTCTAAAGTACAAAATATAGCCACACTTTACAATTTATTTATTTTTTTAAAATTGAGATGATAATCTAAATGATGTATATGTTCTCTGAAAAATACCATTAATTTTAAGTTCTGGAAAAGGAATTTGGAGTAGAGTAACAAGAAGAAACCTCATTGCAAATTTTACTGTCCTATACTACTTGTTAAATTCTGTAAAACACCTGAATAAACTTCTTCCTTAGGTTAATGTTTGCCATGCTGTCCACAGTGTGGTAAGAATTTTTCTTACCAAAAAGCTGTTGTCATTAATTTCTATGGAAGGTGTTCCAACAGAATTTCGTGCAGCCAGTGTAAATAGCTTAGTCAAGGCTTTAACTTGCAGTATAGTCAGCATGAGAGTTCTCCAGGGGATGAGTTGAATTCCCTGATGTGCTCATGGGATGTTTTTTTTTCTTTTTCTGCCTTGGCTATGGGAAAAATGAGGAAAGCTCTTTCACCCTTCTTGTTGAAACATGAATTTTAGAGTTTTCAGGTTAAGGATGTCAATATCTTTACTTTCAGGATGGGGTTTATTTCTTTTGTGTCAAGTCTGTAAACATGCAGAGGGATGATAGCATAGGTGAAGACACATTCTCCTCAACTTTTCATTGTTTTTTTTTTTTTTGCTTCATTTTAGGCTGCGAGCTTTGTCTAGTGGCGGGAGCGTGACATCCCCTCCTTTGTCTCCGGCTTTGCCAAAGTACAAACTAGCAGACTATCGCTATGGGAGAGAAGAAATGTTGGCACTTTTTCTAAAGGATAATAAGGTGAGCAGGAAGAGGGAGAAAGCCTGGTGTGTGTATTCCTAATGACAGTCTTGTAATTAGGAATAGTTATTTGTGTATTGTGATTATGGGCAAAGAAATTGTGTATCCCTTGGCAAAGAACTGAAGAGGTCTGATTACGGGGTTTTTTGTATGTGTGCTTATTTGATCCCGCTCTTAACTTTGTTCAGTAGTTTTGAATCTTTTTGTCACTATGGGTAACTTCATGCACCCCCAAGAACAAAACCTGATTGCCATATTCAGGCCCACTGCCACAGTTGACTGAGGGTTAAAATCTCCTTGTAGCTGTGTGGATTTGCTTGCCTCAGTAGGATTTTATTTAATACAGTGTAAAACAGTTACTTGGTTCAGCTTGAAAGTTGGGCAGTAAATCATATTAGCGTATCATCTAACAAAGGCAAGAACTCCCCATTTATCCTGACATAGGGCAGTTCACTTTAGCAGGTAACCAGCCCGATGAGAGCAGTCCTCAAGTTGTTCGTTTCTCTGGGACTCGGGGCACAATCTACTAGCACATGCAATACAAAGAGAGCAGCATAGAAAGTCAAGAACTTCCCTCTGTTTTCATTTCAAACAGAGGTTCTTGGTACAAAAGTCACGTTTCAGAGTGTTTCAGGCAAATGATTTGTACATTCTGCATTTGTAAACACTAGGTTTTTCTTTAGATGGTGACAGAGGTTGGTTTATTGTTGCAGCAGGCACATAGTGATTTGGAAGCCTGAATCCCTTCCAGAGCCTTACCCTCCAGTCAGGGAGGGACTGCAAGAAATTGTCAGGTTGTGCCTCTAGCTTTGCATATAGATGTGCACACATACCTCTGTGTTCTTAACCCTGCCACGACTGGGCTGACATCTCGTACAGTGCTGGGACACCTGCATTGCTTACGTACAGATTCAAGGGTGTTGAATGTCAAATATTTTTCTAAAGCTAAGTGTGTTACAGCTTAAAGCCATGCTTTAACGTGCAGAATTATCCTGCTTTACTTGGAGAAGCTGCAGTTTAAACCTTGATGTTATGCTTGAATAAGTCAGCCTGTCAGAGGTCATTGTTTTTTTCAGTTGTGTATGTTATATCAGATGATGCTAAGACCTTTTCAGTTGCAATGGATTCAGAACAACCTATTAATACCCTGTGTTACAGGAAGCTCTCTGATAGTTATGAATGCTCCAAAAAAATATCTCTCCCTGTGAGTTTGCCAGAAGGGCATTATTATTAGAGTATATCTTGCTTTTGATATACCCATGTTTCCATGGTGCTGAGTAATTCTAGTTATTGAGACTGAGAGGACTCTTGACACTTTCTAGTCAACTACTAGATGTGTTTTTAAGATCCTTTTTTACTGTGTCATCTTAATCTTTGCTGGATGAAGATTAGGCAGAGTTGCATCTCTGATTAAAAGATACTCTGATTGAAAGCAGGAAGAGTTCCGCTAGCATGTACCCAAATGAAAAAATAAAACCCTATGTTGCTTTGCTTCAATTAAAATTTGGAGAAGTCTATCTCTAGAATTGCAAACTAGATATTTTTGAAACTGTTCTCTGTTGGCATAGTTGGAGCTCACTTGGCTGTAATTGCAGTTTCTTGTCCACATGCTCAAGGTCACATCTGCTGATGGAGCCTTTCATCTGATGATGGACTGATTAAAACTTAGTGTTAAAGTTTCTCTTGATTTAAATCATCAATGTTCTCTGCTGAATAAATCCATACCTATAGTTTATACTTTTTTTGATTCTTTTGTTTACTGCCCCTGTTAGTTATAAATTGGAAATGCTGACTTTAAATCAAATACAACTCTGGTGCTACATATGATTATTTTGTTAATATATAAATAAAAGTCTGGTTATAAAAATGCATTGAAGTTAAAGTAGTACTTTTTAAATTTACCAGATGAAATTTCACTTGCTTCAGATTTGTGCTGCAGTGATGTGGAAGTTTTAATTCTGATGTGTGTGATCTGGATACTTTACATGTTACAGTTGCGGGTGGTGAATGCTTTCTGTGTTTTCTCTATATGTTTTTTATTGGGAGGGGGGGTCATAAATTTGCAGTGGAGTTACACCCACCCCCAGTAAATGTTACTGGACGTAGTGGTGTACTGGGTAGATGGAGACAGAGTAGGCATTTTTTTGTAAATCAAATTGTGGCATCATGCCTGAAATGGAAATACTTGGGTATATTTGTATGCTTTTTTCCTTTCATACAGATACCTTCAGACCTTCTGGATAAGGAATTTCTGCCTATTTTACAAGAGGAGCCCCTGCCACCACTGGCACTTGTACCTTTTACAGAAGAAGAACAGGTTTGTATCTTTTTTTTTTTGATATCTTTAGATTGTCATTAGTAGAAAGGTAGAATAAAGAGTATGCCTCCATTAAAAAGCGTAACATTTGAGATGAGTAGACTTCAGGGAAAGAAGTTACGAAGGCATACTGCCTTAGTGTAAAATTTGAATTCCATTCGTGTTCAATTAGTATCTTAAATTTCAACAGATACTTTTCATATGATGTTCTGTTGATGGCAGACAGTCACCTTCTGGGAATTATTACCTACTTAAGTACACAGCATTTTCAGATCAGTTTTTGGACCACTTTCTTATAACAGAAGTGTGTAAGTTCTGTAACTTCAGCCCTTCTCCAAAGGCCACAAAACTGAAGTTTTTTGACTTAACATTTTTTAGGAAGTTGAAGTACTCTTAACAACTTAGTATGTAAGCAGTTGCTTGATTATTTCCTTGTTTGGTTTCTACAGGTGTATAATTAATTTGTGAACAAGATAAGAGTGAGAACAGGTAGTCCACAAAGATTCCATTTCAAGGGTGATTGATCCGACTAGTTTGAAAGCTGTTGCTTTAAATTTGATTCCTAGCAGAGGAAACTGTCTGGCCCACTCTGGATAAATGCCTCTGACTTTTGACTCCGAGTTGATTCCCTCTTTGTCTTATGGCTGTCAGAACTTCTGATTTTGCAGTTGCTGTCTGATTTGCCATATTTTTTAGCACTTTTTTACCATAAGAATATGTGGTTTGACTTTTTGTTTCTTTTCTAAGAGAAAGGAGTGTGTTTTTACAGACTTGAGTGTCATTTGATTTTTGCAGGGGTGGGAACATTAGTAATAGTTTCTTAAGTTTCAGAACATCCTTCTTCCTTTGTCCCATGCTATTGTATTCCGGAGTTTTTCGCCATCTTTAAGTGCCTGGGTATTCTGGTGTATCCTCTTCACCTCTTCTGGAATTCCTTTGTTTTCAGAGTAGATTCGTATTTCTTGTGTCTTTTTAGGATACTATCCTTTTACATCAGATGCTCATAGTTTAGTTTTTAATCAGCAGTCTTATTAAGTTCAGTTGAACACACTGTAGGTACTTCATGTCATAGTCTTAACAGGCAGCTGAGGTTGAGAAGGTGCTTTTAAGGGAAATCTTATCCCAGTTGCCATTCTCCAGCGGGAGCAGGAAGGATTCAGGCAGCAAGCCCAGGAAATACTCAGACATACAGTGGCACGCAAAAATACTGAACCTTGGTGTTAAAATACCTTTGGACATTTTTTTTTTGCTGATGCATAATGCAGTCCTTCAGAGAGTAAACTACAAACCTTTTACAGTTAAAGGAGATGTTGACTTCTGGTGATTGTCAAGATACTCTCCGAGAGGAATAATACGAGTTTAGGGTTATGGTATTGAAAATGTGCCGTGTAGTCTCTTGGTACAGATGAGATGGTAAGTGCTGCTGGGCTTCAGGGATATGTGGTCCTTTGCTGCAGTGCCCAGTGTTTCATCAGCCTTGAAAACTTCTGAGGAATTAGTGTGCACTGTGTCTGTTTTTTTCATGCTCCTTTTCACCTGTAATCATATGGGATCTTCATGGTCAGCTTAACAGTTCTCTGTAATCTCCACAAAAATCATAATTTGACAGACTTCAAGGAAGTCTTTCCTTTAGTGCTTTCTGGGGACCCAGAAGATGTGAAAAATCTGGTTTTTCTTACCTGAAAATCTCCCCCACCCCCTTCATGACTGATTTGAGATACTAAGGGAATGGCATTACTTAAGCAACCAGAAATTCCTGGTGTTTATTCCCCGTAACAGAAAAATCATTATTTATTTTAAAGAATCACGTTCAGAATAATCTTGAAGTGCATATTAATAGCTTTAGTAGTGCCTGCTACACACTGCTGGTAGCGATACAGGAAAGTTCTTTCACCTAAGGTTGATAGGAGAGTTTAAAACACCTTTGTGCCCCCTCTGAATACTGAAGAGGGTATTATCCTCTCAGAACTTGAGGGATGGAGGTTTGGGGGTCCTGTAGAGGACAGGCTGCTCTGATCAGAACACATGTGCTTGGTTCAGCTGCAGCTGAACACTACCCCAGTCAGGCTTACGCTGGACTTGGATTCAGAACAATTCTTGCTTGCAACCCGAGAGTTACACACCTGATAGCATTGTGGTTGTATGCGTAGTATGTCAGGAAGTTGTCTCAAGCTGATTAAAGGTGTGTTATCTAGAGGTGGATGATAGATATTATCAACTATATGAATTAAGCTTAAAATCCGTTTAGTCCAGTGGAATTTAACCAGATACAGCTACAGTATTCCCTGTTACAGGATATGAATGTACTTTGGAGGGAGTTACGGTTCCTTTTTATTCTTTTTATGTAGAAAGTCACTTTCCTGGTGATGAGTATGCTGAGCTAACATAGAGCTCAACTGATTTACCTTCTAAGTTTTGTTATATGACATGGTAGATTTGTCTTAAGATCTGTTTCCACCACTGACCACTGGCAATATGCAGCATATGTGTTCCTTTGCCTTCACCCATCCCCCCCCACCCTTTTCCCTGGTTGTGTTGGGAAAGAGTTCAGTTGACTTACCCTTACTCCACAAGCAGGTAAGACTATCCCAAGCTCTTCCTGAATATAATGGAGATTTTTTTTTTTTTGTGTCCTCAGTGGTTACATTTCTGATGTCTGTTTCTTAGGATGTCTTCCATTTGCTACTAAAGAATTAATTGAGCCCCTGTTTGGGGGCAGCTTTGCTCATTGGTGTGCATTGTCAGGGATGGACACTGAAAGTAGAATGCTAATCAGTAGTAAGTAAGGTGTTTTTTCAGTATTTGACTTTGCTTCTTTGTTCATTACTCTGTGGATTTACCGTGTGGATTATTATCACTATGCTCATTTACAAGGGTTGCATCTTCACCACAGCAAGGTCTACAGAGGGGAGGGAAAATTTGTTCAAAACTTAGGTAGGCAAGTCAAATAAGAAATTGGAAAAGGAGGTGAGATTACTGTTTTGTTCTTACTGGAAAAATAAGACATAAGTTAAGGAATCTGCTATGCAAGACAGTGAATCTGATCAATAGCTTGAAGTTGCTTCTGTAGTAAAATATCTTACTGCTTCACAAAAAAGCAGAAGTGTCAACAGCAGGAAAGGTGATCTGCTTGGAGGCCAGAGGAGGTGGTTCCTTTTGAGTGGCTGTTGAAACAGTTGCTTTAAACTGTAAGAGCTAGCTAAGAAAACAACTAGATTTACTGAAGGCAGACCTTTCTATTTTGCCATGCATGACTGGATTATTATTTTTTTTCCCCTCTCAAGTCTACTTAATCATCTTTCAAAAGAAAACTGGTAACTACCTTGTAGGAAAAACATTTCAAGTGAGCTTGTTTCTGAAATGGCTTAAAACTCCTTCAGATGTCTGTTGGCTTCGATGTTAGCCACTTAGATTTTAAATAATATATAATAATTGCTTGTCTCATCGTTATCTGAAAATCTTCAAAGTCATAGTAATTTAGATGAGTTTGTGTAAGCAGTTTGCCTCCTTTAAGTTCCTATCAAGAAGCCTGATGTGCCAGCTGTTTGGAGTCCTTTGAATTCTATTTAAAACTCACATTCAAAAAGTGTGTGGGAATTCAGGCTTGCTTGTTAAAGTTTCTGAATGTCTTCCTGAATTCTTTGGCCCAGTTTTCCAGCTACTTGTGCTCAGAGAATGGGGCCAGAGTTGGTTGTAATTATAAATTCTTTATCAAAATAGCTTTTTCTTTAACAATTATTTAATCTTAAAATTGAATTTTACTGGTGTTTGTCTCTAAAATGAGTATCACTTGAATTTCAGAAGTCTTAAACACGTGTAGTTTCCCCCAAAGCCTGCTACTCCTGTGATATATTTAGAGGGGGGAAAAAACATTTATTTCTGCAAAGGAGTTTGGTAAATGTAACTTTAATAAAGTTTTGTTGCTCTTTATATGTACCTGCTTTGCTTAAGAAGTAAGTTTAGAGTTGGTATTTATTAATGGTGTCAGTGGGCAGGTGCCAATCTCTTTTTTTGCAATTGAATGTCTGTGTTTAAAGCTGCTGATGTTCCAATTACTTCTGTGCTGGAATCATTTGGTAAAAGAGCAGGTGTTCACTTGCTACCTTTAGAGCATGGGAATTTCTGGTAAGTTGGAAAGACTACTATTGACCAGGATCCTTTTTATAGACTGCTTCAGCTACTCATGTTTCTAAGGAATCCTTTTCTGTGTTAGTCAGTTGTAAAGCATTTGTAATAAACATAAGGAAAGGAAAGCTGGTATTAAGCTAAATTTAGGATAATGGTAAGTGTCTGGTTTTGTTTTTAATAGAATCTCACCTTGACACTCTCTTCTTCTTCGCAGAGAAATTTCTCTATGTCTGTAAACAGTGCTGCTGTCCTGCGGTTGACATCACGTGGAGGAGGAACGGTGGTAGGGGCTCCTCGAGGTCGAAGTTCCTCTAGAGGTCGAGGTGAGCTGTTAGTGGCATGTGCCGCAATGTATGCAGGTGGTCTAGGTTGAAGCTTCTGAAAAATGTTAGATGGAGCGTGGTCATAGCCAAATTTTCCTCATGCCCAGTTTTTTTTCCCTTAAAGGTTTGAAACCTTTCCAGTAAGGTGGTGTTAGAGAATGAATATTGTGTTGATGATTGTTCTGCACACCTTATTACACATCTGGTACCTGTTATGTGCCTTTGTCAGATTGATGGGTGTGGAAAAGCAAAAGGGAAAGGTAGTTTTGAGGTGGAATAGGAAATAGTTTTGTTCAGAATGGTTAGAAATAACTTTAAAAGGCATAAACCAAATTTATAGGGAAAGGGGACAAAAATCCACAAATGTATTTAAAACATTGTAGTAGTTTAGTAGTTCAGTTCTGTGTTCTGAAAAGTAATTTATATTAACATCCTGAGAATAAACAGGTGAAAGGGAATGGAAAGACATAATTGAATTTGAGAGAAATTTGAGTCTTGCCAATCTTAGTGCATCGCTATAGTTGATGTCTTATCCTAGGTCACTTAAAACATTTGCAAATGAATTGAGAACCTATCTTTAAGCTGTATCACTAGGTTCAAACCAAATAGTTAAGTCCGGAATTTTCTTAGCAGTTTCTTTTCAATGTGCATATTACTGTGAAGACCATTTTGTGGGTTTTACATGTAAGTTTGATGGGTTACATTTTGAATGTAGAAGCTAATATCTTGGAAATATCATCAGGAGTAATTAATCATGTAACCTCTGTCTTTGCAGGTGCTTAGGTAAGGTTTCTTTTGGGGTCCTTTGTAATTTAATTCTAAATGTTCTTAACTGGTGGTATTTTCGATAACATCTTTAGAAATCACTTCCATACATAATTAAATGCTTGACCAGAATTTGGCCCTGACTTAATTTGTTCTCTCATTTCTGTTCTCATTCTTTAATTCTGTTTTCTTCCTAACCTACATCTTTCAGGTATTTGTAGATTGACATCTGTCCTCTTGTGGTTGCTTCCCAGCTAGGGCGTATACATTTAAAGTTTTATGAGGCTATCCCTGGATTTCCCTGTCACTTCCCCATTATTTATTGTTGTCTTTGCCCAAATGCTGCTTAAAATTTGGTGATTTGAAATCGTATGACCACTAGTGTGCTGTATAGTTTCAGTACCAAGATACCTTGACAAGTTCCAATTTCCCAGCCCCTTTGTTTTTGTTTTTTGACATGTTATCTTTTTTGCTGTACCATTAACAGTGAATGTCATCCTTATGCAGTGAGTAGTGGGTTGCTTTTTTAATTGCCTGCACTAGTTTCGATGAGGTCATAGGGTTAAATGTGGCAGAATAGGCTTCTAATACAGTAATTCTATTATTGAATCTGTTTCTTGTTTGGGAATAAAGTTTGATTCATTACATTTCAATGGACAGAACTTAAAATCTATGCAGTATTATTAAGACTGTTTGAAAGCTTCTACTGCATATGTTCCTGTTTTTTTCTATTAATTGTTAAGGTATGTTAAGAAATACTAGCTCAAGCACTTTGCAATATTAATCTTTCTCACTTAATTTTGTTTTCATCCTCATTTGATCTTTTTGTCTTAATTTGTATGAATTGTTATGTGCTGTGCTTGTCAGGCTACTCTGTCATTCTTACCTTCTGCTAAGCTGTAAAGGATACATTTCTCCAGTAAATTTCTTCAGCAAATTACTGATCTTTCCCTCTTTCATGGATCCTGGTTGCTGCTTGTTTTTTCCACTCTTCCCCTTTTTTTTCCGTGAGCAATTAGTCTTGGGCTTTAGGCATGAGGAGTCTTCCCAAAGTTTCTGTATCTCAACAAGCAAATGAGGGCTTCTGCCAGGACAAAATTGTACATTTTCTTGTAATTATACATGTTATGGTCTTGTAATTAAGTACTTTGTTTCTAATATTTACGAAGAGCCAAGTGTAGGACTGTTGTCGTCTAACTTACAAAACTAACATGTTGCTTGCAAGTAGCAAGCTTTAAATGCAGTTCTGGTTTTTCAAGTTACAGTGAAAAGGACTTGGCATTTCTTCAGGGTTTGTTCACCAAGTGAACTGCTTCATGTAACAGTTGGAAAACATTTTTCTTTACTGCTTTGCAAAATGGCCTGAGTTCAAAAGGTTATCTGGTGTTTTTCATGAACTTTACATCACTGTACGCAACAAAGCTGCTGCTGATCAAATGTGGGCTTCGGCTTTACCAAAGCAAGATTATTGTCTTGAAGTAACTTGCACAACAGTAACTTCAGCAAAAAATTTGCATGTACAATTAGATTTGTTAATTAAGTTCCCTCACTGAGGCACAAATCACAGAATTGTGTTCCAGCATTTGGGAGGGTGAGAGGGACTCTGTGACAGGTTGGCAAAGGGAAGAACGGATGAACTGCTGGTAAAGGAAGGTTATTGTTAGAATTCTAAATGTGACTTCCCTTATCAGTATTTAAAACTACAACGTAACAGTAAATATTTTCCCAATAGTCACTCCAAGTCTTACTGACAATGATTATGTTTAGCTGATGTGAAAGTGATAACTGTGTGGAAGTTGCTTTGATTTTTGTTTAAGTTTTTTATGACTGTGTGTTGAAATACAACTTGGTGTTACTGGTAAAAACCATTTGCAGCCGCCATCACTAATACTGTATGTGCCCTGTGTGGAGACATAAATCCCAACCATTTTATTTAATTCTGAAGTTATATTCTCTAAAGAAACAAAGTACTTGCACGTGACCTTTTTTCTAATTGACTTGTTTTCCTGGGAGCTCCCTGTGGTGTGCAGTTAAGCTCTGTGCTTTGTGCTGGTGGGAGTGGAATGTCAACATTCATGAATAAGAGCCTCAGATGAGGAGAGATTTAAGTAGTCCCTGGAATGGGCTGTAAGCTTACAGGCGCTTTGTTTTGTAGCTGTTCTCCTTTTTGGTTGAAATCCTTATGAAGGGTACTTTCCTTCCCATTAGAGTTCTTCTCCCTTTGTTTTCCTGTGTTTGCTGCTGTCGGAAAATGAGTATATAGTGTAAAAGTGGAAAGTTCTCAAACAGCAGTAGTTGAACTACGGTTGTCCTGCTCTTCCCACACAGTATTATGGCAATGTTTGTAGATCCTAAACTCCAGGCATGCTGTAATTTCAAGAATTTGCTTGTTGTATTGTGTTCGGGATTTTTTCCCTGTAATGACAGTTAGAATGATAGTGAGTGCCGCTTTTGCCGCCTTGTTTGTGTATTGTATTTTGTACTTAAATCCAGACTTGTCTGTTTTTCAGGTTAGAGACTTTAGTCTGTTATGATTACATTATCCAGTGGATTGAGGTCCTCATTCAGAGCTTTTTAAGAAATCATTGAAATATGACACAGCTGCTCCATTCAGTTTTTAAATGGAAGGGTTTATTGACATCTGTTGACTTTGCATTCAATACTTTGTGCAGCATCTACGCTTAGAAAGCCTGCTCTTCATGTGCCAGGCATTTTTTTGGAAATGCCCTTCTATTTAAAATAAGCATGTCATTCTAGATTTATTAGCCGCAAAACAAAAGCCAAGAACTGCAGAAACAGAATGGTGAACACTGCGCTTATATGTGCATTTTTATTCTTTCTGCAAGCGTTTTTAATATGTGCTGTTATCAGTATTAACTGTGTCCTAGTGTGCACTTTCAGGTCAGACACATCTACGCAATACTTGCTGAATAACTGACTTTGTACTTCACAGTTTTCTTTAGCTACTTATATTCCATAGCTTGCTACAATGCAGTATGCTCCTCGTGCAGTGGTCTGCTTGGTTTCTGCTAGAGTTGCACACGTACTTCTGCCGGGTGCTGTTGAATGGGCACGTCTTGTTACTGCACGGAGATGGTGTATGTGCCTTGTAGAAGGCAGCTGAGGGTGGCAACACAACCAGAGCAAAGGTAGCTTATATGTCTGCTACTACATAGTATCACTTCAGCTGGGAGTGAGTACTGTGGCCCCTCAGGCAGCCTTAAATTGAATTGCTGAGATAGGTTTTTTTGGACCTTTTTTGAGATTCTTTCAATTCAGACCGTTTCAATGGCTGAGCACAACTGAAATACTGATGAACACAGAGGGGGGTAAGTGGAGAGACATTTCTCAGGCCATTGCCTTATATACTTTTAAAGCTGTCATAAGCCATGCTGCTGTTAAAACAACTCTGATTCTGTTCTTCCCCTTATACAGGACACTGTGTTTGCTGATGAGATCTCCCCTATTGCCAGCCTTCTGGCTCTGCTAGTTGTGTGTCCGCTATTAGTAATCAGTGTGCATTCATGCTTGCTCACACTGCAAGGTGAGCACTACAAATGTTGCTGTCACTCATGGAAAAAAACCAAACCACAAACAAGCAACAGTGGACAGCCAGTTCTGTTTCTGTTGGAAAAGTGTGTGCAACTTCCCACCTCCACTACCTCAGAGACATGAGTCAGTGTGTTTGTTCTGTTTTTGTCTCTGCCTGTCTGTGGCTTTCTCTTGTGAACTGCTTTTGCTTTATCTCCTGTGAGAGGAAGGAAGAGAGCTTTCCTGTAGTGAAGAAACTAGGCAAAGATTGCCATTGCATGAGATGCCTAAAATTTCTTGGGCTTTATTTGTGAAGAATAGCAGCTTGAAGTCCTTTTCCGGGATCTTAGGGGACCCATCATGTCTTAACTGGATCAACATTGTGCTGCTTCTGGTGCTGTATCACATCTTTACTGTTAATTGCCTTTGCAACTTACTTTGCACTCGTGACTATGGTCAGTCTTGTATCAGACTTGCCATAGTGAAAGGTGTTTGTGTTTCTCGTACAGCCGTAAGTCTGATACTAATCTCTCCTCTCTTGCCTTGAGTGCTCAGTCAAATCCTCTGTCTTCTCCTGTGTTTGTGTAAGAACAGCTATGCTGAGTCAGGCAAAGGCTTGTTTAACTCAGTAGTCTGTCTCTAGCAACAGCCAAAAGAAAACACCTTGGCAAGAGAATAAGGGCTGTGTAAAAATAGAGGTGCAGAAGCATCGCATATATACTTAGCTTCTAGACATTTGCAGCTCACTGTATTTCCCAAACCAGATGTGGTCTCTGTGTTTGGTAAATCTCAGTGTTTTTTATCTTTTGTGAGTTTGTCCGGTCTCCATCTGAACTTGAGCATCCCCAAAACTCTGTGGTACTGAACTTCACATCTCTGTGACGAGGAGATCTTGTCACTGAACTGTTTTGCTGGTGCTAAAAACAGGTTAGTTTTGTGCAAAGGGGAAGTTTAAATCCTGTTTCTGAAGCAGGAAGAGAAATTGTACAGACATTAGTTTTGTAACTTCCTTATACACCCTGCAACCTGTACAGCATGGTACAAAATCAGTGTGTATTTGAAGAGTCTGACTGGATTATCTGGGAATCACTTTTCTTTTTCTCTGCCTGGAAGGCAACTTTTTTTTTTTTGCAAGAGAATTTGGTATAAAGCATTAGGGCAACTCTTGCAACTACCTTGTTTATTTCCATTTTTTTAGAGCCTCTTTTCATAAGTCACTGAAATGCAGTACAATTCCGTGATGCATCCAGGGGCCTTGAAATACTAGAGGTAGAGGCTTGTTGTTACTTTCTTCAGAAGACTACAGAGATTGTCCATTCTTAAGGTGTTTATTTTGTTATTCTGTGTAATTCCTCTGGATCCCTGGCCAGGTTTGCACCTCATCCTTTGAGGTGTGTGTTTTCTTGAAGCTAGGAAGAGAGACATATGAAAGGATTGAGGTGTTTGGTAGTTGCACAGCCAATGATTTCCTTTATCAGGTGCTGCTTAGGTTTTTGGACTTGACTATGGAGACTGCATGTGTATGTAGGAAAGGCATTATCTCACAACCAGCTGATTGATGAGTTTTAGTTGTTTGTAGTGTTTTCATGTTATCCTTGAAATGGTAGGTTAGCTGGTAAAAACCTCCCATTTCTTCTGCTGTAGCACTTTGTGAAGCAAAAGTGTGTTTATCTTCTGTAGATCTGGAAATGTCACCCCAGCAATTAATCTAACTAGTGCTGGAAGCTATCTTGAAGGCCTGAGGATGTGTGTGGGTGGTGTTTTTTTCAGTTGTGTGTATTTTGTTGTTTGGGGTTTTTTTTCCAACCAAACACCCCATGCCTACCCAAACCCTGCAGATGTGCTTGAGGATACATCTGTAATTTTTTGGCTTGAGGCTTGATACTTGGGATCCACCTACAGAGTATTAATTTCTTGAAAAAGTGAGGATAATTTTTATTCTATAGCTGTTGGGTTCTTCATATAAACCTATAGGCATCCTGTGATCCTTCTTTTCTCCCCATTGCTCCTGGGGGAGCTTTCTGCAGGGAATCACTAGAACTTAATAGCAGTGAATCTTCCATCTCCTTTATTAACCTTGACAGCAGTAATTATGAGTACATCTGCAGTGCAGTACCATTCATTATACTGGGTTCCGCTGTTAAAAGCAATCTGATTTTTATGAGTGTAAAGTACACATGTACTGTGTGGATGTTGTGTGAACAATGCATGCTTGTTTGGTAATTTCTGTTGGGTAAGTATCTGTGTTTTGTGTTTTTCTGCACAGTATTTATTTCAGAATTGTTTGCCTGTTCTGTTTGATCCTGTGCTTCTTGATAAGAATTTTTACATAAGACTCTTTCTTCAGTCTTTCTTCCTTTTTCCCCTTTGCCCCAGATAATTTCACTGGGGCTTAAGAGTGCAAGATTAGTTCACAGGGACCCCAGGAAAGGGAAACCTACCTGATTTTTTCAACTTCTATTATTATTTGTACAAACACTTGTGTTTTTTGTCTTTTCAGGCAGAGGCCGAGGAGAAAGCGGTTTCTACCAAAGAAGTTTTGATGAAGTGGAGGGTGGATTTGGGCGAGGAGGGGGCAGGGAAATGCACAGATCACAGAGTTGGGAGGAAAGGTAACAGAACTCTAGCTCTTGAAGTTTTTTACATACATCTGCTCAGCTTTTATTTGTGCCTTTTGACTTAATAAAAACGCTTTAGGAAAGGGTATTAGGTGTATCTGTGAGTGGAGTGTCTGAATTTCTAAGTTGGAGTCAACACAGTAATGCTTCTAGAAACTCAGGAGCAAGTAAAAACATTTTTGCAAAGAAGTTTTTTGCTGAATTCCTGGGAAGAAAGAACTACTTTAAGAGATTGTAAATTACGACAGTTGCAGTGAAAGTTATGGGTGAAAATATGGATTGCGAAAGGATTCACTTCAATTTTAGTCTCAGCATTGTTGATGGTACTTAGGGTCAAATTTCAAAACATACCTAGTTGCCAAAGGCAGTGTTCATGAAAATTTCAGTTGTCACTGGGACCTTTAAAGATACTGTCCATCAAGGTCTGATTTTAAAAAAGCCCCGTCTCAGAAAAAAAAAAAAATTTCCATGCCTAAAATGAGTGGAATAGTTCCAAAACCTTATTTGAAACTTCTATTCTACCTTTCTAGGGGAGACAGACGCTTTGAAAAACCAGGGCGAAAAGATCCAGGTATGGTTTTGCTACTGTATGGGCTGAAAATGGGAGGGAGGAACAGGGTGTGTTTTGTGGAAGGGACCTGTATGTACATAAACCTTTCTTATTGCTCCCAGTATGTTGATGATACAAGATTCATGATACTGTGCCAGGCTACTTAAATGTGTTCTCAAAGTTGTCTTTCTTGTTTTGTGGTGTTTTCACTATTAGATGTTTAAATGTTTTAGATAAGAAATATCTGCACTAAGTAGGTTCTGTTTATTCAATTAAGATGTGATGTCTACAGCTGGAACAACATCCCTGTACCTCTGTGAAAGGAGTAGGTAGTGATTAACAGGTGTGCTGTGGCAATATGCCTTTTCAATGCAGCTTTTCAGCTTTTAAAACATTCCTGGTGTGTGCTCTTTTGGTTTATAGGACTTCTGGACCATGTGAACTATTAATTTTTTTTGAGTGTTTGCTAGTGTGAGGTAGATCCCAGCAGCAATGTTCTGAGGTTTCCATGCTGATGGATTTGCTGTCTGTCAAATTTTTTGAAGTCATACAGATCTTCTGTTCATTCAGGCTATTGTCTGGTCCCCCTCTCTGCCTTTTCTTTTCTGTTCTGTTTCATAAATGCTTCACCCTGGCCACATTGAGGCAGAATACTGGATCTTTAATTGTGACCCAGTATCTGTCTGAATGTTCATCTGAACTTGGAGTGGGTTGTCATCTTGGAGATGAAACGTATCTATTTAGGTAAAATCTGTATTCTGAGAGTGGGAAGAACTTCCTTTAAAGTTCTCCATCAACTGGTTGTATGGTAGCTACAGTGATTTTCTGCTTCATAGGTTTATGTATTCATTGTTCAGTGGTATGACCTTGCTCTTTTTCCATGGCATGTTTCCACATGCATGTACCATAGCTGTGCTTAGTGAGAGCTTTTGTACTAGTAAAAGTACAAAAATGAGTCTTGTCTTTTTTAGGACCCAGAGGATCTCTTGGTCTTCGCTGGAGGAGTCTTAGCTAAATATCCTCCTTACTGAATATATTGATAAAGCATAGGTCAGAGAAGACAGTTGCAGGTCCAATTTCAAGACAAAACCAAAGAGATTCAGTTGCAATTAGAAGTTGACAGGAATGTATTTTAATCCCTGCTTAGCTATCGGTGGTTTTTTTGGTGAGAGAAGCGTAAGTTTTCATTTTAAGAACCTTCCAGATTACCATGGTGGCACATGCCTTGAGAGTCGTAAATTACCATGTTTGCTTTCAAAGCTCTCCCAGTCCTCTCTCCACATAGGACATTATTTTTTTATCTATTTTAAACAGTGCTTTTTTCTGGTTTTTAAGTTGAAAGTTAACACAAAACTAAGATGTTGCTTGTTTTCCTCGTTGTTGTCCTTAAAAAGAGGTTACTTCTAAAAATAACTTGAGATTGGTCTGAGATTATCCATCTTTTAAATGCCAGTAGTGAAACTTCAGACTTTTAGTGTGCCTTTATATTCAGAGACCTTTTGGGAAAAAAAATGAGAATAGGAAAAAATAAGTGCTACTGAGATTTCAGGAGTGCATTTTTTACAAAAGACACACAGATGTGAATATATATCCCACTGTTGATTCCACTTTATTTAGCCCCTTCCTGTTGTGATAAAATTACAACACCTCCAGATCCAGACTATAGAATGCACCATGTGTGATCTAGACTGTGATAAAAATATTGCATGTCAGTTTAGGATGAGATGTATCTCTCAGCTGAAAATGAGAAGAATTTACAGTATGCAAGATGTACTTACTGAAGCTGACCTGCCTGGAAGTGAGGGTTAATGCTTCAGCTAGTATAGGGCCTGTGTTGTTTATAGCAAGTACTAGTGATCAGTACTTTGGAATACATCTTCTGTGAACCATTTTCTATAAAAGATGGTGTTCATGTGTGCTGTGGAAGTCCTGGTTCACTGTGAGGCATGGTGTACTTATTCTCAAATCATGAAGCTTTCTGTAGCACCTGATTGCTTCTATTAAGTCTCTTGTTCTATTTCTCTTCTATTTTGATCTCACTTGACTGAAAGCTCTGTAGCACGTACGATAGAAGCAAGAGACCTGCAATCTTTCTGAAGTTTTGTTAAAACAGGTTTTTTTATATTAATAGTAGTTTGTCTGCATATTGCTATGTTAGAGATTAATGTCCCAGTAAGCGGGAACATCATTCCTCTCCTCTTTACTTTCAAAGAGAAATAAGGTGGAGAGCACAAAATTGTTAACGGAAGGTATTGGTCTGTTTTGACTCAAGCCTTAATGAACAAGTAGTTACTGTTACGTAAAGGCTTTCCAATGACAAAATATTTTGAGTGTGAGATAAGGATACAGATGTGCCAAAAGAAGTCCCACATTAATACCAAGCACTAGTATACCACACAAAACACTGGGAGAAGCAATAAGATCAAGGAATGAACTGACATGCAGTTTATAATTCAGGCCAGCGTGCTTTAGCAGAGGCATGTATTGGTTTCTGTTAAACTCCTTAATGTAAGATTTTATTCCCCAACTTTATTGTACTTCAGTTTTTCATTGCTCTTTTGTAGAGCCTTGGCTTAGCCTCAGATTACATAATTTACTGAGTTGCCAACTTTTCATGTTCTTTGTTCTGGGCGATCATATTCCAGAATTAATAAGAGATCTATTATTAAACTGTTCTGGGCATTCATAATGGATGACAGTGCAAGAACCCCTCTATTAAAATCACGAGATTAAAAAAGTAATAGACCTTCAACAAAGAATTACTTCTCAAATATGATCAACACACTTAAGAACAACTGTTCTTAAAAATTGCTTTTCCAGTGCTCACAACAATTTGCAAGTTCACATTTGTCTAATTCACGACATAAACAATGTACGTTCTTAGTTTCAGTATGTGAATTGAAGATGTACAAAGTATTTGCGAGTTTCTGTTGCCCACTGTCACAGTCCTGATGGACTTCATTGAGAACCCGAATCCCTTCTGGAAGGCTGAGGCCATTAGCAAAGAAAATGATCAAGTTTTCTTGATTATGGCTCTCTTCTAGAACTGCAAGATAGCTGCTTAATTTTCTGTGCAACCTCTTGACTAATACCAGCTTAGTAGCTGAGGGGATTTGATTAGTTACCAGCAATTACACACTGGTAGTAACTAGTTGTAATGTAGATTAAACAAGACAGTAAGTCAGTTGAGCAACCTGACTGAGTTCTGTTCAATGTGTTTTTTGGTTAGGTTAAGAAGATGAATCTAAAAAGGGTGTCCAAGTGACTATTAAAAGGATGTTGAATTTCTTTGAGTTGCTCTTACCCCCTATTCTGCCTGGCTTGTTTTTCTTCCCTACCTCACTAGCAAGAAGTGCATCCAAAGGAGCTCATCACCAGCTTGGCCTTGCAATGTTAGTCAAAATGTAGAGTGCAGTTTCGTTGCATCACCCCAATCAGCAATTTCTCCAGGATTGCTTTCCAGTGTTGGGCCATGCCATGTTTCCAATACTTTCAGACATCCATGGTTCATCAGCTCTCTAGAACTGTAAAAGCAATAGGGGTGTTTTGTTTACCCCTTGTTCTGCAGCTGTTCTGAAGTAACTACACAGTTGTTTGACTAATTTGCTTCTGTAGTAGTATTGAGCTTTACATTCCAAAATGCAGTATTTGAACATTGTGTTTAGTGTATACTAAACGTATTTTTCTCTTTATTCTTGCTTTTTTCCCTTGCTTTTGAACCAAATCTGTAAGTAGAAAATTATTTAAAAACCAGGACAACTTCAAAGTATCAAGTCATGTAGAAACCAAAGCAAGCTGCCCACACTTTGATTAGGTGTTAATAGAAATTAGAAATAGCTTTTTATAACTTTGGCTCTAAATGGTGGGATTATGGTACTGTCCTGTTGGGATTATGTATCTGAATTTTAGAACAAGTGGTTTGTCTTGAGATTGGAGTATGTGATATATGGGAAAAACAATACCTCACACAGAATATTGCTCTCGTCATAAATGTGTTTTCAGACTTGACACAGGAATCTGTTCTACTGCTCTTGTGCTGGTTCTTAATTTGTAAGGCCCTTCTCAATGTCTTAGATTGATGGAGAACATGGAAATGACACTTGCAAGAAGTACTTAATTATTGGTACTGATATGAGGGTGGAAAAAGGATCTTTAGTCCGCATATGCGTCAACAGCTAAGAAAAGCAGGGATGAAGACAATGTAACTTGATAGTGTGTTGCTGTCCAAGCTCCATAATATTAATGAATGCTTTTACATAAAATTAAATTTAAAAAAGGATATTTTCAGAGTATCTGTAGTAAACCCAGATCTGTCTGAGGTCTGGAATGTGGGGAGGCAGTACATATCAGTTCAACAATATCGGAATGAGAGTTGAATTGCAGTGAAAATGTAGGCCCTCTGCCTCATTCCCCTTTCCTGTGTGAAAATGCTTCTGTGGGACTGCTTCCAATTTCCCCAGACCCTAAAACAAAGTACCTTGTTGCAAACTTTTTTTGGGTGGTGAACACACTTCCATTAACAGAGTTCTGGGGCTTGAGAAGAATTCCCTTAAACAGTATCTCATCAGATAGCTTGAGACTGTTTTTCCTGCTCCTGACCACTTCAGTGAAGCTAAAAGGATGCGTATTTGGTAGTGTATTATGCTGTTGTCAATGAAAGTTGTGTTTTATGCCACCTTGGTTTCTGGTAAAAAAGTCTTTTACACTTGATGGATAACTTTTACTTTATTTTGATACTTGTCTGTGCAGGTATGAATGCATAATAGGCACTGCTTTTGTTGAGAGCTTGGAAATAATTATCCATCATTCTGTTTATCCTTTAGCTACTTAAATTAGGAACTTCAGAACAGTGTCTTAATTGCAATAGAGTTATGAGGCACTTAAATACAGAAGTCTTGTGTATAGTTTTAATTTTTTATTTTAAAATTGATTCAAGTGTGTCTAAATATTTTTGTGCTGTGTGTACAGGCAAATATTGATGTTAAAAAGCATAAAATATAAATGGATGCAGTTCTTTTCATGTATATAGTGCACCCTTCTGGGTCAGATCTACTTGAGACAAGCAGCGCAAAGGTGAGAACATGTGGAATGTATGGTCCTTTTAAAAAAAAAAAAAGTACATTAATTCATTTAGAGTAGTTTGTTTTCCACTGCTAAATAATTTACTCAGTGTTTCCAGACACGAAAAAATTTCCGCTGCAGCAGCTGTCATATACGTCAAGATTTTTTTGATAGTGTCTTCATAGACCTGTCTTGAAATGAGATGTTCTCTTATTTGGCAGAAGGAAGAACTACAGTTAGTATTTACAATTTTGCTTAATAAGCACAGCAGGAGTGCTTTTCACTGCCATGAGAGATTGGCAGTACTTTCTAAGAGTGAATTCGGCCATCTGAAAACTCATATAACTCTGTATCCCCAAAGAGTTAAGAGGACAGAAAAATTAGGATCTTGGATTAATAGAGTTGCTTATACCAGAATTAATATATTCACTGAATTACCCTGTATTGGTTTTGGCTGAGTTTTTTGTTCTGTGGTGTATTCCATTTTGTCACAAGCTGGTTAATTATGATTTTGGTCAGCTTTGGGAGTTTTGAAGGTCTCTCCTTTCAGGGACGGTGCGGCTTTAATCGTAGTCTGGTGAATTTGGCATGTAGCTCTTTTAATTTCCAAGAATTAGTACTGTGAATCTTGTACCTGACTTTGTCCTGGGTGGTTAATCCAGCCTTTCCTCAGTTTACGTGGGCACACCAGTTCTCTTTACTCTGCGTATTATGTTGTAATCAAAAGGATGGGAGTACAAGAGAAAGATCACTAGAAGATGGCAGGGCAGGCAAGGAAGGAAGGTTGTAAATGGAACCTGAAAGTTTAATGTATTAATAATTAAAAAAGCACAAAGTTCAAAGTCTGCTCTCTTTATTCTGTGAGGCCTGTCTCAGAGAGCTGGAAGCTGTCAGCATGCTGCCCATTGATGCGGATCTCCTTGTCAGTCCTTTTTGGACTCTTTGAGTCAGCTGCAGCTGGGAGCTCAGGAATAGCCTTGTCAAAATTCTCCATCTTGATCTGATATTCACCTTTGGCATTGCGGGCTAGCACAGAGGCAAAGCGATGGTACAGCATGATCTCTGAGGGGAGGTAGGACGTTCTCCTTTGACACGTTTCTCCTGTGCCCTCCTGCACAGCTGAGAGAAAGACAACCAGCTCAAAATGCTGAGCAGCTTCTCTTTGGAGGAGAGCAGCCAGCGGGCTGGATGGGGTGATTGAATGGTAGTAGGTCAGTGGGAAGATGAAAAAAGGACACTCATCCGAAGTAATGCTGTCTAGGTGGAAGTCAACACTCGTTTGGTGCAGCTGCCCATTTTCTTGTTCTTGGTAGAGTACAGCAGAAATTTGGACGCTAGTTAGTGGGCTGGAGCGTGTGTTGGCCACCTGGAACATAAGGTACAGCTTTCCCTCTGTGTGCGTCACTACGGCAGAGCGGGTGAAGCGGATGGAGAATGCCCGATTCTTGGGTCGAGCGATCTTTGCCACAAAAGCACCTGCATTGTGGAAAAGGACAAACTGAAAACCAGCACAGTGCCTGGATTGGTTCCCTGCAGCCTCTGAGCTCTGTGAACCAGTCCAAAGGAACAGAAGCAGGCTTGGGTGGACATGGTCCTTCTAGCCTCAGCCTGCATGTCTGAAAACTGCTAGATTGGCAGCACACTAACCTGTTCTTGTTTTAAAAATACAGCATTCCTGAAATGGTTCTTTTCCTAAACTATGTTCCCCTACTAGTATTTAGAGAATGAATTGTAGCTGTAGGAAGGAGAGCCCTTGGCTTGCCACGATTTACTGTAATTGGTAGTAATACCTGATCTTGGTGTGCTGCCACTGGAGAAGCTCTTTGTTAATACACGGTAAACTAACCTGTATATTTTTTAAGTCTCTTGAAATACTTTAAACCTGAAAATTACTTTAAATAATTTTAAATACTTTGAAATAGCTGTGACATTGTAAAAGTTCTCATTACTTTTACATAAGGTACTAAGGAATATGCAAATGCTGACTTAAAGGTCAACAAAAATACTTCAGCTAGACAAAAGTAAACTTGAAAATCAAAGCAAATTGACTTTAAATATTGTAATTCCATGGAAAAGACCTGAAGACATAATGGTATAAGAAATAAGTGATTGAGAATAAGTGGGGGTCTGCCACAAGTATTGCCCAATGCATAGTGGAACTCTCAAGTCCCTATCCTGCTGTCGCCTACTTTATGACTTTTGTTAATGAAAGGAGTTTGAACTTTTACTACTACATAGCCAAAATCTTATTATCCTTGTAGTGACTGACCTAATTGTTCGTTCAGATATAAATATGATCACTATTCTAGCTCCATTTCTTAAATCTTAATTGTTACACCTATTCTGTTTAAAGATTAAATATGAAGGATTACCTGTGATGAAGGCTTCCAGCATGAGCCCCAGGACCATCTGTATTGCAAGCAGTGCAATAGCACTGGGACAGTCCCCGCTTGGGAACATAGTGCCGTAACCAATTGTGAGTTGTGTCTCCAGTGAGAAGGAGAAAGCAGCTGTAAAGCTGGTGATGTATTTGACACATATAGTATGGTTGTCAGGTGGAGCATCATGGTCCAGCTCCAGGTCCCCATTCATCTCAGCCAGAAAATACCAAAGCACTGCAAAGACTAGCCAGTGAATGACAAAAGAAGCAGAAAAGACAAGCATCATCCATCTCCACCGCATGTCCATTAATATTCCCCATGCATCTCGGAGGTATGCCAGACTTTTTCCTTGGGCACCATCCATCTGGAATGTGCTATGTCCATCCTTGGTCACCATCCTCAGGTATCTTTGGGTCAGTAGGGGAGCACTGGATTTCGTGTTATTGCTCTCTATCATATCAGTTGTCATTGTCTAGAAAAGAGAAAAAAAGGAAAAAATGTGATACAGTGCAGCGTATTTGTATTTTGCCTAACTTTCACAGATTTTGACACATCAGCAGGGGTTGAAATGCTGCAGCCAACAAAGGAGGGCTTATAGATTGCAATCCAGAGAAGATTAAGTCAGGAGCCTGGAGAGGAATTTACCACTCTTTGTGGTAATACTTTGCTAAAAGATTAAGTTTAAAAATCTGACTGCTTCTCAAGTTTTCCCTGCTTAGTTGTTTAAATATAACTTTCATACTTTACCTTCCTAAATTTACATTTGAGTTGCATGTTTTAATTCTTTAGGGGTGGGTGGGATGTGATTAGGCATGCTGTATCGGAAAAGAAAATGAATTTTGTCTGATTGTATCAGTTTTAATAACTTCTTTAGAAGCATAATAGTTTACATTTTAACAGTATAATAGTTTACAGATACTATTATGAACACTGTTAACAATAATGCTATGGAAATAATGTTTTTTATATTATTTCGCTAACATGTTCATGCATGTTAGGGGAATGCTGTGGTTTACCTAGTAGCCCTTTCGGACTTTCCTAGCTGAAGGAAATGACTGCTGTCTGGGCCCACCATGTCCAGTTAAGCAGAATTCCAATATTTGGGGCAGAGCTGCTTCTGGGAGTCTAAGGTTGTTCGTGTAAGGATCAGGTGGAAAGAGGGCAGGAGACCAATGCTGAAAATATACTGTGATGTAATTTGAAATCTAGGCTGCCAAAGCAGTGTACTTTTTATTAGTGACCAAATAAGAACATAGGACAGCAAGTGTATGGGAATTAGGGGTGAAGGTGGAATTGCAAATGTGGGAAGCAAAATGGATAGTTGTGGGTATTTGACATGTTAGGCTCCTTTATTTACTATTAAACCTCGAAACTTGCCAAACTTGTCAGAGATGCTCAAGTGTCTTTTGAAAAGACACTGGCCACTCAAATCCATAAATTATATAAATACTGAATATTAAAGTTCACCTGGGACACATTAAAATTAAATACAGGTTCATGTAAGATAGACTTCACAATGTATACAGCCTACTTAAAGAAGATTGGGAGGAAGCTTGTTTGTAGAACGACAGAGGATTTTTTAAAAAAAATAAATTCTGCAAATCATAATTATACATGGTGTATTTAGTCAGCTTTGGTTTCCTATCAATTTTGACCTTTCTTTGAATTACGACTGTTTCAGTGTATAATACAAGTGTACAGACAGCCTAGAGGAATTGGATTTCTTTTCTCCCCATGAGTGCTGTCTTAGTTTTATCTTGAAATGCATTAGATCTAAGGATCCTGAACTTCAGAATGAATTTATGGAAGGTAAAAATCTTTCTTGTGATGTTTGATGCTGTAAACCAGCATGTTTTGTGACTGCTTACTTGATCTTGTTACCAAATTTTAGTAAAGACAGAACATTCTCTTTTGTTTTCACTTAATGCATGCTGAAGTATGGGAATTGACATGGCAGTGAATATTTAGGTAAATTTTTTTTCTTTCCTTCTGTAGGTTCTCAAAACCATTCAGCTATTTCTTCTATTCATGTAGTCAAAGGAGGTAGGGTAGATGATGGCCTGAGTGGGATTTGGTGGTTTTCCCCCCATTTTTATTTTTCATTTCACATCCCCTAGAAAGGAGCGTTTTGAAACAGCTCCCTGTGCTGGAGAATACAGTGGCCTTACTGAGATTTTCCTGGTCAGTAGTGCCAGGTTACATTTCTTGGGGGATTCTGATCATAGTCCATTCAGCTTATAGCATGACCCCGCACCTTCATTTGAGTTTGATCTTTCATCTATGATACAGCTCTGTAAATGAGTTTTCAGTCTTGCTGCACTGTTACAGAATTTAAAATAACCTGAATACAGTTTTAAATGCTTCAGGAGCCAAATGATTAGCAACTTGTCTGTAGAACAGAGTCCTTGTGCTGAGATTTAGAAAAGCCTTTCTTGGATGCTGTGAAGGAGCTGGAAAAAGGGGCTTCTCCGAATGGGAAGAATGATGGGGACCATGCTTAAAATGAGCTGTGGACGATGCCTTGGTTTTATCATCTTAGGATAAGGAGTACACACAGTATTTGTGTGAATAGAGAACACCTGCAGAACAACATGGTTCTGGGTGTAAACATCATGCATTCTTGAAAAAACAAACAACAAAACGCAAAACCAAAATTGATGTGTTTCTGTAGGTTCTCATGGTACTTGGAGGGCAGCATCTGCTTAGTAGCTTCCAAGTAATACAGGTTTGCAAAACAAACAAACGCTGTGAGAATTAACCTGATACAGACTGGTTGGTGACAGAAGCCTTTTTTCTACAGTGTTACATACATTAAGGAAAAACATACTTAATGTGGTACACTTTTTCTTTGCTACACTTTGTGTCTTCCATATATCAATGCTAAGGTAGTGTGCTTGGGTGCCACAGACTTTACCCAGAGCAAAACGCTGTGAGCATTGCAGGGTCTCAGTTTTGTCAAGGAGCTTTCTTGGGAGCTGATTGATCATTTAATTTTGACTTAAAGCTCTGAAAAAATTTAGTTAGTGTTCATTGTCAGGTTGTTTAGGATCTTTTCTGTGGGGGAGGATCCATTACTGACAGATTTTGAAGGTACTTGAGAAAGAGAAACTCCGTTAGCCCCCAGCAGCACGATTTACAACAGTCTTGTGTCTCTGCTCCATGGGACTCCCAGCAGGGGAATTTGCCTGCTAAGGTTAACCAGGTTACTGCTCTGGTCTGATTTGATATATAGGCCTACTATTTTTATTGTCTAGGACTGTTGAAAATATTAGGCTTCTAATTTGATGGCAGTGATAGCACTGGAAGTGTGTAAGCTTGAGTTCCAAAACAATTTGGGTTCTTTTTTTTTAAAAAAAAATCTTATTTGATTTTGCAAAAGCTATTGATAGCTTTGAGCCACAAGTCTCAACTTCTTGGGGTGGGGAAAAGTGGGTAAGAAACTGCAGATAGGTTCCGAGAGCATTGCAGTTGGTTTAGAATAAGAGATGAAAGAACTGCCCTGTGAGAAATAGCTTACTTGGGCTGGAGGATCAGTCCTCTGTATTCTCAAAAGCAAAGTCAATTTAGGAGTAGATGTGACTGAATTTAAAAAGAATTACTGCCTTCTTTCTACTCTTTTTGTTGCCCAATGTAGTAAAAAATACAAATACCTTCTTTCTTTGTTAGTGATAAATTAATGACGTTGTAAAGTACAGTTTGGACCATCTGATGTGATCCCCTGCCTGGCATGTTCCTTGATGTCCCCACATTAATCCCAGTTTCAAACAGTGTATGTTTTGGAAAGACATTAAACTTTGACTTGAAAAGAAAAATTCTGCATTGTTTTTGGGAGTATACTTATCTCTCACTGCTAAATACCTACTGTGTTTTTAATCCAGATTTGTCTAATGTAATCTCTTAACTTAACGTTATGCAGTTTGTCTGGCTTTGCTTTCCCTGGTTCCTGACTTGTGAAACTGTTACAGCTTTGAGGTGTTCTTCCATCTCCCAGCTGATAGCCCTTGACTGGAAAGACTGGAACTGTCAGGAATTACTTTTCTAAACATCTTTTGGCATGTTGACCAGTTTTTCATCCTGCATTCAGTATGTCTTAAGTCTTCCTGTTTCCAGCCTATTGAAAATGTAATGGTTATCACCAACTGTAGTGTGCATGTCTGTTCTTCGACCTTTTTTTAGTCTCTTTGCCATCATTGTCCCTCATTCTGGCTTCTTCCTTCTATTTGCCATTCTAAGACAAGTCAGTTTAGGGTGAGTACTACCTTTTTAAATCAAAGTCACAGTTTCCCTTTTCCTAGGAGTTGGGCAGGTTCTAAACTGACCTGGCTTGCTAATGATTTTTGTGTAATAAAACCTTGCCTTACAGCTCTAGTATATTGCTTGCATTTCTGAAATTCATGACCCAGCATACTGATCTCCCGTGCTCTGTCTTTTTGACCGAGATCTTCCTTGAGTTGTAACAGCCCTTTGTTAACATTGCTGCTTCACGCCACCGTGTTGCTTTCCTCTTCTTTCCTCTTGCTTAGCCTTTTTCTTGACAGAAGCAGCTCAGCTGTTAAAGACTTCAGTAGGATTGTAGGGGGGCTCGTTTGCAGCAGTGTTTGTTTGCCTTCTTGGTTGAAGGTATTTAAAGTGATGCTTCCAGCCTGTTTTCAGCTCAGTATGTTAATGCACCTGCAACCATCTTAGGAGCCTGAGTGCCTTTATGTGGAGCTGTGTTCAGGGTAGACTCCTGCAGTGCTGCCCTACCTGCCCAACTTCTGCTCTTCAAATTGTTCTAATTGACCTTGGAAGGGATTTCAGGCAGTTTTTAGTGTACTGCTTCATTATGACAGTGAAGTAGTCAAGAGTACCTGCTGTTGGGAGTAACTGCAAAAACTGCTTACAACTGTAGCATAATTTGAAGATTTATTAGAACCCAGGTGGTGCTGGCATGACCCTGTGGGAATGTGTACATTCCCTCTTTACTTGATGTGGGTCCACATAATCTTCTACTAGTTTCTGTCATCTCTGTACTCCAAGCTGTGATCATGCAGATGTGTTGTTGCCTCTGCACTTTGCAAAAAGAACAAATATATATTTTTTAAAAGACACTTTCATGCTATTAAAATGTTGGTATTGTTATTAGATTGAGTGGCAATCCTTGAGATGCTCTGACATTAGTATTAGGAAATGAAGTTTTTTTTCAGTCTTGATGACATGACTGGATCATAAAACTTACATTAAGGGACAATCTTAGAAATGTAGGAGGTAATTCAGTTAGAGTAACTGCTTTGGTTGAAAGCTTCTGCTGCAGTTGTTAGTAGGATAGTTAAAATTTCAAACACGTTTGTCCTTTAGGTTTTGTAGCTAACGCCTCATTGAGATGAATGGGAGTAGTTTGTGACAAAACTGTTTTTTCCAAGCAGTCTGCAGAATTAAGATAACAGTTTTTAGGACTTGCTGCACATATAAGCAAGTCTTGTAAAAATGGGAACTTCTAATTTAGTGAGCCCAAGTCCTGCTTTTCAAAGCAAGTGCCACAAAGGATAGGATGCAAGAGCTTTTACTTTTGACCTTCTGTGACAGCTTACTACAGAATGCACTTCAAAAAACCCCAAACAAACAAAAAGCTACCAAAATTTTGGTAAAATGGGAGAGCGTGTCTTTTTTTATTTTTAATAGTACAGAAAACAAGACTGCTTAGATACTTGGATTTTTGGGAACATCTGTAATGCTCCATTTTTTGTATGTGTTTTTGCATGCTGAAGCTAGTGTGAGGATTCATATAAACTCTAAATTCTTGATTCTGAGGTAATATCTGATTGGACCAACTAGTCTGGCCACCTTTATAGAAACAGAAAAAACTTTACCAAGACTTGGCTTAAATATTGTTTAAGGCTTTAAAATATGCTTGTATAGATTAAAACCTTGTAGAAAAAGCTAAGTCCAAAATGTAGTCTTGTTAATGAAGGAGTAAATTCACAGAGGGAGGATTTTATTTGATGTAAGGCTGCAGTAATAGAAGTCTGCTGCCATCCATCTTTTGTGGGAGCTTGCTGGTTTTGAAGAGCAGTCCTGCCCTGTGTGATGCAGACTTTGTAATAGCTTGACTAGAATAACTCGAGTTTTCTGGGATGTTGGAGTTCGTGCTTGATGCCTGTGCACGGCTTCCTGGGCAGCAGTGCTAGCTCACAGTGTGTCCATAAGCACAGAGAATGCATTGATTTGAAAATGATTGAAGATGTGAGATATAATTAGAGATGGTAAAAGCAGGCTTGATGAGGTGAAGCTCACTTTCATTTGTGATGGAACTGAAGTGCTGAGTTATGATGAATGTGACAAGGTGAGGATGACTTTTTCATAACGCTTGGCCAACACCTGGCTACCTTAGCTGGAGGCTTGCAAATGCTCTGTTTCCGAAGCATTGAGAGTCTGTCCAGCACTGTTTAACTTGAAAACTTCCTGAAAAAATATTGCCTGATGACTTCAGTTTTGCTTTGTATTCTGTTAGGGATATGCTCATCTGAGAGAGCGTTTGCTTCTTTTTGAAGGAGGGGGGGCAATCAGAAACCATTTTAAGGTAATAATTTAGCCAGCTGTAGAAAGAAAACTCTGTGCCCTGAAAACAACTTTGATTTCTTTGATTAAAGAATGACAGAACAATTTCTAATTGTACAATAAGAAAAAGAAAAAAAATATTTGCGTACTTACCGGTCTCTGAAGGGCTTGTGTGCAGGAGAAGGGGGAATACCTAGGTTCCAGGAGGAAGTCTGGGCTGGTCTTGTATATTGGTCCCAGCACTGGAGAGAAGCTTCCCACAAGTGGTTGGTAGAGATTTTTTTTTTTTTTTTTTAATTTAAAAAATGGGTTTGTATGTCTCATGCCTGTGTTTATAGTGCTGGGGGGGGGGTGTGTGTTGGTTTTCATCTGAAGCTGATTTGATTGGTCATTTTGCCTGCAGGGGGGCCGGTTAGCTCTGATCATGTGGAAAAGAATGCTGGTTTGTTAGGAGCATTTCTTTACCCAACACAAACCCTTAGCAGCCAAGGAGAAATCCTCAAACACTTACTTGGAGAAGGGGTGCCTTCCCCCTCACCTCCTTAATCAAGATAATTTTTTAGGTTTGTATAATCTGAAAGTTTTATGTTAAAGTTGAAAAGGCCAAAATTCCCCTGGAAAAGCTGAATGGGAAAAGTTCCTGTAGTGCTGCTGAAAAACACACACTTTTCAGATAATTTCTCTCTAACCAGTGTCAACTACTGTTTGTTTAGGTGAAGAGAGACACTAGTGTCTCACTGCTGCTTGTCTAGTGCCACTTCTTCCTCTTCTCATTAGGTCCTGAGCTCCTGAGTGTTGGTCTTAACAAAGCTGGGCTGCAGCTAATGGTACAGCCGGTGGTGTCTGGAGGGTGTTACTGAACTGTAGCTTAATGCTGGTCAGAAGATGCAGATCTGGCCACTTTTCCATCTCCATGTTGCTCCTTTGTGAAAACATGGAATTAATCTCAGATTTTGCTAAAGCCTAGGAATGAAACGGTGCAGATTAAGTGGGTTGCTGATTCCATGCAGTAAACGAAACCACTTTCACTTGTGCTGTTTTCTCTCTTACTTAGCAAATGAGAAGAGTTATTCAGGGAAGATGTTTTAGCTGACTGGCCATGCAGAGTGGTCAGCATGCTGCACTACTAAAACGAACTCTGAGGACAGCTTTGTAATGCAGTAGTATTTCACACTTTTAATTTTTTTTCCCTTGGTGAGCTGTTGACGTGAGGGCTTTGATCGAACGACAGATGTAAGAGGATCTGTGAAACAAAGGCTGTAGTTGTTTTCAGTAAAACTACTGAAGGCCTGCTGGGAAAATTATTAATGTAGACTTTCCTGCTTAGGAAACAAAATCCTCCCTCTTCTTTTTTTATTTTTTTTCCCTTTAACCTTCCCTCAAACCCTAAATTGCAAAATATTAATTCTTTGCTTCATTAGTATGGAACATTAATACATGTTCAGGCACAGCACTAAAAATTGTGATAGGCATAGTGTGACCTTCAGAACGCGGGCAAATAATCTAGTGCAAGGGGACTGCCACCACTGTGGCAAGCCTGTGGGACAGTGTGACTTGCCCTTCACCCTTCACAAAGTTGAACTTCCGCTACAGACATCCCACTTGTGAATAGAAGAGGCTATATTTTTTTTACAAGTAGTATTTTCTTACAAACCATATTTTGTACTGTAGAGGGTGGGTGGTGTCTGATCACAGGTTTTCTAATCTGATTCAAGTGAATGGATTGAAAATCTTAACACAATCATACAGCAGATGAAATAGCTAGAGTATGTGATTTCCAGGTGTGTGTTATGAAATTAAACTCTCTTAACATAATAATAAAAATAAAAATAAACTCTTCTAATTCCTTTGAATTTACTGGTTCACCCATAGTCATGACAGTGGATAATGGTCAGTTTAGCAAAAAATACGGAGTGATACTTGAATAGTATTTCTTTGAGATGTACTGTTGAGATTGAGTTTTGTATGGAGACAAAATGTAAAGCTAGAAATAGACATCAAAACTTTGTATCTCTGTCACTGACTTTGGTTACAAGTGGGTTGCTTCACAATATATGTATTCTTATAATACCCCTAGCATGTCAAATACTGTCCTTAATGAGAAGGTAGTCCTTTAGAAACATTATCTTAAGGCCATTTGTCTTATTTTCCTGTAAAATGAGCTACAAAATTACACATCTAGGCAAAGTCATTTGAATTTCTTTAAAAACACTAGCTGCAAAGGTTTTTCTTACCTTATTAAGGAAGTGTAGTATGCAGCAGAAATTAGAGAGCAAGTCAAAGCACTTTAATAGACTCTCCCTAGTTTTTCCCCTCTTTAGAGGAAGCAGTATTGCTGTAAATCATCGCTTTGGTGTTTATTCTCTCCAAACAGTGACCATGTCATAGGAAACATGGACTGACAGCATGGAGAACAGAAGTTACTTGCCATTCTGTTAGTAAGTCGTCTTCAGAAACGTGTTGCCATGGGGCTATGTTCCAGAATCCCAGTCTTGTTCTTTGCAGTTAGTCTCCCTTCAGCTCAGTGTTGCACAGCTGTAGGCTTTTTTGGCTGGATATCAGTAGGCTCTACTTTCTGTAAACACCATTGCTGGCTTTGTGACAGACTTGAACAGAGGTGCCCTTTTACTGCTCCTTCCCTTCAGGAAGTCCAGTCAATTAGTCCAAGGCAAAACCATAGATTGCATTTTAGTTTTTTCATCCTTAAAACATTGCCAAATACTGACCCTCTGACCTAAGTAATTTCAGCTGAAATGAATGTTCTCAAGTCTAGGAATAGTTTGCAAAGACAATATGCTAGGACTTTGGAAGTTATGAGTTTAGATGTAAGCTGCAGAAGTATCCTTGTATACAGTTTTATCACAGTCTTTCTGTCATCTGGGTAGCTTGATTTTTCTGATCCTTAACCTGTGACAGGCTGGTCTGTCTAATGTTCAAGATCATCTAATGCAGGTCTGTTTTGACACATACCTTGCTGTCTTTGAATATTGCTTGCTATGGTGTTGTAGTACCAGAAACCTTGTGTGTCACGATACACAGCATTTTCTCTCAATTCCACTGAAGTGTAGCATTGGAACAGTCATCTGATGTGACACACTGGAGTGTTGCTGTGTTTAGACAGGTTTCAGAATCATAGGCGATACCATCCTCAGGTAAATATAGTACTGACCCCTTCTAAGCACATATATATACATATATATTAAAAAACCCTATGTTTCTTAGTTTTCTAATGCTGTAGCAATGAAAGTCAGAGGAGGGAGGGGCAGAATCCCACTTGTGTCTGATCCTGGCAGACAGCGTTTGATGGTCTGTCACCTCTGTGGAGATGTGTTTTTCAAGCCCCACAGCAGCAAGTGGGGATGCCATTTTCTGCAAATTCTGAATACAAAACCTGACTTCTATAGTTCAGTTCTTAGGGGCAAACCCAGCTGTCTTAAGGACTAAGACGACCTGAGTTGTTGCCTTGAGTATGTCTATAGCATGTATGTATTTGCAGAGGGGCTAAAAACACATGCATATTCAGTGGCAGAGTAGATTTCACAGTATTGTTTAGGTAACTTTTTTTTCCCCCAAAATGTTTTTGGAAGAGTGGAACAGAGCCTGTGAACTGATAGCTTCCCAGTGTTAAAGAGCTGTCTCCAGAATCTCAACTGAACTTAGTAATGGACAGAAGTAACTTTTTTTTTCTTAATCGTTAGTCTAAAATCTCTCAATGTTACTGAATGTGTGAGGTAGTAGCTGTGAATTTTGATGAAAATAATAGATACATTCGTAAAAAATATTTTTCTAGTCTCAAAATAGCAAGTTGAGTAACCTTTTTCTCTTGGTAACTTTTTTTAGTGAGGAAAAAACGAGTGTGTTGTGCTGCAGAATAAAAATGACATTTTTCTTCTTTCTTGTAGCATTCTAATACAAGTTCAGAAAGAACGAGGCATATTCCTTATTGTCTGGGTCTTAAGCTCATCTGGTCTGTTGGATTGCAGCTCACTCCTGGGCCACTATCTCTGTGTGTTAGGTTCAGCTGACTTGGCTCTGTAGCTCTTGTCTCCTAGTCTTCTACTATGTGAAGCCCATCCAAGGCACAATACTGAGAGGCTTCCCTAAACTTCCTGTTAGATTCTTCTGGGTGATATTTTTCAGACATCTAAAATGAAAAAAAAAAAAAAAAAAACCCAAACCCCAAAAAAACCCAAAAAACCACAAACCACCACCCTGTATTTCCCAGACTTAAATTTTCTGTCTGGCTTGTTGCCTTCCTGTGTTTTATGTGAAGCATGGGAAAACAGAATGTGGTTGACCTTCATCGGCAAAGGCTTATCCATTCCAGATAAGTAAATTTGCCAGCATTGCACCTACCAAATGGAGTTGAGTGTCTCCAGCAATCGATTCTATTATGTTTTTTCTTCAGAGCCAGTATCACCAGAGACTTCCAAAATACACAGTTTTAAAAATTTTGTTCTCAAAGAAGTTATCCTTAGCCACATGTCCCCTTCAATGAAGTAAATGTGTATCTGGGCTATGTTTGGCTTCATAGCTGAGATTGCCTGTTGGTAGTGATGGTGTACTTCGTTAGCCAATAACTTTAGCTTTTTATATAGACACAAGAGGAAGGTGTTCCATTTACTTTTCTGAGGGCCTCAAGTAATCACTTGCAGTCACTCAGGTAGTCATCAGGTTGGAAGAGCTCTTGCATCTTAAACTTTGGGGCGTTTCCTGCCTCTCCTGCCTGCTTGATAGGTCAAGGGCCCTGCCATCTTGAAAATTCTTGTAGAAACTTGTTCCTGTAACAGTAAAAGGGTTTCATGTAAACCTGGAGTATGGGAAACTGGAAACATTTTGGATTTTCTAGTCTGGATTGAATTCCACCTGTACTCTTTCACTATAGTCCCTCTGTAAACTAATATACTGTGGAAAACTTTGAGCTGGAGGAAAAAAACGGGTTTTTTTTGTCTAATGTTTTAAGATGGTGGAGAAAGGATGTTGGTTCTTCTCCAAGATACATGCAAAGTCCAACGATAGCGTGTTTCCTCTCTCCAGAGTGCAATATCTCTAGGTAGGAAGAATTTCTAAGTTCTAAATAGAGGTTTGATATGCCATAAATTTCAGTTACTCCTGTTTCCTCATCTTTCTTATTGAATGCAAAAACTGTGTGATGTGGAGAAAGGAGAATGCAATCTCCTATCCTTAAACTAAGTAACTTAAAAATGCCTCTTTCCACCCCCAGAATCTTAGTGCCTAGTCATGCTTTCTGTTTGTTTTTTCCTGTCTAAGCAAGTAGGCATACTATGCAATCTTCAATAAATACCATCTTGTATTTTTGGATTTTAAGACTGAGAAGGAAAATTAAGTATTCCTTTCTCTAGTACTTGAATACTTTTTTTACAGATAACCACACAATTTCAGGTTAACACTGGTTAATAGTACCAGTGAAGAAGCAGCATCACCATGGTTCCTGTGAGAATTCTGTTGCTACACAGCTAAACACATTTGAAGAAATAGAAAATCCAAAAGTCCTGAAGCTAGTACTACTGTTTATTTCTGTGGTGGTGTATCCTTGTCAGGATGAATCAACAGTGAAAGCAGCATGTATGTCTAGCCTGCGTTACTGGTGTATGTTGTGGATACTTTTTATAAAAAAATTATCATCATTTTGTGGCAAGTGTTGCTTTTCATTAAGTACTTGGGGATTTTATGTTTTAATTTAAATATAACATAATGTGAATTAGGAACTGAAAGACTGTCCTGTATCCTGAACTTCTGGTAGACTTGTCCTTGAGCTTGATCATAGTTGCTTCTAACTCTTAATATGCTGACCTTGACTCTCCAGAAAATGGATTCACATGATGATGTTAACACTGCTGTGTTTTTCCTGTTTAATCCTTAATCCTACTTTACATTTTCAGTCGTCCCTAAAACATTGCAAGAATGCTGTACGTCATACTCGATTAAATATATACATCTCATATTCTTTTTATTACAGAAGTAGCAAATATATTTGGTTTTGATAAAATGTGTATAATTAAGTTTACTGCATTCCCATTTTCCTTTAGCAAGAGCCTTTTCATGATACAGCAGTTTATTCTTTGTGCATACTTTGGCTTCTTTGCTTTTATGCTTCCCTGTGTCTCAAACTATTGTCTTTTCCTCCTCTGCCTTTCCTATCCATGTCATAGTTTCTTGTATGCTTTGCTTTCTTCTGTGTTTTTTCTTAGCCTTTCCCTTCCTAAGGAACATAGGGATATAGCAGGATTTCCTAAATCTACCTGTCATATGTTTCATTCCATGAACTTCCATTCCTCTCCCAGGTTCCTATCACCACTTATTTCTGGTGCATTTTTGCCTCAAAGGGAGCAAGATTTCAACCCTTTTGTTTCCAGGTTCCTAAAGATGGGATGTGTGTTCACTGGCATGTTTTCTTTGCAGTGAGACCAAACTTTGAGGAAGGTGGGACAGCAACAACGGGGAGGAAGCATGAGTTTATACGCTCTGAGAGCGAGAACTGGCGCATCTTCAGGGAGGAACAGAATGGGGAAGATGATGATGGAGGCTGGCGACTGGCTGGGTCACGGAGGGATGGTGAGAGGTGGCGTCCTCACAGTCCAGGTGAGAGGAGATCTGGAGAAAAATGCAGCCATGGTTGTAGGAAAGGGGCAGTGGGTGAATCCAGGCATGGGGGAAGCAGAGGAAAAGGAGGTGACATAAAGTTTGGGACAAAAATGAGTAAGATTCACGCGGGTTTAGTTATTAAATACTGTTTTGTCATACATGGGGCTCTTGGTCACAAAATGGTTAGCATAAAATTGCATGCTTTTTGTTTTCTTTTTGATGTCTTCAATGCCCTAATGTATTTAAGGGAACAGTGTTTTTCAGGTGTGTGCTTGTCTGTGTTGTGCTCCAGGTGTGTATGTGTCAGGTAAAACCAGGGTTTTTTTCATAGTACCGTTTCTCTGTGGCTGTGATGCTGAGGACCAGAGAAGTTACCCACATGAGGTGGTGTATGTAAGGCTGTGGAGCAATGCTGACGACAATTCAGGTTGCTGGCCTCTTTCTAGTTTTCCAAATGTGTTTGCAATGCCAAGAGGGATCCATGGAAAATCTCAAAATATGTTGCTGAATGGATCTTGTAGCTAGTTACAGGATGTCTTGTCTCAGTAAATTTCAAGCATCTGTTTGGTGTGACTCTCCCCTGGCCTGGTCTGACAAAGTTGGTCTGGTTTACTTGCTTTCCAGCATTCCATTGCTAGAGTTGCAGGAGAAATACAAAGCAGAGCTTGGTATTTGAGTAAACATCCCCTCTGCTCAAGCCCTACCCACCCCCCCGTCCCCCCCCCGTCCCCTTTCTACTTGGAGAAGATCTTGCTAGCCAGTCATACCTGTTGTGGATCCTAGTTTTAGCTAATTTTATTGGCTGCAGAAAGCCTCTGGGGAACCAAGGGAGGATTGTGGCACTTGCACAGTTACATCTTTGTAGGGAAGCAAAGGAAGCATGGACATTTTTGGGGCCGAGGTAGACAACATCTTTACTTCAGTTAGTGTCATGCTTGCTCTTGCAATGGGTCTGTCACCCTTTCCAACATGTCAAAGGACTTTTTCAGTACTGTAATGGTTGTGAGCAACCATTACCTCTGTTCCTAACCCTCTCCGCAGCTACATATTACTCTGCCCTCAAACAACTGTTAGCTTGTACTAAAATTTAGCAGCGAGCCCAAGGCTAGATTTATTATCAGATATTTTCTATTTAGAGCAGAGCTAAAGGGCAAATTTTAAAGAATGCAGTTTTCCCCAGTGTTTGGTTGTGATTGTTCATTAGACACTGCTGCTTTGTTATGTAGTTCAGATGACATCAGGCCAGCTACGATTGTATCTCATGATGATCAGATGCAGTATGATACTTAGGAGTAGAGTGTTTTGCAAGTACAAGCCTGCATGCTTTAGCTTAAAAGGAAGCATAGACCTCAAAGTTCAGAAGTTCATTCATGTCTTGAACTGCTTTAGATGTTCTGAGAAAGGTTTTGAAAATTCATCTTATTTCCATCATAGTAAATATTACTACTTATTGAATTTCTTCTGTCATAGACAACTTAACTTCATTTACAAGTTTTAGCAGGTATAATAAAAAGCCTGTTCTCTGCAGATTCACAGAATTCTTAGAATTAGCTAATTTTGAGATAGACCAAGTTGCAGCTGTATGGTACTAGTCTCTCAGCTTTGGTCAGAGCTGTATTTTGAATTCTTCTGTTAGTAGTAGCCGCAGGACCATCAAAATGGTTTTAGTCACATTCTTGCTGTAAACAATGAATTTAACTCAAATTGGCATGGCTTAAACTGTTTCTTTGTACTTATTTTGGTATTAGTTAATAGTACTAAACATGTGTCCTACTAAAAATAGAGAAATGTCTGTAGAGTACTGTCGTCATTTGTTTAGCCGGACCTTCCTTTGACTTGGCTCTGCATATTCCCTACTAGATTGTATGCTGCTTGGTTGTGGGTTAGGTTTTTTTGGGTGAGAACAGTTTAGAAGAACGTAGCAGTTGTCAGGCTTGAGTTTATCTTGTGTTGTTAAGCAAAGCATACTTTGATTCCCACAGACCATTGTTTTTCCAGCTTTTGAATTCCTCTTGCTCCTTCAGCTGTGTTTACTGCAGGATGGCTGACCTAAATCTGCTCATTTTGTGGTTTTTTAATAGGCACAAAGGATCAAGAGGACGGTCTGCTGCTGTTGAAGCAGTCTTGTGCCCCTAAGTGTAGTTTCCCAGATTCTGTGGTCTGATTTATTGTAGCTAAAGTTAACTTTCTTGACATAGTTGAAGGGATCTGTCATGTGTCCATGCTGTGTTTTAAACTGTTCTCACATGGCTATGCCTCATATGAGACAAGGGATCTTCTGAATATTGGTTGTAAAGAAGCAGATCAATCCTTCTCCTTAAAATGGACAAGCCTAATGTTTTTTTCCTTCAACTGTTTAATTCAGAAGGATGTAAAGTTGTTTGGTTTTGCAGCATGAAAACTGGATTGCATCACCAGGCTTTTCCAGTCAGAGTTTATGGGGTTTTCTAGTTTTTCTGCTACTGTCTGTGCATTAGGACTAGAAGCCTGATGGGAAGACCTCTTTTCATGGTTTATACAATGAAAAAGTTGTTTTGCTGGTGGTTCTGGGTAGATGTGGTACTGTTGCTCTTGTAGATGTGAAAATAGGATCTTTAGACCAGGTTAACTATCTGTAAGAAGAATGTGACCATAGCTTTAAATTCACTGGCTGCTTCAAAGTCTTCTTGATGACTTCTTTTTAGCCATCTATTTTAACGATGTAATGACTGCTTACCTAAAAGACCCCCTTCTTTCTGTTCCGGTTCTTGCATTCATGCAGTGATTGCCCTTTACATTTGCATAGCAAGTCCATTTTATCAGATAGATACACAAACCTTTTTGGTCTCAAAACTAATGAATGAGGTGTAGAGTGTTTTGGCTTTGTTTTTTGTCATCATTAAGGAATAGGAATAATCTCTTATTACCTAAAATTTCTTTGATACGATTTTGTCTTTGTTTAAGCAGCTGTACTAAGATTTTTTTTTTTCCTAAAAAGCATTTTAGAGAGAGGCCTTAGTTTGTAATCTCATATAAAGTTATTTCTTTTTGGGTTGCTGCTTTTTTTGAAAGGCTTTTTGAATTAATCTTGGTTCACTCTATTTTCAGCATCAACTGCTATGAATCAAGTAGACTTCTTGTTTTTTGGGCATTGTGCTGTGTACTTCTTGAATCTTAAGTACATTTGAGAATCTTGCTCTAAAATGGAGCAAAATAAAAATTAGGTTCATATCCAATATATGCCCCCAAAGTAATATGCGTACTATTCCTTTGTCTTTTATTGAGTAGATAGCACCAGTTTAGCATACATGGGAAGTTCTTCTGAATTAGAGAATATATCTTATGAGATAAATAGCTATTAATAGTTGAGACTAAGGTGTACTTGGATTTCCTGAAACAGCCAGTAGTCCTTTTTCACCTATAATATCACCATAAATACTAAGGGATAAATTTAAAAATAATTTCTTTTAACTGGGAATCTTGATCATATATCTGGTGTCTAATGATACTGCAGGACTGAATTTGAAACTATTTCTGTCCTAACTGTTGGTTAAAAAACTTTAGGTAAGAATGTAAGATTTATCTTTACTTGTGGTTTGCTTTAAAGATTGGCAGCCCTGTACTTCAGACCTGAGTTGCTCACTAGGTTCTCTAACTAGGCTTTTCAAAACTTTCGTTGTTACTAAGAAACAAGGGCAAGTGTCTGCTCCACCTATCTTCTTGCCTGTCCACCTAGCTCTGAAAATGTGTGGGCCATGAAGGGAGGTTGTGTGAGTAAATCTTTGCAAACAGACCATACGTAAACAAAATCTCTTTAAAGTTGTTAATTTGAGCTTTGAAGATGCCTAGAATTAACAAGGTGCTTAAATTCATCTTCAAAAACTGTTTCTGGGTCCCACTGTGAAGAAAGCCTGTGCTCCTGGCGTAGGGATGTGAACCATGTAAAAATAACAGAGGCTTTTCTCAGTGCATGGCCTCAGGATGGCCCATTTACAGCTGTATAGAAAGTTCTTAATACCAAGTTTTCCTCTGCTATACAAAAGAGAGCTGAAGAAGAGATGCTCGGCTATTTGCATGTCCCAGGATGGCAAATAAGCAGAGAGATTAATTTGTTTGTACAGTATGGCATTGCCAGGTTCAGGCCATAGCTCTGTTTTTCCACGTATTGGGAAATCTGAGGCAGACATTTCTTGCTGTACTGAGGAGATGTCTGCCCGTGGGTTTTGATCAGAAATGCAGTCTGGTTGTCAGCAGCCTCTCACACTTAAACCTTGGAAAAGTCTCTCTGATTCCAAAGGAAGTTATGATTTTAATGTGTAGATATTTCTGATGAGGAAGGTGGAAGTAAACATAACGCTTGCTTCTGATGCCATGTCAGTGGGATTTCAGCGTCAGGCCTTCTCCTTCAGGTAGACAGTATTGCCCTGCTTTAGTTGCTGGTTGCTCCCAGAAATGCTTTTGTTCTTATAAAATTGAGCACCGTTTTAATGAGATGTTCATATGTATGACTCACTTGAAAAGGCCCTTAGAAACTTGCACCTCCGGAGTCTGCATGAAATCGGAGGCCAGGGTGCTGTGGGCAGAGGTGCTTGGGGCATGGTGCGGGGATCCTTTCTGAAGAGGATGCCCGAAATGGTTATTGCTTCATAGAATACCAGGTTGGAGGGTACCTCAAGGATCATCTAGTCCAACCTTGGCGAAAGCATGGTGCAGCAAGATGGCCCAGCACCCTGTCCAGCTGAATCTTAAGTGTCTAAAAGTGTACTTGAGCTCTCTGGAGTACTCGCCCCATTAGTGCATCTTTAGCGAGCCTTTGTCTTTGCTTACATATTTTTTGAGAAGTTATTGATGAACAAGATGTTGACATAACAGGCCTAAGATGTTAAGAACTACTTTAAAGCAGACAGAAAAGATGGGATAAGTGCAAGCTTACTGTACCTTATGTCTTTCCTTAATGACATTAAAAAGGTTGCCTTGGAACACTGATTTGACAGTTTTGCGTACCAAAAATTTCACTTATTTGTTTCCGTGGCATAACTAGAAGCACAGTTTAAGCTACACAGTGGAATTATTTGCAAATGCACACATATGGTATAGTGAAGGCCTTGTTAAAGTGAAACCTTTTGTGTTTCCGTCTTAAAATACAATCTTAAAGTTCATAGTGTTTCTAGAAGGAGGTTGTTTTACATTTCCTGTATTTGTGAGACAAAGGTGGATTTTTGCATGGTTAATATTAATACTTAAGGTATTAGGTTTGATGTGGAAGTGTTCCTCATTCACATGAAGCAAATTGAATAGAGGACAGTGTTTTCTTCACTGTGATTTTTTTGGTAGCCATTTGATAAACTGTGAGACTGCACTGATTGCACAAATTAAGACAAAATTTTTTTTTTTTCCTTCAGAAAAGAATGCAGTCACCACTAAAAGCACTAAAGACTAAGGTGCTTTCATTTTTGCATTGCGCCTTTCTGGTAAAGATGGCTTCTGTCGGATGTAAAGCTATTCACAATCCTTTCACTTGCAGTTTTTCCTTAACAGCAGGTTTTTTACAGTTTAAATAACATTATTGTAGTCAGGATTTTAAGTTTGGCTGAATGAAGATGTCTTCTGAATGGATTAGAAAGAAAAGTGAAATTAAATTTTTAATTTAATTTGGGAAGTTTTTCCTCTTTTCTTACTGTCCTTCCATGTTTTGGTATTCCATGGCTAAAAATTTACTTTTTTTGTAATGACTTTTTCGAGAGACTTAACAGTACTTTCAAAGGTATTTGAACAGTCATCAATCCACTTCTTGCATAAATGCACAAAAGTGTCTCTGAGGACAAGAGGATAAAAGCATGGGTGGTTTGTTCAGGATGCGACTTCTGCAGATAGCCTAAAAGAAAATATAAACTCTTACAAAGATGCCAAAGAAAAAATCAAAGCTGATGATGGACGGCTGATAAATTCAATCAGCATCCTGGTGTTGCTTCTCTGATTTTGGTGCTCCAGCATGTTGTAAATTATGCAGCCCAGCTTTCTTAGCCTTACATGTTGGGTTTTTTTAATGCTTATCATGAAATTTATAATGTGAAGATATACAGTGGACAATATTTGTAAGTCTCCTGGTTGATGGTAAGACACTCCTTTTCTTTACCTTGTCCTTTTGAGATGTCTGTTCATCAGTGGTTTGTATCCTGTAGGGGCTTTCTGAATTTCTGTCACTGTTTGTGATCTCTTCACCCACCCCTTCACCCTGCCAAGTAAGCTACTACCCCCGGGACTGTCTTGTAAAGTTACTTTCCCCCTGCCTTAGACGGCCCTCGTTCTGCAGGCTGGCGAGAACACATGGAGCGACGACGGAGGTTTGAATTTGATTTCCGGGAACGAGATGATGAACGGGGTTATCGACGAGTACGGTGTGGGAGTGGCAGCATGGATGACGACAGGGACAGTCTCCCTGAGTGGTGCTTAGAAGATGCAGAAGAAGAAATGGGAACATTTGACTCCTCGGGGGCGTTTCTCTCTTTAAAGGTGAAAAGCTGTCTTGGGCCCTTTGTTCACTTTGAGTAAATGTCCTGTTACATTGGGTGGATTATGGATAATTATGTTGACATTGTAGAAGGTGCAGAAGGAGCCGATCCCTGAGGAACAGGAGATGGACTTCCGACCTGTGGAAGAAGGGGAAGAAAGATCAGACTCTGAAGGGAGCCACAATGAAGAAGCCAAAGATCATGAAAAGACCACCAAGAAAGAGGGGGAGAAAACAGATAGAGTAGTGGCAGGTAAGGGGGACTTCTCATGCATCTGTTCTATGCTGCAGTATGTAATTTCTGTTAATTCAGTTACATAGAACCATGCAATGTTACAGAAGCAGTGGAAGAAGCAGTCCAAACATCTTCACCGGCTGCCAGGTCAGATACCCCGCCAAAATCCCAGCCTCCAGACCCACTGCAGACAAGCCTTTTTGAAAGGAAGGAAGAGTCTGTGCCAGAAAGAACAGAAAAAACAGAAGATAAAGAGAATAGAACAGAGAATACACCACCAGCCAAAATGTCCAGCAGAGGGGAAGGTAATAAACTTGATAAATATAATTAGTAAGTTTCCATTACTCATTGCGATTAGTCTTGGTCTCTGTTAAGAGGCAAGGACTGGATTATGGTGATGAAAAGCTGGAATTCACCAACTGGTCTGTAAATAGAGAATTTGTTGGATATGCAGTTACAGTGCACTGGTACTTCACACTGCAACACAGTCTAGAAAAGTGTGAGCTAATTTTGGATGTACCTCACTGGTACAGCTCTACATGTGCTAGAGCAGGTCAGTCTGGACAAATGTATGTGGCCAGGGAATGGGATATGCTAAAGTGTGCTGAATTCCACACTGTTTGGACTAAAATGTTTGTTGCTTGAAGTTGTTGGGTGCCTGTGCTGTACACAGTACCAATGTGTGATACATACAGGAAGATCTGAAAATACTTCTGCTTTGGTGCCAGCTTTGAGCTGTTGAATGTTTTCTACAGTAAGTTCTTAAGTCATTTTCATGTACGTTAAAGAGAATGAACTAATTTTAACATTTTTCTTTAGATTTGGCTTCTGTTGCTCAACCCTTGTCGCAGATTTCTGCAGACACAGCTTCTCCTGCTCATCTTTCTCCTCCTGTTTCCAATTCAAATCCTGCTCTGCGTCCGGTTCAGACACCTGTCACAGCTGCTCCAGGCATGGGCAACATTCCTACTGATCCAGATGATGAAGAGGGCCTCAAACATCTGGAGCAGGTAACATTTCTCAAATTCCTTTGTTGTTGACAATGATGAGACTGGAGTAATGTAGAATGCAAAAAATACTTAAAGCTCATAAAAACAGAAGTGCAGCTGAAACATTACACTTCACAATGTATACTAAAAGCTACTTTTCTTTCCTCCATTATTTTTTTAAGAATTAAAGCCTATGTAGTATTTTTCTGAATAAGGGTACTGTACCCATTGTTAAAAGATCCTAGTGCTTGTGACCACTGTCAAGTAGCCTTACCATTTGCCTTGAGAAACCATAAACCGGTATGCCCTATATGTTTTTTAAAAAGTTAACAAATACATAAATTATGTACAGACTGCGTTCAAGAGGGTTTAGTGACTGCTGGAATATTGAGCGTTTTTCCTGCTGGTGTTCCCATACCTGTTTTGGTTTTCACCGTGATACTGTGAGACCTTGGCAAGTTGTTTGAAAGCTTTATTTAAGCAGGTGAATGCTTATTCAGGATTCTGATAAGGTGGTAGACTGAGCACTGGGTAGTACAAGGTTGTTGTATTTGGTGCACTCATTTTCAAATCTGTAAGCACACATCTAACTCTTGTATTCCTTGCTCATTTTGATGTCTCCTGCAGCAAGCAGAGAAAATGGTGGCGTACTTGCAGGACAGTGCCCTTGATGATGAAAGACTAGCGGCAAAAATTCAAGAGCACAGAGCAAAGGGTTCCTCTATGCCATTGTTCCATGAAGCCATGCAGAAGTGGTACTACAAAGATCCACAAGGAGAAATTCAGGGTAGGTCTGTGCCCTTTACACTTCCTCTTTGCTTCACAGACTGTTAGTTCACAGAGTTACCACCAACAGATAACTGATCCTTGTTGTTACAAAAACCGTACAGGGAGTTTGCCACTCTAGAATTAGATTTTGAAAATAGATCTACTCATCACTGCTCCATCAGCTCAGCATGCCTGATGTCCAGAATTATACTTTATTGTGGTTAAGGTTAGCCATCATTTCGTGTTTCTGTAAATTGAGGTTAGACTAAAATGTTTTTCATGCTAGTATTTATCAGATTTCCAGCTAATTGTAGAAACAAAACAAGAATATGACCATTCATTCCATAGCTTGTTGAAGAATCTGTGAGAAACACTGAAGTCTGTTTTCTAGTCTCAGCCTGAAGACATTGAGTATACAGGGAAGGTTAACTTGTTTAGAATCTAGAGCAAAGAGGAAACTATTTTTCACAAGCCAGTGCTTGTGTGTGATCTCAATTTAAATTGCGCTTGCAGCCAGTGCATTATTAGTTCATATACTATCAACTGTTCCATGTTTGCAGTTTTTGCTGAGAAATCTCAATTGGTTTTCATGCAGTGAAAGTTGGAATAGGCCTTTTGTATAGATACTTGCATCTTTGCTTTCAGAAGGTACTTTTCTTTTGGAGGTCTTGGGGCTCTGTTTTAGCAGCTGCTTAGCTGCCTCCCAAAAATGTAATGAGGCAGTGAGTTCCGTACTGGCTGTACTTTGCTAAGTAGTAGCTGCTAACGCTGTTTAGTGTAACTTCCTCAGCTATGAACTCTAAACAGGATTTGTGGGACCTGTCCCAGTCTCTTGTCTGCAGGTATTTCACATCTTTAGGGTTTTCTTCTCACCCCTTTGAAGGATGTTAACTATAAAGCATTGTTGTTTGCTCAGTGTGTTTGAAACTGTATGTTAGTTGCTGCTGGGTGTTTATTGCTCAGTGACAATCCTAACAGGTTCTTATTGGAGTACTTCCTTGACCTCCAGAAGTAGACACTCCCACGTAATACTTTCTTGGGATACCTCTCTGGAAGGAATTAGCATCTCGAGATACTTCTTAAAGAGAAGGCAATAAGTACACAACATTCTTGCTTTCCAGAAGATATTTTTGCAAAACTTTTTATTTATGTGGTTCTTTGTTAAATAATCTGGTTTGTTTATACTAGCTTTGTGTCCATTTGAATATGTAAAATTAGTGTAGGAGTGCTTCTTTGAAGGGAGCGACTGAAATCTTTCTCAGGAAAAAGAGGAAGAGAGGGAAGAGTGTGTAGCTTCTTGAGAAAAAAGAGAAACTGGTTTCCTTGTTATCTTAAATAATCTAATGGTCTGCTCAGAGGTGGATCTGCTCATCTGCTGAGTTCTGGAAGGAAAACTATAAAACATCAATTTCTCTGATTTGAAGGCAAGAGTTTAAACAGGCTAATAAGATTGTTTAATAATCTGTGTGGTAGATGTTAGGAAAGGAGCACTTGTGCTTTTAGCACTGTCAGCTAGTGGATGCTGCTGAGGTCCAAACTGGAAATCGCAGGTGTCGTCAATCGGATGCTGAGCCTGAAGTAGCAAGCTTTTCTGGAAGGCAGGGCATGTATTAGCTCAACCAAGCTCCACACCACTGTGGCTTCACTTCCATCTTGAAGCTGACTCATCTCCCTCCAGTGCATGGTAAAAGCAGTCATGTACTTTTCATTAAAGACTGTCTGGGGGAATGTGGTAGCCAATGTAACAATCTAGGTATGTGCACTGGCACTCCAGCCTTGAGTGTACCGTCTGTCCAGCCAAATGGATGAGGCGGACAGGAATGCCTGATACTAAAGTACTGTGTTACTTTAGCAAGCACCCATGCTCTTTGTTTCCAGTATGCTCAACTTTGCCTTACTTCCCCTTCCCCCTGTGTGTATTGGTTGATGTTATTTCAGGTCCTTTCAGTAATCAGGAGATGGCAGAGTGGTTCCAGGCCGGATACTTCACTATGTCACTGTTGGTTAAGAGAGCCTGTGATGAGACTTTCCAGCCGCTTGGAGACATCATGAAAATGTGGGGCAGGGTTCCCTTCACTCCAGGTCCAGCACCTCTTCCACATCTGGTAATTATGTGACAATTACAGTATTCAAATAGTCCTGTAACAAATAGAAATGGAATTACTTACTTGTCAACTGCTCTGTCTTGGACTTGCAGGTATTCCAAGCACCAAAGCTGAACTCTCTTAAAATACCTTTTTAAGAGGAGAAAAGATACTCAGTGTAAAAATATTTGGTTTGCCGTGTCTGTGGCTGGAAGGCTTTGTTCTGTGATACATACAAGTGCTGTGTATTTCACAGTCACTGTACTCCAAGCTTTGTAAATATTGGTCTCTGTCTAGGCATTTTTCTGTTTTCTTTGTCTCTTCAGTTCAGAATGCAACTCTTAACATTGCCTGCATTTGAAATATGCTATTATATGTTATTAATATAGAATTTTTTATCCCTAAACATAGGGCGAGCTGGACCAAGAACGGCTGACTAGACAACAAGAGTTGGCCCTGATCCAAATGCAGCACCTCCAGTATCAGCATCTTTTAATACAGTAAGACTGCCTGTCCCAGAGATCTTCCAGTGGCTGTGTTCTGCTCTGCATTTTTAATCATCTGGGTTCAGCTTCTTGTCGTTGTTTCCTTGGGCAGTGGGCTGGGAGTGCTTCACCTCCACCAGCAGTAGCCTGCTTCCACAAACACCAGAGGCTCGATAGCCTACAGGATTAGGACAGAGTGTGGCTACCTCAGGCACTCTTTTCAGGGTGTTTTTTGGTGTTGTGCATAGCTGCTTTGGTGAGACCTGATACATAGGTAGTCATTATGATCAAACTGAATCCCAGCTGTCCTTATTGTGATGTTTCTGGAGTCAAGGGAAGGCTACACATCTTTTGAACTGCAAATGGAGAAGGCAGAGCTTTTGGTCTGCTTGCTCAGCTTTTCAGAGATCAGTGGAAGGTAACTGCTGGAGAAAGCAGTATGTCATCCATCTTGCCAAAGTTGTCAGTTGTTCAGTTCTGGACAGTTCCTAAAAAACTTATTTTGTAGGAGCTTGGTGAAAAGAAAGCAATCGGATTACTTGTTCAAGGGGTCTTGAAAGTGTGTGCCAAATGGTTTTTGAATACTGATTGTCAGCTTATGACTTGATAAGGCAAGAGCCTGCCCCTCTGCTAGGGGATACCTTAACATGCTGGGGAAGAGATGGTTTTGTGTAGGTAGGCAGTTGTCAAAGCCAGATGAATTCGAGCAGTCTGTAATTTATAGAAAAAGGGAAGTAGTGTTGCACAGCTTAGAAACATTGGACAGCAATAATCAGTTGACATAGTTGAGGGTGAAGAGAAATTTGGTTTTGTTTATGTGGGCCAATTTGTTGTATTCTTCTATTTTGATTCTTTCCAAGGCCCCATTCTGTGGTTCCCTGTAGTATTTAGCATGTACGTTGTACAGGTCAGTGGGCATTAGTCCCAGAGAGTGAACCTATGCACAACTTCTGCAACTTGGGCATTATATAAATAAGCAAGTGAACAAATACCAGTGATTCTCTGCTTCTCTTTTGAAGACAACAATATGCACAGATGCTGGCTCAGCAGCAAAAGGCAGCCCTCTCATCCCAGCAGCAGCAGCAGCTCGCTATTCTCTTGCAACAATTCCAGGCCCTGAAGATGAGGTGAGTTAGCCCAGACTTGAACTGAATTCCATTCTTCCTGTACTCTTTAAGTTGAATATAATGATTATTATAATTTTGTGAGTGGTCCTGTCCTATTCAAGGTTACTCATATTTGAGCATTACATATTTTAAAGGCTGTGTGAATATGAAACGTTACAGGATGTAGAATACTACTTTATATATGCAGCCTTTACCTTGGAGAATGTCTATGAAAATGTCAAGGAAGAATTTTATAGTTGAAATCATACCTGTTTGACAGATCTGTTGTGCTGGTAACAGAATGGCTTTGCCGATTGAGTTCTGCAATACTAGATGCTTGTTCTTCAAAGTAGCCTGTGAGCGGCAAATGCAAAACTGTAGCAGTAGCTGGCTTAGCCCTTAACTTGGTGGCAGGGGTGAGATGAGCAAGAACTCTGCAAGCAGCTAGTGTTGTCCACATCGTATTTTTGTTTTAAATAGAGGTGTGGAAGGAAAGGAGTATGTTACAAGTTACTGAATCTCATGCGTGTTCAGAGCACTCCTCTCCCTGGAAGTGGCATGTTGACTCTTCCTGTTGGTATTACAGAATATCTGAACAGAACATGATGCCACCTGTTACAAGGTCTGTGTCAGTGCCGGACACTGGCTCAATATGGGAACTTCAGTCAGCTTCACAGCCTACAGGTAAGATGCTTAGCATGTGTCAGATCGGATGAGAAAAGTTCATGGATTAAGAGCCAGCATCTTTGAGATGATTGCTCCCTTTTTGACACTAGGGGGAATTATTCCTGCATCAGTATTTTTTAACTGGTTCAGCCTACTTTGCCTTGCAGTTTAAACTCCATTTGAGAGCTGTGAAGATGATGGTAATTTTGCGGATGGTTATGGGAAATCTTGATTCAGAGGGATTGAGTGTTGTATTTTAAAGGCATTCTGCTCTGATGGGAAGAGTTTGAATAGCTGGTTTTTGTGTAGAATTTTGTAGGAAACCCAGCCTTGCTTCACTAATGGACAAACGCTGTTCTATAGGAAGATAAGGTGGCCCTCTACTGACTGAGACTAATGTGTTACGGTTTTATTTCTTAAAACATAACGGCATACGCAGGGTTTTCCCCTTTCAGTTGTTTTTTGTTGATGTGCTTACTTTTGCTTGTCAATGTTTGTTTTCTTCACTGTCTAGTCTGGGAAGGAAGCAGTGTCTGGGATCTCCCCATTGATACTGCAGCTCAGGGACCAGCTCTAGAACAACTTCAGCAGCTCGAGAAGGCCAAAGCTGCAAAGGTCAGAAACTGTTTTGTACTGTAAGAAGTCGGGATTGCTGTTCTGCAATGTAACTGTTTCTTGAGCCAATGGAAGACTATTAGCCCTTCAATCTTTAGGCCACTCTGTATGATTTTTTGATCAGATTTTCATGGAAAACACTATAAAGAGAATAGGGGGTTGGAGAAACCAGTTACGAAATCCTTGTGGACTGCTGTTTGGAAACAATTGCTGTGGAGGTACTACTGACCTCTAAAGTACTGGTTATGTGTTTTACACTTGTAATTAAAAACTCTTTGCTAGCCACCTCTATTTTAAAATGGGATCATCATGAGCTGTCATGCCAAACCCTGAGTAGGAGCAGGTAGTTGTTCTCTTAATCCTGGCATCTTTTTACTGGAGTTGTTTGGGAAATCATAAGAGTCCTGTTGGTCAGGGTTGTTTCACACTTACTCTAGTATTAAATTATTTTTGTAAGTTTGAACCTGTATGATTCTGTACATTTCCTGAAACTGATTATTTTATGTCTGCAAAGCAACTCGCTACTAGCTTCTAAAGTCAGAGGTTATTTTGAGGAGCTGATGTAGAAAGACTGACTAGAGAACTGGTGTTTGTTACAGAACAGAAATTGTCAGAAATTGTTCTAGGCTATTTCAGGAATCTGACCCCAGTAGGCAGCCAGCTGATAGGTAAAATTGCAATAAGGGAGAGCATCTGTCAGAGGCTTCATCTGTTATGTTGTTACTATAATCTCAGCAGAGCTGCCCTAAGAACTGGTGTAGGAATACGTTACCTGCATCTGAGTATAGTTTTATGTGAATTGTAGCTAGAGCAAGAGAGGAGAGAAGTGGAAATGAGGGCCAAACGAGAGGAAGAGGAGAGGAAAAGGCAGGAGGAGCTTCGGAGGCAACAAGAAGAGCTACTTAGGAGGCAGCAGGAAGATGAGAGGAAACGACGGGAAGAAGAAGAACTGGCCCGCAGGAAGCAAGTGAGTTTCCTCAATGTAGTTAATCTCTAATTAATTTTAATACTTTATAAAACTCACTTTTAAGAGTCCTGTGGGGTCTGATTAATCTTTGGTAGGTGTGTATGGAGACAGTTTTAATATTTTTCATGTGAGTATATGAAATTATTCTTCTTTTGTTCTTGATTTTCAGTTTGAGAGCCCAGATAGCCCACATCTCAGACTGCATTGATGATTCACTTTGAGATAGGTTCCTGTTTGTGAGCTGAGAGGCTTTATTCCATGTGAAATATCCTCCCAGCTGCTTAGTGTCGATATTAGACTTCAGTTAGTTGCCCAGTTATTGTATGTTTAATCTTTATTCACCATTTATGGAGTCTAGTGTTTTGGTAAGGGTATGTTCTGGAGTAGACTGGAGCTTGAGCAGCTGTTTGAAACAACTGAATATAGAGAGTGATTCACTGGAGAAAATGGATGTAACATTTAGCTTATTTTTTCCCCTGCTTTTAAACTTAGTAAAAGATTAGTAAATAATCTTTTTGAATAAGTGATTATCTGGATTGTGTTGTAGAATCTTACCAGCTTTATTTTCCTGAGTTGATAGGAAAGGAAGGGATGTAGTTTGGATGAACAGACTTGTTAAAATTAATTGTGATCTGTGTCAAAGTAGGAGAATGAATGTTGGATATGTAGTATGTTCTTAATCTTACAAGAATATACAATGGAGGTATTACTAGCTTGATGTTTCTAGCTTACATCTGTTCCTCAAGTGTTGTAGGAGGGAAAGACAGTGAAAGTTAGTTTTCACTCTGCATGTGAAGGTTAAGGGCAAGCACATTGTTGAGGTTGTTCACTAAGGAGTTAATAAATGCCTTGTGAAGTAGCACATGAATAATAGGCATTCATAAATAATTTTGTCCTTTATAATATTTTCTATGTGCTTAGGTGGGCAATTGTAAGTGTATTTCCTGGTTTAAGGGTCAGACACTTCTGAGGAAGCCTCTAGTAGAATCTTTACTTTTATTTCTAAGTTAGTCATAGACCTCAGTTCACGCAGTGTTTGGGTTTTGTCACTGAAGATCTATTTTAATAGACTGCAGCATGATATGTGGTTAGCTTTCATGGTATCTTTAAGAATCAAATCTATAAATAAATGGCTCCTTTCTACTGTATCTACTTTTGTGTACAGCAAGTCATTATGGTATACAGTGGAAGCTCGAGTTTAAGCTTCACTGTAGCGTTAAAGCAATATACTCAGAAGTTTAACTTTTGAGTTGAGTTGCTTTAGATCTGTTTCAATAATGACTTAATTTTTCAGCTGATCACCTGGTAACTCAATGTGTGTCATCCATGGTGGCTTCAAATAAATAGACTTGGGTTGTTTGTTTTCAGACTAACAGTTTTGCTACTGTGTATAACATCTTAGAAATGTCCATTAAATTCCAGAGGTTTTTGTCCACTTTGGATTTGTACAGTAAACAATCTGACTCCCTTTCTGAGATGTCATGGGAAATAATTATTTACAAGGAGGAAGCAGAATGGGGTTGAAAAGCAGTAACAGCAGATATCTTAGTTCATTATTGATGGAATAATTGCGACAATGCTTAATTCTGAGCAGTAATGTCTTGAAAAGGTAACAGAGTTTTAGCTCTTCTCTGGAAAGAAAAAATAATATTGTATTCTGTATTTAAAAAAAAACTGGTCTAATATTTGAATCTGACTTCTGTACTGGAAGGCATTGTAGAATCAGGGATGAACTGATTTATTAGCATGGATTTATACAGAGGAGATGATGCTTAACAAATTTGATTAACTTCTTTTGAGGAGATGACAGTGAGAGCTGAGAGGGGTGAAGCAGTAGACTTAATCTGCCTGGACTTCAGGAAGGCTTTTGATGTAATACTGCATAAAAGACTAGTATATAAGGTTAGTAAATACGCTGTTGATGGTGAATTCTAAATAAAAAAAATAACTCATAGAAATTCAATTCTGTAGGATGAAATGTCATACCAAATGTTGAATCCAGTTCTGTTAATAGTTTTCATCAATTACTTGCACTGTAGAATTGCAAACAGTAATGTCCAGCTTGTGTAGTTCCTGTATTTCTTTTTTTGTTTCTGGTCTGATATCTTCTGCTTTGTAATGATTTGATTGCTTTCAGGAACAAAATTTGAGGTTTAATAATTAGCTAATAATTGTTTTCTCTGAATATATCTTTAGTGCTTGTTTTAAAGTGCCTGGTTCAAAGATGATACCCACAAAACAAAAAGATTTGTAAACTCTAGTAATATAGACAAGCAGAATTGGAGATGTTACTAACTGCAAAAAATTCTATAATATTTTGTTCAAGAATCCAGAGTCTATTGTAATGGGGATTGCTACTTAAGGATTTTCTGCAATATGACAATATTGCAATAAGATATTTTGAAAGATCTCAAGTAAGTTGTCTGTACAGAAAGATATGTGTCCTTGAAAACAATTACTGGAAAAGATGCTAAAGAATATTGGGATTCTTGTGGAGCAGGAAGCCATGAATATGGGAGCAGTAAGAGCCAAAGGAATGAGTCTTTTTTTCCATACAAGTCAGTGGCAGAAAGCTGGAGAGCTTTGAATGTTTTTGGTCACATGCTCAAACAAAAACATTGAATAATAAGAAGATACAGAAGCAAATATTAAGACAACTTTTTCTATAGCTGTGAAGAGTAGGAAAAAAGAATTGCATCAGCCACGTGGTTCCCAGCTTTTCATAATCTTGCAGATTTTTTTTTCCTCATGTTGGTACAACACTGTTCATCTTTAGTTCTCTAGGGGAGAGAAGTCTGTTTTTTTAAATTGCTGTCATTCATCAGTGTCTCTTCTGGCATGCCTGAGCAAGAAGGAGATCCCTAGAGCTTTATTAATGACAATTCTAGCCTCATTTCCCGAAGGGAAAGTAGGGCAGAGATGTCAATGAACTGCTGTCGTTTGGGAGGACTTTGTGACTGTTTTTTTCTCACGTACTACGTGTTATGCCAGTGACTAGTGCCAAACATCCCCCCACAGCCTGGCTGGCAGCTAGGCATCCTGAGCAGAGATCCTGGTGTGTGGTCTCTAGTCAAACCAAACTGGCACACCTCCAGCCTCCTCATAGACTTTTCAGTAAAAGAAACAACAAGCAGAAATTTTTCAGCACTTGTATTGGGGACACTTCATTACTGTGACTTGACTGCGTGTGTCCAATTAATACAGTTACAAGCCTAAGTTACAAAAATGGTCTAGGTGTTGCATGTGGTGCCTGAAGCTTTTGTGAATATGCAAATCAAGTACCTGATTAATGAGAAAATGACTCACAGGCTACTGTTGAATTTCCAGCTAGTGGAAATAAAACTTCCACTTATTGCACTTACATTAGTCCTAAACCACTTAAGTGATATACAGGCATATGAATTACTTCTTGGCTTGCAGCCAGCTGCTCTTCAATGCCATAGGATTGCTTCTAAAAGATGTTCTGTCTACTGACAGTTATACTGTAGATGTCTGAAGCCGTTGTCAGAGAGAGAAACTTGGTTGAGTTGTTCAGTGAACTGTATTGCAGTTTATCTATGCTGTGTGTAGATGAAGGTTTGGTATCAAATTTAGTAAAAGATTCTTAGATTTCAGGATTAACTTCTTGATTTACCAGAGTTCAAAATTTATATTCATGCTGCACAGTTAGTCTTCCTTCATCTTGTGAATAATGTATTGCTTATAAAAATTAAGAGTACGATGGCACAGTACTGACTGTTCAAAAGGAAAATATTTATGAAAGCTTAAAGTTTGTGTCCAAAAAGTAGGATCTTCAGGTTGAGCTGGTAGGACAAGTCAGAAAGTGGAGAGAATAGAAGGGTTGAACAGCAGGGTGGCCTTGACAGTTACACAGTTGCTGGACTTCAGAGATCAGAAAAGGCAGCAAAAGACAAGGCTATTTTATGCAACAGAAAGTCAGAACTGGGGGAAAAATTGCACAGATGTGCTCCCATTTAACAATACACATGAAGCCAGCCAAAGGCCAGTTGTGCCCCACTCCTCCAAAAAACCATGTAACAGAATGGAAAAATTTCTGTTTGTGTTGGTTTTCAGAGCAGTAGGAAAGGGTGCTGGTATTTTATTTTTGAGTTAAGTAAATAAATACTTGGAAAGCAAAACATAATTTATTGGAAGCTATTTAAATAGTGTAGGGATAGCCCAAAATCAAAGCCTTCAAAGAGACCTTTTGTTGCCCATGATATTTAAATAGCTTAGGAATAGCCCCGTCAAAGCCCTTCCACATCTCCGAGGCTTCCAAAGGTTTATGTCCTTAAGTGCACTGGGCTCCTTCAGCTTATTTCTGCTGTCTGGAGATGTGGTTTGAGTTTTGTAGTACACTTGAGTAGTCAGTGTTTAGAAACTCCTATAAGTAGGGAAACTTCCAGCTTATAGCTGACATTCAAAAAAGAAAAAAAAAAAAAGAGGATTAATGATACCCACACAATAAAATACATATATCTGTTCAAGTACAGTTAGTACTTATTGGAAAGAGTCTCACCTTTTGCTTTCATTCTCAACACCATTCTTTTTAACATCAAAAGATAGGCAACGATTTCATGTGTGTGTTATTTTCATTGAAGTAATTGAGTATGAGATGCACATTCCATCCAAAAATGTAATATGTGGGTCTGTAGTGTTCAATACAGTTGATTTGGTAGTGCATAGCTTGGAGCTATGGAGCTTTTCTTGAGGCCATTTATCTGGCCAGATCATGTTGTAGTCTGTGTTCTGATGCAGTGCGTCAATAAAATGGCATTTATAGATTGACATTTTGTTCCCAACTCCAGGAGGAAGCCCTGAGGCGACAACGAGAGCAGGAAATTGCACTAAGGCGGCAGCGGGAGGAAGAGGAGCGGCAACAACAGGAGGAAGCACTTAGAAGATTGGAAGAGAGAAGAAGAGAAGAGGAGGAAAGGCGGCAGCGAGAGGAGTTAATTCGTAAACAGGTGAAAAGGGACCTATTACATTTCATTAGAGAGGCTGCCACAATGAACAAGCTTTGAAACTTGAATCTATGCCTGGAGACAATCAGTTTTGGTGGAAGAAAGCAAAGCTTGTAGACAGTGTCAAGTGAATGAAAAATAGGTTGTTTACATGCATCCTGATTTCAGATGAAATAATCAGAATCCAGTCTGGCCTTTGGAAAAGGTTTGTGTTGAAGGAGTGTTTTCTTTCATGCTCGAGCCTTAAGAATGGCTTTGCAGCATGGTATTTCTGCTCCTTTCTTCAAAAGAAGGGTAGAGCACAGTACCAGAATAATAGTTTGTTTTGAATTGTCACTCTCTGAGCCCTTTACTGTAGAACTGTTATCTTCTACATCATCTGAGACTATCAGTTTTGCCAGTCGGTCTGTACTATGCCAAGAGTATCCTCACTGCCACAGTTTACTTGTCTTACTATTACCAGTTTTGTTTCCTCAGGGTCAGTATCAGAAGTCAGTATTGGGGAACTTGAGCTTCCAGCCCCTTAATTGATAATGTCACGGTCCATAAATCAAATTGATCTTAAAACGTGATTGGCTTCACATTAACTTCGAGGTCCATTTCAGGATTGCCAGTTATTATTTTAAAATCCTTTTTCACAGCTGTCCCTCACAAGACATTTATCACCATTTCTGTCTCACCATACAGTCATCATCTCCTTTGTTAGCAGAAGCATCTTTTCCTTTGCAACTGTATTGCTAAGTAACAATAGTAAACAGTCTGTCACCTGCTTTCTTCTTTCATGTCAAAGCATCTTCTCTTTTTATTAGTTTTATTTCACTGAAAGTGTAGTGGTACTTGATTATAAGTAGTTTAAGGAGATGGAAGCTCAGACTGAAAGGTGCAGAATTCCTGGAAGGGAAGTGGTATGAAATTAGCTAGCCTGAGCTAGGGAGATGGCATTCTCTGTGAAGTTCCTTGGTGGTGCAGTGGGGAGCTTGTATCTTTAGGGGTTATAAACTATGTTATTGGGCTTTCTTGCCTGAGAAATGTAAAAGTAAATGAACAACCTAAACAGCACTGATTAGATACAAAGGTTCTGTTCTGTCAGAATGTACTATCACAAAGTAGGAGTAATGTTGATTTTTTTTAAGTCAACTTAGACTTTACTTCTCTTTGTCCTGGGAAGGAAGAGGAGGCTGCCAAGTGGGCACGTGAAGAGGAGGAAGCTCAACGGCGACTTGAGGAAAGTCGGCTACGCATGGAAGAAGAGGCAGCCAGACAGCGGCTTGAAGAAGAAGAGCGAAAGCGCAAGGAGCTGGAACTCCAGCGCCAGAAAGAAATAATGAGACAGAGGCAGCAGCAGCAGGAGGCTTTACGACGGCTGCAGCAGCAGCAGCAACAGCAGCAACTTGCACAAATGAAGGTAATGTGTTCCCTACAGTTTGACTTCCTCCTTCAGTCTATTAAGTAAAACCACAGCTGGATTCAGGGTTGTCTAGACTAGCTTGAACAGAGCAGGGACGGATGAACTATCTGGAGAGGGAAGAGGGTAAATACTTGATGGTGAAGGTGATGGGAGAAACAAGGGGAGGATGTAAGATATAAAAGAAAACGGTTCGGTCGATAGAAGCCTACTGGAAAGGGATTCACAGATTAATACAGATGCTTTTTCTGCTGCAATGAGCAAGGGCCAGTGCAAAGTTTCTAAAGCTTGGAGTTCCTGAAGTCTTTGAAATCAAAATTGATTGCTCTTTTCCAGTCAGGGATGTGTTAGGTTACTCTTGATACACTGTCTCTGAGACTATGATATGTTAGAGGGCAATTTAAAGCGACTTTGAAAGTTTATACTTAATACCTTTTTTATACTTCATTATTACCATTTTATTCTTCCCGGTGTTCTGTTAAACTTTAAAGGTGGCCTTTCTTTTCCCCTGGGCTTAAACTGATTTTTCATGATTATACTTCGGTATTCTCTTAACACATTTTGTAATTCCTAATGATGTGGGGTTTTTGCCCAGCTCCCTTCATCTTCAACATGGGGTCAGCAATCAAATTCAGGAGCTTGTCAGTCCCAGACCACACTGTCATTGGCAGAAATCCAGAAATTAGAAGAAGAACGAGAACGGCAGCTTCGAGAAGAGGTGAATATAACAGTAACAGAGTGTAAATTGTTGGGATTGACTGAACTGTGACTGCTTAACTGTTAAGTTATTAGAAGGAATGGTGAGGATGAGCAGTGTTTTCTGAAATAGTGTAACACAAGTAAAACTCTTGTCTTTCAGGCATAGGTTCAGTAAGTTTGAAAACTTTTGTAGCTGCTTAATACAAGTATCTGAAAGGAGGGGAAAATGTACCCTTTTAACCCTAGGGGTATGATATGTTCACAGAACAACATAACTCTGGTATGTTTGAAGATAGGCATAAGGCCAGGGCAGTTGGCGGGTGGGGACGGGGGGATGGGGCAACAAACAAATGATGGTAGGAGAGAAGGTATTCCTCCAAGACTTTAAATGCTTTGCTGGCTGCAGTCATGACTTGACAAACTTAATCTGTGCTAGGCTAATAAACAAGTTTGTATCTACTGGTTACTTAGTATCTTCCTTTTTTGGAGGAACTGTAATGGCTCAAAAAATAATAGGTCAGCCAGACCCCTCTAGAAGAGCAAAACCAGTTTAAAACCAGTTTCCCAGCTAGATTTTTGAATAGCAGTGATCTTCCGAAAGTATGGACCAGCACCTTTTGTCTTGCATGCAACAGCAAAGGCGTCAGCAGCGTGAACTAATGAAGGCCCTTCAGCAGCAGCAGCAGCAACAGCAGCAGAAATTGTCAGGCTGGGGTAATGTCACCAAACCAACAGGCACCGCCAAGTCACTGCTGGAGATACAGCAGGAAGAGGCAAGGCAGATGCAGAAACAGCAGCAACAGCAGCACCAGCAGCCGAACAGAGTCAGAAATACCACGGTATGTATGGTGTTTATTTAATCACTATGTGGAGGGAAACAATACCTGACAAGTTCTCCATGTCTGTTCGTTCCTCTTCTGCCAGGACTGGTGCTAATAACCAGGATCTCTTTGTTTTGTTTCCGCAGCACTCTAACCTGCACACCAGCATTGGGAATTCAGTGTGGGGCTCCCTAAACACTAATCCCAGCAACCAGTGGGCATCTGACCTAGTCAGTAGCATCTGGAGTAATGCTGATACCAAAAACTCAAACATGGGTTTCTGGGATGATGCAGTGAAGGAAGTGGGACCTCGTAACTCGACCAATAAAAATAAAAGCAATGCCAGCCTCAGGTAGGACTTGGGGAAGGAGCTTTTGCAAAGAAAGGCTACCACTCCTGAGATGATCGCTTAGAAGTTGTAACATCTTCATGTGTTTTCCTTTTTTTCTGTGTCACTCAGGATCTGTTTTGACAACAAAAATAGCTAATAGGTGACCATTCACAATTTATTTTCGTCATCTACCTAGAAAATTAGTTAGTTCTTAAGCAGTGTTTGCATCTTGTAAACTAGCAAGTCTTTTAACACTGTACTGTATACTGTACTGTTGATTAGTCTGGTAATTTTTTGTTTTCTCTTTACCTCAGTAAATCTGTAGGTATTACAAGCAGACAAAACAAGAAAGTGGAAGAAGAGGAGAAGCTGTTGAAATTGTTCCAGGGGGTTAATAAAGCCCAGGATGGATTCACTCAGTGGTGTGAACAGATGCTTCATGCACTCAACACAGCCAACAACTTAGATGGTAAGTGGTGGGGAGGAATGTAAATGATCCACTGAAAATAGAATATCCAGTTTACTTCCTGGCAGGATAGTTCTGAGGGAGAGTAATGACATCAATGTGTGTTCAGCAAAATGGCATCATTAAATAGTGGTCCAAAGAACCCGCTGCATCGTCCTCTCCATGGTTTCTGTTGGGCTAACTGTAGAAAATCTGTGGGGATTGGAAACAGTGTTAAAGTCTGTCACCCAGTGCTCTGCTGAGGATTTGTGGTGGTCATGGAAGCATTTATCAGGCAGACAGATGAGGATCCAGTTCACTTCGAAGAGCAAGCCAAATTATCTTACGCCTCTGTGCAAAGCGGTTTTTGGTGTGAAAAAGGTTGGGGTTTGTACTAATTCTGCTGGAGGGCACCTAGAGGAATGCCCAGTCTTGAGATACCTTCTTGTACCAAAGCACTACAGGCATCTTACTGCCTCCAGTGTGGGCCTGTGCAAATCTGTGTGCTCCAGCTTCTGCACGCTGCACGGCTGTGCTTCTGTGGGGGCCCCTGAACCTGAGTGGGGAACAGGTGCTGCCCCAAGAGCCAGGATCACACCTCACACAACTGCAGTGCCACAGCTTCCCTCCTCTCAGAGGAAAGATACAAGTGACTTGTTGGCCTCATCTGTGATGTACTAACCAGCTGCATCTTGTGTCTGAGGACAGGCTGTGGCCCTGCAGTGCCACAGTGAGCTTCCATGTTTCCAAGGCTGCTTTTGTGCCGCAGGTGGCAGCCTGTTGTCCCGGTGTCTTCCTGGCTTGTGGTTTGCTTTGCCCTTCTCCATGTAAAATAAAACTCAGTGCAGCAAAGTTGGTCTAAGGAAAAAAAGATGGTAAAGGAGGCTTGCAGGTGAGCTAACCGTTGCATTTCAGGTGCTTGCCTGCTACGTCAGCCACTGTGGATGGAGCACTATTGTGCTTCAGCCAGGAGGAGATTGTACTGATGGCAGCTGTAAAAAAGACTATTTTCCACTTTGGCCTGGCATTAAATTTGAGCATTAAAGCTGGCAGTGGCTAAAGTTGGTGGGCTGGTGTACCCTTTAGGATTGTCAGTTTATTTTTCCTTCTCATCACATTAGCTGGCTTTCTTACCCTAGCTGTGACTGCAGAACAGATGAAGCATTGCATGGCAGGGCTTTACTATAGGGAACTTGGATGGGCACGCTGTTTGCCATGGCAACTAGATCAGCAAATATTTGAAACAAAATGCAAAGTTTGTGTTTATTGAATGCATGCATTCACATATCAACATGCCTTCCCTCACGGTCTGCTTTCTTCTTGCAGTTCCCACGTTTGTTTCTTTCCTGAAGGAAGTAGAGTCTCCCTATGAGGTCCATGATTACATCAGAGCCTATCTCGGAGATACTCCTGAGGCCAAGGAGTTTGCCAAGCAGTTTCTTGAGCGCCGTGCCAAACAGAAAGCCAGTCAGCAACGGCAACAGCAGCAGCAACAGGTAAATCCTGCTCACTATGGGCCTTAGAGTGTAGAGACTATATTTGTCGGAAGAGGCTGCATTTCTGCTGGACTGGCAGGAGGATGAGCAGGATTTTACAGGTCATGTGAAATGCAGAGAATAAAGTAGGTTTCAAATATTTACTGCAAAATCAAGTTTCCTGTATAACGAACAGTTGAGGCCGACTGTCCATCAAATAGTGTCTTGGCATGCTGATTCAGAATGTGCTTTAGAAAGGTGAGGTAGGATGCAGCGGTGCTGGGTGGCTGCATCATCAGTGGTTAGTGCTGCCACACATGATGTAGAAAGTGCTTCAGGCTCTCTGAATGTTTTCAATATAAATAAACCAAACTTAATGGCACTTTAATCTTGTACTTTGTTTTCTAGGATTCAGTGTGGGGGATGAACCACAGTTCGCTACATTCGGTCTTTCAGACCAATCAGAGCAACAACCAGCAACCCAATTTTGAGGTTGGGCAGAGTGGGAAGAAAAAGAAGAAACAGAAAATGGTTCGTGCAGATCCCAGCTTGTTAGGTCAGTTTTAATTTTTGGAGATGAATGTTTAATTTGGGAAAAGTCTTGTGGAGTATAGAATTCTTGTCAACCTTCAAATTCAGTATTTCCATTGAGCAGAAGAGGTAGTTGTTGAAGTGTCTTTAGAATTTGCTTCAGTATTATTATTTAATGATTCTAAAAATTCTGTATTGGTTTCATGGAAAACTTCTATCAAACTGTGCCTTGCGAAAAGGCCTCTTCAATACCTTGTTTATTACCTGGAAACCTTTAAGTAGTTCAGGGATGTTATTCAAACTGCATTTACTTTTTTGAGTTGACCTGTGCCTATTTTATGGAATTAATGTTAATTCATGCTTTTAAGAAAAGCGTATTTTCTGTTTCTTCATGAGGAGCAGCTTCTTGAGGCTTGCCTTTATTCCTTCCTACCTTTTCACATGAGCTAACCGCTCTCATTCAGAGAAGATAGCAAAGATCTTGTGGGGGAAAAAAAATGTCAAAATGAAGTCAATAGTTTTCATTTGGAGGCATTGAGATGACATTGTTAGTAGTCCTTTTTTTACTTATTTATATTTGCTTATTCTCTGTCTTAATTACCATCCTCACATAAAAATTAACCAGCCCCTTTAGCACCGACAGAAAGGTTTCTTTAAAGTGGCCTTTAAGATATGAGGGCATTGTGTTAAGTACATGAGTACTGAGCATTGTGGGATGTAATGCATTGCTATAGTATTCTTGTAGAATAAATGTGTCCACATTTGTGCTGTGTGGGATAAAAAGAAAACTAGGGCACTGCACTGGGCCAGTATTTGTTGTTCTGGTGCTGCTGGCTCATATTTGTGTAAAGCAGCCTGGTATTAACCACCTGGAAGCCACTGCTTCAAGGCCCTACAGAGTCCTTCATTTGTTTTTTATCTTCCTTTTTATTCTTAACAAAATCAATACTCTTCAAATTAAATCAATGATTTTTGTGTTGATATATACTGAACTTTTCAGTGGGGTCCTGACTTCTGTCATCCCAGCTGTCAGTCCAGTGAACCTGACCTGGGCCTTCAGCTGAATAGTTTTAAAACCTGCTTATGTAATGTGAAGTGGTCACTAAATACAATTAAGAACTTGCAACTAAGGGAAGTACATGCAGCTTCTTAAAAATCAGTACACTCTATTCCAGTCATTCCAAAACCTCTTAGGTAACATACTGCCACGAGAGGGAGCCAGAACAATTTTCTTACACCTACCAAACACAGCACTTTTTATCTGCTGAAGATAATGACTGTGAAAAGCCATTTGTTTTCTAGCACCGAGCAAGCCTTCAGGTTTGTATTTAGTAGCCTTATGCAGGACAGCTTTCCTTTTTCTCATACTCCATATGGAGTTGGTACAAGCGTAAAAAAAATTGGATTTGATTAGGAAAGTTGCAGGTTGATACATTGGATTTTTTTTTTCTTATAGAAAAGATTTGCTTTTTCTTGCACTTTTCTCATGTGCATCATGTCCTCAGCACTCTACGGTTAAAAGGCTGGGTAGAAGTTGAGGTGCATCTTGAGCCATCTGCATAACCCTGTGTAACTCTGTACATTTTCATGTTGTACTTGTGAGATAGAATGTAAAAAAAAATCATGGAAGTACATGGAATTGCCATTAGATTTCATAAGTACATGTATTTACACTTTAAGGGGTAGAATTGCTCACACCCCCTGAAGTGTTGAGCATGATTCCACACCTGGATTTCAAGTTCACAAAATATACATGATCTTTTGGACCATGTAAGTATGGGGTTGACAGGGACTTCCAAGTACCAGTTGACTCAAACATGCTCCCTTCCAAGATGCTGTTGAGCCACATTGCCACTGGGCCTAGATGTGCCTCGTGCTAGCTCGGCAGATGCTATCTTTTAAATGAAAATTGAAACCAGTCGTCTGCTGATCGGTTTTTCAAGATCAAGTGATACTTATCTAAACACACAATTGATTATCTTTGATTTATTAAGGAAAAACCCAAACAGTTTGGGTAATTCTATCTCTAGCCTTACTGAATTTCCCCTTGAGGTTTTTATTTGACACATGTTATTCATCTTGTTTTACACATGCTACTGCACATGTATGTAACAGATGTATTGCATCGAATACACTATACCGTGTCCAGATTCTTAACGTAAGTCCTTTTTGATTTACAGGGTTTTCAGTGAATGCCTCATCGGAGCGGCTCAATATGGGAGAAATAGAGACTTTGGAAGACTACTGAGCATGTGCAAATCAACTGGCTTTTCCTGCATCTGTTAACCATGGATTCTCCATTTTGGACACAGTACTCTCCACCATGCGTTCTTCTTCACCTCGCAGTGAATCACAGAATCAATCATCTCAGGCTGCTTCCTCCAGCCCCAGCAAATGCTTTCTGCCCAGGACTGCACAGGCATTGTTCCTACTGTCAGCCTAGAGTCAAGTGGACTTTGTTCAGAGTCCTGGGAGGGTGGGAGATAGGATTCGTTCACAGCAAGGCTGATTTGGGCAGCAAGCTTTCACTGTGCTGTGATTTCTTCTGCTGACATACCTGGAAAAAAAAAAATATCAATTGGGATTCTGCAAACCATTGCTTCCCTCTCCTGGTTACTTGTACCACATCCAACATGTGCAGTCATGGAGAGAGAGAGAGAGAGAGAGTTTGTGGTTAACAGATGTTGGTCAAAACCAAAATGCCACACAGATACTGACTTCCGTGCTCCATCAGGGCAAGAGGTGCTCTCCCAAGCCAGGAGTTGCATTCATAAGCTAACTTTAGAACTGGCAACAGCAGGAGAGGGGCGGTGGTGGGCGCAGTTTAGCTTGGGTTGGTTTGAAGTTGCACACCCCCTGCCAGCCCTTCTCAGCACATTATTTTTGGAGGGAAAGCTCGAGTCTGTCTTCATTAGGTGGTGATGCTGAAGCTGGAGGAGTTCCCCGTCAGCATACTCCAGCCTTCCTGGACACGTGGGGACTTTTGCTCTGGGAAGAAGGTGGGGGGTGGCGTCTCTTCTGTCGGGTTGAATTTATCCCTTAAATGCTACCTTCGGAGGGTTAGGACCAGTTTATTTTGAGCTCTTTTCCTGCAAATTTGTCTCGTTTAAGAGACAGTAGGATCTTTACCGTGTGGATCTTCAGTCTCTGGTGAGGGCAAACACTGGCTTTCAGATATATGTACCCCAGCAGTCTTAGGTAGTTGTCATTTTGAGCAGTGCTTAGGTTAACACGCAGAGATGCCCTTTTGTCATGAAGAGAGACTGTTGAGGGCGAAGCTATGTGCAATGACGGCCCTGCTTATCTCCTACACCTTCAACTGCTTCACGCACCTTCACTGGGATCCATAGTCCTTAAGTATTTATGGAATCGTAACCTTCTGCTCTCACCGAAAGATTAACACCATCTTCTCTCCTCCATCCACCCACGCGCACACACCACAAAAAAAAAGAAAATGAAAACTGCCAAATGCACTTAGTTTCCCCCCCCCGGTCCCATCTCCCATTCCCAGAGGGTTACAACCTGCGAAGGGAGATGTGCTACCGTTTTGGTGGAGTTGTATAAAGGGGTCTGTTCTTCTGTCATCACTGCCTAAAGAAAACAGTTCGAGTCGCTCAAGAGCAGTTTGGCTTTGGATTTTATTTCGTTTGGTTTATTCATTTTTTGGGGTCACCTTCCCCTCCTCCTCCTCCTCCTCTCTCTTCCCCCTGCCCCCAAACATGTACAGTAACTATACAGAGACTGCTGCAGACTTGTATATAGTTTTTGGATCCAATAGCATGGAGAGACTTGGAACTGTTGCAAATCTGGTCTCCCTGTCTCCTTTGCTTTGTAAATTCATAAAAGGGGGAAGAGGGGTAGTTAAAATGTTTACAAAACTTTAAACTCCCTCTGAACTTTTGCCAGTGTGGGGGGGGGAAAGAGAGAACTTAAATAAAACCTGGTTGTATTATATCTGAGAGAAAACTTTCTGCTTGCTTTTTGTCAAAGCTGAGTTTTGAGATAATTCCTGGTGCTAAAACTGACCCAAAACTCGACTTGCATCAGTTTTCATCAAGCAACAACAAGCAAATACACAGGATGTGGAACAACAACTGCTGCTTTATTTCTTCCCTGGTGAGGAATACCGGTGGGTTTTTTCTACTTGATAATTTTAGAGTTCAAAAATAAACACCAGTAAGTTGAGATTGGAAAATTCTGACAAGAAAGCTTTAATTTCCAGCCCCCCAAAACACGTGCATTCATGCTTGTGTTGTTTATGCAGGAGAGATCAAGCTGCGGCTGGTTTTCTGTTAATACAAACACTCGGCCATGGAGCCCTTTTTTGCCAGTTGGTAACCACCCCACCCAGTCCAGTTCCCTTCCCTAAATGAAAGGTTTTATTTCTCCCCTCAGCGTAAAGTCCACATGGACAACTTGTAGGCTTCCCTTTTTAGACAAAATCTTATTTTCCTTTTTTTTTTTTCCTACTTGCTGGTTGTTTTTGTGTGGAAAATCCCAGTAAAAGTCAATGGTAAATGTCTTTCTGCCATTCATATGACTGCAAAGCATATGAAGTCAGTATACTCTTAAGAGCTAACTTACACAATAGCTTTGCATCGTGTTTAGCTGGTGTCTTGGAGAGAACAGTACATGTTTAGGCTGATAATTTGAGTTTGTTTTAATAACTTTTTTTTTAGTGCATAATGTCTGGTTCATAAGTACTTTCTGTTTTTTAATGATATGATCTAATTTCTACAAGCTAATTTTGGACTACTCCATACTGTGTAACAAATAAGCAAAACCCTGTTAATTTCCAGCTCAGCTGGGGAGCAGGAAAGGAACAATTCATCGATCGCTGAATGAAAATGCAGAAATGCAAGCAGGGAAAATGTGCAATAATTTGTCGAATCCTGAGGACCTTGCTTGGCTTCTGAGAGTCTGTAGGTAACGGACCAGTGGGGAAGATGTTGTTCTTAATATTTTAATATTCTGGCTTCTGTGTTTAGTACAAAGGTAAGATACTGGTGTGTTCAGTTGCGTGCTCAGGTGACTGCCGTGTCGCCTTCTGTGACAGACAGGGCCCGTTTCTATAGTGAAGGTCATTTGGATCAATAGCGATGGGGGAAAAATAGGAGCTACAGCTTTTTTATTTATTTTTTACATATTTATGCACTTCCGGGTTCTTCTCAGACAGAATGTGAACCGGGAAGGCTGATGGGGCTTTGATCCAAGTTTGACGGATGATGTCAAGTTTGGTGTTAGAGATGTCTGAGGTTTCTTCTGAGCGCATTCCAGCAGGGTGCTTCCTCACTTGCCATTTCATTGCAGGGATGGTGCTCAGCCCTCTTCGTTTTTCCTTCATTTTTCCTGCTTCCCCTGGCAGCCAGGCAAATTCTTTTGCAAAGCAGCAAGCAGAATGATTTAAAAGGGCACCTGAGTTGTATCTGTCTGTCAGAGGAAGCCAAAAACCAAAGAGAACTTTTAGCAGAAAAATCTGAAATTCAGGACAAAACTACTCGTGTCGTATTTTCAGAGTGTAAGGAACTGACGTTGGGGGTGTTTATATACTTGATTACACCTTTTTCTGAATGCAAACGGTGAAGTATTTCACCCTCACGTTAACTTAAAAAAAAAAAATATCCTAATTAAGTTCTTCTGTCCTCTGACAGTAAGCTGGAGTGTTCCCACCTTTAAACGCTTCATCCTTTCCCAAGTCTCTTGTTGGTGCAAATGTGACCTGAAACAAGCCTCGGTTTTCTCTGCTGGGAACTTTTCACGAGCCCACTTGGAGGGAAGGGACAGAGTGGCAGAGGTTGCAGGAGGAGGCAGGGGGTGTGCAGGTTGGATCCGAGGAGGATGCTGGCCTTGCCTGACAAAGGTGACTCGCCTTGGAAGACTCACAAGATCTTAACGGGTGGTTCTGCCAGCGGAGACCGCACACTGCTCCCGATCTGGCTCTGAGTACTGCACCCAGAAAGCAGGGGTGCCGTGGGGCCGCTCTGGCGCTGTTTCAGAGCGTTTTGGCCTCACAAAGTTTGAGGCCCTTGTTCTTTGCGGTGCCCACCCTGGCAAAAGCCCCACCACCCTGCCCACCGAGGAGCGGGGCCCTGGCACGGGCTGCCTGGTTTGGGGGTTAGCTGCCCCAATGGCTCCTGTGTTCTTGGCTGGACGGAGGAAGGCATTCCAGGAGCATCCCCGCGTCCTCTGGGAAGGGCTCGCCAACAACTGCTGGTGTGTGCGCTGGCCTGGCAGGGTGACGGATGCCTAACGGCTGGGCTGGGCTGCCTGTGGGGTTTTAGGCACAAATTTGAGAGGGTGGAGCTGCCTGGGAGGAGGTGTGCTCTGCGAGGGAGAGAGTGCTGGGCTTTGCACTCGCTCTGTCCACTTGCTGTTGTGAAGGAAATTCTTTTGGTGGTGTGTTTTTTGGGGTTTTTTTTTTTGACCCAACCGGACAAAATTTTTATTACACCAGTGAAATTTCCAAGTTGTATCGTACTTTGAAGAGCTTTAAGAATTCCTGCTGACGCTTTTCCTGAGGGAAGCCATGACCTGCCACAGAGTCCTTCACCTGGTCCTGCTAATGCTGTGCGGCACCTTGGTTCCTGCTGTGCTGGCAGGTAAGGAGCTCTGTTTGCCTTCATAGCCCAAAAGCCTGGGAGATCTTTTACTAACCTGCCTCTCTCTTTCCTCTCCTTGCAATATCTCCTCTCCCTTCCTTAAAAAATATCCCTATGTATTTATTGAATTATAATTGATTAATGGAAACTAGCTTTGGGATCGGTGGCTGGTGGCGAGTAAGAATACATTCTCCACCCTGAGACCAAGTTTCTGTTGGGGAAAATGGAGAAAACTGAGGAAATCCTTCATAATTTTTCCTAAGCAGAAGAGCAGTAGCACCTACATGAGCGTTAGTGGCAGTAGATCAGTAGACAGATCAGTCAGCGGTGGATGGAGCGCTCAGCAGCTGGCAGGGCCATCTGGCTGTCAGCTTTTGATGGCAGGAAGAAGTTACAGTTCTGAAAAGAAACATTTTTCTCTGGCTAAAGCATGTGTGCCAGTTTCTGGTTCCTTCTATGCTTTCTGCTACAGCAGAGCGCTTCACAGCAGCTGCTGTAAGGAACAGGGAAGCGCTCTGGAAACGTTCAGCTCTGTCAAAAGCTGCATGTGCCTGAGCTGTGCTGGGAGCCGGCGGCACTGGGACGGTGCGTGGTGGCTCAGGCTCGAGTTCAGGGAGGTGATGGGGCTCAGGGTCAGCGAGGCGCCCGCTCTGTGGGGCACCACGTTTTAAGGAGCTGGTTAGAAATCCCTTTATTATAATGGCAGCGCTGGGCGAGGGGAGCCGCGGGCACGGTGGGCTTGAAGGCTGCCTGGTCTGGGGTGGGTGCTACAAATGAGGGAAAACAGGCTTCCAACCGACCCCAGAGACGGGCTCAGCATGTGGGTGGGGGCTGCGGTGGGGAGCTGGTCCCTCAGAGCCTCTGTGAGTGGAGAGGCTGAGGGGTGGCACGGGCCGGATAATGGGCCAGAACACAGCGCTTGTTTTCCTGAATTCCTGTCCTGCCTTCCAAGACCTGGAGAAAGGCTGGATCACAGTTCACTCCCAGTTTGTTCTGAGCATCTTGCCTAGCAGGGAGATCCTGGCCAACTGTCTAGCAGTTGAAATTACTTCTTTTCAAAGGAGCTTTCGTACGGGTAGGGGAATTTATTACTGTGCCTAGCTCAAACGTCTGTGGGTGCAAAACTGTAGCTGGTATTTCCCCCCACGGATCCTCCCTTGCAGGACACTTTTTCTTGCCAGGAAACCTTTAAAGTAACTAAGAAACGAGCACTGAAAAGTGGATGTTTTCCTTCTCAAACCCTGACCTTTGGTTTTAATATAGTGGAACACTGTGCAGTTTCAGTCTGTAGCTTGCTCATGCTCCCAGAAGCGGTGGCAGTGCTCTTTCCCACAACCAGGTAAGGTCTGTTCTTAACAGTATTTCACTCTGCAGAAAGTGATTAATTGCCACTGAAAATTTTTACTTGCTCCGCTCTGAGCTAGGATTTTCTTCTGCACTACCTGAAGTTTCCAGCAGCTGGTGCACATTTGCTCTGCCCCCTGCCTTGCCAACTTCACCTGTACTTGCTCTCGGCTTGGTGTTGCAGCTATGGTTTGTACCTGTCACTGCCTCTCTGTGTCACTTTGCTCCTGTGAAATACTCCCAGTTGGTTCCTTTACTGGGTGCCTTGCGCTCGGGCAGTGAGGCCAGTAGCTCTTGTAGAGCTTTGTACTGATGAATGTGAACGTTTGGATCCTGGGGTATAGGACAGACTCCGTGCTTTCCCTGTGGCGTTTTAGAGGCCTCTGAGAAGTTTGTTGTTCTCGGCTACGTCAGTGCAGGACCCGAGGGAACCAGCCAGCCTGTTGGGTAAGCCATCCCAGCAGAATGAGTTTCTGCTGCATTAGGAGTGGTGGAGTTACCTACCCCAGCACTGGGGCTGTTAGTGCACTGTGGAATTTTTTCTGCTTTTTCACCCCGTTAGAAAAGGAAACTTCCTGCCCTGTGCAGACAAAGAAGGGAAGGGCGCACAGACAGCCCTCTGGTCTCCAGGCATACACATGCAGCCCTGCCTTTCTGTAAACAAGTTTGTTTAACATTCATCAGAACCGCAGCGCTCCACGCTGCTCCGCACTCAAGCTCCCAGCGCTCGCCCATCACAGGCTGCCCTTTGTGTTCGCCATGAAGGCCTCTTTTCATCCCTGCCCTGGCCCTGTGCCCGCTGCAGCCACCTGGGGCTGGACAGCCCGTTGCCGGCCTCGGAGTTCACCCAGCCCCTGCCCTCCTGTCTCAGCACCTCGTACTTCCCGTAGCAAAGCCCTTCACGGTGGGCAGAAGCGGAGCCTGCCCTGGAGAGGGCTGCAGCTGATGTTGGCCACGCAGACTCCAGATTCAGAAGGAGTCTTCCCTTCCTCGTTGGATTTAATTTTATCACAGTGGGGACTCAGAGCTACCTAGGACCAAAAGCCTCTGGTAAGTGCTCAGGAGTTCAGCGAGACATGAAGGATCTTGCTGGCAGCTGAGGTTCCCATCTGGGTGCAGCAGTCAGAGCACTTCTGGGGTGCTGGTGGGTTGTGCACCTTCATCTGGCTTCCTGCCCAGCCACTCTGGTTTCCTGGGCAGCATGGTCAGGGCTTTCTGACTGGAGAAAGCGTGGACTTCTCTGAGTTACTGAGCTCTTCACAATATCCCATTTGTCAAAGATGGAGAAACAACCCACTGAGCCTTTAACCCTCCTTGTCTAGATCATCTAGGTGCAACAGGGAACAGCCAGGTCGAGAATTTTCCTGCGCACCCAAATCTTATCCACTTCTGCTTTCTCCAAACCCAAGTGGTGTGTAGGCCAGGAGCACGGGAGGATTGTGAAGAATTGATTTTTTTAATTTTTATTAGCAAAGCCAGTTTCAATTCATATGATGATTCAATGCTCCAAGTGAAGTGCAAGTCAGTAAGAAGCCTTTGCAAGGCTTTTGCTTCTGAATCATGCATATATTTGGTATCTAAACTGTGTTGCAGGGTCATGAATTTCCTTGTTTTGAGCTCATGTGGAAATGCACTGCAAAGCACATCAGAGTGCATAGAGGGGGAAAAAGCAGCAGAGCAGGAGATGCTGTGCTAAAGGAAATCATACAGGAGAAGACCTTGCCCAAGGACAGTCTTTCTGTAGCAACTTGTGTCTTCATTCTCAACAACCGGAGGATAAAAGATGATTAGGAAGTTTCTAAAGTTCAAGTACTAGAACATGAGAAGTAGTAAATAGGTTTTGTCAGGCAAATTTCTTAAAAAGATGTGGTTGTTCCAACAGGTTTATCAAGACTTACAGCAAGTCTTCGTAGATCACTACTCAGCCTTGCCCTGCACCGACACTCTGTGTAAATCACTGACACTTCCAGCTAAGGTTACTGGGTGTGAGGTGGAGAGTGAGGAAGATGAGGTGCTGAAACCAGCTTGTACGAGGAAGAGTATGGCCACTGGTGAGCAGACTCTGGGGATGAAGATGTTAAGTGGCCACATCTGCCTGCCTTGAGGTCTTGCAGCCTGTCTGTGGAGAGGTTCTGGTTGTTCGGGGGGTATCTCGAAAGATCCTTCAGATTGGGTTGGCATCCTCAGGAGCAATTGCTTGTGAAGACCCTTCAGCCACCGCGTATCTGGGGCACTGGTTACCATGTCACTGTACTAGCAGCTCACCCCACCTTCTCACCAAGTGTGGAAATAGTGGTTTCATCAAGTTGCCTTTGGCATCATCCCTTCTAGGTCTCGCTACGGCCCATGCCGCTGAACTCCTGCTGGGTCCCTGCATCGTTCAGAAAACTCACTGTGTATTACTTTATAGCAGGGGTCCTCAAACTTTTTAACCAGGGGGCCGGCGCGCAGGTGAAGTGGCAGGCAGTCATCTGCGGCTGCTTGGTTTCCCCCCCCCCGCCCCAGCCCCTGGCGGGGGGTGGGGGTCGGGCGGTTCTGTAAATACTGGGGGCCGTATCTGGCCCGCGGGCTGTAGTTTGAGGACCCCTGCTTTATAGTGTAGGAGCTCCAGTGTTCTCTTTCCTTTTCTTGGCCTTGGTTGTAACTAACCCTTACTGGAGAGAGGGAGAAGACACAGCGGGGCATAGATATTTCCCTAAAATAAGGCAATCTGAGGTGTCAGCACATGGGAAGGAGGAGGTGCCATCCTTCACCTGACGCTGCACAACACTGGAATACTTCTAGTCCATTTTTTTCAGGTTCAGTTTCTGCCCAGTAACTAAGATTATTCCAGGTCTTAAGCGCTCTCAAACTGTATTTTTTACCAAGTGGATTTCACTGTTAGTCTGTGGAGCAACAGTTGCTCTCAGTCTGTGCTCTGGTGCTGAGACGGGATTTACTCTGGGGAGAGCTGGTTGGTGCCATGGGGTCAAGGTTTCTCTCCCTTCAGAGCACCTGGCACCAAGGCACGAAGCCTTGGCAGTGGTGGGATCACCCGTGTGTGCCAGCAGCTGGGTAGCCCCACCACGTGTCCGCCTGCTGCCCCTCGTGGGTTGCTCAGGGGCAAACAAACCACCTGAGTGCACCGGGTGGGTTTTCCTGGTGATAGGGCTACTGGTCCTGAGGCTGATGCCAGCACAGCTAATGCATGGCTCTCACCCAGATGTTAAACATCTTAAAAGATGTGGTCTTGTGATGGATGATGTTTTGAGCGTGTTTCTTGGTAGTTATTTCTACAAAGTTCTTGGGTGAACAGGAAAACCATGTGCTACTTCACCTTTGATAGTTGGTTTCCAACCCTTGGTTGCACCCCCTCACTTGAGGCTGCAGCTGTTTGGGTTTTTTCTGCAAGTCAAAAGTGCCGTGCCCTGCCCCAGGGCTGTGGAGGCCCCTGCACACAGACTGCGTCCCCCTCATCGCAGTCAGGGTGACAGTAACCGTGTGGGCAGCCTGGCCACCCTGCTGCTGCTGCTGCTTCTCTTGCAGATGATCCTTAAGAGTCCCGGTCTGCTGCTTAGAGAAACTGGGCCCAGGAGGGAGAGGGACTTGCAGGTGTCACACCAAAGAGCAGCAGCACAGAGCCACCTCCGCGATCGGGTGCCACACCTGCGCCTGGAGCCTGGCTGGTGGGGCTGTATCCAACAGGGACTGGGAGAGGCAGTCAGACATGTGAGATATTAGTTGGTGTTTTATTTTTTATATATATTTATTTCCAATAAATATTTCCAAATAATTAATTGGAAATGGGGTAAAAAAAAACCCCACTTATTAATGGGGTGTGGGGGTGTGCTGGGTTTTGGCATTTGGCACAGGCTCTGCTGTTGGCCCTCACCTGTCTTGCTTTTACTGGAGGACTGAAGTGGGAGTGTGGCATTTAAAGCTGCTCTGTCAGGGTGCTGCAGGGGGGGCAGGTGTGGCTCCTGGTTGTTAAAGACACCGGCTGGATACGAGGGGATAGTTGGGTGGGTGGTTGAGCTTCTCAGACAGGGAGGAATGGAGGCGTGTGAGGACACGAGCTGTTAGTTTAGGAGGGAAAATCAAAGGTGAGTCTTGGAAAGAGCAGCGCCTGTTACAAACAGGCACGTCGCCGGGCTGCAGCAGTGTGCTGCGGAGTGCCCTGCCTGCCGGCAGCTCTCACTGGGGCTGGGGCTTGCGTTTGGGTTTGTGTCCCCCTGCCCCATCTGCCTGCTGCAGGGCATCTGCTCCAGCAGCACCAAGGTGCAGGAACCGCAGAGGAGGTGCAGCAGCAAGCCCCGGCTCTTGGTGACGCTCAGATGCGGGTATTTCACTTTATGCGTGTGCGTGGCTGCTGCTGGGCTGGCAGCTCCCGTGAGCGAGGTGCTAGAGCCAGCTGAAAGGAGTTGTGTTTCCCTTGGTTGAAGTGCCGCTGAGGTAAAACCGCAGGAACTCGGGACAGAAAGCGCATGTTTAGCACACTCTGCCCTTTCTCTGAGGGTGAACTGAAAGCGTGTTTTAATCAGATGAGGGGAATTAACCAAATACCGATCTAGAAGCCATCCAGGACTCTATCCAGGTCTTAAAACTCACTGAGATCATAAACAAATTAGTCTGTTTCCTCTTTACTTGGCTATCAAAAATAAGCAGGGCACAGAGCTTAGAGAGCGGCAGTAAATTTTTCAGGAATTAGATGCACCGGGAACAAGAGAGACTTTCTGGGACCTGTGGGTCTGGTTAGAAAAAAAGCCTTTACAGAATGGTTGGAAGGGGTAGCGCTTCCGCCTCAGCCCTCTGGAGAACAGGGAGTTGGGAAGACCCTGTCCAGGTCCCGCAGCCTCCCTGGACGGTGCCCGTATCTGTTACAGATCATCTCAGCTAACGCCTTTCCCCCGGTCAGATGCGAGGGGTCCACCCAGCTCCTTTGGCTTGGAGAGAAAAACATTCTTGGGAAATGCAACAACGGCGTCCTCCAGCGTGGGGTTCTCTTGCCAGATGGGAACGGCTGCAGTGTTGGTGCTGGCCCGGCTGGTGTTGACACAGTTAGGAAGGTCGTAGCTGGAGTGTAGCTCTTCTGTGTGGAGTTTCTCCACTTGCGAAAGCAGCCTGGAACTGGGGCTTCAAAAGTGTTACGTACGTTCCGTCTGCGCCTAAACCAACAGCTTCCTAATGCCACCGCTGCTAACTAGAGCCCCAGCTCCGCTTGGTTCCTTTCCCTGTTGTTTCAACTACATTCACCCCCTAAATTCTGTATTTCCCTCCTGCTCTGGCCTCTGGTAGCTAAACCACAGGATTTATGGATGAGTGGTCTGCTGGAAATGGTACTTTCTGGAAGAGCCTCTGGATGGGGTGCAAGTTTCCAGCTTTGCTGGTTGGTGTTGTGGAACAGGCTGGGGTGTGCCAGTGAAGGGCTCACGTGTTTCTGGGGAGCCCCTGTGGAACACAAAGCTCTTGTGTGCTCTGCTGGGGAGCTGAGATGCTGCCTGCGATGCGGTGACCTCGGATGCAGCAGGCGTGTGAGGATGGTTGGTGCTCACCACAGCTCCCAGCTGCTCCCCGGGCTGGGCCAGCCGGCCGGGGTGTGCGGGTGTAACTGGCATGGGCCTCGCTCTGCGGGGTCTCTGTCATTGCTCGCTGGGCCAGGGTTAACCCCGGCAGCTGTCTTGCTGAAAACCCTGTAGCTTTTATGGCTGTAGAAAGAACTTTTCAAAACTAGTCCAGAAGGCTGTTGTGTTCCCAAGTCCACAGGCAGCCTCGAATAGCTCCGGGGATGGTGGGAACTGCTCGTTGATGTGAGCCCTATCGGTGGGTTTGTACAGGCAGCAAAAGTGAGTGTTTTGGTGTTGGTCCTCCTGTTCCTTTTGATGCAGGGCTCCTACGGGGAAAACAAAGTGTGGCGGAGCCCATTAGCGTTGATTCTTCAGCTTGCTCTCCTCCTACGAGGTGCTGGCTGCCTGCGGGAGGCAAGGAGGGCTCCAGCTACTGAATGCTGGGGCGGCTGCTGCCAAGATGTGCTGCTGCCACTGCTCTTGGTGGGCCAGGTGGAGCCTGGGCCAAGTCTTAGAGTGCCCCAGTGTGCCAAGAGATGCTGTGCCAGAGCCAGGGTGCCTGGGAATACCCCTGTGCCTTGCCCCAGGAGGCTCAGGCTGCTTGCTCTGGCTCCTCTGACACCCACTTTCCCAGCCCTGATAACCATCGTGTCGCTTCAGCTGGGCCCTGGTGCTGGATGGTGTTCATTTTCCTAGCCGCCCCCCACCTCCCATTTTTTCCCCATCCCAGTGCAACATTCCCAGTGGTTTCAGCAGGGAGCTGTGGAATGTCTCCTGCTCCTGCCGGGGCCCACCTGAACAAGCCGGGCATTGAGAGGGAGCGCTTGGCTCAGCCACACGCAGACAGGGCAGGCTCTCTGGTTTGGTCCCCGACCCCACAGGGGGAAGAAATAACAGGAGGTGAACGGTAACATCAAACAGAGCCTGGCCGGCTTTCATCTTGGGGCAGGGGGAAGCCAAGGCTCTGGGGCTCCTGCCTGGGGGAGCCACGTCCTGCACACCGCCAGCGCCGCTGGCACCCTGCGCTGCGGGGGTGGGTGGGTGATGCACCCTGCACTGCGGGGGTGTGTGATGCAGGACAGAAAGGCCCTGAGGTGCTGTGAATCTGGCCAGTGCAGGTGGCTGGGTGGCCTCTGCCTGTTGCAGGGATGTGACTGCCCCTTCCCAGCCCGGTCCCATGGGCATCCAGGAGCAAACTGGCAGTGGGGGTTCGTGCAGGGCCCGCTCATGCAGGAGCGGAGGTCACAGGGTGGTGGGGAGCTCCCAGAAGCCTGCGGCAGGCTGCTTTTGCCCTGGGGCAAGCGCATTGTCTTTGGCTGCTCCAGGTGTTGGCATCCTGTGGCGGTGGTGCCCTCCCAGAGGAGGACTCTTGCCCCGCTGGGCTTCTGAGCCCTCGGGTCACCTTCCATCCGCCCGGGGCACCCGGCAGGCAGCTGGAGCCCAGGGACCTGCTGAGCTGCAACTGTCACCAGCAGCCTGGCTGGGGCCGCTCATGCCGGTGAGTGACTGTGGGTGCTTGTCTCCCAGCAGAGTACCCGCAGGGCCCCGTCCCCACCCTCTGGAACGAGCCGCCCGAGCTGCCCTCCGGAGCTGGCCCCTTCGACGCCGCCACCACCACAGCCCGGCTCTCAGACACCACCGCCTTCCCCCCATACACCTCCGAGCTGGAGCCCGAGGACACCACCCACCTGCACCGGCTGGACGCGGGAGACGGTATGTGGCTGTGCCATGGGCTGCCCGCAGGTCACCGCCGCAGCGCTCGGGCAGTCCTCGCTCTGTGTGGGCCTGTCGCCTCCAACACCAGGAGGTGTTGGAGCCACCAGAGGTGGCCTGCTGCTGGCAGGGGGGGAAGAGCACCCGTGTCACCTGCTCAGGGGAGGTACCCCGCGCACGAGCAGGGCTCCCCAGGGGAGGTGTGCCTGGAGCCCTTCGAGCGGGCAGCACGGGCCTCTCCTGGCTCCTGAGCTGCAGCAAATGCCTGTTGTGATGCGGTTTCGCAGCAGCTCCCTCAGTGAGGGTGTCAACAGGAACGCTGAGTGCCAAAGACCTGCTGTGTGGCAGCTGTCCTTGTCACTGGGAGCTGGCTAAGGAGGCTTCAGCCCCCTGCCCCAGGCTTGATGCCGCTGGGACACAGGACCACGCCTCGACTGCGTGGGGATATGGCAACAGGGCCACCGTGGCCAGTGCAGGGGGCTCTGGGGCGGGAGTGTGGCCCAGTGGCTGGGGCTGAGCTGGGTGTGGGGGTGACACCTGTGGCCCCTCCTGTCTGGAACCCACGGGCTCTGCTGAACTCATGCCACCTCATTCTCTGTCCCTGCAGGCTCGCTGGGGCCCGGAGCTATCGGTGCCATTGTCATCGCCTCCCTCCTGGGTACATCTGTGCTTGTGGCCTTGGTCGTCATCACGCTGAGAAAGTTCTCGGCCTCCTGAACTCAATAAAAGATTTTTGTGTAACACAACCAGCCCGTCTCCTGCCCTCAGCTGCTCCCGCTCCCTGTCTGCCCCGGGCTCCCTGGGGAGGAATCCCATTGCTGCTGTGGTAAGGGGCACCCCAGCCTCTGCCCTGGGCAGCAAAGCTGCACCCCAGAGTGCTCTTTGCTCTTAGCGTGTGGATCTCTGGGTGCACGCAGCCCTGGCAGCTGGACCACAGCTGGCTGCGTTCCCCCGCAGGCAGGAGGGACCTGTGGCACTGAGCGGGCACCGGCCCTCTTGGTGTAGCATGGGTGGCGGTAATGGTGCTGGGCATCACCTTGCAGGGCTGCCTGTGCGAAGGGTTGTTCAGTTGGTGTAAACCAACCACCCCAATACTTCTCCAGTCTCTACCCCACCCCATGTTCACGTTCAGCCCCACTTCCGCCCCCTGTGTTTGGGCCAGCTGCCCCCTGCCAATTGCACCGCGGCGGGGGGGCTGGGGAGGAGGCACGCGGTCGGCAGGGTGGGAGGAAGAAGATGCACGCGCGTTGCTTTGGCGCTGGCTCGCTCAGCTACATTTCATCACACGGAAAAACGAGACAACAAGAAGTTCCCCTCAGTTTGCTGAGGCAGCCCGGTGGGGGCTGGGGGGGCTCCAGCCCATGCTCATGGGCCCCAGGCCTGGCCCTGTACAACACTTGAGACCACTGGAACGGAGGCGTGCAGGGCTGGGTCTGAGGAAATAACACTGGATGCCACTTGGTGCCTGAAAACGGCACAGCCTGTGCCAAGGGTTTGGAGTCCTAAAAAGTCACAACAGAGCCAGAGGGGCCAGAGCGAGTCCCAGGGCTTTGGTGGGTGGTGGGACGCTGCAGGGCAGTCCCGAGCCCCTTTTGCCTGGAGAAACGCAGCGAGGAACCAGCATCCTGGCGCTGGGAAACCTGGGTGAGTCCCTCCACTAACGAAACGGCTGATCCTGGTGGGTAAGGGAGCACTTCCATGCTATGGGAGACATCCCAGCGCTGGGCCAGCTGCTGCGCTGCAAACCTGCAGGAGCTGGGGTGTGGTGATTTCTCAGGTAATTTTAAGGACTTCCTCGAGCTGGAGCTCCTCTGTGGTAGAAAACCTGTGGCTGCTGCAGGGTCTGGGCCCTGAGCTGGGGGTTTGGTTGTACTCAGAAAGCTGACTGGGGGGTGCTGCTGGGGGGGGGCAAGTTGGGGTGTCCCCGTTAAATGAGCCTGCTACACCAGGCTGGAGGCTGTGGTCCCCTCCTGGTCCCCAGCTCTGGGCTGGGTGCTGGCAGGTGGCCAGGAGCCTCCGGCTTCCCACTGGTTTCACCCTGGGGGCTGGTGGCAGCACACACACACACACACACACACACACACACACACCCCGGTGCAGGGCTGACTGGGCTGGCTGTCCCAGGGCTGCGGTGACAGTACGGACAGCCCTGACCACAGCCCCGGCCCTCCCTCGGCTGGGTCTGGCTATTCACCACACACCCCGTGTGTAACCTGGGCCTCGCGCGGCCCAAGGACAGCTCCAGCGCAGCGCTCCACAGTCCCCCTCCAGCAGCTCCCCGGCAGCCTGCCTGCTCCCCACACTGCCATCGGCATGGCCGCCCTCCTCCGCGCCGCGCATGGCTGGTGCGTGGCTCCGTTGGCAGGCAGCTGCTCTCTGTCACCTTTTTGAGCACAACCACGGTACTGTCGGAGCGCACAGCAGCGCAGGCACAGCGCCTGGCAGACCCTTCTTTGCAGCGTTACGGGAAGATGCCAAATAACTGATTTCCCTGATGGATGCTGGCTGCAGCCCGGGACCACCCTGTAGCTAAGAGCCCCTCGGCTGCGGCCATGTGTGGGACTGTTCAGAGTGAGACTGTTGAACAACAGGCGGCTGTTACGGGCCTGTCCCCTGGCTGGTTTTGGTGCTGCGCCCTGGGCTTCATGCGATGCTCAGTGCCACAGCTGGAAGGAGTGACGATCTGGCTCTGCTGGCGACAGAGGATTTGCGTATATACACTGAGGTGAGCCTGTACAGGGGGTTTGCGCGCGCAGGTTGCACGTGCAGCTGGGTGGCACGGGTTACAAGCATGCAGGCAGCGATCGCTGGGCCTCCCACAGCACACGGGACAACAGCTCCTGGGGTAAGGTCAGTTGCCTGCTGCACGGCAGCCTGGCTCTGCTGGTGCTCCCGTGGTACGTGGTGGTGTGCGGGGACACGCTGGCACGGACACCTTTCTCTGTGCCTCGGCAGCAGGGAGCAGCGGAGACCGTGAGTGCCGGCTCAGCCAGGAAAGGCTTCTGCGGCAGCTCTGCGGAGGGATGCTGGCTGTGAAAGACGGGTGCGCCACGGGGCAGGGCCCCGACGTGCTTCGAGGCCATCAGGTGGTCAGAGATGTGGGCCAGGGCTGGCGAGGCTGGGCTGCTGGTGGAGCAGGGCTGGTATGGAGCATCTTGGAGCGCTTGACTGGAAGCAGATCGAGGGTCTGCCCATGGGAATGGGCCCAGCGGCTTCACAGCAGGACTGGGGAGCTGGAGCTCCTGGGGCTTATCCCAGCCTGGTGCCGCCGGGCTGTGTGAGAGGCGGTAAAACAGCTCCTCTGCTTCAGTTTCAACCCTGTAAGATGCCGCTTCAGGAGCGCCCCAAACTTGAAAGGTAGCGATGAGCTGGGAGTGTTCAAACTGGGCAACGGTCATGCTGCCACGTGTCCTGAGCCAGCCCCAGCTAGCACGCGGGGAACAGGGGTCAGCTGGCTGCCACCCGGTGGCCTTTGGGCTGTGCCCGTTTGGCTCGTGCTCTTTGGGGCTTTACAGAACACCTGGAAAGGGGTTATTTTAGCCAGCTGGAAGCATTGATCTCCAGGAAAGGATCAGTGCCACGGGAAGCCCAGGAACTGCAATCTGTTAGTTGACAGGTTCCTGGTCCAGCGCACCAGGTCCTGCACCGTGGCCCACAGCACCACTGTCCCATCCTCCCAGCTGCCAGTCTCTGTCCTCTGCTCCTCTCCCAGAGGCACTGCAGGCGCTCGGTGACACCAGCGGTCATTGGCGGTTTCTGCTGCCCAGTTTCCTTCTCTGACTGTCATCCGACTTGTGCACCCGGAAACACTCCTTCAAGTTCTGGGCTCGGATTTTGGGGTTCAGGATCTCCTCCCCCATAGAACTGGGGAACCAGCCCCTCTCCTGGTCGTGAAGACGCTCCCCAAATATCCAGCCTGAACAGAGACAGAGACAGGCATAAATGGGGAAGGCCTGGCCCTTGCTCCTGTACTGGGACGGTTGTGCTAGGAAGAGCCTGCGGAGCTGGCAGTGCTCTCTGGAAGCTGCTCAGAGCCCTGTGCTGGGGCGGACCCAGTTTGTCAGTCTAGCCAAGGAGGCCTGCTCGCCTGAGCAGCATTGTGTGTGGACAGCTGGCTCAAGGGTTGCCAGCAGAAAGCAGGCGTTGCTGCCACTGAGTGCCTTCCACTGCCTCTGATGCTACAGGAGCGATCCCCAGCAGATACCCAATGTGAGAGTCCACCAGCTGCAAGTGTGCACCACACACCAGGACCAGGTGGCTGCAAAGCATCATCAAGGTAAGAATAGCTCTGGGTTACATCTGGGGTGGCCATGCCAGCCCTGCCATGGCCGACAGCTAGTGCCAGGGTGGCTGTGTCAATGCTGCCACAGCTCAGGACAACCTGGATTTGCCAGGTGTTAGGAGGAAGCTGTAACTCCCTCCTCCTGCTGTGAGCCCCCTTGGCTGTGACGCTAATGCCAGGGTCTCTCCTTAGCCAGAGGGCTCCTCCTGGCTGCTCGGCAGCCGCCTGCCTAGAGCAATGCCCACGCTTCCACACGGACTCCCGGCCCATCCCCATCCCGTCCCCCGTACCATCATCTGTCTTGTCCAAGATGTTGAGGACGTCAGCCAGTTCTAAGGACAGCTCGTCTGGCTGCTGGGCCACGTATGGGTGGACACACTGGATCTGCGGGCAGTCTGCCAGGGAACAGGGCGAGAGTGAGGGCCAGGCCGGGAATGGAGCCCGCTGCACAGCACAGCTCGGGTGGGCGGAGCACCGCAGGCTCTGCAAATGGCCCCTCTGGCCTGGTAAGAAACCCTGCAGAGGCCAAGGGGTGCCCCAGGGACTGGGGGAGCATCTCTGTGGGCATGGGAGCCAGGTGCACATCACCACCACAGTGCCACCCGTGAGCAGCTTTGGTGGGAGGGAGAGTGCTGGTGCAGCCCAGCCCACGTTGGAGGGGAGCAAGGTCAGGGCCAGGCCCAGAGACAAGTGGGCATCAAAGGTGGAAACACAAAGGGAGCCCAGGGAGAGGGTTCAGCTTCAGCAGAGGCCCCAGGCCTGGGACTGGACTGAGCTCAGGGCAGAATAAGGCGCCCTGGGGTAGGGTGAAGAGCTCCTGACTCCCATGCTGTGTCTCTTACCAACAAGTCTGGATGTAAATGAAACAAACTTGGTTCTCCGGTTTGGGGCCAGTGAAATCATCCAGCGTTTCATTTCACTCCTGGATAGGGGACACAAACCAAGGCTGTGAGCACGAGACAGTCACAGGGACCCCAGCTCCCCTGCCAGCCAGCCCTGGGCTCCTAATTCCTTCTTTCACAGCCCTTTCCTGCCTGCCCTCCCCCCCCCCCCCCCCCCCGGGGTCCTGGGCTCACTAGTAATGCTGAGCCTCCCTCTTGCACACACTGGTTGGGATGTCACACATGCTGCAGGGCCACCAGGCTGGCTGCCCCCACAAGCAGCAGGATCTCCCTTGTGGGAGCAGCACAGCTTCAGAGAGGCAGCAGCAGGGTGGGGGGCCCGGCATTCTCTCAGCTCTAACCAGCAAAGGCAGCTCCTGGCTGGGCCGGGTCAATAGGAACAGTTTTTCCTGGAGAAAAGCAGTTAGAGGAACCATTTATTCCTGCAGCTGCTGTACGGGAACGCTTAAAGGGCAGAGCTGATTAATTCGCTTGCAGACAAACATTGCAGCATACGAAGGGTACCGCTCGCTTGGCAGAGGATGAGAGGAGAGACCCGTGTGAACACGTCACCAGATCCAGCAAGCTGTTAGGCAAAACCTGGGCCTGCAGCAAGAGGGTGAAGACTTCCCAGGTGCTGGAGAAGCCCCAGGCCTGGCGCTCCCTTGAGGGATCATGGAAATGGGGCAGCTCATCTTCACAGGCTCCAGCTCCTGCCTGGAGGACCAGCTGTGCTGCCAGCCCCGAGGGAGCCAGAGCCTTCCACCTTCTCAGACGGTAGTTTTAATGCCTGAACTTGACACACATCTAAAGCCACCAGAGTGTCTTCTGGGAGAAGAGAGGCCTAAAAGGGAGATGTGAAGGACAAGTGCTGGCAGGCTGATCTGCAGGGCTGAGAATACCTTGTGTTTCAAGGCTGACGTGTGAAGCTAAGGACCAGGGAAAGCAGCTGCAGGTCGAGTGCAGCCCCTCACACCACAAAGACGTGCAGGATGAGGGCCCTGTGCACTGAGGGGCTGGCACACAGGCATCAACCCAAGGCTCTTGCCATGCTTCTGTTTGCAGACTGGCCTTCCACGCAGCTCCTTGCAGGGCTATTTGGAGCTAGCCCCCAGCCCCCAGCTCCTCTCAAGCCTGCAAGGGGCCTGCCTGCGCTCCAGTCCTGCCCCTGAGACCAGCCACGGCTAAATGTACTGTCAGCTCCTGGCAGAGCCCACCCAGGACAGAAGCTGCAAGCTGCCACCACGCAGGTCATCATTGCTATATGGGTTCAGAGCTAGGCAACGCTTGCAAGAGCTGTGGAACAGATGCAGCAGTCTCTGTTTGGCACCCACTTAGCTCTTCTAAGTCTTCAGTTTTCTAGTTTGTGCCAGTACTGCCCCAATCATCCCTGCAGCTCTGGAACAGTAGCCTTCAGCAGTTGCTACATCACATTTCAGCACACAAGAGCTGTTGGCAAGCCATGTGCTGGATCACACGCTCACTGTGGCCATCTAGAAGATGGGACAGGATGCAAAAGCACAGAACTGCAATTGCCTCCCCTGAGCTGAGGCAAACCCTGGCCTGGTTTATCATTCTCTGCACAGCAAAGTCTCACAGACGTCAAATGTGCGTTTGCCCTGCATAATGTGACTGACATCTCTATTTTCAGTACAGTAAAGCTGCAGTCACGTGGCTGGAGAGAAAGTGCAGTTGCTCGCTGTGCCGAGGGTTTGTCTTCCTGACGCTGGTGCTGCACTGCACTGGGGGGGTCAGGGTGCAGTCCCTGGGGCTGCAGCAGGACATGGTCCCCGCTGCGGCTGGTGTTCATTAAGGGATGTGGATGCTGAATGCTGGCCTACTAACAGCAAAGGAGCATCAAGCTGGGGGTGCATGTCATCCCTTGTAGCTGTTTAGCTAGTGGTATGTGTACACCTATGATAGCACAGATGCTGTGCCTAGAAAATGTGGGCCTGGTAAGGCTTGGGTCAATGAGAAAGGTGGGCCCCGAGCTCCGAAACAATCAGGTCTGTGTTAGTGCAACTGAATCATTTGCCCAGTCTGAGCTTGCTGGAGCCTGAAGTGAAAAATCAGTGAGCCAAAAAAACCTGTATCCAGGGAGACAAGGAGGCCCCGAGTAACAGAAGGGCTGTGCAAGATCGGCATCAGCTGTGGAAGGCGCTGAGGAAGCGCCCTCTTCTCCCACCTTTGCCTACAAGCAGGAGCCACTTGGCTCCACAGGCCTGGTCAGGCAGTCGATCTTGGTGAGTGAGCCAGCTGAACTGCTGGAGCGTGCGCAGTGTACATCCTGCTTGCTTTTTCTTTCTGCATGTGCTGCAGGCTGTAAATCAGTTGAGCTCCTGTGCTGGGGCTGGTTTCTGACCTCTCTGTCCCAGAGTGCAAAGTGCCTGTCCATTCTTCACTCTGGATGCTACAAATACACCATACAGGAGAGAAATCTGCCTAGTTCACTAGTGCGTTTCCGTAGGAGAGGACAAAAGCGGCTTCGGGAGAGCAATGCTGGGCAGAGGGGCTTGTAGGGCCAGCCCAGCTGCAGCAGTGGGATCTCTGCCTGCCTGACCCTGGTAAGCCCGGAGAGCTGCTCCCCACGCAGACAAGGTGCTGCCCCTGCCTGGGTGTAGGGGGAGAGCCCAGCTGAGCACTGGTGGGGTGACTTGTACTCACTGGGATGATGCCTTCAGCATGTAGCTGGCCTCCCGGTCATCTGCATTCTCCAGCAGCCTCAAGATGAAGACGTTGGCCAAGCTCTGCCCCTGATCTTCTAACTCCTCTACCCGAAGAAGCCCCCGGGGAGCAGAGTCAAACACTTGATACTTGTCCCTGGGAGAGGTTAGAGAGGAGATTAGGAAAAACTGCAGTTATCCCAGGAGACTTCGGCTTCAGCCACCCAGAACTGTACGGAGGACACAGACCAGGAACCGCTGCACGGCAGGAGGAAAAAAGATGCCCTGCTGTGGGAAGGGATGAGCGGGTGGTTATGAAAACCCACTGCAAAGCAAGAAACCCTCGCCTTGCTCTGCCCTAGCCATCCCGCACGGCCTAGAACAAGCTCCTTGCTCTGTCTGAGCTCCCTGTGTACAAAATGCAGACAGTGCTCCCTCAAAGGGGACTGTGAGGCTTAATTCATTCCTATTTGTAAAATGCCTCTGTGTTTTCTGGACACAAGCTGCCACAGAAGCAAAATATTTCCAGGCATACAGACACTGCGGCGACATGTTTATTAGAAATGTTGGACAGGCAAGATGCTCCCTACCGGTGAGTCTAGTTAATGCTACAAAGAACACGCTGTTCTCTAGGACCCATCTGTGCTGCTGTATTTCACTAGTGTCTAGTTGCACAAGACCTAGTCCTAAGCACGATGACATTCTCCTCCTGAGGCAGGTTACACCATGTCAAATATAACCGCTAGCCTCAGGCCTAAATTTATACCCCTCCCTGCTGCGCAGATCTTTCCAGCCTGCTTTCTTACAAGTTCAACTGACTAAATCTGAGCTGTTCTTCAGGCAGCGATGACTCAAAAATCACTTCTTGACAGGAAGACAGACCTCCTGGGTCAGCCCACGAGCTGATGTCACTCATTGCCACTCTGCAGAAACTGGTTGATACATGCTCCTTACCCTCCTGGGCAATCTGGGCTGGAGACCTGTGCCAACCCTGAATAGTCAACTGTGCACAGAGGCAAGGTGACTGCCGAAGGAGGTGTACCAGTCAGGTCAGGATGCCCTCCCTGTGCCTGGGGGACAGGATGAGGGCACAGCATCACAGCTTGGATAAACCCAGGGGCAAACAGGACTCACGAAGTGCCCTGCGTACCAGCAGAATTTTGCACTCACCCAGGAATTTGCCGGCAAATTACTAGCAGATCATTGAAAAGGAACAAGTAGATTTCTCTGAAGAGTTTCTTGGTGCGAAGCGTTCGTGATGTCTTTGGACCATTCATTTGCTGCAGTTCCCCCTGCTTCAGCAGCCAGCGGGAGTGAGAGATGATGGGCACAGACTACAAGTGAGGAAAAGATGGCAAAGATGAGGAGAGCAGCAAAACCCCATGGGCTTATGCAGTCAAGATGCTGAAAACAAGAAGAGGTGCGAAAGGAAGGGTGGTGAGCTCCCATCACCACAGGCTGGACTGCAGAGGTTGGAGCAGGGCTTGCGCAGAGCGGGCAGTGTGCTCTGCCACCCACGCTGCAGCCTCGCAAAGAGTGTAACAGAACTCAGACAGGGACACGGCAGGGGCCCAAGAATGAGCAAACACTCAAGGATGGCAATGCTGGAGTGCCAAGTGCTGGATTTAAACACCAGGCTACACCCTGCACAGCCTGATCTGTCTCTGGGAGATCCCATGTCTCATCACCTGGGCTGAGCCTTTCTGGCCGGGGAGACAGACTTTCAAAAACATGTATTTGGCCTTTTGGCTACAAAAAAACAGGTTAATCAGGTTCTCGCTGGTTGGGTCTGTCCCATCTGGGTGGAGATACTGTCCCATGCAGCCACAACAGCACTTCTGCTAGAGTTTTACCACACACTGTGTTAAAAACAAGCAGCCCAGGACAAAGCACATCTTATATTAGAACAGCATGCTTCCAGTCAAACGACTGAAATACGAGAAAACATCTGAGTAACTGCTACTCTTCCCACCTTCACTCCCTCACTGTGTTTGCCACATGCACGGTGGCACAATCCTTCTTTCTTTCCATACTCTTGCACTCTTTTTCACCGGAGAAGCCCTGCCTGTGCCAGTGCCCAAGGTAGACCTGTTCCAGGGACGAACCAGCTCCTGCCTGTCATTATAGCCTCAGCTTTACAAGAGATGAAGGCAGCCTTGTAGCTACCCTGGTCTAGTGCTGTCCTGTGGACCGTGATCTAGCCCTGACACACTGGTAAAATGCTCTGGAAAAATCAAATTCTTGGTCGCCCAGTGTGGCTTTCCATACAAACGATCTCATTTTTTTTACTTTGGTTGTTCAGGTACATAAAAATGTTGCTGGGAAGCGAAATATGCTCCTTAAAGTTTGTGAAGCAGGCAGATCTGAGAAGCACCTCCAGAGCACTCAGTAAAAGAATTGGCAACTTTATATTCAGCACTGGAATTTCATGGCATATATTAAAAGATCTGATCAGACACCCCTAAATACCGATTCAGTCATTCCCTGAGTGCAGTCAAAATAGATCATGAGCAGGTAATTAGAGAATGTACATAATGCATAAATGCAGGGATGAGTTAAAATGGTGGGACACACTTCATTTTGTTATTTTCCAGCTTTAAAGTGTTTTGCTTTGTAGCTTTCATCTTTCTTTAATGTCATTTGTAGTGTAAAATAATAGCTGAAAGCTGACCTACATTTTGAAGAGAGGTGAGAGGGAAGAGCCAGAACTGAGAGCTGGAGCAGGAGCCACCCACTGCACACAGGCGGTTTGAAGCCAGTGTGTCACATCTGCATACACACACGACATGCTGGCCTCAGTGCTGCCCCCGGTCTCTGCAGCGTGCATGCACAGAGGTCACCTGCACAGATGCAGTGCCTGCAGCAGCAGCATCTCCTTCAAAGGCTTTGGACCAGGCCATCACCGAACACTCACTAACAGGAATGCAACTAGGTTACTACTGCCATGTATGTGTGCACAACACTTGGATGCTGTTTGTTCTCTGTTTGCAATGGGTTACCAGCCTATGCATATACCTTGATCTTGAATTCCAGTTTCTTCTGGATGCTGATCATCTGCTCTGTTCGGCTCATCTTCCTGACACCTTCATTACATGCTTTCACCACCTGGGAAGAAAGAGAATAGAAAGATTTGTCTCTGCTACCTTAAGCAGGTAAGTGGCGATGGACAGCAAAGGCAGGCCTGACCATGACAGGGTAAGTGCCCTGCTGTAACGGGAATTGGCCAAGCTATTCTACCAGCACCGTATTCACATGACAAAGGGTGGGCGAGGGAGAAACAAACGCCCAGAAAACCCCACCAAAAAGCCCCCAAACACTTAGATGTTACAGCTGGAAGCTGACTATCACGGGGCATGTTAGATGGCTGCATTCATTACTGAACTTGACAGCATTAAGCAATACTCCTGCTTGCACAGCAAAGGGAACAGCTCATTTTCCAGATTCTGACACACCGCGTATCTCGTCTTGCTCATCCCCAACACTTGAAACAAGGTACATGTGCAGTATCATCTTCAAGAACAGAATGAAGCCAAAGATCTTAATTTCAAAGATGCAAATGCTGCGGTTCTGCCAAGCAGCACTAGATGCCAAGGTTATGAAATGTCCCAGGGAGAGAGACGTTCATCATACAGAGCCCAGTTGTGTTCTGAGCACAAACTTTCAACTGAAAAACCACAACCAATGTGCAGGTACTACCCTATTACAGGGACCTTAACCTAGATGCCACTGCCTGTTTCATAAGGAGCAACTCTCTGGAGAATTGGCTAGGTAGAAAAATTACGTTGGAGAACAAGCTCGACTTTGTGCTCTGTTTCTGCTACTCAGAATTCACCAGAACATCAGCAACTGAAACGGTGATCAGCTCTTACCTCTCAAATAGGATACCTCTAGAGAAAATAAGCACCAGATGACCTCTGTTGTGATGCTTGTACCTAGCTGGACATTAGGCATCTAAACTTAAACTCTTACAGATAAGTAACCATGCAAAGGGAGTTATGAAACTGATCAGGTGAGTTGCTGAGAGCTGAATATAAAAAGAGCATTCTTCCATCAGCAGTTACACTCACCTGCATACCACAGGAACAGCCTTCCTCAGGCTTTTGACCAATGTAAAAAAAAAAAAACTGGCTACCAAATGCATCAAGAGTGATCCTGCAAATACTAACAACACAGAATATTCTTCATAGTTAAGGTCTCCATCTTTGTCCCTAGCGATCTACGAAGTGTACACTTCCTAGACTAGTTGAGGGCAAATCCAAGATCCTGTTTTGTTGTAGTATTTCAGTTGGAAGCTGCGAGCATATCCTCAGGCTAACGTTCTAGCACAGCTTTCAACTTCAAATACTTATACTGAACTGCAGCATTCAAGAGATGTTCCAAGCTGCTGACAGAGAAGGGTTCAAACACTGTCCCAGCCCACATAGCTGCAGCTACATCCAGACCATTCAGATACGTAGCCTGGAAATAGGATTGCCCTGTCTGATCAGGTCAGGAACAGCCCAGATAGAAAATATCCCAGTGCCATCCTGGTGTCTTGTACACAGCAGTAACTAGCACAACTGAGCACCACACCTACCTACCAGCCTCAGGGAAGAGGGCTAAAAGCAGGCTTGAGCGTTAAGAAATTGTTACCCTACGTCAGAGGGAGAAGTGTGCTGTATTGGAGGAAACCTGACACCGTTGTACTCTACAGCCTATTGCAGCCCATTACATGTCTCAGTGGCATCCACCACCTTCGGTAGCTGCAAAAACAACTTATATTCTTGAAGGCCTCCAGGGAAAACGTTCTCTCTGCCCTTTCCTACAGCGGAATCATAAATATCTGTTGTTAGCAAAGGATTCCTCGTCACTGACATCTAAGTGCTGCTAGATTAGTCCATCTTTGAAAGTAAGGAAGACTTAAGGAGAAAAAAAAATTACTTTTGAAACAGTGACAAGATTCAAAAGGACAGCTCCAAGAGTGTATGTAATTTGTAGGTCTCTTTGCAGGGGGAAAATGAGCATGATGGTTTAATCTTAATGGCCTTCAGTTAGCTCATTCAAACTTACCGTTTCCAGTTCTTTATGTGCGTCCAGGGCAGTGGTTTCCCTGTCAGATTTCTCCTCCACTTTCTTCAAAATGTTCTGCAGGTGAAGAAAGGCTGTGTTAACTCTCATCCCAATCTGACAGCACAGGAAGGTCTTTGCTAACCTCCAAGTTATTTCCGGCCATCAGCCTAATTACGGGATAGGTGACAAGAGTACAGCGACTCTCACCTCTTAGTTCCTCTTTCTCATTAAAACTTGTTCCTATGTGACTTTGTATCTAAAAGAAATGTGGCAGGCAGACTCCTATTTTATAGAAATAAATGAATAAATAAAAATAGTTAGAGCTGGCACTAGCAGTGTTATTGGTAATCCCAGTGGGATAAAACCACATGGGACCGAGCAGGTTCCTCAGCCCTAGAAGCACCTCCTCCAGCAGTGTTTAGACAAGCTGGCAAAGCACAGGAGGAAGATGGCTGACAGTCTGGTCCAAGGCACCATGATGCAGGGTATTATACATGGAGCATTTCCATGTCCCACAGCTTTTCTGCACCGTGTATCTGTGAGTCAGCATCACAACCATCAGGCAGCTGGGTTAATGGAGCATTGCTACTCCTTCTAGCAGCTCAGTAAAGTTCCTCCTCAACTGTTTTGCTCAGTAAAAGTTGTCTGGAAAATTCAACACTAATTTGGGGATGGTCTACGCGTGACTGAAATATTTTTTCCATAGTTGTTGAGAATGTGTAACTGTGGAAAGGTTTCATCCAGCTCTAGGATTGATCATGGCTGTATCTAAGCCATCTCATTCACAACTGCTGGGAAGGAAAATTCCAGGAGTGATCCAGAAGACCTTCAGGAAAGAGGGAAGAGCAAAACTCTACCTGCACCAGCAGCTTGAGCCGAGTGATCCTTTGAAATGGCAGAATCAGGAAGGAAGAGAAGGACAGGCCTTTGCACTTGGGATCCAGCTCTAGCTGTGAGATCACTTCCCGGAAAGCTGGCTTGTCCTGGCTGAGAGGAAAGAGAGGGAAAGTGAGGGGTTTGAGTGCTACCCTGCCTGAGACTCTGGTATGTGGCTGGTGACCCAAAAGCAACTTGATCCCGGAGACAGCATCTGCCTGGCCTCTCCCAATAAGAGGGAAGAGGGGAGGAAGGGACTGAGTGCTTCTAGGTGTATTTTAGTTTAAATCTAGAACTATTTATAGTGTTGGGGGAGGGAAAAAATAGACTTTTAATGTACAAGCCATGGTAGTGTTCACATGTGTTAGCACATCTAGCTCAGCAGCATACACTGCGTGCGTAGGTGTGTGTGAATGGGGTGTGTGTCCAAGTAGATGAGTCAGAGGCATAATTACATATTTTTACACAGTTGGAACTCTCTGACAAGGTGAAATTCACAGTCGTAAGAACAAGACAAGCCACAAAACAGCTCAAACTTGGCTACTCCTGGCCGCTTAGCTGGAGAATGAAAATCAATAATCTGGCCTGAGAAGCGCAGAGGCCATGCCCAGGCCACCCCTGGTGGTGTTTGCAGCAGGTGAGGGCATTGCTGGGCCACAGCCACACAGAGCAGCCTCTGCCCCAGGAAGGGTCCTGAGGAAGACCTACACTACTGGAGTCCTGGCTAGCAGAAACTGTGCAGATGCAGAGATTGCTAACTGTGCAAAACCAGTCTTCACTGCGCGTGACTTGCAACACTCAGGAGAAGCCACTGTGTTTCTCCCTGCTGCAGCAGGTACTTGTGCGGTGGTGTGACTCACCAGAGCCACACACAACCTACGTGCTCAGGTACAGGCTCAGGACAGCCAAATGGGGGGAACTGTGACACACCTCAGGCTTCGAGTTCAGCCAAGTGCTGCAAAATTCTTGTGCTAGCTAGGAGCCTGTGGAAGGGAGTCTGTTCTTTCCAATTTGCTTTATATTCTCCCGCAGACGAAAAAAATGCTGGCCTCTAAATTCATATCTAGGAATACCTCCAACAGGTCCCTTTCAGGCTCAAGTAATCCAGCTCATTACTGCTTTGCTTCTGAGTGTTTAGCTAATGGCTCTAGACAAACTGTTTATATTCTGCAGCTATATTACTCACCTCTGACTGAAGGAAACCCTGTGGTACCCTCCTTTTGGAAAGAACAGTTGGCCAAGCTCAGAAGAGGCCCCTTAAAGTGGTGGGGTTTGCCTCAAAAGCTGGAGAGCAGCAAAAGGAAAGGATTAGGGCTCCTTACACTCCTGAACCAGCTGCTGCTACAGGAAGGAAGCACAGTGCAGCACGTGCAGTGGGCTGCCCTGAAAGAATCCAGGACATTGTAACTAAAGAAAAATCAGTTCTCCGGCTCAAAGACAAGCTTGTAGGGCACTCTTTGTTTTGAGCTGGCATAAGAAAATTCCTACTGGACCAAAAGACTTGCTAAACTTGGAAAATACTGGAAAAGTATTTTCCATTATATTCTCAGACCTAGGTAATGTCTGTGTGTGTAACATCAGTATGTGAAGAAAATAGCTTTTTTTTGGTTTGTTTTAAGAAAATTACGTTGTTTTGAAAGAAAACCTAATTCTGAACTTTGGAAAGGTCAAATGCCTGGCTGGGAAGTTTGGGAAAAACACTGGCTGTTCTTGTCATCACAGATCTGTATTACGTTCTTGGCCTTTCAATCTCTTGCCTCTACCTGCAGTTTAAAAATACGTGCGTTTCACAAGTGTGCATCCCTGTGTATGGCATGAGTATTTCCTACAGTTGGGAACTGCTGGCTCTGAACTTACTTGGTATGTTAACTGCATACTATGTCAACCCACCCCTACTATAAAACCTTTTAGTTATGTTTTCTTTTTATAGGTCCAGTGAAAAATCAGTGAAATGGGAAATTCTGTTTCCATCTAACCCTTTGTCATAAAGATCTAAATTACAGTTAAATCCATGGTCTACCGAATTTTGCAAAATAATTTAGCATCAAGCAATGGAACTCACAGAAGCTGCTTGTAAGCTCTCTCCTGGTAGGTCTGGTTGGAGACGTAGGTGATGTACACAGAGAAGTGATTAACTGTATGCTGGTAGACAATATCGCACACATCTGAGATCACAATATTCTCCTCCACTCGCTGCTCGAGGTCCAACAGGAAGCTAGATGAGAAACGCAGCACTCATATTAATTGTGACCTGTCTGTCCCAGGTAATTCCCGGGAGAAACCCTTGGGGTTCAAAGTACTGAATGTGTCCACAGGCTTTTTGAAAAGACAGTGGGTAACAGACTGCCCCTAGTCAGCTCCTCCATCCCTCTACAAATGAGGTTAGCTAAAGTGATGCCATTCAGCTGGACAAAAATCCAGCAGCAGTTGTCTTACCGCTCACTAACAGCCATGACATCCAGAACATTGGAGAAGAGGATGTGTGCCTCAGACTGGTGTAAGATCTTTTTCAGACGTTCGTTCTCCATGAAGTGAGATACCAGCAGATTCAGACTTTTGTAATAGGAGGCTTCGGAAGTAACCAGCTCAAACATGGCCTGGGGGAGAAACCCAAAGAAGGAAATCAGCAGGCACCTTCTACTTTTACAGCGAGGCACACGCAGCGTTAATGAGAACATCGGCGCTGCACACAATCATGGACCTTGCACCCACCCTCCAGGCCCAGAGTACGGAGAGAGGTAAGCCCACAATGGCATTTGCAGCATGTTACACAGGGTAGTGACTTGAACAGGGAAGATTTCCTCCCTCAACCGTCAGCCCTGGATCCTTCTGTCTCTCTCCTAAGTTGTTTAACCAAATTTCCTTCCATTGAATCTCTCCAGCAGAATGATCTCTTTTTCTTATTATATCTAAGCAGTCTGGTTTTATGGAGGTGCACACATAAAAGCACTTAATGGGCTCCCTCCTTCCTTCCTAGTTGTCACTCAGTCTTGACCTGATGCTGCTCCAGGCACTGGCCCCCTCTATACCCTGACTTGTCACAGCCCTGCACTTTCACCTCCCTTTCAGGGAGCACCCTTGGTAGTACCCACACACCTTCCAACCCCTCGCTGGTCACGAGCGCACTGGCTTGTTGCTCTCCTCATTGTGGCTTATTGTCCTACACGAGAGGGTCTCCTTGTACCATCTACACTCTTGGTTTAGAAAGGCCATGGTGTAGAGGCCAGGATGTCCAGCACACTGCAGTCCCAGTGTGCAACGTGCTCCTTGGGGCAGAGACAGCACAAATACACAGCTGTGGTGCTCCTAGCCCGAGTGTCTTCCCCGGTCCAAAGGAAATACAGCTGTTACTGTCCAAGTGAGGCTCCCTGGTCATCCCTGGCCATACGTTTTTCTGACCCAATTCATCAAGGATTGGGACAAGATACAGTAGTCCGTAACTACTACCATAAGTCACAAATAATCTCCAAATTTCAGCCCTTACTTATCCTGTTAGAAGAGAAACTCCGGAGCAAAGCCTGGCTTTCTCAGGCCAGTGATGTGGTCTGGCAAAGCAGAAAGACAAATTGGTGGTTTGGTTCAGAGCTAAAAAAACAGTTTAATGAGATAAGGATATAAAGCCTTCTGCCTAGAGCAGGTGACGCAGGGACACTCCCCTGTTACCACACAGAGCTCCGCCACTCTCCAGGCAAGTCTTTGTTGTCTTTGTTCAGAGGCAGATTAAAAAAGGTGATTATTGATGCAACTACTGAATCTGTTAGTTGAAGTAAGATTAACTGGTGATTCTCATGAGAGCTTCAACATGGTGAAAAATTATTAGATTCTTCAGACATCTCTTGATGAAGGTGCATCTTGGGCTCCTTGTCTTGGGGCTGGCCCGTGCTGCCTCTACTGAGAGAGGAATCTTTTGGTAGCTCAGTGAAAGTCTCGCTTCCTTGAACCTAAAGCTGCTTCAAGCCTTGAGCCCAAGCTCCCCTACTGCCCACAGCTCCTCTGCTGCACCCTGGTGAGGGTGGGAGCGGGCCAGGCAGTGCAGGTGCAAGTCCCTCAGCCCTGCCAGCTCTTGGAGGCTGCAAGGGCCCAGCTAGAGTCAAGGAGATCCAACGGAGCAGCAGATACATGCGGTATTTTTGTGCTGTGCATCTTGAAAAATATCTCCCAAATTAGCTGGGGTTCTTGTCTTGTGGCTTGGTTGTTCCTTTTTTTGGTTGTTGTTTGTGGGGTTTTTCTTGCTTGGTTGGTTTTTTAGGGTTTTTTTCTTCTTAAAGAAATTATTTTAAATTCCCTACTGATCAGTTTCTGGCCTTTTCCTGGAAATATCACTACGCATCACAGAAGAACCTGAGGTACAGAGACCTGGGTTATATTCCTGACACTGTGCTGCATTCTAAGATCTGGGAGGATTGGCACAGCAAGGAGGGACTGTTACTGAATTGGGAGCTGCTAAAATATCTGTTGAAGTGACGTTTCAGCTCTTTCCGGGGTTGGTAGCCTAGGAAATATTCCCAGTGGGCAGTTAAGTCAAACAGGTGGTCCTTTCCTGCAGCAGAGAAGGAGGCTGTGCCATAGCTGCCAGAAGGGAGACAGAGCAAAGGGTATGGGTAGAAATGAACATAGTTGGTCAGTGTTTGTGGAATAGCTGGCGTTTAAGGAATAAGAGGATGTTTCATTTTTATCAAGGCCAGATTCCCAATGAGAAAAGGGGAGGGCTATCAGCTTGGTTTCTCTCAACAGCCTTACCAGGGCACCTCGTGAACCTGAGAGAGAACCTCTCTTTCTCTCCCTGCATGACTGGCTAGATTCTACATGCACCTCTTACGGCTTTAACTGTACCTTTTCATTTGATACATAAGAGAAATAGAAATAGGTAAAGATATAACAGAGAATAACACAGGACATGCTGGGACAGCCTGTCCCTTCCAGATACCCTGGAGATTGATACCACCAGTCATTTTGCATTGCAGCTTTCCAGACACTCCAAGTCAGGATTTTTTTTCCGCCAGGTTTGATTCCAGGATGGCCATGAGAGCCAAGAGCAAGACCTGTCTGACATTCTGCCACAGCCTTTAAACCCTCAGACAATTTGTTTCTTCCAGAAGGTTGCTTCCTGATCTGTAGAAGCCCCTCTGCCTATGTTTGGACAAATTAACTTGGGAAGGGGGGGAGGTTCAACATGACCTACATGAGCATGTGCAGAGTGCAAGCCACACCAAAGAAATAATGAAATCCATAGAGAAAATATCAATGCACAGAGTTTTGATTTAAAGGAAATGCTAGGAAAGTAAAGAACATCTCCATTGATCGGGACAAGCTTCTGGAAGTGTTCACAGCATGTGCGAGGCACAAGTTTCTTAACTTACTTTTGAGATCCAGCTGGTCCTCTGCAGACCCAAAGTACCTACTCCAAGCAGCCCACACTGCTGTTTCCTTTTGGGTAAGTATGATCTGCAAACCTCCTAAACTGGCACCAAACATCCAACCATGCGATGCAACGACAAGATCTCGGAGGAATAACTGAACTTTGCTAGCTCTACGCTGTCACTAGAAAGAAAGAGCACAAGCTTCTGGTCTCAATTGATGTAATACTATCTTCCTGAGTCTACAAATAGTCTGAAACTCTCTCTTGGAAACATGACCAACACTGTTGGTCTTCTGGGTCATTAACTTAATGAAATCTCACAGTCACGTAAAAGCTATACTAATTGTTTTCATTGCTTGTGTTTTGGCAGAGAGACTGAGAAAGGAAAAGTGAAACCTAAGGAAGAAGGAAATACAGAAGATAAAAAAAAGGAAAAAAATTAAGTGTCACTGAAGCCAAGAGTAAGTAATCCTACAGGGTAAATTCCTACTGGGACAACATGGTGTTTTATTGTATAGATTGGAAATACCTGTTCCCAATGGCCCTGCTCTTCATGTAAACCACCAGGTAAGAAGGGAGAATTCTGGTCTGGTCTAGGAGGGGGATCTTCTCTGATCCAATGCCACAGCATTGGCTGTGACCAGCTCTCAGACCTGGTTGCCTTCACAGGGTCAGTCTGACAGTCACCTGCTAGAAGTGTGGGAAGTCCAGCACGAGAGCTCTCTGGAGGTCTGAGATCTAATGTTTGCTCAAAAAAGGAAAGGAAATTAAATATTTTCTGGACATTTTGTGAAAAGGGAACAACAGAGAAAGGCTGCCTGACTGTCAAACATGCTCTTCCACAGCAAGTGCCACCAGTAAGCACAAGCAGGTTAAAGTCCCTCTTTTGTTTGAGCAAAGAATATTTTCAGAGCAGCAGCTCTCTGTTCTGAATTCACACCATGACACATGGTGCAGATTAGTCTGTCTCTGCCCCTTTTTCTAACACCAAAGTGACCTGAATCCAAATAATCCCTGGCAAAAACTTTTATCAAAGCTCATACATCTCTGCAAAAATATTCAAAGTTTGAGATTACTTTGTAAACTATTTTTATTAGTGAATAGTTTTGGGTGAGTTCTACTCAGCTCAGAATCTCATAAAACACAGAAGATGAGCATGGTGTAGGAAAATCAATAGAGTCAGCAAGCAGAAAAGGACAAAATGAAGAAACTATACAGTAAATAAAACAAGGACAAACTGAAAGGTAGAGAACTGAACAGAGAAAGAAGAATAAACTGGAGCCATTCCACAAAAATGCCATATCAATATCTAATTTAAGTTTCATGCTGAAAGAAGTTTCACTGATTAAATATTGTTTCTTCTAATCTCTGGTTCACTATCTCTTCAGAGACTAGTATCTTGGTGACAGAATTTGTTTTAAGCTAAATTGCATATAATACTGGGAGTGTGTTTTCTCTCTAGTCACTTATTTGTCCTGCTACATACATGTTGCCCAGCATTTCCTCCATGTTGACTCCATGTCAGAGCCCCAAAATCATTTCTTTTGGCTTGTTCTTATTGCATCATTACGTTTTCTAGGTAGTTAAAAGAAAGCCCTTGTCAATTCATGTTTTGCTATGTTTAATGCTCAACAGATGTCTGGATAATTTAAACGACCCTATCAATGACTTAAGTGATTTCTGAAAATTATTCCAGTAACATGTAATTTCTGTATTTCCCTCACCTCTGTGGTCTGTAACATGTCTTTTGATTTTTCTTTTGTTCTTTCTTTTTCTGCATTTGCACCACATTTTATGTGACACTTCCAGTTCTTGTTTTACATCTTGCTACTCTCACAGTCACTTCAGATGAAAAAGGCTGGTGTGGCAGAGGCCATCTCTGTCTGAATTCTGTTTGAGTTCCTGGAGCTAATGGGCCGTGCTGCAACACCTTTTTGCTGAAATTGCTGCATGGTGCATGTGGGTTTGGGCTTCTTTTTTTGTTGTAGTTTGTTTTTTTTTTCCTGAAACTCCATTTTCTGGCTCATTTGTTCCAATGGGGACAATGACAAATTGCCTTTCATGACACTTTTCAAGCATTCATTGTTCTTCCAGTCGATCTGCTGTTTTGATGCTTGAAAAAACACCCATGTCTTGTTTTTTATCTTGTACTGATAACCTGCTTAGTCCTTTTCCATCATCGATAATAACGAAGACCACATTCCTCTTCTTATTCTCATCTCTTCCATTTTGCAGATTACTGCAGGTGAGAAACATTTCTCTGACTGTTTAAGACCTGCTCCATCACAGCTGTGGTGGTGTTCCCTTCCTCAACTGTGAACAGGAGGGTTTGCTTCAACTTCCTTTCCATTTGTATAACGGTATTCCTCCCTGTCATCTAAATAATACTCTTGTTCTACCTTTCCTGGCTGAAGAGCTGCAGGCTCTTCTAGTCCTTGTGTTTACCACAGCTTTGAAGACAAAATGGGTCTCAAGGGTATGCTTTTGTCCTTAAGACATTTACCCCAGAATTTCTGCTGCCTTGTACTTCAGGTAAATTCCTCCAGTTCTCCCTCGTGAAGCTGAACACTTTACATTCACTTAATCAAGCCCTCATGTACAGGTCTCAGTCTCAGTTCATATCCAACATGAGCACAGTTTCTAGCACTGCAGGAGCAAGCAGTGCTTGCTTATAGCAAGGCTGAATTTAACATCATCTCCTTAATTGCCTCACTAATTCCTCCAGCCCTCCTTGTTTTCCATCTTTGACACTCTTCAGAAAGCAAATTCTTCACTCGATCTATTCAGTGCTCAGCCAATTTCACAGCTTTCTGGCTTTGAGCAATTTTATAATCTCTTACTGTGCTAATCCCAGAACAAACAGGAAGAAAATTTCAGTTCTAATAAACTAACATCAGGGGAAAGTACAGCACTTCTTTAAGGCAGCACTGTCCCATCTCCATCTGCTTTATTTCTCCTGTTACTTAAGCACAGCGAAGAAAATTCAGCACATGATATTGGGGTTTTGCAGCACAGAGATTTTTTTTTCCTTAAAACACCGACAGGGGATGAATGTAACTCAACAGAAATGGCAAGTTCAGAAATCCACAATGCAAACTTTTAAGCAAATGTTTCTGTAAAAGACTCTTCATTGTGAAGCAGAAAGAAAAAGAAAACCTTGTACTTGTTCAGATGCCAGATTGTGTTTGTAATGCTGGCAGTTAGAAGCAATGTTTTTTGCCAGGTAAACAGAACAAATCTGATATGGAAATAACCAGTGCAGAAGAAGAACATGGAAAAGCAACAAATCCTTTTAGTCACCTTCAGTCATAACCCTGACACACTAACAGCCTGTGCTTGGCAGCCCAAGCCGCTCTGTATAAACACCAGTCCCTTCCACTAAGGGTGTAAGTAACACAGCCCTGCCCATCACACCCCTGCAGGTCACAGGATGAGCCTTTCCAGTGTTAACAGTGAAGTTACAGCCTCGGCCAGGACTGCAGCGGCACTGCATACACAAGGGATTCATAAATGTTGATTGTGCAAATCCGAGTAAACTTAGAGGGACCTGCTCACACCCTGAGATGTACTTCAGCACTTTGGGTACAATCTCATGAGCCAGGGCTGAACAGGTACACTGCCACAATGGTCTTGCCAGAAGCAATTCTGGCACAGAAGTATAGCAGTACTTACAGGATCAAGCCTTTGAAGGCTCATCACTCGTATTACAACACACACCACACACTAAACAAGGCTCGTTCATCTCTACTGCTGGCTATGAATGCGGTGCTATGCATTGACAAAGAGCACTCAGGCTCCTCATGCTATCCAAAATAGCAACCAGTTGCAAAATATTGTGTGACTGATGTTTCATTAATTGCGGCAGCACCCCCACCTGCTCCTTTCACTGTCTGATGCAGTTCTATAAATCAACAGCGTATGACTCTTAAACAGTGATGTCACCGCACTGTATGGCTAAAATACAAATATACCTGTCATTATTTTTGTACTGTTTTGCATGACTCCAAGTAACAACACTTAAAAATAAGGGAGTTTATCAATCTTCTCCTCTTCCCGTTCTATTATTTCCATCATATTTAAAAGAGTTTACAGTTAACGGTTGAATTCTTTTAAGATTTCTGGTGGAAAGTGTGTATCCTGCTAGTAACTTCAGAAGAGGATTAGTGTACACTGGGAAGCAAAAGCTCCTTTGCAAGAACCTCTTCATTTTCCCTCTTCCTTTGTAAATTGCTCCTAATGCCTAATCAGAAAAGGGAAAAGTTTGCTTTTGCTACAGAACTGTCCAGAAGCAATAGCATATAGAACAACGTCTGTAGTTTCAAAAACATGAGTGAATGGTGCTAACCAGTGCAACACAGGAAAGTACTCAGCTGGGCAAGGCTTGTCTGTGACTGCTATGAAGCTTTTAATTTTTAAATCTTGATCATTTGACTTAATTCACTCTCAATCTTTTAAGCAGCAACCCAGTTAAGAAAAACTCCACCTTCCCCCGTTACCTCCTGCAGCTTGATCTCCTCTGGCTGGAGGATGCTGAGGACCCCGCTGCTCCGGATCTCAGGAAGGTCCTGCCACAGGTTGAACCTAGAGTTGGAGTTCCTTAGCAAACTGATTTGTGGTGGAGCTTTGCTTTCAGTTGTACTTGTAGGTTCTGCTTCAGATGGGGTTTCCTCGCTGGGTGAGCTCTCCTCAGGGTCTGTCTGTGAATCCTGCAGTCGTCTGGTTTCAATCTCCTGGCGTGTGGATTTATCTCGATATTCCTGATACAAGAGCCCTAGGAGACAACATAACACGTCTGACAGGTTACAGCTGAACAAAAGACTAGAAATATATTGTGGGAAAGGATGTTTGTTTTGCATTAGTTCACCTCAGCAGTGGTGAGAGAGATCCCTTCTGTGCTGAGCAAAAAAGCCAATTACGGCATCCCTACTTCAGCCAGAAGTGGGAACTATAAATGGAAGGCCATTTCTAAATCCAAAGTGTTGTCAACAACCTGTTCTCACAAAACATTTAGTAACACAGTCAGATGAATATATGATCAATCAGACATAAAAGAAGCAGTTTGTCATTTGCCAGTCATTTTAAATGTTTCTTTTAAACCTTGGTTTTCTCTGCAATGTTATTATATTACAAGTTTTATAGCTTGATAGTTATGTGTAACTGTGTGTCTGCAAAAGTAATACTGCATATATTGAAACTACTTTAAAGGAGCAATTTGATGGCCATGAAAATCCCTAAGGAGGAAACACTGAGCTGCTGTTAAGGCATTGGACAGGTGAAGCATTGGGACAACAGTTATGAGTTTGTTTTGGTGTTGACTTCGTGGTTAGCCTTGGACATGTTGCTTAATACCCTTCTGTTTTCCTTCTCAGTTTCTGTGATGATTGAATATACAAAATTAACGTTTGAAAGGTACCTGAATGCCACAGCACCAAGGAAAAGGTTCTGAATTCACACCGTCTTGCAGCCCATCAGTCACCGGAGGTGTTCTCTGAGTTTCAGTTACTAACTTCAGGAGCAGGCGAAATTGCACATTTGCCCCCACCCCTGATTTCAACTGACAGCACAAAAAAGGTAGGAATCCTGAAATTCCTCAGCCATCTTTAGAAGATCCTTTTTCTCTCCTAGAGCTTTCTAACAGCCCCATTTCTCTTTCTGAACCATCTGTAGGACCCAGAACATTAATTGCTTGAATATAGAATGTAATTTAGAAGATAGGAAAAGGCAAGAGAGCTTGAGACTGCTCCATGTCACCCACCTCTCTCAAAATGGAGTCCAATTTACATCGTCTCCCTTGGTTTATACTTGAATTGCAAAGTGTAACAAATTAATAAAGAGAAAAGTCCTTGATGTTAAAAAAAATACCAAACTACATAATTTATTTTGTCTGAATCATTAGGGGTTAAAATCTATCTGGTCACGTGCATTCCACAATATTGGTTCTCAGAAGCAGATTCCATGTGTAATAAGGTGAGAGACAACTGGGTCAGGAGTTTGTCTAGGGAGTGCAGAAATGTAGATGTTACTGCCTCTTAAATCTCTGGGCTAGTTTTCACCGAGCTCTGTACCAGTCACTGTTAAAACTACAACAGAAATATGCTGGGGAAAAACACAGGTACAAGGACAGCATTGCTGCAGTCTGCAAGTGTATCCTGTTATCTCTTCTCCCTGGAAAGACGTTCAGCACGAGATTAAAATAGCAATAAGGGTAGCTGCGCCTAGGAAACCATATAGTCTTCTGTTAGCTTCCTACACGATAACCAAAGAGAGGAGACTTCCCCTGAAGTTTTGCATCATGCTGCTACTTACATAATTTCTTTCTGCATCAACTAGGCTCATATGGCTTTCCTAAGCATTTCTGCCTGTTATTCAGCATCAACGAGGGTGCTGAGGATGCAGTGGGGTGGAAAGCTCCTTCAGGAATGGAGCAGAGAGCCAGCTAAATCGGAGCTGCTTTCAGTGGTAGTCTGTAAGCTCAGCCTGTGCTGGAAGGCTGTGGTGGGGCCAGGCACTGGGTACTTTCTGCCTCACCAAGCTGTGCACCAGAAAGCAGGACAGGCTGGGAAGAAATACCCTGCTTGGCTCAATGGGAAACATCCTGGGAAACAAGCATCATCTATCGATTTTACTCATATTGAAGATAATAATACTTGCAGTGTCTGACTGTACAGCCATGTTGTGCTGGTGGGTCTGCCCTGCAAGTCAGAGGCAACTGAGGATATTTTGTGTAAGGCGGACTTAGTGTCCCTTGTGCAGATCAGGAGAACAGCTCTTTAAAAAAGATCCTCAAGACAAATTTCCCCCTTGCTTTTAAGGAAATAAAATCATACAATGAAACTTGATTTTGTTTCCAGGTTCCCTGTCTGACCAACCAACCAGATAAGACCTACGGAGCCTTCAGTGGCACGTAAAGGCAAATATGGACAGAGGGAGATGGGATTGACTAAAGGCACCTTCCACCAGAACTCATTCAGAAATGACAGCAAGGTAACTCATTTTAAGGAGGGAGCTCAAGTTAGGCTGGCTGAAGCTCTACCACAGACAGCAATATGAGGAGGAAGCAGAAAGGGGATACCAGAAGAAAGACAAAAGACAGGTATATGTTTATGCAGAAGAAGGGTAGGAAGAAACAGAGGGTTGTGCTAGCAAGGATAGAAGATAGCCTGGCTAACTTGGTGTAAGAGGTCCATCCATCTGTTTGTGAAGAGGTTATAAATGGTCAGAGTAAAGGCTTAGATGGGAGAGAGAGGGAGAGAAGCTATGCAGAAGCAAACTCTAGATGAAGCAGAAGATGCCATGGCACAGGATGGGTGGCATAATAGATGCAAGATCAAGGAACAGGGTTTTGATGTGTTGAAAGGAGAGCAATACATCGGGGAACTGACAATGTGTAGAAAGAAGCTGAGATCAGTAGTTGGATGCGACTGAGAAGATAGGATGATTTAGGAAATGCTTACATTTAATAAGGGAAGAAGTACAAAATGTCAGAGACCTGTACAAGCTCCATTCATTGCTTAATGTCCCAACAGTCCCTACTGTGACCGGGCTAAAGGTTAACTGTGTGGTCAGAGCATGGGTTTGGTGTTGCCTGTTGACTTAAGTGGTTACAGCTTATCTTCCTAAGTGGTGTTTACATAGTTTGTATAGTACATAATAGATTTTTCCCTTTGTGTTTATTCCTTTTAATTTTGCTGTCACAGTCCCCCTTCCCAGCTATCTCAAAAACTGGGAGGGGAATTGAAAAACTAGTTACTAATTGTGGAAATACTCGCCTTAGAGAGTTCACAGTGCTCTTAAAGTAAATGTTATTACATTGGAAGCTATGTAAAATCTCAGGAGGTCCAGAGAAGTTTTTTTCTGAAATTCTATGCTCCAGTTTCAGGCAAAAAGTCCATTAATGCCTCAAAGGCAGGAGGGAGGGAAGGGAGCAAGTGTGCTTCAGCCATTTGAAATGACCTCTCTCTCTGTTGGGGCTTAGTGTAGCATCTCTGGTTGTCGAAACCCTGTCTCCTCCATCAAGGTACAACAGACCTACTTGCAGTTACACTGATGTGTGCAGAGCTATCGCACAGCTTCCCTCTGATAAACAGCACACAAAATATATGAATACAGCAGCGGGGTTGCTATGAAGTCCTGCTGGGCTTAGTATTTTTATCATGCCTCTTAGCGGCACAGTCCAGCAAACTGACAATGTATTGACACATCATCTGCCTTGGGAGATTGGTACCTACACAGCCAAAAGCAAGTAACATATCTGGCAACATCTGCACAAATTGTTCACCGCTTTCCTCCAGAAGGCCCCAAACTTGGCTGTTTTGTCTGACAGACGCTGGCAGGCTGCTGCTTTCACACCAGCCTCTTTCCCCAGCATTGCCCCAGTGGCATCAGGCACTCCAAGAACCAGCCCCGCCTGCCATAAACTGACACAAAATTGCAGCCGTTCTCTCCCAGAGACAATGTGAGAAGCCCCCTCATTTCTGCCAGGGAGGTTTGCCTTTCTGCTCCTGACAGTTGCCTATCCAATTTTCCCATGCAAAGTGCTACATTCTTGTCCTCTATATTCAAGTAACTTGCGGTTTCAACTGAAATTGAACAGAACTGTTTGAAAATAAGGCTTCCATATTTCCACCATAACACCTGTCTCCAGATGGGGTTTAACTTTGCAGTTGCCCAAATCTCTCTGCGGAATGTCGCAATTTAGATGTGGGAAACCAAGAAACAAGCTGAGAAGGTCCTCTCCACATCCCACAAAAACCCCCAAAAAACCAAAACCAAAAACCAAAACCAAAAAAACCCATAAAAGCAAAAACATAACCATCCTCTTCTCCACAGCCATGCAGATAACTTCAATTCTGCCTTTACAAAGAGACCACAAGTGATAAAATAACTTGCTCCTCCATGGCAAATGCTACACCAGTGGCTATTAAAAATAGAAGCTGACCCGGTGCATACAGATAATGCCCAACTGGCTAGCTGACCCACTACTTCAGCCTTAAGCCTTTTTGAGTATGCAAAAACAGATTTCAGCAGAAAGTTGGCTGTAGTCTTAATGATTACCTGCTTTGTAATTACAATAAGTAAACGTTATTTATGAATGGAAAGCTGCTCAGCGACAGCATTAAATCTCCTATCAGGCAGTGTACAAACCTGATGCCCTTAAAGACAACAAAACAACGTCGCTAAGGCCATGGTTATTATCTTTGACACCAACAGCGAGACGTTTTTCCAGCAAAGACAGAGAGTTGGGTTTCCGCAACAACCCCCTTGCGCCTGCCTGAGGCTCCCTCCTGCCATGTACCGCTCGGGTTTAGATCTGGGGTCCATTGGCCAAGTGCTGCCGGTTTAGGGGGACCGGAGATGACGGCGGAGGTGAGGGGTCTGGCCCGGGTGAGGGGTCCGGATGAGGGTGAGGGAGGGGTCCGGCCCGGGCGAGGGTGAGGGGTCCGGCCCGGGGGGGGTGAGGGGTCCGGCCCGGGGGGGGGCGCCCGCCGCGGCGGCACCTCTGGGGGATGCTGTGCTGCCACCAGTGCGGGGAGCGGGAAACGCGGCGAAGTTGCGGGAGAGCGCGGCCGCCGCACCCCACGGCCGGACCGCCGCCGCGGGGGATGGTGAGGTGTGGGTGGGTCCCGAGGCGGGGGACGGCTCCTTACCGATGTGCTCGATGAGGTTTCTCCAGGAGTCGGCAGTCATGGGGTGGGCGGGCGGCGCCTCGGCGGCGGCCGCGGGGCTCTCCTCAGCGGCCGCGGGGGGCTCCCTGTGGGAGGCGGAGGCACCCTCAGCCGCGGCGGCGGGGCAGCGGCGGCCGGGCGCCCCCCTCCGACCGGGGTTCGCGGCCCTCGCCCCCCGCCCCCGCTCACCTGCCGGGCTGTCCCGCCGAGCCGTCCTGGTCGAGGGCGCAGGCGGCGCTGAGCGCCGCGGCCAGCAGTTCCATGGCCGGCGGCGACAGGCGGCTGCCGAGCAGCTCCGGCGGCGGCAGCGGCGCGGGGCTGGGGGAGCCCGGGCGGTTGCCACGGTAACGGGGGTAGGAAGGCAGCAGCCTGCGCGGGAGGGAGAGGGGAGCTGCAGCCGCCCCCGGGGCGCCCCTGCAGCCCCCCGAGACCCTCTGAGCCCCCGAACCCCCCTCAGAGCCTCTCCTCAGGCACCCCCCCAGGCGTCCCCATGGGCTCTCCACCCAAATCCCGTCAGAGCCTCCCCTCAGACCCCCCCATCAGGCTCTCCACCCAGATCCCCTCAGAGCCTTCCCAAACCTCCTCAGAACCCCCTCGGGCTTCCCTCCAAAATCCCCACAGAGCCCTCTCAGGCTTCCCCACAGACACCCCTCAAAATTCCCTCAGAGCCTCCCTCGGGCTCCCGTAAGCCCCTCAGAACCCCCTAGCCCCGTGCAGTCCCTCTCCGTGTTCCCAGATCTCTTCCGAGGCCTCACAGAACTCTGCCAAATTCCTGCAGAGCCCCCTCAGCCTTCCCCAAATCCCCCCCGAGACCCCTCAAAGCCTGTGAGAGTTCCCCAACCCCTCTCCCTGAGATTCCCCCGCTCCTTTGGAGCCCCCCAAACTCAGCCTTCAGGGCTCCCACCTGACCCTAAGTACCCCCCACAGCCTCTCGGAGCCCCTCGTGCAGACCCTCTCAATGCTTCCAAAATTCTTTCCAAGCCTCCACAGCCCCCTCAGGTGTCAGCCTCCCCCCCTCCCCCCACTCCCCTGTCAGAGTCCCCGGTCCCCTGCAGCCACCCCATTCCCAGCATCCCCGTCCGCAGAGACCTCCTCAGCCCCCCAGCTCCCCTCCAGCGCTCCAATGCAGGTCCCTCCTCCGTCGGGAGGCTGACTCTCTCCTCCCCAAGGGCCCCCCCAAAAGGCAGCAATCCCTGCCCCAGGGCCCCCCCCCACCTTCACAGGCACCCCTACCTCCATCCCCCCGCTCTCCTGCAGAGAGGCTCCTTCCTCAGATGCAGGGAAGCCCCTTCTCCATCCCCTCCCTCTCTCCCCAGCAAGGCACCCTCCCCCTGCAAGCACCCACACACCCCAGCCCACCCCATGCACCAGCCCCTCTCCTCCATGCACTGCCACCCCACAGCGGGAGAGGGGTCCTGCCCTGGCACTGACCTCTCCTCCCTCAGACCCAGGGCAGAGCGCTGCCCCCCATCCCCTGCACCTCTCTGCCTATGTGCGACTGGCACCGGCTTTGAGGGAGAAAAGGGGGTGGGAGAGGGGGGCTCTCCTGAACTGCTTCCAGATCTGGTGCATATGGTGCATTTCTTCTCCAGGAATGAAACCCTGAGATGGAGGAATGTAACTGGAAAACTCAGCCTAATCCCTCCTGCCAGGAACTGCACCCCTGATTACCCCACAGGATTGACCGCTATCCTCCTCTCCTCCTCCGGCAGGGCTTTGCACCCGCTCGATCATTTCCCCCGTCTCCCCTTCCTTAGAGTCGCTACTTCCATAAGGATATATTGTCTCGTTTAGGCAGTAAGTATCTCAGTACTCAATGATCTATATCTGTCTTCGTTCAGGTAATTGTTTTTCCGCCTCAGGGATAAATCCTCTTGAGCTCCAGAGAACGGTTACACCCTTGGATCGGTTCAAGTGCTTGCGGACAGGTTGGGTGCAGCTCTTCCCTACACATTAGCAACCCTCAGCAAAAAAACGTCATCTGCACCACATTGCAACTGAGGAGTTAACAGTCAGAAAATGCTCAGCTATTCCTCACGTTTGCTTTCTCCCTGTTGCATAAATAACCATCTTTTTTCCTGTACGAGGTAATGTAATTTATGCAACAACATAAAATCCATGTATTAGTCTGTATGTGTAAAATGGTTTCCTTTTTATAATTTTTATATTGTATTTGCTAAATGATAGCTTCCAATCAGCACATGACTATACGTTCAGAAAAACTCCTTCAGCTTATGTGAACTAGATCTTGTTCTGGCACACTGGAGAGCTCAGTCCTTAAGTCAGTAAGAGGCAGAATGGGAGAGAAAAACAGCTGGAAATGTTGTTGAGGACTCAGAGAAGGCTGTCAGTCCAGTCTAGGTCCAGCCCCAGACTGGGGGGTTGGAAGGACCAGACAACTGATAGGAAAAATCAGGGTGAGGGTGAGAGCTGGAGCCTGTTCTGCACTTGGAGAGGAGGAGGAGAAGGAGGACAGCCTGAGAGCTGGGGCTGTAGAGGGGGAGACCGTCACAGGGTAGATGATCAATAGGGGATGAAAGTGGGTTATCAGCCAAACACTGGGACTAGGGCATCTGGGGGGGGCAGGTGAGTAAAGGGGCAGCCAGAACCTTGCAGAAGGGATAAAGCATCAGAGACTATCTTGAAGCTCTGCCTAATGCCATGTTCTGGCAGCTTGCTGCCAGGGCAAGAATATTGTCAAGGGTTTTAGTAAGTGGGTGAGATGCTAGAAAGCTTCTTTCTTAGAAAAGGGAAGCCTCCTTGTTTTCTTGAATTCTGGAAAAGCAGGGATGATGTTTACTATTTTCTAAAGGAAAGGGCCAAGTGCAGTGGGGAGTTCTCCCTAGTATGCAAAGGGAAATCAGTGCATAAGTTCTTACTGACACTGCTGGAATGAATATATATCTGAATATAACTTCTGGGTGTATCTACTGAAAAAAAATATCTTTCAGAAGTGTACTTTAAGTGTAGAGTTTAACAGCTTCTAATCTCTCATATTGCTTTGCTCCCAAGGGTTAAATCTGTTGTAAATTGAAATTTTTTTTTAGAAAAAGTGTCTGGGTCACGGTATGAAAAACATCCAAAAATAGAAAGCATCTTTTCAGACCCCATAACTATCTGGTAATTTGTCCTGCCTGTCTTCCTTTTTCCTTCAAATTTTCCAAAATAATTTCAGTTTTGGTCTGAGATGAAAACCTGAAAATATCACTAAAAATAATGAGAATAAAAATATTGGAAGCTATGAAGAGGTGAGAACACCAGCTGAGAGTGAAATGCCCCCTGTGGCCATGGAAGGCCACAGCTTGTATTTTCGTGTCTCAAGAGTTCTGTTCCACTGTGTAGCAATGACTAATAGTCTACTTTTCCTTCCTTTAGAACTTTTTTTCTTTTTAACTGTGATTTGTTCTTTCAAAAACTTTGCTCTTTCTTCCTTTCCAGGCTTATTCTCATACTTCATGTTGACATACAGAGGACATCTGTAAACAGAACCATGTGCCCAAGAAATACTTTTTCTCCCAAATGAGGTGACAGAGTGTTCCCAGCGCTCTGGGAGTGGCGTAAAAAATGACATTTAGTGCGAAGGAGATATTTTTGTCCTACAAAAATTGTTGGGATTTTCTAAATCCTGCTTTTCTGTTTGGTGACAAAACAGAAAGCTTTCAAAGTTTGTCATGAAAAATGAAGGCAGGCAAACAACTGATTCTGCCACAGTGGTCTGGTGACTGGGATGTTCATGCTGGGTGTGGGGGATCCAGGTTGCAGTCACAGCTGTGTCATTCCTTCCCACCCGACATGTTACTGCCTGTTCCAGGGCGGATCAGTCTCTCTTCCCATAGCTGCTCTGCTTTCTCTGGTCACTGGGAAAGGTGCCTGAACCTGATGAATGCCTTATTCACCAGATACCACGTTAGGTCAGTCAATACTGGACTGTTTCTGCTAAGTAGAATAGCTCCAGCATAGCTGCCTCTTTCTTCTTCCCTACTGCAATTGTTAGGACTTTGTGTGCAGTTTAAGCTGACCTAGCTGCTCAATTCCACTTTTCACATGATTCCCTGAGTCAGATTTCTACCTCCACTTTTATGCCAGCACTCACACTCATCTCATTCCTGGTGAGCAAGTTTGGGCAGCTAAACCGGTGGGAAACAATTCTTTTTTTTTAGAACTAGTTTTTTGTGTGTTTGGATTGTCTCACTACAGGGTGAGCTCAGTGCGAGTGGCAGCATAGCAGAGGTGGCAGACTTGCAGACGGGTGGCAGGACCATGGAGTGCCACCCTGGATTACTTTACACTGCTGTGGAACTGCAGGCTCAGGCAGAAGTTCCTGCTCCACCTAATCTTAACAATCTGGTTTGGAAGAGGTTTTCTTTTCTCACTATCTCAACAATGAATTTGATCTGGAGCCTAAAAAACTTTCCCCTGTATCATTAAAATCAGTAAAATCTCATGTTGACAGTTTTCTGACCAAAATCCCTGTATTTCATCCTAAAATTCCCTGTCTAGTTGTAGGGGGAAAGAAAGAATCTGACTACTAGAACGACATATGTAAAAGCAACTAGTTAAAAATCCTACCCCAGCACCACACAAGCAGTGCTGCATGCTCTGTACTTCTATTAGTGGCAGAAGTCATGCAATGTTCTGTCATGCAAAGCCCTGTTTTGGCTCAGGAATTCTTAGGATCCCTAAGCACACAGGCACTGGAAATGATCCTCATGGCCATCTAATGATGGCCATGCTCTGGTGACATGAAGCATGACCATGGTTTAGCTCTCTGTGTGCAAAGGAGAGGGGGTTTCACACTGCATATGTTCTGCAAAGAAGGGGTGCATGGGGTTGCAGGCTGTTCCCAACTTCATTGTGCTGCTGTTGGAAATGATTTTAAATGTTGGCTGACCTGGTCCATGGTTGCATTAAAAATGTGAGTTTATAATTATTTATTACAGTTATCTCATTTAAGTTTGGGGGATGAATTTCTAATCTTGCCTTATATTTCAGGCAGTAGTAGTTTTGAAAAATAATAACTTGAATTAAGATTTCTTATGTGCATCTAAACTCAAAAGCAACCCTTAGAATAAAGCTGCACAAAGAGCTTGTTTTCAAATGACATTGAAATGCCTTTTTTAATGTTCCCTTATAGCAGTTTTTAGAAATTAGACCTCCTCTTCCAGAAACTAAAAAGGGAAGAAGCAGTCCAGCAGATCTTATTCATCAAAAATTCCCCAAACCCTTCTAGTCAGTGGGTGTTTCACACCAAGAAAGGCCACAAGATGAGGTAACAAGCACTGTTTTAATCTGAGCTAACTAAATTTGTGAAGTGTGAAGTTAGTAATAGATTTGAATGTTATACCTAGTCAAGGATATTTTCGTCCTTCAGGTTCATTCAGGTTCTCTCTGTTCACGTGTGGTTTTTAGCAGTGTTTTTGACAATGGGTGTGTCTGTGCAAAATTTACTCCTGGTTTTTGACTTTTTAGTGGAAGAGAAGTGGAACTCCTCATCCCTAATATTTTTAGATCCTAAAGGCCAAGAGCACATCTGTTCTCCTGAACCTCCTTAAGCTTTCGTCAAAATACCTTAATCGTATCTGTTAGGGCTGGCAACCTTATCGATAAGTAAAACTGTTCAGAACTTCCTGTTATGAGATCCTTACCTTTAGGTGCTTCTAACCTTTTGATGATGATCATCATCAGCGTTACAGTTGTAGTTACTGATCAGCTGCCATAGACAGGTTACTTTTTGTATATTAAAAACAATTATTAATTCCTTAGGCTTAGGAAAATATTTGATCTCTAGTCTAGTCAAGCAAAAACTTTTTCTATCCTTTGAGAAGCTTTGGTTTCTGTTGAAATACAAATTGAAATTCAGGGTTTGCCAGGGCTTCGTCTTTGCCACACTTATGAAAATCCATAGAAATCATAGGCCCTTTCCCACTCTGCAATACACACAAACTTTAGACTTAGATTTTAGCATCTACAATCCCTGAGTCGATGCCCATGGATGCTCAGGGCTGAGAGAATAATTTCTGATATTGCAGCTGTAAAAACTGCCTGGTCCAGTTCTAGGCACTGTGAATAAAGGCCATTTCTGCTGTATCCTCAGTGATCCTTGTGATGGGTCTGGACAGCACAATGAGAAATCTACTTGACTGAAAAAGATGGGGAGCAAGACTCAAGTGTGGAAAGAGAGGGGTCTACTTCTGGACCAGGAGACTGCTATGAAGAGAGGAACTCGCCCACAGATGGGTGCTTCAGGAAATGGTGAGTTGGAAAGGCTGTAAAAATATGGCACTGGAGCTCAAGGAGTGGTGGGAGACTAAGACTGTATCAGGAGCCAAAGGGTGAAGAGCCTGGAGAGCAGAAGGACACTGATATGAGCTGCAGGAGGGAAGATAGAGGAATACTGTGTCTGGGAAACAGTAAGCTGAGGAAATTATGTGGGGAATTACAAGCTGAAGCTGTTAGAAAAGAATTAAAACAAAAGAGACTGGTTGAGGACCTGAGGGTCAGGGTACGTTGAGATGAAGCAGATCAGATTGGGAGAGCTGGATGGTGAAGCTGAGATCTTGCCAGGTAATGAAACCATGAGTGGGCCGAAAAACTTGACAAGCAGAGACTGGGTGGAATAGTTGGGCAGACTGGGATTGGGATCTCATTGGCTGGAGGCTGGAAGGATATTTAATTAGAATTGTGTATGTTATTGCTTACAATTCTGTATGATCCTGTGAAAGATGAGATTTTGACAGTAATATTTTAGTACCTACAGTTTACTGACAATGTATTAGTTCTTAAAATTAATCTCCCTGCAAATACTGTTGCTCTTAGAATTTTTAAGATTTATATTGTACAGAAAGAGGGATAAGAAAAATCTTGTCGATCTAGCACTAAATGGCAAAAATTGTTGTGTGACAAAATATAAAGGTTTGGTCATGTGTTTGCACCAGCTATTCCTGACTTCACCACTTGCAAATTAAAGTACCATTGGCAGCATGGAGAAGAAGTGACTATGAAATTTATTTCATGAATAGAAAGAAACTGCTCGAGTATGGTATAAGACCTTTTGCAACACAGGTCTCAGCCTCTCTATAGGCTTTCTCCGATTTTCTGGTTAAATCAGCCTATAAGAGTAGTGCCCTCTGCTGCTTAGGACAAATAGTGCTGTGCTAAGAGATGCTAACCCAAATTCACACAGGGATCCTTCAGAGTGCTCTGCTAGTTTACATGCGTCCTGTTTCTTCCTAGTAAGGTGTTTGCATGAATTCAAACAAGTTGTATTCCCTTTTGCTGCTGAAGGTGACTTTGCATTCACTGTTGTATTACTTCTAGTCTTTGAGCTCAGATCAAACATCATCAAATGATTTTTAGATGATCCTTGTTCCTCTGAATTAGGGGTTTCATAACCAGCCTAAAGAAATAGTTTGCTCTGCACTGGTAGACCAATGACCTCCCAGTGAGCTTTGCAACATGAAATTTCACACTGAGTCTCTCTTCCACTGTATCTAGTGGCACACAATAAAGACATATCATTTTTGGAATCTGACTCAGTGGGAAATGGTAGGTAAATAACACAGTCATGCCACTAAAATATCTGTGTGGTATTAGAAATGAGGAGAAGTCAACATCCTGTTAGCTGGTAATACAGGGTAGACACTGATTAGTGAATCTCCTTTCCAGAGTTTGAAATTACTAGTTTTCTGGTCTCTGTGTGAGTTGCTTTCAGCTGAGGCTGACGTGTTGTGGATGGACACTCTGGGTGCATGTTTTTCTGTGATGGCTTTCTGTGATCTCAGTCTGCACAACTGCTGCCACTCTGAAGCTGGAAGGATTGATCACACTGGGAAGGAGCAGCTTTGGTTGAGTTCAGTTCCTTCCAGGTCTTTGGCTCTGGTTACTCTGTAAAACAGAAGTTGTGCTAGCAGCTCAGCACAAGTTCAGGGCAAGTCAGCCAAGTTGTCAGGTGGTGGCTCATCATGTGAGAGGTTTGGATCTTTGTACAATGTGGAAGACTGGGAGGGAGCCACAGGATGTTGTGGAGAACTCTAGAGTGCTTAGGGGGAGCTGGGCATCCCGCAGGAGAAGGATCATGAGGAAAATAACATTTGAGAATAGTTAGACATAAAAATGCTCTATAGTAGTATCTTATGGAGGGCATATGGCAGATTTTGGAACACTAGCAATAATGTTTGAGGTCATCTTATTTTCAGACATTAATGTTCTGAGATCAATGAACTACACTACTATTCTCAGAGCTCTGAATGACACATAGATTCAAGTCACCAGTGGGTTTGAAGGAGCCTGTGGTGCTTTTCCTTAATCAGAGTGTTAACGTCTGTATTCCGCCCGAGTACAATGCAGATAACAGTTCCTGAGCTGTTTTCTATGTTCCCCAGCTGTATTTACTCCCTGTCCTAAATTATGTAGCATGGCTATATGTGAAGTGACATCCCTACCTGTGAAGAACCCATTTGTGTCAGACCTGCTGGTTATCACAAGGAGAAGGGATAGTGCTTGCCCAGCCCTAGTATTTATACAGTTGCTGTAGGATGCTGCTAAATGTGAAGAGATGCAGCACTGATGGCCCAGCTGCCCTCAGGACTGTGTGGCTTCACTCCTGAGAACACCATGAACCTTCCCAGTGCTGGATGGAGGTGCCTATTCTGTCCTTTCTGTAGAACTACTAGCTTCTGCTTTCAGAAGAACTCTTAGCTAACAGGTACCAGTTTTATTCTTTTGGGGAGAGATTACATGCATTTCTTGAGACCAGTGATAGTATTTTAGGTGTCTCATCTGCACAATGGCCTCTCTTCCCAATAGAAGGGGAGAACAGTGATTAATGCAAATAATGGCAATATCCTTAGGCTCCTGCAGGCTTTTCACAATGCAGATTTCTAGTGGTTCTCTTATAAATTACAGCTGATATTTTGGAGAAAGGAAGAGGAGGATATGGACTCAGTTTGAGCTGGAACTCTGGTCTCTTTCTCTGTCAAATTTCTCTGCTTGGTTTCAAGAGAGGATGCCACTCAGCAGCATTGCCTGCTCTCAGCAGACACATGACTTAACCTGTACTGACCTGTCAAACTCTGTGCACCACAGCATCTTTGATAAAACTGACTCTCAGCTCAGGCTCATTGTTTCCAGCTCCTGGGAGAATCAGAATTTGTATGTTTCAGAGCTGCCTAAGTGGCAGTGTCAGGATGTCAGAGACTGACAGTGATGATTATGCTGCAAGGAGAGGAAGACAGATGGGTTTGACATTGCAGCAGACTCTAACTGTCTAGTTTCATATGCTCAGTTTAATGCCAAAGGGCAATCAATTTTAGCCAGGGCAATTAATTTACTTAAATACAACTTGACAGTTTGGCTAAATTTTTTTTACTGGAGTCCTCTCCGTTAAGGAAAGGTGCCTGGAAAGGCACTTGCATTACAGCATCACAGCTGGGCTCAGTAATTAGGACCACACGGAGCAGCATAATGCATGCACCTTCAGGGAGAAACTGTTTAGCACTTCCAGTTTTATCTTCTACAGTACGAGTAAGGACTATCTCACACAAGATGTTACACACACAAGAGATGAGGAGCTGGAGAGGGAGTCTGGGAGAATATCTCAGTCATATTTGAAAAGGCAAGGCTAGGTAGCTGCTCCTTTCTCTCTGGCCGGCTGCAGTGGCAAGAGAGCAAGGGTGAGGGTAAATTTGTGGGACGTATGTAAATCTATGGGTTGTGGGGTCAGGACCTTTTGCTGGACCTAGGTCGTTGAGGGATTTAAGCCAAAAAGGGCTACCCTAACAAAAGGGTTGCCTCTGTTGCCTGTCAGTTCTTCAAAGTAAACAGCGAGCAGAGTGCTTTAGAAAGCATCTTAGTAGCTACTTCTTCAGCTATAAAATGCTGTTTTCCATGTGGGGTTATGTAACAGGCTTCGGTAGAGCCCTCTGGGAAGGCCAAGAAGGGGATCACCCTTATGTTGGGATGTTCCATAAGGAAATGCTCACAGGCATTCCTTATTCTCTCAACAAGCTGCTTAAGGCAGTCTGCCTGCTTTGCTTACACTGCTGGGTGATCCTACGTCAGATTCCCCTTTTTTCCATCCTCCCCATTATCATTTTCTTCCCCCTTTTTTCTTCACTCCCTTCTCCAAACTCATACTGATAAGACTGTCTATACCACAATGCTAGTACTATATGATATATATCATTAAGACTGAAAACAGTGCTACCAGTCCAGGTGAGAAGGCATGGATTCAGAGCTATGGCTTAGTTCAGCTGTCCTTCCCAAAAAAGGCATTCTTGCACTGACACCACTCGGACCATATTGCCAGAGGAGGCACGGTGAATACCCTGGCGTGCACTTCCTTACCTTTGGATCCACAGTTCATCTAACGCTGTCTTATCAGAGTTTACTGGAGATGGTGATCCCTTACGAGGTAAAATATTCAGAGGCTCTTTGACGGGCTCATTGTTTTTGAGTGACCCTGTGATATAAGAGAAAGCCAAGAGGATGTTAAAATGGTCATTTTCTTAAGGGTCATCTCTACTTTTACTGTACATAGTGGTTTGCTTACACCAAAGGTAACAGGAAGACCACAGACACAAAGACAGTGATGCTTTAGCTTGGATTTTCAAACAAGACTGAAGTATCATCAGCTTGCACAGTGCAAGACTGTACAGCTTTTGTCACAGCTGCAAATGCAATTGAGAAAAAGTGAAGGCAGATATACAATATCAGTTCTTATGCGAGCAGCGCTCTCACCACTGAAAACTGGGTCCCAACATCAGTGATTTTCAGTGTAATGCTTTAAGCAGAAAAGGCTTAGCTGTGTGTGCCTGTGCATGCCAATTCCAAGTCAGGGCTTCGTTACTGCTCTGCTTGCAGGCACACAATAGATGTTCAGTTTACTGGATAAATCAAGGCTAGATTTGGGTGAGACAGGAGCTTTACTTTTAATTGCTTCTCCAGTTTCCCTCAGATGAACCTCTGATCCTTTCACAGGGAGCCAAAGTTGTATTAAGTCCATGGCTTACTACTGCAGTACTTGGCAGGAGAGGATGCATCTCACTTTTCTCATGAAACCTCCTGTTGTTTGAGGCTTGTTGATAAATGGCCTTGTTGGTTTTTATTAGAAATATTTTTGTCTAAGTCATAATTCTGTTTGCATTTCAAACTGGTGGCAGCGCAGGCACGTCAATGTTCAGACTGAAGCCAGTTTCTGATGCACCCTTTTAATCAATGCTACAATCTTTCAGAGGGAAAGGGTGAAATCCAGACTTTTAAAACTCCCTAAAACAGTGCCAAGGGCTTTTGAAATGCTAGTTTGAGTTATTTTCTTTGCCTTTTGAATAGTTTAAACACTTTATCCTTCTGTCAGAGGAAAGTGCTTTAAAAAACAAACTCTTTTTCCAGTTAAAGGAAAGCATCTATTATGTTTTACAGCTCCTAGGCTATAAGCCAAAACTTGGCTGGTGCCAATGGTGCCTATATAAAAGCCTTTCTCTGTGCTAGATTTACATTCTTTTAAATTATTTTTTTGTGTTCTCATTTCTTGAGTCTTTATTTTCCCCATTTTGTATCTTACTCTGTATTTCCCCCTGTATCTTTCCCTCTCTTCCTTTCTTCTTCTTTCCCTTCTCCTCCCCTCCCCCCGCATTCCCTAAGCAAAATGAGAACAGGTTAACATGTGAGCTTGAGTCAGACTGTTGGATAGCTGCTGTTCAAATGGGTTTGAAGTCAAGATAAAAGAGCTCACCCATCCCTTGCTTCCATGCACGTCAGCAAATGCTGTCAGAAGAAGTTCCTGCTACAAATGAGGCTGGTGTAGAAGCACTGCTGTCCAGTTTCAGGGAGAGAGGATGGAATCAGTGGAGTAGAGGGATAGGGCAGAAGAGCTGCTTACACAGTCCTAGCTGAATTTAAAAGCTGTAGCTCTGAGCTGGACTTGCTACAGTCATACTGGAGAAACAGACTGGAGAAAAGAAGTGTTCCCAGTGTGTCTTGCTGAACAATTGCAGATATGGAAGAAAATGCCCTGTTTGGAACAGATCCTGTTTCAGCAGAGAAGGGTGGGGGGTGGGGGGTGTGAGAGGGAAGCGTAGGTCAGCTTCTGTGGATGCTCTAATGAGCTGCTAAGAGAGAAGCCCTTCTTTTAGCTTGTCCTTCCTCAATGACACTGGCTAGACAGGAGTGATGTTCTCCCTGCCATTGTCCTGATGCCGCGATGCTGCAGATGTGTGAAGAAAGTGCGTCCTGTGCTGGTCCTGCTACAGTGGTAGCAGTAGGTAACGGGTGAGGGCCTCCTCAGCAGCGGTCTGGATGCTGTGATGCTCAGGCAGCAGGAGAGAGGGTGAGTGTCTTCTGTGCTTGCTCTGCAGCAGTGCTCTGGGAAAGTGGTGAGAGGATGACTCTGCTCCTCTGGTCCTGCTGCTGCACTGGCAGGGCGGAGAGCAGTTCTGCTCTGGCATAGGCGAGGCTCAGTTTATCCACAAACCTCATTGCAACAGTAGCAGAATATTAAACAGGAGCTCTTTGCTCTGCTGCTGTCTGCTTGGAAACTTGGAGAAGGGAGGGAACTTTCCTTCTGTCCATGCCGCAGGGTTGAATGGGCCTTTATACTGCTGAAATAACGTGGCTCCCTTGGTGAGACAGGCAGGAGACACCTATTTTCTTGGGGACATTTCTCAGACCTCCTTTATTTGGGGTGGAGGATGTCTGCTGTTCGCTTAGAGAACTTGGTCTGCTTTCAGGAGCTGAAGCACTGAGTTTCACTACTGTGTAACAAAAAAATAGCTTTCAGTGGCTTGCAGAGCAATCAAACATTGTATCATTTCAATTCATGCAGCTAGCCAAAGTTCAGAGTCCAGTGTGTTGTTTCTGTTAATTATGATTTGAAGATAGGATAGGTATTTTTGCTGTGATTCCTTTTATTTACAAGAAGGTATAAAACTCAGTTTCTCTGAACACCTGGGAGATGAAGCAAAGGGCGTTTTCTGTGTTCACAGTTCCAGGTCTCTCCCATTTAGTGTTTAGATTAAAACCACTTCCAGGTTTTTTTTGCAGCCCTGTTTCCAGTGCTTCTGAGTGTGTTGCAATAGCTCCTTTCCTGGCTCTCTCTTCAGCTTCTCCTGTTTCTTTCACAGACAGCTGCTTAGACAAGGTGCCAGCTCAGTGAAAGCCTGGCCTTGCAGTCATGCTCTGTACTGTTCATACTTGGAGAAAGCCAACTCGTTCCATTTCTACTGAAGCCATGGCTGCGTGCATTTATGTTCTGGATGGTGTTCCTGTTATTTCAGCCTCCTGTCTCAAAGGGAGCTTAGGTGTTTCTTACAGCTGTCTTCAATACAAGGTGGCAGCAACTGCATTTTCAGAGAAGTCTTGCTCCTCTCTCGTAACAGTCTATTGCAATTTCCACAGGCTTCGTCCCTAAACATACTGCTGTTTTTGCTGGCTGTTTCCTCTATATGCCATGCAGCTTGCCATACAGTTACTTGTATAGCTCTCACTAGAATATGTCCTTTCTGTAGGCTAAAGAAGTTCCTACTTCATTGACAGCTTCATGTCCTTCCCTGTTCAAATTACTTTTCTCTTAGAGAGCAGAGGGGTAGCAGAGCAGAGTCCCACATTTGTTTATATTCTCTGCCATGAAGCACGTTTAAGTATCCAACCATTTTGCATTCAGGCTAAACAAAGAAGGATGGTGCCCCTCTGCCAGCTGTGCTGTAGGGCAGTGATGTACTGTAATGTGCTGACTGCTGAGCCAGTTCCTACCTTCCCTGTCCCTTTTCTAATCTCAGTGACTCCTGTAGTTCCTAATCTCACTGGAAAAGGAAGTATTGTTCCGTTCGGGTCAGTACTCACCTGTAACATGCCCCAGGTGCATTGCCTCTCTCGAAGATTTTCTTTTCTCTCTGCTTGGCAGCCTCATGGACCGGTAGTACCTGGAATTTCTTTGAATGGCAATGTAATGTGTGTGCAAGTCCCTCTCGTGGGTTACTGGCTTAGCACCTTCTGACTCTTCCTCACTTTCAGAGACTGACCCTGACTCTCTCAGTACCTGCTGAGAAAGGCCCTGCCGGAACCCACCGGCAGAGAGCCTGCTGGTGGCTTTTCTCCCATGCCCAGCCATGGCTTCCAGATCTTGTGTCTATGGCAACTGAGATGACGGATCAGTGGCAGAGCAGCAGAAGACAGGTAGCCTCCACAACTCCATCAGCTTTATCTGATTTAGAGCTGGAAACAGAGGAACAATACACAACAAAATAGGAAAAGAGAGGACAACAATCTGGTTAGTTTAGAGGCTGTAGTGCATTATCTGTTTAGGATAATGGAGACTTTCCAGATTTTTTTGTCTGAGATCATTACCTTACAAGCCTTATTCTAACCTCCCGAATGTTGCTTTGCCATGCTCATGGCTGTCCTGCCATGACACATTGTAGTGCTACAGATGTTACTGGAAAGATGTCCTATTTGCTCAATTGATGCCACTCCCTTCTGTCACTTGTGAGCAGTAGATTACTAGTTGATTTAGAGTGCATACAAGTAATGGCCATGTCCTTGTTTTTGAGGGTGAAAATGTTACAGAATAGAAAGTAAAAGCTGAAGAGAAAGCTCTGTTAATCTGTTTATTATCTGTGTACTTCTCCCTGTAATAGAAGAATTAATGGCTTTTACAGGGCTGGGTGCCTCTAACACTTACTAACAACACTCCTGTGGTGCAGATAAATGCAGAAAAAAACATGAATGTCGAGAAGTGAAGGTAGAAGAGGCAAGATAATGTAGCAAAGGAGAGCACAAAGATTTGATTCTGTTTCCCGAAGTTGCCCTCACTCAAGTGCTAATGCACCCTCTCAGTGACATGGGGACTTCAGCACAGGGGTCCTGCTGCTCTGTCTGTCAGCACATGGTCTACGCCAGTGCGCCCACGCATTTTTTGGGAGGCAAATCAGTACAACAACAAAACAGCAGCTGATCCTTCAGCCTGTGCAAGACTGGATAAAATGTGAACCGATTACTTAAGTGTTCGCTGCTGGCTTTGTCTTGTTGAATTCTTACAGCTGTCAAAGCCTTTCTAAGTACATAACGTGATTTTATGACTGATGGGGCTATCAGGAATAGTAGAAAGAAATGCTGTATAGGAAATGTGAATACAAAATTGACAGTTCACTGAGAGAAGGGCATAAAATAGTGCTATGGATTAGTCATTAGATGCTGTTTTGAGAAGTTATACATATCGCTGGTTTGCTACAATACAGTACATCTAATGTAAAAGATAATCTAGAAGGTAACTCTCAGGTTTTGTTCTGGGTCTTCTACAATCTCTATGAACCCATGTGTGCCACAAACCTTTTTCTTGCTTGCCCCCAGTGTCACTCCAGCTGACCCTGGCACATCATGGACAGTTGGGACATCATCTGCTAATCCTCTGCTTTCAAATATTTTTGAGGGCCCTATGTTTTATCCTTATAAAGGGAGGGTCATTACCTGAAATCATGCACTGGGCCTAAGTTGCTCTGCTTCCTGGCTCTACAGATGAGAAAGTCTGCTTTTTCCTTTCATGACCTGAACCACTGCATGCAGCTCATAGCTGCTAAATTTGGATCCTGACTTCAATTCTGCCAAGACTTTTGCACTGTTTGGAGCTGGTAGTTGCTCTGGGACTGTTTCCAGTGTTACTGGAAGTGTATGAAGGACCCATTTGTTGGTTGTGGTGTTAAGTTTGGTTTGTAAATTACTCTGAGGTGTAGAGATTCACTAAGCTGGTTTCTGTGGCTCAGCGGAACAGCAAAATAAAAACAGCTGCTGTTGGGACAGCTTGAAAAGAAAGAGAGGCTGTTTCTTTTCCTGTGCCATCCTTACTGTCCCAAAACTAAAGGCCCAAAGGCTTGATCCTTGCAGCTGTGATAGAAGTATTTCTGTTAACTGGACCACAATTAATGTTACACCTATAATCCTTCCTAACCCTAAAGTCTATCAACTGATTATTTTTATATTTATTTCCCTCCTATAAACTGTTCTATGCCTTGCCGCTCAAGAAGATGAACCTGTAACAATCTCCTCTATATCAAAGTTCCTATGTGCTCCAAGTGGCCACCCCTTATTACTCAGGCTGGGGCAGAGACCTGTCTCTCTTTTGTGGTCTTTGCAATGCTGACACAGTTTGCAATGCTTAGCAAATTGCTGCTGCTGTTCTCTTGAAAAACGATTAAAGTTTTGACAGGAGCTGCTTACTAGTCAGGAGTAACTTCAATACCATGTATATCTCCAAAAGAATCGTTAGGCAAATAGATGTGTGTGAGGTGGGGTGAGGGGAATGGACGAATGCATGAAGACTGTTTTCCCCTTTCACTCATCTGGTGAATATGAAAGCCCATGGATGTTGTTGTTGGACTTTTACAAAGAAACTTGGTAGAGAAGGAGCCTTCTGCATGGCTAAGTGAAACTCACTCAGCTGGGTTGCCCAGCTGATGTAAGTATGTGTTCAGTAGCCCTATCAAACCAGTGTAGTTATCTTTGGTCCGTCAGAGGAATGAAGGGTGTCCATCCTGAACAGTTAGCTTGCTGTCAGGCTTCCAAACGGTCCCTAACAAACAAGGTGTTTGACCAGAAGTGAATACAGCAGTGGATGTGAGAAAGACTTCCATGTCTTCTGGGAGGGGAGAGGCAGTGGTGAGGGGACACTTGTTTACTGTGGTGGCTATAAGCAATATGTATTTTTTTACTTTCTTCAAGAACAGAATGTACTTCTGAAGGCAATGCTTTCGATTCCGAAACGGATACTCCAAGATATTATAGAGAAACCATTTACTGATATGTCACTCAAATAGTCCTGGCTTTTGCAGTTGCTTTAGGTGTATAAAAAATTGGAATGAGTTTAAAGGATACATTCAAGCTTAGTATTACATTATTCTGGTAGCAGTCAAGCTATTCAGTGACAGAGAATGAATGATTCAAGCAGGCGTGGACCATAACTATCCCTGTGTGAGTGTTTGTAGGGAATTTTTGAAGAAGGTATTCACCTCTAATAGTTGCCAGTAGGTGAGTGTCAGGTCTTGCATCAGGAGTAACCCATCCCAAGTATATTCACATGCCATCTTGAGATCACATGTCTTGCTGCAGTGTTACCACCAACCTGAATGTGCTTTGCATGCAAACATACTTCCCCATAGTTCAAGAAGATCAAAGTACCAATCTGTAGGGAAAAAGAGAAAGATGACAACAGTAAAACCAGCAAGTGATGCACATACAGCAACACTAGAGATATGCATTTTGACTCACACATAATTCAGCCTACAGGAATTTGACTGTATAGAAATTTTACTTGCCAATGTAAAAGAAATGGCATTTACCAGCAAATGCTATGAATTTGTACAGGAACAGTTGAACTTGGGGATGTTAGGTAAAATGCTAACAAAAATTGTAAAAGGGATTGAGGTTCCTAGAGCCGTGTGGACCTGGATGCACAGATGTGTGGGGGAAACAGGGACTGCTCCTGCTTCTGGGAGAGTGGGACTGGATGTGTTTGCAAGGCATGGTCTAGCAGTGCATGTCAACTAACTGCTGATCCATCTTGTAACAAAGAGAGTGGGCTGACAGGGATTCAAAGGGTATCAGGTGTATCAAAAGAGCAACTCCTTTTAATCAGTTAGATCTAACCAAAGATAAGAATGTTTTCAGTAGCAGAAGCTGCAGCCTGAAAACTGAGATTGCAGCTATGTAGAGCTGCAGATCAAATGGTTTTAGTCTGTGCAGAGTTTCATCTGGAAGTCTGGAGCAGGAGGCATATTCTAGCACTGGCTGATCATCTCTTCCTTTTCGCTAGTCCTATGACATGCCAGGCAGGTGCAGCTGCACAAGCCATGGTAGAGGCAGACTGTGTGGTCTGTTGCTGGTGGCAGCCCCAGTGCGCACCAGTAGCAGAAGGAGCTGCTGGGGGCTGGCAGCCCCAGAAAGTCAGGCTGGCTGCCTCAGCTGTTGCTGAAACAGGAGGGGTGCAAGCGGTGCCTTAGCTGGTGGGAAAAGCCACCTCCTCTCCCTGCTGAACCTGCTTGCTCCGCATGCCCTGACCCCTCTTTCAGCAGCAGTTTCCCAGGGCTCCAGCACAGCAGAGCAGGCAGCTGGATCATGGCCAGTTTGCTGCCCTAAGTAGTGGGCTGTTTTGTTAAGCCTGGTTCTGGCCCTGAGCTGACAGCCTCTCTCCCTCTGGGAGGATTTCTTCTGCATGGTCCCTTCCACTGCCATGAGGCAATTGTTTGCATGGGACTTGGCTGGCTCCCTGCACTCAGCCTTCCCTGCAATAGAAGGGAGGCAGCAGGGTGAGCCTAGTGGCTCTGCTTGCTGGTGGATCCAGTGCCTCATTAACTTGCTAAGTCCCCTTTAAAATGGCAAGTGTATTGTCTGACTGAAAAGTGTGAAGTACTGTAGTGAGAAAGTATATACTTAAAAAATGCCTAATGACTTTGAATTTAAAAATGCTCTGTTTGCCAGTGTTACACAATGCCAATGCCTAGTCTGGAAGGGTAATGAAGATTGCTAAATTAGTATTAGAGACAGGCTGAAATCTCCAGATATGCAACTCAGGGACGTTTCAAAGCAGGAAATAACAGGTATGAATACAACTTGACTGTATGGTTGTTCTATATAGGGGCATATAGTCACAGAAAATTAATTGCCCTTTTCTGATTGTATAACATGTCCCTACCGCCACCAGGGACAAGATAACAGTATTGATGAGCCCGAGTGGGCACCCAAAATATGCAAGGATTGTGTCCTGCCAGAAGGCAGGGAGGCACACACAGGCACACACAGGACACTGAACCCCTATGCTGAGTTATCTAGCAGTGTGCTAGCTTTGCCATCACCTTGAATCCATTCATGACTGGATGCCCCTTTAAATTATGTATAGCTCAGCAGAAAGTTTTGGGGCTCAATGCAGAAATTAGTGTCTTGGCTGTAGGGTGTTTATGCCGTAGAAATGCAGAAGGTCATATAATCTTTTCTTCCTTCTTCTGTATTGAAGTTGTTTCAAGTATAAGCCCTATTAATGACTCATCTGGAAGGTTTTGCACACTGAAGGTAGGGGTGCACCTTTCACGTATGTTTGATGAACCACATGGAGCTCTTTTAAGACAGTATTTTGTCTTTAAGCCTTCTTAGTTAACATGGTTCCTTTAATATTTTTCCTTTAAATACAATCTGAATGCACATGCAAATGCCAATTCAGCCGCATCATACCAGCTTCTTTCTGAAGTGTTTTAATTATTTTGAAAGTCTTGTGCAAACTGAAAACAAATCTCTGCCTCCCACTGCCATCAGTCCCCCATTACATCCCTGCTCATGTATTAGGCACTGAATTTTTTTCCCCTCTTCCTTGGTTTTAAGTGGAGTGGAATGTCATCTCCACTAAACTCTTTCACTCTGCATCATAATGAGGCAAAACCAGCTCTGTCGGGATGGGGCACAGTCCAAACTCCAGCAGCAGGCCTTACTCATCAGCTGCTGTTCTTGCTCACGTGGGTGCCGATCCCTTAAGGAGTGCCATGCGCGGGTGGGCCCTGCTGAAGGCACTGGGGCTCCACACAGGCTCAGTCCTGCATTTGCATGGGGAGATATTTCTGTCTGAGCCAGGGGAATAGTAACACCCACAGACTCAGCCCTAGGCTCTGGCAGATTTAGCTTTCGGCAGATGTAGCTATGAATTCATTTAGCCTCATCAGTGGTTTAAGCTAATGCACAGGCTTTAAGCCGGTGTAAGTGAGGCACTCTCACGTGTCCTGTTGAGATGCAGGGGGAATAACTTCCAGCAGAAGGATGCACAGGCAGCTGGGCACTGTAACACCTTAACCTAAAGCCTTCAATGGCCCTGAGCTGCCTGACGACACATATATTTATGTTTTCACTGTTACTGGTTGGCATAACCCTCCCTGGAAGTGTTAACAAACCTGACCCTTTCTTTTAGGTGGTGGCGAGAGACAGTTAAGCACATGTCCCTGTCCAAAGCAAGGTACATGACATTTCACTAAGGAATTTGAACTATTTAGGTGCAAGGTCAAGGTATTATTTGATTAAGGCACAGGGGTGGAGAAAAATGGGAGGAGCATGAGAACAGACTGACCAGAAAGCGAGACACAAACCAAAGAGGTTCACAGCAGAAGCCAGAGAAAAGTAGACTGTACATTTGGGGATGCTGGCTTGAAAGGAGATCAAATTGCTTGACCCCACATGGTTCCAGAAAACAAACATTTTGTACTAAGATTGAATTCTGTCACCAATCCTAACAGAATCAAAGTACAACCACTCTGACTTTGAGAAATTCTTCCAGGTGAGAAAGGTAACAGAATGGTTTTATTGCCGTGATTTAGTGATGGCACCTTATTTATAGCAAACAAAACCAAGAGACAATTATGCAGTTCATTACATGCTTGTGACAATAAAACCTTTATGTCTTGCACGTATGTTACAGAGAACTTGGTTTAGAAACATTTCAGAGACTAAAAATAAATATGTTGGATCTGTTTGATACAGCGTCCAAAGCCATGTGCTTTAGACACCATGAGACCAAGTGAACGGGGCTTGGAGAGAGAAACCAGTGCATTTTAAAATGGCTAAAAATTACTCAAACGGCTTTGCTAGGTCTAAAAATAGTTCCAGAATTAAGTTTGGCATTGTAGGACCTTCTATGTGTAGAAGTAAGCATACCTGTGTAAACATAGACACAAAATGAGCGTGTCCTATAAATGGTTACTTAACAGAAAAGGATACATGCCTTCACACAATTCCCTCTGCATGAAACATGGAGTATTTATAGCAGCTACTTTGTGTTAACTAATATATATCAATATCTACTTAAAAAATAACACTAAATAATTGCATATATTTATGATTTATGGTTTTGACTGTTTGGTGATTCTCTTTGATTCAAAAATAGTCATGAAAAACACGTGCTTTCTTGTATGCCACTAATAATTGTAACCTCTGCTCAATCCATGCATCTCAGAGTGGTCCAGCCCTATCCCATTGCGTTCCACGCTTCATCTCTTGGGTCTCATGCAGTAGACATAGCTATGGGCTATAGCTGTTAAAGAATTCCCCTTCTGGAGCTGTTCTACATATATGTATAAGTACACATATATATGCATATATAAACACACACGTGATCTCCAGCTGTGTAGGGGGAGTCAACCTAATTTTTAAAGCATAAAGAAGAGCAGAAGTGGAAATCTACAAGCTCTTCTGGTTGTCATTATAAGCTCTTAAATCTAATTAAACAAAAACCTGACCTTATTTTTATTCCTTTCCTTAAATTAGTGTACATGCAATGGTGAAAGTATATCCTTGCCCTGAAGATTTTGACAGAGTCCTGGGAGGTAAAATGTATAAAATTCATCCTGTTCCTCTGACATCACTGAAATCTCTGTCTATACTCCTAAGAACTCCTGCCTCTAGAGGAAGCCCCCTTTCCTTTTTTCTGCTGCTTATGAAATGTTGCTCCTGATGCCATCCCATTCCTTATTTCTGCTTAGAAGATACTGGTGAAATTGTTGCTAAGTAGCTGTGGTCTAAAACGCTTGAGGTTTTTCAGGCTTATCCTTGGAAGGTAAGTGAATAATTAAAAAACAAATCACTGCAGCTCCTAGGCTAGGAGGGAGTACATGACTATCAGCTCAGGGCTAGGTGCAAATCTCAGGACATAGCCTCAAAGCGTAAGATACCAATGTACTATGCAAGTACACAACGTGACCCTCAGCAGTCTGCCTGGAGATGTCTCCTGTTTTACAGGGTTGCACATAGGTGTTGTGAGTCCTTGTTCTGTTTTGTTTGTTCTCTTCTGTTTGGACTGTCTGAAGCCTTCTAGCCATGGAAAGAACATGCAACATAAAAGCTTACACTTAAAAAATTAAAGGACTCAGGTATAGAAAGTCTAGTCTGCGATGAAATGGTTTAGTGAAGAACACAGTATGAGAAATAATGTCCTGGGCATAGTGCCTTGCTGAAAGCGGAGAAGTTTAGTAATGCCAGGATGCTTAGAAGAGGAGGTTAACAGATGTCTTGGTTGAAGCTTTTCTAGACAGACTCAGTAAGCAGACAGGCCTAGTGTCCCTAGGGCAGACAACACCTGCACTTCTCTTGGGGAAAACTATTATACGCATTTCTATTTCTAGATTTGCTGGTTGCTTATGAGACACTTGTTATGGAAGAAATGAGCATGGGTGGTTATTTGAACTGCAAAGAAGTTAAGAACTCAAAGGGGGTTTTATTTGAAAGCTTCCATACAGAAGCAGGGAAAGAAGGCAGCTGATTTTGTTGATCAAGGGATAGTAGAGCTCTCAGTTTTTCTTCCCTCAGTGGTTATTGGGTGGAGGGTCCAAAGAGTGCCTCTTTGGTGAATCTGCTTGCAAATTTGTAGCTGCAAGGGAGCCAGAAGTCAGTAAGACATCAGAGTCCCATTAGACTGGTTTCTACTGGTTGGAAATGTCAGGCAGGTTTGCAGTACTGCTGTGCCAGGCTATCCTTGTCAACTGCATCAAGCTAATTTCAGCTAATTTCAAACCTGACATAAGCTGATACTATTCTTATAGCCTGTTACTCTGCACGTGTCTTTAGTAACTCGGGAAAAATACTTGATAGGCAACTCTGGAAACCGTGCAGCAAACAGCATCAGTCATACAAAACTTCCCTCCAGGAGGGCTCTTTTTAGCCCCAGGGGAGGACCCTGGCAGAAGGGAAGCTTGCAGGACGGCAGCTCCCAGTGCAGAGCAGTCTCCTCTGTCCTAGCACTGGGGTACTAGCTCAGGGCTTAGGCAACCACATTCAGAAGCTCCCACCTCCCACCCCGCAGCCCTTGCCTCTAGTTTTCCAGCTACAGCACTAGACAGCATTACACTGTAGAAAAACAGGAGCACGTGTGGTGCTCTCTGGCTGCATGTGCATCCACAGTAAGCCTTCATTCTTTTGTCAAACAAGTGACATGATCTCCTCAACCATAACTCTGTAGCTCACTTTACCCAAGTGTTGTGAAAGACTGCCAAACTTTTTCCTTTCAGACCTTTCCTTCTAGCTGCAATTGTTACCCTCCTCTCCACCCCCAGTTTTTAAGCACACAAAGAGGAAGGCTGGGATAAGGGTAGTGAATCTCACAGCTGCGGCAGTGAGATGGGTCCTGTCAGAGCAGATGTAATTTCTCAGCTCTGCTGCAGTTCCCTGGGCAATCTTGAGTACGTCAGGGATTTTCCTGAGTCTTAGTTTCCCCTCTCCACACTGTGAGTGGTATACTATAGGTTATGAATATTCCTATACTTCTTCCATAGTCTTTTTTTCTTATGAGTTACTTGGAGTAGGAACTCAGTGTAAGTGCTCTTGCATGACATGACATAGCCCGATGGGTTCAAAAGAGCTCTGGACAATAATGTAAAGAGAAAATGAACCAGTTTGGGTATTCTGTCCTTTTTGGTTATTTTGGATATTTCCTACATTTCTGTCCCCAAGTGACAAGCAGGTACTTTGTCTAGACTTCTAGCTCCTCAGTGTCCCTGTTGCTCTTCCTAAGTTTTATTTGAGCTGGCTGCAATTTCTCCTAAGAAGGGATCCTTGTTCCAGGAATTGTTCCCTTTTGGAACAGCAAAGTCCAATTTTTGTGGATTGAGTAACCTGCTAGACCTGTTATTTCATAGGCATCTGTTTCAAAGATGATTTTGGCTAGGGAAGAGAAGGTGGGGAGGAGATGAAGTTTCTAGAGTGTTCTAGGTTTTACTAAGTCTTGTCAGTTTTTCTTATTTTAGACCTAATGGGACTGCTTCCATGGGGTGCTGCTTGGAAACATGAAATAGTTTGCCTCCAGGCACTATTGTGTGAAAAATTAAAATTGCCTATGGAAATTATAGAACCAGCTGTTTCCAAAAGGGGTGAAAACCCCAGTCACTGGCCACATACTCAGGGTCAGATGATGGTAGTTATATAGTTAAAGCATTTTACATTGTCTTGCAAGTGACCTCTCCAAATTATAGCAGTGTGGGACAATGGGTTCTTTGTCTCTGGGCTCTTCTTTTCTGGCAATTACTGTGGCATTTCACACATACTCCTGTATTTACGGTTGGTCTTAAAGCGGATTGGATTTATCAGTCCCAATTCAAGTCTGGAGAAAATCAGACCTGAACAAAATTTCTGTCCATCTCTTAAAATGAATGCCAGCCAATTAGTCCTTCTTGCAGGTTCAGCGAAAGATTTTAATTTTTTTATTGTTGTTATTTTAGTGCAATTTCCTACTTTAAACTAGATCTGGAGGTGGCAGCCCCACTGTAAGGGTTGAATCTGTTGATAGTTTAATATCTCAAGAGCTAGCTTGTTCTTAGGAAATTTGAGTCCCTGTTTACTTTATGCATTTAAAAATATACATAATTGCTGGACAGAGTTCACAGCCACACTGGATACACAGCTACCTGTCTCCTGAGAGTGAAAGGAAAGATCAGCTAAGGGGAAGGATCAGCCTGGCGTTAGGAAGAGAACAGGCTGGTTTTCATATTTCCTGTCTTTATTTAATTTATATATTTTTTTAAGGGAAGATCACACATAAACATTTGCCAGGAAAAATCACAACTTGTCCTGCCCCTGGAAAAAGACGCACAGTTCAGTTGGTTGGTTTAGGGGATGTTTGCTGTTTAGTTGGTCACATTAATGCCTGTTCTGTGTGCAGGCTGGGTCTCCTTTCTGACTAGGCTTCCTCCCTGCAGCAGTTTTTATGCCTGTCAAGCTATGCCAGTGGTGTCTCACCTCTCTGTCAGACAGGATTTGAACAGTGTCATGGCTGTGCTCTGGGTTGCACAGGACTCCTTCATGTGACTTTGCTTGTAGAGCTGTCGGTTCTTTCTCGGGCACTAGATCTGTGCCTTTGTGGCCTGAGGTTTCTTCCTCAGACCGTTCCTCTTCCAGCATTCCCCCCCAGAATAAGTTTTTACTCACCTGACAGTCAGGGGCCAAACCAGTCTCTCATTTGCCATTGGGATGAGGCATGTCCAACAAGTCTGGACTAAACTCCTCCAAGTTGGTAGAGATTTGCAGTTCAGTTGTGAATCCACAGGCAGTTATGTCCTACAGAAGATCCCTGTCCTTCAGTGCTTGTACCTTCTGTCAGTTCTGCTTAAGAGTGAAGTTTCCCTCAGACTTTTGTTTGCTCAGTTTCCAGAGTCACAGCAAACATAATTTAAAGGAACAGCCTTCCCTTTACCCAGATAAGTTGGTACAAATATGCCCTGAACGTCCTTTGCACTGCTTGTGCCAAAGGCTTAATGACAGGGCATTGTTAAACCTCCCATATAAATCTTTAACAATTGGGTAAAAGTTTGGTCCAAATCTCTAAACCCAAAAAAGAGGAAACAGTAAATTGTATTTACTTACACTTTTAAGGCCCACTGGCTGAGAAACTGCTCTTGCTTTACATTATTCACAGTCATTTGAGATGAAAAGACCTAAATGTTTATGACTATTTTTAGGTTGCCATTTTTTAATTTCATGTCTGTTCACATACCTGAGCACTGAGGTGGATATAGCAGAGCCAGCCTGGTTTTATTTTAAGGCTTTTTGGATCTGTTCATACAAATGCCTTTTACAATTTTCTCCCTTGAAATACTTTGATTTCTTATTCAGGTTGTACTTATATTTGCTGTTCTCTCCACTGGGCTTTCTTGTTATTATTTGAGTGTTCCTCTTCTGTGGGCAGTTTAGGGCCCAAAGCATCAAAGGAAGTCAAATAAACCAATAATTCCTGTGCAGTGCTATACTTAGGAGAGAAGTTTTCCCCGATCCTTGGATAACTCACTTGGTATTTTCAAGCTTGCCATTTGAATGACTCTTACAAAAAGCATCGTATCACCTGCTGAATTTGATGTTAGTTTTTCCTTTGATTTTTTGTTTTCCTTTTTGAAATTCACTGAACTTGCCAAGTGTCTTGTTCATCTCAAAGTATTTTAATTGGTTGCAACATTACCCTATTCCTTTTAAAATGTGGCCATATGCCCAGCTTACTCCTTGGAAGGCCAACTGTTCATTGAGTGAAGCTTTTGTTAATCTGAGGTCAGCCACCATAGCTTCATGATCACCACTGTCAGTGTCCCTTTAGATCAGCTGAGGGCCTGGCCTGGGCATGGAGGGCTGTCAGCAATGAATCCTGTAATGATTAATCAAGGTCACCATCAGACCTGTGTAATCCTGGTCTGTGAGCTAGCAGGACATGGGAATAAAAGATGCACTGGAATTTGGGCTCCTCTCTGTTGCAAGAGTCACTCCAGGGTGAATCTGGCTAGCCTTGTGCTTCAGACTTGCTTATCTGAGTGTCCCAGCAGAGTATGTGAAGCAAGGGATTCCAGTTTTATTGCATTTTCCAGTAATTAAATTGCTCCAGTGACTCCTTCCCAGTGTTGCTGTTTTGAGAGCTAAATAAATCCTGCTTCTACAATCCCCTTTTTGTATGTGAGTCTCACCATCTCTCTTCCTTTGCTTCCCATAGATTGTGCCATTCCTTTTGTTACAAAAATAAAGCATATTTATTTTCTTCTGTTCCAAATGGGTGAAGTAAGTGGGAAAATGGTGTAATGTGTGTCATAGGCAGGCTGTTTATTGGACATTGTCTCTCTGAGAGTAAGGAAGCTTCCCTGTGACAAACCCACAACTCACCATGCAGTGTCAGAAGGCTTACAGGTCTGCTATGAGGTGATGTTGCTGCCCTTTGGGTCAAGGGAGTATTTTTTGGAATTTGCCCAGTTCCTTCCACAAGGAGAAAAAATAAGTTGTTGAAGTCTATTATTTACTGGGACACACCGACAGCATGATTCTTTGCTTACTCCTCCTGGTGGAAATCAAAAGTAACTGGAGTCAATGGAGTGTGAAATGGTGCAAACTCAAAGAGTACCTGCTCCTCATACCTGGTGTTGCCTTTACAGCTGATAAAGGATAATGAGGTGATGGTTTCAAACGTGTGCAAAGGCTCATTTCCTTAATTAGAATTGGAATTAAAAGAAAATGGTGGATGTTTCCTTGTCCAGGGAACCCTGCTTCCCAAAAAGCTCTGCCATTAGGATTTACATGTTACATTTATTATTATTATTATTATTATTTATTATTATTATTGCTGCTTTGGCTTCCCCCCCACGACAGAGCAGACTTTCAGTAAGACCCCAGGTCTGTAGGATTTATGTTCTGCACAAATTATACCATATTCCCTAATGTCTGAAGGGCAGCCCATAATGTTTTAATTGAAAATTTACAAAATTGTAATTGCTGTCTTGCTTGGTCTGACTCCATAGAAGACCTCTTGATTTTAACTACAGCTGCCTGGTGACAGCTGCTACACTGTATAGCATTGCAAAAATCCTGAATTACCTGAGCTAGGATTGCCTTTCTGATAGTGTAAGGAATCAATTGATTCGTGTTTGAACATTTTGCAAGGGAAATAGACATTGATGATTTTTAATGAACTAGGTATCGCTCATTAAATGTAACCTGCCTTGTTTTCCTGCTGATTTCTTTTCACATATGCTCGTGAGCATTAGCTTCTCAAATCTTTTTCTTAGCCTTCATTTGCAGCTATTGCTATATTTTTCCTAAGAGGAGGCACCTGAAATTGAACATGGTCCTCCAAATACGAATGCTCCATTGTTCCGTATTCTGTCGTTATATTATCTTCTGCATTATTTTTATATCCTCTTATTAATGCACCCACACACCCCATTTGCATTTTTTAACCTTTTTAAAAACGTTTTCGTTACAACAATCAGATATAAGGGCAATGAAGTAAGCGTGGAACAATAGAAGAGCTTGATTCTCCTCAGACCTATACTCGTTTTAAACTTCACTGGTGACACTGATTTTGATTTATACCAAAAGGAAAGAGGAAGGATGGAACCTACCATGTCTGCACTGAGACATTCATTTTTGATAGTTAGCAAGGAACGGTTTTGTAAAATAGTTGCAGCACACAACATGCTGTTTAGAAAAAGCACTTTTTCCTTGTATCAGGAAGGAGGTTTTTTTGCAGATACGAGGACTGTGGTATGGGCTGGTGTCTGGAGAGCAGTGCCGGAGACCTGGCAGTGCTCAGCAGTGGCCATGCAGGGGAAGCACCACAGGGTGCCGACGTGTTGACTGTGTGGCTGTCCTGCACAGGCACTGGGGTTCACCCAGACTGGCCTCACAACAGGAGCAGGCAGTGCTTTCTTCATCTCGGGAGCAGTTTTAGCCATTCTAGGCTGTTAATGTCTGCACGGCCTTGTCTGATAGCTGCCCTGGGGAAGGGGCCAAGGGCAGGGCACCCCAGCTGGCTGCAGAGGAAGATGGGGGCCTTGCCTGGGGAGGAAGAAATGATAAGGGGAGATGGGAGGCGGCCAGAGGCACAGTGACTCTGCCATGTGCATACTGCCAACACAGAGCAGGGGGCCATTGCCACCACAGCAAACCACTTTTGGGACTTCCCACTTCAAGAAGAGATGGACAACCAGTGTTAAGCTACAGCTGGGCAAGGTAATTTTTATTAAACAAACAAGTGTTTATGGGTTGTCTGGCTGCAGAAGCAAAGTGTGTGACTCAGAACACCACCTGAGTAACTCTGCTGTTAGCCAGGGCACAGAAAAAAGGAAGAAATCCACAAAGCAATCATTCATGTCTGGCTTTCTGGCAGACTGTGACTTAGCAGCCTCTGACTTAGCAGCCTCTTCAGTGTCTCTCTTCCTTAACTGCTTCTGTTTTACTTCACTCTTGATTTTCTCCAGGAGTCATTGTTAAACGTTATTATCTGGTGGGTGTCAATACCATTGTTTCTGGAGGGACTTTTCCTCGTATTGACTGTTGTTTCATTTCAGGTACGCATTGACTGTTGTTTCATTTCAGGTAAAGCATCGAGATGCAAATGCCTTCAGGCTTCTTTTGTGTGTCTCAGTTAAGGTCATACTTTACTGGCCCAGCTAGGCAAGGTTTGTAAACACGGGGTGTGGTTTGTAAAGTGAGTCTGCTCTACCTGTTAACAGCTTCATGCTCCTACTTCCTCTCCTATTGCAGATCCTGCTCCTTGTTTGACTCTTGCTGATGCAGTCTAGGACAATGACCTAGCAGAAAATTGTTCGCTTTTCCACCGCCCCACCCCCTTCCCCCCCAGATTAGTTTTCTGTCAGACTGACATACTCTGATAGCTTGCCAAAGTAAGATGAGCATCAGTGCTGGCACAAGAAGGGATACAGGGTTGCTCAAGAGAGAGGAATGAGTAATACAGAAGCATTACATTAATTCAGTTGGTTGGTTATAAATCCACACCTTTCCAGCTGCCTATTTGCCTGGCATAGATCAACCACAACTACCATCAAATGAGGAGACTTTTCTTCCTCCTTTTTCATTACTAGCAAGATTTGTTTGCAGGATTGCTGTCTTCATTTTTTCAGATCACTTCAAAGACAAGAAGCAGTAATGGCAGCAGTGGAAACACAGTAGGGAACAGGGGAAAGCAAGAGACACAGCAAGGAATGGGATAGGAAAGGTCATCTCTGCAGCAGCAGCACATTAGATCAGTAGCACAAGGTAGTCGTGAAATCATCTGCTTGGGTACCCCCAGCAGCTGCAGGTGCTGCCTCTAAGCCAGCCAGGGCACAGCTGGGAGAAGGGGGGATGCTGTCCTCTTCTTCCTCAGCTGTGACCCTAGGCTCCTATGAGTATTATCCCCTATGTTCCTCTGCCTGACTCTCCCCATTAGCTCATTGACTGCAGCTGCTGGGCTAGTTTGGCTCTGGGAACGCCTCCACAGAGGCTGCTGGGAGTTGCATCTGGGTGCACCAGCATGTCATTGCTGTGCCACTGCCTGGGGACTCCTGTATTAACCCATTTCTTCATTCAGAAACAGTGTGCTGATGGATTGGAGGTACGTAGAGCCAGTGGAGGAATATGTCAGATTATCACAGCACTATCGCCTGCTGGTTATAACTATTTTCTGAGTTCTTTTGGCAAACTTTCCCAGAGCTCAGGAGCACTCTGAGAGGAAGCACTGGGAGTCCATGTGCTGGGAACCAGAGGGACTTTAACTTGCCTCTCCTTAGCACAAGGGGACAAGAGGACCAAGAAATAAGACAGCACGCTGAATTGTATAACCATTAGAAACAATAGCTGTTCCACAGTGTTGCAAATCCATGTAGGTAGAAATATGCTGTTTAATTACTATGATACTTTAAAAGTCTTTCCTTAGAGCTTGTCCAGCTCATGTGGAACCTCCCCTTATATGCAAAACAGGCTTGCTATTTAAATGTAAGCCTGTGCATACACGCCGGCTGCTAGCTTTTCTTGGGGATCCAAGACAGCTGACATTGCTGCCAATATAAATAATTTTGCAGGTTGGAGACTAGTTGGAAAGAGTGAGCCTCCCTTTTATCTAATCCAATAGAAGTGCTTTTTGGTTTGTTTTGTTTTGGTCATTGTTTTTTTTCCCCTTTGACGTGACTTCCAGGAGACAAGAGTGAAAGAGGTATTTGTTTTCTTTTTTTTCTTTTTTTTTTTTTTAAACCAACTTTTTCATAACAGTAGACACTTCTAGGAACTAAAACTGTAAATACAAAATTTTGTAGGTTCAAGTAGGAGTGAAGTTTGTGTATTCTTCCACCAAATATATGCTAAGAAAAATGTTGCTGCTTCGTGTAATTCCTCTCTAGTGCTAAGAGAACCTGCACTTTATGGCACAGGAGCTACTGCCAGGCTGAGCCACAACGTTTTAAAATCAGAACTTGATTGTTTAGGAAAGCATGTGCTGGGGAGGCTGAAAACCCACTTGTAATTTGGTATGACGTTTTTACCACAAGAAAAACTTTCTGTTTCTAGTGTGGTTAAAAAGTTTAATCCAATCGGCTGCTGGATTAAAGTATCTCAGTTTTGTGCCCTTTCAGCTGTGAATTTGAATGTTTGTTTGTTGTTTGACAAGTCTGGCTCACAACTCTCCTTTCTGACTTTACATTGGGGGTCATTTATTGGGCTAAATAAATGTGCGCTGTCCGGCTTGTTAAGAAATCCCATAGCCTACATTTGGTCTAGGATCTGGTCTAGGGGCATAACAAGGCAGGAGGTGGGGTGCTGTGATGCAGGACTTCGGCAGAAACAGGCACCGTCGCACTGTTGAGCTAGGAGGAAAGGCTTCAACACAGGAATATGCTGTGTAGCAAGTATTCTAGGAGCAAACTGGGTCTACTATTTCATAGTCCTATACAACTGGAATGTGGCTACTACTGGCCTCACTCTGTGCAATATCCCAATGGAAATTCAAAACAACAAATGTATTTCAGCATAACACATAACACTTAGTTGACTCTTACAAGGTTGTTTTTTTGGTTGGTTGGTTTGGTTTCGGGCTTTTTTTTTTTTTTTTCTTTTTTCTCCTTCCCAAAACCTCCCTGAACAGGTTCATTTGGTTTTTTTGGATCTATCTGAATTCCAAGAACAAGCTGCCTCCTGCACAGACCAGTCTTGATGGGGACTAAAGGATAAAGTTCAGCACATTACCTCATTTCAGCTGGTTTGTTTTTAAAGACATACCGTCATTTCAGCTTGGATCTGAACATGTTAAGGACAGGTTTTTACAGAATCTGAGGCCAGTGGAAATGTTATCCTTTTTAGTCACTTTTCTTGGAGATGGTTACAGCAAATAAACACGCAAGGTCTCATCCTGCTCTATAGACAAGTCCATGTGAGTTGCCTTGAAGGACAGAAGTGAAAGGAAAAGTACCCTCTCCTGGTGTCTACCAGAACCTATCCCTTACTGCAGTTTGGGCTCCTTCCAGACATCAGATCCATCATAGTCAATTATTGATAACTGTTATTTCTTTTGACTCTTCTGGTGTGCTGGAAACAGTCTCTGCTTTGGAAACCATTACAGCTATATAACTTGCAAACTATGAGTAATGGTTTCCTCCAATTTCACTCACTCCTTTTATGTGTTTCCATTCATGCCTGTCTTTCTCTCTGCCTGCCCAGTTCTGCTAGGAGGTGAGGTACTGGATCTCAGTGCAGTAGCTTCCTTGCTGCCTTGAAGAGGAATTGCAGGTAAACATCAGTCACCCTGAACAGGACACTGTAAGGATAAGCCTGGGAAACATTCAAAACTCCAGTAAATTCCAACACACAGAAGGGAATACTGGCTTAGTGGCTACATGATGCATTTCCCTTCACCTCACTAGCATCTCTGTCATCTGGAAATAGGTTTCTGGCTACCTCTTTGTCTCCTAGGAAAACACTACCACATCAACTCACTTGCCCTTTATCACTCTTTACTTCACAAAAGTACAGCTAACTTTTCTCTCCAAAGTGACTGAATTGATAGAGGTCTGAACAATTGTTGTCTGTGGACAGCTCTCCAGTCTCCTGCTTGTGTTTCAGACCTTTGTGTTCCCAGAAGTTTGGCTTTTTTTCCAGTTATGGCTCTTGTTCTTTCAAAAGATATTGCCATGGTCTACAAACTTTGTTTTACCAATGTCCTTAGGTTATGCTGGCTGCAACACTACCACCATCTTCTTCCTTGCAGGCCAGCCATTGCTATTTCAGTAGGGCTTAGGAACAAAGAGGCATCAAGGACATACGCATCCCTCCCTTGGCAATTTAACCTCGGAGGGACTGTTGTATATGATCTGAATTCCTGCAGTGCTAGAGTATGAGCATTTGAACGCCCTTCATATGGCTGTCCCGTTGACAATTTGCTGTCCTGTCAATGATCTGCTATTTTTACTTCTCTTTTATTCAGGAGGGTGTACCTAGTGGTTTTGCCTTTGAAAATTAGTAGAGATAAGAGAAAAACTGATTCCTTTCAGTTGGCTGGAGAAGTAACTAAAGCAGCACTATTTTCTATAAATATATATATATTAAGAACTTTAAGCTTATTTAAAGATTTTTGACTCTGTGTGAAACTCAAACTGTTGTGACTCAATTTCTGCTCCGCAAGGGAGAAGGTAGAAGAAGCTGAATACTGACTTTAAATATGTTTAAAAAAGGAGGGAAGTGTTTCTCTGCAGATGGATACATAGTGTGTATGTGTATATATATGCATACAGACATAATACCCACACTGTGTAGGGAGTGTATATACAAATGTGTGTATATGTGTACACACACACTCACACACATCCCTGTTTAGTCTCTGAATAGATGGAAGAGTCACTTGGTTCTAGTATTTTCCTTGTTTATAGTTGCGGGTGCTGTGTCCAGGAACCTCAGTCTTGTTTCTATGGCAGCTATTCCCAGCCTTTTAACATCCCACCTTCCCTCAATCCCCAATGCAATGAGAGGAAGAGAAGAGTGTTGTGACACCCACACTGAGCATCTCATGGCGGGGATAAGAGCATGGGCAGAGATGTCTTCAGATGACAGGCTCATACAGGAGGGACCCAGGTGCAGTAGGCTGCAGCACAGCTACTGGTCTCTTGGCTTTGTATCAGGGGCTTTGTAGGGCAGCCCAGATGTCCCCCCACCCACCTTGTTTTCTTTTTCTTTTCCTTCCCTCTTGCCCTGCCCTGAAGCAGGATTGCAATATCAGAATGGCATCATGAGCAGAAATGCTAGGGAACCTGTGCTGCACTAGACAGGCTGACTAATCTCCCTTAAATAATCTCCCTTTAAATAGTCTGGAGGCGCTCTAGTGAGTTTCTGTTTCAGGAGCCTTGAGAACACAACCACGGCTGTGGTCTGTATAAATAGCCAGACCCATGCTGGTAAGTAGTGAACAGCACAGTTATTTGTTCTAGGAAGGTCTTCCTATTTTCTTCATGTTGTTGCATGGATGTGATCAAATTCTGGTAACATTTCTGTATAGTAGCAGTGCTGCTGCCTTTTCTCAGACTGCCGTATCATCAGTGACTGTGAGGAGGGAGCAGCTAACCTTTGCAGACAGACATCTGTCTCCAGTGGCTTTGCATCTGAGTGGCAATGGGGCTGTGATTTGCTGGGGTCTGTACAGCTGGCTTTAGCTAAAACGGTGCAGTTCAGACCCTTTTGATCAGTGCCATGAGTTAAAAAATCTCACTGATATTTTTAGCATCTGGAAGGTGAAAGCAAGGAATATTTGAATACTTGCTGCCTAGCTATGGATCTGGACAGAGCATGGTGTGATGGTCGTGTTTGAGAAGGATGAACTCAAAATATCTGTGCTGTCCTAACTAGGTAATCAGCACGGGGTGAAGGGGCAGCGGGGAGGAGATGGATATTGCTAATCAAGTCTGTTAGTTGGGCTGGCTAATAGAATCTTCTATTTTGCAAGATGCAAGAGTAAAAACTATTCTCCAGGTAGGTACATGCACTCTGCAGCTGCATAAGCAATCTTCAGGTTGCTTCCATCTGGTCCTGAGTTATCAAGACAGCCTTCAAAACCAAGGATCTGATACATGGCCAATAGCCACTATAGCGCTTTCCAAGATTTAGGTAAATAGGAGAATCCTTAATGAAGAGTGCAGCAAGTCTTGCCTCAGCTGAGGTAGGAGGCATTTGAATTTCTTACTCATAGTGTATTGTCATCTTCTCCCTGCCATCCTACCCACTCAATGCGTCAGAGATCTAAGACTTGATTTTTAACATATTTTTTGTTGTGTTCCCCCCCTTGGGCAGAGGATATTCAGAACGTCAGTTTCTGGTACACCATATCAGAGATTTTTTTTTCCCTTTTTTTCCCCTCTTCTCAGACACAATTCCTCCAAGCCACTGGGTTTTTACCAGGGTGAATGAATTCACAGGAGAGGCTTGGTGCAAAAGGGCTGAGGGCTAAGTGGGTCTGAGGAGAGGAAGAGAGACTGGGGGGGCGGGGGGGGGGGGAGCATAGCACAGAGCTGTTACATAGAGGCAGTTTCCCTAAATGCCCTGTCATGTTTGCCTTCCTCTCTAATGCTGCTTTTAAGTCACTGTACAGATGACAAGGTTTTTGCCTGGCCACAGATCCCACCTAATGCAATGAAACACCATTCAAACTGTTTTTTAATCTTTCAAGGGAAGGGGTGTTCTCTTTCTTTTTTCACCCTCATATAGGGGTCCAGCTGGGGTCAGGGTTTGCCATAGTGTGTCATTTAAGTGAGGTTTTAAGCTCATATTTGGCAAAGCAGAAGTTCTGTGCTGGGTTTTGGAAACGCCATCAACAAAGACAGTAATGGTGTTTGAGGGAAAATACTATGTTTTATTATCAACAGTCTTCTGAATTACAACTCAAACCCACAAAAGCCCCAGCCTGTGAATTTAATTAAAGAGAAAAAACAAACCACAGACAGCTTTTTCATTAATTGTATTCAGTGTGCTTACCTTACATCACTCCAGCAAGATCAACCAGGCTGCTCCTGTAAGTTTGGTCTGTGTTGCCAGCTAGTATGCAACGATTCTCTTTGGAAAAGCACAAGAAAAAGGCAAAGCTGAAAGTAGCAGGAATTGTTTCAATGTAGAACAGGCCTCACCGAGTAGGGGGGGGGCAAAAAGCAACGGAGTCTGCTCTGTGGGATTTTGCTGGGCTAAGGGTGGGTCAAAATACAATGTGTTTTGTCTTTGTCCCCCTAGCACAATGGCTTCGTTTCCTGTCTTGGAGCAAGAAACATTGTTCCAGAACAGTACCTGGAGCTATCGAATTCCAGCCCTGCTCTACCTGCCGCGTTTTAGCATCATCCTGGCATTTGCTGAGGAGCGAGAGGATGTGGTGGATGAACATGCCAAGCTACTATCAATGCGCAGAGGCGTGTATGACCCAACCACGCACCATGTTCAGGTACCAGTGTGGGGAGAAAATGGGGGAGACTGTCCACCTGTACTGCTTGCCTGTCCCCAGCTGAGTTGCATGTGTTTGCTCTCTCACTGTAGGGAGAGGGCAGCTTCTCCTTCTCCCCACTTACAGCAGACAAATCTGCCTATGAGTAATGTGTGTGTCGTTATAACTACTGGGATTCAACCCAATGATTGGGCAACTGTTGGAGGGACTAAAGTGGGGCAGGTGCAGCAGATTTTCTGTGGATGGCTTTGACCCATCGTTGCAGATCTGGGGAGGCAGATAGAGAGATGGGACAAAAGTCCTGTTGCAACAGCAAAGATGTGGATGAGAGGCAGAAATGGGGAGTGCCATAGGGATGGGGAGGAGTGAATTAGCAATAAGTGATTATTTTCTTAGGACTAATTTTTAGTTTAAAAGACAATTGAGAGCAGCTAGTCTCCCCATGTAGAAGGGTGTTGTCTGATTTGTCTGTGCCAGTGAAATGGCTACCTTGCTAATCTACCAGTCATTATTAATAGTTATCTTGCTGGGTGACTGAGGTGTTGGTACTCTATTTAGAATCATTTTTTGTATTTGCAAATGCATTAATATCTTGAAGGGGGAGGAATGTTTTTCTATTCCAATCCTTCATTGGTGACTGGTTGTCTTGGATTATAGACTCCTAACAGATAGAGTCTGCCTAGCAGAAGCAGCCTCTCAGTGCACCTGCAGTGTAATACCATTCAGTTAACATCTTGTGTAACCCGCTGTAATTCAGTTAAGTAGGGCTCTGTTGGTCATAAACTTAGTAATTTGTGTTCACATGCTAGAGTTCCTTAAAATGGAAATATTAAATATTCAAAAAAAGGTAAGACATGACCAAAAAAAGGGTAATCATTTTAAGGTAGAAAAGCTAATTTAGTATAATCTTACTGGAAACTATTGCTTCTTTTACCAAGCCAACAACGCTATGTAGGAATAATCTTCTAACGGCAATGTTAATTTAGAAATGTGATTGTGTTATGTGCTATTCATTTAAAGACAGACAAGGCTTGGAGGGTAGTTATACCTGCTCTGCAACCTAATTTCTATGTCAGACAACTCAGGGTCCAAATTTCCACACCAGAGTGTGTAAAGCCATGCAGTCAGCTCTAGCAAAGTGCCTCGGTGTTGGCTGGAATACCCATTCACACACGGATCAAACTGGAGGAATAGGAGTCTGAATGGAAAGGAATTTGTAAGCATCCAGGATAGTTGAAAAAGGCTCGGTTATCTAGCTGACTTCCTAAGGAGCACTGGCACAGCGCAGTGTCTGTACCAGCACAGTCTGACCGCTGGGCATGTCTGTGTGTCATATGTGTATATACATTTGTGAGAATTTCTGGAAGTTCAGCTACTGTAGATTTTTAAACAATGTTATCAGACTCTAGCTACATTGAGATACAGAGCTATCAGCTCCTCCGTGAGTAGTAATCAAAAAGGACATAACCCACCTGTTTGGTGAAGTGCATGTGCATCATGTCATCAAAATAATTTTCACTTGCATTTGGCGATGCCAGGATATTGTCTTCCCATTTCTTGCTCTATCCACTAACTTGCTTATCTTCTGTTCTTCTCATGTTCTTCTGTAACTTTTATCCAGGCATCCTCACACTGTAACGTGGATCTATTTGTAATGGTCTGTTTAATTCTTGTCTCCCTTCACACGGGCCCTGGCAGTGGAATAGTATGGAGACCATTGTTAGTGCGCAGCTGAAAGACCACCGATCTATGAATCCCTGTCCTGTTTATGATGAGATCTCAGGAAAACTGATCCTGTTTTTCATAGCTGTCCCAGGAAAGATCTCTGAGCAGCATCAGCTCAGGACAAAGATCAACCTGGTACGTCTCTGCTACGTCACTAGCATGGACCAAGGACGCACCTGGAGCACTGCCCAGGACGTCACCAACAGTACCATTAGCACCGAGTACAAGAACTGGGCCACTTTTGCAGTGGGGCCGGGTCATGGATTGCAACTGCTCAACAAGGCCCGGAGCCTTGTGATTCCTGCCTATGCCTATCGGATCTTGGACCCTAAGCAACACCCCACCCCTCATGCCTTCTGCTTCATCAGCTCTGACCACGGGACCACGTGGGAGATGGGGAACTTTGTGGGGGAGGAAAGTGCAGTGGAGTGCCAGGTAGCAGAGGTGCACACCTGTGGCAGGAGGGTCCTCTACTGCAATGCAAGGAGCAGCAGGGGAGCCAGAATCCAGGCTGTCAGCTACAACCACGGGGTGGACTTTGAGGGAGGCCAGCGGGTTGAAATGCTAGTGGAACCTCCTTCTGGATGTCATGGAAGTGTTACTGCCTTCCCACCTCCCCCCGATGCCGGATGCCAAGATAGTTGGTTGCTCTATGCTCATCCTACAGACCCAAAGGGTCGAAGAGATTTAGGAATTTACCTCAACAAAAGCCCTTTAAATCCAGCACGCTGGACAAAACCAAGTATCCTCTTCAAAGGCCTGTGTGCTTATTCAGACCTGCAGTACATGGGGGTTGGGCCAGATGGCTCACCCTTGTTCTCCTGCCTCTTTGAATATGGGACCCACCAACAATGTGAAGAGATAATCTTTGTAATGTTCACTTTGAAGCAAGCCTTTCCATCAGAGCGTTGAGGTTCAACCCTCTCCGTCAGCATCCCTCTGAAAGCACCTTTGCTGATACTTCCTTTCACTGTCACTTCTCATCTTTCAGCAAAAGGGTTTTTGTACTCTTCCTGTACCCTTAGTTTGACGTTGGCTTGTGGCATCTGTAGTCTGTGAAGTCTATTAAACATACTAAAACTGAGTATGTGTTTGATTTTGTTTTCTGTTGCCCGTTCTCCCTTCTTGCCTTTCCCTTTGGCTGGCGTCTTAAACATCACGAGCTCAAAACAAGCATGACCTTTGTGTAGGGCCTCTCGCCTCGGGGCCTCTGAGACCTGACTAGGGACATGTGTGCTGACAGCATAGGGACTGCATGGGAACAGATGGCAGTGATTTTATGTTGAGCTGTATTTAGTAAGCTGTGGGGAAAGCGCTAGAGAGGACGCCGAGCTTACTGCCCTGTATCTGCAGTTACCTTCTCCGAACACTGCTTTGGCTCTGACTAGGTGCACTGCTGCTTGCAGTCAGCATAGGACTTGCTGGCAACTCTAGCTTGTTCAGCAAGGCCATGGGTTGCCTTGCTCTTGGAATATTCCTTGCCCACTTCTGCAGTGGATTTGGGGTTGCTTTGCCGGGTTCCCAGGGACTTCTAACGTAGCTTTCTCCTTACTTCCTGTGCTGCGTGTTCTTGCTTACTTGCCCTTTTGCTTACGCTGCATTGGGAAGCTGCAGTTTCTCATGTGTAAGAAAACCGCAGCCTCATGTGCTCCAGCTGTTCCCTCTCCCTTGGCAGTGACAACAGGACCCATGCAGGACACCAGGACCCCACCATGTCTGGGGGCAGGGCAAGTGGGAGAAGTGGCATTTTGCCTGTACCGAAACTGCAGGATCAGGACAGGGCTGCAGAGGGAGCTCCCAATGTGTAGTCGGGAGGGGAAGTACTTGCTGGTCTTTCTAACACAACTGCTAAGCTATAATCCACACAGCAACTGCTCTTACCACTGACAACGCAATGTCTTGTGAGCCCGGCTGTTGTTATTACGGAGTATTATTGGCATATGAGGCAGTGTGTCAAACAAATAACATTGCCCCGCTTCCAGCAAATTGCAAAGGCACAGGTGTCAGAGGAAGGGGACCTGACCAAGCCCAGAGGAGCATGAGTGCTCAAGCTAGAAGGCTTTCCAATGTAGACAGATTTTCAGCAGGTTTCTGAAGGAAACGGCCCCGGTTTTGGTGAGAGAGACACTCTTCTGAGGCTATGATATGATTTGAAAGGAAGCATTATGCAGCGAGTAGACATGGGGAGTGATCAGAAATTAATGGGTACCAAGGGAGACATGTCAGAGCAGATGGAGCTAGGAAAGTTTTACCCATGTCTCTAGACAAAATGCTGCTTTACAAACCAGTCTGTGGTTGTGTGCTGTATTCTGTGCGTGCACGCGTGTGGAATGGCTCCAAGGAAAATATGTTTGTTTGCTCTGATGGTGAGGAAAAATACCCACTTTCCAGAGTGCTCTCAGAACGCACCTCCTTTGGGGAGCACTAGCAGGTCCCATAGGATCCTTTGCACTGTCACTGCTCTGGTCTGTGAGTCTCTGCTTACTCAGTGTCCCCACCCTTGCCTTTTATTGCTGATAGCTTATGAGGGTAGTGGGAGAAGGGGACCTGATTTTTTTTCTAGCCACCTGGAGGCTGCAGGTACCAGGGGAGTGAAGAGATCTTATGGCCTTCACATATACACCTGTAATTTGCTGAGCCTTTCCCAAGCAGCAGGTCAGTAACATGCTGGGTTGGAGTAGCATGAAGTAGCTCAACTAACTGGTACTTTGTGGGTATTACTCATGTGCTATTTAGATGCAGGCCAGAGTCTAAATACATGTTTGTGGCCAATAGCCTGTTACTAATGCCTAATGAGGGAATGTTACATTTAGATTTCAGCAAAGCTAACTGCTGTCCTATAGACTTAACCTACCTCATCAAGCATACTATGAAGTACTTGTGTTTCATGAAATGAAAATGCATATTCGAGAACTTTTCATCTGACCAAGCCTGGCAGTGCCCATACTGATGCAGTGCACAGCCTGAGTATGTGTGGCGATTTTGGGTTACCACTGTGCATCCTGAATGATGCTACAAACAGTATTTATCTACTGGGTCTGGTGAGTTCACAGCCAGCTGGTACAATACTACCTGGACATCTGTAGCAAACCCAGTATAGATAAAATGGTTATTGCAATGTCTGAGAGACAGCTTGGAATAATACCCTAATGTGGGGGAAAATAATGTTTGCTTTGTTCATAGACTGCCAGGGATACAATTTTTTGTTATCCAACATTTAGATGTGTCCTAGTTCTTTGTGGCCTTGTTCTCTCAAGTAAATTTAAATGAAATGTTGCTGCAGTTAACTAAAAGCTTCTGCTGAGTCTGGGTTGGATTTGTCTGACAGATGTACCCGTTATTCTTTTGTTTTACAAGGGTAGCTCTTACGAGGTGCTTTGTCCTGACTGTGGGATGACAGTGTAGACTGTTCGAAGTACATCCTATTCCTTGTGGAACCCTTAGGGCTGTGCTGGCTACGTTTGTAGTATTCACCTGTCATGTAACTGGTGCGGGCGGATAACTGTGCCCCCCCCCCCCCCCCCCCCCCCCCCCCCGCCCCAAGGCAAACACTCTAGCTCATCTCCAGATAACTTCTCTAATCTCTTCCTCAGGTCTACTCACCAGCCTTCTCTGACACAGGCACAAATTGAAAGAAAATGAATGGTGTAAGCATCTCCTGCAGAACAGCCTTGTGTCTCTGTGTGCAACAGGAGTTATTGTCGTCCTTTGGGAATCAGGTAGTTCAGGATATGCACACACTTATGTGCTGACCACTCAGGGATCAGTCTTTCTCTAGCGCTGCAGAATTCACATGCCTGCACCATGAGAAGTAAAACAGACGCCATTTCCTCTTCAGGCAGTGTTGCGAGTAAGCCATGGGGAATCACAGAGCTGTTTATGTTAGGGGAGGTGGGATTTACCTTTTGAGCAGCTGGAGCTGTACTGTGCTTTCTTTTAGGACCAAGAAATACAGAAACCAGCCTGCACATCTTATTGCTGCAATCATCACATATTTTTGGATCCCACCCCCTTGTTTATGTCTCCAAGTCAAGAAGTCACATGTGGCTGGACAGAGGATTCACACCTTTGAAGGAAATAGCAGTAGCTTGATAAAAACTGAACTTGGTGGCAGGATGGATAGGAGTTAAGAATACAGCTAATCGGTCTCAGATGTCTAACAAGGGCTTGCACCTCTCTGTTACGTTGTGTTAACTTGCAGTAGGTCAGAACAAACTCTCCAACCACAGTCTCATTCCAGCCAAACTCATGTCGTGCAGCAGCTCTGTCCACACTGCATCCACATATGGGTCCATTGCATGGAGAGCACTGTGAGGTCAGGCAATGGTTTAACATTCAGAACTGTTCTGCTTCCTGCTGCAGCTGTGCTCCAGAGAAGCTTCTGTAAGTATCAGAAATCACAAGGAGCTGGTACAGATGAGGCTAGCAGTACACTATGGCCAGGCAGGAATGTCAAAGGAGTTGAAGAGACCCTTTGCCATATGCAGTCTCTCTTCTCAGTGGGGAGAATAGGGTTTGTAACCACTTTGTAGCTTTCAAGAGCTTACAGCTACTGTCTGTGCAGAGCTGCTTCATGGCATTCATCATCTGACTCCATTTAGACACCTGAATCCATGGGAGTTTGGCTCCTAAAGCCCTATGTGGATCTGGGTGAAGCTGAAGGGCAGGTCCAGCTGAGCTAATTTTGGTCTGTAGACAGTGCTTGCTCAGCATGGACAGGAAGCCCTGCACATTGCCGTTCTGCCCATTTAGCAGGGTCCTATGCTGGCTGCACAATTTTGAATTGCTGGTGCCCACAGTTTAATCTCAATGGCAGATTAAGCTGGACACTGCAGAGCAGTTGTCTGGATAACTGAAAGCACCAGGAAGGCTGGCAGGGGTGAATGCTGGGCTTTACTGGTTCACTCTCGCTCTCCGTGTCCACAAATTCTCATCTCTCCCAGTTCAGTGACAGGCTCCCTCCTGCCTTGCTGTGTCCAGGGGCAGCACTCAATATGTGATCCAGGTACCATGGTTCCAGCACTTCTCCTGGCTCTGGGAGGTGAGGGTTGCATAGAGTGTCTGCGCCTTTCCGGGGAACTCCCCTCTCTGTCCTCTGAGTCCCAGGCAGAGTCCCAGCTCAGCTGCTGCTCTTAGGTATAGCTCAAACATGGATGTGCAAAAGTGCCGCCTTCAAAGACAGAGAGGTACAGGATAGGCAACCAAATTTACCATGCCTGCAGCGCCCTTGTAGCGATGTCCATGCTTGCTGCAAATGTGCCCCTCATGCTGCCTTGGAGATGCAGCACTGAACGTGCCACATGGCATAGACAAGGGGCAAGATGTACAGACAAAGAAAAGGGAAGTGAAAGCTCCAGTTCTCCCCTCTGACGCAGGTTGCCAGACATGGCTCTGCTGCATCCTACCTTTGGGGATTTAGAGTAGGAAAGCTCTCTGAATCCATCTCACAGTAGCTGACAGGGAGCTTTGGTCACAAATTCCCAGAGCACATCAGCCTTGAAGTCTGCTTCTGTGCGTGGAAACGTGCAGAGGTAATTTATTTCTTTGTTCTTGGAAGTCCCTTCCTCACTCCTAGCTAGGTGTGAGGACTAGACAAAGCAGGAATGGGGCAGTCAGTGCTAAGTATCCTAATGCACGGTGTGTTTCTGATCAGTCTGAGATTTATTTATTCCCCATGGAGACCAGTAATGGGTAGGACACACAGACAGGGAGAAGGTGGAAACTCCAAGGGTTTAGCAAGAGATTGTAAATGGGTCGGCAGGCCACCACAGCCTGTGGGACTGAGTTGGTGGGGGAGCAGAAAAGATGCCCAGCTGGGACTGTTTGACACAGTATTAGGACATGAAGAGGGAGGCAAAGGCAGGGAACATGGGCTTGGTAGTTGCTTCAGCTGCAGCATGAAGAGGGAGAGCAGGGGCTGCAGGAACATGTCATGCTCACTCTCTGAGCTGTTTGAGTTGAGGAAGTTGTCCGCGGCTGAGTTTCCTTTCCCTCTCTGCACTATTGAAACAGGAAGCTGGTGAGCTGAAGCTGCCTGATCGTTACACACAGACACACGGGCAGCTCTGGCACTCCTGTATTGGCATTCAGGTTTCCTCCAGCTCCAGCGATGGATCAGGGCTGGTACCACGGCAACATCACTCGCTCCAGAGCCGAAGACCTGCTCTCCAAAGTAGGCAAGGATGGCAGCTTCCTTGTGCGGGCCAGTGAGTCAATTGCTTCAGCATATGCACTCTGCGTGCTGTAAGTACAGCTTTTGAACTCGCGTTTCACGCGCACACTTTTATCCCCGCTTGTGCAGAGTTACCCACTGCGCACCCTCTCCAGCACAGAGGCAAACAGCCGCTGTACCCACCGGGAAGGTCCTGCCCACATCAGAGCATGGCTGGTTTCACCTGACTGGGACACAGGGTAGGGAAGGGTTGGGAGCAGTGCCAGGCTGAACAAACCCATATGCTTTTACAGCTGTACTGCTCACCCTACTCTTGCCCCTGATTCAAAAGGAGAGAATAATGAAAGATATTGTGGCTGTGGTCTGAGAGAAAATAACCTCTTGACCTCTTTGAGCCTGTTAGCAGCTTGGGTCAGGTATTTACATTTAACATCTCAAGTACTGAGCTCAGTACCCTCCCAGGCACTTTTCTTGCTCTGGTTCAGTGTGTGTTTGACTCACCTGCTTGTTCAATGTCATGTCCCATTCAGCAAAAGGCTTGAAATAGTTCCTGGAGCTGTGCGTAATACAGCCGGCACATCAGTGATTCTACTTGCATCCTTGATGTGGCTCACAGGGTAAATATTTCATGTGGGAAACGGGGAGAGGAGAGAAGTGCTGGCAGCCTTGCCCCCTGCCCCCCCCCCCGCTCTGTTCTGGGTTGGGGGTGGGGGCCAGAGAGCAAGGCCTCCTGCCCTGGGTTTATGAGGGGCAGGTGTTATCCCTGGAGGCAGGAGTGCAGGGGCAAGAGGAGGCTGAAGTCAGTAGGTGAAGTCTGAGGTATTTGACTTTGGGTTACAGAGAGATAAGAGAGCTGCTCTCTGCTTAGAAGAGATCAAGAGATCCTCTGTGGGACCCTGTTCTACCTGTCAGATCCTCTTTGCTGCCATTGTGCAGCAGATTAATAAAGCTTCCTTCACCCTTACCCCACATTAAATTACAAGCAGGTTTCTCAGTGCAGCCTCTTTCTGAAAGGATATTTCTTGCGGTAGTAGAGGTGGTGCTGCTGTTTATAACTCTGGTCAAACTGCTTGTCTCCGAGGTCAGACTTCTGGTGATAGCACAGCCTGCTGCAGAGGATCCGACTGCAGAGAAGCGCGGGGCGGGGTGACTGCCCTGTGAGCGTAGGTGTTGGACCGTCAGACATCAGTGGCTGGGTAATGGGGTTCAGGAAGCACAGAGAGCCTCTGTGCCTGCCTGTTCAGCTGTTTGTAATAACATGGGGCAGAGTTTTTTTTCTGGAGAGAGCAGGGAAAGAAGGGTGGCTGCAAATGAATAGCCAGGACAACGTGAGGAAGGAGGGGCAATCGCATAGCGTGGGCTGAGGGGCCGAGTCGCAAGTCAGGGAACATTTTACTAAATAGACTGCTGCTTCCATTGAGTGTTTTTAGTATGACCCCTTTGATTTGCCTTGTAACCAGTAGGTACGCAAAATATTTTTACAGAGCGATGATGGGGATTATAGAAAGGGAAGGTGCTGTGAAAATGTCTACTAACACGCATTTGCATAAGTTTTTCCATTGTAAATGTTTACGCAGCCAACTTTGAAAGCCTTTTGTGACTTGAGAGACATGGGATCAGGAAATAGAAACAATATAATGACCAGGATTTTCTGAACCGGGAGCCAAAGGTTATGTTCTTAAATCCATTCTGAGGTGGCTAACACGAATGACTTGATTAAAGACATGGGGAGCACCCAGCCTCGTCAGCCAAGAGAGCTGGGTCTGTGGTGCAGAGGGCTGGCATTACTTACAGTCTGAGAAATGCCACACAAACTTCTGTCAAAAGTACCTAACAAGCTTTCAGCTTATGCTGGCTTGCAGTTAGTTTGTGAAGAGAAAGGGTTAAAGGCAGTGAATTTTCTGCATGTCATCTTGACAACATGGGCAGCTTTGCTGAAGCTGAAAACTTCCTCAGAGATGTATCACTTTCAGATGTGTTTTTGACTGGAAGGTGTTTTGAAGTTTGAGCTCTTCAGTTACTTGTTTGAAAAACAGAGAGGCTGGAGACAAAGGATGAGACAGGGGAATTGAAAGCCTGCAAAAGGTTTTAACAAAAAGAGAATTATGCTGAAAGTGAGAGTGTCAACTGTGTATACATAAGGAAAACAAAAACCCATTAAATTTGCTCTGAAAAAGAAGGGCCATGTTCTGCAAAGCTCTAATATTTATTGGGCAGATGAGTCAAAATCCAGCAAAAGCAGATATTATGTCATAGAATGAAATAGTGATTTTCTTGAAGAGCTGCTCCAGGAAAATAGGGTTTGTATAAATAGAGACAAGTAAGGGAGGTGTATTTGCAGGGCCTTTTAAGAGTGCTTCCTTTTCTGAAACTTAGAGCAGCAGCATTTAACTGAGCAGCTCAGCAAAGGCGGAGGGAGCGCTCCTCCCCTGCACAGCTGTCCTCTGCTCCGCTGGTCACGCTGGCCCATAAAAGGCAAGAAGCAAAGCCATTTTCCTCCTCCTTTCTCTGTGCCTGGAGCATTTGATCTGGCAGTTTATTGACAAGAAGTGGGCTCTTTAACTTACCTGGAGGGGAAAGCCTGGATCCTGAAATCAAAATGAGCCTGCTTAGCATTCACAGCATGCTGCGCAAGAAGAACTGGTATCATTCCTCCAGGGGATCTTCTGTTGCTGGTTTGTGTGTGAATGGCTGCAGAATTAACAACACATCTAGAGATGACCCCCAAAGGCTAGCTGCAGCTTTAGGGATCCCTCTCAGAGGACACTGCCGGTGAGATGCTGCTTCCAACCCCCCCATTTAGCACCGTGCCTGGCATCGCAGTCCTGTTCAGGATTTCCAGGCACTCCCAATATGCACACCATCACCTGTGCATAAAAGCATACCCAGCAGGAGAGAAAAGAGAAAAGAAAGCCTTGTCCCCTTTCCTCCTCTGGTTGGTTGAGGAGACAGAGACATGACAAAGTACTTGGAGACATTTTGAAGCTGAGGCTGATGCTGTATTTACCCTCCACATAGCCTGAATAGTGGTTGAGCAATTCTGAACTCACCCCAGTTTGTAGGGAGGATCTGGAATGTGACAGTAATTGGGACCACATAACTTGATAGTCAGGATGCTGAGGAAAGAAAGCCTAAGGGTAGAAATGGAGTAAGAGTTCCAGTAATCTCCATCCACGTGCACTAAATTAGGGGGCTGCTAAAGAGGATTCCTTCTTTTGAGCCTAGGAAGTGCTCCTCCCTGCTCCTGTCTCACCCAACAGCCCTTATTTCTTTGTTCTTCCACTGATCTTACTTGCCCTCAGCTTAAACCTCTTCACAAGTATTATGGCAGCAGCCTCAAAAGGGCTGTGTGGTGGGGCACTTTCTCTGAAGGTAACAAGGAGGGTCCTCTTGTGACACAAGAGCCATTGAGCTGGTTTGTTTATCAGTTTCATAATCTCCACACGAATTTTCTCTGATCAGCTGCATGAACAGTTCTGCTTAGCGCTGTTTGCATATCAGCAGGAGGAAATGGTGTAAGAGAACTGCATTGACAGATAAAACCAAAACCCATACCCTTCCTTGGGGCATATCCTCATTTGGCATTGATTGTCCTGGGGTTGGTGAAATTAGCAGTGTTGAGGCAATCTAGAGCAGTTGGGGATCATGTCTGTGACTTCCAGCTCTGTACTAGATCCTCAGATGTGCAAATGAATAGATGCCTGTGAAATGGTCTAACTTTGCTTAGTGAACTGGTAATGAGCCCTGGGAGCAGTTCTAATGCTTCTGTGTCATTTGCATTAATGCCATCAAAAGATACAGGTTCATGTGAATACATGGCAAAATCCTCCAAACACCCTGGAAAAAATCAGCTATGATTTCTGAGTGATTTCATTTCCATTTGCTCTTTGTGACTCCTTGTATAACACTGCCTAATCCTGGTGATCTCTCTCTCTCTCTCCTGCATGGAGTGATTCTGAAAGGTATATGATGAATAGACTCACAACTTAATTGTAAGAGATGAATATTTTATTGATGTGCCTGATCTCCCCAGCTAGGGGGCTGACAGCCTGCATTCATGGTGATTCCACAGGTGATGTGGTGTTTCTGTTACAGCCAAGGAAGCTCTGGGAGTGGATTCTGTTTTTTCCTTTGAGAGAAAGGGGTTGAAACCAGCATCGTTTGCTGGCTTAAAGCCATATTGTATGATTTAACAGAGTGCTTTGCAGGTGACTTAAAAGACTTGATCAATCTGTTGTTCACATGGGAGAAAGGTAAAAAAACCCAAACCTATACATATATTATTTTTAGTCAACACTTCTTGGGCAAGCTCCACAAAGCTCAGCAGCTGTTGAGCAAGGTCATACTTACCACATTACAGCAGTGCTCAGGCTTCCCTTGGGCTCTTGTGCATTAATGTGGCCCTCCACTGGGCAAAAGACTCTTCCATCCCCCCTCTCCCCCTCCCCTTTAAATAAGAATCTAATTGAACTTAGCTGGGACAAAATGTTCGTTATGGCTGATCTGCAGATGCACACCTATGGTGTGCATCTGCACCAGGATAGAGATATGGGTTTTCATTTAAGCTGCTCTTTAGGGTTTGTGCATAAAACTGCGTATCAATCAGCTGTCTGACTGTGATTTAGCTGAAATCTATTATTTGTTTTTTTTCCAATGCAAGTCAATGCACACATTAGCCCTTCAATTTACTCATTCATTGCTGATTTTGGCCCTGTGTCTTTTGGATTTCTGCTTTTTCATTCCTTCCTGAGACACCCACTCTACCGACAGTTAGAGCCATTTGGTGTTTTCTTTCTTTCCGGCCAGAAGAGTTGAATAACTCACTCTGAAGCTGATGCTGATATCACTTTCTGCAGTGACATCTGCAGACATGTCTCAGTGACCAGGAACACGGCAGGTTTGTGTTAGTTCACAGGTTCCAGGGAAAGAAATAAAAAGAAATGTTTAAAACCCTTGTGCATGAAGCCATCCACGTGTCCTCATGGGGGAGGGGTGCCATGGGTGTGATTCCCTTCTGGACATGACCTAGTCATATCTCCTCTGATCTGTTCCAGGTTCCGGAATTGCGTTTATACCTACCGAATTCTGCCTGATAAAGAAAATAAGCTAATTGTCCAGGTAAGCCATGTTGTATACCATTTGGCCCCACAAAGATGCACCTAAGACCACTCACTGCTTTTTTTCAAAGTAGTTCTAACACCAAGATAAAAAGAATATAAGGAGTTAAACTAATGCCTTGGCCAGCAAAGTGCTAGTCTTCAGTCCACTGCTGTGGAGATTTTAGTCTCTGGTCCGCTGCTATGGCCATTGGCACACTCTTTAATGTATGTGTTCAATTCAGTGGCACTGCTATGTTTCATGTAACTGAGAACTTCAGCCCATGGAATACCTTCTCCTCTGAAGCCAGCTTCTTATCAATGCACTCTGTATTTTTTCAATTCAGAATTGCAGCACAATTTACCTACACTCAGAGAATGTAAATTGAGTTGTGGTCTCAGGATCCAGAAAGTACCAAGATTGAGGGCAGGAGTTTCAGACCTTCTGTTTATTCCTATTCTGCTTTTGGATCCTGAATAAGCCACTTCCCCTTCCTGTAGCACCTCTCAGCCCTTGTTTTCTGAATTTAGATCATGAAACTTGGTGTGGGGAAGGAGGCAGGGTCTCTTCAGCCCCAAGATGTGGGTATAAGTTTCCTAGGAGGCAGCAGGGGGTGTAGCCTATCCATCCTCCTAGCACAGCCAGTGCTGCATGGGCATTCCCTGTAAAATGGAATGGAAATGCCCATGCTACTCATGTGCCCCAGTCTGCCCTGCTGTTCAGAGCGGGTCTACATTTGTTGCTTCCCATTTTAGATGACAGTTAGCTTCCCGCACTAGAAATACAGATTTCTACCAATTCCGTGTGCAGCTTACATGGCTCACATGCACCATATTACTTATATATTTCCTGATGTGCTTCAGGGGCATCAGTTTTTCTTTGAAATCTGCACCAAAAAGGCAGCATATCTGAAACTAGAGTAATCGGGTTAGTGAGAACGGTTGAGTGCTGGCAGCTTGCTTTCATCTGTGGGCTGTCGATAAAGACCTGTGGATTGTGTGTCCTGGGTGCACACACCCAGCCTGTGTCCCTTAAGAACCACTTTTGGGTGGCTCAGGCTGTTCAGGGCGCTCTGCTCAGGTGCAGCCTTGCCCAAACACAGCTGTATTGCCACCAAGGCCAATACCAGGCTCTCAGTGCTGTGCTCCAGAGGACTGTGTGCCCAGGGCCAGCCACCAGCGTCAGCGTGGCCTTGCCGGCTACAGCTGGTTTCCCAGAGCCATTGATACCTCTGCCTCACTTGCCACGGCACTTCTGTTCCTGAGGAGGAACTGACAGCAGGTAGCTATGCCAGGCTTGACCTGGGTCTGCAAGTGTTACTATGACATGTCGCCAAACTTAATCCATCTTCCCAGAGCACCCAGCCACACCGTGCAGAAGAAACTGTGCAGGCTCTGCAGGCTGCTAGAGTGGACCAGCACTCAGCTGCAATGAATAACCTGTCATTCCGATCGGGCTCAACACAGTATGCTGCAGGCTGTTCGTAGCAACACTCGATATTTTCCCCATCACCTGATTTAGTCCAGCCTTATTGTCCTAAATAATGTCTTTTGGCATGATGTGCCGATGTGTCGTGACATAATATAGGTGTCCAGAAGGTGACACAGTGTTTATCAATATTTACAGTACCTAGAGTAGCGGCAGGGATCGGGATGTCGCTGTGCCAGATAGCTCACAAGTGAAGCACACCAGGCGGGGGGTGCTGGGGAGACCCGGGGCCCAGGCCATGGGTGCAACTGTCCAAGTCCCCCAGCAGCTCTGTGGCAGAGCCTGGTGCTGCTAATGATGTCCTTGCTCTTCTCACTGGTGCTGTGATGACAAAGGGAACTTTTAGAACCCTAACTCTGAATAGGTTTGGGGTATGAGTTTGGCAGCTGCCTTGTCTTTTTTGGAAAACGAGCAAAGAAATGATTGTATGCTGGCTTTTCCCCTGAGGGAGAGGAAGAAAGGAATGCCAGACGTTCCCTGCAAACACAGCTCCACACCCCACGTTTTGCCCTTACGTGCCCTGGATGGGCCTCAGCACCCTGGGTGAGCCCTGGCCCTCCTGGTAGCTCAGCTGCCCTGCCGGCATGTTGTGTGAGCGATGCTGAACGTGCAGCCTGGCCTGTGGCGTGTGCTAGAGGGGCACAGAAGCCCCAAGTTACAAGAGGTTTCAAAATGTGAGTGGAGAGCCATGTGCCTGTGTGCAGGCGGCTCTCCCGGGAGCGCTGGGCTGCAGGCAGCCCCCAGCCCCCCCCGCTGAGGTACAGCGCAGCCTTGGCCTGTGGTTCTGTGCGTTACAGCCCAGGAAGATGCGAGTTACCAATCTGAGATTGTACTGGGTCTGTAATTGTTTCTGCCGTGACAAAGGGCCCGTTTCCGTGTAAAACTATTCCATTTGTCCACAAACCAGAGCACCGCAGCCATAAGAAATCATTACTTTGCTGTAATGATGGGTCAAGGTTTATGAACAAGCAGAAGGTCTGGCTGATGTCCGCCAGCTCAGGCTTTCCCCACCACATACACCTTCACCTCACCTTCTAGTTCTCTGTAGAGAATTCTGCAGGTTGTTATTTACAAATAAATGTCCTCATCTTCTCTGAGGAGGGATTATTAGAACACTGCTGGATCCAGTGTTATTAGGACTCCATGGGATTTTTCTGAATGAAAACTTTCGGAATCTGCTAGATCTGTTAAGGAAATATGATCTACTTGGAGGTACACCTGAACTGATTCGTCAGGTTCTCTTGGGTTCTGTGTTGTGACTATGAGGGATTTCTCTTGTTTATGTGTGGTGGGATGCAGAGGGACTGTGGTGGAATACCTTTGTACGCCGGGTTGCCAGGAGCCGTAGGTTGAATATCAGGAGTGAGCTAAATAAAGTGTGTTGTTAACTCATGTTTTGAAGACACAACACACCTCCCGTTTTGTGCTGCTTTATTCTAGTTCTGTGGGAGAGGCAGAAGAAGGGGGCTGGCTGCTTCTGGCAGGAGAGGCGCAGTGAGAGTTGTAATTGAGGCTCAGAGCAAATCAGTCTCATGTTGTTGGCTCCCGCTCTTTTACGTTGTTCCAGCTGGGCCAGCTTTTTTTGATTGCTTGTCTGTTGACTTTTGGATAAAACAAAACCTGCTTCATGTGTATTAAAAGATCAGATTTTTGAAAAGCCTAGTTCTCCTGTGCAAAGATGTAAAAGCTGTTGAATAGGAAGGAATTTTCATGTTTTTTTAAATCCCATTATAAAGGAGAGAGTGTACTAATCCTGTGAAATTAGAACAGGTGTTAAATTAATACAGCAATCAGTAAATGCTTCTCATTTCTGGGTTTAAAAAAAAAAAAAGAGACAAGACAGACAAAGGAAATATTAAATGCCAAATCCTGAGATTAGCCTGCATTAGTTACAAATACAGGCCCTGATAGTGGAATGTGACCTTTTTCGCCTGTACAGTGCACCTTCCTGAAGCTAACGAAGTTGTCTTCCTGCCCAGATCTGGGCTGTTGTCTGTCAGGCATTTTTCATGATGACAGCAGGTTTGAAGATGTGTAATATCACAGCTATATACACAGCACTTGTGACATGACAGCTCTCCCTCTGCCATTCTCTGGATTTTTTTCACCTTTAAAGCTGCAAGTTGCTTCACATTTTTTTGAGTCTTGGAAAGTAGATTTAATTTTTCTTTTTTTTTTTTTTTTTTAATTAGAGCCTGATCCCACACTAGCGGAATGATACTCAGTGTCATTTTTTGCATGGTTAAATTAACTGTTCAAGTACAGGTGGCAAAATGAGAGGTGTATATTTTTGCATTCAGGCTGAAGTAAAAAATATTTGCGTATGTCCTTCCAGCATTTTGTGGCATCCTACGTGATCTGCTATTGGGTTTCTGAATCTGCAGCAGCTGTACAAGCAGTTAGCATAGTCAGGAAGCCCTCTTGCCTGCCAGATCTGGAATCAAACTAGTATCCCCCCAAAACATAGCAGGCCGTAATGGTTACAGTTTTAGATTTTTTTTCATTAAATACAAATAGAATTTTTTTTCCCTTCTCTGGGACTGCTGAATTTTCTCCTTCCATAACTTAAATCTTCGAAATGTAGGCAAAGAAATCCATGGGTTGGATGAACCAAACTTGCATCCTGCTGACGAAAACAAATTTATAGGCAAGGGGGGAAGGAGTAATAAAACCCACTTGAAACACAGGATCTGTAAGAGCAACTAGAGATCTCTGCCCTTAGGCAGAGAACAATTAGTCATCAAGACACCTCTGTTAGCCTGCAGACTCTCACTGTAGTAAAACAGTGAGAACTGGGAGGCTGAGGCCAGAACAGAGCAGAAAAGTTACACAGAGACCCAGGAGCAGGGGCACGAGGCTGGAAATCAAGTGCTCCTGAGTTAGCTTAGCTCCTGCCAGCCTGCTGGGCAAGTCGCAGCTGGGGTGCTTAACTTTCTTCTCTGTAAAAACAAGTATGATTTTTCCCTTGCTCAAATGGGGAGGCATAATTAATGTGGAGTTGTTGAAAGTTTGGGGACTAGCTGAGTATAATCATGTTTGTGCAAAGAGGGGTGGAGCAGCAAAGGAGCCTGGGAATTGCAAGACCAAACTAAACACTAGAGACACACTAAAGACACTAAAACTGTCTTTCTAAGCCAGGCATCTATGGTCGGTTCTTGCCATCCAGATGCACAGAAGATAAAGCTTTCCTATGCTGTCAGTTAACGCATCTCATTTATTCAGCTACCTGAGGTGTCAATATGACCCTCATCACTGCACAATCTGAATTCCTTGTGATCTTAGCATCTCTTCAATGAGGGGAATTGCTCTTGGGGAACTCTGTCCCAGTCTGAGGATTGGGTTACCCAAAATAATTTTAAATAGCTGTCCCTTGATGACCTTACCAGGATCAGAAGCTGTGTATGATACAGCAGTATTCATTCCCCCTCATTTTAGATGTGCAGTCAAAGCTGTCACATAGTCAAAGCTCAGTTGTATCTCTGTAGTCAGCAGGGAAGGAACAGGTTTCTGATCTGGGTGGGCTAAACTGTCCCTGGCAGGTCCTGTCTCTGTTGCCTAAAGAGCCCAGAGAACCCCCTTAAACTACCAGACTTGTCAGGCTGCAGTCAGGTAGGGAGATTCCCATTACAGCTGACTCTTGTTCAGCGTGAGAAGGCACTGAGGTCAAAAGCTGCTGTTTGAAAAACAGTGGTACTGCCTTTGCCTACTGCTTTAACCTGTAGTGCCTTTATATACTGCAATTTTAAAAGGTCACTGTCAAGAGTATAACCTGCCTCATGAGTGAAGATGCTCTGCAGGGGGTGTTGAGAACGAAGAAGACACTGATGTTGGCTGGTCACAGTGAGCACAGGGTAGTGTGGTACCATTGCTAAAACCCTATGGAGTTTGATCTCTAGATTTCTGGTTAGGAGATCACAGCTTGTGTTATCTGATGGCTGTCGGCAGAGCCATCAGTTCGTTCTCAGCGGCACCTAGATTTTGTCTTAGTTTTATGCATGTATTCTGTCAGATAATGCTTTGTAGGCCATTTGCAGGATCGAGCACTTACCTCATGCCACTCTGTGCAAAGGCTGAGAAGGAGATACCCTGATGGACCGATGCCAACATTGCACAAATGGGGCTGTCACCAAAGATGCCCTTGGTAAAAGCCACTGAGAAAGTCAACCTAGTAGTTACAGGGGTAGCTTTAGCTTGTTGCTGAAGGTGGAGTCTCCTTAAGAAACAAGCACCTGCAGAGCAGGCTTTTGGTAGCTCAGTGCCATAGACAGGTTTTATAATCATGTGCTGTATCTGCCGATATTGTGCAGCACAGTCCGGCCTCCGAGTGCAAGGAAGGTGCAGCTTTCCCGGGGGCATGACCTAATGCTTTAGCTCAGTCATGTAACATTCCCATTCTGCGACCCAGAACTTGAACCAGACACGTTTGTCCAGCACCTCAGGGCTCACACCTCGCCTGACGACCTCCTCCTGCCAAGGGTGCTCTTTCCTTCTCCTTGCCAGCCTGTTTTTTTTTCTTGTATCACCCTCAAGTCTGTTCTCCCATTCATGCTGCTAACTGAGCTCTTGCTTCAAGTTGCATACCTGCCTTGGAACGCTGCTGGCTGCCAAAGGTTGAGGCTTCAGCCACTGACAGTGCCACGGATGGTGCTTGTATGACAGTGCCACGGATGGTGCTTCTATCTTTTGGCTGCCCCACAGGAGACGGCAGAAATAGAGCTTGGCTTGTACAGGAGCAGGAACCATTTTATATTGTCAAGCAAATTGGAAAATTTTTAAAAAATGCATTCAGGTGAAATGTTTCATTTTGATTTTGAGTTTTCCAGAAGTTATCACAGTGTTGCCAGGATGTTGAAGAAAAATGTTATTTCAGATGGAAAAACTCTATCATCCTTTTGAAAAAGTCCAGATAAGCAATTTTGAACTTTTCACCCTTTTTTTTGTTTTGCTTCTTTAAATTAATAGGGGAGAGGGGGGTTGAATGAAGACTATGCCTTGCATAGTACAGCCTTAACTATTTTCCAACCCCCTTCACTTTTTTTTATAATTTTTTTTTTTTTTTTTTTTGCTTTGAGCAAAACTGTTTGACCAGCTCCAGAGTTTGGCAATATTAGCAGATTACCTTGTTGTGAGAAGGAATCATGAAAAGCCACCTTCTTCTCTCGCTGAGGAAGAGGCTGTATTACAGTATGGAAAACATTAGTATTTTTAAAGTTACTGCCTGTCTTTTCTTTCCGCTTCGCCTTCCCGGACTGTCCTAGCTGCCCGGCTCCTTGACAGAAAGCTGCAGTGCGCGTGCATCTTCCTATCTTCCTGGTGGGTAAATGTGGGAGACATTCATCTTGCAGTTCTAGTGCCAGAGCATCGTTTCTGTGAGCGTGAGCACTGCTTGCATTCATGCTGCAATTCATGGTTGCTGCAAGGGCTTTTTAAAAATTACTTATATTTATACTTACTACTTGTTGCAAAGGAAGGGCCTGACCCTATTTACTTGCAGGTTTTGCTGACTTAAGTGAAAATTATAGGTGCCCTGGCAGCACTGTTTAACATTGAGTGATCTTCTAGCTTTTTTTTTTTTTTTCTGGTAATTTTTTCTAGTCTGATCAGAGGCTGAGTACAACAGGAAACAAATGGTGCTATGTGAGCAGTTAGAAAGCAGGCCAGAAGCTGTGACTCACTGTATCAACTGACACTGAAGCTGCAGGTTACCAGTGTACTTGCAGCACTGGCTGCCGGTAGGAGAGCTGATAAATACTGTGTGTAGGGTTTCCTGCTGAAACCCTCTCCCGCACACTTCTGGAAACACATTTTGGGGGCAACATCTAGATTTGTATTCTTTCTGTATTGCATTCTGGGTTGGATTTCTGCATTCTGGGTTGGCTAACTATGCCAGAATGACCAAAATCCTCTGTCCTGGGGCAGGCAAGATATACAGTGAGAGGGCTGCCTGTTCCTGTCAGCCACTTGGCAGAGCTTGTTCTGGCTTCTGAGTCCTACAAAGCACAGACCTACAGCTGCCTGTCCTGCCAGCATGATCTGATAAGAGCGTGAGTTTAGGTCAGTTCCTGCGTTCCTGGTTTCGCTGCTGTTGTCACCAGCGTCAGAGACAGTGTCTGGCTGTGGCACGTGCAGTACCAAGTCCTTTGTGAGCCCTTTGCAGAGAGATGCAAAGTTGTTGTCATACTCTTTTATGCTGCACTGTAATCCCAATTTGCTGTGCTACTCTGCTGACACGTGTGGCCAAAAAAAGATTTTTCTGCAGTAAGGCTTTTGTGATTCACTTGGGATTTTGCTGATCTATCTATATCTGATCAAAACCTTTCTACTAGGAAGTTGCACTTGGGCTGGTTTCAGTGGGAGATAATGCAAAACAAAATCTTTTGTGTTACACTCGCCGATTCACAACAATGCATCCACTTACAGCTTCTGTCAGACACCTGTGTAAGGATTTTGTACTTGCTCAGGTTGATGTCAAAGCTTCACTGTCTCCAGTGAGGAGAGGGCAGCCCAAAATATCACCTGCAGGCTGCATGGAGACTGTAAGACATCCACGGTCTGCTTGCACCCAAGAGGCATCGAGCGCTGTTGGCCTCCCTGAGCGTTGAAAGGCAGGAGGAGACCAAGCATGCCACCAGGGAGGGTGCTTGGTGGGCTGGGACACGCCGGCTGGACAGCCACCACCTCCAGGCCGGCATAGGGCGGGTGGGCAGGGGTGCGTGTGCATGGGTTGGTGTGAGAGCTGTGCCAGCACCAAACAGTGAGTGCTGGTGTCCCAAGGAGTTGCCGGGGGACAGCCAGCGCCTGCATTGCTGCAGGGGAGGGGAAGGGACAGCAGTGAAAACCAGAGGGGCACAGGGGGCTTGGAGGGGGTGTTTCAGGAGGGAGAAGAGAGGGGGTCACCCAGGGGAAGGGGAAGAGCCAGGAGGTGCAGCCCAGTCTTAACGTGAAACTGAGCAGTGTCGGCAAAGCTTGGGAGCCGGGGACCCTGCTGAAGAGTCAAGAGCTCCTCGGTGTGCAGAGCTGCAGAGCCTCCGCGGGAGAGTGGGATTTTATGCACAACAGTAAATTTCAAGAAACATTACTGCCAAGAATGGAATTGATTTCACCCAGGTTAGTTACTACCACAGAAAACTTGCTGTGCTTGTGGTGCTCCGTTGGCACTGATGTGGCTGAGGTGTGATCAGGGTAATCACTTTCCTTGGATAGAACCATGGGATAAGTGGACAATCAGATAATACTTGGGAGCAATGTCTTGAAACATGGTTAGGGAAACACGTTTCTAGTATGCCTAAAGTACATTAAGCTTTTTTTTTTTTTTCCTCTCCTGAAAATAGAACTGGTAGATATTCCAATTTGAGTATTTTTCAATGTAATTTAATGTTGAATTAAATCAGTTCATAAAACGCTTTACAGTCTTTACAGGTAGGACTGAAAATAATTTGCAGTCAGGGCTTAGCAATATCTGTGATTTCATATTTCTGCAAACTGTCCAAATCTATTTATACCAGAAAAATGGTTTTTTTCCGCTGTTGCATCTGAGGTAGGAATGAACATAATAACATAATGCATTTCACAGGTTTTGAGAAACTGAAAGAAGCAGCATTTAATAAAAGAACTGGGTATTTCCTGAAACATGCACATTCCTGCTACTGAATCTCTCAGTATACAAAATTCTTCATACAAACAAACCATATCCAGCTTTTGTCTTGTTTGAACCCTTCCAGAATGTTTCCAGTTTCCTGAAAATATTAAAAAAAAGTTCAGAGGAGATGGCTTAAATCAGGTTAAAATGATATTATTTTGTTTTTCAAGCTTCAAAAAATGAAATCAGGTATTTGAAAGCTAATGCGTGCCATGAAGTGAAATCTCTTTTCCTTTTATCTGGATATGCTTTCAGATAAAATTTCATGCCAAAGAGTGAAATGCTGAAGAATGTCATCAATTTCTCTTATAGTTTGCCCTCCAGTAAATGTGTCATGTCATAAAGCCTTCGCCATACTTAATTGAAAATTACAAATAGGTAATCTTCACTGAATGCACAAAAACAACTTTTAGCTGTGCAAAATACTTTTAAGATTCAGAAGATAAGAGTAGGGCTGTTAAACAGTAACCAGTTTAACAATTACTGTTTTAGAAGAATAATTGTTTCATCTTATCATCCTTTCAATAGGCTTTGACCACCCACAACCACATACCCAGCAGCTCTTTCCTACCCGGCTGGATCTTTCAGTTCCCGCTAGAAGAGCTCAAGTGTAAAATCAATCGCATTTGCTCTTGGCACAAAAGCGGGGCAGAGGCTTTGGCTGGGGGATGGGAACGAGTGGCTGGGAGGCGGTGGGAGCCTCAGCCTCCAATGGCACAGAAAATTTCTCCAGCAGCGAATATCCTTAAGGGAGTTCTTGCTGTCCCCTCACCGCCCTGCAGACATTTCCATCCCAAATCAACCGTTTCTGTGGGTATGTTTTAAAGGAAGGGGTAGTAACCTCTGCTCATGGACTGAGAACTAGAAGAAGGTGGTGGTTTTGGGTTTTTTAAATGAGCTTTTAAAAAAAAAAACTTTTCAAAGTAGCTACAGTCTGTGCTCAAGAGGCCGAATTTATAATCCTAATTGAGATGAGCGCCTTGGGGACACACACCTCAATATCTCCATCACTAGCAAGATGAAAATTTTCCAGAAATCCTAAACCTTTTTTGGCAGATGAGGAAAAATAATTGAAAACTTACACAACCAACACTACCTACAAGAAAATATTCTCATTATTTCAGTCATTTGATAGATGTTAGCTTTAATATTATCAGTCACATAGTGTTTAAACTTAAAGGATTGTCTTATCCTTTTTATATTTTATATTTCCAAAGACTTCTGATGAAGCTTCATAACTGAATTTAAAGTATTGAGGGAGACAACAGATTATTTCCCTTTCAGCTGTGTGGTAACAAAGCACTGTGTTTTACTGCTTCTGTGCTGCTGTGGTAGGATGGGTCACAGAGAAAAGTACTTATTTTCAGGCAAGACTTGAGCTGTTTTCTCAAAGAAAGGGCAGCTAATGTATTGTTGGTGCTCGATGAGGCTTTTTGTCCTGATCATTTAAGATAGGAATGAGTTCTGAAAAACACTGCTATTGCATTTGTTTACAATGCATCTTATGGCAGATATCGCCGTCTGTACAAAATTGTGTCTGCACTTGTTGCTGACAGGGTGATGCCCTTTCTTTTTTAGAGATGTATCTTGATTTGCTGATGAGATTCGTCTTTGCAGACTGCATCCCCCAAGCAGAGATGTAGCTCATCTGGCAGGTCACAAGCAATACTTAGGCTCCAGTTAGATCTTGTTCACTCTATCTGCTCTGCAGCCTCTAGGGATGAGAGAGACCAACAGACCCTACATGCAATGCAGCTTATTGCAAATGCAATATACAAAGATACAGTCATCTTTAAATAACATGTTTGATTTAAAGTATTGTCTTGGTTGTAGTTGTTTTAGGTAAATGAGGTCTGCTTCACCAATACTTTTCAGATTTACCTTTTGGTGGTTGAAGCTATTTCATGAAATTTTAAAAGAAATTTAGAATCTTTTAGTGTTCAGATTTTTGCATAAATGCGAAGCATGCAGGACTTGATTTCAAATGACAAAATGGTTTAGGGAGACAGACTTTAGCAAAGACAGCTCAGATTCAGTCATTTCAGAGTCTCTCTGAGAGAATGAAATTGCAGTGCAGCTTTCAGATGTTTCCAGGTCTTTGCCCCACTGTCTGACTTCATTTGTCATCAATTCATAACTTCTGACAGCGTTTTTTTTCATCTTGGGTCTCCCCTGAAAGGCCAAGTTGGTTCCCTTCTGTTCCATCCCAGGGCTCTAAAGCTCTCCTTTTCCCGGTATTTTAAGAGATAGCGCGCAGCACAGCTGGCTTCACCAACCCCCATGGGCAAAGTATAGTAAAGCTCCTTATGGGCTGGCGATGCTCTGTGTTAGCAAGCTGTTAAGCCTGAATTGAAATTCCCAGATAACTCTGTATTAGACCTCATTCTCCAAAACTTGGCAGGGATGTAGTGACCTGTGTTGTTTAAAAGTCTTAGTATCAAATATTCTTTGTGATCAGACATGGTAGAACCCCTATGCAGCACACGCTGGTGTTTCAGAGAGGCACTAGGCAGCCTTTCCAGAGGTTTGTCTTCATTGCAAGCCACGTGCCTGTACGCGCAAACCCAGAGACCTTGGGTTGGCTCCAATTTTAGGGGGAAAAATTTTAACAAAAAAAATTGTAATACCACATCCGCTATTTTTATTCCAGAGGTGCAGTTCAGGGCAGAATATAAAAGAAGAGGGTTTGAAACGTGTTTTAAAGTGTTTGGTTTTAGTTTTGTGGTTAGTTTTGTTAAGTGACGGTGCTTCTTCAGGCTGGATTCTGTATCTGTTCGATTAGCAAGTATGGGTCAGTGCTTGCTTCTAATTGAGTAAGGGTTTGTCTTACTCATGCAGTAAATGAATGAAACAAGGGACAGTCCCTTGAAAGAAAGAATGAGTGGTCACCCTTACTGTCACAAAAATAGAGAACGGTCGCTGTAGCTTAAAGCCTGGGAAATGTAGCAGGCTGAAGACAGGAAATTGTAACACTAAGGTGCTCGCCCTTATCTGTGCACTGCTTATGGTCTTCAATTATGCAATCCCAGAAAGTTATGCAGTATAATGTGGTGAATGCAGCTGTTCTACACGCATCTTCTGCCTGCACTGCTTTGTGTCTCTAATAAGTGTAACTTCTTTAATCTTGCATTTTCTATTTTCCAATGGATATTTTATGTAATTCATGCATATTTAGTGCTTGGTGTCTGTTGAAACAGGGATTCATTCAGCACAGAAGACAACTGGGAAAGCGAAGAGGGGATTGTGGATCCTCCACTGTCTGCCTGCACAGGCTAGAGGAAACCCATAGAAACATAGTGTGGGACTGAGCTGAGCTGAGGGGTCTTGCCCAGCTGCGCAGGCAGAGCCAGGGTAGGCACGCCTTCACCTGTCTCAGGGAAAAGTTCTTGCTCGTAGGATTTCAAACCCCACACACTGCTGCCTGGGATGTATTTATTGCCTTCTATAGAGGGAAAAGCTGAAGGGCACTTGAGAACTTCCACCAAGAAGCAAGTATCAGTGACCTGCAATAGTTGCCCCAGGTCATTTACTGTCAGCAGTGACTGCTGATGGAATCAGAACGATGACCTCCAGAAACTGCCTTCAGAAATGACTAGGTCACATTTGCTGCCTTGGTTGCCTTTGCTAGCTCTTGAGGACCTGTGTTTTCAACTTTGTCTTGGTAATCACTAGAGTTGGATACTTCATGAAGAGTTGAAAATGGAAATTTTCGTTTGAACTTTAAGTACTGAATCTTTTTAGTGGAAAACCAAAAAGAACAAGGCTTATGATAAAATTACAAAAGTTGTTGGAAGTAGCGTACTCCAAAACTTTTACTTAAATCCTACCCACACACTACAGAGGTGCTAAAAAAATTACATCAGATCCCCATGGATCTGCAGTCCTTGCTCATTCATCACCAACTCATCTGACTTGCACCCTGTAGCTAAATTTAATACCAGTCCCTCATGTTCTGTCATGGAACCGTACTGTTGTTTGCTGCTTGTTGATGTAAATTGTATTTATTACAACACAGAGCAATGCTGAAAGGGTTCGTTGCTCAGGAGGTTTCTCTTGGTGCTATGAGTTGGATCATTTTATACTGCGGTGGTAAAATCTTTTTTGACGGTGAGAGTTTGAATGGTTTATTTAGTGCAAAGAACTACCTCAAGTATATGGTGTCGGTACTTTCTGTAATTGCTTGGTGTTCTTACTGGCTTCTGTCTGACTATATTAGTTAGATATTTGGTAATTAATGTACTTTTTATGTGGTCTGTGGACTGCTGGAGCAGACTGGAATGGGCTCCTTCAGTAGGATCCAAGTATATTATTTTTATGACCTGTGTCTTTTAACTTGTATGGGAGAATGCTGGTTTAAAAGAATTCTATAGGTCCTTTACTTTCCAGAACTTCCAATATGTTTTTCTTTAGGATGTAGAATTTTAACAAGGAATTTGAGATAAAAATTTGGCAGCCAGATATACTCCACTGAGAATTCCTTTCAACATTTCTTCTCTTCAACAGACTCTTTTAATTTGCAAGTGTCCCAGTTCTGCCATGGAAGTATTTCTACCTGTGAACATGACCAATCTTTGGGCTGCCAGAAGGAAGCCTGAGTGGGATCACATAGAGGAAAATTACTGCAGGGCCAGAAGAGAACAGAAGTGGCAGATACGATAGTCAGGATCTTTTTAAGATTACCTCAAACTGGGCTCACATTCTACACATAGAAGTTGTTATGCATTTGAAACTGGGCATGAGCAAAATGCATCGTATTGCCCAAGTCTTTTCTGTGACATTGTGGACAGGAAAAAGTGAGACAGCCAGTTTGGCCAAAATTGGATCAGGAGGGAGTTCAGGTTTTAATCTAAATTTGTGCTGTGATGGACAATTTGGAGGTGAAGTCATGATGTGCCGGGCTGCCCAGTTAGCAGTGGAGGCAAGGATGCTCACTTATACCCGATTGCCTTGTTTGCAGCTGGCAGCAGCAGGGTTCATCTTGCGTGCACACGTTACAGGCAAGCAAGTAAGTAGGTGCTGACCTTTAACAAATGTTCTGTGCACGCTAGTGTGCAAGGGAGTGAAAATTGTTTAATGTTCCCATTTTTTGATACATATAAGAAAGGAATTCTGATGCAGTGCCAGTAATTCATATACAGTGTCTCTTAAGTCAGTATTATGCTTAAAGAAATTGAGCTTGTGGCAGAGGCAGTATGTAATAGTATCCTTCAGTTGTATTTGGGGAACAGAGAGAATTTTATAGGATTGACAACACAGTAATTTTCTTTATTTTTTCCTCTTTTAACTTAGTCTTTTGTTTGAATGTCTGATTTTCAGCCAGGAACACAAGCTAGAAGTAATACATACTTAGTTGGTTTAAATTGCAATTCCTTGTTTCCTTCCATGAATAATCTCTTTCAGAAATTCCGAAGCCTTCTTTCGCAGAACTCTCAGATTTCCATGATTTTCACCTGAAGTCTTAAATGTAAAAGGCCACTGTAGCAAAAGTGACATGAATAAACAAACTTGAGCATCAGGACCAAACTGTACGCAGAATGAGGCAAGAAAGTCTTCATCATCTCTCATCTTGGAGGAGATGGGACTATTCACCTTTCATTCTCTCCAACATTCAAGTTATAATTTAGAGCTGCATATACACTGTGCCATTCTCCCAAAAATTAATCTGATTTTTCCAGGTGAGGGGGCACTGCTCTGTCCACCCACTGGCATCCTCTGCCCAGGTCCCCTGGATTCCTCCCCTTGCCTCTTCTCTCATGCTCCGTTCCCCTGACAAAGACTCTCTTGCTGAGCTTTACCCAGCATCTGAACTCCCCTGGAGCTCGCAGGTTTCCACCGCTTACTGAAGTTCATTCCTTTACTGACCCTCCATGTCACAGGATCCCCCTTTTCCTCAGCTACACACTTGCTCCTTTCCCTTTGTACTCCCAGTCAGTCCCATTTCTTCCTAGCCCTGGGTGCTGCATTCAAAATAGGGCATGTTTCTGGGTGGCTTGTATTTTGGGAAGTAGCTGTTTCTCCCAGCTGTGATTCCTGTCTCTGATCCCATTCCTGTGAAATGCTCCCAAAATTTCTTAGCACATGATTTGATCTAAAAATAAAATTTGTTTTCTAAGAAAACAAAAGTGAAACAGAACCACGTTGCTTTAAAATGCTTTAAAAAATAATTTACCAGGAACTTCTTAGCTCTTAGGTTCAGCTCTTTAGTGAAATATAAAAGCTTGCCTACACGAGAGCCAGAAGTAAATTTAAAAATGCCACCGTGACTTCCTAGCTAGCAGACAGTCTTGAAGACAACTTTTTTCCAAACCAGGAAGCCTAAGAATTTTTTTTCAAATCTAAAAGGAAAAAAGTTCCTGTCAGCCTTTTGCACCAAAGTAGAAGCGACCTGATTTTCAGCTTCCGTTTAAGCTGGTGAGTATTGCAAGGATTTTGTAACTTTGAAAACTTATTGACTGTTACTGAAATGGCTATATATTGGTTTAAATACCTGTTTTAAGGCACTCTGGTTAGAAAAGATTGGCCTTAAGCAATATAACCAGATGACCAGTTTCCTAGTTCCTCCTTGTGCCTTGGCTCAGGAAAGGAAAACACTTCCTCTTCCTTCTAAGGGCCCCAGACTTCCTGTGCCATCTATTTATACAACTGGTGTAATGAACCCCAAGTTAACCACTTCCCTGCCTGGCTCAGCGTAGGCTTTACACCTTTTAAATCTCTTCTCACTTTATGTCTTTACGCTCCACTTGCAGCTTCTCTTCAGAAGTACGTTCAGAGCTGCTTCTCAACGAACCTGTACTTGGAATATCTTTGTGGAGGTGTTCTGTTGGCCAAATGGCATTGCTGGGAGATAACAAAGAGGAGGAGACTTAGGTTGGGTCCTGTTGGCCTTCTTACACCAAATACAAAGGAAGATTAGATTGTCTCAGCCGTACAAAAACCTGTTGAAATGTTTAGGTGGAAGAATCTGGAAAGGGGATCACAAGATTTAACCAAAGACTAGTGATGAAAGGCTTTGGTCGTACCTGTTTTCCTGAAATGAAGAACCCAGAAGCCTATTAAGCATGAAGGCAGGAACAAGTTGTAGCTAGTTGTGTTAAACCATTGTACAGTGAGAGTACAGAAGATGGAAGGGAAATGGGGTAACTGGAAGGACCTGCAGAATGGCGGCAGTTCCTGGAGGACAGCAGACACGAGGGCATCCTGTGGGAAAGGTTTCTAGCCAAGAGGGCAGGGGTCAGTGGAAGATCTGAGAGTCCGTGGTTTGGGATGCAGCTGAAGTGGCCGGGCTGGTCATGGCAAGCATAGTCACGTTCAGTCTTACCATTCTCCTTCAAGGATATAGCAGGATCTCCACAAAGAGGCCGCAGACAGATTTGCAGAAGGCTTCCTACATTTAGGGGTGGCAGGCGGCCTTGTGAGGGCTCGGAGCCCAGCGCTTGCCCTGCTCCCAGGCTGAAGCAGGATCAGGTGCTCTTAGCCGTGAGGAATGCCTGGGTACTCCGCACTGCAGCTCTTCCAGAGATAGGGACACACTCGCTGCGTAGCCCGACTTTACTTGAGGGCGTTACTGCCTCTGCCTGGCAAGGCTGCTTGAGATCTAATCTAAACCTCCTCTGTTGCAAAGCAAGCCAGCCACATCTGCTGTCCTTGGGGGGCTTGCAGCACAGCTGCTTGCCATCTTCTTTATAAGAGAATTTAAAACTTCTAAGACTGCTGCTGTCATGTCTCCAGGCTGTCCCTTTGCCAGACTGTACCACTCTCTTTCTTCTGAGCTTTCCTTGTAAAACACATTTTCCAACTCTTCAGCTGTCCTTGTAATTTTTCCTTGGGACTTTCTAAGTTATTTTTACATGCTCTGTAAAAAGTGGTACCCCAGGCTGGATGCAGCAGTCCAGCTAAGGCCTTGCAGCACAAGTACAGCAGAATAGTTTCTTCCTACATCTCATATAACACTCCCGTTAATGATCTTAGAAAGAAAGGCGCTTTTTTGATGCAGTTTCCCACTGTAAAATGGCTGTGCAATCTCTGATTCACTATTATCCATATTGCCTTGTGTAATTCTGCTGTTTTGTGGGCTGTTCCCTGTATTGCATAAGTTCACTAGGTGTTTCGGTTCTGTATGTTATGGCTATCATCAGCACAAAGCTGAGGTACCAGCGGTGATGCTGGAGGAATCGGCGTGGAAGGAGAGCTTGCCCTCCACACCGCCTGTGGCCTGTGAGCCTGTTTCTGGGGATGTGGTGTGTTGCCGTGGAGATGACACTTGCCATCCACGTTTCTAAAGACTTGAAACAATTCACTTTGCAATTAAAACAGATCTGTCCTGTGATAACCCCGAGGAAACGGTTCCTTACTAAACGAAGGCAGGGGGGCGGGAAGTGGATTTCATTGTTGCGCTCTGCTGGGGTGGCTCCAGCTTGCTCTGCGCTGCCCCGTCCTGCTCGGCTTGGTGTGCAGTGCCCCATTCTGTGGCTGCTCCCTGTCTCAAAAAACAGACCAGGTTTGCGTAAAGGTTAGGCTCCATTTTGCTTCCCTCCTGTCATCCAGTGTGGTTGTCTTGAGAACATTTACTCAGAGTGCATCATCAGTCTGTTTTTTGCTAATGCACTCCGCAACCAGGTGCAGATGGACTCCATGCCAGTATTTTACTGTCCACTGCTACTTTTCCTTCCCAACCTATAAACCTTTGCCACACGTTCAAGTGTGAAGAAAGCATGTGGCCCAGCAATGTGCTGCTTTCCTTGTTTGCTGGCAGTGCAAATTGTTTGACCTGCCTTCAGGTAGGTCATCTAGCAACCTGAGTGCTAGCTGCAATGCTACTGAGCCAGGTTTTCTGTGTGAATCTGATGCTACGCAGGCATCCTCTTGCAGTCCTGAGCACTGCTGGAACACGTGGCAGCCTGGCGGGTGGTCCTGTTGCCCTGGGGCTGGTAGTAAAGCTGCAGGCTGTTGGATTTGGAGGGCTCAGATGGTACTTGTCACTGGTGGTATCCGAGCACCTTGCAGTTGTGTCTCAAACAGCATGACAAACATCTGTCATGCAGGGTTTGTTCTTGTCCTTTCCCCAGGGGGAGAAGCAAATGCAGCATGGTCTTGCTTTTATTGTTCTCTCTTCCAGCTCAAACAACGTAGAGATCTTGCTGTGCCTCTGTGCAGAGGGAAGCAGCGCAAAGCAGTGTACCCTGCTCTCTCGGGGGCAGTGAAGAAATCTGGGGGGTGCCTTGAGTTAAGAGGAGCTCATTTCATAGTGCAGGCAGACAGGTGGAAAGGGTTGTTGGGCACTGCTTTGTGCTGCTGGAGGGGCACAGCCCTTCCCACACGCTTCCTCTCTTGAGATCCTTGCAAATAATAACAATTACAATACAAAAGAAAATGAGTGAGAATAATCCAGCGGTCTTTGCTTTCAGACTCTCGTGATTGCAAAGCTGATGTGTAGCAAGGCAGTGCTGCCACTGTGACTTTTGTGGTGCAGGGGAGGGCCCTCCAGCTCCGCCGCCGTGAGTGGGTGCTGAGCAGGTTTGAGGCTCCCCCATCCTTCCCTCTGTGCTTGGCCACGGCCGGTCAGAGCTCCTGACCTCACCGGTTCTCCGTTCCCTTTATTGCAGCTCTCGCGCTGTGCAGCTGCTCGGGACACGTGTTCAGCTCCCTGCTGAATTCTGTCTTAAAATATGAAAGTGCTGTCCTTTATTTTTACCGCGTGCTGTGGGTAGTTGGTCCTTTTTATCCTGAATGGGCTGGGGGAAGGTGGGATGTTGGAGGAACTGGTGCTGCTGGGATGGAGACTGCCTCTCTTTGGGAATGAGCGGCTGCATTCGGATGCACGCAAAGACCCAGCTCCTTGACGTGGCCACAAATACCTGTTATCCTTGAGAGAGGAGGAGGTGGGATTCATCAAGAAAGGTGGCTGGAGGTGGTGGGCCGGCTGCCCGGCCAGCCAGCTGAGCTACCAGGGCAGAAAGGGTGTATAGCGGTGGGACCTCTGCACGTGCATCCCGCTAGTCTGCACGTGAGCTGGGGCTTATGGCCACGCCGGGGAATTTGAGCTGGACCACAGGCTTCGGTCACTCTTGAAATGCAGTGCAATGAGTTAGAGGAAGGAGGCCTGTTACAAAATGCTCCTTCTTCTGGTTACCACAGAGACCAGCACAGTTTCAGAGACTGAACTATCCTTGGCAGCAAAAAGTGCTAATTCAGCCTTTCCTCCCACTTACATCAAGGCTCCATTTGGCCTCAAAAGAGCTATGCAGGGCAATCCATCTTCATGCAGGCACCCTGGGAGAGCAGGAGCCGAGAGGCAAAACAAGGCTGAGAAGACAGTGTTGGGGCACTGGGGGTGGGAGGCACAGCTGTGTGGGGTGTGACGGGGGGCTGCAGGGACCAGTCATCAGTCAGGAGGGATCTGGGGAAGCGGGCAGACAGTGAGGTCTTTGGAAAGTGAAGTAGGAGTGTGAAGACGACTTTGGAAAGAGGAGGAGCAGGGTAGACTGCAGTAATTCAAGAGGTGGGAGAGAGCACTGCTGGCAAAATTTTCCTCCTACAAAGATGCAGATGGCAAAGCCTGACCGCCCTGTTTACCCACGATGTGGTTTAGGGTCTGAGTGTGTGCTCTGGTGGGGTTGATGCCTTTTTCCAGGTGCTTTTTGGGTTAGCTTAGGGCAAAGCAAATCATTACAAGCCTCGTCTCTCTTGAGCTCCGGCCCATCTACGGGTGCTGTACGTGCTGGGCAGAAGGCAGCTCAGGCGGGTTCAATCCAGAGGTTGAAGCGTGGGTAGCGCTGCCACAGGCTGGGCACGAAGGCTGAGTGCGCTGCCGTCCTGCAGGCAGTGCTGCTAACAGTGTGCTGGGGCTGCTGGGCGAACTGCTGGCCACAGCTGCACAAATAATCACCAGGGTTTCAGAGCAGGGGAAGGGACTGCAGGGAAGATGATCAGAGAAATGTGGAAGCAACTGGCTGAACTATGCCAGGTCTGTCCCAGTGCAGCACCACAAGTTCAGGATCCTTTCATACGATGGATCAGAGTGGAGTGCTTTTTTCCTTTGATGTTTTCCCCTGATTTACAGCCTTCACAGTAAGCATCAAGAAGCAGAAGAGTCTGGGAGGACCAAGACGCTGTTCGCATTGGGGTAAATCAGAAGTCATTCTGGTTATGCTGAGTTTGTGCTGGTCTAGCAGAGCAGCATCTGGCCTACACTGTTGTGGTCATGTCAAGATTTAACCAGCAATTTATTTCAACACCTCTGGCCTCACAAAAGGAAAATCCAGTGTTTGTTCAAGCATTGCTTTTATGTTCAATGCAATGTTTTCCAGTGTACGAGAATAATAAATCCTGATAAATGCAGGAACACCTGGGAGACAGAAAAGGAGGCTGTAACAGGCAAAGCTCTAAGAAATATCATACACATTCATTATGAAAATGTGTCTTGCTGTGCCTTTAAAGACGTGCAGGTGTAGTTAAAAATCAAGGGTATTTTTGATGGTAGGCCTGAGGGCACTGAAGGCTTCAAATGTAGTTTAGTTTCGAAAGCACTGTCCTAATTTTTGGCCTGAGATTTTATTCTTTGGGAAAAATAAAAAAAAAAAAAATCTTGTTGCTGCTAGGACTCACTGAAGGCACTTTTCTGTGTTCTACTCGCTGTGATTTATGCTAGTATTTTTCCTGCTTAATCTCTTGGTTTTGCTACATTTGCCTTTTAAATGAAAAAGGTTCGCAGGTAGCAAGAAACTGGACAAACACAAATGGCAAGTAAATAAGCTTGTTCAAACTTGTATTAACACTTTGTGTATGTTAATTTGTATGGCAAATAATTGCGATCTGAAAAGAAATTAAAATATCCTGCCTGTTAGTCAGAGGCAGCATGTCTGAAGTGTGAATGCATAACAAGTCATTTCAGATTGGAGGCAAAGCTTTAATTTGTTATTAACTAACTATATTGCCTGTGCAAAATATAGCTTTATGTATGTAAAACAGTGCAAGTCAAGCCTGCCATTAGGGTGACCAGGTCTTCCTTTTGATTGCCCACTGCTGCTGTATCCCCAGTTGTGAACAGTTCCCAGTGTTGCTCTTTTGAGTCAAGAACAACAGCTTTGTGGGGCTGGAAAGCATCTGCTCTGCTTCTGAATGTTTTGCTCCATGCACAGGCAGGGCCACCTTGGGCTGGTTTCTCTGGGAAAACCTTTTGTCCAGGAAGAAAGCACCTTGCCCTGGGAACAGTGCTCAGAGCTTTGGTTACATGTTGCTGTTGCTTTGGGTTTGGATGGTATTTAAGGAACGGTTCTGGGGGTAAAGCAGAGCTCTTTGGGGCAGGAGGGCTGTGCTGAGCCATAACAGATCGTTTCTCTGTCTTTGGTAGGGCCAGTGGAGGCAGCGGGGCAGAGCTCCAGGGGTGGCAGCTGTTCCTGCCTGCGAGTCTGGCAGGTTTACCATTCACACCAATGCGGAGCTGTAATTGCTCTAAAGCTTTGCCTCTGAAGACCTCTAAAACCTTATGTTTGCCCTCTGCAAGTATCCATTTCCTGAGATTAGTTGCCAGGGCCCTGCTAGAGGCAGGTTTAGTCACAGTTAAAATTCAGCTGGCAGGCTCGGTGTCATGCCTGATGCGTTCACAGTCCTAGCTGTGCCCTGAGCCTCGGCTTTCTAAATCTTAATCCCAGCATTTCTTTACGTGACAGTACCTTGCTAGCTTGTTTCATTTGAACCTAGTTCTGAGCCTTTGGATTCTGGAAGGGATGCTAACATCTAGATTTAGACATGTTTATCTTGCAATTTCACAGAAAAATTCTTCCTGGATACTGTAAAATATAATATAGTCCAGGGGTTTTGTGCTCGGTAAAAGAGGGAATGCAAAAATCTGGGAGAATTCTTTGGTTTTAAAGTCTTCCTTTGCTTTGAAGCCAAGCACACTGAATCAAACAAGAGAGCTTTTCCATTTGGCTTCAGTGAGTCTTTAAGGTTGCCATTTTTGCTGACACTGGCTGGAACGCATGTGCGTATCTGTTTCTGTTTATACTGCAGGAGCCGTTCTGCACAGAGCCTGTGGTCGGACAGGCTGTGAGAGCTGGGCTGGCTTTCTCTGGATGGTGGCAGTGGGGGTTTTCTCTCTCTATGACTGTTTTTCCTTCTGTGAGGAGCGGTGTTTCTGTGGTAGGAAATCTCAGACCATGACAACCTCTGTGTTTTGTTTCAGGCATCAGAGGGTGTTCCCGTGAAATATTTTGAGAACTTGGAGGAACTGATAGAATTTTACAAGAAGGAGAACATGGGTCTGGTATGGCACCTCAAATATCCAGTGCCACGGGAAGAGGAGGAGGCTGCAGATGAACCAGAGGAGGATGCTGGTAAGAAACCCATTATGTGACTTGGTGATGCAGACAGCTGACACTTGCTCTGGACTGGAGATATGTAGTACAGGCAGGGAGAGCAGAGCATGCCAGACAATAAAACGGAGCAGGGCATAGAGAGACCTGAGCTGGCAAAACCTCGAAGCAGTGAGTCCTCATGGCTTGGGGTGGTACTGCACCTGGCACATCAGTTTAGTTCACCTGAGGGGTACACTGAGGCTCTCTGCAGAAGTATATTGTATCAGGTGCAGGGCTGACTGATCTGTTGTCCTTCATCTGGGCTCAAGCTGGTTTATGTTGAGGTATCTCACACATCTCTACACCCCTCTCCCTGTGCTGCATCTGTAGAGCCACTGTTTCAGCAGCAGGTACTCCCCTAGAGACCTGGAGCACATCTCTCTGCAGTGCCATGCACCTGCAGCTCCTGTGGGTCTTGGTCATCTGAAGCTCAGGCCTCCTTATCTGCTCCGATCTAGAGGACATTTCTAACAGTTACAACCAGAGGACACAGATCCTGCAGTGGTAGACAGTCTAGCTCTATGTATAGAGGCAGATGTATGATGAAGAGGTGTGATTGGCATCATCCCAACTATTTTATATGAAATGTCACTGTGGGTTCCTGACACTCACTGGTCTTGGATCGTTCCTTGGATTTTTCCTGGATCATCTCTTGGATCTGTTATTGTTCTGCTGAATCCCAGGGGAAGGTCATGCCCACAGAGCCATCCTTCCTGTCCTTTCTGACGTCTGTTCGGAAATTGTGAACATTACAATAAAACTTGTCTGAAGGGCATGGTCCCTGTGACAGACAGAGACGTGTGCTAAAAAACTAAAGCAGTTTGATGTGCCTGTGCACATTTATGCAGTCCAATGGGTGTCTAATAGGAGCTGGAAGATTTTGATATGCAATTCTCATGAAGAAAGAGAACAAAATTTTGCAAAGCTGCTCAGGAAAGATGTTCCTGTTTTTTGGCCAGCTGCACCGAGTCTCCAGCTCTCTGTGTGGGGGAGGGAACTACATTAAAAATAATACACAGAGAGGTGAGCAGCAGGGAATGAAGTTCTAGCCAAGACTAAGAGCCTTTAGATGAAGAGGTATTAGCACTGGGGCTGGGCTGTTCATATACAGAATTTAATTTTGTTGAGGCACTGCAGTGCCATCATGCTGGAGCCATGTAGGGCCTAGAGATGCCTGGTCATCGTATATGTAAAATTGCAGAGGTGGAAGATGAGCATCCAGATACCCTGCAGGTTACACCACCCAGCTGTGCCCCTGCTCTGTGCCACGGTGGCTCTGTGAGTCACAGCTTCTGCCCAGGAGCAGTGGATCAGTTTGGGGGATCTTTTTGTACGGAAAATGCCATCATCAGGAAATAACCAAACAACCTCATAGCTCAACTAGCTACCTATGACAGGTGTAACAAAGTGTTGGAGTAACTGGTATGAAAAGAAAGGCAGCCACGGCTGGGATAAAGGGAGAGGAACCTGCTGTTCTCCCAGGAGAGGGAGGTATACTGATCTGCAGGATGACAGAGCAGGAAAACCCTTTGTGCTTCCAACTTGATGCCCACAAGACAAGGCAGGATACTCAGCCCCTCTGTATTAGATTACAAGGTCTATTTTCTCCATCTCTGTTTGCTTACTTTAGCTGTTCGCTTCTTTCCTTTAGCAGTTTCTGGTGCTTTTTCCATCATGCCCCTCCACTCATTCTGCCCCAGTTGCAGATCTCCATGATAATGGTAACGATACGGATGAGGTACAGCTATGTTCTCAAGCATTATATTCCTAGTTAAGTAACTAACCCTTGTAGCTGATGTGCAGCTGGGGCAGTCAGACTGACTGGGGTGAGGTTACCCTGCCAGGCTCGGCACGCTGGGCTCACACCACTGAGCACAGGGCTGAGCCCGTATCGAGCCCTGGAATCAGAGACCCTTTCGAAGGGACCATTTGTGCAGTGGCTGCCGCTGTGGGTGCAGACTCTGCCCTGCCTGTGGGTGAGGGGGAGGAGGTCAAATTGCCATGCTGGGATGACTATGTCACATTCCCTTCCTCCCTGCCAGACCTGGTACCCACGCCTCCTATCCTGCCCCCACGCAACATCCTCATGGCACTGCCGAGCAGCGAGACAAAGGAGGTATCTTCTCTCCCTGAAAACTCCAGGGTGGCAGATGTTAACAAACTGTCCCTTTCTGAGACACTTCTCCAGCGACTGCAGTACCAGGACACCAGCAGGTGAGGATGGCAAGTCGCAGGGCTGCAGAATCAGCCTCCAGCCCAGCTCTGCGCCTTCTGGGCGCCTCTGTTTGGGGCAGCTGAGGACCTACTTGATTCAATGAAACCACTCCTCAGCTATTACTGCCAAATGAAGAACAGAGTCAGATCTACAGTGTGTTGGCTACTCTTTACAGTCCAGCTGTCGTCTAGAAAAAAAATACTTTTCTAAAGTATTAAAATCACCAATAGACTTTCACCACTGAAGTACAGTTTTCTAACACAAAGGATGGTAACAGCTGAGATTTTTGGTGTAACAGCTGTGTGCCTAAACTACTGATTGTATCAGAAAGCACCAGCCAGTCCTCAAAAAGAATAAATTTGTGTGTGGTTTTCCAGGTACTGATACTTACTGAGTTACTCCAGCTACAGGTCTGACTCACATTGTCCCACGTGCTAGCTGTGCCAAATCTGGACATGCACTGAGGCCCTTAGAGGAAGCTGCATGACATTTAATAACCAGATGTGCAAGTTTAAAAATAAAAATAAAATCAGAAGTCATGCCTGTTGCCAGGGCAGTGAGAAGCCTTGAGCAAACAGTGGTCGTGTGTGGCACCCCGGGTCCTGTTGCAGTGGCCCAGTAGCTGCTGGCTGACTGGGAGAACCCAGTTTTGTTCATCTGCCTGCACCATTCCACCTGCATCATCACAAGCAGCTAGCTGGGACTTTCTGCATTTGTCAAGGCACAAGACAGCACATACAGTCTGCCTGGTTCATCCTTCCTTGTGGTGCTGGAGTCCAGCTCCACAGAGACAGGGAGGACGGGAGCATCCTGTACAGCTCTGTGGTCTCAGCTGCTCCCCCCTCCCCTGTTTTGGATTGTTTAGAATAAAACCTTCAAAGCAGGACCTGGTGGGGTGAAAGGGAGCCTTCATCTCCCCAGAGCCCGTGACCTGCTGATTATTAGTGACCTCACAGCAGCCTGGCTTTACCTGCCATGGTGCTAATGATGCCACCATGGCTTTGGCAAAGCCAGGCATCACAAGACTTCCCCTGGCATGGTAGCTCAGCAGTCACGGAGCAGAGGATTTGGGGAGGGGAAGGAGGAAGAGGAGGAGGTGTCAGCAGTGTGGTGGGGGATCCATGGTTCAGTTCTGAGGACTGCATATTTACACTGAAATCCAAGGTAAGCTGCTCCCCATCTGTCTCTGCTGGCAGTGGAAGTTTCAGCAAAACAATAAAACTGTCTGATATTTAGAAGTAGAGAGAAGAGCTGGCTTTTAACCTGTCTGTTTCTTTCACAGTGTTTCTGACGAACATCTTAAACTCATCCAAGATTACCTGCGAGTTCACATCATCAGTGACTTTGAGATGGTGCAGACAGGCTCAAGCAATCTTCCTCAGCTGAAGAAACTACTTACGCTTCTTTGCAAAGGACTCTTCAGGTAACTAGAGGCTCGTTTTCAGAGATCAGAGTACGACGCTGTAACACTGTAGTCTAATGCAGGTGCCGCGTGTGTGCAGTCAGAACCTGCATTTCTGGCACAGGAAACTGGCTTACTCTCAAAAACATTGTGTGTAGATCTCATGACCTGTGATTCCAGTCCAAAAATGTGAAATCTATGTAAAAGACAGAGCTCTGACAGTGAAGTTTCCCTATAGGTGGTTTCAGTCAGTGGAGTATTATTTTTTATGCTCTGTTTAGAAAGAAATAAAAGATTGCACTAACCGATTAACTGCATAATTTGGTAACGCATACATGACACCCACAGAATTGTCAAGCACAAGTCGTTTATGGAAACAAGCACATATTGGTGTATAGCTATGTTTTAAACACTGATTTTTCTTCCCACTGTGAACCTGGAGTGATTCCACTGATGTCAGTGAAGTCCAGCTCGAATGAAAGGAGAAACAAGCCTAGACTACAAATTTTACCTTTCATATTTATAGACCTCCCAGGTCCCGAATAGGAAAATCTGACAGGGAACTAAAACCTTGCCGAACTCCTTCTTTTTCTGGTAGAGAGATGTGATTTCCCCCCTTGCTGCTTGTAAGCAGATGAGGAGATTAGTCCACACTTCTGCAGAGATCTTGGGGCACTCTATGGCAGAGGGCATATGTTTCCACACTTGTATCTGCAGCTTGCAATATTCTTCTCTCCAGTGCATTTAGAAGCCAGGCTGGTAGGGCTACTGGCCTGATCCTGTTCTAGAGCTCGCCAAGGCTGAAGAAAGGGCTAAAACGCAGGGTAGATACTGTTGATTTGCTTGGCTTTAACCCATGGAAGGAAGGCAGGGAGTGAGTGAGGTGCTCGGCTGCTTGGGACCATGGTTATTCCTCTGAAGTGGTGGGCACTGTGCACGTTTTACCAGGCAAAGTGGAAGGAATATGCAGCCCTTCTCCTTCTGGCAGAAGCCAGCCACCCACTGACCAGTCCCTGGCAGGGCTGAGGACAGGTTCTGCAGAGAGCTGCCCTTCTTCTTCTGTGCCCTGCTCGAGGGTTTTGCTTCTCTACACCCACAGAGGGGGAGACCCAGGTGGCTAACTAAGAATAAACCTGAACAAAGGAAACTAAAACCTAATGAAATCACAAGTGAGAGTTTTGTGTTACTAAAATACCGCCAGTGATGCTGTTCTGATGATGGCTGGCTTTTTCCATTTCCAACTTCTTGTTCTACTTCACCTTATCTGGGTTTCACGACCCTACTCCTCATAAATGTACATGTGATGGCAAGAAAGGAGATACAAGGGGTCCACAATCCTCTCAAGTGCCAGGACACCTTTGACATTTCCAGATTTTCTGTAGGTATTTTGGTGACTGGACTTTGCAAAGCATCATCCTAGAACAGAGCTGGGTGGGTTCTTCTGCTGGTGCCTGCTGAGCCCAGGGGCACTGCACACCCCCAGTGCAGCAAAGGGCAAGCTGCTTGCCTCCCGTTCTTCTGGTGGCTGCATGTAGTTACGGAGGTGTATGTCTTCGTGCAGTTCTTCCCCTGGGTCCCCAGCATTTTCTCCCCATACCAGCGTTATTTCCGTTAGATGGAGTTGCCTCCTCAGTTTCTCATGAAGATCCAGAACTGCAGGCTGCATTCAACGCCGGTCAGAACTCTTTGAGGAACCTCTCCCCTCTGTTTGGGTTGTCCCATGAATCTCTACCATCCCACCAAATTATTTGCTTAGCTTCAGCTGGCTAATGGGCAGATACTTGGGTATCTTACAGATTTCTGCAGTCTTAATCTCCAAGGTTTGTCTCAGGTTTTAACTTGCTTCCCTTATCAGAATTCTGAATTCAAATTTAATCAGCGGCACTACCTATATTTAGTATTTATTTACCTCAGCTTTCTTCAGCTGTGCAGGGATTCCAGCTGAATGTACAGATAATTCCTAGGCTGCTTCTTGGTGGTCGCGTCTTCTTTTTGTTACTAATGTTCAATTTCATTATTTTCACAATATTTGAGAACAGGTTAAAAAAACCAACAAGAAGAAATGTTAACTGGCACAGCTTGAGCTCTTTCACTGGAGTTGAAGCTCCTTTGAATTCCCTGGCAGTGCCGAGGGCTGGAGCGCGCAGGCAGGTGCTTGCTGTGGCTCAGCTGGCCCTGGCCGGGCATGAGCCACGCAGATCGGTGACTCTGAGGGTTTCGCGATGCTGTATTCTGGCTTCTTCCAACCTCCCAGCTGTGCCACCTTTCAGAGTGACTCTCAGACAGGCTGTGAAAAATGAGCATCCCGGTGCCCTCTGGCTGACTCCTGTGCTTTGATACCTGGCTGTGGGTAAACACTGCCTGCCAGTGTTAGCAAGGTACAGGGACACATACTGGAGCTGCTCAGTGCTTAGGAGAAGAGCTTGTAGTGCACCATGGGGTTGGGAGAGGAGCTGGGCCAGCTGTTTGTGAACAGTCTGTGCCTTTTGCAGTTCATATATTATCCACGGACAGGTGCAGGACCCGTTTCTGAGCAAGAAGTTCGAGCACAGCTGGGCCGCAGCAGACTGGGAATGCAGAGTTTGTGATCTCTTCCCCTCACCCTCCTCACCACCGATCCCTGATTAATTCAGCAAGAACCAGACCCCAATGTGCATTAGAGACATCGAAAGCTCTTTTTAACTCTGTTGGAGGCTGCTACTACCTTCTAGGGCTGGCTGTGGCCCTGGGGCAGCCATGGCACATCTTATCAGAGCCCAGGGGACAGACAACAGGGCAACCACTCTTGGGAGAGGCTGTTCACTCTGACAGGCCATGTACTAAAAATGAAACAAATTAGAGGTTTTTAAGGCTGAGGGGTACTTTTGTGAAGTATTCAGTGCTGAAATAAACTGGCATCCCAGGGTTTCCTTAGTCAGAGTAATCCTCCAGGGGCTGGAAAGCTGACTCATGGAGAGCCTGGTGCCAGTGCAACAAAGAGGAGGGACTACTGATGCAAGTGGACTTTGTTCAGTTTCTTACCAGCTTTAAGTGAAAAACACTAATAGTGACTATTCAGCCTGCTGCTGTCTGAAGCTGTCATTTGGTCATTGACCACTGCTCTGCACACTCATTTGTTCTCCTTCACTGGATAATGTGCACACAGAGCTTTTAAGGCAGCTTTTCAAGCACTTGTGCAATTGTATGGACACACAGGCTTCTGACACTTCAATGAAGATCACTGCATGTATTTCCTTTGTACTGTCAAGAGAAGAAAACAAAAGGAGTTGTAAGTGTAATTAAAACCACTTTGTGGTTTTGTTGTGTTTGAACGCCTACAGATGCTCTTCCCACACCCTCACATGCATGTTACATGATGTACCATACAGCAAACAAAGGGCAGTTTTCCCATAAGAACTAATTTCTGAACTTCAGGCAGCTGCTGCTCGGTGTTTTTGAGAGATGGCCTACACATCCTGCACTCTTAGTCACAGTAAATATATTTTCATTCTTTTCAAACTGAACTTCACCCAATGCTCCTGCAACTGCCTGCAGCCTCCTGGGGCCTGACTCCATGGCTGCAGAAATCAATGGAAGTCTTGGGTTTGGGGCCAGAGCCATCTGCGGTGACACTGGCCCTAGGTGAACCAAAGTGGTGTTGGAGGACTTAAGTTTAGCAGATCCAGATTCCTACAAGTGTCTTGTACTTCTGTGTGCCCCACGGCAAGTCTTTCAGATGGAAATTTCAAACGTGAGTGCTTGATTTAGGCAATTAATCATCCGTGGTTCAGCACCTAGACAAATATCTAATCTTCAGACAGGCAGGCATACTTTCGCTTTGGAGCACTTTCCCCAACAAACAGGGAGTAAAATCCGGTCCATTCAGACTTAGGAAAGTGAGGGAAATCATTAATATCCACTCTTGACTAGGCACAATGCAAGCATCCTAGTGCTGCTCCCCACCATCACCTTCCTTTTGACCTGCACTCCCTGGCTAGTCTTTCCGTGATAAGTCTTGTCATTATCGGAGAGCGGCTTCTGTGCCAAATTCATACAACAGCGCTTTGACAAATGAGCATCCTGTGGAATCTAACTGGGAAATGCTGAAGGAATCTCATTGTAACCTGCAAATGGTTCTCATTCAAGAGATTAAAGGCTGCCTTTTCCATCCCCTTGCTGTGCCCAGCCCCTTTTTGTCATGTGAGCTAAAAAATCTAAATATTAATTTCCTCTTTGCATGGTGTCCCTGGCATCCTGCATTAGCCTCAGCAGCTGCACAAGACCTGTGCAAAACCGAGCTGCCTCTGCTGCTGCAGCATTCATAGGCACCCAGCTTCGCTGGGCTTTGAGATTTTTTGAGTGCACTTTGATCTATGAGTTGGCATAGTTGGGTTGATGCTGGTTTTACAGTGTCCTCAGGTCTGGCCTAGACTGGAACATCTTTCTGGGGAGATGTAGGAAGTTACCACCTCCAAAGCAAACCCCAAAGAACAGGCAATATGCCCATGCTTCGGCCATTGCAAGGCAATGCCAGCTGCCTAACTCTAAACTGCCTTGGTTGGCAGCATCACTAAGGCAGGTGAGACATGCTCTCGTCACCCATCCCACCAGTTCAGAGGGTAGGAAGCAGCAGAGGACAAGAACATGACACGTGGTGACAGCAGGCCTAGCGTGAATGTGTGCCATCTCTGCTGCGTGGCGTTGTCCAACAAGACCAAGAGCTAACCTACCCAGGGAGCCGGCCACAGCCTTAGACCTCTGCCCTGTCTCTGTTCCCAGTGAAGCCTCTAGGACTCTCCCATCTCTGGAATCCATCCAGAAGGTGTTTGAGCAGCAGCTGCACCCTGGTATCCATCAGCGCTCACAAGTAAGTTGGCTGGAAGGTGGGAAAAGGAGAAGAGAGAGGCGTGGGGGTGGCTGTCGGCACAGGGGGTTCTGGCTGCACAGCCATGACCGGTGGGATTCACATGGTCCGTTACCACTTCTGTTCTCTCTAGCCTCTGGCTGGCTGCAGTGCAGAGGGCACACAGTGAGTTATATCCCCACAGTGTCACTTATCCCGTAGTCCCCTCTGCCTGCTCACCCTTCCTGCCCCAGCGGAAAGTGCAGCAAACTGCCTGAGGACTTCCATCTCCCCATGCTTCCTCAGAGGACTGCACATTTCTCTTTCCATAAACTTTGCTCCAGGATGTTTCACTGCCAAATCCTTCCTTCCCCAAGTCCACTTAAGTCCCGTGACCTTTCCCTCCCTGCCAGTAGCCCAGAAAACCAAAAGCCCAGGACTTCTGTATGTTGAGGCCTGGACCTGGTCATGGAAACCTGTCCCCCAACAGCGAACTGACTGCCTTGCATGCCCAGCTGCCTCTAACTTATGGACAAAGTTTGCAGATTTGTCCTTCCACCTTCCCATACTTCTGCATGTTCAGCCAAACTCTGAGCTCTTCCCATTACGGATCAGAGGGCAGAGGCACAAGTGCTACTCCTTACTCTGTGTGCAAGGCGCTCCTGGGGCGAGGCTGCTGCGCTTCCAGGCCATGCTCTTGTGGGTTTGGTAATTATGCATCTCTCTTTTTTTTTTTTCTTTTTCTTTTTTTTCCCCCTTCCCCTCCCTCCCTATGTTGTGGTTATCAGATGCTCGGTGAAGCTAGTCCAGTCAATATTGTATTGAAACTCAATCAGCTGATTGCTTTGCTGTCTTCCATTGAAGAAAAGGTAGAGTTTTAAAGCTATTTTATATTATTTTCTTGTCATCTTTTGCCTCTAGTTATGCTTCTTGTTCATCATCAGTTCAGTCCTCTGCTGCAATGAGATTTCTTTGCTCTGACTTCATTACTCTCAATGTAGTGCAGAATCACCAAACACAATTTGGTACAGACAAATTCTTTTACAGGTGAAAACATTGTTGATTGAAGGTCCTGACTCAACACACCGGCGCTCCCTTATCCCCCCTGTCACTTTTGAGGTAAACATACTTCTTTAACAATGCTGATCACGGTGTGGAAGGACAGTAATGCACATTTGTCGGTATCTCAGTTCCTGGGAACTTTGCTGTGCTGCCACAGAGATAACAGCTATTCCTGGATGCTGTTTAGCACCATGTAAATGCTTAAGAGATGTCTAGTGAGATTGGCATAATGACGATATGTGTCCATGAATTCAGGCAACTGTTGCATTTGTAATAAGTGACTGAAGTGTCGAAGATAGCTTATGAAAAATCTCTGGTTTCCAATAGGTGAAAGCTGACTCCCTAGGAATTTTCTCCAAAATACATCTCAAGGTTGATGTGGAAATGGGAAAACTGATTATCAAGAGAGCTAAGGATGGTCCAGAAGACAAGTTTTACACCCACAAGAAAAGTAAGATGCTTAAGTTTGCAAACGCTGGACTAGAATCTCGCTCCATTAGATCATGGGGAGGGATTCCCTTTGGCCTCACTGAGGGCAAGGTTTGGCCCAGAGTACAAATATTTCTGCTAGGTCCTGGACATTGTGCAAGGCTCCAGTCAGTCTAGCCTGCCTATCTCCAAAGTGACCTGCAGAGAGCAGGGAATCAATACTGGGGTAATTAGCTTTCACAGATCTTTTCACCACAGTGAAGCCAGTGGTAGCAGGTAGCAAGGGAGCAGGTTTTGATAGAAGGTTCCACATGGAGCTGTTTGTGATAGACCATTTTCTGCTGAAAAGCAAGTCACTAAAAAAAACCCCCAAAACATTCTGCAGGAACATACTGACTTCTGTGATGATTTTTGATGGTAAAAAGCCAGATACTCTGTTTCAGTAACATTTTTCAGTTAATTTCCCCTTGATTTTTTTTTTTTTGATGTGAGTCAATATCTCTACTGATGAGCTGTGCCAGTTTGGTCTGTGAAGGCCCAATTCAAACAACTTCCCTCTTTTCCTCTTGTGTTTCTGGACAGGCAGCTCACTGAGAGTGAGCCAAACAGGCTAGGATTTATCAGAGTAAACAGTGCCCTTGGGCTCTCTCCTACTGGAAAATCAACCTGTTGCTGGCAGTGATTGAAAAGATTAGCTTTCACTTATGGCTTTCTCCACCTGGTGTTCATAATTACTTAGCTGCTGGTTTAGATAGGGAGGAACCACCTTTACCACCAAATGAGGTCTTACCTCCTTTTTCACAGATGGGGAAGGAATACGTGTAGGCTGGTTGAGGATACAGAGATATTGCCTGCAGGAAGCCACTTCACACTGCAGGGCTTGGTATGGACGGGAGCTCCAGGCAGAATGAGTTTTGCAGCTCCTCTTCACTTCAGAATCCAAATCTATTCCTACAGGGAACAGAATTAAGCAACATTAAAATGTAGTGATGTGGGGCAAAGTGAGCCTCAGGCTTAAAAGACCACATACGTCCTGAGCCTGCAAGCAGCATCCTGTTAGTTCTGGTGGGATTCTAGTTTCAGTGACTGCAGCTCCTGACACCCAGTCTCCATTTAGTCTTGCAGCTTATCAAGTCCCAGAAGGTCCCTAACAAACTGGTGATTGTGCTGGAAACAGAAAAAGAAAAAACGCAGCGGAAGGAATATGTTTTTTCTGATTCCAAGGTACATACACAACGTTTCCCTCCTGCCAGCCTGGCACAGGTACCTGGGTGGGAGGGGTACAAGGGGCGTTCCTTGGGAGACAGATGAACTGTTGAAGGATGGTGGTTGGCTTTGCGAAAATGAAATTTCTCCTTTGTTCTGGAAGCATCCAGAAAATGAACAAGTGTTCCATGTGAAGGGAGATACTGGAGAGGGCAGCCATGCTTAGGTGCTGTCACAGAGGCAGGAGAACAGAATATCAGCAAGCAGTGAGAAGAGGCAAGGAGTCATGTGAGGGTGGCTGGAAAAAGGTTCATACAGGCAAACCAGAGGGAAGTCCAGGCTGTCTTCTGACCAGCTCGGCAATCGTTAGAGTAATGCACAAGCTAAGTACCTAATAAAGTACTACAGGAAAGACAGCATCTTCAAAGGTTTCAGGATAGTGGAGAGCTAATCAGCCCTTCAAGTGTGCTGGGAATTTCCTGGCTCAGCTAATTTCTCAAGAGGTCGTGTTGGAGGAGTTAAGCATCTTGTTAATTGTCTCTGCTCCTCCCTGTCTAGAAGAGAGAAGGGTTCTGCCAACTTCTGCAGCAGATGAAGAATAAACACTCGGAGCAACCAGAGCCTGATATGATCACCATCTTCATTGGGACCTGGAATATGGGTATGGGCTCCCTTCTGACATGGGTGTTCCTTCAGACACTTGCCAAATTGTGTGCTCACCTGCCATGATGATGAGCTCCAGACACCATGTTTGTTCTGTAGCAGATCTGTACGCCAGGGTTGTTTTCCACTGGGACAGGGAAAGAGCTGATCTCTAGGCTTATTCTTGCATGCAGTTTGACACTTCTTATAGTTCCAGTCAAAGGGCCGTAAAGTTGGCCCTGATGGGTGCTGAAGGATTCCTCCAAAGACAGGGAATTGTGGCTGACATGAAGCGAGTGCAGCAGTGTGAGCTATCCTCCACCTGGCAGAAAGGGCGGGAGCAATTCCAGTAGCTGCACATCAGCTGCCTCTGAATGACTAGGGACTGTGTGTCCAGCCTGGGAAGAGAGCTGAGCATTTGCAATATTTAGAGAAGGGGACAGGGTGTAGCTGAGGACAGTGGAGTTTGAGTTATTTTTCGCATTTTGGGAGAAAAGCCTGGTTCAAACTGCTGTAAGCTGAGCTGTCTGTGCTCAGTCATACTTAAGGGGTAAGATAAAGGCAGTGGCAGGCCAGGAGTACAGCTCCTTTACACATGGCTACCCTCAGCACGCTACTGAAACCGGGGAAGGTGGCCAGAGCAGAGTCACTCCTTCATCAGTGTGTCAGGTGGCGTTAACATCTTCATCATCTTCGAACAGTGAGCCCTGGCTGGTGTGAAACTGGTAGGGGACAGAGTGAATGTGAAGCCTGTTATTTCTGTCCCCGTGAGTTGTCTATATCCTGGGTTTGACAGAACACACTCTGACTTAGTTTGGTGTTTGATTTGTTAACAAAAGGTGCTGCACCTCCCCCAAAGAAGATCACCTCCTGGTTTCTCTCCAAGGGGCAGGGGAAGACCCGTGATGACACTGCTGACTACATTCCTCATGACATCTATGTGATTGGCACCCAGGAGGATCCCCAAGGGGAGAAAGAATGGCTGGAGACCCTGAGACAATCCCTGCAGGAAATCACCAGTATCAGCTTCAAAGTGGTGAGGGGCTATTCCAGCTATTGCACATAACTCAGAGAAAGAAACAGAGAAATAAGTGGCATTTTGCCTATACCTCCTCCCCTTCCCTCCCTTTATTATCATTGCATTTGGTTGAGGGAGAGTGAACTGAATCTGTCTGTGGACTCTGTGAGATCACAGAATCCCAGACTGGTCAGGGCTGGAAGGGCCCTCTGGAGATCACCTAGTCCAGCCCCCTGCTAAAGCAGGGTCTCCTAGAGCAGGTTGCACAGGGTCGCATCCAGGTGGGTTTGAATGTCTCCAGAGAAGGAGACTCCACAGCCTCTCTGGGCAGCCTGTGCCAATGCTCTGTCACCCTCAAGGTAAAGATCATCTTCCCCATATTCAGAAGGAACTTTTTGTGTCAGTTTGTGCCTGTTGCCCCTTGTCCTGTCTCTGGGCACCACTGAAAAGAATCTGGCCCTGTCCTCATGACACTTGCCCTTAAGAATATTTGTAGTCATTGATAAGATCCCCTCTCGGTGTTCTCTTCTCCAGGCTAAACAGCCCCAGCTCTCTCAGCCTTTCCTTATCAGGGAGATGCTCCAGTCCCCCATCATCTTTGTAGCCCTCCGCTGGACCCTTTCCAGTAGTTCCCTGTCTCTCTTAAACTGGGGAGCCCAGAACTGGACCCAGCACTGCAGATGTGGCCTCACCAGGGCAGAGCAGAGGGCAGGATCACCTCCCTCCGCCTGCTGGCCACTCTCCTAACACGCCCCAGGATCCCACTGGCCACCTTGGCTCCAAGGGCACACTGCTGGCCCATGGACAACTTCTTGATCTTCCCCTGGCGCTGGCTAGATGGGCATATTGCTATGGACAGTGACCCCCAGCACTGCCAAAGCAGGGACCCTGCCATGAAGCTCCCCTGCCTGCCAGGCTGGGAGCAAGGGGAAGATGCTGAGCACTTGAGTCAAGTGATGGTGATAGTTTGACCTTCATAGAGGAGGAGATTATAAAACTTTGAGCCAGCTGTAGCTTAGATCTCACCATAGGCTATTGCACTTTCAAAACAGGATGTAACAGCACGCAGGCACAGTCATAGAAGACTGAACTTTATTAAGACCGGGTTTGGACATTGCTGAGTTTCAGTGATAGAATCATAGAATCATTTAGGTTGGAAAAGACCTTTAAGATCATCAGGTCCAACAGTCAACCCAGCATTGCCAAGCCCACCACTAAACCATGTCCCTAAGCACTGCATCTATGCGGTTTTTTGAACACTTCAGGGATTGTCACTCCACCACCTCCCTGAGCAGCCTGTTCCAGAGCTTGACAACCCTTTCAGTGGCAAAGTTTTTCCTCATCTCCAATCTAAACCTCTCCTGGCACGGTTTAAGACCATTTCCTCTTGTCCACTTGTTCCCTGGGAGCAGAGCCTGACCCCCCCTGCCTGCAGCCCCTGTCAGGCAGCCGTAGGGAGCCATACGGGCCCCCTGAGCCTCCCCCTCCCCAGGCCGAACCCCCCCAGCTCCCTCAGCCGCCCCTCACAGCACTTGTGCTCTGGACCCTTCCCCAGCCCCGTTCCCGTCTCCGGACACGCTCCAGCCCCTCCATGTCCCTCTGGCCGTGAGGGGCCCAACCCTGAGCCCAGGAGTCAGGGGCGGCCGCACCGGTGCCGAGCGCAGGGGGACGGGCACTGCCCCGGCCCTGCTGGCCACACGGCCTGGGACACGAGCCAGGCCGCTGCTGGCCGCCTTGGCCACCTGGGCACACGGGGGGCTCCCGCCCAGCCGGCCCAGCCAGCCCCCCCAGGCCCTGTCCCGCCGGGCCCTTCCCAGCCCCCTGCCCCAGCCTGTAGTGCTGCCGGGGGCTGCTGTGCCCCACGGGCATCTTGTCTTGATGTCAAGAAAGAAATGTAAGCATATCTGGAAGGCCGCAGGACAGCAGGACTTACGATTCTCATGGTGATTGGGAAACTGTATTTTGTTCAAGCAAGGCAATCCAATGATTAACTAGAAAATGGCACTGGAAAATAGGTAGGTCCTTCCTCCCACCTTTGATTAAAATGACTGAAAGCATATCCTGAGCACGAGAAGAAAATTTGTGTAGAAATACTACAGGAGGAGTCAGGAAGGCTGCAGCTGCAGCGCAGCTCCACAGGTATGTGCAGAAATACAACCTCTAACCTTTCCATCCCTGCAGATAGCAATCCATACTCTCTGGAACATCAGGATTGTTGTACTGGCCAAGCCAGAACATGAGAACCGCATCAGCCACATCTGCACAGACAACGTGAAGACAGGCATCGCAAACACGCTGGGTGAGGAACAGACCCCATCTTGCCCAGAGGACTGAGACCTGTTCAGTCTGTGCCAGCACTGTCCCTGAAACGGAACAGCTTTTTCTCAACAGGACTCCTTTGACTACATTTATGTGACACTAGTGGTACTAAAGTTATATCCCACCAGCACTCATTATCTCTTACTCTGCCTGTAAGAGAGGGAATCTACTTGTGTCTATACTTAGCATACACATGTGTGTATATAATATATGTATATTTATTTATATTCCCAGGAAACGCCTTTGTTTCTTTGGTTTGGCTGTTGGATTGCTCTTTCTTGGGTTTCACAAGGGAATTGAACTTCTTTCCCTTCAACTACTTTTTTTTAACATTCTTAGAAAATTTTTTTCCACAATCTGTGCTGTATGTACTAATTCTTTCTGTGCTGATTAAGTCACCTTATTTCTCTTCTCCATCCTCCCCTTCACTGAAGATGTGCTAGGTGCTTTCTTATCTTTGCTAGACTCAGCCTGGAGGTGGATGGATTTTTTTGACATTTTTGGCTTATCCTTTTCCAGGTAATAAAGGAGCTGTGGGGGTGTCATTCATGTTTAATGGAACCTCCTTTGGGTTTGTTAACAGCCATTTGACTTCAGGAAGTGAAAAGAAACACAGGTAAGATACATCTTGCTCTCTCAAAAATGGTTGTTGACACAGGGTGAAATTCTCTGGGCCCTGTTTGGAAGGAAGGCCCACTAAATAGTCACACGCATGTTTTCCTGACCATAAAAAAATTGTTCAATGTCTCCTGGGAGGGCAATCTGTGCTAAAGATGCTGCTTACTGTGGTACTTTACATGAGGGACTTCTGCTATATGGCCATACCACATGGGTGCAGCAAAATTATTTCCGAGCCAAGTGTAAGTGTTGAGCTCAACACTTGTGTGACCTGTCATGCAAGCCCAGTACATGAGGAAAACAGCTCCCTGATCGACAGGGTTTTGGAGAGGTGTGGGAAGGTGTTTCCCATCCCAGAATAACGTGCTGAAGGGAACTATCTGCCTCCTCAGCATTGTAGTGCTGGGACATGGGAGCTGTGGTGTGCCCTGGGGCACAGCTGGGAAAGATCCTGCCAGGCAGAGCATGCTGTCAGGGATAGCAGGAGGGAGGGATGTAGCACAAAAGTATCTCCACGGTGGCTAATTCTCTACACCCAGCTGTGAAATGAGTTTCCATGGTCTTGGCAGGTTCTGTGCACCACAGGACTGGAAGGCAAAGATCCCGACATTGGTGGGAGATCTGTGCCCACGCTGGGAGCAGCTGGAGCAGTTGGAAGGAGTGGTTTTGAAAGCACAGACGACTTGAAATGGAGAGGTTGGCTTTGCCATCTTTCCCAGTCCAAGACCCAGAAAGCAGATGGTGTGGGATTTCTGCACAGGGTCCTTGCCACTGATGGAGTTAACTTCTGTGGAAGAGTTCCCCAGGGCCCGGAATAGCTGCCAGAATCTAGTTATGTGTTTGCTGCTGAAATCTGAAGGCAACAGTCTAATGCTGGGTTTCTAGGACATGCAGCTCAGAAAAGCACAGACCCAGGAGTCAACAAAAGTGTCTTTAGGACAGCTTTCCAGCCTTTCAATTCAGGTGGAAACAGTCTGACAGCCAACCTAGAGCAGCCTGGAGCTGCTGTAAATGCCCTCCTCACGCAGAGGCTGCTCTCCTGCCCCCCAGCCAACGCACGCCGCAAGCCGCAGCACAAGAGCTGCGCTGCATTACTAGTTGCACGAAGTAGGTTGGCTCCCCAGGAGACAGCGAGCACATTACCTGGGCCTGTCTGCTGAGGGGCAGTTGCCAGGCAGGGGTGGCAAGTTCTTGGCTTCTGATCTGCTCTTCTCTAGATGTGGAGCCAAATCGGTTCCTGCCTAGTAAAGTGGCAGTCCCTGACGGCCCAGGCGTTCAGAAATGGCATGGCAATTTAGTATGTCAGGCAGATGTTTCTTGTCTTGACAGACGCAACCAGAACTACACGAACATCCTGCGCTTCCTGACGCTGGGAGATAAGAAACTGAGTCCGTTTAACATCACTCATCGCTTTACTCATCTTTTCTGGCTGGGAGACTTGAACTACCGTGTGGAACAGCCCCCGACGGTTAGGGACCCTGCGTGAATCCCTGGAGAGGCAAAATACTGTGTTGCTGTAGAAGCGCTATCTTTTGCTAGTCTAGGGCAACGTGGCAGAAGGGCTGGCAGAAAGGGGGGAGGCAGGAGGGATCCCCATGGCACGAGTGTGACACCAGTTGGGGGAGAGTGAGGAACTCCCCTTTGCCCTCTCCCAGGATTAATGGACCCAGGAAGCCGTCTGGCACACTTTGCTGCTGCAGGCAGCATCGCTTCTCCAAACCTCCCAGCTCTGGTTCCCACTGTGAGCGAGCATCTGTCCCCGAACAGCTTGATCCAGAGATTGCCTTTCTGCTCCGTTCAGTTAGCTTTTAATGGCTCGGAACAGGCCTTCAGAAACAGGCAAGCCATAATAAATACTGGATAGGTTTCAGTAGGCGGTAGGCAACAGCAAGCCTGGTGTTGATGTGCATCTGGTTGTGTGTGTGCGTATATATGCGTGTGTAGGGGATGTGTGGGCATTTTGATGCCTGTTTTGATAGACAAATGCTCAGCCACGCAGCAAAGACTGGGGCCTGCCTTTCAGTGAAGGGAAAGATGGGGAAGTGGCAGGGGGTATGGCGCTGTGAAACAGTTGAGAAGCACTTGCTAGCTCACCAGCGAAGGGAGTATTTAGAAGAAGGTTTTGCATCATCTGCAGCTCTGCTGTTTCCCTGTTGGCAGGAAGCAGAGAATATTATCCAGAAGATCAGGCAGCAGCAGTATCCGGAGCTGCTGGCTTTCGACCAGCTTCTCATAGAGAGAAAGGACCAAAAGGTGTTTCTGCAGTTCGGTAAGATTCTGAATTTATTGGCAGGTTCCTCTCCCATTTCCAGCAACTTTCCCTGCGAGACTTTCTGGGGGCAGGGTGTACAGAGCAGTGGCTGTCTTGCCCAGGGGAGGGTTCTCAAGAGGCCAGGTAACAGAGCTATCTCTCTGTTTTAGAGGAAGAAGAGATTACTTTTGCTCCGACCTACCGTTTTGAAAGAGGTACCCGGGAGAAGTATGCTTACACCAAGCAAAAAGCTACAGGGGTAGGTGGAAACTGATTTTCCTTCAGAAGTGCGTGGCAGAGCGGGAAAAGTGAATCCTGCAGAAGAAAGTGACCTAAAAAGTCTGTGCATTTTCTGCCCCTGTAGTGTTTTGAAATGAGTCAATACAAACAAAAAGATTGGGCACAAATATATGGTGTTTGGGCAAGTGAATTTCCTGTTCTTTTGTGAACTGGTCCTTTCCCTTCTTCTTGACATCACTTCTCCTTTGGTTTGCAGATGAAGTACAATTTGCCATCCTGGTGTGATCGAGTGCTCTGGAAATCATACCCCATGGTGCACGTTGTGTGTCAGTCCTATGGTGGGTAGATAACAGATTGTAGATAGCAAAGCAATCCGTCTGAAACGGAAATGATTCAGAGCAGAATCTGTAGGATCTCCCTGCACTGCCAGGCACTCAGCATAGAGGGACCTGATGTTAAACTAGGCAGAGCGGAGCCAACTCTCCCTGCCTGTAACCTTACAAGGTTGGGAATTAATTCTGTTATTCTTTTATGTGCAGAATACCACTCAGACAGCTGCAGCTGTCCACCTTTAGGCCACGCTGTAGGATCACTTTACACCAGCTCTTTCTTGGCAACGACCACTTTTCCTGTGCAGTTACCATCAGGAGCTCCTCACTTGATGGTGACAGTAGGGCAGACCCTGTGTACACAGTCCAGTCTGCAGAGGTTGGAGCTGCAAACATCTCTCTTGCACCAAATCATATTCCAGAAGGACTGCGGTACCAAGAGCCTGTTGCCTTTCTGGCTCAGAAGCATCACAAAAGCACAGTGCGGGGAAGAGAGGAAGCCCACAGGACCTGTTTAAAAAAAAAAGACTTAGATACTAGTTCCTGAAATTTCATCAACTATATGTAGGCTCGAGCGTCTGAGTATGACATTGATGGTTTCTTGTGCATGGGATTGAGAAGAGGGCTGTAGAAGTCTCTTGGGGGATAAGGTGCACTGATCTGATGACAGAGACTACGATGAGGTCTGTGGTCAAATAAGCACCTCCAGGGAGCCTGGCACCTGCTTCTGTGCGCTGTTCTGTTCAACGGGCCAGGCTGGCAGGAACACAGTGTGCGCTTAGGGCGCCTCAGGGTCTTGCTCACTCACTGTTAATCCTGGGCCATGAGTTGTGCTGTAGCACTGAAGTAACACCAGTGCATGCTTGCGTGATTTCCTGCCATATCAGAGCTTTAATTAGCTGTGCACGTTGCAGAGGCAACCAGGAAGCCTGCAAGTGCTTTTTGTACCGGGGGAATCTAACACTGACAGTCACTTGCAAAATGATATGGTAGAGTTCTGCCCCTTAACCAAACCTTTATGTATTTTGACAAAAAAGTTACACTCCTATATAGTCACACGGGATTACGTAGAAACACTTCTGACTAGAGACGAGTTACCACAGTGACAGTTATGTTTTCTGGAAAATTACCGAATAATATTTCTATGGCAGTGATCTCACTGCAGCAGGGCAGAAACGCAGGGCAGTAACTATCCTCCCTCTCTCATCGGCAGGCTGCACCACTGACATCATGACGAGTGACCACAGTCCTGTCTTTGCCACCTTTGAAGTGGGAGTCACCTCACAGTTTGTTTCAAAGAATGGTTAGTCGCTTTGGGTGCAGGTGTGCTACCTTCACCTTTGGGTACAACATGCGGTGCTTTGTATATTGTGAAAGAAAAAGCTGCTTCTGAAAAGAGTCCACTCAAAAATGCCCTCTCTTTATCTCCTACTGAAAATGTCATTATTTTCCATTCCTCTTTCTTAGACTCCAAGTACACGGATTCTCAAGGGGAGATAGAGTTCCTGCACTGCTATGCTACTCTGAAGACCAAGTCCCAGACCAAGTTCTACATTGAGTTTCACTCTAGCTGCTTAGAAAGTATGGGTTTGCCCATCTTTATTCTTTCTGTCAGTTTCCTGCTTGTTTGGGTTAGTTCCCCTTCCTCTTGCTTTGATCTAAATAAATAAACAGCTGTGTGGATCACTTGTTCTAGGCAGAAAAGGGATGTCCTAGAGGTTTGTTGTCATTTACAAGTAATTCTGTATTGTCAGCAACGCAAGCCAAACCCCACAGCCATTTAGCTGCAGTCTGTGCTTCGACATGAAGCCATCCACAATTTCTTCCATCTTGTTCGGCAATATCATAATTCCTTTCTTGAAGAGAAACACGTGTTGTTCTTGCTGATCACACAGAAAATTGCTACTTAGCCAACATATTGATCGATTAAATTTCTAATCGTGCCTGCTGCAAAGGATCAGATATTTTCAAAATAAAGCATCTGCATTATGCTAATAAAAACAATTTAATTACCCTGGTTTAAAAAAGAATAAGTCAGAGGACCAACTTAGAAGTGAAAGATAGTGATTTGATTCTCTAAATGGGACTGTGTACCTACCAGCGCTGCAGATCTTATTCCCGGTCCCTGTGCTGCAGGGCTGAGTCTCAGCTGTTTATGTAATGCGAGCCTACATGCCCTTGCTGTGGTTTTTTTAAGCGATTCCCCATCACAGGACTGCTCCTCTAAGTGGGACAGCATGCCTTCGGTGTATGCTTCATCACATTATCGCATGTCAGAGCGCTGTGTCAAAGACAGTTCCATAAAAGATTATTTTTTGGCTGTATCAAAATTTGCATAAATTTCTATGGAAACAGTGTATTACGAATCTTAAATTAGAATTTCAAAAGTGTGCTATCTTGAGTGGCGTAGGAAGAGCTGTCATGTTCTTATCCTCCAGTCCATGTATGCGCTGAGCTTTTCAGTGCCAAGTTTAACTGTAAAATAAAACCATTTAACAATGCTCCAGTAAAATCACTTGTAAATTTACTGTGTAAACATTCACCCAAAGCTCAGACTTTAAGCTTCTTAATGCTTTTAAGACTTTTGCCCAAGCAGGAAAATAATTGTAGGCCTTTTGCAGATCTAGCATCTGAAAAGAATTTGTAGCCAAGTTCTTACTGTCTCTTCTGGTGAACAACTTTCTCATCACTTTGCAGGTTTTGTAAAGAGCCAGGAAGGAGAAAATGAGGATGGGAATGAAGGGGAGCTTGTGGTAAAGTTCACTGATGCACTTCCAAAGGTAAACTGGGACTGTGTTTCCATATCCATATGGAACAGAAGCCTTCCACTTGCATCCCATAAGCAACATTACATCTTTTCCTTATAAAAACATTATTTCCAGGAACATGCTTGTAGTCTTGTTTACACTCAAGAGACTGTAAGAATGCAGGGTGGGCTTAGCTGAACAGGGCATGTTATAAGCAGGAAAGGACTTGCCAGTTACTTTCATCCTTAATCACGAATTTTGCTGGCGCGTGATTTATGTCACTCAGGAGCGTGACTTTTTTCTCACCTTTTTAGTGAACACAACTATGCTGGTAAGTCTTTTAAGCAGGCCCAGTTTTTCAGTTTTTGCTGGAAGATCAAACATCTTAAAAAGTAACTCTGCCCTGGAGCTTCCTTGCCTGTCAGGCAAAGTTTTTTCTATTTTTTAGAAAAGCTGACCAAGTATTTTTTACCTGTGTTAAAAAGGCCATCAGTGCCCAGAAGTAGTGTTCTGTGCATCAGTGTCAGAGACAAGTCCTGTCCTTGGGATCAGAGCTGTTCTCCATTTCCTGGCACAGTGGGAGCGGGAAGAACTATCAGAGCTCCTGGATTTGGAGCAAATATGCACGTCAGTACCCTTCTGAATAGCTCAGAAGAAGAACTGCTGACTATGGAAAGATGGCCTTACACTGAGAGATTGGGGAATGCCTCTACAATAAGTGATTGTAACAACAGCCAAACAGATTTCTGGGAACAGAGCGTAATCAGAGTCCAGATCACTTCCTCCTAGAGCAATTTTCAGTCCTGCACTGCAGGAGAAAACTGCACCTCAGCCCATGAGTGTTTGATTTGTACCATTCTACCTGCTGTGCTGGGAGTGAGAGTGGGTGGGCTCTAAAAGTGTGTAGCTTTCTAGCACAGATCTCCAAACATCATCAGAGGCCAATCCTGGGGGTGACATGATACCCTCAATGGGTTTGTCCAGCTGACTTTTGCTCATTTGGGACTGAAGCACAGGGAGAACTGTGTTCGTGTAGACCACTTATTGTATTGACCCACATCAACTTGTCTTTGCAGCTGACTCCAATTATTTCAGACCCAGAATACCTACTGGATCAACACATCCTGATCAGCGTTAAGTCATCAGACAGTGATGAATCTTATGGTAAATGTATAGCTGTAAAGTTCTGGATGAGTCAAAATCTACTTAGATTTTTCCAAACCACCGAAAGAGTGGGAGAGAAGTAACTCTTACAGACTGAACATCTATGATGCTCCAACTTCTGATTTAGAACTCAATACATATAAAAATACATTGTGGCCAATATTGTGTGAGGTAATGACGATTACAGGAATATGAACTAGAAGAAACCATTTTTGTGAGCTTTACCAGCCCTAAAAGAGCAGCAGCTTAAAAATAAAGGACTTCACAGGAATTAAATCAGGAGTCTGCTCCTGTGCTGTGTATTCAGAACATACAGGTCCTGTTTCACTTGCACTTACTTGATTCATTTCTCCTGGCTATAGAAAAGTCATTGTCAGTGCTGCTTGCTTCCAAATTCTAACCAGCAGTGCTCGTCCACAGAAGGCTCTCTGCCAAAATCCCATTAACTGAAATGGCAGCCACAGGCTCATGTGTTCCTTACCAGTAATGGAAGCTCAGAACCCTGTAGTCACCTGCGGGTGTCTCCAATGCCCAAATCCTTCACACGTATGTAAAGAAGTGAAATGAATGCCCCTGCTTTCTCAAGAGATATTACACTCCTTACTGCGATCCAAAGTAGATTCTCTCCAGTAATCTCAGCCCTGTCAGCACAGTGATAATAGATGACTGACACAAGAAGATTTCAATGCTTTTTTTCTCAGTCCCAGGCTCATTGTCTCCTTGTGCTCTTCTAGGGGAAGGCTGCATTGCCCTGCGAATAGAAGCAACAGAATCCTTAGTTCCTATCCATACTGTGCTGACACACCATGGTGAGAAAACAGGGGTCTTCCAAGGTGAAATCAAGTTACAAACATCACAAGGAAAACAGAGAGAGAAACTATATGGTAAGGAACGACATCATCTCTGCGATGCTTGCCCTAGAGAATATCCATCTCAAAAGATTTCTGATAACTGTCAAAGAATTGAAAATTATCCTGGCTGTGTTTTAAGTCCCAAAGAGGCAAGATCTTTTGATGCTGAATGCAGGATGTGAGTATCCTTAGTTCTCAGGGGTATACCTGTACTCTTCCAGAAAGACACAGCAATTCAATTTGGGTTTTTCTTTTTCATCATCCAAGTAAATTCAGCAGACTGAGAGAGCCCCCTGTCTGTCACTAATACTGATTTTATTGAATGGTGATACCGTATTTCCACTTGCAGTGGTTATGTGAAGAGGTGCCAAAGCTCTCCCTGCTCCAGTCATCCTGGGGAACACCTGCAAAGAGCATGTGAGGCTCTCAGGGAGCAGCTCCTTGGCTAAAAGATCACAAACCTTGCTTATTTTCACCTTGCTACTTTTTCTCTTCCAGAGTACAAAAGCAGCCTCATGACATTTACTATTACTCTCTTGATGGTAAAATGACCCGTATGTGGCTGTTTGGCAGATCAGGACCTTTGTATTCCAAGATACACACATTTTTCCTATGTCAACAAAACACCATATGTATTAGTGGGCAGTTGAAAACACGATAGCAGCAACTGTTTAAAGCTGTCTGTCACTCTGATAGACAAAGAGAGATGCCTTAATACAAGCAGTATCACAGAAAACTTAGGCAATCAGACTCTGAAGCTGCCAAAACACACTTTTATGCCTTTTCTTTCCTTCAGACTTTGTCAAGATTGAACGTGATGAAATCGCTGGGCAGAAACCAAAGAACATCAGCAACTCGGAGCCTAGCAAAGACTGGGATCAAACTAACAGGTAAAGGGCAAAGGGGTAGGTCGGTTACAGAAAACTCGTTGGCTCAATGAACGCAAAGCTGGGCTTGCTGTGGGAGCAGTATTAATAGCCATGGTGAGCACTGGGAAGCTGCTCTTGTGGCTCTCTGGTCGGGGTTGGTCAGTGCTTCTGTGCGCAGTTTCAAAAGCTGAGAAGCATTACTCAGACTGGGTCTCCGCACCCCACTTAAAAAGGGCCCCTTTCTTTCCAACAGAAAGTCAAAATCTACTCATCTGGTGGCTAAAGAGGCAGCAGCCATTGCTCGCTACTGGGGGAGTGCTTCCTCGTCTCCAGACAACCCAGGAAAGGAGGATATGTTACGGTAATCTTGCTGCTTTCCCTGTGCCCGCTTGGGGTGGGGACCCATGCTCAAACCGCCTGCCTTATCCTTCCCCAGTCGTAGGGTGCTGTGGGTGAGGCTGTCCTCTCACTCCTGTTGCACAAGGGCATTTCTTTGCAGGCCTTCTGCCTGCTAGTCTACATGGGTACACCTCAAAAGGCCAAATGGCTCTCCTGTTGTTCCAGCAGCTTATTCCCATGGGGCACAATGCTGCCCAGAGCTGGAATTTGCCTCTTGCCTGGAACCATTCTGCTGCAGCTTCCAGCTGAACTGCTGGGCCTAGAAACCTATAGAAGCCCTTATATGTGGCTGCAGAGGCTGGGTGGTCTCTGCAACCTGGAAATGGAAGCATCTGTCATAGCTAGAGGAACTATTTGGGGTTGGGGGAGGTGGCCTTGGCCCAGCTGCTTCCTCTCCAGTGACCCAGGGGTGGGAGGCACTAATGGGACTCCCACGTATTCTCTGATTCTGAAGCAAACAGTCACAAAAAAAAAAAAAAAAAAAAAAAAAAAAAGTAGGTGGTATTTAATCTAAGCAGTCAGCGGGCACTAACTCCTTTGTAGCTGGCAGGGAGACAAAAAAATAAAAGTATTTTTGCATGCATCTTCCCAACAATATTTCTTCTCTTCAGCAGCTCCACTCCCACAGACATCAGCAACCCCAACTACCTGGGGATGGCTGCTTTCTCTCAGCAACCCTCTGCAGCCAGCCAGCTTAAGCAGATACCGTCACCAGACCAGCCACCTTCTCCCTGGAGCTATGAGCAGCAGCCCAAAGAGGCTACGTCCATAATGGGACAGAGTCAGTCATCCTACACGTCACCCTCCTTGTCGCCTCTATCTCCAAAAACATCCCTCCAGCCTACAGTAAACAGAAGCATTTGTAGTCGGAGTCAAGAGTACCTGTGAGTCTTTGAGTTTTGCACTGGGACTTGTCCCCTCTCTCCTGTCGTCCCCTCTCTCCTGTCGTTCTGCACAGTCACTGTTTCATTATCTATGCAGAGTTCAAGGTGCAGCATATTCTTTCAATCTTTTATATGTAGAATTAGAAGAAGACAAGCGAAGGTCACAAGGGCAGATACCACACACTTAAAGAAAACTAGTGTAGTAGTTCCTCTGACTTTTGTGAAAGGAAAGCCAAAAATATATGTGTAAGTTTAATTCTGCCAAGAGAGGAGAAGACTACAGAGTTGACTGTAGAAACAAATAAGAAAAGGGAAGAGTGTGACATAGATCTTTCCGCTGGATGGGAAGGAGAGCTCCTTCACATGTCATATGTGAAGTACTTTAGCTGAAATTCTGCTTAGAGTGCTATACAAATTTCCAGCTTGCTAAACAAATTAACATCTATGTGCTGCATCTATCACAAGCCTTAATGCAGAATTTCCATCCAGCAATTGAAAATACCCCACCTTAGTAAAGCGATGAAGCTACTCTACCTTAGCACGTGTACGCCATCAATGTCCTCATTCCAGACCTCTTCTTGACAGTGACAGCTGCTTTCTGAGCCTGGGCTAGAGTTCACTGGTAGATGGATGTCTCTCTCTATAAGCCAGAAGTTGCAGAAGTCAGAGCTGCAAGCGCTGCCTCAATCTGTTATGTACCTGACAACACTTCATCATGCTCTCAGCTCTTTGCTCCTGCATGTACTGACTTCCAGAATGTAACTCGAAGCAAGGAAGGAACACAACTCCTTTGAATACACCCAAAGAACACGTGCCACTCTCCCTCGTGCCACTCTGATCAGTGATATTGTGGCTGATCTTTCAAGCATTGTGGTGGTTCTCCAGGTGAAAGCCTTGCCAGCCAGGTCGAGTCATACACAACCCACAAAACCTCCCTTGTCCCATTGTACAACTGTGCTGTCACTCCAGTCTGAGCCTCAATTCAAAGGGCTCAGCTGTGAACCTACAATGTCTCACCCTACGTTATATAGCTATTACTTATATATTGTGCATTTGGGTGCACTAAAGAGTTCTATCCTTTCCTTAGGGATACCGTGTAGCACTGGTAGCAAGTGACTGACCTAGCTGTAAAACGCTACAGTATGATGTGAGCTCTTACGTTAACTGTCCAGCCAGCCATCTCAATCGTCTCTTCAGATCTGAAGATTCTTATTAATATTTAAATTCAGATTTATGTGTGTCGCAGAGCCATCAAAGCACTTGGCACATTTTGGCTCAGTAGCTTACCTCTGTTTAAAGAAAAGCCAAGAACTGCTTTGACAAGACTGTAGTCCAGCAGGGAGTTTATACAGTACCATGCATATCTGTTCCCTGCTGTCATGTTAATAATGATTAAACAAAGTAAAAACAACACACAATTCTGTTCCCCCCCCCCGAGTTTCATTGTTATCCTGTTACCCCTTTGCACAATCAGTTTAATTTTTATCATGCTCATTTCCTATTCATTTTTTCTTTAAATCAGTGTCTCTTCCCTGCTCTTTACAAGTCTCCTTTTTATGCTGCTTTGATGACTGTAGGCCGCCTGAATTGGGGAAAACTACAGCAGAGCCTTTGCTTCAGGAGGAGGGACAGCAGAAGCCGGAGATGTTTGAGAACCCACTGTACGGCTCTATGGGCTCGAAGGGCAAGGTGGCATCAAAGAAAGAGCAGGACTACCCCAAGGCCTTGCGAAAAGAGCAGCTGCCGCCGCCACTACTTGATCAGAGCTGTCATCTCACAAAGTCACAGGAGCCCGAGAGCAGCAAGACCTCCGGCAAACAACCATCACCACCTTTCCTGGTCCCCACACAGCGATTTCGGTCCTATACCTGCTCCGGCCAAACTGAAGAAAAGAATACAGGTGAAAAGACTCAAGCCAAACCAAAGATGACTACATTGTCAGAAAACTCAGCACCGCTCAAAAAACTAGTCAAGCCACTGAGGTCTGAAGTCAGCCCAAGCATCCAGGGACAGCAGAACAAGCCGCCCCTTCCCTCGAAGAGCCGGGCAGTGCTGGACATGCAGAACCCCAAGGGCCGAGACTATCGGGACAGTTCAGAGCTGCCACACGCCGCGAAGCATCGGACGGAAGAGGGACCAGTTGGCAGGACAACTACACCGGTGCGTTACTTGTGGGAATAAGGCAGGGTAGAAGTGTTTAATAACAGAAGAACACTGCTAGAGTAGTACTGGCTTAATCACCGCACCCTCACTCTATTTCCTTCCTAACCGAGCTTTTTGGGGCTGGTGGTTTTTTTGTTGTGGGTTGTTTGTTTTTTTCCCCAGAATGTCATGAGCTGGATGAGGAATAGGGGAGGTCTTAGTAAATGAGTCTGGGAGAAAAACAGAGCCCACTTGAGTAAGCTGTAGGATTATTTTTTTTCCCGTCTTCATCAAAACTTTTAGAATTGACGATAGACAAGCTGATGTCTTCTCTTGTCTCTACAGTGAAAGCAAGACGGCAGATGGCACCCTAGGAGGAATCCTGATGAGAAGAAAGATGGCAATTACTGCTTTGTTCACACTGATGTCCTCTGGTCTGGTTCTAAAAAGACTGGGTTTTTTTATTTTTGAGGGTGTATCCCTCTCTATGATTTTGGAAATGTTCTATCTGAGAAGTTTATCCTATGTTGCTCAGACCAAGAGGAGCCAGGACCACAATACCAAATGCAGGTTAGGCTTTTGTAGTGTCACTTTGGTACTTCTAGTAAAAGGCAGGTGGTTAAGTACATGTATTAGTAAATGTTTTGAAAAAGAGGAAGGTACGGTATAAGGACTAGAAGATGCAAGGGGTGTGTTTAAAGAACCCCCTTTCTACAGAAGCAAAATTTTTATTTTGTGTTACAGAATTCCTTTTAAAGAGTGATACGTAAAAGAAAGCATTTAGAAAGCGGTACAGCTCCAAAAGCATGTCCTATCCATGTAGCGAGGAGCTAGGGGAGGGTGGGAAAAGAGTTTGAATAGCAGATACTGATGAATGTCACAGACTGTCAATGGAGCCAGCTTTGCCTCCGTGTGAGCTCCTAGGCTGCATATATGCATTATTCATGCAGAGTGAGGGCTGGCCCTTGGCACTGGAGCTCTTTTTCTGTCTAGCAGGTAGTGCTTTTGTACCCCTAAACAAAGGGAAGTATCAGAACTACATGCAGAAATGGGAGAATAGGCAGGGTCCATAGGCAGCCGAGGAGTCCAGCTGCCTGAAGGGACAGAGAGCAGCCACTCCAGCCTGTCTCACAGCAAGCACTCTGGTTTTGAAGGACACTGGCTGGCTGGTTTTGTAGCATTCTTAATAGATTAATGCTGACCTTACTGTACACTTTTGTTTATTGACCGAGAAAAAATAATGTTAACATACTTGTAATTTCTGTTGTATTCATGTTAAGTATTAATGCCGTGGTTATAATTAGGCTATGCCTGTTTGTCACTTAATCGTTGCTCTTGTTTCCATGTTGATTACTTAAAAATAAAATAGTCACCTTTCTGATCATTCTTTATTGAAAATTCAGAACTGCCTGAAACATGACTCAGCCTTAGCTGGGTGCTACGCCAGCTTGCTCAGTGACAGTAATCCCTGCCCAGAAGAAACATCAAAGGCACTAAGGAGTGCAGGGAAGATACAGCAATGCCACTGCGATATTGTGACTGAGGACGCGTTTGTCTGCGTACACAGACCCTTCATGGATACAGCTGGTTTAAAAATTCTAGCACCTGTTAGCAAGCACAGTTACCAACTGTGTGATTACAGAAAATGCGCAGTAATTTTATGGAGCAGAAGAGGCCAAGTGTAGGCTTGTGAGAATGGGAGGAAGAGGACAATCTGTAAGGCAGAAATCTTTTTAAAAGAGAGGTTTTTCTGCCATGCACGTTGGAGTTTCAAGGCATCATTACTGAAGCACCTGGCTCTCTCACCTACAAGTCAGCAAGACAGGCTTTGGGCTTACATTCCTCTTGCTTTATTCATCAGAATCCTCTCTGTGTAATCCCCATAATTCAATAGCTGTGGTATTTCCCTGGCCCTGGGGAGCATTTAACTTTTCCAGATCGCAGAAGAACTCAGAAGGCCACCGAACAAAACCTTCCCGGAGCAGGTGAGCTTTATGTCCAATATGGAGAGTTAGATCAGTTTCTACTCATTCCGTGACATATTCTTGTATGTTTGGAGATGGAAAACACGGCAGGGTTTCTACAAAATAGTTTTTGCCTTCCCAACAATGAGACAGGCTCAGATTTTCTGTGTTTATCCACTGACTTCCTAAGCTGCAGAAAAGAAAGTGTATTCCCCAAAGTTTGCAAAATAAAAGCTTGATATAAAGCAAGGACAGCTTCTTGCAAAAATATTCTCCTAAGGAGGAATACTGCTTAAGCTTTGCACAGATTTGCAGATGAGTAGAGTTTGAGAACACTGGACCTACTAAGGCGTAATATAACATCCAGGTACTTGATTTGGCCTGTCCTTTAGAAAGGCATATTGCTGGGGGAGCAGCTCTCTGCCAAGTTTCCAGCAGAAATAAAATACATTACTATTCCCATGCTAAAAATGCATTACTTACCCAGCTTGAGAGTGGCTCCAAAGAGAGTCTGAGTTACTGTCTATGACAGGAATGACAGCAAATGCCACCACACTTTTTGCAAGTGGAAAATATGCATAACAAGGCTCTGTAAAGAGCTTTCCGAGGCCTCTGCAGAAGAGAGAGTTCTAAGGTGATCAGCTTAGAGATAGAGTGAGAGATGGGCTGGTGCAAAATAACTAGTGGGACACTGCATAATACGTGTCTTTATGGTAAGGCTAGCTGTATCTTGAGATGGTAGAGTTGATGATAACGCCAACTGTGGGAAATTGCCAGACCTGAATATTAGAAAAATTAATTTAACAAATCAGTCTTGTGCTTATGTTTGTTTTGGTTTGGTTTTACTTTATGACATAAAGCCTTTAAGATGGTATCTACTGGTTTTACTGACCATGTCCTGAACCAGATGAAACCGGGCCTGAACACAAGTTTCTTCTTTCTCTCATGTTCCTGGGCCTATGGTGCTCTTGCCAAACCAGGCACATTTTTCTGCAGTCTTGTCCCATTAAGTTGGTATAAGCAGTATGACTAGAAGACATAAAGTGAAGAGTATGAATTGTCCAAAAATGTACTGATTTCCCCCAGATGTAGTACCTATCCATAACTTTCCAGCATCCTTTAAGTTCTTAAAATAGCTGCAGTCTTAGTGTACTTATTTCCATGGAGACTCAGCTGTCAAAAATGCTTTAAGGTCCCAGCTACAGGATGTGATGTTGTAGAACACAGTAACTTTTTAAAATCCCATTTCCTGCCTGCACATGATGCATCTAATGCAAGCTTACTTGTCCCCTCAACTGTAAAACTATCACAGGCTGCTGTTAAAGCTTTTCCTAAAATGTTGTACTGGGCTACATATTTCCTTCCTGGTAAAGTAGGTCTTACAGAAAACAACTCGAGGAGGAGGAAAAATAGAAGGAAAAAACAAATTAAGATGAGTTAGTGACTCCAAAATAGCGAGGGGATAATTTCAAGGTTGTTAGAAATGATGTTGCTTAGGCCTCTATACTGCTGGGGCCAAGCACTTTTTATTTCTACACAGTTTAAAACTACTCATTTAGTCACTATCCCCCACATTTGTTTTTAAAATGAAAGTTTTTTTAAAATGTTTACCACGTTTTTCTGTTGTCCTTGTGAGAGTACAGTTAAATTAGTTCATGCGATTGAAGAGATGTACTGTCCAAAACAGAGCTGAGTCCCCCTCACCCTCTAACAATCTAACTTTTAGAACATCTTGAAGGCTCAGGTATTTGGGTATGATTAAACTGCGGGTGTCAGGACTAGCTAACTGACCAAGGTGACCCACAGCAATTCCCAGACATCTCCTAACCAATGCCCCCAGACCGCAACAGATTGGTGGGAAATGCAAATATCCAAATATTTATTTTTTATTTCCCTAACGTCTGCCTGAGAGAAATCCATGCTTTCCCCTCTAGGACATTTGTTAAAGATACTCCAATACCTACCCTCATCTGTTATATTCCTTAATGCTAACATAAATCAGAGATGCACGGGTGGACTGTGCATTAGGAAAGTTTAGGTGATGGTGAAGGCTTCTCCTGATCTGCGGTAACAACCAACAGTTTGGTGCCACGGCACATGTCATAGAATCACAGAATTGTTTAGGTTGGAAAAGACCTATAAAATCACCAAGTCCAACCGTTAACCCAGCACTGCCGACTCCACCACTAAAACCATGTCCTAAGTGCCACTTCTACATGTCTTTTCGTCAGCTGCACCTGCGTGGTGCTTGTTTTGTTGAGGCTGAAGTATTTAATGGAGTCGATGACTTTCCTTATTTTCTGTGCCCAGCTGAAGCAAGAGTCCAGTTCTGCTGGAACGGTCTCACACAGCTGCTCACATCTGCTGGAACGGTCTCACACAGCTGCTCACATCTGCTGGAACGGTCTCACATAGCTGCTCACATCTGCTGGAACGGTCTCACACAGCTGCTCACATCTGCTGGAACGGTCTCACATAGCTGCTCACATCTGCTACTGAAGAGATGCTGCAGTCACCAGTGCATTCCTGCAACAAGGGGGCTTATTATCCAAGTGCTACAGAATCTAAATAGTCATTTCAACATGCTAAATTTCCCCAGTGCAGAAAAGGTGTTAGCTGTAGAGGTACAAGATGTTCTTTTTAGACATATAAGCAAACATCAGGTTATTATTCCTGCAAATATGAAAAAGATCTCCTTTCCAATTCCACAGTGTGCGCATGCTGGCGTTTCAAATGTGGCTCTTAATAAGAAGTATTTTAGGATTGCATTTGTGTTAAAACTTCTAAAGTCTCTCAGAAATTCTTTCACATTGAATCCCAGGTTGACAGAAAAGATTTCCTTGTACCTACTGTAATTTACTATATTTTTTCTCATGCATAATGAGGTAATTATTTATCTTATGCATCACCAAATTTCCCTGGATTTCTGTTCTCAATTCATTACCATTATCCTGTTTTATTAATTTTATTTACAGATCACCTTTGTGCTAGCTCCCACGTCAGCTAAACAAAAGGTACATTAGACATGCAGAACCATCCACTGGTTCACAATGTCCTGTGTATGAATCCAGTCTTTATTGCAGCCACGGTTTATTTTTGTTACAATTCTGCTTTCTTTGGTTTCTTTTCGAGATGAATAAAAGGTTTTGCCCAAAAGGACTCAATTGCTGCAAACACATGGTAAGGCTTCAATGTATCCTTGTAGATCAAAAATAACTGACATTCTGTAGCATTCAGAGAACTGTAATCAAAACTGTATTCTCAAAAACCAAGTATTGCAGGAGAATTCGCAAAGACAAGCCATGATCCTTAGCTGAGATCTGGGGGCCGGACTGGACAATCCCTAGAGGCCCATCCAGCCTCAACTATTTTTTTGTGCTTCTGTGATTATATTTAAATGAAATTCTGTGCCAGGGATGGTAATCTGCTACACGTTATGGTTATTATTAATACTTTATGCCATTTTTTTCCCAAGGTCTGGTCTAGATTACATACAGAATAAATTAATCTCTCATAAAGCATTAGATTATATCATAACTAATAGAGATAAAGATGGCACACAACAGGGTAGTAAATGTTGGGCTCAGGAAAGAATGAATGAATAGGAATGGATGAAGGTGATGGGGTCCAGCAACAAGCTGAAAGGTTGCAGAAAAGCAACCAACAAAGCAGAGACTTTGTGGAACGAGAGAGAATCCAGCAGCAGGGTGGTGGGTAAAAGCTGTCTCCAATAGAAACAGGTCGACCCAAAAAAGGGAAGAAGGAAAGACAGCAAAGAAACTGAGAAAGAAACAAGAGACCTTTGCCACAGAAAGGATGAAGGGTTAGCACTGAAATTATGTCTGCTCCATACTTTGCAGCAATTTGCATCTTCACAATTATAGCTTGTAAGCACAAAGAGAACGACCAGATGTGGGAAATGTTCCCTCTTTTCAAATGTAAACTCGAAGATCCAAAACAAAACCTAATTTGAAAATGGAACTTTGAATTTAACTTAGCCTTTGGGAAGAACACTGGTGATCAGCATCTTCCCAGAAAATTAACATTTCCAGTTGTAAGTCAGAAAGCATTAAAGGAAGCAAGTGAATCCGAGCACCAAGCTTCAGTCCAACCGTGCAGTGTGTCTAAAGGGAAACATCATATCAGAAACTCTTCTGCTCACCTTTCAGCAATGATCTGTTCTATCACTTGAGTGTCAATCACAACAGGGCCATCTCAGCACAGAAGGCTGGAAGGGACCCTGAAGAGACCTGTGCAATCCATTCACCATACCAGCAAAGGGTAAAATTCTTCACAGAGGAATGTTTTTAACTGGCCTGAAACATGGGAGTTTCTCATCTTCCTCGGGCAGTCTCTTTCAGAGTGTCATTAGCCTTACCAGCCCTTCCCCATCTCTCGAGGGCATTTTTTGGTGGGCTTTAAACCCTTTAAGTCTACTTTTGTCCCTTGTGAACAAGCAGATCAGGTTATTGTCTGAATTTTCAGACACGCCATGTTGACACACTACTCATGCTTCCCGTCAGCCGCCTTCTCTTTAAACAATCCCAATTGCCCAAATCTTTCCTCTGGGTCAATTCTTCTATACATTTTGGTCATTCCTACCAAAGGCTACTTCAACGCTCTCCACTTTTCCTGAAACGTGCTGACTAAAGCTGGACACGCCTCCACCAGGAGCCTTGCTCCTGCTGACTAGAGGGGAAGGATCATTTCACATCTCTTGCTGTCAACAGCTCTGTGTATCTCTGAGATAAAGTTTGCTTTTTCTGTGCTAGTATGCTGCCGGTGACGCGTGTTCAGCTGGTGATCCCATACAAACCCTAGGTCCTCTCCTACAGATCCTTCTGCATTTGCATGCTTAGTTCCTCCTGCCTGAGGTAGTACCTTGCATTTATCACTGCTGAACAGCATCCTGTTTGTCAAGAGAATTTTGAACTGGGAACCTGCTCCCCAGCATACTTGTGGTCTTCAGCCTGCATCATCTGCACGGGAAACTGCAGCTACCGCAGGTGTTAAGAGCGGAGCTTGCCATCAGAAGCAGGAATGGATTCAGAAGCACAACAGAGATGTCACAAAATGGACAACACCTTCCAGCAGTGCCAAAGTTACACAGAGGGCAGGCACAAAGACTCTGAGTGAAATCCTTTTCAAACATGGGCTGTAGCATATGGCTTTTCTCTTTAGTGGCACTTTCTGGCTGACAATACGATGTTGGATTACATTTAGACATTGTTTCTTCTCCATCTCCCTGTTCATTTGTAAGTAATTAAATACAAACTGTTATAACCTGGAGGTAAGGTTATACCTCCAGAAGGACACTATGCCCCAAATGGTGGAGGGTTTAACCTCACAGCTGGAATGAACGGACTGCATTAGCCTGTGGACTGGTGAAGATGTGGCATGGCCCCACATATAGGCACACCCGGCTGCAGAAAGAAGTTGTCCCAGCATTTTTAATTTTCATCCAGGAGTCTGTGACCAGTACAGTGCACATCGGACTGTTCTGCCTGGCTCCACTATGAACCTCCCTGACAGGCACTTAATGTCTGGCCCATCACTTGGTAAAGAACCGGCCCTTATGGCAATTAGATCAATAAAATACTTTTATATTAGCCTTTTTCTGCATATTTGTGCCATCTTGGATGCTTGGTGCAAGGATCTCTTCCTTTGCAGCTGCTAATATCTGAAATTGCCTCCCTGTGTTTCCCTCTACTTGTATCCACTGAAGAGGCTTTTTACTCCTTTGCCTTTTTCCCCCCTGCACAACTACCAAACCCACAGTACGCTTCCTACGGGAAACAAAGTTTCAGCCTTTATGGATGCAGAGTAGAACATACCCTTGTTGGAAGTACAGGTTTTACTTTTTCACTGCAGAATGAGTTTTCCAAAAATCATGAGATTTGCTAGTAGTCTTAATTTTTTTATTCCTGAATTAGGCTGTTGAACAAATTGGCAAATTTTAATGATGGTGATAGCAGAAAGAAACTTCAAGCAGAGAAAGAAGCCATTTTCAGTCTGAACAAGCTATTTTATCACATTTGTTCTTGTAACTCTTGTTGATATAAAAGGAGGACAAGATGACAGATGATGACATAGAGCAGGCATGTGCTATTGGAAAGACTGGCAGAAGCTTAAGCTGAATTTAAGAAGAACGAGGAACTTTGGAGTGGAAAAAGCATTGTTAGCAGGTATTGTAAAAAAAAAATCAGGATGTCCTGCACACTACAGAAATCACAGATAACAGAAAGGTCGATATCTTTAACATAGCGTGATTTTTCTAAGATTCAGACATATACAGATGACAATTAATTGAACAGTCTAGCAGTTATTGTAAATAGTAAAACATACTGTTTCCAGTAATGTAACTAATGCTTGAAGACACACTTTTTTCTTTTTTTGTTTTCCATGTAATTCCTGCTCACATCAATTCTTTTTCCTGTCCTGCTGAAATAAATAGTGGACAATTATTTTCTCTCTGGGTTTTAGTGAAAAAAAGCCTACTCTCAAAGATGTGCTGAAGCATTTTTGTTGGAGAGGCTGAAAGAAAGCAGGTGGTTGGCAATTCAAATGTAGTGAGAGACTTTGGGGCTGATGATATATTAAGGCCAAGGTAAAAGCCTCAGGAGAGGAGTAACTGAGTCTTGTCCCTTTTTGTCATGCTTCATGTTTGGTTTCCTCTTTCTCTGCAGAGTATTAAATGTAGAGAAGAAGATTTAAAAGGATAAACTTCTCCCAGCACTGCCCTTCAGGAGCTCAGTAACTACATCTGTAGAATTAGGACTTAAGATTATTACAAGCAATTTTATGGTTTTAAACATCTAATTTGATTGCATGATGTATAAGCAGAAAGAAGTAGGCTGTGTGCTTACACCTGGCCAAATTAGTTCTGTAGAGAACATGCATAACCTTGCATATTGTGTACTTAGTAAGACAGAGCTCTGCATGAACTATTATTAGTTAGCCAGTTAGAACTATTATTAACTTAGCCAGCAGCACGCTCTCCTCCAGTGTAATCTAGTGAATCTTTAAACTGAAAGAGGGTAGATTTAGAGGTCAGGAAGAAATTCTTTACTGTGAGGGCGGCGAGGTGCTGGCCCAGGCTGCCCAGAGCAGCTGTGGGTGCCCCATCCCTGGCAGTGCCCAAGGCCAGGCTGGACGGGGCTGGGAGCAGCCTGGGCTGGGGGGGGGTGTCCCAGCCCATGGCAGGGGGGCTGGGAATGGATGATCTTCAAGGTCTCTTCCAACCCAAACCATTCCACAGTTCTATGAATCATCTATTTTATTCTGTTACAATGTAATAAATGCAACTTCATCCATTTACTCAAGAAAACCCCCAAACCATTTAGGTAGTCCAAGACAAAAAACTTTATGAACCCTGCCCAGTTTCAAATTCAGTTACAATAATAACAATAATCACATTACTTAAGAAGTTAAGCAGTTAAAAGTAAAGTAATGAAGCAAGCCATTATGGATTTTTACATTTGCCAGAGAATGCATGGTTTCTTAGTGACTCTGGACAGGATGTCCCAGTGCTGTGAGGGCTGTCCTCTAGTTTATCCTAGAATCTTGTGATTCTACTTTATCCTAAAATCATAGAATCATTTAGGTTGGAAAAGACCTTTAAGATCATCAGGTCCAACAGTCAACCCAGCATTGCCAAGCCCACCACTAAACCATGTCCCTAAGCACTGCATCCATGCGGTTTTTTGAACACTTCAGGGATTGTCACTCCACCACCTCCCTGAGCAGCCTGTTCCAGAGCTTGACAACCCTTTCAGTGGCAAAGTTTTTCCTAATCCCTAATCTAAACCTCTCCTGGCACATCTTAAGACCGTTTCTTCTTGTCCACTTGTTCTCTGGGAGCAGAGCCCAAACCCCCCCCCACCTGCAGCCCCTGTCAGGCAGCCGTAGGGAGCCATACGGGCCCCCTGAGCCTCCCCCTCCCCAGGCCGAACCCCCCCAGCTCCCTCAGCCGCCCCTCACAGCACTTGTGCTCTGGACCCTTCCCCAGCCCCGTTCCCGTCTCCGGACACGCTCCAGCCCCTCCATGTCCCTCTGGCCCTGAGGGGCCCAACCCTGAGCCCAGGAGTCAGGGGCGGCTGCACCGGTGCCGAGCGCAGGGGGACGGGCACTGCCCCGGCCCTGCTGGCCACACGGCCTGGGACACGAGCCAGGCCGCTGCTGGCCGCCTTGGCCACCTGGGCACACGGGGGGCTCCCGCCCAGCCGGCCCAGCCAGCCCCCCCAGGCCCTGTCCCGCCGGGCCCTTCCCAGCCCCCTGCCCCAGCCTGTAGTGCTGCCGGGGGCTGCTGTGCCCCACGGGCAGGGCCCGGCGCTGAGCCCTGCCGACCCTCACCCGCTGGCCTCGACCCATCAGTCCAGCCAGTTATGCTATGTTGCAAATAATTTTTCAAATTCGATCTAAAAAACCCCAAATCGCACTTCATTTCACTGCCACGCTCCTGGAGCTGCTGCATAAGTCTGCAAAGCTTCACAGCTGATGCTCTGCATGCCCTGTGGTGACTGGAGGTTGTCTTTTAATGGAGATCTGGGCAAAAGACTACAAAGACCACCCAACAAACGGTGTTGCAGGTCTCTTTTTTTTGGTGATGTGGGACATAGCCCTCCTGCTAGCTGTACATCTTTTAGCAACTATTTAATGTTCATTCACAGTAATGATCTTGCTTTAAAAATAACAAGGCAAAGGCACGAACACCAGGGAAGCTCATTGCTGTAAGATGGCACGTGCCCTCGGCACCATGCATGCACCACTTAGCTCACCAGAGCCCCATCAAAGTGTCACGTACTTCTTGGCTCTGCCAGGTGACATACTAGCAAAAGCTTTTGTTATTCTTTTAGGGAAGCTATTGACATATGAGTCACGCTTTCCGAAACAGCGTCCTTTCATCCCTTCTCTTAAAAATTAGAAATACCAGGAGATCCTAGTGAACCCACGGCACTTTCTGCATTACAATCGGTGGAAAAGATAAGCTGTATTAATTGTATCAACTTCTTTGAATCTACTTGAATTCCCAGGCTCATCCTGCTAATGCACAGGGAAGGAAGGGAAGTTATGCAGGCTTCAACGAGAAAGCCAGGATTTTTTCCTGACAGATGACCTCGGTTATGGCCACACTTTTGAGGCCTTCGTCCCTCTGGTTCACTCCTGTCCCCTGCCCAAAGCCCCCCGGCCCCGGGGCGGGCGGGGGCTGTCGGCGCCTCCACAGAGCAGGCGCTACCGCCCGCCGGGGAAGCAGGAGCGGGGCAGCCCCAGGCGCCAGCGGGACACCGGTGTCCCCTCGCTAACCGCGGCTGGCCGCTGCTGGTTCGGCCGGCACCGTGCTACCCCTGGGACAGCGTAGCGGCCGCTTCTAACAGCAGGCAGCAGAGGATACGCGCATGCCCCTCGAAGGGGTGGGTAGAGCCCTCCTAAGATGGCGGCACGGGCGGGATGGCGGAGCTCGCCGCTCTCAAGATGGCAGAAGCGCTTCCGGGAGGGGACACCAAATGGCGCCGCGCGAGGCCCCCTCTCCCCGGGGGGCTGCCCGCCCGCCCGGCCGACGGCGGAGGCCGACACCCCGCTTGCAGTGCGCGCTCGGCGCGGCGCTGCCCGGCGCGGCAGTAGGGGCGGCAAGGCGAGCGGCGCTGGCGCCTGGGCGGGAGGGCGGCGCCAGGCAGAGGCAGGGCAGCCGCTGTCGCCATCGTGGCGCGCCGCGGAGGGGCAAGGGCCCCTGACAGAGCGCGGCCGCAGCGCCATGGCGGGCGTGGGGCGGCGGCTGTGGGCCGCGCCGGCCGAGCCCCGGCTCTGAGAGGGCGCTCCTCGCCGCCGCGCTCGCCGGGCCGCGGCCTCCCGGCGCTCCCGGCCGCCTCCCCCGCCCCTCGGCCGCCCCTCGCAGGCTGCGGCCCGGGCGGCGCTCGCCTCCGCTGCCCCTTGTCGCCGCGCCGCGGAGATGGCGTCGGGGCTGCGCGCCGCCGGCTTCCCCCCCTGGAAGCGGCATATCGCGGCGGAGCTGCGGCGGCGGGACCGGCTGCAGCGGCAGGCCTTCGAGGAGATCATCGGGCAGTGTAAGTGGGCCGCGGCGGCGCGGCTCCCCTGGCGGGGCCGAGGCCCAGAGGCGCTTTTTCTCCCCGCTCCTCCTCGGAAAGTGGGGGAAACGCGGTGGTAAAGGCCCCCCGGGGCTTCGCTGTGTCGGTTTCAGAAGACTGGCTGGGAAATGATTGTTAAAACTGAGAAAAACTGGGCTTTCTGCGTTACTGAAGAAAATAAGTAGTTGTTTCAGTTCCCTCACGAGCTAAACCGAGTTAGTGCTGTGGATAGTGACTGAATGTCTAAATTGTCTGTGCAGTTCCGCTCTGATGTTGGTGGACTTGAGAATAACGGTGCTATTGAAGGTGCTTGTGATCTGTTGTAAAATTTGGCGCGATTCAGGGTCTCTCCAGCGCTTGCTTCTCCTTCCTCAGCTGTGAGGGGGTGGGTGGCAGCGAGGGCCACCCACAGCTGCTGGGTGGCCCCGGTGCTGTGTGACCTGGGGGGGAAAAGAGCAAACCTGGTGAGGAGTGTGGGGTATGGCCACTTCTCTGGTAGGCCTGTTTTCCATTGCTATCACCTAAGGGGCCATAAAGAGTTTGAACCTTGAACTCCTTCTGTTTTAGCAGATAGCAGTGCACTTGAGCGGTTTCGCTATTAAACTTTCATAAGAGCAGTTCCACACACAGCATCTGGATTAATGAGGGATTCCTGGGGTGGCAGCGGAATGTTGCCTTAGCCTGCTGACATCAGAGAAGTGCACGTTCATGTGGTGGAGGCTTAAGTAATGTTTGGTTGTGTCACAGTAATTAAAGATACTGGATCTTAGTTGGTAGAAAAAGAGGGTGGGAATCTGGTTTTGCTTTTTGGTTGTCGTCTTCATTGCACTTTTTGCCCTTTCAGATAACAAGCTACTAGAGAAGTCAGACCTTCATGCAGTGCTGGCTGATAAGCTTCAGGCAGAAAAATATGACATGCAGAGCAGACATGAAATCAGGTATTTAAAATTCCTTTTCTGTCAGTCAGTTGTCTGTCATGCACACTGTTACCTAATCCATTGTTTGAAACACATTGTGTTTCATGATGTGTTCGAAGCACAGACAACTTTGAGGTTACTACAGTAACTTGGAATAAAAGAAACGTGGAATTCTGCTGAACTAAAACCAAATTATAACTAACTCTAAACTTTATCAAGTTACAGTATGTTTGCAGTATACGGTGCAGAAAGATTTGATTGCATTTTGGGACAAATTAATTTATCAGAAATTCAAGGTGTGGAATTGGACTGGAATGAGCTTCTGCTTCTGATCTGTTTGCTTTGTAATGCTTATGTTTGCCTGGTGTTCCTAATGGTATGGCTCTTGAAATTGTTTGGTCTTGTAAGCACTGCAGTGCAGGCCGTCTTTTAATCTGTGTTATCACATGGAAGGGGAGAATGGAGAAAATCATGATTGTGAAGTGTCAGTCCTAAATAAGCACCATATGCTGAAAAGAATGTGTGTTCTGCCTGCTTTCAGCAGGTTTTTTTCAGGAAACTTCCTCTCTTTAACCTGGGAATAGCATTCCAGCGCTGTGTGCAGCTGTCATGCTGCATATTCTCTTGGCATTTGAATCCACAGCAAACCAGTATGCTAGTAGCATGTCCTTGTTTGGACAGGACGTAAATCCCAGCAGGTAAAGGCTATTGGGTTCTGCTCTTGGTGTAACTGAAGAGAAGGCAGGGCTAAGCAGAATTTCCTACTTTTGAAGGAACTGCTTCTTCTGTTGAAGCTCTTTTTGCATATAATGCAAAATTGTATGTGTGTGTCTGATTGGGATACAAAGCAAGTAAATACAGTTGAGGCTAGTGTGTACTATTACTAGTAAGGAAAGAAGAACTTATGATTTTACAGGAATTGCAGGGAAAATATTAGCATTTGGCCAGCAGGCTGGAGTTAACACCTGTGTGAAAGACCTCAAAAGCTTTCTGATGACTGCAGCTCTCTTGAATCATCTTTAGTTTATGGGAATCTGATTCTGGTTGAACGCCTACTCTAACAGATGAGGCTGGCGTAGATGAGGGTGAGAAGAAACGCAGGGAAACAGCATCTTCTTCAAAGTAAATATTAAGCTGAACTCTGATACTGCCCTCAGTATGTGACAGTTTTTTGAAACAGAATTCATTTCCTTATCCTAGGTAGCTGAGGAAAAAATACTCTTACTTACCTTAAGACCAAGGAGGAATACCTAATTCTGTCTATAGAGGTGTACATGGCCAGAGTTACAGGGTGTGTTGGATATTACCACAGGGCTCAGTTTCCTATCTGTTTGGACACAGTGTTTTGGAAATGCAGTGTCTTCTTGTATAGCATTAGTTCAGTGAGGTGTTGGTTTTTTGTTTTTGATAAGAGCATTAAGTTACTGATATCACTGGGAGACCTTTCAGCTTCTGAATGCAATATCTGTTTCTCACTGGAGTGTTACAACACAGAATGACAGCAGAAACAGATGCTTGCAGTTACCTTGTTCTGTTTGTCTGGTATAATAGTGATTAACTGAAAATTATTTTTTTAAAAGCTGTAACTTAAAATATATCTGCTAACTTGCTCAGAGTCTCTATGTGTGTGATACGTATACATGCTTTTAAAAACCTGACTTCTGTTCTTGTCTCTGCTTTCAAAGACACGAGTGATAAATGTTACAATCATAGTTTGTGGGGTGGTACGTGTGTTCTTCTGGTGTATAGAAATTCCAGCTTATGTCATGGTACAATTGTGTTGTAAAAAAAAAAAACCAAACCAAAAAAACACTGCAAAACCTCTATACAATAAGAGGCTAAAACACAGGACAGCGGAGAAGCAACTTGTAACACCAGGAGTATACCCTTGATTCCCTGGCCTTTGGTTCTGTGCCCTGAATTATGCTCCCTCCAGATATCTAGCATCTTTGAGGTCCACCAGCTTCTTCCAAAACAAATGTGAAGTGGTAAAATATTTGTAATCCTTCCAGAATTTGAAGAGTGTACTTCTAAGACTCAGTTGTCTTCATGCAAATTTAAGCAAGGGCTAGTTGCCTCTCATTTGACGTTGAATGCTGTTTTAGAAATTTACAAAAAGGTGAAATGAGTCCTCAGTAAACGTAATTTTCCAGTACTATATAATGGCATTTCTGTTGGTGAGAAGTGTGTTGTGGGGGAGCTAGCTGTGGCTTGGTTTATTATAAATGACCTGTATCTCTGATGTAGTATAGAGAATGCAAGAGAGGTAGTGTCCTGAGACTGTCGAGGGTGCAGAAGCAATTGAATTCTGGTTTGTGACATCTCTTCTTCCTCTCTCTTAAACTCCAGTCCAGGACATGATGGCACATGGAATGATGCTCAGTTGCAGGAATTGGCACAGCTGAAGATAAAGCATCAAGAGGAGCTGACAGAGCTGCATAAGAAACGTGGCGAGGTTAGGAAGGCCTCTTGTGTTCTGTATGGTCCATATGTGGCCCTTTGTGAACATGACTGTAATTTTACCAAGCGTATTCATCATCATTTTTTCCTCATTTCTTGTACAGCCCTTTTTTAATTCCCCATTTTGATGATTGAAATAAACCAGAGATGGTTGGTCTTTAAAACTGACAGCTGGGAAAGAAGAGCTTACACTGTCAGCATAGCACAGTTTTTAAGTGCTTAATTTTGTTTCATGAGTGGGTTTTTAACTGTATTTATTAGGAGGGGGGAACTGATCCAGTTTAGAGCTGTGCATGACCACTAGTTCTACACTGAAAAGACCTGTAATGAGTGAGAGAATAGGTGGCTGTATGTGGTTTCATTTGTCTCACTTTGTAGGACCACTGCTATAAACGAGTGGACAAAACAAGCAGAAGCAAAGGTTGAGAATGCCGTGGTGTTAGGCTGAAAAGGGAGTACTGGTTCTGCCATTTAGGTGTGGTAGGGAGCCCAGGAATCCTGTAAGCTGAGACTTGGGCCTGGAGGAGAGGAAAAGCCATCTTTTTGGGTTGTTTTGGGGTTGTTTTCCTGGGTTTTTCTGTGTTTTTTTTTTAACGGAAAGATGTGGCAACTTCATTGGCAGAATTGGGTTTTTAAAAACCACAGCAGTGGATTGAATGACTCCAGGAGCTAGTACCTGAATGGTACTGCAGACTTCTATAGGGCGAAGGCAGGAGTGACCTGGAAAACGTTACCGTGATCCTTTGATCACACCTCACTAGAGTTGTGGAGAAGCTCCAGTGTCAGTCATTTTAGGCTTTTTCAAAGAGGAGACAGCTTTCTACAGGAGGTGTGCACTGACTAGTCAAAAGCACTGAAAATTCCTTCTGCCCACCCAACCTGGTATCCTAAATATCTACCAAGGCAGGCACTCTTCTCAAAACTCAGTTTTCCTTCTCTTTGGGCCTCAATCTTTCTTCTCCCTGGGCAGCTGAGGCTCTGAACGCTGTGGGGCTTGCTGCTGCTTGCTGGCAGGGTAGCTGTGAGCTCGCAGCAGCAGCAGCTCATCGTTAGTGTTGGCCTCTGCCCCTCTGTTTCCTGTGCACTGCAGAGATTCCACCAGCAACTTTCTTTGTTGGAAAACTTCATGAAACCTGTGTTTACAATATATGAGCTACAGGTCTTCTGTGGTCCTGGCTGTCACAGGAAGATTTGTTGTTTGGTTCTTAGTACTCATTGGCTTACTTGGCAATTTTTAGTTTCTGTATTGATTTTTCCACTACTTTAAAAAATAAAATTTCTTCTTAATATGCGTTCAGTTTGATGTGACTTTATTAAAGAAACTTTTTGAGGGAAAGGAGTGAGCTATCAAAGAACAGTAACTTTTTGATAACTCATTTTTGAAAGTGGATTCCCTGATTTAACGACCTGTGTGATGGGGGGAGTGAATAGATCTGTATAGAAGGCTGTGAAAGACCTGAAAAGTATGCTGTGTGCTTATACTGTTAGATTGGTCTGCACTCTAGCTGGTTGCTGCTCAGTGTGTGTTATCCAGCTGGCATCCCTGCATTTTGTCATGTAATTTTCTCCTTTCCCTAGCTGGCCCAGTCTGTAATTGATCTGAATAACCAAATGCAGCAGAAGGACAAAGAGATGCAGATGAATGAAGCGAAGTGAGTAGGAACTGTTTTGTCTGTGTTCTTGGTATGAGACCCAGACTTCTGGTTGAGTTGTTTAGTGGTGTTGTAATATTTTCTAGGAGTCCTGGCCACGGGCTAAAAATTCCTTTGCTGGGTGTTGTACAAAAGGCACAAAGAAGATGGTATAGGTCCCAAAGGAGGTCCTCATTGTTTTGTATATTTTGTTATCATTCCAGGATTGCAGAGTATTTGCAAAAGATCTCTGAACTGGAAACGGAGTGCCAGGAATTGCGTAGCAAACTGCAAGATCTTGAGCGAGCTAATCAGACACTGAAAGATGAGTACGATGCTCTCCAGATCACCTTCAATGCCTTGGAGGAGAAACTAAGGAAAACTACTGAAGACAACCAGGAGCTGGTCTCACGTTGGATGGCAGAGAAAGCACAAGAAGCCAATCGTTTGAATGCAGAGAATGAAAAGGATTCAAGGTGAGACCGATGACCTCTATTTGATAAACTACTTCCCAATATATTTTTGAATACTGAGTGCCTAGGATAAAACCAGATTTAGTTTTGATCTCCAAGAGCTCTCTGTTCTTGCACAACACAATGAGAGTCCAGAACTTTGTGTTCCTTCTGATGGATGCTTCATGAAAACATTCCTGTCTTTTAAATGAATAAAACATGTTCTTTTGTTTCTTGAGCAATATTTAACTATGGCCTGAAGATCATAAATCAGATAAAAACTGAGAGGGTTCTGCTGGCGTTAGGCTTGGCCTTCTCTTGTTCATATTGCATCTTGATACTCCTAGTTTTATTCTTTTTTGACTTAAACAACTGAAGTGTTTTTTGCATTCTGCTAGAAGGATTGGCTGCCATGAGACTGAGCTGTGTATAACTTGCAAAAATAAGTTTGTACATTTGTTTTTTTCCTTGCAAAATAATAATTTTTTTCTGAATTGTTTCAGCTTACTTGCAAGCTAACAATACTTGGAGACTAAGAGTTATAATACAGGTCTTAAAGTATTGAGCAGTTTTGTATTATCTTTACTAACATAATCATTATTTGTCAAGTTCTTGCACTCCAAGCATATCTGCATCCATATGGGTCATAAAGGGCCGTTAGGTACCCTTCGCCTTATTGCCTCACTTGATTGATCTTGTCCTTCACTAATCACAGTAAGAAAACTGCCTCTCCTGCACTGAGTATCTTGAAAAACAGAGTAAAATTAGAGCAATGGTCTGATTTTTTTATTATTATTTTTAAAAAAAAATCTTAAGAAGCCCATCAAAACTGTGCCCGGTGACCTTTGGAATGGGATTAAGGAGGTTTTTGAGTGGTTTGTTTGGGGGAGGGGGGGGTTGTTGTGTTGGTTGGTTTGTTCTTTTTTTTAAATAACCTTGCTTTCCCTTTCTTAGGAGACGACAGGCCAGGCTGCAGAAGGAGCTAGCAGAAGCTGCCAAAGAACCCCTGCCTGTTGAACCGTAAGCAGTCTTGATTTATAGTCTCCTTCATCACTTCATGCCTCAGTTTTACGCAGATACGTGATAAATGGTATCTTTGTTATTTCTAAATTTGGTGATGTAGAGGAGTGTTTAAACTTCAATGTAAAGTCAAAAATGTACAGTAACTCTCCCTCCTTGAACTTCCAGAAGAAGGAGCTCTGTTATGGCTAAAAATAGATGCTTGGACTGAAAAGAATGGTTCATGTGGTGAATGTATATTATCTCAGCATAAAAACATTGGTTATGTGGTGCCTTTGGTCATCAAAATACTTCTTCAGTCATGAAGCAACACACTCTGGAGATGCCTGTATTTTTAAGTGTTAGACTACAAAAATATGTTCAAGTGTTGCCTGTAGGAACAGGTGCTGAGTGAGTTAAGGTGGATGAAAATACACTGATCACTTCTTTACTGGGAGAGGTTTATTCTATAAGGAAGAAATTGATAGATGTGGAGTTACTTTACCTGGCAAGCCAGAGATGAATACTCTAATCTCTTGTTTTTTTCACTGCTGTGTTTGCTCCTGGGTGGTATTTAATCAGCTTACTTGAAGTGGGCAGTTGATGGTACAGGTGCTTTGCACCAGGTTGGTAAGTTTTTTGGCACCCGTGTTAGCCAAATCCAGAAAAACTACACCTGCTGCATTGTTACTGGAGACTGCTGAGACAGTCTTCAAAGCCCAGTGCCAGAGCAGTGTGCAGGCTTTTTTTTATATATCTGTTGGTTTTGTATTAGCATCATGTAGTCACGTTAAGCCTCTGTGCTGCATGTCCTTGCACATGATAGGAGCAGCGTATCTGCTCTGGAAGAGGTCCCCCACAAAAGTCTGGGGTAGGTAGGAAGGGCATTTATAAGGGGAGGATGAGGGAGCTTCTAGCATTTGGCAGGAAAATTGAAACAGCAATTAACAATACAACTGATTAGCACGATTTGCTTTGCTTTTTTTTTTTTTAATAAATGTTTAAATGCTTCCATTCCCTTAGCTTATTGAGGTGTGACTCTCCATGAAAAGATTACTGCTGACCTCTGTGTTACAGGCTAGTAGACAGTCCCAAGCCAGAGAACAGCTTTCCCAGCTTGTAAGAATAGTGATATCCCTCTTGCCCACATTATTTGATGTAAAAGCACATGAAATATCTTGGAATATTAAATTCTTCACTAAATAATGTTGCACGGAGAGGGGGAACACCCATGTAAGGTCTGTGGCTACTTTCCTTGTTAAGCTTCTTCCTCTCCATCACCCAAAGCGAGACCTTCCTGTCTTAGAACTGGACTCAGAGGTAGCTGTAGCATAACAGCTTGAATATTTTACTTCTTGTTGTGGTGGGGATGGTGGTCTCAGTGTTCCATAAATAATTTGATGTGAGATACTGAGAAGTTAAAAAGAAACCTGTTTAACAAAAAAAAAAATTTTTTTGAAAATGATTGCTCCTGTAAATTGCTCAAACTTTGCTTCACAGATCTTTTAGATTCCTTTTTGATTTCGTAATTTTAGAGGGTTTGTATTGTAGAAAAGTGCTGCTTACTGAAGGGGAAAATTACAGCATTTCAAGGAGTGTGCCTTTGTTCATTTACTTGAAAAATACATGAAGTTAACATGGAAAGTTCTTTTGCTATGCACAATTCCAAGAGCTCAAACTTCAGATTTTAAAAACGAAACATTAGCAGAACTTGATAGTGTTTTATTGAAATATCAGCCTGATACTTCCAATCAGAGAACATATTTTCCATAGCCTTTTCATATAGACTGTCCTCCAACGTCTTAAACTTAAAATGCAGACATATTTTTAAATACAAGATTAAAAACGGTCCCATCATCTTCAATTCTTCTGCAGCTGAGTGCTATCTGATGTCAGGAATGGAATTCCTACTTAAATGCTGAATTTAAACATCCTGTTCAGTCAAATGGCATCAGGTTGATAGAGTGTGTTTGAAAATAGTTTGTCCTGCAAAATCAGGGGTAGAGGAAAAATCATCACTGAAGGAAAAAATGCTAGGCTGTCAGAACCCGCGATGACTAATGGGGAAGAAGCTTTGAGCATTAGCTGAATAGTTTAGCTGGATTAATTCATGGTGTATGTATTGGAACCCCACACTTCTGTTCAGCGGTACACCAACAGTTTTAATGAAGTGAACCAGAACATCCTGCATACTTAATGGAGCAGCACCTGAAGCACAACAGTATAGAAAGTGTGAGGATGTTTGTGGTGTGGATGAGGAAGGAAAATTCACACTCTTGTAGTTTTTTTAATACGTCCTTTTTTTGGAACAGCAAAAAAGGTTCTGTGAAAATAGGATATCATCTCTGTCTGGGGTTGCAATAACTCGTGTTTTTGCTATTTTGTAATGGTTCCAGCAAATATAATTCACCCTGTAGCAAAGCCTTGCTCAGAGGTTGTAGGTCATTATAACGCTATGTGTAGTGCTGCGAGCTGAATGCAATCCCTGTGGTAAAGAGAATCTGGAAAGGATGCCTGTCAACATAAACAGGGAGGCAGAAGTCCAACTGTGTTGTCAGTGAAGAGTGCAAGTCGCAGCTGGAAAGAAAAACCTGAAGTTTAGGTGCTGCATGTACTTGTTTTCAGACATTGTATGTTGAATGTAGTATCTCTGGCAGTGACAGCTAGATCAGTGTTTCTGTTGTCTGGATCCACCTGCATGTTACCACAGCCAAATAAACCTCGATGTGGGTTAGACCCTGGAACGCTGTCATCCATTCAATTCGTATACATCAATGGGTGGTTTCCATAGGAAGCTCTGGCTGATTGAAAATGAGCTGTTTTCTCTCACTTCAGCAGGGATGATGATATTGAAGTGCTTGCAGATGAAACCTCTGACACAGCTGAGGAGACATCACCAGTGCGAGCTGTCAGCCGAACGTCCAGGTTTGTAGAAAAAAAGATTTTTGTACCATGTCACTAAGGAAGCACAAGGGGTATAAGGGAGTTGTTTGGTACGTTATTTAGGTTTTTACTTGTCTTTAGCTGGAACACGCTTTAGTATTTCTACCAGAGCAGTATGAAACTTGTGTGCTGTGTTCTCTGTTACCATGCTTTAGCTTTAGATATGCTGGTTTTCCTTTGCTTTTTTTAACTAAATTACAGTAGTCTCTGAAAAAAATCTGTGTTTAATCTTGAAAACAAAGGTTTAAAACCAAAATAGACAGTAACATGGGTATTGCAGTGCTTGTTGTATTATGCCTCTGCTACTATACAAGATATCGATGTGACTTTGCAAATAGCTGGGGTTTTAGATTTAGCTGAAATGTCTTGACCTAGATTAAATGCATCTTTTTTTCTTTCTCTAAAATAGCAGTGAGTGGAAAGTAAGAGGTAGTTACATGAGAGCACGGATTAATTAGGTTGAAACGTCAGACTTGGCAGACTGTTATATCTAACCCAGTAATTCACAGGGTGGAGGGTGAAGGAAATTGAAGAAACTTCACTCACAAATTATTTTCTAAGTTGTAGTTACTGGTGACTTTTGAACTGATGCCTGCCTGTGTTTTCTGTCTTCGGACTGGGCCTGCAGGGGAGGGAGTCTTTCCAGAGACTTGTTGCTATGACATGTATTTGTATTGATCTTTATGTGGAGAAGCTATTCACAAGGTTTAAACCTGTCCTCCCCTCCTTCAGTAAGCGACTCTCCCAGCCAGCTGGAGGCCTTCTGGACTCTATCACTAATATCTTTGGGTAGGTTAGAACACTTTCACCTCCTTGTTTTGTATATTGGTTTCAATGTACACCAAAATCTTGGTGATGCAGGGAATACGAACAAATTAATTTCAGCCTTTCTTCTAGCTTCTGCCTTTCTTTTTTTTTCTTTTTTTGTTCTCCTCAACTTCCTGTTTCTTCCATCTTGCCGTGTGCTGACCTCTGACCTTTCCCTCCAGTCTGTCTGAGTCTCCCCTTTTGGGACATCAATCTTCTGATGCTGCCAGGTGAAAACATTATCCACTCTTAGTCCAGCATGTGAATGTATTCCATTGAAGTAACATGGAACCCAGCTGCATTATCCTGATTAGATTTCAGATGGTGATATCATTGCCTAGAAACTGTCTACAGTTAGGGAGGCAATGAGCCCCTCTCTGTGGAGAGAATACTTGGGGTTTGCTCTTACTTTCCACTGCACTTTGTTCCTCTAATAGGGTTATTTTAAATAAGTTGTTGGGCTCTGTGTTTAGTACCCAGAGTGGAGCCAGTCCTCAGTTAATCTCTGCATTGGGTGGAAGGTTTTTGCTTAAATTGTGCAGCCTGAGCTTTTGAGTGGAGCATTTTGCTGCCTGGGATGTGGTGTTGCAACGATATTGATTCTCCCTAGACATAGTGATGGAGTTACAGTCTTTCTGGCTGAACTCGGCTGCAGTCATTCCCATGTTTCTCTTTCCTGTTAAAAAGCAAACAAACCAAAAGACCTGCTCCAAAATGAGGTCAGTAATCAGTTCAGGTGACTTGTCTGGTGTGCTATGAAATATCGAAAGTCACAAATGGATGTAGTGTTATATGACAAATGTAATTTTTGAAAGATGGGATAAAAGAAAGTTAAACTCCTCCTTCCCCTGTTTTTTAATTGCTGTACAGTGTAGTTAAGTGACAGGTACAGATCTGGATGAACTCAAGAGAAACAGCATTCAGTTCTCATTTTAAAATATTTCTACTTTGTTTCATCTCAGGAGACGTTCTTTGTCCTCGTTCCCTGCTCCCCAGGATAATGTAGAGCCACATCCAGGTGCCAGTAAAGAAGTGAGAGTGCCCACTACTGCCATATGTGTCTTTGTAAGTATAGAAGGAGTTCTCAGTTTTACCGTTCCTTTTACTGTCTTTGGAGGAAATGAATCCTCTTTGTGCGGGAACTGCTCTCTTGAAACTCTTTTCTATTAATGTTGCCAAACGAGAAGTAATTCTTGATTTGGTAGCATAATTCATCCCGTGTAATTCTTAGCCCAGATGCTTGTCGGAGCCAATGTGCTTGATGTCTGTCTTACTGAGGTCAATGATGACTAGTAAAAGGTCTGAGCGCACAGGGGAATTACACTCCATTACCCTCCTGGCTCCCAGCAGTCCCTGTTCTGTCATGCCATAGTAGAGCTGTGATTGAGGAAGAGATTGCTGACAGTTTAGGATTAATTCAGTTCCAGTTCTCCACAGTGAAGGGAGTTGTGGCACTGAATGTTATCCAACAGAACTGGTTAAGAGGAGCTTGTGATAGTGGGGTGTCTTCATTTGTTGTGTGTGATCTAAAGTTTTCAAGCTGAGACCTCCTTTATGTGTTTTGGCCTCACAAGGCCAAACTTAAAGTGGTGGGCGTTGCTGTTTGAATGAAAGATACTGTGGTAAATTGTCTTGTAACACAGCTACTTGTTTGAACATTCCTCTTGAGCTTTCTGAGGCACTCCAGTGCTGGATGTGGGTATTTCGTGGGTGTGAAATTACGTATTTCATCCAGAGTAACAGCCCGGCTCACTGCAGTATGGAGGCTTGTGTATTCCCAGCCTGCTCTGTTAGCGTCTTCTCTCATGGAAGTCATGGGGTGGCGGGAGTAGCAATGTTACCTCAAGTGAGAACAGAGTCATAACTTAGGGGACAGCCTGGAGCTGGCTTGAATAGGGAGCATCAGGGGAGGTGTTCATGGCCGCAGTATGCGTTGCAACCTCTCTTCTCCTCTGGCTATGTACAGCAAGCACAGCTGATCGACAGCTGATGTCTGATTTCATCATAGAAGATATTGCAAAGCTATATATGTGAGGTTTTAAAGAACCATGTGAAAAGTTACATTGTTTTCACCTTTCTCTTGATCTTCTGTAATATCATCTGAACTTGCAAGAGCAGTGCAACCTGTCTTCCCGATATAGAGGGGTAAACCACAGTAGGACTTGCCAACCCCTAGTCTTGGCAACGTGGGGAATGCTGCCCCATTCCAGTTCCCCATCTTGCAGCAGGAGTAGGAGCAGCTGCAGCAGTAGGCCTGTCAGACTGTGACAGTATGGAGATGATGTGTCGTTAGCACTGCAATGTTAGAAGGAAGAAGTCTGTACTTGGTTCATGGTAATCCATGTGTTCCTTGTGGAGATGATCTGTGTTATGTTGTAGCTCCTGCATTTGGAGCCCAGGTGGAGTGTGAGGACCTGTTTAGGCCCAGCAGAACATTCCAGTCCTCCAACGCGAGGACTTTGCCAGAGGTTTGGCAGATACAGGGAGCAGACCAGACTCACTTCTGGAGAGATGAGTAGAACAGGCTTGGGAAGGCAGAGAAGGTAGCTGCTTCAGCCACCATTCTCTGGCATAGTTTCTAGGCAAGACCTTTGACCAGTTTTGTTCTGAATGGCTCTTCTGCACTTGTAGAAAGATCAGATTTGAAGTGTGATGACCCCTAAATATGAGCTGGCAGACCAAGTTCAAGCAACGAGTTCCAGAAAAATACAAGTTTCCCGAAAAACTGATTTTGAAAGAGCAGTTACTGCAAATACTTAAAAAGGAATGCAGCAAATGAATTAAGAATGTGGTACTAAAACTATGTGGGTAAGTAGTACAAAGCTGTGAAATTAACAGAGGGGGGAAAAAAAGGAAGGAATCTTAAGATCGTCTTAGGTTTTAAAAGGTTAAGAATCACTATTCAGTGGCCAACTCAAGCTTCAAAAGATCAAGCTGTGAGAAAGCAGGAGTGTCACTGCACCTGCAGATAGGAGCCACAGCTGAAGCCCAAGGTCTCTGTGAGAGATGTCACAACTTTGCCAGTACTACTTAATTACAAATATAAAGTAGCGTTATCACCAGTACACCAAATGAATGCAGCTGATCTGTTATGCTGTTTTCTAGCAGACTTTCCTAACTCAACCCTGACTTGAGTGTTCTGGTGTTCTGGAGTTGCATGAACTGATTGGATCACGTTCCATGGCTGGCTCTAGATGGAGAAATGAAAAATTAGTTTCCTACTACAGTATATGACCTGTTTTCTGTCCTTTCCTTAATTTATTTTTTTTTTTGTATCTTAAAAGCCTTACCTTATAAAGCCTAAACTTGCAAAGTGTTGTAAGGCTTCTGGCAGTTTATTATCACCATTGAGTCCTTGCTAGTGTTTGTGTGCTTTTGTTTTTTTCTTTAGGTAAGGATCAGCCTTTTTGCTCTGTCTGTATACCGTCAACCGTAGTAGAATTTCAGTCTGTGGCTTTGTTTCCTATATACTGCTGGAAGATCTACAGCAGTGGTTCTGTATAACCTTTTAAGTTCTATAGCTTTCTAGTCTGTGTTTTTTGGGTCTATGCTAATTCTGTTTTGGGTGGCTGTTCTGTTCCTCCCACTCCTCAGGATGCACATGATGGGGAGGTGAATGCAGTGCAGTTCAGCCCTGGCTCCCGGTTACTAGCAACAGGAGGCATGGACCGGAGGGTTAAGCTTTGGGAAGTCTTGGGAGGTAAACATTTTTGCTTTGGGCTATGGTGGGGTGCTAAGCAAGCTGATGTTATAGTTCACTTTGTGTCAGTTTCTGTTCTATGCTTAACTTTTGTTTGTCTTTCTCTGTGCAGATAGGTGTGAGCCCAAAGGTTCCCTCTCTGGTAGTAATGCTGGGATTACCAGCATAGAATTTGATAGTGCTGTGAGTATCTGTGCAATATCCACTCTTTGGGAATTGGAGTAAATTAATTGAATTATGTTGTGCTCTGCTATCCATTTCCATTCTAACACTTCAAAAAGTTACCTAAGAAATGACTTAAAATACTTACGAGAGTAAAACTGCAAATGGTTAAAAATTGCACAAAAAATCTTTATTTTATATGCTGCCATCTGTAATTCTCAACTTTGTTTACAATTCAGAAGATGATATGCAGCTCAGACATTGGCTGACATTATGATAAAATACACTAGGCTTTGTCTAAAGTAAGAAATTAGTCTTCAGCTTCCCGCTGAAGCTGGCATAACAGCACAAAAGAAGCAAATACACTGAGGCTTTTTTCTGTGAAGCTTATTTCCATAAGTGCTCTGCTGAGGTCTGTGATGAATAGTAAAAGGTCTGATTTATCCTAAGGCTTGCACTTCCATGACCTTTTCTCCCAGCATTTTCTCGCCAGTCATGGCACAGTGATGGTGTGGCTGGCAGAGTGTTTGCTGACAGCTTGTGATGTGTTCAGTTCATGTTAACCTGAAGTATTGGAGACATGACTGGAATCAGCATCCAACAGTCCGGCTTGAAGGAGTTTGGGGTTTTGGATTGTTGTAACTGGACGCATGATCTGACTTTTCTGCTGAGACCTCTTCCACAACACAGCACTTTACTGCATAGATAGTAGACCAAAGCTGACCTCGTTTCTCTCATTTGGTGATTTTATGTGCTAAACTTTATTGATACATGCCCAAAAGGATCCTTCCTTTGGACACTAACTAGCTCATTAGAGACTTGCTGGCACTGTTAATCTGCAGAAGAAATTAGTTCTGATTTTGGTAAGTTGCTTGAACACATTTGAGGACAGAACTGCTTGAGGTGAGATGCTTTAAGGGCTTTAAGGATTCAGAAAGCCTTTTAAGAGGGACAGGAGTGCAAGCATTAATCTCGTGACATTCTCCATCGTGGATGACTTGGAAGAGGCCAAAGCCTAAAGCCATGAACAAGTGTATTTATTGCTCCCTGGACAGATTTTGGTTTTGGAATCTTAGTTTAAGATGTTAGAATTCTAATGAAAATTACAAGAATTGGGCTAATTCAAGTCTGAGGCCTAATTAAATCAGTGGGGGTAGATGATGCAGGGTTTTTTCCCCTGTGAAAAAATCAAAAAAGAGGAAAAAAAGAAAACCACAATACATGAGGGTAGACTAGAACCCATTTCCTCACTGCAGCAGAAGGAAAAAGAGAATGTCCTTTCTGGTCTGGTTATTGTTATTCCTTTTATCTGTAGTCGTGATTCCACAAATCACTGTCACATTTTGTTGAGAAGTAAAAGCCACAGCCTTTTTGTAAGTTGTTACACTAGTTTTCCATACTGGTATACGCTACTATGTTTTTGGTTTTGTTCTTTTTTTCCCTTGGCAATACAGCACTAATAAGATTTTAATAATTTATGAGAAATACTTTTGAGTTTAATTTGCATATTGACTAGCAGAAGTAGTTTTAAATTAATCTTGTGTTCACAGGGTTCATACCTCTTAGCAGCTTCAAATGACTTTGCCAGCAGAATCTGGACAGTTGATGACAATCGGTTACGGGTGAGTCTCTTGAAGGCAAAGTAGTGCTCAGTTTGCTTCAGTCTTGTATTTCCAGTTTTGTCTAATGGGACATGACAGTTTTGGAAGTTGGACAGTTATAGACACTTTCAATAACTCTTCTTTTTAACAGGATTTTTGTCTCTTAAGGGTCTTCACAGCAAGACCTAAAATACAGTATTGGTCTCTGCACAGTCTTGCAGGAAACTCCAGTTAATGCATATTTTCACAATACAACCCCTGCCCCCAGTAAAACCTTGCCATATACACCCAATACATACCCCTTTGCAAATGTAAACACTTCTTGTGGTTTGTGGAGAACCACTTTAGTGTTTTAGCCTCAGTCCAGGGAGGACTGCTGAAGAAGGCTTGCAGAAGACAAATTATTTTTTTTTCAAAGTCAGGAGCAACATTTTTGAAAATAAGTCCTTTGCCTAGCTGTTAAAGGCAGCAAGCCTAAAAAGTGCTTGACTATTCTCAATGTCTTTTGAAAGATTCCTCCTCTCCTCCCAACTCCTTTGTATCATGTTCTCCGCTCTAGTTTAAAGAAGTTATCACATTTAGTTGGCCAAAAGAAAAGTTTCTTGTTAGCTTTCTAAGAAGTTTGTTTGTTGTCATTCCTGTGTATGCTTTCTCTCAACTTTTTATTTTAGGAAGATGCTACACTGATGTTCTGAATCTTCCAACATTTCATGTCAGTTATAACCTAGAGTTGCATTGTAATTCACTGGGTATTTCTCAGTGTGGAGATGTCAGGTCTCATTCAGGAAAGTGGAGAATATCTGTTCTTTTGCAACTTCTGTTTGGTTGCAAAACCTACTATTGGATGTGAATTATAATGAATAAAAGTTCAGCAGATTATAGATTATTCGCTACAAAGTTAGTTATCCCTGCAAATGTCCACCTGGCTTCACAGTAGCTTCCTGTAATTTTTTCGTGCCCTTGCTGACTATCAGTTTTGGGTGAGCGCATTCACTGTTCGCTGCGATAAAATAGTGCATTCTAGGAGTGCGTGTGATACGGATTTGCCATAGCTTGCACGTGAGCAGCAGGCAGTGAAGCTGAAATCATGGTAAATCTTGCCACAAAGTCCTTACTTAAATGCAAGTATCTGTACATAATGACTGTGCAGCAAGAGCAGAAGAGAGATGTAGGGTGAAAGTTTAGATCCTCCTTTCCAGAGTTTGTGACCTTTCTTAAAACAAAGTGGTCTTTATGGAATGATTTATTCTTTTGAGTTTGTGTTGTGTATCAGGTTACTTCTTTTTTCCAAACTGCTCCCATTCCTTTCCATTCTTAAGGGGTTTTGTTTTGTATTTCCCAAGCCCAGATTGCTTTGTGTAATTTGATAGTCCTTTGAGTATTTAAAACAAAAAAAAATTAACTATATACCAGAGATTTCTCTCTTTGTTTTTCACAGTTCTTAATTCAGTCATTCGTTACCTGTTTTGTGATTTAGTATGTAACATTCAGCAATTTGAAGGGAATGTGGTTCGTGTTGTTCTCAGCCCTGCGGAGCCTCCCCCTGCAGTTACGGGAACTGCTGCAGGGAGTTTTTCTGAAATCTCCTGTTGCCTTAGCTTTCAGGCTTGGAAGTGTAGCAACAGCGTAGATACCCTGTCATATCCTCGAGAGAAGCTCATTATAAAAATGTGAAGGCGCAGTTTCCATTTTCAGCATGCTTTAACCCCTTCTGCTCACTGCTCCTTCAAGGCTGTGTTGCAGTTGCCATCTGTCCATGAAACATAGGGGTGTGGAGTGTTGAGGAGGAGAGCTTGCAGGTTCCCCAAATCGCTAGAAAAACTGCAGCTAAAGGTAACCTGTGTCTCCCAGCTTCAGGCTGAACTCTGTGTTACTTAACACTCCTACTCAGTGTTAATCTCTGTTTAGCTATAATAGATGGTTGGGTTTTTTCCTCCAAGCCATACAGTAGACCTGCAAATTATGATTTAAGAGTGTCTTTGAGTTGCTAAACAGCAGAACTAGTAAGCTACGAGGAAAGGGAGCAAGTGGAACTGTGCAATTTTACCATGTAAATCTCTCATCCTCAGCACACCCTGACAGGTCACAGCGGTAAAGTTCTGTCGGCCAAGTTCTTGCTGGACAATGCACGCATTGTTTCGGGAAGTCATGACCGGACCCTCAAGCTGTGGGACCTCCGCAGCAAAGTTTGTAAGGAGACCTAACTTTTGTCTTTCATCCATGTTCTGTGCTTCTACTGAATGTAAATGGAAGCCTGACACCAGCTAGATTATTTCATCTTATTGCTAGTCAAAAAAAGCAAAAACTAGCAGCCATTTCATCTTCTGTTGTTATTCAAGTAATTGGATTCTTTCTGCCTGTTACCTGGAGTAAGAAAAAGAAATCATGCGTATGCAGGAAGCAGTGTTAATGCTATTACATTAACAGCAGCTGTGTTCTGTGAGTGTTCTTTGTTTACCAGTCAGGGGGTGGGTATTGTAGTCTTCCACTAGAAACTTGGAGCCTTGTCAGAGTTTTTAACCCTGAGGTAGATGTAAATGTCTCTTGGAAACGTACTAAAAAATTTCAACATCTCAAATAAAGGAAATGCTAGGATCCAGATTTTTCTTTGGGAGAAACGCCTTATTTCCTTAGGTTTCCTCCTATTGATGGGTCTTAAACCTGCTCGCACTGAGAGAAGTTGCGATTCAAGGTTACCTTGATACCTGAACTGCAAACATAGGTCAAGGAGACAGTTCCCTGTTGTTTAACAGTAGCAAATTAAATACGAAGTGGAAGTAAAGCAGCTGTCACGGGAGCATTTAAAGGGATATTAGCCACAGCAAAGGAGATTGAGAAGGGCAGAGAGGTTGTTGAAGACTTAAGTCAGGATTATTCTAAGACAAGAGTTTGTCTGCCCTGTGGCACTCCTTGGACACTGCTGTGTGTGGTGTAGTGATTATTTTCTGTCTCTGTTTTCATAGAATCATAGAACTGTTTAGGTCATCAATTTGTACAGTGCAGATTTCAGTGTGTCACTATTGGTTTATCCTTTTTAGGTATAAAAACAGTGTTTGCAGGATCTAGCTGCAATGACATCGTATGTACTGAGCAATGTGTAATGAGCGGACATTTCGATAAGAAAATTCGTTTCTGGGACATCAGGTAAAACTATTGTAAGAGAGCTTGTAGTGTAGGAATGGTTATGGGGTTGCTGTCCAGGTATAACCTGCACTAGGGCACTCTTCTTCCTGAGCTTAGAAGTGAATGAGACTGTTGGAGTTGCAGGAAACCGTTAAAAGAGAGTTTTGTTACTGCTTTTATACTGTTTAGTATTTAGAGTTTGGGACTTTTTTTGGGGGGGGAGGATGCTGTTTCTCTCCTGAAAAGGCAATCTGCTTTCTTGTAAATATTTTTGCATCAGTCAGTACTTGCTATTCTAGATGATATTTAGTTTTTCAGAGGGTGGGGGTGTGAGGAAAGTAGTATCTTAACTATTGGCTGAAAGTGTTATCCACAAAGTGAGATCTGGCTTGGGAAAGAATAAAAATGTGAGGATAAACCAGTAATCCTTTTTGTGCTCTTCTTTTCCACATTGGGACAAGTCAGAGTTTTGATGCAGTGGCTTGGCTTCTGGACTGTGATTTACATATTATTTTTTTTCCTTCTTTTGTCTTTAGGACTGAAAGCATAGTAAAGGAACTGGAGCTGCTTGGAAGAATTACAGCTCTGGACCTGAACTCGGAGCGAACGGAGCTTTTGACCTGTTCCCGTGATGATCTACTGAAGATCATCGATCTGCGGGTTAGTGCTGTCAAGCAGACGTTCAGGTGAGTATGTTCTCCACAAGCACGTTAGAAATTTCAGAATTTAGGATTGTGGATTGCCCGCAGTGCTGGAGTGGTTTTAAGTATCCTAACTTTTTTTCTGCATGGGGAGCAAAGTTCTTTAGAGTCTAACAGCAAAGAATTTGCTCTGGTGGATCTTTTAATTTAACTCTTTAAAGAAGATGTATGAAAAATGTGATTAGTGATAAAGGGATCCTGGAGCTTATTCCAGACTTGTCAATGTGACGCTTGGGGACATGGTTTCATGGTGAACTTGGCAGTGCTAGGTTGATTGTTGGACTTGATGACCTTAAAGGTCTTTTCCTATGATTCTGTGTAGAAATCCTTACTGTGCTTTTTAGTGAGAACCTGGAAGTCCATCTTACAAATGAATTTACAGTTATTTAATTCTAACTTTTCAGTGCCCAGGGATTCAAATGTGGCTCTGACTGGACAAGAGTTGTGTTCAGGTAAGGTCAGATATAAGCAAGATAGTTGATAAATCTTTCCCCAGCAAAATTGAGTGATTCCTGATGCTTGGCTGCGTTGTCCCCATTTACGGGTAGAAAAACTGGGGCAGAGTTTGTGACTTGCTCAAGGTTACCTCTTGGTCAAGACAGAGTATATCTGTAGATGTTGATCCAATGTCTTGGAAACTTCCTGATTTCAAAGTGCTTTCACCTCTTAGTGTTTGCAGCTGGTAACAACATAACTCTTAGTTAATGCCAAGCTGCTTGCTTAGGAAGTTGCAGCTGAATGATCATGTGTGCTGATAAATTGCTGGCTTGAAAATTATTCTCTGACTTCTGCACCTTCTCTGATCTCGTAGCCCTGATGGTAACTATGTGGCTGCTGGTTCAGCTGATGGGGCCCTTTACATCTGGAATGTGCTCACTGGGAAATTGGAGAGGACGCTTGCAAAGCACCACAGGTGAGGGGAAGCTGGCCATTTAAAACGGGGATCTGGATTGTGAATCTTGCTGAGCTATGAAAGAATTGTAGTCGTGCAGCTTTGCAGTTTGTGTTGGTGTGTGAGAATTTTTAATATGCAGGTTCTTTGTGGATTCATGGTAGTATTCTCTAGATTGAATTAAGGTTAGGTTTGTTAGCGTTCAACTTCTTAAACAGAGACGATTCTGGTAAAATGCATTTAATATATTCTGAAGAAATTGTATCTCTCTTAGGCTTATTAAAAACCTGAGTCTCTTGAGAGCTGAAAAAGTGCTTTTTCTTTGATAGAGTATTATAATGCTTTATTCCAGTGTCAAGTACTGTTGTGGAATTCAGCTTTTTTGTAAACTTACACCTGGTTTCCATTTCAGTTCTCCTATCAATGCAGTCGCATGGTCACCAGCGGGTGCCCACGTGGTCAGTGTGGACAAAGGCAACAAGGCTGTCCTGTGGTCTGAGTTCTGACTGGACGGAGGGTGAAGGGCAGAGCGTCCAGCGCCTCTGTGTATGGCGGTGCTGGTCCATGGCTGAACAGAATGGAGACCCGAGCCCGGATCCATCCTAAGTCGGGATATTAACAAGCGCATGGGCTTCACTTTCCAGAGGAAAGTTCTAAAGCAATGGAGAAGGAGCCTGAGTCAAAGACTTCTTCTGGCTGTAACTGCACTGTGGTACTCGGACTCAGCAAGGGATTAGCTGTTCTGGATGGAGAATGTAGTCATGCCTTTACATGCAGTATCTATGCACCAAGTGGAGCTGAAGGTACTAGTGGGATTCCTCACCAGACAGCTGTGCCAAATACCCAGTCACACAAATGTATCTACAGCACTTCGGAGTTGGAAATGTTGGAAAGAAGTTACTGTGTATGCTGACTTAATACATGTCCTGTCTCCTGTGTTCTGTTCTTGTGGCCTAGTTCAGGCGTGGGGCAAGAAGATCCTGAGACGTGGACAGGTCCTAGGCAGTCTTAAAAGCTGTTCCAACACTTCAGGAGAGTCTCCTGTGGCTCTGGCAGCTCTGCCGTCGAGTTACCGGCGCAGTTCAGAGCTGCTGTGATCCTGGCAGGCTCTCCAGCACTGTCATGTGAACTCTCTATCAGTTTCACCTGTTCTTAAGGCGATGGTCCATTTTTCAGGACTTCTGCCTGCACCCTTTTGTCAAAATGCCCTCCAACAGCTTGGGTATCACAAATTACGAGATTTTTTAATCTTTTTATTCCACAGACAGTTTGGTTATTGGGCGTGAGGAGAGAGTTCACCTTCTGTTGTGCTGCTGCGATAAGGAATGTAGTCATACTGTGACTTCAGTACCGGAATATAGATGTTTGATCCCTTTTTCTGTTCATCCGTCCTGTCCTGGCGGCTGTCAGTAGAACACAGGAGAGAAGTGGGGTTAAATCCCAAATCCATTGTTTTGGTGCTGGCAATTCCAGGCCACTTGCCCCCTTCTTGAGCACATGTGCAATATACCTGTTCGCGCTGGAGCCCTCTCCGCTACGGAGCGGTGTCTTGGCTCTGTCCCTATTGAAGCATCCAAAACCGTGATGTGGCTGGGTGTGAGCTGCCTGACATAACTTTATCCAGCCAAACCTTTCCACATCGTCTGGGCCTCAAGACAAGCCACCAGCGTTTTATTGCCTTTTAATTTGCACTTTATTTTCTTCTTTCCTGATAGTGTTTTACTAAGGAAGTGTGTTCTTTGGAGGGGCTGGATTAGGGGGCAGCTGCTATACCAGGCATCTCTCTAACCTAGCCTTTTGTTCTGACACTTTCTGCAGAGGGGAATTAGAGTATATGGGGCAAAGTTTTTATTTATTCAGCTGCCCATAGGAACTTGATTGTAAATAAACCTGTGTTCTGCTTTTAAAACCCCACAATGCTCAGATTCATTTATTTGTGTGTTTGTGAGATCTTGATCCGAATGAGTGAAGAGGGGAACCTGAAGTGTTATTTTTCCATGCTGTTTTCCTGATGACTTGTGGGTTTGTATTCAGCCACACTGTGGGATTCGGTGTAGAGGGGGAAGAGGGTAATGCTTTTAGCTGGACATCCCGCAGGTACAACCTGGTGTCGCCCTGTCTCAGGAATACTGCCGTGAGACTGGAGGAGGTCTTACCTAAACTTGCTAAACAAGTGCCTCTGTATTCTTGGATATTTTGGGTAAATTACTGAATTGAGGAAGTTAGTATCTGTATTTCAAGACACTGCTGAAAGTAGGTGGCTTTTTCAGCTGTGATACTTCGACGGCTACCTTGTTAAGCTTTTCAGCCAGCAATAGTATGTTTCTTTAAAAACACAAAACCCCTTGTTGAAGGTAATGCTCTGGTTCCTACTTCAATATAATAAAGCAAAGTCTCCGGCTGTTTAAGGTATGAATTTAATGCATAACTAAGAGCCAGCACTGACCACCCTCCTGTTTTCATAAGGAAAGAAGCCGCCTGTCCAGCTCTTGGAAGTGAGAACCGTAGCAGAAATGGGAAGATTCAGATTGGCATTCTCAAGCATTTCTAAAGGGCAAAGTATTTTTTTTCTTCAGCCTGTGGCTGTGGCAGAAGGTCCTTGAAGAGGCACCTACCAAGAGTCCAGGTGACCTTGGTTACTGTGGAAAAGCAGATCACTAAATGACAAGTCAGCGTGATGAAAGATTATTGGGAGATTAACATAATAAAAACTCTGCAGGCTCTGCTGAGGAGGATCAGAATGGGTTTAGGATGTTTATAATTTAGACTGCTATACTTGTGTTTTTCTACACCATGGAGCATCTTACACAAAGGGCTTTGTTTTGCCTGTTGATGCTGTTATGAAGTAGGTTAAATAATACTCGAGGATAATGGCTAGCTAGCTAAGACCTTAAGTATTTCAGATTAAAATTTCTTAGGACCAAGGTATGTAGGAAATTCTAGTGACCAATTTTAGCTCTGTTTGCTATAGTTCATTTATTTACTTCTATTTTTCTGTTTCAACATGCAGAGGGCAGAGAAAACAAAAGCAGCTGCTGTGCAGAGGTGGCTGTTGCACTGTTTTTCTGCTGAAGGCGGAGCTGCCCTTCAGGTGATTTAGGGGCATCTTCCTCCAGCCAGGAGGGTGTGTTAGGAAATGCGCGTTATGGTGAAGCTGCTTCCAGGCTCTCCTGAAGATGTTGGAAACTGCACATGTACCCACACCTCCCAGGCCCTCAGAGGAGTAGCAGGTACAACAGGAGTGCTTGTTCCTCTCCTGAAGGGCTAGTAATCCTGCAGTGGCAGCGGCACAAACTAACAGAACCAGCTTTGTCCTTTTTGTTCTTGCACTGTGTGACTGAATGGAACGTGTTGATTTGGTGGGTTAGTTTCTGGCGTCTCTTCCCTACTGTCTGCAACCAGGATCCTGCTTTCCTTCAGCAGCACAGGCACGTGTGAATGTCTGTGTTTGAGGGCTGGCTGGTTTGTGTTTGCCAGAGTTGATTAGACAGAGTAGTGATTAAACTCTCCAAACAACCTACCTCCAATTAATGTTGCTGGAATTTGGAAAACACTGAAAGAGCTGAGGAACACTGGTTCTGTGGGGTTTTTTTTGCATAATTTGTGTACCCAGGCCACTATATTCAAGCAAATGTTGGTGTTTGTTTGCAAAAAGCAAGCTTGATTTATGACTGCAAGATTGCCTGAAATGGAGGGTGCTGCTCAGGCTGGCAAGTGGAGAGGCTATCGTGGTCTTTCTAATCAAACTAACAGATGCAGCACAGAGGGAAGCTACAGCTGTTAATGCAGCTTGCAAGCCAAAAATTACACACATTGTTGTGCATAATATCAAGACCAAATTCGGGGGGGCAGGGGGAAGCTATTCTTGGGACATTCATGAAGTGAAAAGCTAAACTGATTGAAATCTTGTTCATGTGTCTTACATCTTGGATGTTGTGCCTTACTTCCATAAGTAAATTGAGGGGAGGGGTACTAGCTAGCAACATACTGTTTTGCATCAGCGTGCCAATTGGAAAGTTGGTGTAGCAATAATAGATAAACCGCTTAGTGATTATGAGAAGAATAATGTTCTCAGTGCTTGGTAGTCCTTCATAATGGCATCTATTTATAGAGACTTGATTTGGTGTTTTATAAACTCCCTTTTTCATAAATGGCTCTTGTCTGTTCAGCTTATCAAGCTGGATGACTTGCAACCCTAGGAAGGAGAAGACAGAGAAAGAGCTTTATTCTAAAGCTGCTTTCAGTAACCGTCCTGTTCTATGTAGGTCTGTAGTCTTTACAAACTGTGTGAGTATGACATTGTAGACCTCTTCACCGACAATCTGAGCTCCCTTAGGTAATGCTTTATGTTGCTGACTTAACCACTTTACAGTTGAATCTTAGCCCAGGTACAATATTTGCTCTTGGAGGAGGATTAATTCCTGAAATCCTGGATGGACGCAACTAGAGACGTGCTTTCAAATCCACTACAAATTGTCCTCCTTGTTTGCGAAGAGGTTAGTGATTCCCTCAGATAGATGCAAAGGAGCATAGGACACAGCTGTGTAAAAACTTCACCTTTCTTCACTAGTTTAGAAGTTCACGTCTCTGTTCTGTGGCAGCTCCTGTGACATCTGGAACGTAACAAGGTATTTAATGTTATTTACTGGTTTGTTTATTTGGGACTACAGCGTGACTGCGGTGTCTGCTCAGCAGCAAATACCATTCTGGACTTGGACTTGGCCTACCTATACTTCATGAAAATAGAAATTCTTGAATGCGTAAAGTCTGTCTCTAATCTCTACCTTACGTTTTTTCTAGCTTTCTAAGAAGGGAAGAATTTCCTTTTTCCACAGCTTGTTGTGTGCAAATATACCCTAGAAACTGTTTCTACTCTTGAAATAGCTTTAAAATGGGAAAGCAAGCAGAGAAATAGAAAGGAAGCAAACTGCAAGGACAGTTGTACCCTCAGACCAGCAGCCTGTCTAACACGGTATACTCCTTCATGCGGGTCCAACAGGGAGACGTGTAAGAACAGGGCACATGTAGCATCATCCTTTCCTGATGCTGCTCCTCAGCTTCAGAGTCTTACGGGGTTAAGGTTGCACCTTGGATCATCCTGTCCAACATCTCCCAAAAGCCTTTTCTCTGTGAACCCGTCTAATCTGTGGATCAATTCATATTGGTGGTTTCCAGAGCCTTCTGCAGTCACACTGTACTCCTGAATCTTGGTCTATGTGGGGAAATTATTCACTTTGTTTTGAATTTGCTGTCTGAACTGGATGCTGCTATTTTATAATTTATGACAAAGTGAAAAACTAATGTCTTTCCGCTTTTACCACCCGGGGTTTCTGGAGATCTGTTGTGTCCTTTTGGTCCATCCTCTTCGTCCTGTGTCATGTCGTGTCCACCCCCCACCAAGAATCTTATTTCACCTGTTTTTTCCTTGGGTACAAGCTGTCTTCTACCCCTAATTACAATTGTTACCTTTCTGGGCAGGTATGGGACTGTTGTATTCCTAAGGTCCGTTCTGCTTTGAGCTCAGCGATATCCTACAAATAATGGGTTGCATTTGGTTCTGATTTAAGAAAATACAGTAGGACAGAAGAGTTCTCATTCCGGGTTTGCTCTGACTCCTTACTGATACATACCAGCTTTCTAGGTCTTAGGCTGAGCATGTGGTACACAAGTTCTGAAATGGTATGTGGAATTCTCTGTTGTGGTTTTGATTTATTTGCTAATAACTTCTCTGTTTGTGTCAAGACATTTTTCCTAAATGATACCAAGTACAACTCCGCATGTCAGGCTATAGTTGTATTTTCTTTTGACTACAATACTTTTAACTGTTATAGAATATATGGTATTTCATCATCTATCTAATCTGCATCGTGAAGCACTCCTCCTTAACAGAGACAGGTTTATTTTTGGGAATCCAGAATAGCTGTATGTCTGTGGGCAGGCTGTTTGCTCTTTATCTAGGCTTTTTTCCATTCATTCAAGGATGTGCTCCATAGCAAATGTCCCAGGACAGGTGATGCTGTGCTGTTGTATGTGTTGCAATGGTAAAAAAAAAACGCAAAACCAAACAAATCCCCCAAAAGTACCCAAAGCTCATGTGTGCTGATATTCTTTCTTTCATGTATTTTATGCCTTTATTAATGAGTGGAATTACCTTCTTATCTCGTGACAATTTAGAGCCTCTGATGACAAATCTTGAGGTACCATTTCAAAATCCATGTACCTTGATCAGATTACCTTTATCTGTACTCTTACAGGTATCTTCACAAAATTACTGTCTACAAACCTCTCTGCAAAGGCCAAGCTATTTCTTCCCCTCCAGACTTTTTTACTAGTCTACTTAATTTTTAATATTAATTAAAAGGAGTTATTGATCTTTTGCATACTAGTCTACTTATTTTTTAATATTAATTAAAAGGAGTTATTGATCTTTTGCATACTAGTCTACTTATTTTTTAGTATTAATTAAAAGGAGTTATTGATCTTTTGTAATGTTTCTGAAGATCTGTTTTTAAATAGATGTTTGTGGTTGTTTTTTTATGAAACTGCTAAAATGGAAAGAAACCTACCTTTTGTGTTGTGCCTGCATATCTATTGAAATAGTCTTTGGTAGACTACACATGGGAGTACAATGCTTCACCCACCCAGTATAATTCCGCTTTTGTCTCATACACCTATTTTTTTCTGACATCTTTCCCAGGACATTTTGGGGCAGAACAGCATCATTCACCCACAGTCACATACCCATCTTTGACCATGAGCTGCCCAGAGTCTCAAAAGACGGGGACAAGTGGGAAGAATGCTAGCTCACATAAACAAGTTATCTTCAAAAAAAGCACCCGTGACAAAGCTGTAAGTACCGTTATGATTGGTTTGTGCAGGTATGAGTCGTACTTATGGTCAGACTGGAGACTTACTAGAAAGCTCTTTCCTGTCTCTGTTATTTTTTTCTGAAGGACCATGAACTGTATTTAGTGCTAAGTTTGAGGAGGTGATGTAAACAGAGTTTATAGGACAAGCTTCTCATATATTGTAATACAAGAGGAAGGCAACTTGCCTCCTACTCCTCCTGGGTTGTGCTCCTGCTAATAAATGTTTAAAACAAAGCTGATTCATTATCTTTCCAACCTGATGGCACCAAAAATCTTTAAATCTATAGTTTTGTCCCATGCACAAGTATTTATGTTGCACTTGTGGGAGCTAGTCTACATCAGGTCTACAGTTCTTGTGTCCTGAAGCATGTGAATAATCCTGTTGAGTCTGGTGGGGATTGTATGTTTGCTGGAAAAAAAATAATATTCTGTTTAAATTGAAATTGTTCTGATCTCGACAAGATTATAGCTCTATAGCATTCCCCCCTCACCAACACACGACCATCACCACTTTGTAGTTCATCCATGGTCATCTCCCTACAGCTGACCATCTACCTGGGAAAACGGGACTTCATTGACAACTCGGGGAATGTGGAACCTGTAGGTAAGTCTGCACGGATACATGCTGCCCTTCCTGCTCTCTCAGACCTGATTATCCTCTGTTAATCTTTCCTATTTTTTTCCTTTTTTTCAGATGGTGTTGTACTGGTGGATCCTGCACTTATCAAGGGGAAAGAAGGTCTGAGGTTTTATGCAACGTGTATTTCAGAGATTGCTAGTCCTCTTTTGAAGTGAGGTGCTGAGAGAGCGCCTTTTTTTTTTTTTTTTTAAGGGTACAAATGTAACTCTTCCCCAGTGAATGGGCTTCTTAATCAATGCAATGCATGTTCTTACATATGGTATAAACACTTACTGGGTTATACAACAGTGTTGAAACAAGCTTCCTTGACTCTGTATTGCAGGAGGATTTTACATCCACCCTGGCTGCGTTGTTAGCCTGCTGCATGCTTTACCTGTCATGTGCTTTGTTCCAGTGTATGTGTCCCTGACCTGTGCTTTCCGGTATGGCCAGGAAGACATTGATGTGATGGGCCTGACCTTTCGACGGGACCTGTTCTTCTCTAGGGTCCAAGTGTACCCACCCGCTGACAAGCCAGAGTCTCTCTCCCACTTGCAAGAATCTCTGCTGAAGAAGCTGGGAAAAAATGCTTATCCCTTTTTCTTTACAGTAAGTATCTCATAAGAGCCTCCGACCCTCTTGTCTGTTATTACCAGGCTGCTGAGACCCAGTGAGCGACTGAAGATGGGGATTAATAGAAGATTCATGTTATGCAAAGCTCCAGTCATGAGTGACAGGCAACGCACCAATTCTTTTTTCTTAACATCCTAAGTGGTAAAGTGCAAGAAGTTTTTAGCTGCATGTGAAAAGTGCTTTCCTTGAAAAGGCAAGGAAACATGCAATGGCTTTATGCTAGCAACAGCCCTATATATCCTCGTCTTCCCGTTCCTGAGAGGCTGAAATATGTTGCACCATTGCCTCAGTGCTCACAGAGGAAGTGCCAAATCCTCTCTCTTTAAAAATTTTATGGATCAAACAAGCAGATGAAAAGCTCTTTACCAGATGTTGTCAACAAATAACAGCTCATTGCCAAATTCTGATTCTGACAGGATATGCTTCCAGTACTGTCAGTGACACGTCTGCCTTAGCGTTGCCTAGGAAGATCCAGGTTTGAAAACTTCATGCTGTCTTATAGCAACAAATAGGTCTTTGAATGATTCTGCTGAATGGGCTGGTACCTGCCGTGATGTTATTACCACTCGGATACAGTCTAGTGATCCTCAAAATCTTGAGTCACTAATAGGGTGTTAGCGCTTGGTCTCCATGAGCTGCTCTGCAACCTCCCCAACTGATGTCTAGAGTTGCCCAGGCCAGGAGCAATTGGGTACTGGCTGGTCCTCATGGCCTTGGTTGTGTTTCTGACGAAGCGATGCTTTGCTCCAGCTCGAAGCCTGTGTGAGCTGTATTGATTATCTTGGGCGAGGAGCCAGATGTTGCAGCTTCTACTTTAAGCTGTGCCTCTAGGGCTCTGTTTGATTTTTAAACCACGTGCTTCATGTGCCTGGACATTTTTTACTTGTTTCTTTTTCTTTTTTTTCTTTCCTTTCTTGACTATTAAAGTATTTTTGGAAGAGAGGGACTTGTTTGGACAAGGCAAGATAAGGCCCAGTATATTAAAGCCTCCATCTTAGCTAGAACTTCAAAGGGTTACATTACAGTGAGTGACCTGTTGTCTTCAGGATTGCTTTGTACCTTTTGCAAACAATATGTTAACTAGAGTATCTGGGTAATATTGCTTTGGGATATTTTTCTCTTCCTCCCACAGTTCCCAGATTACCTGCCTTGTTCAGTCTGTCTGCAGCCTGCACCTCGTGATGTTGATAAGGTGAGACCAATGTGACACTTGTGCTTATCGTGGTTGAGGAAAGTCAAGTGGAAAAATTCATGTGAATTTGTTTGGCTAGTTTGAGAGTAGAAGAAGGCGGTACTGGATTTGACTGTGCTATGCCACAAATGTCAGGAACCTGGCTCAAGAGCTACGAGCGTGTGCCACAGAGTTGGAATTCTAAGTTCTCAGAAGAAGAAGGGGAATCTAGTCTTCATTTGCAGTGCTTGTAGTTTCCTGAAGGGTACCACATGATTTGTGGGTTGGCTGCACATGAAATGATTGTAGCTGTCAGGCTACATGAGAGAAAAAGGCTGCTTAAAGTCTCATAGATTGCTATAAATAGCATGTGTTAAAACCTGCATCTGAATTAAAACCAATGCAGAGAAGGGCTGGCTTGCACATGTGCGTAAAGTAAACAAAACCTCCGGAGTAACAGATATCAGATAATGAGATGTTCTGCGAGGTTTCTGATACCAATTAAAATATTCCCTTTATACTTGGTGCTTCTGTGAACCGCAGAGCTAGGCTAACAGCTGGGCAAGTTGGGATGCAGGTTGTAGAATCCAGTGCAACAGGGATAAGCTGTATTTTTTGCCAAGGAATGATATTCTGGCAAAAATTCCTCTGTTGCTTTGTAGAGAGTTATCTGGGACTCACAGATGTCCCGTGGTGGTATAAACCTGTTAAAGCAAAGGTCAGCTTGGCCTGATCACTCCCACTCCTTAGATGTTTGGAAAGAAGATTGACCTGGACCCTCGGTCAGGTATTGGCATTACAAAGTCAATTTAGAAATTCAGTTCAGAAACCTGAGGTGGACTGGAGACCCTTGCAGGCTGGTCACTCGTATAACCTGCAGCACGCTGTGACCGAGCCTTTCGGGAGTGGGGATGCCATCTGACAAAGGCTGGGAATTAAGCCTCATTTATCAGAAGCAGCATGGAGTAGGTGGATGCTGCCACACCAGTTGGCAAGGACCTCTGTTCCAGTGGTGGGAGGCCAGGAGAATTTGCGGTTGGCAGAAGTCCGTCAGTTTCTGATGTACTGAAAGATATTTAAACATCTGGCTTCTTGACTTCTGACACTGATTTCACAGCTGTCTCCTCTCTCTGGCAGACCTGTGGGGTGGACTTTGAGGTAAAGGCTTTCTCAACAGAGAATGTGGAAGAGAGAATTCATAAGAGGTAACAGAACGTGTCTGTCTTCAGCTTTGCCCTTCTTAAAGGGGGTGGGGGTGGTTCAGTAACGTACCTTGGTTGCTTGTTCAGCTTTGCCCCGCTTGTCAGTGGACTTCTTGAGTGTAAAGCACGTGTGAATGCAGAACTCCTGCCTCTGCCAAGTGCAAAGTACCACCATGTTGTCCTCTGCTGCTTCCCAGGAACTCTGCACGTCTGCTGATCCGTAAGGTGCAATATGCTCCAGATGAACCAGGACCCCAACCTTGTACGGAGACCACCTGGCAGTTCTTCATGTCCAACAAGCCATTATACTTGAAAGCTTGCCTCAGTAAAGAGGTGAGGGTTTCGCCCGGGGGCTGCGGACGTCGCAGTACTGGCACGCCAGTATGCATTTTCCTGCCCAAAGCAGCTACATCCATTTGTAACTTGAACCGTCTCAGCTCAGACTGACTTGTTGCAGCACTTGAGAGCTCTAATGTCATTTCTGTCAGTAGGTGCTGTTAGGGAAGGCTGAGACCCCATTACCAGATGCATTTGAGACTAAATAAATCATTGAAGGAAGGGCCATGAATCATTGGGAAGGGACATCTTGCCTTATCTGGCCTCTGTGAGATTTAATCTGGGGTGACTAGAGAGGTTTAGGGCTTGGGAGAAGCCTCCTGGCTGGATTTCTGAGCATCAAATTCCTTCTAGGTGTACTACCACGGTGAGCCCATTGCAGTCACTATCACCATCAACAACAGTACAGAGAAAACAGTGAAGAAGATCAAAGCCCAGGGTATGTTTTTATGGTTGCTCGGGATTCTTTGAGGGCAAGAAGACTGAATGGTAAGAGAACTGAAAGACAGCCAGAATTTAGTGCTTGCAACAGCTTAGGCAGGCAGTCTGGGACAAGTCAGGAATTTTTCCCTTCACCCTGTCTGTTGCTGTTTCTTTGCTGTTCATCAAGTGAAACACTGCAGCTTCTTTATTGACTCTCATGGTTGTTTATATGGCTTAATTTCAGGCACTGCTATGTCCCCTCTCATAAAGAGAAAGGGTCTGGCACCTACAGTGGGCAAGGCAGGTGCTGTGGGGGAAAAGCCCCCTCTTTTGGGAGGCCAGTGGGAAGTGCTCCCCTGTCCATGTGATGCTCCTGCTAACGGCGAAGGTGCCCAGGTTGCATACCATTTTGCTTGGGGTTTCAGAAATGTCTGGCAATGCGAGAAACAGCCACTCTGCCAGTGATGGTGTAATTCCTCCCAAGGAAGCTGAGGGCAGGGGCTGAGTTTCAGAGGAGTTTCAGTACTGTGCCTGTGTTTTATTTGTGGCACTGCATGTTTTCATCCCACAAGCGTCATTGCACTTGGACCTGTGGAAGACAGTCTGAGAGACAAAGGATGAGAAAGAGAAGAGAAGGCAGGGAGGGATCAAAATTACTGAGCTTTTTACAACTCTATAGCAGAAAAAGCCAATTTGGTGCCCATCTTGGATGCACTCTGTAGTGATTCCCAAATATTTTTTAGGCTGACACGCCTCCGTCAGGCTTAAAAAGACCTTGTTGGTCCCCAGATTCTCTCCTTACCAGCGTTTCAGTCAGAATTACTTTTTTGGGGGCATTTGATTGGAGAGTATAAGCCATTTACTATCGCAGGCTCTTGACTGCAGCCTGCTCGATGGTGGTGTCTCCTGAATGCAAGTGCATGGACTATAAATACGCAAGAGAGACCCATGAACAGAAATAAAAGTGCACGTGGCTTAGAGAAGAAGGAGGGAGATCTTTATAATGGAAAGAACAGGCTCCCAAGGGAAACTGTGCATTATTGACTTTTTGTCATCTCCAAATCAAGTCCAGGTGCCTTTCAGGGAAGATGGACAGGTTATTTGTACGCTGTTGGTCTCTATCCACGTCAGGCTGTCTGGTCCGGTGGTCCCCCTTCAGGGTCTAATTTGCTGGGTTTTCCTGCTGTCCTAATCATGTCATTCCTGAGACTCGGGGCAGGGCAGCTGTGTTGTTTCTGATGCGTGTGCACAACTGATTGTCCGCTTTCTCCTTTCTCGCTCAGTGGAGCAGGTTGCCAATGTGGTTTTGTACTCCAGTGACTACTATACAAAAGTGGTAGCTGCTGAGGAAGCACAGTGAGTGGATGGTCTGCTTATCCCTTCTTGCACCTTCACATCCTTTTAATTATCCTTCCCCTCCTCAATAAAGGGAGGAACTCCTAGCTAGAGTCTGGTGGTTGTCTGCTGTTACAGTGCTTGCTTCTCTTACCTGGGGGGGGGGGGGGTGTGTGTCCGTGTCCCACACCACCCATACTCGCTGCTTGCAGCTGGTCTTCCTTTCACATAGCCAGCAGGGACCAATGCACCTTTTTTCAGAGAATGGGGAGGCTGCAGCAGCGGTTTGCAGAGTAATTACCAACTAGGAAAGCTTAGCAGGGACTGCGGAAGGCTCCACATTGCTTGAAATCTTTAAATAGAGGTGCAGCATTTTTCTGAAAGGTGTTGCTGTTTGGGTGGAAGTCATGGATGCTCTAGCTTGAGGTCAGTCTTTTTCACACAGTCTCATTTCGTTTCTTCTGGCCTTAGAAGGCCCATGAAAACGTTGAGCCTATTGCCATGGTAGAGAGCCGCTTGCTCTTTTGTGCTGCAGTGGCAGTGCAGCGTTGGACTTGGCTTTCTGAGGAGGGTTGGACACACCCGGCCACTTTTTATTTTTCTGGTGTTTTGCTCTGTAGCTTAGGGACATGTTTTGCAATGAGTACTGGCCTTCTCAAATAGGATTCATTTTGTCCAAATGTAGAGGTCTGCAGCATAGTTTTGACCTATTTTAGAAGTCTGCCTTAATGTGAAATTGTTTTCTGCAAGTGCTTGTTTCTGCTGATTACAAAGGGAATTTTTTACTAGTTAAGATGTAGACACCTGCATTGTAGACAACTAAATTTGGACAGATAAATTCCACTCCTTTTGGGCAGCTTTGTAATCTGTTTTGAAATTCTCTTGGTTGGGTGTATAACACAAGTCAGTGTGTCACCTTCCTTCTCTCACCTGCTTATTTTTAGGGAAAAGGTTCAGCCAAATAGTACCCTGACCAAGACACTGACACTTTTGCCCTTGCTAGCAAATAATCGGGAGACACGGGAAATAGCTCTGGATGGGAAGCTAAAGGACGAGGACACCAACTTGGCTTCTAGTACTATGTGAGTAGAGTTCTGAATGGTCCCAGGTAGTGGAGGGTAATAAAGAAGCGGAGACACTTGTATCAGGAGTTTGTACCTGTAAATGTGTGTCCAGAGGGGCACATCCAAGCTGCATTACTTACCAGATCATATTTACTCAGGGTGAATAGTGATCACAGACCTGGAGAGGCTTTAGCTGTCCCTGAGGCTTGTCTCCTCTGTCGCTTTCAGGAGAGCAGGACATTCACCTAGTTCTTGCTCCAGCCATGTACTCTTGCTATGTTGCTGTGCTGCCTGACACTGCTGTCTGTTTTCTCTGGTAGTATTAAGGATGGAATAGACAAGACAGTGATGGGGATTCTGGTTTCCTACAAGGTCAAAGTGAAGCTCACTATTCCAGGGTAAGACTAACGGATTTCTTGCTACATCTGCATAGAGAGGGGAGTGCGTGTTCTTCACTGATGAGGGGGGAGAGTACAGGACAGTCCGCCCCAAAAGAAAGGGCATATGTTGTAGGACATGAGGCTCCCTCTAAAGCATAAATCGTCTGGAAATCTATCTTGGCCTATCCGAAGAAGGTGTCCTGAGCCAGCGGGCTTGGGTTACCTTCCTTAAATACCATATGACTTTACAGCTGCAGTATGAGCCTCTGGTTTGCGTTGCACTTTTTGTTTCAAAGCCATATTTTGTGAGAACTGAAGTGAAACGTGGTGTGAACCTTTATCTTGGTGTTCTTGTTCTCCCAGAGCAGAAGGCAGAGACATCTGCCTGAGAGTCATAAATACTGTAGCTCAGGTTCTGTACTGAGCCAGCTTTCTGGGAGAAACCGACGTTATCAACGTGAGCTAGTTCCCAGCATACAGTGCAAAAGAGGACAAGGATAATAATTCTCAGCTGATGATAGCCACTGTTTACATTTGCATTTCATTCATCTGTAATTCCTTCTAGTATAAAAATGAGTCAATTATTTGCCTAAAGTGTGATAAAATGACTATGCCTTCTTCAGTTGCCCTTGCCCTTTGGCTCTCAGAAAAGGAGCCATATCCAACCCCTGGTCAGGATTTCAAAAATTTAGGCTCATTCTCCATGGGAAGGACATGCAAAATGAAAATTACCTTTTTTAAAAAAGAAGTTTATTTGGGTGTTATGCTTTGTGGCAAGTAGAGAAGAGTATGTGAAGAAGGTGATTTCAATAGTCCACCAATAAAAAGGCATTTGATAGAATACCAGAATGGAAAGGCACTAAATATGCTCGTGTTTTTCTCCTTGTTTTCTTCTGTAGCATGCTGGGAGACCTCACCTCCAGGTAAATGTCATCTTCCTTTTCAGACCATGCATCTGTAGTTGTTAATTTGTCTCTTTACCCTCTTTTCGATTCCCTTTCTCGCTTCCCTAGAAAAATCTAACTAACCTTTGAGATAATAGAAGTAAAAAGTTTGTGCATTCAGCTGCGAAAATGAAGCAATTACAAAAAATTTTTGATTTTATGTACGTGCAAGTACATTCAGCACATAATAAACCCAGTTTATTAAAGTGGATATGCACAAGATATTTGTGGAGAAATTAGAGTTTAACTCTTTTTGAGGGGAAAATTATTGTTAGGAAAAGATGAAAGAATGGGTGAAGGTGAGAGGGGAACTGAACCAGGCATGAGTAGAGCTGTGGATCTGATGCATTCTCTCTTCTCCCCAAAGTGAAGTGGGCACAGAGCTGCCATTTCGTCTCATGCACCCTAAACCTGAGGAGAAGACCCCAGCAGGTCAGTTATCCCTGGTTTTTGCCTTTCTTCATTAACACTCGGGTGAAATTTTGCCATTGCAAGGCTTGTAGTCATTTCTTCTACAGGAAGCCTTTAAAGTCTACAAGGGTCCAGTATGGAGGCAGTTCTGTGTGTGAATATATATGCTTGTGTGTGTCTATATTTATCAACCTCAAGGTACAAAATAACAGGGAGGAGGGATGCTAAGGTGGGCCAGGGTGAGTGGAAATGGGCCATGTTTCCCTTTTTGTTTTTCATCTATGGAATCACAGCTCAAAGCACAGGGGCTTGAGGAAGCACTGCATAGCTGAATCTCATGACTATGCAAAATGTCCTGAGTAAAGCCATTAGCAATTCCCAGCCAGAATCCAATACAGCAAACAAGCATCTGTCGCAGAAAACACCTAAGACACATGAGTATTGTAAAAAGCAAAATACTTTTAAGCAGAATGAAGAGGTGGTAAACCTGTTCATGATTTTTAGAGTCCCCGTTACCTTGATTTGGCATTGGCAGCAGTGTCTGTGTTGTGGTCTTCATGCTCAGTGGGTATCTGAGAGGAATGGCTCTTCAGAGTCAGGTCAGTAAATGGAAGTGTGGGAACTTTAAAGCAGTGTAAGGAGCTTGGGATCAGATGCCAAAACTGCAGGCTGTCTTTAGCATGTGTGTTCTCCTCCCACTTCCTCAGGCCTGGCTGGCTCTGTTCTCTAATAGTGAACTTACAGAAGCTGCAAGGTTCTTGTGCTAAATCAGAAGCTCTTGGGCAGCATCTGAAGCAGCTATTGAACACAAATTATGCCGGCCGTTCAATGCTGGGGCTGAGCTGCATGGACTTCAAACAAAAACCCACGGCTGCTTTGGCGCTGCTTTTCTTTTTCCTCCTCCTTTTTTCCTCCTCCTTTTTTCCTCCTCCTTTTTTCCTCCTCCTTTTTTCCTCCTCCTTTTTTCCTCCTCCTTTTTTCCTCCTCCTTTTTTCCTCCTCCTTTTTTCCTCCTCCTTTTTTCCTCCTCCTTTTTTCCTCCTCCTTTTTTCCTCCTCCTTTTTTCCTCCTCCTTTTTTCCTCCTCCTTTTTTCCTCCTCCTTTTTTCCTCCTCCTTTTTTCCTCCTCCTTTTTTCCTCCTCCTTTTTTCCTCCTCCTTTTTTCCTCCTCCTTTTTTCCTCCTCCTTTTTTCCTCCTCCTTTTTTCCTCCTCCTTTTTTCCTCCTCCTTTTTTCCTCCTCCTTTTTTCCTCCTCCTTTTTTCCTCCTCCTTTTTTCCTCCTCCTTTTTTCCTCCTCCTTTTTTCCTCCTCCTTTTTTCCTCCTCCTTTTTTCCTCCTCCTTTTTTCCTCCTCCTTTTTTCCTCCTCCTTTTTTCCTCCTCCTTTTTTCCTCCTCCTTTTTTCCTCCTCCTTTTTTCCTCCTCCTTTTTTCCTCCTCCTTTTTTCCTCCTCCTTTTTTCCTCCTCCTTTTTTCCTCCTCCTTTTTTCCTCCTCCTTTTTTCCTCCTCCTTTTTTCCTCCTCCCCACCCAAACTTACCTAAAGCTGCTGATTCTACAAACATGACCGCTAGAAGATGATGATGGAACCTGTGAGAAGATTTATCCCTCGATAGGTTCTTTGTTCTTCACTGGAAATGTTAGAACAGGGTGACTTGAGTCCTTATTGTGCAAATTTGTTGGAGGAATCAAGTGCTGAGAAGAGAACAGTGGTGATTTATTCCAAGCGCAGTTGCTGTGGTTGGAAATCAGTGTTTGCTAATTATGGATGTGCTGGAGTGGGCGAAGGTAGGTTTCTCCACCCCTGTAAGAACTGCACTGTAGGAAACTCGTTTTCACCGGGAAGAACCCTGCTGTAAGCTGTGCCAGCATGGTCTCTTAGCATAGACACAGAACACGCTTATAGGAGAAGATTTTGTGCATGTTACACCCCGTCAGAGTAGTGCAGTTAGTCTAGGAAGCACCTGCAGAACAAATCCACAAGGCTTACTGCCCTCTCCCTGCCTTTCTGCTGTGGCCAGAGGAGACAGCCCCATCACTGAGGAGTAGCACGGACACCCCACAGCAACGTGCAGCCCAAAGCTGCCTCCAGCTCTCCTCTGAGGTGGAAACTGGGTCCTCCGTGTTGCTCCCATAAGACTAATAAGGTTGGATCACTTTGGAGAAGCTTCTGTGAAGCAAATGCTGTTGCTGGCGTAGCTTTGGCCGTGCCGCGGGGCTCCCTTCCATGCTGCAGCCTGGGGAAGCTCTGCCAGCAAAGCACTGACACTGCCGCACACTTGATGGTGATCTCAGGTGGGTTCGGCCAAGGGTCTTCTGTCTCTTCTGGTAGCTTGTACATACTGAAGCACTTCTCAGACTTCCCTGCAGCAGTGCCCCTGCCCAGGAGCCTGACGAGGGGCTGGGGCCACCCCGATGGCCGCGGTGGCCTGTGAGGGCCATCCAGTGCCCCTGGGGAGCCCCTCAGGGCAGAGGTGCTGCTGGGGGTGCTCAGGGCTGCACAGGGGAGCCCCCATGGGCACAGAGAAAAGTTTGAAAGCTCCAAACAAGGATCATCCAAAGCCTTAGACAACTGCAAAGAATTGTGCAGTTTTAGAATGGTGTGAATTTTTTTTACATGATGGTTTTTGGTGTTAACAATGCTGCAACTCTCTTTTTGTTACTTATGCTTCAGGCAGATAATTCTGGCAGAAGCATTAGTAATATGAGGAAAAATGGAAGTCAGTTCTCCCTTTTAAGATAATTTCAAAGGACGACTGATATACTCCTTTATATAGTATGCTCAAAAGGATGTGGGCAGAAGACTTTACAGGGGAAATGGAGAACTGCAATATTTCTCAGATCGCTTCCCCCAACACATCCTCTTACCAAAGGCACAGCCCACGTATTGTTTGCTACATCAAAGTCTTCTAGGAGCTTGCTGTCAGAAGACAGCTATGGTTCATGCATTTTGTATAAATGGAAAATGCAGGTTTCTTATAAACTGAAACAATACAGGTAGTTTCAGGAGCTATCCCATGGGAAAGCCCTACAAATGGTTAACTTGAGAAATAAATGCTTTTTCTTAAAAAAAGATCGTGTAACACAACAAAATTCCTCTGAAGCCTGCATAGCTGACTTGAAAACTGTGCTGGAATGTGGTTGTCTGAGCTCATTATGGGGAATAAAACAGTCTCCCATATGAAGCTGGTAAACTAAAAAACTCTTTCCAACTTTACTGGCTGGTAGTTTTCCGTGCACCGTGCCTAATCACTTTTCCCAATTGCAAGTTCATGCTTTAAAAAATTTTGATTCTACCACCTTTGTTCGTAAACTCTGAGAAATATGTTTCATTAGTGAAATACCATTTAATTGGGAATAAAGCAAATCAAGACTTAATTGCAGAGATGGAGCTTCAACAAACAGTGTTTAGACACTCAAAGGCCCCAAAAGATGGAATTTTTCTTTGTCGGCCTGTTCAGCAGCCTCTACAGTGGGTGTAGGCAGGGGTGCATGCATAGGGAATTTTGAGATCATTCCTTATCTTCTTTTTCCATTTCCTTTTGTTTTTACTGATGAGTCAGTAGTAACCAGTTTGCCTGTTGCACCTCCCTGCTTACTTGACTGTCACTTCATCTTAAGATACAGCTGGGGGAAAGGAAAGAAGTCAAAGCAACCATCTTACAGATTCAAAGCTAAAGTGGGATTGAAAAACGCCATGTATTTTTATTTATTCATTGCAGTGGGGTAATATCCTTTTCCCTTCTCTAGCTAAAGTGATTTATGGCAAAAGTAAATAAGACATGTAGAGCATCACTATATTTAATCATGCAGGGCTGATTTGAGTGTAGAGAACCTCAGAAAGAGAAGCTTCTCAAGAACATGGTTTAATGTTTTTGGGGCCAAACTGGGGCAAGTGTGACCAGCTGCTGTGTGCTTTATTTCACAGCAGATTGCTTTGCCCTTTTTATTTGTCTGTGCGCGAGCTCTGAAGCATTCATCACTCAGGAAAAAGTAGATCTGTCAGAGTCCATGGCTATTGCAGATTGCTTGATCTTCCTTTTCTGTGCTTGGAGGAGACAGAAAAGGAATGACTTGCTACCTTTCCTTTCCCATGTTTATTTATGGCTTCCTTGTCTTGGACTCCTTGTAGGCCAGCATTTGCATGTTTCATGTGTGCTGGTTTTGCAACCATTTTTGGACCCATGTGGTTCACAGGGGGTTATTTTTAGGCAAAGCAGCTCCTGTTTCATTGGCAGTCTGTCTTTTCCGCCTGTTGACAAAAACTTATAGAGATCTGTTGCTTTTAAAGATAGATTAAAATTGGGCTGTGTCTCTTCATGCTTCCAAGACCTTTCCCAGTCAGCAGTTAGCCCAGCAGCTCCTGCTGGGTTTTTCTTAAGGCTGTGGTCTCAGCGTGAGTTCTTTGGTCTGGGGTTTTCCTGCCCTTCCCCTGATGTTTTACATTTGTGAGCCTATGTCTTGGAAACTGTCCTTTTTGTTGAACAACAGCCAAAACACGGTCATTTGTCTGCTCCCTTGTTAAACTTGCATGAAAGGGCTGGTTTCAAGAAACCCATGAATGTTCTGTCTCTTTACTAGTAAAGCTCTACCTGCCCTGTGTTGGTGGTGTAACTTTCAGAAATGAGTGACTATGTAAAGCACTTGTATATCTTGAAAAATAACATAGCCTACATCCCCCTGCCCCCCCCCAAGTTAACAGAGGTTAAAAGCAAGCTTATAATGAAAATGACCATATGCCACAACTTTAATTATATGAAATCATTTCTGTGGCTGCATAATAAAAGCTTACAGAAAACCCTCTGCAGAGAGTGTTCTGGAGCCTCATCGATGCTTGAACACAGCCCCCTCCCATCCCAACTCTCAAAACAATTGCTGGCATGACAGTTAAAAAAAGAAAAAGTCTACCCATTTTTCAGCTTCCCAAGAATTTTTCCATGTTATAATATTCAATAAGCCACCGGAGAGCAAGCGAACCCTGTGGAGTGGGCCTGACTCCTGCCTGGGGGTGCAAAAGTAGCCATTTAACAGTTAAATGTGATACAGTATAGCAGCCTGAAGGTAAAGTAGTGCATCTTCAAATGTAATCTTAATCTGAGTTACAGGATAAGTGTTTCTCTACTGCCACACTACCTATGTATTGATTCAGTAATCATTTATCTGACAGTCAAGCATATGCTCAACTGAAACAGCATCTGTTTTCCCCCCTCAACCCATTTTGTAAAACTGGCTTCAAACCACATTGGTGGGTACCTCACTCAGCTTCACCCACATCATTGATGTCACTGTTTCCATAGTAATGAATGTACTTCAAAGTGGGGAAAGAGAGCAGGCTATTTAAAGAATAAAAATTGGAGGAAAAATGAAATTATAATGATGCTTTATGTGTTGGACACTTAAAAAGTTCTAAATATTTAATTTTAAATCCATTTCAGTCAAGCGTGCATGCCCTGAGACTTTCCAGATTTCAGCTGGGCTTCTGTGAGGAGAGGAAACCATCCTTTCAGAGTCTGGATGGAGACCATCATGAGTGCCTTTACACGGTCCAGCCTTCCAGGCATTTTGACTGGAGTGGCCCCATTTAGCACACTTTCAGTGCTGATGTTTCCAGCAGTGCTCGTTGCCACTTGTTGCCCTTGATTTCAGTGTGCATTGTGGGTGGGAGTTCTCCAGGTGGTGAGTTCTCTGGATCCCTGAAGCATCCTGGATCCCTACAACTTCTGTAGAACGATGGCCTAGGTGTGCTTTGCTCCCTGACTTAAACTCATGAGATGCAAGCCAGTGAAGTTAATGTTGCTTGCTAAAGATAAAGTAACTGTGAGAACAAAAAAAATCCCTTCCCCCATTTCATCACTGCCATACAGTCTGTTCTGCTTATTTTAGGCTGTGCTGAAGCAGCTTCCAAGGAATCCTGCTAGCAAGCAGGATTTGTTATGGTGTGGCTAGCAAAGATCCCATAAAAGAAACACAAGTGCGAAAAGCCTTGGGATTATATTTAAGGAAAGATTAAATCAGGGGTATTGCCTCAAGTGCACAACCTATCTAATGAGACATCGCCTATGGCTTTCTGTATTCTGACCTCTGATTTTAATACCTTCATGTTTATTGAACAAGAACATCATCTTCTCATCAGCTGACTACTTAAATCACAGTGACAGACCAATTAAGACTAACATTATGGCACGCAAACACTGTCATCTCTGAGTAGAAGTGTGTGCACAGATGTCTCTCACAGCTGTGACCGCTAGCAAGTACGAATGGGAAAACCTGTCGTTGTTTCTCAGCCCTTCTGAGTCTTAGGCAATGTTGCTAGAGTGCTTTTCCATTTGGGAGATCAAGTTTTGCTTCCTAAGGTGCATGTATGCACATTTTGAAACTTTCTGGAATCCTCCTTGTATTGCTGCAAATCCTACCGCTTGTCACTGTTATAAATTTTTGCTGGTTTTAGCACCCACTGTTCTAACTGCTTGGTGTGTCTTTTTTCCTTTTTTATTGCATGCTGATGACTGCAGGGAAGGATGGGTAGGTTTCCTTTAATATTTCACATTCTAGCTGCAGTTGTGCGTTAACTCTTTGGAAAAAAACCTCCTCCAAACTGTCTGAAAACCCCCAGGGTTCACAGAATACAAGCCCAAATCCAAAGTGAGTGAGTTACTGTGGCTTGACAAATTACTGCTATCAGTTGAACAGCAATGACCGACCGTGTGAAACTAGTTCAAGAGAACATGTTTTGCCTTATGGTTGGAGGGAGGGGTGTGTTTGTGGTCAGTTCATGCTCTGTAGCTCTAAGTTTCAGAAACTCAATAGATTTGACCATGTGCCCCTATTTTAGTACAGAAGGAATAAGGTTTAAAGGTTTCACATTTTATTTCTAGACAAAGACCCTTTCAAGGCTGCAGTCTACTCGGCTAGCTAGTAAATATTTAGCTGCAATGGATGTGATTCAGTACAGATTAAAACCTCCTCAGTTTGTGTCCTGACTTGCTCAGTCAACTGCTTTTCATACTAGCTAGAATACCACCAATGAGAATGTGATCCAAGTCCCTTTGAAGACAGAGGAAACATTACCAGAGTCTGCTCCAGGCTTCTCTTCCTCCTCCTGTAGTCTTTTTAGTCTCCTTTAACTCCTTTAGTCTGCTGGTATAAAAAAAATTAAAAATTGCTAACATCATTTTGAAAGACCTGTGTTTCTTCCATTTCAGTGAAGCAGAGTTGGTATTTGAGGAGTTTGCTCGTCAACAGCTAAAAGATATGCTTGATGATGAAGACAAGAATACACTCTCAAATGATGATTAAAAGAACAAGCTGCCAGAGAAGCGATGTAGCCTGGCATCAACAAGAAATTTAGGACCCAGGCTTCTAGTAAACTGCATGTTCTCAGTGCATACGTGGTCTTTCAGGGATCAGCCCTGAGGTCAGTGGACATAAAATCATGAATCTCTATTGCTTATTAAAAGTTTCAGCTCTAGAAGAATGTAGCAAACTCAAAACCTGATGTTTACTCGAGCTACCAGAGGGCTGCCATGTCATGACTTCTGCTGTCAGGGCTATGTAATAAAAAGGTTGGTTGCTTGCACCACTGATGAAGGCTTCAACGATGATCTGTGCAGGCTGCCCAGACTTACTCGGTGTCAAAGGGTCTCTAACTTTGAAATGCTAGTGAACCAAATCCTAGTCTGGAAGGCTGGCTTTGCAGCCTTTGGTGATTCATCGAAGTTTCTCGGCAGACTGTACAAAACTGATTTTATTTCCTTTTGGTTGCTTTTGTGTTTATGCTATACCAAACTCATCTAGTGAATATTTGCAGTGCTTGCACTGTCCCCGTGTGGCTTACATCCACTTTCTGTACCATTAAATGTCTTGCAAGTCATCTTCCACACCGGCTATTATGCTGATACAATGTTAGCTTTCAAGCAATGTGCTTAACCACCACGTTATTAAAGATGAGAGTAATGTGCACTGTCCATGACTTCCTTAACAAAGCTCCCTATATACTACCCCAAACAGTGAGAACTGCTAGTCCAGACTGATCCTGTACTTAATCTAGTTTCCTGTGTGCAACAGTCCTTTAAAGGAGGGTGCAGTAAAATTAAGGAGGAAATTATGGGGCAGCCTGCCCTGAGGAGCCTTTTCCAACATCCAGCTGCCAGAGGTCAGTTTATGCTCTAAGAAATGAGATTGTATTTTGTGAACTTTGTTCTCTCATGTTGATCTGGATATTCTCATTATCCATGTAAATGTTGCATCCTTTCCTAAATCTCATGTAGATTTTGGTTGAAGTTGCATCAGCTAATTACATTTTGCATGTAAAACTATTGGTGTTTTCTTTTCCTTGTTTTTGCTCCAAGTCTGCTTGTCAATGTCCCTAGTTTAAATTCTCCTGGAAGGTCTGATTGCAGAGCCTACATTTATTAATATTATAAACTTATGTTTCCCACCCCTACGCACCCGAAAACAGAATTAAGAGCTTCCCACTTGTATCTTAGCAAACAGTGATGTGCTTTTAACAGAGAAGAAAGTGAGGGAGACGTTTTTGAGATGTCTGTTTCCCCCAGCGGGAGCGGGACTCCTGGTGAAAGCCCGCTGTGAGCGCGTTGTGCTTCTGTCCTGCTTCAGACTGCGGAGGCTGCATGAGCTGAGCTTGCCCACTCTTGGGCTCAGGTTGCTATTGATAACTGCAACAAGCCAAAGCAGCTTGTTTTGGAGAAAAGTGTGGGCTGTGCTCTGGCATTTCTGCAGAATTGTTCTATATACAGGCCTCATTTTCTGAGAAGCTTGTCTGTTTATTCTTACTGACACCATCATGGTTACAAGCCCTGCTTTTACAGGTGATCCAAAGGCTTTAACCAAACAGCTTTGTATCTGGCCTCTAACACAAATAGGTTGGCTTAAAAGTAAAGCCTGTTTTGCTTTTGTGAACTGGTCTTGATTAAGATGCTGAAAGCAGTGAATTAAGACCACAGCTGATTTCAGAGTTTCATCAGTGCTCTCACCTAATGCCACCTGTCTGTCAGTGGTTTTGGCTCCATTAGTCACAGCTGTTTCACCTTAGAAGAAATTGCAAGAGGCAGTATGTTTGCTCTGTTCTTCCTAAGTGCTGTATGCTTTGCTGCTGAAGAAACCCTGCAGCCGTTTTCGGGTGTTTGTGGTCAGTATAATTTCTGTGTAATTTCAACTTTGGGTTTGGGGGAAGGGTTAGGCATTTGCACCTGGATTTCTGGGAAGGTTTTTCTAATGATTGCCCTGGTATTTTTTTTTACTAATTTCTTGGCAGCTTGAGAAGAACACACGGGTACGGTAAGGTTGAATGAATGGCTGTTTGCAAATATGCTGGTCTTGGAGAGCTGGTGTTCAGGAAATGCTTTAAGGATGCTAAGAGGAGGAGGGGGCACAGTCTTCCAGTCTTGCTTCAAAGTGTATCTTCCTCCACAGAGGTGTTTCCTTCAGTGTTCCTGGCTATGGGACCTGTAAGTGTGGGAGTAGTAAACTTGGAGGCTTTTTTTTTTATTGTTATTATGTCAACTTTGTGAGGTGCCTCTGTCACTGTCTGACTTGCAAACTCACCTGCAGCAATGCCTTCTGTAAGCTAACTGCGTAACAAAATTGCAGTATGTTCTGCCGTGCAATGGGGAGAAGCCGAAATGGTTATTAAATCTGTTCTTTTGCCTGGGTTTAGGAAAGCATTTAAAGACATTGACCATTTGTTTAGCCCATGCTGGACATTTTCTCAGAGAGCAAGGGCTTTCTGCTGGTTCCTTCAGTTCCCTGTCCTGCAGGCCAGGCTGGGCTTGCATTCTTCTGCCCTTCAGGCAGCAGAAAAGAGGTCTCTAGTTGGAACTGTTTGCCTTTGATCTTTGGCTCTGCTTCTGATGTTATGTTGATGTTCCACCAAGTCACACCTGCTACTCGTATTCATGGCTGGGGGAGCAACGCTGGAGTGGGACGCCACGTAGGGCACACCTGCCCGCTCCCAGAGAGGGACGCACTCTGGTAGTGATGGCATCGCTGAAACTGCCGCTTTTGAACACAGCTTTTATCAAATACGCGGCCTCTGTGACGGGACTGACTTGGTGACAAGCATTTTCCCCTTGTACAGGGTGGGGATGGTGCAGGTGACACACTCCGTGCCGGCGGTTTGGCCGTTACCTCAGGCCGGCGGGCGCGGGAGGGACGGTGTGGGGAGAGGCCCAGGCCCAGTCAGGCCGGGAGCGTTTCTGTCCTGAAAACTGAGGCGGCGTGTGGCAGCGGGAGCCCCTGTGGCTGGCAGGACGGGTGGGACACCTGTTTGTGAGGGAGGTGGGTGCAGCAGGGCTTACCCTGGGGGGAGGAGGGTTTACCCACAGGATTTTTATTAAACCCAGGGGAACAACCGGAGTGCTGGAAACAACCGTGAGAATCAGGCCCGAGATTCAAGCTCTTGGGCTCACGTTATCCGTCAGTTGAAGCCCTTTTCTCGAGCTTCAAACTGCCACGGGGGTGCTTGGACCGAGGAGGGGCCAGTGTGGCCGATGCCCGGTGGGCGGGCTGGGGCCGGTTCGCAGCTGGGGCCGCGGGCCGTGCCGGGCCGTGCCGTGCCGAGGAGGTGGCCGTGCCCGCCCCGCCCCGCCGCGGCCGTTCCCCTCCGCTCCCCGCCAGGGGGCGCCGCAGCGGCGGAGCGGGCGGGTGCAGAGCGCGGCGCGCGGCGGGAGGGGGCGCCGGCCGCGCCGCACCGTGCAGCATGGCGGCGGCGGGCGCCGCGCAGCCCCAGGCCGGGGCGGTCGCCGCCGCCAGCCCCGCGGCGGCGGAGGAATCGTCGGACAGCGAACCGGAGCAGGAGCCGGGCTCCCCGCAGAAACTCATCCGTAAAGTCTCTACGTCCGGGCAAATCCGCCAGAAGGTGCGTGCGGCGGGCGGGGGCTGCGGGCAGGGCCTCGGGCTCCGGCAGCGCTGCGGCCGGCTCTGCCTCCGCGTCTCCCTCAGCGCCGCCGCCGCCTCCCCCTCCCGCCCAGCACGGCCACCCTGGGCCGCCCTTCTGGGAGTTGCCCGCCCCCCCCCCCCCCCCCCCCCCCCCCGTGGGGGGCCTGCCAGGGACCCCCTCGAGCCCAGCCCTCAGGGAGCTGCCGGGCATTGCACCCACTGCCCGCCCTGCGCCTCAGGGACTTGCTGGTGACGCCCCCACTCCCCGCAGCTACCCCTGAGGGTGTGCCGGCGGCCGCCTCACGCACCACAACCGCCCCACCGGGACCTGCTGGCGACCCCCAGCCCGCCCCCTCCGGGACCTGCCGGCCAGCCCCCCGACTCGCTTGCCGGGACCCCCCAGACCGGCCCGTTCCCGCGCTCCCCCTCCCCCGCCGCCCCTCAGGGACTTGTCGGCCATCCGTCCCTCCGACCCCCCCCTCAAGACGTCCCTCTGGGATGTGCTGGCGAGCCCCAGACCGTGCCTCAGAGACCCGCTGACAGCACCCCCCACCCCAGCAGCTTTGCATGAGCTCGCGAACCCCTAAATGCTCCTCAGGGATTCCTGTAACAAACTGTTTCTGAGGTGTCTGCTAGCAGTTACCCCCTAAATGCCCTTCAGTGTCTGCCGGTGAGCCCCAAACTGCTGTCGGGGGGCCCTGGAATTGCCCCCAGCAGGTACCATCCCCAGGCTGCCTCACAGAACCTCCCCAGTTCCCCCTGCCCAGCAGCCCAGAACCTCCCCAGTTGCCCCTGCCCAGCAGCCCAGCTCAGACCACTTTCTGCCCAGTGCCCAGGTCCAGACCCGCCAGGGAGCTTCTCTATCCTAACAGTGACCAGCGTGCCCAGGCACAGCAGGACCCTGCCTTACCTCTTCCCGTTATTAGGCTGCCCTCTAATATTTTCTTGGAGTCATGGAAGTCAGATTTGAGTTCCTGCTCCCCAGTGCCACCCCCCTCCCCGTTACCTGATATTTGAGCTCTAAAGACAATACTGTCACTCCCCACTCCCAGAAGTTGCATCTCCCCTTTTTTCCCCCATGTCAGGGTTGCCAGAGGCTCTCTCTGCACCTTCCTGCGCCTTCCCTGAGGGCCCCCGCGTAGCCCAGGCGTATCTCCCTGTCACGTTGTGCCCTCCCCCCATTATCGCTTTCCTACCCCCACCTCCTGTGGCCCTGTTGGACACAGCACAAGTCATTGTCTCCTATTCAGAGCTCTGTGTTCTGAAAGGTGCAGCCCTCACTGTTATCACTTTGAGTCAGTGTGTGCCTGCTTCAGCATCTTGCCATCATTTTCATGGTTGCATCCCAGTTTTCCCTGTCTTGTACTGCGCTGGTTTTCCTTTCTGTAGCTATACAGAGATGTTTAGTTCTGTCTGGTCAGACGGTGATCTTGGGGCTTGTTAGTCTTTGTTCCCAGCTTTTTCTGCCCTGCTTCACCTCCCTGGTCAGGTAGCAATCCTTTCAACCCTGATGCCCTTGGCCCCGTCAGATTTTACCCCTCTGTGGTTTGTTCTGGAACAATAACGCCATTTTTAGGAGCAGTAACAGTATTCTGCAACTACAACTACAGCTGTAGTTCCTCTGTATTGTTACTGTAAGAGAAGATGCGAAGATTTCCTTCAGCCTAAGGCTAGGAACCACCCATAGGGAGTTGCCCTCTTCTGTACTATTTTTACTATAGCTGCATGATTTTTCTTTGTAGCCATTAAAATCCTGTGTAACTCTTGGATTGTTGTGTGATAGGTTTCTGCTTAGAAGTACCAGGTTAGTTATTCTGCCATCACCTTCCTGTTGTCTCTGAAGCATGGGCAAGCACGGTTGCTGCTGTGTGGATGCAAAAGGCTGATGCTGCTAGCTTGGTGTTGCTTATCTTGTATTCGCAGCGAAGGAGAATAAATGTGTCTGCATGATGCAGTGGCTGAAACCTTATTCATAGAGATCTGTTTTATGCTGGCTAGTTTGCCCTGCTTCCAAACACAATGTATCATCATTCAGCTGCTTGTCATAGTTCTGAAAACCCCCATGACAAAGTACGGTCGTTTGTGAGGACCACAAGCTTACATCATTACACATGGTGGGGCTGCTTCCTCTGTCTGCAAAGCGCTGCTGCCACTGTCACGGACTTCTTCAGTTAAGGCACTGAGGGTCTGGGCTGTGTAAGAGGTGGTTCTTTTGGCCGCAACAGGAAACGATGAAGCCCTCTAAATGGGTTGGTGTTTTGTGTATCAAGCAGATCTCAGCTGTGCTGTAGCACCAGGTGACCCGATCTAGTCTGTTAATCTCTTATGAAAAGAATAAGCCTTTTGAGATCTTTTTCGGCACACAGGGTGCTGAACATCAGAAATTTGTCTTGCTGGAGACTGGATGAACCTTGTGATTTCTTAATACCGTTTGTGGCTGGGGTCCCATGTGGGAAGGGAGGAAGGATGCTATAGCCTGACTTTAATGGTGGTCTCTGTGATAAGAGCAAGAGCAATGACTTCCTCAGTGCCAGAGTGGGAACTCATGCTTACAGCAGTAGGTTGCACATGCTAAGGTACGAGGTGCATTGGATTTTGCTTTTCTTTGAATACATCAGAATGCATCCCCATGTCCCTACTGAATTATTTGCCTTGGTTTACATCATTTCCTGCGTCAGTATGGCTGGAAAAGGCCTAAGCCAGCCACTTGTACTACACGAACATAAACATATTAAGAACAAGGATTATAAACAGATACTGTCTACAGCTGTTAAGCCTCCTGTGTGTTAATCTGCAGAAGACCTTCAGCTAAACAGTGTCAGATTTTCCAAGTAAGCCCAGGTATTATGATATCAAAAATTGATTTGTTTTGTTACTTGTTGATGTCTTTTTGCCTTGTCATCATCTGTTCTGAATGCTGCTGCATGTATACTTTTTCCTTGCCCTGAGGGCAAGGAGCAAAGACAACTTTGTGAGTAATCATAGTTCTGAAGAGACTTGGGTGAGCGTGCTTCCTCTGTAAAGGCAAACCTAATTTGGAATTTGTCTATTGAATGACAAGAGTGCAGACTACCATAAGCTGTAGAAGCTGTTGGACAGGTCTGTCAGAGTGACAGTAAGAGATGCAAGCAGACTTTTACGGCGCCCTGAGGATATAAATCTCTTCTAACCACATCTTTTGCAGTAGTTAGCTCAAGACCGTGCCTGTAAGTACAGTTAAATCACCATGGAAGCTTACTGTTATATCACAGCTCGAGTGAAGTCTGCTCTAGCCATGGAGTTCCTCAGAATTTACTTGTTTGTCACAGTCACAAACACTTTGAAGATACGTTTTTTCTTCCTTTGGTCCTGTCACGTGTTTTCCCAAGAAACTGTAAGATAAAGCTGCTTGCTTACAAGACCCTAAAACTTCAGTGAACTTGTTTCTGAGTCCACAGGTTGCCCAACTGTGTTTGACTGAAGTATGTTGGCGTGGTAATACTGTGGGGCAGATAGAATTGTTTGGACATATAGGTACCGTGACTTCAACGTGCAGTGTCTGAAGGCAAATCTTGTGAAGGTACAGGGCAGGGGAAGGAAGAGCAGAAAGTTAAGTCTTTGGAAAGTGAAGTACTACCTTTTAATGGACTTGGGTTTTGCTAGAAAAAAATTTTGAGTAAGAGAAGAAGGTATAAGAGAAGTATGTTTAGCAGTCTCTTAATGATTATTCTGGGGAAGGAAGAAAACCTCATATGATCAGGTTTAGCTGGTAGTGTAACTCTGGTGGCTCAGCTGGGAAAGAAGTAGAGGCTGCACAGAGGGCTCGATCAGCTGTTTGGAGACCTGTCAGACTTGTACCGGCATCAGGCTTCATAGTACACTGCTTTTAGCTGCTGGCATTGGTGCAAATAGAGAAACCTGGTCAACTGAGATCAAGTATTTTTGAACAGATGGGAATTAGGAAGGAGATGAAATAAATAAAGAGAAGGATGATGTGTGTGAGGAGAGGCAACAGCAGAAGCCTCACTGCTGCCTTCTAAGCAGTGTGGAGGACTCAGCTGGAATCAGCTGAAGCGGTAATGTCATCTCCATTGTCACCTGGCATGGATGAAGACACAGTAATATCAAAAACGGTCCTAGGAGATGAGGGTGTGAAACAGAGGAGTACTGCTCCTTTTGTGGGCTCTGATAGTGAAGCACGCTTCTTCCTTTGCACGGGACCTTTTTCATTGCAAGCATCACATTACAAACCTCAGAAGGCGGGAGAGTGGATGAACAGGCCATCTTCTCATTTCATTCATCAGCTGGGTGTGATTTCCAGCCTGCCAGCTTTGAGATCTAAGTTTATTTACCAGACAGGATTTCAGCAACGTCCTTGGGTGGCTTCAGGAGGACTTCTTGTTTAGACTAATACAGTCTAATGTCTCTTCACTTTTATGAACAATATCTCTGTAATATTTTAGGTTTTGTAACCGTTTATCATTGCCTTGAACTGTTTAAGACAAGTTTGCAGTATATATTTCAACAGAGTTGCAAACAGGGCGAGCAGCTCTCCAAACTTTCTGGGATACTGGAAGCTGTCTAGCTACAGTAGCAGAGATACATCAGGTTAATTTATACCATGAAAAGCAGGATAAATTAACTGGCACTGAGCTTTATGCTGCGGTGAACAGACTTTGTTCAGTATCTGAACTAGCGAGTTTCCGATTTCTGTGCTGTGTAGATAACTTTCGCACTATGGGAGGTTATGATTCTCTTTCTGATTAGTAGGTTTGAGGTCTAGGAGCCACTCTGAAGTGTACGGGCAAGAAAAAACAGGAGGAAACAAAATGTTTTCCCTTGTTTTTGCATGTTTTCAAAGCAGACTAAAACTGAGTTCTCAAACATATGGTAGGCAGCGTGAGCAACTGCAGAAAGCTCATTTTGTTTCTTCTTGTGTTGCCTAATAGATAAAATGTCCTTTTTATAGGTAAAGAAGTGCTGGTTTTATTTCTGGAGGGCAAATGTTTTAAGGTTTTCTGAGATGAGATTGGAGTGAGCAAATGGAGAAGTTTATTAGTTTGATAGAAATATTGAAAGAAATATTATGATAAGCAATGTGATTCAACAGAGAGGCAATGTAAAAGAAATATGCAACAAATGAGGAGGGGATATTCAGGAATTTATGGCTTAATTCGTGTTCTGTCTGTGGCATCTTCCACTAAAACATATTAAAATGCTGGTGGGTTTTTTTGTGCTGCCTTCTAACAGGGTGTCTAAAAGAGGAGATTTTAGGAGCTTCACATGGTGTAAATTGTAGTGGCTTATGCTTTAGTCCAGGTCGAAACTGGAAGTTCGTCACTTAAAAAGAGATCAGTGTTGCAAAAGAGAAGTTCTTGTGATTGAATTGAAACTGAACATCTCGAGCAAAGGTTTTAAGGACATGAATTTTCTTGGATTAACACCAAGAACAAACTAGTTCCTTCTCTGAGCACTAAGGAAAAAGGTAGGATATTAGGCTACGGTACACAGCTGTAAGAATGTTTCTGTCCCTTAACTCAATCTACGTTATGTTTTGCATGCTCGTCAGACTCATCTGTTTTGACAAAATTTGGGAAGCCTCCCAGAGCTATGTTACCACTGGTGTACTGTAAGTTTGCCTCGCTGCTGGAGAGTTTTGGATGCTATGTGAAAGCAACAGCTGTTACTTCCTTTTTTTTTAGATATATATAAAAAAAACAACACCACAAAACAAAGCACAAAACCACACACACTTGTAGCTTTTCTCATTCGTTCTAACTATAGTTCAGGTTCCAGGAACTAAAGAGCTAACATTAAACTTTTGCATGCTTTGAGAACGTGGATTTACTTAGACCACATTGCTAAAAAGTACCGTGCCTGGCTAGTAATTGTTCTCTCAAATAAAATTAGAGACAAAATAAAATGAGTATTATAAAAGTTTTTTTTTTTTTTTTAAATAAAACTGAGTCAAATATTCACCTACCCAAAACCTGTTGTTACAAAAAAATCATTGATATTTTGCTTCAGAGTACTGGATTATAAATGAAAACTGTAAAATGTCTCTCTCCAGATTACCTGATTAGAAAATCCAGTATACCATGTAAGACACTGCAAAACCTCACCTTCTTTAATTACAAGTTGAGTGTGATTCTTTCTAAAATAGCAGATTCGCCTGCATAGTTAAGAGAAAGCAGAAGTGAGGTAAAGAGAGGGTTTTGTATTCCCTATTTCCTTGAAAGTTTAAGGTTTCCACTAGACAGTGTCATAGCAGCAGCAGAAATTTCAGGGCAAAATACTGTCCAAGTGAAAAGCACCCTTTGGAATACATCTCTTCAAGGTTTCAAATGCAGAAACCATTATTTAAAGGAATTTTTATTGGCTCTCCACTTAAACCATTTCTTCCCTGCTTTTCCCCTACTAAGTAGTTACTGCTTTATTTCACTAAGAATTTCTGTAAGTGTCTCTTAAGGAAAATGCTTCTGTTTGGCTTTGCAGCCCTGCGGGACCATTACCCAGGGACATTTCAGCTTCAGGCAGACAGATAGCTGAGGCAGCAGCAGTGATCCACGTCAGCTGCCACCTTTCATGGTCCCTTCTCGGGCATTTTATTTGAAGCACTCCAGCAAGCAGTGAGCTTATTATGAGTGCTGGGTTCAGTAGTGCTGCACCTCCACCAGCAGCAGTCCAGTGCTTCAGCAGGGTACAGCGCTTGCCAGCTGCTGTCCCTGGACTACACGTGGACAGGAAAGCAGTTATATAGAGGAGGAGGTCCAAAACCTGCTGCCCTGCTTTCATCCAGAGAGGAAAAAGGTGGCTTGCCTGGCTAAAAAATTACCACTGCTGAGTTAGGTAATTGATTAATACCCAGTTACTCCATTTGGGTTTAGAGTAAATCTTTGTTTCCTCACAGTCTCACCGCTAAATTAGAAAGTTTTACATGTGATACCTGTTCTGATGCTGTGGGTTGCTTTTTTTGAAAAAGGAAACACCATCTTGATTACATAATGTTAGCATCAAGCACGTTGTATTTGAGTCTTGCAAGTTTTAATAAATTTAGCAATGTAATATTCTAGCGGGGAGAGATGATACCACCGGTTTCCCATATGGGAAATTGAAATATATGCTTCTTGTATCAAATGCACAAAATTGCATAGGGCATTCCCTGGGGGAGTCAGGAACCAAGGCGGGTGTTGCAGGCTCTGGGGTAATGTTTTGATCCGTGGGACAGCCGCCTTTGCTGGTTCTTGAAAGACAGAAATTTGAGTGATAAAACAGGGAGGGCGTGTTGCCTGCTTTTCAAACCATTTTCTGCCAAGGCAGGTCAGAGCACTTTTGTAGAACGTGTAGATCAGTTACTGAGATTTTATTAAAAATCAGTATTCTGGGAACTCAATGGCAGCCCATTCTGTTCTGTTTAGCTGAAAGTTAACAAAACGGTGTTCCCAGAGCTGTACTTATCTTCCTTGTTGTTGCTGGTGCTGATCAAGATGTCTTGGCATGGTCAAAGGTATTTGCAGGGCATTAAAACAGGGAAAATGGAAAAACAAATTTAAAAACTTTGGAGTATCCTTTAAAAACTACATTAAATGGATAAGGAAAAAAAAACTTAAAAGCATAGGTTGTTTAATACATAAATATGGAAAATCTGATAACAACAATTGTAACAGATGAGATAAAAATAAATTGAGGTACCTTAAGTATTAATTAAATGGCTGAAGGCCAAAAGCCGCTTTCTGCTCTCAACAGTGTAGTCCTATTGGAATACCAGCTGGAGTAAAAGGATCAGGATTTGGCCCTGCATCTGCCAGCCACTACTAAATAAGGCTCCTTGCAGAATTCAGTAGCAGAGTTGATGGAAATCCAGACACAGTGGGAGGAAGCTGTCGTTCTCTCAGCCTCCTCGACACAAAGGCAGAGGATTCAGTTTTCTTCCTCAAGGTATAACTTTCATTCTCCCATGTCCTGAAGTTCTCATACCAGTACTTTCTGCTGGGTTTTCCTTCCTACTTGGCCAAGATCTCCTTGACATTTAGCAGTATAGGAAGGATGGGGTGGTTATGATCATGAGGATGAGATCCGCAGCTGTATTCTGGATGTGCTTTCCCTTACGTTCACTATTCCTGTAATAGCACCGATTGCACCTTCCCAGCCTGATACTTTCATACCAAATGGCCCTGACATGCTGCAATGGTAAGTGCCTGGCTGATTCTGCCTGCCGGTGAAGTGGTTGGGTGGGCTTAGATGGGCAGTGGTGGGTTTTGGTAATAATTGGGCTCTCTGAATGAATAAGAGTGTTACTTAAGCTCTAGTGGTACAGGCTGCAGCATTAGAGGGTTCTGTGTACAATGCTGTGATTCAAAATGACTTTATATTGCTGCATTTCAGCAGCAGGGCTGTGTGCTGCTGAGTTGATACAGGGGCTTCTGTGGTGCTAGTGCATAGCTGTGTGACAGGCATGTCTCGGAGCTGAAGGTTTCACAGCAGGTAGTGTGTTTTGACATGTTTTGTGTATGGGGAAAATGCCCTAAGGAAGGGATGTAGTTGTGTATGTGTAATTTCGGATGGTAGAAAAAATAACAGCATATTTTTTGTGTTTTTCCTTAAACGTATAAAGTTCACATTTAATTAGTACCCTTTAAAATTTTATTCCATTCCAAGGTTTTCAGGTAGCTTTTAAACTGTTGCTTTTTTGGCTTTCGTTGTCTCTGTGGATGGACTTGAACCCTTATCTTCCAGCTTTGCTATGGTTTGCTGGGATGACTTAAGCTTCGTGCTCAGTTCCCCTCTTGTGATAAATGTGTTTGGGAAGGATGCCTGAAGCCTATGGAAAGCATACTGAGGGCTTAAGCAGTTAGCGTGCCAGGAGTTGTCCAGCTACTAACTCATCCTGAATCAGTGTACTGGTGTGTTTTTCATTCTCCTAAGTAGCTGACCAGAGTATTCCTCTATTTTAAGTAATTCAGTTGGAACGCTCTAACTGAGCTCATTTTACCAGGGAGCTGTGTGATGATATGCTGGTATGTTTTATTTCCTTTCCCATATACGTACAACTTTGCTGCGTGCTTTCAAACTTGTTTTTCTTTGTTAATTTGTTCACTTCAGGTCGATGCATGCTGGTCCCTTTTAGAAGAGAATGATCCACAATAGTAGCAGGTGAATGTGGTATTGAAAAGGAGCTGGTTCACAGACCTGTTCTTTATTTTCCAGCTGCAGCATTAACTGAGGAAGAATTAAGTGTTTGAGCATTTGTTTATCTGTGCCAAGGCAGATTCTATCTCGTGCTGTTTCAGTACTTTATTTTCACTGCTGATCCTGAGAATAAGCTTGCATTTCCTGTTTCAGTGACATCTCAGCGACGCTATCAACGGATTGCTGCATGCTGCTCTGAATTCTGCTTGTAGTAGTTGCAGAGATGAGAGCTGCTAGCTGAGCTGCCCCTAGCCTCTCGCTGGGCATGCAGAGTCCAGCTAATTCAGCAGAGCTGGAGGGTACAGTAAGTGGGAGGATGAGGAGGATGGTTGTTGGGGGAGATTTTGCAGGCTTCCCCCTGTGGTTGTGTAAGGGGTCTGTGCTGTAATGTGACTTGGGTACTTCCCAGGTTATAAAGCATAGGTTATTAAAACAAAAAGGTATTAGTGTACACTAAAAGCCTAGACAGTACCCCCTTCAGGAGTGGAGAGCTTGGCTTCTGTTACTAGATCATTGACTCACAGCCCTAGCTTCTATTTTGACGTTTGACTCCTGCGGCTGACCTCTGATTTTCTTTTGTTTTTCCCCTCTTCTGGAGTCTTTCTGTTGCAGTGACTTCACATAATGTCTTGCCCTTTTGATACCAGTCGGAGAAATCTTAATGCAGTCTTCACTTCAGCAAGAGTCAGTTGCATTTAACGTAGTATTCCTAAACAGGACTACACAACCTGTAGTGTGCTCCCCTATAGATCTGTATAGCTCTCTGCGTGTCCTGTACTTACAGTTGCTCTACTGATCCAGATTTCCCCCTCCAAGCTTCCTGGAGTTAATTTCTAGGGTGTGACCACTGTCTGGTGGAAGGATGTTGCTCTCAGATTAGCTTGTTAACCCCTAGCCTTTTGACCTTTCATGTCTTATTCTACGGACTTGGCTAGATTTATTCCTGTAGTTTCTTTGTTGGATTTACTGTATTCCATTTGATTTCTGAATAGTTATTAGCTCCAAATTTATGACCACAAAGAGCTTTTATGGAACCAGCTACTAAACCCGTTCTACCCACAACAAGGTACAGCATTCCGGATTTGTACCTGCCCTAGTGTGGCAAGACTATCTTGCCATGTTTAAGTGACTGCAGATCTACTCCCATCGTTTTTGCCACAGCTTACCCAAAGTCAGTGACTAGATGAGGTTGCTTGGTCCCTGGGGATCAGCTGCCTGTAAAATTCCTTAGTAAGCATATATAAAGATAGCCTGTCAGTTCTGCATATGCTTTTTCGTTTTGTTTTCTCTCTTCTCTATGCATTTGATGCTTTCTTTAGTCAGTTACTTGTTCGGCATAAGCACCCTGCTCGAAGTTTTATAATACATACAAATAGAAACAGTCTGTGCCCTGAAGTTTTTACATTCTGAAGACACATGGAAAACAGAAATCCAGATGCTGGGGACTTACTTTGGTATTTGGGATTCTTTAGTTGCTGTTTAGATAGTTTTGAATGATTTTGCTTTTTACCTTGTACACAGTTCTTTTTCTGCACTGGAAGGAAGTATCCGTGGAGAAAAATCTTATTTCAGATACGCTGCACTGAATAACTGCCCATAAGAATATGTCATGATCTCAGCTGTAAAATAGGTTGCATTGTTCTTCCACTGTCTGTATCGAACCCAGTTTGGAGCCTCCCTGTGCCAAAGGACACTTGCCAGCTTGACAGCTGGGTATGGTTGATAGTCGCCTTCAGTCTGGCTAGCAGGGTCTTGTTTTCCAGATTAGGAAATTAGTTCTATCGAGGGCCCTACTTCCAAATGGGGCAAGAGGCTGAAGCTTCAGGAAAGGATGGGCTACTCCTGTGTTTCACAGTGCTATGTGCAAGAGAACAAGGGATGCTGAAATCTGACGTGATCATTCTTTTTACTAGAATCATGCACGTTATCAGTATAGAAAGCATTTAATCTGTGTAGGCTGGCTCTCTGATCTGTTGTGGGTTACTGAATATGGAGACACCTCAGACAAGTAATGCTGCAAAAAATACGACGGTGTCTTGCTGGTTTTGTGAATGACTGCTGTTAATCGTGTGGCTTCTTGTTCTTGCAAGGTGGGACTGTGTGAAGGGGAAGCAGTGAAGCACAAGGCTGTCCCTGGCTTAAGTCCTTAAATTAAGTCCTGTGAGTTGTTTGCAATCATTTCCATTGAGGTCAGTGGCAAAACTTTTCTCTCATCAGTTCAAGATCAGGCCTAAAGCCTGCACCCGCTTTGACAGGAGAAATCTGAGAACATATTATTTCTCTTCCTAAATGTCAAGTTTTAAAAGGGGATGAGTTGGGGGGGAGGGTTGCGTATTGCTCACCGTGAACTGAATCTTTTTTCTGCAGGAAGTTGCTTTTCTTCAAGGCCGAAGATAAATAGTGAAATGCTAGAAATTTCCTAGGCCCTGCCTTTCAGCTGTCTAATTGTGTTCTTTGCAGAGACGCTAAGACTCTCTGCTATGTGCAGCGTTGCTTTAAACTGCCCATTTGTTCAGTAACCTTTTTCACACTGTCTTGTAATATGATAAAAGGGGGTCACTGTTGAAACTAGTAGCACATCATTGTAGGCTTGATCCAAGAAGACACTTCCTTTTTTCACGGTGTTGTCTGCCCAGGGAGTGCCATGCCACAGGGCACTGTGCTGGAGAGAAACTTGGCTGGATAGAAAGCAGTCTGCGTAGTTCCAGCACAAACCGTTTTTATATTTATCCTTGATAGGATGCATGTAATCAAACCTCATGATGTTTCAGGGCAGTCGCTTTTCCTGTAGGATCCAATACATGACACTAAAAATAGATTTAACTCTCTTTTTTTTGTTGTGGGAGAAGTAATTTCACTTTTGTCCTCATGAATTACATGCCTAGTAATCTGATCAGAGTGGATCTTCAATTTAAAAAGCTACAGAGGCTGGTGAGCAGAAACGACTGTTCATCTCCCCCTTTATTTCATTTGGTGTCACTTTGCTGTCAAGTCCTTTCCCTCTTTAATTTTCTTCAGCTGTGTTCCTCTGCAAGTAGCAAGTCCTTTGGCTGTAAAATTAAAATAGAGGAGGAGAAAGGCAGCAATGTCTGAATCATTTTATAAAGTCATCTTGGTCTTATCTCCAGCCCTTTCCGCACAAACCCACCAAACTCTTGACTGAGCTGTGTGCCTATAAATAGAACAGCCGCTCTCGTGCAGAGATGGGCAGCGCTGAACCAGAGCCTTGTTTTCTCTGAGCAGTGCGTGCATGCGAGAGCTCGCTTCTTACTGGCCTTTCATGTCTGAGTTACGTAGCTGTGAGGTTTTCTATAGATAGAGGCTGGCAAATGGCATAAACTGCTACTTAAGGAGGGGCAAGGTGACCTCTGGGATTGTTGCTTTTTGGTTAAAAAAAAAAAAAAAAAGAGGGTTCTGTTCTGTTTAAAAGAGGAATGGAGGAATGCACATCTTGTGCAGAGGTGAGTGAGCCCTGCCGAGGTGAGGGGAGCCACTCGGGAGCTGAGCGTGGCAGGCGGGAGCTGTGGGAGCCGAGGGAAAGCAGAGGCATTGTTTTGCTGTGAGTTACTGTTGTGGTGGGCTGGCCGTGAGTTTGAGCGGCCAGAGTGCTGCCGACTGAGCTTGGGGGCCGCGGGGCTCTGGCTGACCCCAGTTTAAGCGTATCTGTGAACAAGCTATCAACAGAGCTCTGAAATCTCCTGCAAGTTGTTATTTTTTGATCGGACTCCTAGCTGACTTGGTTTCTTTAGGTTTTGCATCCTGGAAGTCCTCCCCAGGATTTTTAATTCCTCTCTGACTTTGGTTCATGGCTTTGCAGAGTTCAGTAGCTACTTTCTCTGTCTCATTTTTTAATTGTATGTTTTGTCCAAGGAATGCAGACAATCACTCCATGTGTCTGTCTTAATCTGGAAAATCTCTTACCGCTTTCCTATTTTCTTCCCTGTAGAAAGTGAACTGCAGAAATGTGTGATTTCTTTAGCATGATAATTTAGATCCTGTTGCTCTACATTTCTCTGTGATGCTCAGGTGCTGGAGGTTAAAGTAACTCACCAGAGAGAGAGATTCTAGTAGGACTCTATAGAGTTGGGCAGTGCTGGTTGTTCTGCTTGGCAGGTGGGAGATGGAGACACGCAGAGTGAAAATTGCTTTATTGGGATCTTGTAAAAAGTCTGTGGCAGAGTAGGAGCCTGAATGCACCTTCCCTGCTTCCACACGAGTGCCTTCAGCTCTGGCCTCGCCTTCAGGGTCGTTTCAGTGAGGGATGCTGTTGGGTCAGTCTTTGAACTCCATTTTCTCTTACACTGAAGTTTCAGGTTAAGATCATGGCTGAGTTTCAGATTCTTTACATAGTAGCAGCTCCAAGTTAGTTTAACATCTTGTTTCTGGGTATCGCTATAGTGTGTTTAACTTCTGGACCCTAAAGCCACTCCCAGAGATGCCTGCTGGCTTCTTGGAGTGTATTCCTACTGCTGTGTCCCTGCTGTGACTTGTGGAAGCGGGTTGCCAAGATGTCTTTCGGTGACTGCTTCAGCATTGCGGGGAGCTGATGTGGGAGACGGCCATTTTTCGATTTGAGTGTAGTCTTCGATCATGCATTTTCATTATCTCCTTCCATTCTGCTGGAAATACCGTAGATTTGGCAATTCCTGGTTGAACCAGGCAGGCACACTACATTGGTGTTTGTCTGAGCACTGACAGGTGTTTCTGCCAATGTGCAGAGGGCTTAGTGAAACAGCGGTGAGGAGCAATGAGGTTTGGGGTTCACTAGCCTTGGAGTTGGCCAGGTCCCAGGCTCCAAGGCAGATGATGTTTCTTTTGAAGGAGACAGGGGAGTTCTAACCCTTTTCTCTTTCCCCACGTGGTGGAGGAAGGTGTATAGTGACTGCTGTGGCCAGCAGGTCTCCTTCAGATCTGGGGGTATGTGGAAACCCACTCTTCCCCAGCCGATTCATGAGCAGAGGCATCACCGTGGTGGTCCAGGCCCTGTGATCTCTCAGGGCAGTTTAAGGATGGCTCAATCTAGCAAGAGAGGCATGTATTGTCAAACGGATGTTTCTTCTTATAGTCAGCATTTTTTTCCAAGTGCTTTTTGAGGAAACTTTGAGCTTGGCAAGGGCCAGTGTGTGTGGAAAGTATTAAAATCTGCAGCTGTTACAAAAAGGAAAGACCCGCATTAGGAATATATATAGCATTTTAAAAGCAAGTTTAGTGCCTTGGAAAGGATTTCTAAAATGAACTAAACCCTGTGGATCAGTAAGAGTATTTATTTTGTGCTCTGTAGTAGCCTGGCAGTGCTGGCAGTGTACATTTAACACTGAATTAATTGATACTCATCGGTGACCTGAGTCTGTAACTAACCTGAGTTCCACTGAGACCTCTGGTATGTTAAAGCTGTGTCATTTTCCTGGCATCAAGATACAGAATAACCTGTCTTACAAGATTGTTGGACCATTTGTTTCCTGTATTTTAACTGTGTGTTTATCACATTGGGCTCTTTCAGCAAGAAGTTTCTGAGGGCTGTTTCTTGGGGAGAGGTTTCCCATGGCACTGAGGTGTGACATACCATTTGCAGCGCCTAGGCAGTAACAGCTTCAGTCAGTGATTTGGGGATGAACCCTTAGCTCAGACTTTTCTGCCTTTTGTCTTTCTAAGCTGCAGTTTTTTAGATTATTTTCATGTAGCTGTTGGTATTCAAAATCTGTCCTCAGTGAAAGAATCAAATGCATTTGACGAAGTAGAATGAAGTGCATGTGGATTAAATATATACCTCCATGTATGCGTAGTATGTGAGCAAGCATATGGGACCGCGTATGCTGGTATGTCAATCTAGTTATAAAGCAGTTTAAGGAAAAAAAAAAAAAAAGGCAGTGTGCGTAGACAGTTTTGGCACTCCAGCCCTGGGAAATGGCAGCCAGCCAGAGAGTACTGAGGCAGGGCCAAGAGTATCTGAAGAATACCAAATGCTGAAGTTGGATATAGCTCCTTCTTCGCTGTAGTTTTGCTCTTCACCCTGTGGGCCTGCAGCTTGCCAGCTCTGTGCCAGGTAGATGCTGATAATTTCAGAAGGAAGAAATGGAAATAGGGACGGATATACTGTGGTGTATATGTGCTTGTAATCAAATGGCAATTAAATGAAAGGTACAATTACCTGCAACTGAAATCTGACCTCTGAGTTTAACTGTTATGCTCCCTGAGTCATTGTTAGACTTTGAAATGCTCATTCAGTCATAAGTTATTTATTGTTTTTGGTATTGTGATAGCACTGGAGACAAGGATAAAACTGCACCTCAGTGTGGGTTATGCGTTGCGACAGTTTAATCTTAAATTTGCATGGTTTTTTGAATGAATTTAAGTGCTTCCAGCAGAGGGCACTAAGATTATTGATCTCAAGTGCTAGTACAGATACATCGTGGGAAAGCATAAAAGATGCCTGAAAGTAAAATGTTTCACCCCTCTCTCCTCGTTGTTTTGTAGACTATCATAAAAGAGGGGATGCTGATGAAACAGACCAGCTCCTTCCAGCGCTGGAAGAGACGATATTTTAAGCTACGAGGACGAACACTCTACTATGCAAAAACTGCTAAGGTAAGGTCTTGGCAATACATAGGAGTCCGAGGAAAGAAAGAGTGGTGAAGCTTTGGAGGCAGATGAGTGTCTGTGAGAAGGCAGCCCTCAACAGGGAAAAGAGCACGTGCTTTGTAAGCACCTGTCTTCAGGTTTTGTAGCTACTAGAGGATCCCTGTGTTTTGCTTCATGCTTGGAAGTCCTTCATTTTTAAGTAAAACATGATGTGGACCTGTGGTACTGATTTTTCCACATCCCACACTCCCCACCCCCCCCAGCTTGGTGCATTTTAGTAGAGAATAGGCTCTGAATCAAGAAGCTGAAAAAGAAAGGAGAAAATATGAATGAAAATCAGCAGTGCTAAGTTAATTGTCAGACTCAACGATCTTAAAGGTCTTTTCGAACCTAAATGATTCTATGAAAATAAGAAATTGAGGAGACAAGGAAGGCTATAATTTATAAAATCAGAGATGACATGCATCTGGTTTAGGATGTTGATAGTCAGCTAGATATAAATCTGTCTCCTTTCAGAAGAGCGAAGCCTACAATTATTTTTTTTTTTTAAATAATCCCGTAATAAAAATGAAGTCATTGTGTTCACCAACTGAAGACAGGCAAGTGTGAGCCTCACTGTATAGAACTAGACTTCCAAGTCCTTCGTATTGTTGGTGCTGGGCCTTTCCTTCAGATCACAAAAGGCTGTGTAGGAGTGTGCTAGGCAGACATACAGGCATGTATGGCCCTTTGGGTCTGCTGCTTATACATTGGATTCAGTAATTCATTGGGGTTTTGATTTTTTTTCTTTCCAGTCCATTATTTTTGATGAGGTGGATCTGACAGATGCCAGTGTGGCAGAATCTAGCACAAAGAATGTCAACAACAGCTTCACGGTAGGATTTTTTGTATTATTTTCCATTTCTTCTTGCATCTTTCCCTTCTCTTTTGCAAAGTTATAAACAACTGAACAATCTTCACAGCCTCTTTCACAAAAAAAAATTAAAAATCATAAACTTCTTTTTCCTTACAACTTCATAGCTCTTCTCCACGCACATGGGAAATACCTTGGGTTACTATGTATAGTGCTAAAACTTTGCATTCAGGGATTTTCTCACCTGTAAGCTAGGAGGGTTTAATAGAATCTATTTACATAGTGGGACAGAAAAAAAAATGTTCTGCTGTGGGATTTAGGGGGGGTGTTGATGTTTATGCTGGAGATCTTGCTAAAAGAATTTAGTTTTCCCTTAAGGCATTAAAATATTTGAACTTCTTTCTCTGACTTTATTTGTATGTGGCTGTACGTATGTTTATATATGCACACTATATATAGTGGCAAAGCAAAAGAAGGAACAAGAAAAAGAAACAGAAATAACTGTAGAATTGGTTTAGGATACTTGTTAGCCATGGAATATTTGCAATCTGGAAATGTGCAGGTGTCACTGCTTCATTTTCTCCAGTTTTAGTAACCGAGAGAAAAAATGATTGTATTTCTGAGGTGCAGGTGTTCTGTGAGGCCCATTTTGGGGAAAGTGCCTGGTGTGCAGAAAAAAGCCATTAACAGCAGCCACGCAGCATGAGTGTCAAGCAGCAGTGTGAGCTTTGGAGTTGGTAACAGCAGTAACCTCCATGCAGCCTCTGAGGAGCTTAAAAGGGAGGAGAGAGGAAGGTATGGACGAAGGAGGCAGTGTTGATCGAAGGCAAGGTGAAGGGAGGAGCAATCCAGGTGGAAGCAGGAAGCTGATCCTGTAGGATGGTGACCTCCAGGTGGTGACCAAGACTCAGTGGTGTGCCTTGTGCTGCAGCAGTAGTGGCCCACTGCTTTAAACATCTAGCAAAGAATGTTTCTGTTATGTAGCTGTAGCTTTTTGCTTTGCAGTACCTGTGCAAAGCAGCTCTGGTGCCCACCCAATGTCCACATGAAACCCCAACACTTTCTCAAAGTTTGAGAACACTTTCTGCATCCATAATTAGACAAGTAGGAGGCACATCTGGGTCTGATAGTAAATACTGATATCAGGTGTCTCTGTGTGTGTGTAGAGAGAAGGGTTTTGCAGTGATTTCATAAAGATATGTTTTCAAGAATGTGAAGTTATTTACCTGTTAATAAAGCATTTTTTTATTGAGTCTTGCCTTGGTTTTCCCATATGTAAATAGAGACTGATTTTCAGGTGAACAAATGTACTGTTACTGTTTTACATACCTGAGAGAGATCTAATCTCTGTCAGGGATGCTATGTGGAGGGACAGGAGGAAATAGCATGTTTGCTCTCTCAGATTAGCCCATCTGAGTTCAACAGTGAAGAGATACTTCCAGGACTATGGTATCAGGTTCTGCCAGTCCCTGCCTTCGCTAGGAGGTAAAAAGTGTAGGATTACCTTGACACTCAAGTAGCAGGTATTTTGCACTGTTTCCAGCTGATCACTGTATCACGGGGCTCAGGTAAACTTCAAGAAAATCATCTCTCCTCTTAATTTCTATCTACTCTTTCTGTCATGTTTACAGAGGAGTTTGACTGTGGTTTACCGTGAGCTATAAAAATACTTAGAAAATCAGAAGTTTGCTGTTGTTTGGTCTGCCACATCACTGCTGTCAGTGCTTTGGGTTCCTTGCAGTCTTGCAATTTTCTCTTGGCTTTCTTGTAGGTGACCTGTTCCCCTGCTCTATCTTCCCAGCTTGGTTCCTTTCTAAAATTTAGAGTTCTTTGATGCATGTTTCTTCCTATTTCAAATCAGTGGGACTCACTATTGAGTTTTTATCCTAAGCTGAAAACATCCAACATTTGGTGTTGTATAGCAGATACAAGTTATTCTGGAGTTTCAGATGTTCTGGTTTTGTTTCTGTGTTTTCTTCAATGGAAGCTGGTAGTTTGGGATTTACAGAAGAGTGGTTTCTTTCTGAGGGAACTCATCCTCAGTCCAGCCATCTCTACTGCTTAGTGTATAGATTCTGCAGGTCAGGTTGCATGAATGACACTCCTAAGGTACCAACAAAGGAGACGGGAAACAAAAACACTAGATAAACCACTCAGAGGAGCAATTGTGGATCCAAAGCAAAGAGGTAATAGTGACCAGGCAAATGAGAAATGGGTGAAAGGGCAGTAAGGAGGGGGGGGGGGGGGGGGGGGGGGAGGCAACGCCATGAGAGAAGAAAACCACAGCATGATGCCCACAAAGGTATGTTGCATAAACAGAGGAATAAGGTAAAAAAATAGAGCTGGCAGTAAACCTTTTTACATAGGACATAAGTCTGACAGCTAATTTGTTTGCTGTCAGCAGGCAGGAGAGCGAGAAAAGTGAGTATTAAGACTCATACCTCTTCCTCTAAAAAGACGCGTGTAATACAGGTTCCACTGTTGTTTACTTGGTTAATTTTGCACAGATTTCTTCAGTAAGTGTATCCTGTTTGCAGTGGGGACAGTTTTCAGTACTGCTACTTGGAGGTAGTGGATATGTGGCTACAGAATGGGCTGGGAGCATGTGACTAGGGGCATCTTTGAGCTTAAGATGTTGTACAGCTCTGTCCCCTGAGAGGTGTAAAGGAAAAGCTTTATGTTTAGCTATTGTTCCTTTAGGTCAGGCAGTGTGGCTGGGAGTTATTTAGCAGGAAGCCTCTGGGAGCAAATCATGAGCAGCCCTGCACCAGGCCTCTCTTCTTTCAGGAGAGCTATAGATGTAATATTTGCTGATTCTGTCACAATTCTGCTACCTCTGTCCTTCTAGGTCATCTGTCTAGAAGGTAAATTCTTCTGGGATGTCTGGACTTTAAGTGGCTGGTTCTTTCCATGTATGGTCCCTTCATGCCCGGCGTATAGATACATCTCTCACCAGTGGATTGGCCGAGGGCTGCTGTCTTTCACGAGGCTTTAGGGAGGATCTGCTGCGGTACAAACTCAATGATAACCATGTTGTCCTGGTAGTTCAGACCCATTTCATTAAAAGAGAGTGGACAACTTCCAGCCTGGATTCTTGCCATCACTGTGTGCCTACGTTTGTCCTCCTTAGGAAATAGAGATCAGCAGCATTGTATGGGTGAGGTCAAAGCCTAACCCTGATGTCTGAGCAGAGCTTTCCCAGCCATACCCTCATAACCTTTTGTGATTTCTGAAAAGCAGATGATTTGGGACCACGCTGGGTGCATTGGGTCTTCCCACTGAGACTTCAGCTGTTTCCATGAATGATTTTTTCTTGGACAGTACAATGTCACGGTAACTTGATTTGTTGATGTTCCTGCCTAATGCATTAGTCTGCAGTTGCTTCAGGAGCATTCAAACAAAATACACGATGCAGATGAGATCCATGCTTTGAACCTGGAATAGTTCTTTTCTCTAGATCATGCCAGGAAGCCTGGGTTTTGGAGGTACTTCTCTCAAAATTATTGCTTTACCTGTGTCATGGACCTGAACCATCCGGCATGCCCGTTCTCCCCTATGAAACCTGTAAGGTTTGGGTGGGGGCATACCAGTCGCTCTATTGTCTGTTGCTCACGCCACCACAGCGATCCTCTCGAGAGTCTCTGAAAGGACTTTGGGTCATCTCCTTAGGCCCATTTTTTTGAATGTTTGTGTGATGACCAAATTCTTACTTCTCAGTTTGGTGTGTTGGCTGAAGATCTGCGCTCTTCTAGAAGCTGCCAACTGAATTAAGCCTGCAGCCTTCAATGCAATTGTCACAGCTGGTGGAGTGAGTCCTTCTCACTTCATTGACCCTTTCCTGACTTCTGCAGGACTTGTGTAAAGCTAAAGGGGAGAAAAAAAATCTAAAATAGTGTTCTTTAACAGTAAAAAAACCATCTGTCATCAACAGGAGAAGGTTTAGGAAGGACATGAGCTCTTTGCAGGTGTGTATTTTGTGTTTTGGTATGATTCTCACATGGTGTTCTTGTAAATGTTTTCCAGTTATTGCTAGCAAATGGTGGTGTGGTGGTGTGGACTTTCACCCTCATTCACATAATATGAATTACAACATTCACTTCCCATTGCATCTTACTCAGAGCTTTGAGATTCACATAGGAGAAAGCTCCTCTCTGTAGAGAGAGATGCGTGTAGTTTGATTTCTTCTTTCTGATGCTTTAATCAGAGCATGTTGTTGGGAGCCAAGAGCCATGCTGTTGACCCCTCCTCCGTAGTTAAAGGCTCTTCACTGGAAGAGGTGGAGCTTGAACTCCTGAGCTCCTGTAAAGCCTTTTCTGTTGGGAAGTACCTCTCAGCTCAGTCGCAGACAGGAAACAGCATATTATTGCAGTCAGCGCCTGCCTCTCCACTTCACTGCCGTCAGAAGGAAACTTATCCCAGCTCCTCCTTAAGCAGACAACTAATCAGCTTGTGGCAAGTGGAACATAGCTCAAAAAGACTGACCACAGAGGAGACTAATCCTATTAATCGCATGTCAAGCAATCTGTTTAGGTTTTTTTCTGAGGGAGTAGGCTGCTCTGGACACTAGTTTAGAGGAAGATTGAACATGAAAGGTAAGAGCAGGAGTCAGAGTTTTCTGGACTGAGCATTGAGAAACATGGCACCCGTGTCAGCATAACAGATCATCAGGAGCTCAGGTTCTTCGGAATAAGTTTGCTATAAGCTCTTACGGTTCAGATGTTCGCTCCTGTGTGAATATATGTAGAGGAGTTCTGCAGAACTGGGGTAAAGGGAAATGTGCTGTGGTGCTGTTGGAAATGCTGCGCCCATCAGTTAAGAAATACTATTTATTAACTGATGATTCACCCTGACCAATGTTACGGGAGAGAGGAAGTATTGAGATTAGTGTAATACCTCTCTTTCAGAGCACTTGCATGACAACATGAGGCGACAATGGTTGTGGTAGGTTGAGGAACAGGGAATTTGCTGGTGCTCCTGAATGAGAGCATGCTGTCATCTCTGAGAAGCAGTGTGGATGTCATTCTCCAGCTGTACAGAAGCCTGAGGTGTGCTACAATTTTTTGTTATCACAGCCTTGTTACTTAATACTGACTTTATACAGCAGCAAAGATGCCGTTTTCTGTCTTGTGAAGTTTCATGTGACACTCTGATCTCCTTCAGACTCTGTATTTTTACTTTATTGTCCCAGGGCTTGTTGATGCTGTGGAGAAATAGCATGAATCTTTGTTTTGGAGTAATTAACCTTTCCTAAAACCAGGGCAAAGTGTTTGAACTTTAACAAAAGATAAAAGTGCTGAGGGTGCTTCCTGATGGGGAGAGTATGTTGTTGATGTCTGCAAATTCATTTCACAATGAAGTGAAAGTGCCTTTGCCTCTTCTGTGATTTTGTGTCAAGTAGAATTGTGTTAGTGCTTTTAAGTGAAAATGTATCCTTTTTAGCAGCGAGTGCAGTCTTCTCTGAAGAGTTTGGTTTTGAAAGAGTGACCAGAGCTGCTGAAGCTACGTTTCAGGCAAAAAGTCTGCCGCTTGTGTCTAGCGCAGGAGCTGTGTGCCTGTAAGGCATTGTTGAAACAAGAGGAACCCAGATCAGAGGTTATTTGTGCTCGTTTGAAATACAAGCTTTGAGAAAGAGCATGTGACTTATTTTTATGAGGAGAAAGAATATAAGAACTTTTGTTACAGGCTGTTTGCGGAAAGTCAGGCTTGGACTTCAAGCTTGGGCTGATAAGCGATCAGGGAAATCTGCATGGTTTGACACTTGCACAGATTCTCCAAACTGCCCCGTGTGTTCTCAACCCTTTGAAAAGGTGGGCTTGAATGTATGCGGCAGGGAGTCACTGGGATTCCTGTGAGGGAGGGGATCTCCCTCCCCACCTTCCTCCGCATGGGGGTGAGGGACCCAGAGGGAAGACATCAGCTGTCAGAAGTGGGCAAAAAGACCTACTAGTCTGGGGGCGTAGTTACACAGAGGAGTCAGTCACCAAGTGAGCTCGTTCTTCACCTTGCTCCTTTGGACACAGGCATGGATTGCCTTGTTAAGGTTTGGAGAAGGGAAAGAGCAGAAAAGAGGGACTCATGAAAGGGATGGTGATTTCCCTCCTTTCTAAACTCTCTTCTCCAAATTGACAAAATTAGAGTGCATATTGGGAAGTCAGGCTTTACTGGGGGTTGTTGTCTCTTCCACACCCATGTGTGTACACATTTAGGAATTGTACACTCTCTGCTTGTGCTCTTACTCTGTTTATATTGGCAGCTGTCAGAATTTCCTTTATAAGCAAGCAAAAATACGAGTAGAGCCATGAATTGCCATGTCCAGGATCGCTCTGCTGTTTTTCCCCCCGCCCTTCATTAAGCGCAGCTCGGTCCCCATTTCCTGTCAGAACCGCTGCAGTTTCAAAATACTTTGCTATTTTAGTAGTTTGTAATCCAGACTTCACTGCAGTTTTTTCATCTTGAGAAAAGGCCCTTTGGTAAACAGACCATTCTGAGTCAGTGTTAGTGAAGATAGTCATTTTAAAACCCTTTCGTGTCAAGGATTTTTAGGACTCTTAATGCAGCCTCCTGAGCTGGTCATTAGTGTGCTTGCACAAAAGAAGGAAAAATCCGGAGCAAAACCATCTAAGAGAGGATAAATATGGAAGAAGAGTTAGTGAGTCTGGAAGAAGTTGCTGTGGGTGGAGAGATCTGGCGATTGCTACTGTACTTTACAGAATGACCCCAAAACACGCTAGGAGTTTTTGAGAAAGATGAAGCTACTGTAAAGGAAGGAGGTCAGGCTGAGCTTTATGTATTTTACTGTGGGACAGGCTAGATAGAGAGCTGGAAAGTGAAGGCAGCTGTTTGTGACGAGCTTTTGTTTCTCTAGAAGGAAGTTTACTGCTTTGAAATTAGTGTCTGTTGCTGCCCTTGTGCCTGAACACTAGGAGCTTTTGTTTGATAATCTCTTTGCTCTTGGTAACCTTTGTGCTGTATTGGTGTTTTATCTACCTTCCTGAGCAAGACTGCAGATTCCAGTGTCCTCTACCCCTTCCAGGTGAGGACACGAAGGTGGAACAACCTGTGGTAAACAGGAGGTCATTTGAGAATGTGATGGGTTTAGTTTTACGTGGAAGCTGCTCTGGAAAAAAAAAAAAAGACTTTATCTCTACTCTGGTCATTTTGACAGGCAGGGAGAGGCTTGGTAATGTTGTTTGCAGAAATGAGGTCTCTCTACTTGCGGTGCTTGTGGTGCATGAAACGGGACTTGTCTGCCTGGTGACCCAGTGTGGAAAGCTACTGGGTTCATCAAGCTGTTGAAAGCTATTTATTTCTTGTAGTGCTAGCTACCAGCCTCTTTTCAACAGGGCTGGGGTTAGGGGGCTGTGAGGAGCTGTTACCAACAATAAGCTGTCAGTAACAGGTCATTTTCCTACCGTGGACAAGGTCTTTTATTGCTCAGTCCTGTGATTTATTAGCTGCTAGCCTTGATGTGTATGAGCCCACTGAGACGGCAGTTCTACCACTGGGGAACATTGACCTGCCCCTCTGCTCTTCATGGTTTTGCTTCTGTTTGAGTGGGTAGCAAGGTTTCTCTGAAGTATCCTTTGCCTTCCCAGATGTGATGCCCTTTCTGAACAGGGTAGTTCTGTTTGGGAACTCCTTTCCTTGGAAAACAGATGAAGAAGGGATGTGTGTGTGCATCTGCTGTGTGAAGGGGAGGGTGGGTGGGTAACAGAGCTGTGCTGAGATGCACTGGCACTTGGCATGGCAGCCCTGTTGGTTCCTGTTCAGTGCTGTGCCATCCGTGCAGATCTCCAGTGATTAATATGCGCAAATTACCAGGATTGTCTGCGTTTCTTACCTGCTAACAGTGGCAAAGACCTTGCATACTTTAGGTTTTGACATCTGTTAAGTGGCTGCAAAAGTCCTAAAATTCTCTCCTTGTCTGTGCTCCTCATACCAATTGCCAAGAACAGGAATGTGCCTTGTTTAGAAACAAGAGTTTCCAGAAGCATGTAGGAATGTGACCCTGGTATGAGAGATGATAATTTTCCCAGGGAACGCTCTGTCTGGTCTGCTTTTCTGCTGCAGCATTGGGGAAGATAGGGACTAGGAGAAAGCACAGATGGGGGGTCAGCATGAGTTGAGCTTGATCTTGCGGGTACGGCATAGCGGCAGTAAGTGCCAATGACAGTGCTCAGAGAAGATGCGCTTGTTATGTGCAACTCCCGGCAGACAAGGTACATATTGCAAGATGAATGAACCTAATAATGTAAAAATGGTCCTAAGGAGACCACACCATGTGCTGTACCTATTTTCCTATGGAAATTCGCTGTCCTGGATTTTACAGATTGAAAATCAAGGTGAAACAGCCATGTGGAAGTTGGGGGCAAGATAACCCAGTATAGTGTAAACAGAGATTTGGGCATGTAAGGCTTTGAGGAAGATCCTGTTATTGCTATTTTTTTAAAAAGGCAGAATTTGACACAGCTATAAGAACATTAATGATATGTTTTATTTGGTGGAAATTAGAGTTTTCATAGGTGGTAGGTGGTCATTTATAGCAGGGAATAAAAAATCTTGCATTATAAAAATAAATACAAAATTGGTGCATTTCCCCAGTGTCATATGAAAAAGTTCTTTTTTCTTTCACCTTCAGGGTAGCATCAGGTTTTGAGGAAAGAGAATTGGTGCAATTCTAGAGAGCTCTGACTGACTTCTGCAGTGGGTTAACAGGACTGAATTTGCTGGCAAAACTGAGTGAAAGCTGAGTTGATGATCAGAAGAGGGATGTTGCCTGTGGAGGAAGGCAAGCCTCGGTCCCCCATGAGTCTAAGCATTGATACTTGTATTATTTCGCTCTTTCAAACTATAGAGACTTATTAAAATTATGCTGTCTTGCTGTCTAAGGCTTTGCTGGCCTGATGCTCAGCTCCAGAATGTTTCACAAACTGACTTCAATGAGACAGGCTTTTAAGACTGGTTTGAGTCTGAAACTCATATTTCATTTTCCTTTACTCTCCCTTCTTTTTGACATTGCGCATTTGCTGAGGGAGTAGCACTGGCTTGATCCACACTTGGTCCATTTTGCCCTCTGTGAGGTCAGCAGTAGTGTTTGAAACATACAGTGACTTTGCTGGTTTGTGAATCTTGCTGATCAGCACAGGCAAGGCGTGTTAACATATAGCAGTGTTTATTTCTCTACTGCTGTTGCTGGAACAGGAGCTGAAGGGGATAAAATGGCTGGGTCCTCATTGCAATCTCACCCAATTTTCCTTCTGAGTTTTTGGGTTCATAGGATACAAAGAGCTTATTCCACTATACAAAAGCAGACTTAGCAGTTAACTACAGATGGTGGACGTTTTCCCTGCCTTTGCCATATGTGATCAAGCTGAAGTTTTTGCCTGCCCTAGCACTGTTCTTGCAGCTATTTTAATTTTTTTCTAGCTGCAGTTCTCAGGTCTTTTGAGCTCCAGAAATTCCTGTTGTCGTACCCAAATCATCAACTGTTTGGGATAATCCAGGATCTCTTTGGGGAATTCATGGCTAGCACCTTTGAACATAAGACTGTAACTGAACAGGATGTGAGTAAAAGGAAGCAGTTGAATGAGCAGGTGTTCTCATAGACCCACTTTTGGCCACTCTGAAAAATGTATCACATCAGAAAAACTATATTTAGCAAAGTTGTATGCCCCCCTGCCCCCCCCGCCCCTTCCCCCAGAGCATTTCTTCAGCCAGCTCCATGATTGGGCCAGTATGATCTTAACTTGTTTTGCCGTCTTTTGTGGTCACTGAGATAACAAACAGTTCCAATACATGTTTGGCCAGACTGTCAGTTTTTTGCTGAGAAGTTTCTGGGCAGCCAGAAAATGCTGAAAGAGGAAGTGAGCAGAGATGATAAAGTTGTCTTTGATGGCAGCAAGACCAGAGAATGAAGTTTATGCTCCTGCTGTTGGGCGGAGGAAGGTTGCTCAGTACAGCAAAACACCAAAGGGTGAAGTATAGCAGATACCAATTTAAAATTTGGTCTAATAGAGGGAGTCTGTTTTGGATCGCCTTTCTAATCCAATTATTCACAGCTGTTCATTGGGGAAGGACATCCAGGGACATGCAGTCCATTTTTAGAATGTGAAATGGGAAATTTTCTTTGGTTGGCTCTGTTGTATGCCAGCTGGCCTGATCCAAAATGTCAGTAAATGTGTTAGTTTTGGACAGGGGAGTGTGGGTCAACATGAGGGGTGGGGTTAACAACTGGTAAGAGGGCATGTGCTGTGTGAGGAAGAGATGGAGGAGATGAAGGAAGGTTTTGGAGAAGTGTCAAGGGAGCAGCAGTATTTGCACAAGACAGCCAGTGAAGGCATGGGTTTTTTTCAGATTTAGATTTTTTTAGATTTAGAGTGAGCAAGCTTGAAAACTGAGAGTTTCTCTAATAGGCTTGAGATTTGTATAAAGGGCACAGAGCTTTGCAAGGGGTGACCTAGTGGGTAGTTGACTGTCACCATAATTCTTGCAAAATAAATTTCTGGGGTTTCACATGCAGTGAGGAGTTTGTAAATTAAGCCATGTCCTGATTTGAAATGTCTTTAAGCCTTCCTGCCATTCCCATCTGTCCTAATGGCTCTTCAGGACTGATTAGAGGGATTGGCAGCTTTTTTTCCCCGTGACTGTTGAGCTCTTTTGCTGGTCGGTGTTAGGTCTCAATAAAGTCACCATGTGGTGAGCTTTGGGCACAGGGGTATCTGGGCATCCAGTTCCTACTAAGCAGTGAAATCTAAGCAACCACATCCAAAAGTTCAATAGCATTTAAGATCAAAAAAGTATGTTATTTTTTAATATTCCCTTTTTAGGAAGAACAAGCACTTTTAATTTACGTAATTGCTCATATCTAGATAAAAGTCTGAGCTGTTTCAGGGCAGGAACACTCAGACTTCTGCCAATCTCCAAACAGGCCAAAAATGTATGAGATTATAAATAAATCTTAAAACTTTTTATTGTGTTTTTTTAAACTCCTAGCAAAGCAGCCTCCATCCTAACTCAAAAGCAATCAGATCGTTGTTTTTGTGCTCTCCGTTTATATGAGAACAAGAGGTCACTGGATGACATTACTGCTTTGTAAATTTAGAACAAATAAAAGGAAATGCTACTTCACCTAGTGCGTCGTCATCCTGTGGAATATACTGTTCCAGGATGTTAGTCAAAAGCCGTAGCCGGAACATAAAAAAATAGCTAGACCATGCTCGTTTCTAGCTACGTTTGCCAACAGGGATAACCAAGCCTCATGTTCCAGAGCATCGGCTCATTGTGCCTGTAGCTGAGAGCAAACACCCTGCGCTCCCTGGCTGGGAAAGGACAGCTTTTCAGGGGGAAGATTGCTGTGGCTTCTTTTGGAGATGACAAGAATTACTTTTTGTTTGGTGCGAGACATTAGATTGATCCTCGGTCTCATCTAGACAGCGTGATGTATGCAATACCCTTTCTCCCTCTGTTAGCATCCTGCAACAGGTGGATGGCTGGAATTGAGATTACCGGCTCAAATAGGAGGAGGTGCAAGTGGTGGGATGAGTGGTTTTGTTTCCCTGTGAGTGAGAGCACGTTTCTGTTCATCTCAGCTCTGCTCTTGTTCAGGAGCAGTGTCGTGGCGTGCCTGTTGCACATCAGCCCGCGCAGGCAGAGCCCAGCGGCAGCCTGCAGTGCAGGGAGAGCAGCAGTGTCTGAGGCTCGCCAGGTACCAGCGTGAGGCTCTGTGACAGGCGAGAACAGTTGAACCATTCCACAAAGGAAGTGTCACTGTTAACCTGTTTCTGGATTCCTAATTATCCTCATTAAAATGTTCAACTGTAACACCACTGCATGTTTAATCAGAAAAACAGGTTTGTGTGGTTTCTTAATTTCCCCAAAGAATTGTTATACTAGTTAACATTAAAATCTTATCTGTCCTTCACAGTGAAGCCTGAATTGACCAAATTTCTCCTCCTTGGACTAGGAGTGAGGTTTGAGATTGTCATCTTTTCTTTCCCATCTCTGATGATACCAGTAAATCCCAATGCAGATGTTGCTTTAGAACTGACTCATGGGGAATGCTCTTCAGAGATTTATCTTGCACGAAGTTACGTTTTATTTGCAGTTTTGTAGTTACACAATACACCCTTTATTTTAATTCCATGACTCACTCTGAATAATTTAAAGTATAAGTCTTCTTGATCTCTTTATTTGTCCTCTTGTCTTACAAACTTTAACTTTGTTCTTTGAACAGAGGATGGTCCAACACTGAATGTGGGGATTTTTAAGATGATGCAGCAGGTGACTTAAGGAGGAGTTAGTGAATTTCTATATTGGACAGTCTCTCCAGTGATCCAGCAAATCAGTAGCCTCAGAAATGAATTTTTACCAAAGGAGTTGTCTGCATTTCCTTATTTTGTGCCAGTATTTTAGATTTCATGTCTTCCAAGGTGATTTAAAAATGATACTATGTATTTTGCATTTGCCTTTTTTTTTTCTTCTCCCCCCCCCCCTTTTTTTTTTAACCAAAAAAGAAGAATAGGAAGAGGGACAGCACTGAATAGGAGTGTTCTGAAACAGGATCGTGATTATAATAAATCAATTTTACCAACTGTTTTAAATTAATTTTTCCCCGCTGGCCAAGAGCGTGCCAGTGGCTTGTTGGTGGTTACTTAGGAAAAGCTGGTTTTAAAGTGATGAAAGGTCCTTGGGTGCTTTGTCCAAGGATGTTTGGACTTTACATAGGGTACTGTTGTACATATGCAATTACAGATGTTCTTGGCTTTGCTGCCTGAATAAAGTGAGGTCATGTGATGTCTGAACAAATTATTTTAACTTGGTTTTACTTCCAGGGAAAAAGCTGCTTCTTCCTCTTAGCAGGACTTCAGAGATGCTGCTCGTTTTTCTCTTAACCACGCTGATTTTTTGCAGTAGTGTTTCAAGTTCCATAAAATGTTTCTCTGAGGTAGCCATTCTTACATAGCAGAGTTTTTAATGGAAACACAGTTAACTGCCCTCTTTTCCACTTTCCCAAGGAAAAAGAAAGATTCCTGTGATTACCTTCTTTGGGAATAAATTTTATCAGAGCTGAAACTGTTCAAAGGAAAAGTCAGGGAAGAGGGAAGGAGTTCTTCAAAGTTTTATTTTTAGAAAATTGTAAATATTTATGTCTTTGCTTAATTGTTTGCTTACAGTTGATACAGATCAGGTCATTTTGTCCAAGATAGAATGCTCCATGCCAAAACTTTGTGTCTAATATGAATGGCCGGTCCTTGCCTTAAAAAGGTATTTAGCTCCATTCATTGCCTACATAATGTGTCCATAGCACCCTTTTCTAGGTCTTGGTAATTATTGCAGGTGGATGCTGCAATCTATCCTATGAAAAGAAATATATTTTGAAAATTGAAGAGCTTAAAATAAAGCAGAAATTTACAGGTGTATCTTTTTTGTTGACATTATATACACATTTCTCCGTGGATGCTCTGAGGCACTTCAACATCAGCTAAAAGTTTGATGTTCAACTTCAGAGGTTTTTATTTTTAATCTGTTTTCTAAATGATAATGAGAGAAGTGAGAAACGGACTGGGAAATGCTGATTAACAGGGGTCATGTGTTGGGGTGATGTGTGTGGGTTTTTTAGTGTTCATTAATAAAACTGTGTTTGCATGCTGGCCGGAGTCACACGGACCGCATCAACCTGACACAATCCCAGTTCCTTTTCATCCATTATTTCCGATGTTAGGGTACAATTTGCTGGAAAAGCAGATGATGTAGACAGTTTGTTTCATGTACAAAATGTAGAGGGGTGCAGGAGAGTCTGGGCTGCTGCAATTTTTTAGAGTTGACGTAAAGGGGAACGTTTCGATTTTTGTTAATGGTGCTCAACTGTAATGCAGCTTTTCTTACATCCAGGTCTTGCAAACACTTAAGCATTGGTCTAATTTAAGAAGTTAGTTTGATGGAAATAGAGATAGGCACAAAGAGACAGCGTTAGTGAGATAACTGCAGTGTGGGGAAGAAAGACTTTTGTCTTGAGAAGAATAAATGTTGATTTATAGTCAAGTCTGGACCCCAGCTGGATGGGAAGCCTTGCGCACAGCAGGTAAGGCCCTCTGAAGAGCTGGGAGCTTTCATTTCTCTCTGCTGCCTCCAGCTGCCCAAAGGAGAGAGCAGTGGTGGGAGGTGTGCAGGGACCTGCCTGCCTTCCTGGGCAGAGGGGAGCCTCTGCCACTCTGCGGCTTCTACCTGTTTGTTAAAACATTGAGCTGTTCATTTAACACAGGGCAGCTAATGCATGGGAATTAGCCCATGCTAGAAACACACTCGAGGGACAGTATTTTTAGAGGGAGGCAAACTCACCGCAGCCTCAAGCTGCTAGCGGAACATTTGTTGGAATATCTCTCATGTAATAAACAGAACGAGGCCTCAGGAAACATGAGGGTTCAAAATACAGTGATTTCTCTTCTGGATTGCTTATTTTGTTTGATTTCTCCCCTCCCCCCTCCCCACTTGTCATGACTCTTAACCAGATTTTTAGTATGATGTTACAGAGTATGTTATCTAATTCATTAATTGCTAAAAACTGATATATTATGTTGTTAACAAAATGTTTTAATGGTGTTGCCAGTTTAAAAAGTCATTAAGTACTTCAAAAAACTTATGCAAGGTCTGCACGTGTAATATATTCACTCCCACTGCCCTGTGCTTGATTTGTGTTGTGCTGTTATTTGGGGGTGAGAGACTTCTTTACTCGATTCAATACAGGGAATGACAGCTGTCTGTGGTTCTGCACATTTGTGAAGAAATTAGGGTATGTTACAGTGGAAGAGAAGTATGGTTGAAAGGTACAAATAACCTCTGCTCTGTTGTGCAGCTCATTGCCTCTGAAAATAGCTTCAATAGACTATACTAGTGATAACGTGTTCTCTGTTCTGTCACTGACATGCCCAGAATACACACTATTAATTTTCTCTCACTCTTCAGATTATCACTCCATGTCGGAAGCTCATCCTTTGTGCTGATAACAGAAAAGAGATGGAAGATTGGATTGCAGCGCTGAAGACTGTACAAAACCGTGAACATTTTGAGGTAATAGGAAAATGTGTTCCTTTGCACTCTGTGTCTCGTATTCTAAATAACAGCTTGTTTTGAGATTGGAGTCAGCTTCCAGTTAACTTAATAGAAGTTGGTTTTATTGACTGTAATGGGCATGGCGTTAAGCTTTCTGTAAAATCTATCCCGGATTCACTGAAGTAATTCTCCAAAGAATGCTTGTGGCTTTGTATACTCTCCCTTGGTAACTGTGAGAGCACTTCTCAGAGTATGGGTAGGTTGTGAAACACATTTTGCCCATTGTCTTTTTACTCTTCAGTTACCCTCCTTGTCCTAATTCACGTCTTGCTTGGTCAGTATTTTGCTTACTTCAGTGCATCTGTTTGCTTTCTGGGGCTGTAGTTAGACCAGCACTGCCACCAAAAGGAGCTGTCTTTTGTTTTCCCTACTGTGATGCTTGTCTCCCTGTTGTCTCCTCCCTTATGCTGGCACAAGCATTCCTCTGCCACACAATAAACCAGGTCAAGGGAATTGATCTGGCTGAAAACTTAATCCAACAAAAAAAAACCAGGGAAGGGAAGGATCAACTCCACAGCTGATAACTTCTCCGGTTCATTTCACTACGCTCATTTGTAGCGAGACAAGGATGGGAGGTGGGACAGGAGCAGGAGTGAAGGTGTGGCTTCTTCAAGTAGTCTCTTCTGGCTTAAAGACCTTCTTGAGCTGCAGGTAGTGTGTATAAAGTGTACGCGGCCTACTCTTCCCTAGCAGAGGTTTTCTGTTTCTGCCTTTCCTGACTGCTATGTGCAAGTCTTTGTTTTAAGGAAAGAAAGTTGTGTTGTTCCACTTTAGACTTTGCTGTAATACATTTATTTTGCTAGTCTACCCAGTACAGCATGGACCATTTCTCAGGGATGCATAACTGGTACGCCTGCTCACATGCTCGGCCAACGTACTGCAATGTGTGTCGGGAGGCATTATCTGGAGTCACGTCGCATGGGCTCTCATGTGAAGGTAAACGTGCTCTCTTGTCTCCGGTTTGGGGAGTGCCATCTTCATAGCTCAGTGCCATGTTCCAGAGATAACTGAAGAGGAATGTTAACAGTCTACAAAAAGATGTAGAAAAATGCTGCATAGTACACTGGATAGAGATACAGGCTGTGTATGAGACTGAAGGTCTTTTCTGGGCCTTATGCTGAAACCCTTTGCTGCTGAATCCCTCTGGCTTCACAGAGAATTTTCCTGCAGAAGTCAAGATCAGGGTCTAGGCATTTTGTAAAAGGATAATGGCTGCAATGATGTTTTCATGCTGGTTTTAGTGTTGGACCTGAGAGTAATATAGCTGATATTTTTTTTTTCCCCATTTACACAAATACTGCCATCCCTTAATTAAATTATGCTTCTGAAGGGAACAGATACGTACTTCTGAGGTATCAGATGAAGAGTCATAAGAATACTCTTTTTCATGAGAATAATCATATTTTTAAGAACATTCTTGTTAAGCATTTGAATGCCGGGAGGTTATTCTTTTCCAGCTTTGGCATAGCAGACGTGCTCATACTTCTAGCGTGAATGAGGTTACACCCACACTGTGTAAAAGGATGCAGGCGTGTATGACTCTGTAAATCATGTCAAAGTTAACAAGGTGATAACTAAGCTTTGTACAAGCAACTGGCAAAACTGACAAGGCAAGAATTAATAGCTAGCTCATCTTACTTGGTACGCTTAGAGCTGATAGTTTTGGCAGTGCTAACAAGGGTAGTGTGTGCCCATGCTTTCTTCTGGAGCCAAATATGGTCACTTGGGAAAGCTTTTGCACACACTGCCACATTTTGCGTTCTGAGGCATAAAATCACAGGATTAATATAGTCTTCTTTTCCTCTGCAGTGTGCAAGTTTAAAGCCCACAAGCGATGTGCTGTGCGAGCAACCAATAATTGCAAGTGGACAACTCTGGCCTCTATTGGGAAGGATATCATTGAGGATGAAGATGGGGTAGGCGTTAGTCTTAGTTCTTTTACCCTTTTCTTGATGGAAACACTGGCATGCGCTCTACAGCTTTCTTCACTGTACAAATAACAGATTCTGCCTTTACGTGTTAGTGATGTGGAAAAGACCTTTACTGTCAGAGCATGAGATTCTGTGTGAAAAGTCCAACCAGGGTAGTGAGGACTCCTTAATAGGAAGAGATTCCTGCTATGGACTGGGGGAGTTGAGGCTAGAAAATTGGAGGCATGGGGAACCTAATCTGAGTTTTCACAGAAAAAAAGATGAATGAGTGGTTGGAACAGTACCTTAGCATATGGGATGTCTGATGTAGGTCAGTGTTTCCTGGGTAGCCTGGGGTGAGTCACCTGGTCTCTTTGTGCTTGAGCATGACATAAAATGCTGAAAGAGGTTGTCAAGTGTTTTCTAGAAATTGCCTTTGCTGTCCTTAAACAGTGCGTATAAAGACTCGCCTGTCTCTATGTCTCTGTGCCATAGTGCATCCTGTGCCCTTAAGCTGTTCTCTGGAAAGTCCATGTTGCCTCTCTCCCTCTGTACCATTTGCAGATCTCGATGCCACATCAGTGGTTGGAAGGAAACCTGCCCGTGAGTGCCAAATGCACTGTGTGTGATAAAACCTGTGGCAGTGTCCTACGTTTGCAAGACTGGCGCTGCCTTTGGTGCAAAGCCATGGTAAGTTGAATAAACATGATAATTTCAGTAAAAGGATAGTCTTTGATCAGCTCTGTGGTGTGTTCTTTTAATGACATTTACTTAAAATGAAATCTCTTAATGTGCTGCCAGTATTTGCTGTGAAGGACTTTATTGTTCTTTCTCCAGTTGATAAACAGCTTGCAAGAGATAGAAATTTAAATCTGTGCTGAAAAGTATCACTGTGATGCATAAAATTAAGACTTGAAATAAGAATCTGACTTATCTGCAAGCTTATTTTCTTTTGATAGCGAGCTTTTATAGAAGAATCTAATTACACTAGATATGAATCAGTGCCCCAGGCATGGGAGATGTTGGGTTTTAAGGAGCTGTTATTTGTAATTTCTACAAGCTGAAAACGTAGAACAGAAAAGAAGAAAGAATACTGAGCTATTTTAATAATAGCAATTTCCCTTGCCATTGCAATAGGTTTCTCTTGCCTAACCACTGTAGTGATGCAGATCTTGCTATGTTTCCAGTTGTCTATAATATTAATAAGAGAAGTATCACGAAATATGTGTTTATAATGTGGGGGGCAGGGGCCCAAACCCCAAGCAAACCCTCTACCTTGCAGTCTTCGTGTACTAGAAATAATTGAAGCGCCCTACTCTACTTTGTATTTCCTTTTTTGGGTGGCTTTAGTAATCCCTTCTCTTACCTCTTACGTCCCTCCTGTCTTCCTGCTTTGTTTTTTGCTTTCTTGTTTTCTTGAATTCCCTGCTTTTTCTTCTGTTGCTACTTCTGATCTCTCAACTGAGGCTAGGATTTTGAAAGCAGGATGCTTGAAGGCGCTTAAAGCCCAGAATCTCTTACCTGGTCCTCTCAGCACTCAAAGTGCTAGTCTTATAAATTCAAATGGCAGAAAAATTACACACTAAAGGGAAGAGGAGAATTAGTAGAAGACTGATTAGATCATTCATAAAATAACTGTATTGATTGACATTTCCTTGGATTTGCCCCCTCTTCCTTTCTTACTCTTCCTTTACAACCTCTTGTTGTTGTGTCTTCAGGCCCAAAAGAGTCTGAATGATTGATTATATTTTTGGTGGTATTTTCAGGTACACACAGCATGTAAAGAGTTGTTGCCAAACAAGTGCCCTCTTGGGCTGTGCAAAGTATCTGTCATTCCTCCTACTGCTCTTAACAGCATTGATTCAGATGGTAAGTATGGGCAGTAAGTAGCGCTTTCTTTATCTTCCTCTCATCACAGTCCGTTCAGCTAACACTATTAATGCCAGGCTCTGTCAACTGAAAATTCCAATTTTGGTGTTGCTGAAATTCCAAACTGGAAGACATGGCTGAAGTGTGGCAGTGAATGGTTTGCTTTGCTTTTGCATTTGGTTTATTGCCCTGTAACGTCAGTATTCACTGAGATGTAGCTGTTAAAATTTATTGAGAACAACTATATTGCAGAAGCGGTTTGGGAGGGTTGGAAAAGCTGAAAATTTTGGCATACTGCTAGGAGATAAGTGTGACATTTGGCAGCATGAGGTGTGGTTCGTGCTGGATTCAGGGCTGTGCACATTTGGCGTTTACCCAGTGAGTGCCATAAGCACAAGGAAAGTATTAGCTTCTTCATAGCTGCGCTGGGGTGTGGGGTGTTGGTTTTTTAGCTCACTCTGTCTCCATGCGGCAGCTTCACATCTTGGCTTTTCCTCCCTCTCCCCTTTTCCCCAACAGGTTTCTGGAAAGCTACTTGTCCCCCTTCTTGCACAAGCCCTTTGTTGGTCTTCGTCAACTCAAAAAGTGGAGACAACCAGGGTGTAAAATTTCTACGAAGATTCAAGCAGCTACTGAATCCAGCGCAGGTCTTTGACCTCATGAATGGAGGACCTCACCTTGGGTAAGCAGATATTCTACGGAAGCACACATTCCTTGCAATACCAGAAAAGTACAAGTGATTTATTTGATTATAAGCTCATCTTCAAATGTAACAAGGACTCTATTCCTCAGAGAAGATTGAAAATGTAGGAAGTTTGAGGGGTTTTCCACTCTGTGTTTAGTGTTACTGATTAGCTAAAACAAAAAAATGATGTTGAGAAAGGTTATTATTTCCATTCATTGGTAACAGCAGGATAGCTTGAGGGGTTTTGGGGGAATTCCAGAAACACTCCCCTGAAAGAAGACCAAGCTTGCAACCAGAATAAAACTTGTCAGCAGACAGATTTGTAGCAGGCATCCTGATGTACTGTTAGCTTCAGTTAAAGCGGGTGAACAGACAAACGTCACGGATAGCAAATGAATATTATTGAATGAGATTTATCAAGAAGTAACTTACCTGGGAACTATGTGAAACTTCCATCCCTTAAAGATGTTATGGTGATGTGGGGAAAACATCTCTTAGGAGTGCTTTTGGTAAGCACTGCCCTGGGATCTAGGTGACATTTCAGGCTTATTTACCACTAGAATATCTATGGATTGAAAAAAAACCACAAACAACCAACAGTGAGTGCTGTGGAATAAATTCCTTTAGGGTATTTCTGCAGCTCTGTTTAAAAAAAACACGTTTGGTCTCTAGTTTGCCCCCTTCCAAATGTTTCTCTGTTGCATTGTATTTTGAGTAACTTTTGTCATGAATAGGTGCTTCTTATATAAATAAGAGCCAACACGAGGTAGATCTCCTTCATATTTTTCTAAACGTGACTCAAAGTCTATGGCTAAGACCTGTAGGTGCAGGGTTTTTAAATCTGGGACTGTCCACTCCTAGATGAGTGACCCTTAGGTTCTGCTCTTCTGAGGACTGTTGTGGTTTCTTGCCATAGTGCATTGCAAAACTGGCCTTTAGAACTGCAGCATGCTGTCCAGGGGGATGTGTTTGGCTGATAAATAATTTACAGAAAGCTTTTAAAATTAAATATTTTTCTTCTCCTCCTCTGTTGGACTGACTGTAGAGAGGAATTTTGCTTTTAAGCAGGAGAGAAGGGAAGGGAGGGAATCAATTATTTTCTCAAGCTGTGGTACAGACTTCTAAAACAGCTGCTCTCCTATGCTTTCTTAAAAAGGAAATGATGGTACGATGTAAAGGCTGCTTCTTGATAATTTAAATATTCTCAGCTGGTGCCAGTCAAACTGTACCATAAGATGTTGTGATTTCTGATAACCTTTTTTCATGTGTCAACAACACTTGAAGAAATAAGGATTTTCTTGTACTACAGCAAATATTGTTTAGGTAATAATAATAATAAAAAAAATTTACGAAACCAATATAAAAGCAGGCAGTAGTTGTGGAAGATGTTCAGTAAGAAGCATGATTTCAAACAGCTTAAGGGGAGGTTGTTTCTAATATTCTGGAAGGGGTGAATAGAGAATTTCACTTGTCTTGCTGGTGAGTTGTTTGCCTGCCTGCAGGACAGACTAGGCGCCAGAGCATTGATTTACGTTGCTTTCCCAGAAGAAGGACTAAAGCTTGTGAGGCTTTAAATCCTCTTGCAGTTGTCTGCTTACTGAACAACTGCGTGAAGTTCCCACTCTTCAAGCTTTGCTTTAATTGGTGTGGCCTTGAGCGCGAAGGCAGTGACATCAGAGCGCTCCAGTGACAAAAAACTACTGTTAGGTTGAACACAGCAATTCCGCAAAAAGGAATTAAATTCAATGGATAATCAGTTATCACATGCCTGTTTCCTCTTCTGTTCAGACAAAAGTGTCCTGCTTTAGTAAAGAAGTATGTCTGGGACATATTTTGGTAGTGAATAGCCATTGTAAATTGCTTAGCTGTATTTATAAGTCCTTACTTATAATCATTTTAATTCATTGTAATCTGACAGTGGCCTGCATTCATTGCAAAATCAGAGCCTACTTTAAGCAAATCTGCCATGTTTATTACCTAGATCGGAAGTGTTTATCATTTCTTTCTGTAACAGCTGATTGTTCTTCCCTCATGCTTTTTTCTCTCCCTTGTCCATAGTTTACGCTTATTCCAGAAATTTGACACTTTCCGGATTCTAGTTTGCGGTGGGGACGGAAGTGTTGGCTGGGTTCTCTCCGAAATTGATAGCCTCAACCTTCACAAGCAGGTACCTGCCCAAACAGCTTGGTTGGATGAAAGAGTGGAGTAATAACAACAGCACGGGTTGACGAGGACTTTCTTTGATCATACAGATGTAGCTTGCCCCAGGACTGAAGCTGCTGAAAGCTTTCCACAGCAGTGTTCTTGCAGCAGTTTTCTGCAAGAAGCGGTACTGGGCTAATTCATTATTCCTATCTCTAGTGTTCCTCCACAGCTCCCTCTGACAAGATCCAGCTTTTGGAGTAGCTCTGAGTTACTCCTGCTCTGTTGCCAGCAGAGACTTATTCTCAGAAAGGGCTGCAGTTAGAAAACTGGGAATTCCGCAAGTTGTGCTCATCATCTGTTCTGTTTAATTCTTGTGCTGTAGTTTCTGAGGCTTGGGATAGACAGAAACCTCACTGGAGTAGAAGCATCATACAGAGTTTAGTTTCCATTTTGTCTTGGAGAGATTGCTGCTAATTTCACAGAAAAAGCAATAGCACCACCTGATGGTTAAATAAATACGTCTGTAGCTGGGATTACTTTTAGCAAGGTGCTCCTTGAGATGGTAGCTGTAATGTGCTCCTCAGTTAACAACTGAAAAGCAAAGGAAGTTTTTCCTTACTTGCATGCTCTTCTGGCTGCTTTCCCCATCGAATTGGTTCCTCCTCTCCCTGGGACTAGATGTTTCTCAATGACTGGTCTGTGTAAGGAATCAGTCTTGTTGTGGCTTGTGTTTTCCCATTTGAATATCAGTTTTGGTTTCCTTTTCTCTGATGCAGTGCCAGCTGGGAGTGCTGCCCTTGGGAACAGGGAATGACCTTGCCCGTGTCTTAGGCTGGGGGTCTGCTTGTGATGATGATACCCAGCTCCCGCAGATCCTGGAGAAGCTGGAGAGGGCCAGTACCAAAATGCTGGACAGGTGAGTAACCATCACTAACATCCTCCCCTGCTCAAGAGCTGGGTGAAATGACCCTTCCAGGTGAACTGGGCAGTTCTGGATTCTGCCCAGCAGCTGAGCTTCTTACTGATGCCAATTAATGTGGGGGTTTTTTGATAATCCTCTGTCACCCTTTAGCAGCAAAAGGTAGTCTGGCTTTCTGTGTCACTGCTGCAGAATAGTAATGAGTGAAATTGTCTGACATCCAGTGTCCTCTCTTGTGTTCCAGAGTTCTCAGCAATTGAATTTTCACCCTTACAGTCATGATTTATTTGTTAAGCTCATTTTTTTTTCTTTGTAAATTTGAACCAATTTATCTTGAGTTTGGCTTAGAAATGAAAGCTGAGTGCAGAAATGGACATCTTTACTTCTAGTATTGAAATCGTCTTTATGTCTTTGTACATTTAAAAATGCTTCTTGTCTTTAGAGTTGCATCTTAGCATCTTTTATACTGAATCAAGTAATGCCCATAGGATTTCTGTGAAAGAGAGGGAAGTTCCTTATGCTGTAGAATACTTGTTTGTGGTATCATCCTGCCCTCTTCCTTCAGTTCAGCCCTTCTGCAGTTCTGCTGCAACTCTGTGGCTTCCCTACATCAGTCACGCCCCAACCAAAGTGCAATTTGTTCTGCTTTGAGGTTCTAACCTGTTAGGTCCTTTGGATAGAGGAGGAAATCATCTACCTTCTAGTGACAAGTATGATGCCTCCTTTTCAACAGGTGGAGCATCATGGTGTATGAAACCAAACTCCCTCGCCAGGCCTCCACTTCCACAGTCACTGAAGATTTCAGTGAGGATTCTGAGGTACCTCGTGAGATGCAGAGGGCAGGGGACTGGGAGCAACAGCCTCAGAACAGAAAAGATAGGAGGCAGCGGTTGAGCTTAAGTGGAGCAGGCCTAAGCCATGACTTGGGTGTAGCAGGAGCTAGAAAGATCAGGGGGCTTTAAGTCAATGAAGTGTTATGGAGAAGGATGGAGGTTGAGTTACCAGAGGCAGCAACCATAATGAGGGATGAGAAGATGCTTTGGAACAGGACAGAGAAGAAATTACTGACTTTTATTTGCTGTCATGGCATCACGTTGTTGAAATTGTGGAAAGCTGCACAGCAGTCATAAAAGACCAGTTTTAGATCCACAATAGGTCAGACTCTTAAGAAATGCGCTGCTGCTGAATTCTAGGTTCAGAAGTAGTTTTGTCATCAGATTCAAGTCTTCAGTGAGTAACTGAGCCCTGGACCACATAACTTTTCCAGGGCAAAAGGAACCTGTAGAATGACAGGTACTGTCTGGGGAGCCAGAGTTACATAGCATATGTTGTAATGCTGGGAAGCAGCACCCCAGTGGCTTGTTTCTCACTGTCACCAGGTGCAGAAGATTCTCTTCTATGAAGACTCTGTGGCTGCTCATTTGTCCAAAATTTTGACTTCTGACCAACACTCAGTGGTCATCTCCTCAGCCAAGTGAGTACTTAGCAGACAGTTACTCTTAAGTGAAAGCTGCGCTGTGAAAATCCGGAGACAATCCTTGCATGACTTTGTTTTCACTACCTTCTTTGTCTAGGGTGCTTTGTGAGACAGTGAAAGATTTTGTGGCTCGAGTAGGGAAGGCCTATGAGAAGGCAACAGAAAGCTCAGAGGAATCAGAGGTCATGGCCAGGAAGGTAAATTTGGAAAAGTTGTTTGGGTTTCTACTTCTGAAGTGGGAAACTACTCTGTTTTTGGAGAACTAGGACAGCAGCAGTTCAGCAAGCACTAAAAGAATGAGCTAGCCAGTCTACTGTTAGTTGTACTCAAATGTTCTTCTTCGCCTCATAGTGCTCTGTCCTGAAGGAGAAGCTGGACTCATTGCTGAAGACACTGAACGATGAATCTCAAGCATCTTCATCTCTGCCAAACCCTCCTCCCACCATTGCCGAGGAAACTGAAGATGGTGATGGGTCAGGCAGCGCTTGTGATTCTTCTAGTGACCGGTCAGTGGGCTCATCATGTACTGCACGGCCCCAGATATTTCGTCCCCGAGAACAGCTCATGTTGAGAGCCAACAGCTTGAAAAAAGCCATTCGTCAGATAATAGAGCATGCAGAAAAAGGTAACCTCTTACGAGTCTTGCTTGTGACTTGTTACAGGTTTTTGAGAAGTATAAATTTCCTTTATTCCAGAAGAGAGGAGAGTTCTTTATTAAAAACAGCTTTCCTGAGCTAGAGAAGCTGTTCAGTAAGCCTGGCCATTTAGTTTCAGCATCATCTCTGCCAAGCCCACCTGTTTGAAACATTGCTCGGTAAACGAGCCTGAAGTTGAAGGTATGTTCTCTCCCATAGGGCTGGTTTCAGAAGTTACTACCCTCCCACACTCTGTTCATTTGCGTTTCCTGTCTGTTCCCACCCACACCACAATTGTGTCAGCGCAACTGTTTGTGTGCCCTTGCTGTGCAACAGATCTAAAAATACTTGAGAATAAATTATTTTAAGTATTTTAATTTGGATTGTTTCAGAAATCTCTTTATAATAGAGACCAGCAAAAGAGTGCAGTGGTACAACTGCAGGAGAGGGCAGGAGCTTCTTAAACTACCTTTGTCACAGGGAAAATCTTATAGCACTGCACCTTGGTGCAAATCAGTTCTGTTCCGGTATTGACTTCCTAGGCAGGTGACCCTCTTCTCCACATCTTGACCCTTACCCCCTTCCGGCCACTCACACCCATAGCTCAAAGTTTCATTTCCTTTGAAAAGCGTCAGTCTCCCAGATGTTAGTCATAAACTCAGTGGTTTAACTTAGACCTAAGGAAGTACTTAACAGCTTATTACTGGAGATAAAAGCATTGAAGTTGCAGATGTGACGTCCAGGCACACCTATGTACTATGAAGAGCTACTTTAGTAAGTTACAGATCGTTGCAATATTGCTTGGATTTCCAGCACTGCACTGTTGTATATAACCTGTCCTGAAGGTGAAGTTATTTGAGATGATGGAAGCTGAGTGAACAGCCTGCTGCTGGTGAAGTGGAGGTCTTGACCTCACTGCTGTCCCACTTCGCTGCTGCTTACCTTATGTCAGCTTCATGTTTCTCGCACTTCTCTTGGAGCCCAACCAATCTGTTCGATCCAGCAAGAAGAGTTTATATTTCTGCTGGGCTAGTGGGTTGGATTGCCTTGTGGGTAGCTTTGATGAGCTCCAGCATCAGCGCAAAGGGAGGGGAAGAGACTGAAAGAAGAGGGGCTCATCCTCCTGCAGAGGCAGTGAGCTGGTAGATGACTGAGGGCTGTGCTCTGGGAGGGGTTGCTGCAGAGGAAGGCCCGTTGATTACGTGCAAAGGAAGTTTTGGGTTTGTTAGGCAGCAAGCTAGCATTTAATTCTTACCAGCTCTTCGGCAAACTCTAGTTATGTTTCAGATGTATTTGTTCAACTTCCCCAAACTGTTTTTCTTCTCCTAGAGTAAGCTATCTGATTCTTTCCTTTGTATTGTTTTTTACCCACTATTTTTTTCCTCCTGATGACATGTGTCTAAGTGCCCTTTTCAAGTGGCTTATCCTATTGCCCCAGGACAGCTGAAGCAAACAGAAAATTCATTAGTCATTTGATGTCCATCTGGTTAGAATTTCTGGCAGCATCTAAATGGGAATAAATGGAAGCCCATCACTTTTAGAGCCTTTAGAGTCCATCCTGTTGTTATTTACATCAGTGGGAGGTGTTCCTTGCTAGAAGAGCTGTGAGGCGCTTCACCTGCTTTCTCTCTTCCTACAGCTGTAGATGAACAGAACGCCCAGACCCAGGAGCAGGAGGGCTTCCTTCTTAGTCTCTCAGCCTCTGAAGAGGGCAAGGAGCTGAGGAACGAGGACAAAATCCCCCTGCAGTCATCACACAGCAGCAGCTATGGAGTGTCCAAAGGGAGGAGCCAGCGGAAAGGTACTGTTCTGGGGCTGCCACCATGCAGATCTTGCCTGCAAATTACAGTTCTGTTAGTTGTAAAAATTGAGGGCAGCGTTACATGCATTACCTTCCAAGTTCTGTTTTTCTATAATTTTTGAGTGATTGCTTTTCAGTAACCAGGCCCTACACATTTCTGTGCTCTAGCCTGCGCATCGTACACCCCCAATTTTTCGCTACATATCTGATGGCTGGTCTATGATCTTAGCATACGGAGCCTAGGATTCAGAAATTTTCTTGCATCTTAGCCAGGAATCTGGGTTCTCTTGGCTTTCAGTGCTTGGACAAGGACAGTCTTGAACATTTTTCATGTCATCTGTCTGATGACATTTCCCTGTAAGCCCCTGCCATCCTTTCCAGGTGACAGAGAATAGAAGCCAGTTTGCTTTAATAACTGTTATGTGAGTAATCTGTTAGAGATCCCTGATTACTGTGGGTGTACTTGGAACTTACCTGAGTATTGACTGGGAGCCAAATACCCTGTCTGTTGTGCTGCTGGCACCAGCTTTTCCTCATCTCCATTTCTAATATTTGCGCGTGGCGTTTTGGTACCTCCAGTGTGTGAGGCTTTCTGGCTGCACATATGCCACATCTCTGTCTCTTAATGACTGGTTCTGTCAACTCTTTGTTTTATGGTGGCCAGAGTGTTTTGCTGTTGAGTGATTCCTGACCTAGTCTTGCTGCTTGGGCTGTGCTGCTATGTGCTGATCTGAATCACAGCATTCTATTTGTCAATAGCCATGTTTGTCTTGTGTTTTACAGCGTCCAAGTCTCCTTGCGAAAGACTAATAAACAAAGGAAGTTTGTCACTGGGTAGCTCTGCATCTCTTCCTCCCCAGACAGGAAACCGGGACAACTTGCCAATGCTGAACACGAAAATCCTCTACCCAAGTAAGTTTAACACCCACCACTTCCCATTTAGGCAGCCAGCTGGAGTATGGGTGACAGCAGCACAGGCTGCAGTCTCCACATGGAAACGTGAAATTGTCCTGCCTGGTGTCCTTTTGTGCAGGGTTGACTTGGAGAGAGATCCCTTTGTGGATAACTTCCCACTAGGGCTGGGAAGTGGAGACTTCGATGGAGCTGTAGTAGTTTCCAGCTTGTAGCTGAGACCTAGACACGGATTTTTAACACTGTGCAGTGACAGAATTTGGATGCCAGTTACAAGGAGATACTGAGCTCAAAGTAACCTTAAGAAGGCTGATACGATGCTGCTGAGAGAGGTTTCTGAGGAGTGGTAACCATAGACTGGGAGCAGCAGTCCCTTTGTGTGAAGGCTGAAGTTACTGGAGGTGCAAAGACCCAGCAGAATTCCCAACTGCCACATCTTATGCAGCAACTTCTTGCCATCGCCATGGCGCTGTCCTTCCACCTCTTCCCCCAAATTACTTGTTCAAATTGTTTCTTCTGGAAGCAGGTAGTTTACTTTGTCTCGACAAAGCTGCTGTTTGTGGACTGCCAGCTATTAATTTAAGAAGCAGGAGGCAGTAATTCTTGAGCAACTTGGAGAATAACTTCAGTCCTACTTCTCTCTCTCTCCTCATTGAAGCAAGGTTGTTGCATGTCTAACTCTGGAACAGAAAAGCTGCTGCAGTGAATACACTCCTATTTCCCATTTCAGTGTGTCTGGACAACTGTGCTGCTGGCCTTACATGCTGCTCTGTCAATCAAAAACCCTGCAGGGAGCCCCAGAAACCTTCCTCCTTATTGACAGAGCTACGCCTTCTGAAGTGGAAGGAAGCACTATTGCTGTTTTCTTTCCACAGTGAATGACAAAAGTTAATATATTCTGCCCTGTTGTCTTGTCTCTGAGGTTGAAGTTTCTTGCTTTTTGCTTGTTATTAATCACACTCTTCCCTGTTGTCAATTTTCCTACAGATATTCGTGCTGGCATGTCTGGTTCTTTGCCTGGGAGCTCTGTCATCAGCCGATTGTTGATTCATGCTGATCCCTTTAACTCTGAGCCTGAAAATCTGTAAGTATGCCCAGGAAGCTGAAGGGAGGGAGTGGGTGTTTCCAAATGGACCTCAGCAGAGAAGCAGATTAGTTAATAGAGCTGAATAATGCACTGCAGCAGCCCAGAGTTATGTAAATGAATTCATACGCTGGTGCCAGCGAGGATCAGCTTGTGTAGTTATACATGCAGTGACACATCTGACACATGGTAGAAGATTTTTAGGGTTTAGGTAAGAATGAAGTCTAGATCAGTCTTCTCCCTAGACTCAGAGATGGCTCTGGCTTCCACTTAGTCGATAGTAACCTGGGAGGGAATCACTACCCTTACAGCATGGAGGCCCAGGAATGGTCACGGGCAGGCCACAGCAGGGGGGGGCATTGGGAAATATGATGTGAAGACTCTCTCAAGCTCTTTCTGCTAAACTGTTGAACAGCAAAAATCCAGTGATACAGACCTTTTAAGTTTTTTTTCATGGGATTCAGTGCCCCTGCGATGAGTAGCTGACACTTCTGGGCTCACTTGTCAGGCTCTATGTTGGTAACACCTTATATAAGCAATTAGCATTGCTAATGTTTTGTGAGACCTTTTACACAATACGGGTGCCCGGCATCATAGCTCTTTGTAAATGAAGTGTAGGCTTCTGAGTATGTTTCTGTGGCAAGGGGAGAATTCCTCTGCAAATCTTGTGGCTGTGAAGTCTTACAGACAGAGGCTGTAGGCCAGGGAGCACACATCAGTAGCTACTTTTGATATTCGTTGTGGGCTTTAGGCAGTTCCCAGCAATGCTTATCAGAGCATGTTGGCATATAGCCTTATTGCTGCTCACCTTTTCATGCAAGAGAATTCTGAGGTGGCCAGAGGGGGCATGTAAGATGTATACCAAGTGGTATGTAGACTTAGGAATGCGAGTTCTGTTCTTTTGTTTGGCAGTGAATGTTACACAGAGAAGTGTGTCATGAATAATTACTTTGGAATTGGACTGGATGCAAAGATTTCTTTGGACTTCAATAACAAACGTGATGAGCACCCAGAGAAATGCAGGTGGGTTTGGATTTGGCTGACGTTGGGTACTACCAGAAGTGACTGAAACCACTTTATCTTTCTGTGTGGTTTTGAAGCCAATTGCGTGCAAGTGTGCGGAATAGGTATATTGTCAAGCTTGTCTTCATAATCTTCCTTCAAGGCTTAAAATCATGATGGAGGAGATAAGTTACTGATTTATTACTGATTCATTGTGCTGTTGTGGCTAGTATAAGATCTTTGAGTAACTGTTGGTCTAGATTTAGTGCATTGGTTCCATTTACTTCATGATCTCAGTCAGATTTTTCTCCTGGGCTTGCTATTTAGCCATGAGAGAAGCGCATCTCAGCTCTAAATGGCACAGAGGGTGATTTCAGCCTTGATCCTAACTTAATGCAAACCACAGGTTTGGACCTTTTGAATACCTGGGCAACTACAGGATGCTTTGTTTAGCCTGGGATTGGTGCGTTTTGCTAGACTTGAGCTAATACAGCAAAATGCTGTTGATGTCCTGGTGTATGAGATTGACAAGTTCTGCACCAGGGGAATCTGTGTGTTTCTGGTGGCGTGTGTTAGTCATCCTCAATTCCTACCTAACATTTATTTAAAGAGCAGTAGTTTCCTAGCACAAGTGATGACCATTTTAAGTGTTTGACCCTTTTGGAAGTGAAGTACCTTTGTGTTTTAGGATGTAGGAGGTACCATTTCAATGTGGGTTTTTTTTTCTTTCTAAGTGAAAAAGTAAATGCGTATGCTAACTTTCCTTTTTGATTTGCCCCCTTAGAAGTCGTACTAAAAACATGATGTGGTATGGAGTATTGGGGACCAAGGAGCTGCTACACAGAACATATAAAAACCTGGAGCAGAAAGTCTTGCTGGAGGTGAGGAATTAGCATGCTTTTCTGTTCCTAAAGCTGGGGTGCCTAATTGCATCTCCTTCACATGCTTTGACTTTGGTGTCATGATTCTACTTGGTGACATAAGGGTGTTTCCCTTGCCTACCTGATAGGATGTACTTGCTGTATCTCACCCTGACCTAGCTAAAAGTGGCTTTCCCTGGTTCTGGAAGATAACTTGTGTTCTCATCCTCCTGGCAAGTACTAGCTGTCACAGCTCAGTGTTCAGCATAGATAAGATTGTCATGTTGTATGTGCTATCTCGTGTGAACACATAATTTTGGATGGTAGATGCAGTGGAAAACTCTTAATTTAACTATGCTATAATGTGCTTCAAACTGGAAAAGGAATATTCTTGTATAGGCCATGTGCAGCTTAAACAGGTAGCTTGTGGGAAGAGACCCTCATCACAGCAGACTGCATAGGTGTTGCAGAATTTTTACTCCCCTTTCTGGAGGAATAAACCCAAGAGGCTTTGCCAAGTCTCTCAGGTGTGCCTTATTCCTGTTTGGGGAAGAGAAGCAACAGTATCTCTCTAAAATCCATGTCTGCCAAAAGAGATGTGGTTCATGAGACATGAGTGGATACGTTTTACTCTGCTAGGCCAAGAATAAACTGGAAGAAACCTGAATTAATTTATTACTAAGGTGTGCAGGCTGATTTCTGTTCTTAGAGCATGTGCTCTGGCAGGAGGGGCGCTCTCCTGTTGTGCTGAGAGTAATGTGGTAATGTTGCCTTCATTTTTGTGCAGTGTGATGGGAGGCCAATCCCTTTACCTAGTCTCCAGGGAATTGCTGTACTCAACATTCCCAGCTACGCAGGAGGCACCAACTTCTGGGGGGGAACCAAGGAAGATGATGTGAGTATTCTCTCAGGCAATCCAGGAAATGTTTACTGACTGTTGCTTTTGAAGTCATAGCCCCTGAGAATAGCACTTGGAAGAAGAGGGCAAGGGACCTGTCTACATGTACTTTCTATGTGAATCACAGATTCACAGAACAGTCAGGGCTGGAAGGGCCCTCTGGAGATCACCTAGTCCAGCCCCCTGCTAAAGCAGGGTCTCCTAGAGCAGGTTGCACAGGGTCGCATCCAGGTGGGTTTGAATGTCTCCAGAGAAGGAGACTCCACAGCCTCTCTGGGCAGCCTGTGCCAATGCTCTGTCACCCTCAAGGTAAAGATCATCTTCCCCATATTCAGAAGGAACTTTTTGTGTCAGTTTGTGCCTGTTGCCCCTTGTCCTGTCTCTGGGCACCACTGAAAAGAACCTGGCCCTGTCCTCGTGATACTTGCCCTTAAGAATATTTGTAGTCATTGATAAGATCCTCTCTCGGTGTTTTTCTTCTCCAGGCTAAACAGCCCCAGCTCTCTCAGCCTTTCCTTATCAGGGAGATGCTCCAGTCCCCCATCATCTTTGTAGCCCTCCTCTGGACCCTTTCCAGTAGTTCCCTGTCTCTCTTAAACTGGGGAGCCCAGAACTGGACCCAGCACTGCAGATGTGGCCTCACCAGGGCAGAGCAGAGGGCAGGATCACCTCCCTCCGCCTGCTGGCCACTCTCCTAACACGCCCCAGGATCCCACTGGCCACCTTGGCTCCAAGGGCACACTGCTGGCCCATGGGCCTGTGCTGGTACACGGGGTTGCTCCTCCCTAGGTGCAGGACCTAGGTGGTGAAGTGGGTAAGATACTGAAATCCAATCTTCAGCAGCTTCACACCCAAGCAGTCTGTAACGATGAGAAAAAAACCAACCAGAACAGACAATTTGGACTTCCAGGAAGAGCTTTAGATTGCCCTCATCCCCTCAGGCTGTGTGAGAAGTAAAGTGCGTTGAAGGCAAGGGGGGGGTTAGATCCAGTCAGAAACACTGTATTATTTGAGATGAAAAATTGCCTACTCTCATAAGAATAAATATTGCCTTGTGGCCTACAGCCTTTGTGTTTGAATTATACTTGAGCTGCCATTAGAAGCACAGTGGGAATATCGAGGCTCTTTTATCTCCTTTCTAGCTCACTGCAGATCTTCATCACTTTCTAGCCTCATCATTAATTTTACACAGATTAAATAGCACAGTTGAAAGTTGACCCCCAGATCTGCACCAATGGGGGGTAAAGGAACCCTCTCTAACAGAGCTGTATGTCAACTGAATTCTCTCTCCCTTCTATCTGGCTAGACATTTACAGCCCCCTCCTTTGATGACAAGATTTTGGAGGTGGTAGCTGTGTTTGGTAGCATGCAGATGGCAGTGTCACGAGTGATAAACCTACAGCATCACCGGATTGCACAGGTATCAGATGCTTTTGTGAGCTCTTTTTGCCTCCCCCATCTCGTGATGTTTTTGACCATTTCAGTCTGTAAAGCTCTCCTTTGTGCTCTCTCTGTTCCGTGAAAAGAGCATCCACCAGGGCTGAAAATGGGCACATTCAGGGGGAATTTGGCATGGAATTGTTTGCTAGCATTCATTGTGGTGGGAGTTAGACCAGCAGTTCAAATACCAGTTAGTCCAGAACCCCACAGCAAATGGTCCCTGCTGCACAAGGGCAAGGCATGCCCCGCCACCCAAGCACATCTTCCTCTAGTAGCACCAAAGCTACAGTACCCGGAGAAGTGCTTTGGAAAGAAAGAGGATGTCTCATATGTCTCATACTTTTGGAAAACCAACATTTTAGAGTTTTTTGGATGCACCCATTTCTTGCAGTGTCGGACAGTGAAGATAGCAATCCTTGGAGAAGAAGGAGTTCCCGTGCAAGTGGATGGAGAAGCCTGGATCCAGCCTCCGGGTTACATTTGGATTGTTCATAAGAACAGGGCACAAACCCTCACCCGAGACAGGGTAAGAGCAGCCTCGCATACACTGTTGAGTATGACATGTTTTGATGTCACGTATTCCTGGAGGGTGTGGCAACAGCCACAGGTGCAAGCTTATCTTTGTGAATCTAAGAAGCATATTTTGCTACACACCATAACTTTTTTTGGAAAGAACATGATTAAACTTGCATTCACCACTTGGGAAATCACATAAATAAGGTTGTTTATGCAAGCTTATTTTGCTTCCTTTTCTAGGTGCCTTGTGACAGCCTTTCTTAACATGCTTGCATGCTGTTTTTCCCACAGGATGCCTGCCTCACCGAGTGCTGCAGATTGCCTAGATGCAGCTGTTCAACGTTTTGATTTCTCATTATTGTTCAATATGTGCCTTATACCTCATTGACCAAGTAAAGCAGTGTCTAATGTCTTGTTCAGCATTGTCTGTCTGTCTCATCTCATAATTTTCAAATGTCTGATGCGTACCAGCCCACAAATAAGTGTCCTTTTAGTTTTACTGTATTACTGAGTATTGGTAAGCCAAAGAAAAGGATAAAGGCCTTGGTGTGGCATAAACAGGCTTTATGGATCCTCCCAACTCTGTAACTGTCCATGCATAAAGAGTTCAATTGGTAGCAGCTCTTAATACTTTCCAGCATAATGCCCCTTTAACCAGCTTCCAGAGCAAATCTGTCCTCTGCAAAGGACTGACCTCCTGAATAACAAGAAAAGAGAGAGCAAAGAAGAGTAAAAAGGGAAAGCAGCCTGATACAGGCCTGAGGCACATTGCCTGGCAGGAAGTTGCAAGTATGATGGGATGAAGAGAAAGCAAAAGCAGGTGTACAAAGCCCCTGTCATGGTAGGACAGGGCAATACCCAAGACCCCTAGGAGAGAACAGTGAGTATTTACATTTATCATAGAATCATAGAATAGTTTGGGTTGGAATGGACCTTTAAAGGTTATCTAGTCCAACTCTTCTGCACTGAGCAGGGACATCTTCAACTGGATCAGGTTGCTCAGGGCCTCATCCAACCTGACCTTGAATGTTTCCAGGGATGGGGCATCTACAGCCTCTCTGGGAAAACCTGTTCCAGTGTTTCACCACCCTCATTGTAAAAAATTCCTTGTTTGTATCTAGTCTGATTCTACCCTCTTTTAGTTTAAAACCATTATCCCCTGTCCTGTCACCCCTTGGTGCAAATGTTGTGGAGAGGAGGAGACGGGAATAGTGCACACAGTCTCTTAACCTGGAGGGTAAGAGAGCTTCTGCAATGTCACACTGAGACTTGGAGGGGGAGTGACTGAAGGAGACAGCACAGAGAGCAAGGGGAAACAGAGTTCCTGCTGTAAAGATTGCTGCTGTAAAGGCAGAAGGGAGAAAAGGAGAGGCAACCTGTCTGTGGGTATGGTGGGAAAGGTGAAGCACAACAGGTAGGACACACAAGTCCCTAGTGAGTGTGCTGTGTGTAGGGCCATCTGAAGCCATCACTATGATTGTACCATTCCGCTCCTCATTGCCTGCAAACCCAGTTTTGCAGGCATGAAACTACCACTGGGGAAGAGGTTCCAGTTTTGCAGAGCAACTTTCAGCTTTTGTCTTGAATGTGAGCTTATCCTTATTTTTCCTGCTGTCCTTTTGATCGTTGTTGCACACCCCTTCCTTCACAGAGCAAATCTGTCCTATGCAGTAGATGAAGCGGGGTCCTCTCTTCATGTGTGTGGCCCTGTACCTTTGGTAGCATTTTTCAAATATGATTTGGGATATTTAGTTTCCTAAACTGAAGATGGAAAAACCTCAAATTCCCTCACGTGGCCTCACCTGGGCAACTGAAGAGTCATCAGCAAGGTTGAGATCAGTGGGTAGCTTGCACTAATGAGAGCCTAATTGTGTCCTGTATGAGAGGAGCAGTAGGGGAAGGGAATGCTTTACTACAGGGCTTCACAAGTATTTGCAGATGCAGGAGAATGGCATGTCCCCAGAACCTTGAGTCATCCCCAAAGGCAGTTGTGTTCTGGTGGGCACTGGCTTTTCTGTGCCATCCGTCTCCTCTCTCTGCTGTTAGTCCTGTGCACCTTTCCAAGTCTGGACTTGTCGCAGCACTCTCCATCTAGCTGGCTGCAACAAGGTCTTTTACCATCTCGTACCAGCACACTCTTCATACCAGTCCCTCTGCTGCCTTCTCCTTGCCTCATCCAGGGCATGTGTTCTCTCTCTGCTTCTTCCCTCCTCCCTTTCTTCCTCGCCTGCTCTCTCTTCATTGCCTCTCAACCACTTACCAGAACCAGCCGCAGCTGCACCTTGTCTACATCAACCAACCCACCGCCCCTGAAGCCAGCCCACAGCTGTACATTATCAATGCTAATTAACCCAGCTTCATTCCTCTACATGTACTCATCTTAATTGACTGTCCAGGCCCAGGATCCATGACAGCCATTTTTCTTCCCCTTTCCCATCCACCCAATCTCCTTTCCTTTTCAGGCTCCCCAAATGCTGGTTTGGGGGTTTTGGGTTTTTTTTCCATGAAAACGTCACACCCCTGCTTCTTATCCTCATCTTCTCTGAATTATTCTTCCTATTTCAATCTACCCCTCCCATGCTACCTTCTCCTGTCTAACCTCTCTTGCCATTTCTTGCACTCACTGATCCATTTCTTCTTGTCCTGGGGCTTTGTGTATCAGTTTTCATTCTCACCATATACAATTTTGATCCTTCTGCATTGGATCTGGTTTGCTTCTTCCTGTACCACTAGCTGATGCCAGCAGGAATATCAGTAAGGGTGCAAGTGTGACAGGTCCTTGCTCTTAGTTCAGCTGCTTGTCCCACCAGTTACTGAGGAAGCCCAGTTTACTTCCAGATGTGGAGGAGCCTTGAACATTTTTAATTTCCACCTCTGAGATGTCTCAGTCGTATGAAGTGTAGAGGCAATATAGCTATTCAAAGGAAGGGCTGCCACCAGTAGGGAATGAGTGGATTTTGCTAATCTGGCCCTCAGAATTGGCCAAACGATTTTGACTAAAACAAGGCTTAAGCAAAAATGAAGCCAGGGTAAGCATGTGGCATGGAAAACTTCAGCCCAGACAGCTAGTTACCAAAGTTATAAGCAGCTGAACAACTGGGTACTGCAAAGAAAAGTGTCTCTACCAGATCTACATGTTTTACAGGCATAGGCACAGCCATTGTTTTTATAGGAGCTTTACAAGATATCTTACGGTTTGCTTACTGTGTTTTTAGGCATTTGAGAGCACCCTGAAGTCCTGGGAGGACAAACAGAAGTGTGAGTTGTCTCGACCCTCCTCTTTCTCTCTGCAACCAGAGATCATGTCTGAAGAAGAATCTACCCAGATCAACCAGTTTGGTCAAGCTGCAGGTGCTCTGATCCACAGGTGGGACTCAATTTGCTTTTGGTGAATAGAGTTCTCCTTTGGTGCCTGAAGTTCTTGTCCTACTCCCTGTTCCTGGAGATATTTCTGTTCACTCTTACCTTCTGCAGTGCTGGTCCATATCATAGAGTGTAGCATAATTCATTATGCACTGTCCCAGCTGCATGAGGACCGAAGTCAAGTGAAGTTTCTTAGGTCATTCTGAACAAAAAATGTTACTTTCATGAATAAACGTGGACCCTTTAATCCTGAAAGAACCCATTATCTTTGAATATCAATGATTTTTATCAGAAATGAAACACAGGCCTCTCTAGGAGATCAGATGACAAGTTGGGTTCTTGTAACCCTGATGACCAGTAGAGGTTTCTGGAAGAAGTCACTGTATGCTCATCCTTTAGTTAGGTGTTCAGCTCCTTGGTCTGGGTCTCAGAGAAAGTTCCCAGAGTCACATTAGAGAAGTGTTAATTAAAACTGCCATATATGTAGCTGCCTTTCACATCACTATGGCCATACTGAAATGTGTAGGTCGTATTTCAAACTGATCTCAACTTGTGTAGAGAATTGAATCTGCATCTGGAGTTGTGCATGTGAAATCTGCCTTGCTTTGCCTGTGCATGCTCACTACAGCAGGGAGAATGGCCCTGCTTTGCCAGAGGCTGTGCCCCTCCCATGCTTTCTCTCTGCTCTTGTCACTCAGATGGGTATTAAAAAGAGGTACCCAGTCAGAAAAGATCTCCTGCTTTGAGCATATGCTGATGCAACATGTAATTCTCTCTTTAGCATTCGGGAAATAGCCCAATCCTATCAGGACATGGAACAGGAGCTTGCCCATGCTGTCAATGCCAGCTCCAAGTCTATGGACAAAGTCTACGCTAAATCCAAGTCTACAGAGGTACTTCACTCACTTGGCATCTTCCGTTTTGTCCTTACTCCGTAGCTCTTGGTTTTCCTTTCTGATTGACCAAAAGTAGGCCTTGCTTGTCTAAAACAACTTCCTATTGACTGCTCAGACTTCTGCATTTCCAGGCTTAATTTGTGCATGAATTGCTTCCCCGCAGGGTCTGAACTGCAGCCTTGTTGTAGAGATGGTGAATAATGTCAAGGCCCTGCATAACGAGACAGAGCTGCTGCTGGCGGGCAAGATGGCACTGGTAAGAAGCACAAAGCAGGAGTAAAGCAGCCTCTCACTTTCTCTGCTCTCCTACTGTTGCCTGGCAAGCAACATTTTGCTGGTCTTGGTCGTCGTTGCCTTTGTAAGAAGTCAGTTTAAATGTTATCATCCAGGAGTTGGGATGGTGTTGCTACATAGGCATGATGCGCAGTCAAGCTAGCTTGTGTGGGGTTTAGAGCTCAGAAAAGATGGAAGTTGTTAACTTGGCAATGTCTGGGCAGAGTGCCTGCTGTGCACTTCCTTTTAAAAGGAGGAACTGCTTTGTTAGCTAGGAATTTCAAGCCAAGGACCTGACTGTGTGTTCCACCATATGGCTTTTAACTCTGCTTTGTTTCCACTTCTGATCCAGCAATTAGATCCTCCACAGAAGGAGCAGCTCCAAGCAGCCCTGGCAGACATGGACCTCCAGCTGAGGAAACTGGCAGACATCCCTTGGTTGTGGCAGCTTATGGAGCCCTGTGATGAGGAGGTGAGGAGGACCAAGGCTGTAATTCCCTAGCTGTTCTCTTTTTCACTAGTTGGCTGTGAGTGTTTGACTTCCTGTGAATACACAACTGATGTGCGAAAAAATCATTAAGAAGGAAACTTGACTCCCTAGGGCTGAGGAAAGTAATTTCCTGCTAAGGTCCCTTGCCTGACATGGGATCAACTTTCTCTGTTTCCTTTCCTGTCTTGATCAGAATGAGTTTAGAATTTTTTTCCTCTCTTACAAAGTTATGGAGCCAGGCTTGGCAGTACTTGTTGCTCTTGGTCTGTTCCAGTCAAGTTATTACTGCCTGATTTTCCCTTTTTATTCTTACAGAACCAGATGCTGGATTATTCTAAACGCAGCCGCAGTGGAAAATTCCGGCTAGTGACCAAGTTTAAAAAGGAGAAGAACAACAAAAATAAGGAGACTCATAGTAGCATGGGATTGCCGGGTACCAAGTCTGCTCATTCATTGTGTCTCTTTGTCACAACACTGGTCACAGCACTACCGGTTCTCTGTCTCCTCTCATGTTCTCTCATTCTTCTGTTTCACGTGCATCTGCCTTTTCTTGGAGGTCTAGTCTGTCTTTTTCATGTGGCAAAGTAGCTTATTGCTCCGTTTTGTCTAAGTCATGGTCCCCCAGTACCACACAAATATTCCTGAGCAGAAACAGGAGGTATCCTCTGAAGAATTCTGCCTACATCCAGACATTTTCAGGGATATTTTAGGGGGTGCTTTGTGAAGTGATTTTGAGGATTTCAGCATTTTTAGGTATCAAAGTGACTGCGGGGCCCAAGTCCGCATAACTCCAGTCTTTTCACTGCTGATTCTCTGTGATATGGTTAATGGTGTTTTTCTCATTGATTCACCCTCAAGCTTTAATCAAGTTTCATGTCTAATTGGCTGGGGATCAGCAGCACTACAGGTGCACCCTGACCTTTTAATCCTAGTGGTCAGTAGATGAAAACCGGCCATGAATCAATAAATTGCCATTCGAGATACTTTCTCCAACTGCTTTAGTTGATTTTTGGTTTATCCTCTCCTTATGAAGACTTTCTTCTAAAATTCAGAAGTACTGCCTGTTCTGTGGGCTCGTGGGTCCTGTCCTCTGCCATGGAGTTGTGGGTACAGTCTCCTTCTGTCTGACAGGCTGGTGCTCATTCATTGCCTCCAGAACTTGGGAACTTCATTATTCTCTTATTTAGAGGCTGTGCAAGAAAGTGGAAAACTAAACTCTTCCTCTCTCCCTCAGACTTGAGGGAGAGAGGTTGCCAGATTGTTTACTAGGCACAAGTGCTTGTACATAATAGCAAACTAATCTGTGCTCGATTCTCCGTGATGTGTTTTAGGAATCTGTTTTGCAAGTAGAGGAATATCAATGAACTTACTCTTTTTGAACACAGGGGTAAACTTTAAAAAGCATATCCAATCCCATCACAACAAATGTGCGCTTCCTCCTGGTTTACTGCAGCTAGCCTCTGCTTAAGAGAACACCCCCTACCTTTCTCCGCCCTACCTCCTTTGTCTGAGACTGTAGGTTGTGCTACCAGTCCTTGCCCTGCCCTTGGTTTGAGGCTGCTTGCCCTCCTTCTCTGGCACTGAGTGCAGATGGTGTCCTCATCTCTCACTGTCTTCTGGGATTCTGGGTACTCAATGCACTCCTGCTTTTCCATCTCTAACAGTTCACCTCTGGGGAACGGAGGAGGTTGCGGCCTGGCTTGAGCATCTCAGTCTTTGTGAGTATAAGGATATCTTCATCCGGCATGACGTCCGGGGCTCTGAGCTCCTGCACCTCGAACGGAGGGACCTCAAGGTACTTTCATGATCGGCTCATGAGAAATGGCCAGCTGCATCTGCATGACCTTCTGTGCTGAATGTGCTTGGAAGTGGTCTGCCCGCTGTTCATTCCACATGCCTTGGCAAAATGAATGGGTTCAGTGCAGCCTCATTTTATTTTCTCACCGTTTCGCGTCACCTGATTTTTACTAGCAAGGAGGTAGAACAGCTAGTTGAGGGACCAACTGTCCAATTCTGCCACAGCTTCCTGGAGACATAATGCAGTCCAGCACGCAGATTGCAGGTAGTATTCTTGAGAGTCTCCAATTTTAATGATAGAATGGAAGTTTTCAACTTCTCAGCTACCGTACCATCTTTGCAGAACATGCTGTGATTAGGAAAATGTGGTTCTTACGTTGTAGTGACTGGACAAATAGATCATCACACTTCTTTGTTACAAGAAAAAAATGATTGTAGTCTTTGATGAGGCTGCTAGATGGAGAGAATCTTTTTACATAGTGCTCAGTAACCCCATCACACAACTTTTCATCTCACAAGGAGATGCTTTCTCTACAGAGAAAAATTGAAAGTGGTGGTTCTTTGCATGTGCAAGAGACTTGTGTCATTGCTGTGGTGACTTGCATACTGCAGAAAAATATTTTGTTGATAAATGTTGCATGGCATTTGTTGAATGCCCCTTGGACCTTCATTTGTGATTTTGACCACCTTCCTGTTCTGAGGTTTGCTGTAATCTGTGTAGCTGATTCCTCTGCATGCCATCCAGCCACAGCCTGTGTTTTGATGCATGGTACCCGAGTGTTCACACATTTATTTGTGACTGGTTGGTTCTTGCTGCATGTTCTCGCTACTAGCTTAGGTCCTTGAGATCTGAATGCTCTTTCTGTTCTCTTGCTTTGGCCTTTAACAGCCAAAGCAATTTGCATTTCTGGCTAATGGTCTGCAGTTGTTTCTGTCCGTTGCTCTGTGCCTGTTCAGTGTTCGTTAGCCTGCCGTGCTCTGATAGCTTTTTGACACATGGTTTGAGGTTCCACATATAACTCTCAGGTTTGTAGCCTCTCTGGTTGGTTTCCTCCTCTCTCTGTAACTGCCTGACTAGTTTGTAACCATGACTTGGCCACCTGAAATTCCCCCCCTGCCTTTCTCCTGAGGTAAGGTTTTCTCTTTTCTTCCAGGACCTGGGTGTGACCAAAGTGGGTCACATGAAGAGGATACTGCACGGGATCAAGGAGCTGAGCCGGAGTACTCCTGCCAGCGAGGTTTAGCCTCTGTTTTCACAGCCTGTGTCTACCATTCCCCGTAACTGCACAGCAGTCGCCTCGCGGAGCAGATGTGCTCGTAACTGTCTCTGTTGAACAGCCAGTTTGTAGCTGTTCAGAGCTCATATCAGCCAAGCATGGTGCTACCTTTTTTTCTGTGAGGTACGGCTGCATCCAGTCGAGAGGCACCTTATCTGTGGTCAGGCCTCCTGGAAGAGAACTTGCTTGATGTTTGACGAACCATGTCCTCCAGCGTGGGAAGTTCTGGTTCCGGTGACAGTGCAGGACTCCTGAGAATTGCAACACAGCTACCTTTACTGGATAACTTCATCACAGTAGAATTATTCAGGGCAAAAGATATATTGGCCAGTCTTAGTTCAGGAGCATCTGACAGTCTTCTCAGACCCAAAACTTTCCCGCTCATCTGTGTGTCACACCTGTATCTCAAAGCATTTAAGTGGGACAAAGCTTGTCCTTGTGTCTTACTAATCTCTTTTTAATGCACCTGTAGTTGCATGCAATTTGCATCAGAAATTCAAAGCCAGTAGAGACCTCTTGCCAACGAATACCCAGTGATTCTCACTCACTTATGCCTTGCAACAAACAATGCGTGTGGTTCAAACAGCAGTTTGCACCAGCTTGCAGGGTCTTTGCTGGGCCTGGCTCTCCTCTTCCAGCCAGTGGCAATGGTACAACTTTCAGGTTTTCAGGCATCACAAATAATTCAGAAATTCCTGGCAGTAAGAAAGACAAATTTCTGGAGAGCCAGAAGATGACAGGAGATCGGCTCTGACATTCCCCCTTCTGAATTCATCTCCAGGAGACCAGATAAAATGGAAAGGAACGCCAGTTAGCTGTTTGGGCTGCATCAGCAGTGTAATGTAATGGAGTGAGAGATGGAACAATTTGCTGCATCTTGATGGAGGGAGCAGCATGACTGGCAATGGCCAGGAGTGGCTCCCTGCCCATTTAGTGCCACCTTCGTGGTCACAAACAACAGAGCTATTCTTTACTTCAGTTTGTGGTGCAGAAAATTATTTCTGTCACAAAAGATACGATTTACCCGTAGTACTTGCATCTTTTCACCTGTCCTGGTTTTAGTGGCTTTTCCACCTTGCTTATCTATCTTGCTGCCTTGCTCCTTCACTCCAAGGTGGATACTGAAAGATTAGGGTGGCTGAGTCCTCCTGGGTTGTACCCCTGAGAGAGAGATCGTGTGCTGTCAAACATGCGGGCTTCTGTAAGAGCACCGAGAGAAGGAGGATCGTTACTGAGCAGATGAGCGTTGTAATGAAAACTGGAGTATGTTGGTACCACATGCCTTTGGTACCACCAGCAGTGGAGCATGGAAAAATTAGTGCCTCTGAATCAGACTTCCTAGATGCTCTTCAAATTTCCACTGTATTGCCTGACTCCAGTCGGGTGACTGTTAAAGCCCGAAGACCAGCATGAATGGTTAGATTGCCATGTTTATCACTGCGAAGGGAATTCGGGAACATTCAGTGCTGTAAAGCTGGAGGGACAGCAGGAATTTTTAATTACTTTGTTGTTTTGTATGTATTTATTTTTTTTTTATTACAGAATGGCACCTGTCTGGCTATGGCGGCAGACAGAAAAATGGCCACATACACAGTGGCATAAAATACAATTTCCTGAGGACACTGTTTTTTGTTATTAGTAAGGATTTTATCAAATTGAATCAGCTCTAGTCTAACAACAGTCAGTCAAGTTATTTAGTGTAAAGACTTGTCAGCTTGAAAAGGTTATGGGCTGATTCTGTGCTGAGCAAACTCCATTGCATTATTTAAGATTTTGCCAAGGATTATTCTGACTCTCCCTCTCTTTTTTTTTAGTTGTCATTCTCCCACATCTCGTCCCTGCCTAGTGGGTGACGGGGTTTGCTCATGAGAAGGTAACAGAAGACTAAATGTGCTTGATCCAGCTAGCAAAATTTCTGATATAAATACTTCGGGGACTGAGCAAGAAATATGTTCAGCTTTGCCCTGGATTTGCTTCTCCTATTAATACATTGGCAATTGCTTCCGTAGCCATATTTTTTCTTTATCAGTACAGCCCCACCTTGCTGTATTGAATTCCTGAGTTATCAGATAAGTAAGAATTGTAGACATACCGTATTCTCCCACTGGCTTGTTGAGGCACAGAGCAGCGTCTGCATGAGAATGAGGAGAAAACTCCACTAAGGAGAGCTCCAGGATGCAGCCATCCTTGCTGATGACCGTAAGGTGCAGCTCGCTGCCTGTCCCCAGGGGTGTGCATGGTCAGGATGTTTGTGTGCCTGCCCAGGAGAGCGCAGGAGGGAGCACAAGGCAGGCAATAGCCCTGGGGAAGAGGTGAGAACTGTGTTTGTTGCTGTACGTGGTGAAGCTGTTCTTGCTGTGAACCTTCTCCAGGCAACCTCATGGTTAAAGATACATAAACAACATGCGCTTGCCTAATTCCTGGGGGATTAAATTTTTGCCTCAATAGAAACCCTCCTCTCTGCTCTTCCTGCTCAGAGTCGCAGGGGAATCCAAAGAGTTTTTACGTTCAGGCGTGTTCCTTAATTTGTGCCGTATCTGTTGAGGCCTGACAGCCATTAGCCATCTGCTAACAAACGATGATGCCTGCACAGACCAATCCTCATTTCTTTTTACTTTTACAATCTGTTGTGTTGATGGGTTCAGATCCTTCTTCTGTATGTGCACATTTTATCAAAGGGTTCATAGCCAGTATATTCCTGTCTGTTGCTTACCGAAGGCAGGGAGGGAGTTCTACCTTCTGTTAAGAGCTAGAAAATGGGATCCACATTTAACCTGAGTGCCTTTGAATATTTATTAAGGTTTATATCTAACAAAGGGGTTGTAGCTCTATGTGTCTCACTGGGAATAATGCAGATTTCTGTTGCAGAGACTTTGTGAATAGGTAAGGACGGTTTGTGTAAAACATCAGTGAGAGCTATCTGCAAAGTAGAGAGCCAGGCTGACCTGGCTACATTATTCCAAGTTCCTCTTCTGGCATCTGATAATTTTTTGTGGGAGAGAAACTCAGGAAAGGCAATTAGACAGTAAAAAAATCTGCTGCTTTGCCAGGAAGGAGACTCTCCTGCAGTCTCAGGTAAAACACCAGCTTGAGAGAAGCTAGAACTGCACATATCACACATATGTTTAGTCTCTTAAAATAATGCTACTCATGTGAAAGCCATGCGGCAACTTCTGTTTGTCATCCCTCACCCTTGGCAGTGGTGCTGGGACAGTGTCTGCAGTGAGCTGGGCATATGGTTTCTTCTGCTAGGAGGAAGTTTCCGTACGTTATCTCACATTCTGGCACTGCCCTGGGTATTTAACTTTAATGGCAGATTCTGGGGAATAACAAACCCTGTGTTTTGATGTTTCGGTGAAGTGGGATTGCAGGCAGTGGGGACTCGAGGGAGGATTGGCCCGTGAAGCAGCTATCGGCGGTGTCCTGCGCTGGGCTAGCGTGGGGAGGGCTGTTAGCATCGATGCAGTCTTTCTGGTTTTGCTTGTGGGATGGTAGGGCTGGGAGCATGCGGTCCCTGCTGCGCGGTCCCTGCTGCGGCAGGCGCCAGCCCTTTGCAGCAAAGGGGAGCTGTGCCACTCGGTGCCCGGAGGTGCTGGCCTGGCCAGGCTGCGCACAAGCCAGGCACCCCTCCAGCTCTGCCGAGGCCTTCAGCCCAGTCCTGGGAGTGTTTCTGCACCCAGATCATACGGAAAGCTTTGTTCATTGTTTTAGTATTATTTAAAAATGTGCATACTATCTATGTGTTTTAAAAAAAAGACTGTTTACACAAAATATTTTGTATCTTAAGATGTGTGTACTGTAAAAAGAAAAAAAAAAAAGGAAAGGATGAAAAATGATGTTTTTCTACAACTGTCAGCAGTGACTGCATGTCTATATCATCATCCACCGACCGTTGTTCCTCAGGGGTCTCCCCGCCATTCCTGTGATCCTGTCAAAAGCATAGGGAAGCAAGTGAATCCCTGTACAGTCTTGGGAAGAAGGTTTTGTGCCTTAAGAATGGGACCTGCTTCCCTCCTCTATTTATTGTGTTAATTTATACAGTGATTACCATGGAAATGTCTCTTGTATTTTTTTGTACATAGTTTACTGTCAATTGTTGTAAATAAGTTTTTCTTGTATATAAAGTAAACATGTTTCTGAGCTTCCAGTAAAGATTCTGTTACTGATTTCATTGTGTAAGAGGGCTGCAGTGCCCGGCTGGTGGGAACCAGCTAATAAAAATCTGTACTGTGATAAAATGGCTTTATCCTGAGTTGCATCAGAAGTTCAGAGCTGTTCCTTAGAGAGGAGTGACGTCGTAAATGTGATTGTTGTAGATTAGTTTTGTAGCATTTCTTCATCTTGGCTTAATTGGCACGGAGTAGAAGACATTATGTAGTTTATTAGCTATATCTCTGCAGTGAACAAAGTAAGAAATGTTTTAAACACGGTGGTTCTGCTGCTGCTCATCCTGATCATAGCTCCACTGTCTGCAAACCCACAGCTGGATGGGCAGACGCTCAGAAACTCAGCAGGGTACTTGTTAGTTACCTCCATGTGCTTGTAGAGCTCTCCTCAGGTGGTACAGTGTGACCACGTCTTCCTGGTGGTGTTGGTGCAGTGCCATGATGAGAGGGGAACAGCTGTTTCTCTACTCCGCTTGGGCTGCTGTGCGTTCGGTTTGTTGCAGGAAATATATATGCTAGCTGGAATAAGTGAAAGTGCACTTACAAAAATGTGGGAGAAAAGAATTTTCTCATGAAATGTTGAAATTAACTGCCATAAAATGAGACCTGTAAACTTGAAACTAAAAGACTGGGGAGACGTTTGAATGAGCAGATAGTGATGAGCTTTCTCTTCCATCTGTACAGATTGATGTGTTCATAAGATGCTGACAAGAAACTTCCGGTAGATAAACTGAGGGGATGGTCAGAGAGAGCCATAGTACTGCTGCAAAGTAAATGGAAAGTAACTTATAATGCCCGCGAGTATTTTCTATGTGAAAAAGACCTTTGTATTTGATAGTTAAGTGTGGAGAGAATAGTTTGTGTGACGGGAATGTAAGAAACGGTAGTAATGTTATATACTGTTGCAAGATGAAAATGGTAAAATTGATCATTAAAATGTTAGTTACCTAGAGCAGTAACAAGGAGAAAAGAAAAATGGTTGCATTAGCTCACACACGCACCAACCCTGAGTGTCAGGCCCTGCATTAAGTAGTACTACAGAAAACACGCAAAAAAGAAGCAGCAGAGAGACAGAAGATACGCCCACGCTGATACAGGTAATTAATTTTTATCTTCTTTTTATTTATGTGGCAGAAGCCAATAGCAAGAAACTCTCGGCTCCTCTTGTTGTGTCATTACTAGGATGTCAGACCACCTGCTCAGGGCTGCCACCCCCTTGGTTTTATCGATAACTACTTGACAGATCTTGGGAGGAAGGTGTGCTGTAAAGATCTTGAAGTACCAATGGTTTGTTGTTGTTTTTTCTTAATGTATTATGCTGCTGTTTCCCTTGTCCTAAGTGGCGTTGGGTTAGGGTATTTATGTGTTTGGGTTTTTTAGTGTAGTGTAAACGATGAGTTGGGAAGTGGAGGAGATCTGCTCCCACTGCACGGGCAGCAGTGGGAACACCTGTAGGAAGCAGCTCGGTCCTCCCGTGCCTGTGGAACAGCCTCAGAGCCACGTGCCCGGCTGCGATGAGTAACTGTGCACCCACCTGCTGGGCCCTGAGCAGCTCCGCATGTTTAATTCTCACGTGAGCAGGACGAAAAGGTTCTGAGACGGTGGGAAGTGACTTTTCGTGGTAGTAGCAGCTAAAAGATACACATCAGTTCTCTAGCAACTTCTGCCGCGGGAGTTCCATTATTTGCTGGCTCACCAGACACCCTGGGAAGCATTGCATCTCTGCCTTCACCAGAAGGGAAGAGCTGGGGCACTTGGCACTATGACCTAAAGGACACCCTGCTCCTGTTGGCTTCAGGGTAAAAGTGCCGGTCAGTTGTGGCCTTTGGTGTTCCCTGGGGGGCGCGGGGCAGGGGGCGGCCTCAGGCCTCCTGCCAGGCCAGTGCCAGGCTGCGGGCAGGCCGTGGCAGCAGCGCAGAGCAGCTCCCTTTGCTCCCGGGCCGCGGGCCGGACCCCCCGCAGCACCCCCGCAGCCTGCCGAGGACAGGCCCGTGGGCTCCCCACGGAGCGGTGGGTCTGCTGGCCTGGCAGCTCTGCGGGCTGTGCAAAGCCTGGGCCTCCAAGGCCCTTTTCTCTGAAGAAGCAGCAGCTCGAGGAGACAGATCTTTCAGCTTGGTTTCCTAGGGAAGCGAGGGCGGCCTGGCTTGTCTGGTGCTGTGTGTCAGTCAGCCCGTCTTTCCCCTCTGAACGCCTGTCTGGAGTTACAGTCTCCTTGCAGATGGTTCAGGGGCCGGATGATTCACAGAACATTGCAAGGCTTGGAAGAAATCAGTACCCAGGATGAGGGGGGGACCTTGGCAGCGCTCTGGCAGGGAGAGGCTCCGCTGTGCCTGTAGGCAGGAGGCGTAGTGCTTTTACTGCTCTGGGAGTTATTCAAATTCGTTATAAATTAAAAGGTGTTAAGGTGCAGTAGGAAGAACTGATGGATGCAACACAAGACTGATGGCTGAAGGGCTGTGATTTTGAGACCTTGTGGCTTTGCTGTCTTAGTTCCCCTGTCTATCAAAATTTACATCTAATTTATTTAATTTATGGAAATTCACATTTTAAATTAAAATTTCAACTTGGAAAAATGCGAGAGGAGTGATTCGGCACTCTTGGCTAAGAAGCTAAAGGCTGAGAAGACATTTGAAAGTGTTCCAGAAGCTTTCTTGTAGAAGATGCAAACCCAAAGCATTTGGCTTTTTTTATCCACAGGGGAAACAAGAAGAGCGAAGTGTGCAGCCTGGTGTGCTCTTCCCCTTCAGGCTGCAAGGGCAGGTATCTTTAAGCTGGGAAATTTGAAAGATCCGTGGTACTTTCTTACTTCAGGGAGGTGATTTCTTTGATTTTTAATGCCTGTTCATAACACACTGCGAATCTGTACTCTCTGCAGTGTTAATTAAAGTTATCTGGAGCCTCTTTTTTCTCCTCTTTACTCTCTTCTAGCCCTTCTCAGAAAAAACATTATTCTTTTAATGAAGGGGGAACTAGAAAGTAGCGAGCCCAGCACTGTGACTGTTGGATTGAAATGGTTTCCTGGCATGCAAAACCAGGCAGATCTTGAAGCATCCTGGAGCAGCTTCTCTTCAGCCCCCTGCACCTGGAGTTTTATTCTTACCTCAGAGCCCAAATGCTGGCTTTTAAAATACATATTTCTGCACTGTAGTAGCAAGAGAAGTGGGAAAGCAGGACTATGAAGCTCCCAGAACACAAGGAATGATGAAGAATTAAATTCAGTCTTTCTGAGTATCAGTGTATCAGTACAGGTTTAAAAAAAAAAAAAAAAAAAAGTTTTTTAGGAGGCTGACACATTGGTGTTGATGTGTGTGTCCTGAATGGCCATCCTATACCAAGTCATAGAAACAAAAGCGTATTCAAAACCATGTATGCATGTGGTAGCAAACCACACTTTCTAGATAGCCAGGTCAGCTACAAATATTATGAGTAATATGTGGAATATATGGTACTACATTTCTTTCTTTTTAGTTTTCCTATTTTGTGGTTCCTGCCTTCAGGTATGTTTCATAAGCTTTATTTTCAGCGAACATCTGTTATCATTAATCTCAGCTGAAGATGTTTTGCTGAATGGCTGAAGGAGGATAAAGAATCCATCAGTAGAGCTTCGCAGTGCACACATCTTCCCCAGCTATGATTTTGGATGCCACAATTTATTATTATTTTTAGCAAAAGCCCCAGATGACTGAACTTTGAAGCCTTCGTTTAAAGAAAACTTGTTTTCAAGAAAGTCCATGGCCAAGTTCGTAAGGGAAAAAGGAACAGGTTTATAAGCCATCGGAGCTCTCCTAAACTGTGTCACTGGACGCGTGCTGAGATCCTGGGGAGGCCCACCTTTTCCTGACACCTGCTGGCACCTTCTCCGGTGGAGCCCTGAGGACTCATGGTCACACAGGTAACCTGCATGAAGATGTCGCATGCTCTGCGGCTCACAGAGCTGCCACTGCACAGATGCTTTCAGATAAGGGGGAAGCATTGCTTCCTATCATCGCCAATGCAAGTAAACTTCTGAAAAGGATTGTGGGTTTTGTCTAAAATGTTTCACATTCAAAATTCAATCGATTTGGTGCTGATGAGCTCATCCAGCACACCAAAAGACACAGCATGCTGGTGCAAGCTACTTGCCCTGCCTCCTCGCAGCAGGCAGCTGATGGGCAGGCACTGCCTGCTCCTGGCTGGGAGAGCGGGTGGTTGGGCTGTTCTGTGGTGGAACCTTTGATGAGAAAGTAAAGTCGGAGGGCTCTTTAATTGTCCCTTTTGGGTGATTGCATGTTGTGAAAGTGTGGTAGGATCTCTCAAGAGACCTCAGCACTGAGTGGTTGTGCTTACAGACTAAATACAATCAATTCTACTTGCCAGAAAGTAAAAAGAAAAAAAAAAACCCACAACCAAAAAACGTTTTGAAAAAGGCAGAGTGGATGCCTCAGCTGTTTCACTTCTCTACTGCATGCAGGTAAATTGTGAAGCTCCCTCTAAGCACTGTTTGTTTAATGACTGGAAAGAAAGCACTTCATGTCACTCCAAAGAGTCAATATCTGAAGTTACGGATTAACTAAGTTCCAGCAGAGCTCATGGCGGAAGAATAGATCACGCTGATTCATACTGAATAAAGCAGTAAGTGCTTCAAAAGTATTGTATCCTTTGGGATTTCAAAGTACAGCTTGCTTTAATGAAGCATAAAGCTTGTCAGAAATGCCTGGTGGCGAGGGGAGGATGGCGGGGCAGGCGAGAAGTGTTCTGGGAGAGCTGCTGGTGGCTGAAAGGCAAACCAGCTGCAGGGCCTCATGGACAGTGCTTTGGAGTCAGTCACGGCACCACACAGCATTCAGCGAGGGAGCTGCTCTGGGAAAACCAAGGGAAGGAGCTAGCTGAGCTGCCCGCACACGTCGCCTGCAGCGGGGGGTCGTGCAGCAGCCCCGCAGCGCGCTCCCTTCACACCTGCCTTCTCTGCTCTAGGTGGCTCCTGCTGCAGTATGTGGAAGCTCGTCACTGTAGGGGTGCTGCTGGCCGCCTGCTCTTCACCAGTCTGTACCTCAAGTAAGTTTTCAGAGATACCATTCACCCTTTTCCAGTTGCTACAAGTGTGTTGCTCGCTCCTCTGTCAGTCCCAGGGAGCGAGTTGTTCTGGATTCACTCTGCAATCGTTCCCATTAGAGGGGTTTGAATTCCTCTAGGAGAGGTTGACAGTGCTGGGCCGCGATGTCTGCCTGGTCGCAGCCCTCCTGAGCCCTACAAGCTGCCTGAGCACCCCAAGCAGAGGCTGGGGCTTGCTGCCGCCGCGCAGCACTGACAGCCCCCGGCTTCCAGGGCAGGTGCTCTTGCTGTGCGAGAGACGAGCTGTTGCATTGCTATGTGTCCCTTGGGAAGGTCCACCACCACTTTTCAGCCAGCTCTTTCTTTTTTGCCTGCTTGTGTTTTCACATTTTTTGCTTCCAGTATTTTACAGCAATGAAGATGCAAACCAAGTCCTGAAAATCCAGAAGCGGGCAAACTCTTTCCTGGAGGAACTCAAACCGGGCTCTGTGGAGCGTGAGTGCATGGAAGAGCGGTGTGAATTTGAGGAGGCCAGTGAGATATTTGAAACCAAGGAAGCAACAGTAAGTTGTTCTTGTAAGGATGAATGTGGGACTGAACCATTATCGTTTGTTTTCTTCAAGTATTGCAACCCAGGGCATTGAATCCAGCACTGAACATGCATCTCTCCTGACTCCTAAGGTGTAGGCATGGTATTGAGCATCCTTGCGTTACAGTGGTTGTCTAATTACCTCCTATATGGGCCACAAAACTTGGCTGCTCATGCATGTCCCACCTGACCTAACTGTGGGGTTTAGGTCCCAGCCAGGTAATCCCAGTCCCTGCTTGACCCCACTGGCTGTTCTTGCTGCCACTGGGTTGTCACCAGTCCTTCCAGTCCTTTGCCCTCGGCTGTCCATTCGCCAGCCCTGGCTGCCTCCCACTGTATCTCCCCAGTCTCCCACCTGTGCCTGACGAACCCTTCTCTAACCACTGGGTTCTCTCTCATTTTCCAAACCTTTTATTTTCAATTGGATGCTGCCTGTATTGTCAACATCACCGATTCCTGCCCCTTTCCACACCCGGTTGTTGTGTTGACTTGGACTTTTTCTGACTCTGTTAAGCAGAGTAGGCTTGCCACACGGGATGAACCAGTCCTTGCTGTCCCTCAGACCCCGGTGTGCAGTGGGGTCTGTCTCCACAGTGCCCACGTTGGTCTAACTGGACACAAATGAGTTGTGCGCTCAGCCACACAGGTGACTTGCAGGCAGTAAGTGATAAGAAAACAGCAGCTGTGGGGATTTTGAGGGGTTGTGGTACTGGAGGGTCTGCAGGTTGGGCAGGGGGATCTGTGCTGAGTACAGGCAATAGATGAATGAATGGGTTGGCCAGTTGTATTGGTGTGCAATGCCAGTCACTACACTGTCAAGAAGAATGAGACCAGAGCTGCTGACTGTGGTGCTGTGCTCTGTTGGATGAGACCATGATAGGCTTTAAATCCCTCACTTGTTAAAAGTCTGCTTCTGGCCTTAATGTAAGTTTTGTTTCTCCACAGCGAAATTTTTGGACCAAGTATGTAGGTAAGTAAAAGACTTTCCCAGTCACTTCTCTGTTTCCTCAAGAGTAACTGGTAGTCAGCCTCCCCGCTGCCATGTATCGCATACCCATTCAAACGCTCATTCTCTCCTGTATGGGGTGTGCAGGGAATGTGTTCCTGTTCCATCATACAGCAGCCTTCCCAAAAAACTCGAAGTGCATCTGTGCCTATCATCAGTCGTCTCCCCAGAGCTAAGGCACTGGTCAAAAGTGCTCTCTGATGCTCTAACCCCACCTGACGTGGTCCAAAGAGGAGCCCCAGCCCTGCTCTTCACTCCCACAGCGACCTGCCTCTGCCCTGTCTGCCTCGGGTTTTGCTCTTTCATCCCCTTCTGCCCACTCCGCTCACCCTGCCGCTGCGATTCAGAACCCGAACAAATGCCTTTGCCTCTGGGCTGGCACCACGGAGGTACCACCGTTTGGTGGCAGAAGCCGTGGGTGATGCTTGGCAGTCCGGGGAGGGTCTGTTCCTGTTACTGCTCGGTCTGTGAGCTCTGCGTGGTTCGGGGACTGAGTTTTCTCGCCTCTGTTTCAGATGGAGATCAGTGTGACCCACAGCCTTGTGCCAATGGGATCTGCAAGGACAATATTGGAGAATTTTCCTGCATCTGTAACAAAGGCTGGGAGGGGTTTCTGTGCAATTATGGTAATGCTGCCTTTAATCCACTAAAAAATAACATTCTGTGTGCCAGGGAGCTCTGTGTAATAGGTAGGGGTTGACACTGTTGTCATTGCTCGGTGTACTCGCTCTCTTTACTAATGTCATTTCTCTTTCGCTTCGTGATGTGGTAAAAGGATTATCTGCATTTACCTAAAGCAAAATGAACTTTGTGTTGCCATGGGAGAGGTTTGGAGATCTGAGATATGTTAATTATACAAAAACACTGGAAATAATTCCGTAAACCGGGGGTTTCAGGTACTTTAGAACCATCAGCACAGGAATTATGGTAGGGGAAAAACAACCCACTGCAAATATTTGATTGTCTTTACTGTGACAGTTTCTTCCTTGGACAAAAGCTGGATAGTGTGTTTAGGGATGAGCACATATGTCATGTGGCATCAATACTTGGCACTCAATGACAGTGAATTTTCTGTTCTCCAGTCTACCCGCCCTGACAGTAATCTGTTTTCTCCACCTCCCCCCTGCCTTATTCTGGACCAGGGTCTGTTTGCTGTCTCAGGGCTGAGTGCCCACAACTGTCATCCCAAACCCGTTGCCAGCTGTTGCTCGCTGGAATTACGATGTCATTTTGCCACTTTACCTTCCTGTGACCCTGTGGCTTTCCAGCTTCTCATGTCTCTCTTGCTGTTCGTGTTTTCCGCAGAGGTCAAATACACCAACTGTTCTGTCGATAATGGAGGATGTGAACATTTCTGCAGGGATGACCCTGCCAACCGGTGCCGCTCGTGCAGATGTGCCTCTGGCTATCAGCTGAAGGATGACCATACCAACTGCAAGCCTGTAGGTAAGAGGAGGGTGTTCGTAGTGCAGGTTTGACAGAGGATTATTCAGATATGAAGTAAGAGAATGTTATGGGAGAATTGTCTGCAGTGCGCTCTTCAAAACATCCATTCCATGCAGAGTAATGCTGTGCCTGCGTTTCCCAGTTCCATGTGCACTTTACAGCCTTTAACCTGTGTTTGCCTCCTGGAGACATACAGGGGGATCAGGAAACTGCCTCCTCTGCCGAGTGCTGAGGGACTTCCATGAAGCCACTGAGCAGTATCGCCTAGGACGGAGGGAATGCTTTAGAAAGAGGTTTTGTATTGGGTGACCTGGTCTTTGCTAGTTAACTTCTCTGCATCTCCTGTAGTGGAGTTCCCCTGTGGAAGAGTGAAAATGGACTACGTTGAACCCAAAGTAGGATTCAATATTCGGCTCATTGAGGGAAAAGCAGGAAGAAGGGGAGGCAGCCCTTGGCAGGTAAGGAGAAGAATGTTTTTTCACCACAAATAGTTCAGGCTTTTCCCAAACTATTTTTTTCTGTGTGCCTGGCTGCTCCACAAAGGCTCCTGTGTACTAATGGTGGTGCCACGTGAAGCTAAGATTCCCTTAGCTTCTTCAAAAGCAACCCAAAAGTTGGAGTAACAGGGAAAAATGGTTTATTATCTGTTAGGACTCTTGACCTTGTCACTGTTGCCAGGTTTTTACCTTACCTTGCTGCCAGCAATGTCAAGAGAGAGGGTAGTGGTGACACTTACTGACTCTGTTGCTCCATCCAGGGAAAGGCCGCTCGATCCCTGCGATGCATGCTCCTGGTGCTTGATGTGTGCTCCTGCTGCTGTAACAGCCTTTTGGTGGGAGCACGAGCTAATCGTCTCCCCCTCTCCGCATGGATCGGTGCTTATAAGCCTCAGCTGTCATAAACTCAGTTTAGCAGATGTAATCAGCAAAATACACCATAGCTTTACAGAGCAGACTGGGACATGGCAGAGAGAGGGGAGACGGTGCAGAGCTTATGGTGGGACTAGCGAATGCATGGAATGAGGACCTGGTTCTTTTTGACATTAAAGGCCGTGTTACACCATAGTGTGAGTTGCAGCCTGAGATGACACACTGTCTCTGGCGTGCCACGGACACAAGAATAATCCCCTCCTTTGAGCTCTGTGTTTCAAAGCTTTCAAGTACCAAAGTGCTTCTTTACAGTGACTAGCATCATCCCATGCTGATTTGGATGAAGCCAGCCCTCATGCAAGAAGAATATTCAAAACTTTCTTGCAGGTGTCCCACAGAGTGCTTTTGTCCCAGTGTAGAGCTTTGCCTTCAATGCTTTGGTGCTTGATGCACCTGGGTGTTTTGCAACCAGAGGGAAGAATGTGTACAATGTTTTGGAGCCGTGCTCCATGCAGTGTCAGACCTCCCTCTCTCTCTCTCTTTTTTTTGTTTTGTTGTTGTTTATTTCAGATTATGCTGCAAAATAGCAAAGGGAGATTTCTGTGTGGGGGTGTTCTCATCCATCCATCTTGGGTCCTAACAGCGGCACACTGCACTGAGGCAGAAGAGGGGCTCAAAGTAAGACTTGGTATGGAAAAAAAAGTCTGTCCCTGCGTTTTTTAAATATAACTGTTTCATTCCCAAGGTTTATAATCTCAGGAGAAAGCCTAGCAGTTTATGAAGACAAAAGACCTTCTTGGTTGTAGGAATAGGTTGTCTAGGAAGTATTTAATATGCACCTTAGCACAAAACAAAAAAGTTTAGTAAAAATATGATGTCGTTTGAGCCCTAAACCCTAGAGATGTTTAGTGAGATATGTGGAACAGAGTTTTGAATGGAGACATGGTGGGGGGCAGGTGTGCACTCCCTGGCAGTGGCAGAGATGTTCATGCTGAGCCTACAGATCTGATCCTCGACGTGCCTCTGCCAGGCTGGGACACCCAGCACTGCTCCGGACTTGTCCCACTGCAGCTCTCTGCTTGCCATCCAGGGGGGCAAAACTGGAGGGGAAGCTCAGGCTGGGTTTGCACTCAGGAGCCTGGGGGGTCATCTTGTAGCAGGACTGACGTGGCCTTTTCATGACTGAAATGAAGAGTCAGGTCTCAGAGTAGCTGAAGTTTTGGAAGATGGATTTGAGAACAACTGAATTTTCCTGTTTGTGGCTCTTGTTCCTGCATCTCCAGCTTAAGAGCATCCAGAAGTGTGTTCAGCGATCCAAGAAAACAGAGCAGACGGGTGAATGTAAGGATCCCATTCAAAATACTGTGTGTCCCTTCAGAGAACGTCTCACACTTTCTTGTTTATGTAGATCTTCATAGCTAATGTTATTCTGCCAGCAGCAAGATTATGATGCTTCTTATTGCATAGAAGGAACCAGATGCATTTCACCCAGCCTCTGGGTTCAGTACCTCCAGGTGTGGATAGAACTCCTGGAATTTTAAACTCTTGGGGTGGGTGACTGAACTGAGAAAGGAGGTATCGGTGACCAGAAGTCAAAAAGGTCTTCTGGGCTGGGGGAGCTGTTGGTGCCATAGCACTGATGCAAAAGCTCTCACCTGCTTGTTCGTGGCTGGCTGGGTGCAGAGCGTTCGTAGCCGTGCTTGCGTGCGGGGCATGTGACGCCTAGCAGAAAGTGTGCTCCTGCACAGCTGAACTGCCTTCCTCGGAGGGGATCTGACGGTGTTCGAGTCCAGAGTTACTTCTGAGGCCTAAACCAGAGTTTTGTATCTGTGAAGACAGGAATAACCCCCCGCCCATACCTGCCAGTCAGCCCCCGCTGCAGCGGCTGCAGAGTGGGTAGCAAGGAAACCTGCTCCAGGGTGCCACAGACACAGCGCCTCAAAGAAGAGGGGTCAGGATAGAAGAAAAGAAAAAAGAGATTTTTGAGTGGTGGCTTGATAAATGCAAGTCCTTCAGGCTCTGGTACTACTTAATACAGGTGCCAATCAGAGCAATTCCAGCCGTCTGCTGTGGCCACATATGGGATGTCCATCGGCTGTCTGCAGCAGAGCAAGGGGAGACACTCAGAAATAATTGGTCTGGAAGTCCAAGATCCAAAGCTAGAATTAAAGAGTCTTTTGAGAATCTATTTCTGGAATGACTGTGGATCATAAAACCCCTACGCTTTGGAGACATTGACTCCTTACAGAAAAAAACCCAAAAAACCAGACCCAAAGAGCTGCAGTACCTCATGGACAGGCTGGAGCAGAGGGGAGTTACGCTGGAGCAAGTGACTTCAGAAGACCTCGGTCACGCAGGGTCAGAGTAACTTGGCTGTAGGGCTTGTATCTGCGGGGATTCAAATAAAACTGAAAGAAGGCACAATTTAGCTGGGGGGGGGGACGACGGGACAGGGCCAAATTTGCAAGATGTGTGAAGCACACATCTGAAAAGGTGGTGATGAAGAGCAACTTGAGGTCACCTGCAGTGAAGCCAAGCTGCCGTGGGCACACGCCGCGTGGGCAGGGGGCAGCCTGTCCCGCAGGCCTGCCTGCAGCTCGCGTGTGCACCGTGCGCAGCTCTCGGCAGAAGTTTTGTCAAGCACCTACTGAAGGAGGCCCGGATCTGGAGCTTAAATTAACCGACTGCACCTTCAGAAACGTGGCAGCCACCACTAACGACTCGTGGGGCGCTGCCTCTCCAGCCTTGCAGGGAGAGCTGCCCCGCTCGCTTTTCCCACCATATCACAACTTGTTCTCGCCTTTCTGGCCCTTTCCAGCTTTTCCTGCTTACTGTTCCATAACTGCTGGGCCCACAAAGTAGCTGTCATCATGCAGCTCAAATAACAACCGAGAAGTTTTAAGTAGTCAAAAATTCCTTAAAATACAGATGCGAGATTTCAGAAGGGATTAGCCTTGCCGTCAGTCATCTGGATCTTGTAAATCCTGGAGTTCAGTCGTCCAGGCCCTGGTTGTGCCGCACAAAGCTCCCACGCCATTGTGCATGTCTTGCTGCACTGTGTGCTTGCTCGCCCTGCTTTTACCGCGGACTCCAAGCAGGTTGTTCTCCCCCCGAGGAGCCCTCCCGTTGCACAAGCCAGCTGTAACGGGAACACCGCAGGGCGCCTCCGTTTCTCACCCGATGGCCGTAGCTGTTGGGTGCGAACTCATTGAGTGCTGTGTGTGTTCCTGATTCAGGTGATTATGGACATTTTACAGATTTGTCCATTAGTTATTACTAATATTGTTAGTAATGAATTACATTACAAAAGTAATGAATTACAGTAGGACATTAGGAGTCCATCAGCTCCAGTAAGAGCACTGTTAACCTATAACAGAAAATGAACAAATGTCTGTATTAAGAGGGAATTAACAACGTGACGTACAGCCCAAAATCAATCCAGGTGCTTTGGTGTTCAAGATGAAGGAAGGCTCCGCAGCATCTGTCATCTTCTTGTTTGCTCTTCCAGGTAAATACCACCGTCTCCGTACCGAGGAAGATGAGCAAACCATTTGGGTTGATAAATGCGTGACCCACGAAAATTACACCAAGGAGACCTCCGATAACGACATAGCCATGCTGCACCTGGCCGAGCCCGTGCTGTATAACAAATACGCGCTCCCCATCTGCCTTCCCACCCGCGAGCTGGCGGAACAGGAGCTGATGAGAAGCGGGAACCAGATGGTGGTAACTGGCTGGGGCAGCACGAGCGATGTTAAAAACAATTATTCGACTTTCCTCAGTTACATTCAGATCCCCATGGTTGCCCGGAATGAGTGTGCCCGGGCGATGAGTTTTGCCATCTCGGACAACATGCTGTGCGCTGGGAGCTTAGAGGACAAACAGGATTCCTGCAGCGGGGACAGCGGAGGCCCTATGATCACTAAATATAAGGACACTTGGTTTTTGGTAGGACTTGTGAGCTGGGGCGAAGGCTGTGGGAGAAAGGAGAAATTTGGGGTCTACACCAAAGTTAGTCAGTACCTTGAGTGGATCCAGCAGCACATAGATAAGATGTCAGCATCTTGGAAGGGTTGATCGTGATCCCGAGAGTCTGGAATATTATGGCTAAGTGCTAGTGGCAGTACGCGGTGTAATGTACTGTCAGATCTTCAGTATTAAATATTGAGTATGTGTTAAACTTGTGTGCTGTTTTCCTTGGTATCTGGGGGGCGGGGGGGGTTACTTGGTTGTTTTTCTTTTTTACATTGGTTAGTTTCCAGGTTATGTTGTTTATTTGTAGCATGGTTCTACCTAGACCTTACAGGCAAGAAATGATAACCAGTTCAGCTGAGAGGCAGTACGGCATTGCAGAAAATAAGGTAGTCGGTGGTCAGACGACTCAATCTGTGCAAAATGACGGAATTGGTTGGGGTGGGGGGCAGGAGGGGACAGAGAAAAGTGTTTCATCAGTCACCGTAGTGATACAGTTCTGTCATTTCTGCTTTACTCTTAACGTATTATCCACAGTAGCTGTTTTGGTTTGCTCTGAACTTGGACAATTCTTCTTCAACACCGTGAAATCTTAATACCATCCCTGCGTCCACTCATCGCACCTTGCTCCAGTGCTCACAGATGAAGTTGATCCAGCAGGTCACTACAACTGCTCCCTATTTTCTATTCTTTGCACACTCAATGCCTGATTTTAACACCACTACCACCACCCCAACCTTTCTTAAAAGTCAGCAGGCATTCTGTGTTTTATTCTGGTTATTAAGGTCTAATTAGCAAGCTAAGCAAACACTTGTTCATTCCTATTCTAGTGAATGCAGTCAGCTGTGGGCTATATTAGCATTGCTAATACTTCCTGATAAATGTGTGTGTATGTCTGATCTGTATCTGTATGCATGTGTGTATATCAGTAAATAAATTAGAGATAGATAGCACCAGTAAGTTCATAGGAAGCATTAATAGTCAAAATGAAGTTTAATATCACAATTTATACTTGTTTTTATTCTTAGCACTTAAGCCTGCTAAACAGAATTAATCTTGTAGAAAAAAGCCCACTAACCCTGCCATAGTGATGCATGTTTCCAGCATCTCAATCGGGATTTGGACCCATTTTTGGATCAGTGAAGAACTTCAGTCTGCTCTTGCGATGAGATTGTTAAATGGAAAACACCTTGGGTACAACAAAATCATATTAGGATTTGTAAGAAATTTCATATGGTGTCAACAGAGAGGTGTAACACCTCTTAAACGTGTGGACTTAGTCTTGCTGACTTACAGGCTGCTTACCCGCTTATTAAGCAAGCGCTGAGGTTAATTCAGGCGTTGCAGACGAAGCAGGGTAAGGGCTTCATGTTGGGGGTGAGCTAAGACTGACAAGTACTGTCAGCTCGCTCTGTGTCGCCTGCTGTCGCTGCTCTTTTTCTCTTTTGTTCCCCCCTGCCCTCCTTTTTTCTTTGGGACTGGATTTAAGGAGCAAGGAATGTGGAAGAACACCACTTCGGACAGCAGCCTTCCAACGAGGGCCTGCCCCAAGGATACGTGCTTCTGAAACGGCTGGCATTGCTGGTCGTTGAATTCCCAGGAAAAAACAGTGGTGTGTTTCAAAGCCAGTAAAACATGGGTCTAATTAAAGGCAGAAATCATAATGTCAGTGCACGGCTGTGACTGCTGCAGGGCACTGTCTGCCTTCCCGCAGGTGGCTGCGATGAGTCCTCCTGCACAGCCACAGCTCTGCACGTTTCAACCGACATTTGCAGAGCAGCTCGTGAATTTTGCCAATCGGTTGGTCTTACCGACTGAAAGATGATGGAGTGTCAGAAATCTTCTTTTAGACATTCCAGATTTTCCTGACAATTTGTCACAAAGAAGTGGCTATTACTGTTGGAAGATGTTTTTAAGGATTTTTTTTTTTAAATATACACGTGTGTGTATATGTGTGGAAACAGACACATGGGTTTTATTCCTCTTTTGGATTTCACGTGTTTCATAGAATCCAGAAGGTTGTCTTTCCTCTGTCAATATTTGTGACTGGTTAATGATCAACCCCTTGACCTCATGGCTGTTCCTGGGGTACATCCAAACCTCTCAAACCTAAAAAAATAAAAGAAAAAAGTGAGTATTAGTGCATGGTTCCGTGTAAAGTGAACACATTCTGCATCCTGTGTTTTTTGGAAAAATTATACAGGTAGCAAAGAGGTATGTGCTGTCGGATCCTGGTAAAATATTTAGCCTGGGAAGGTAATATGAAGAAATACAGATTTCTGCCTTTTAACCGTTACTGCCAGGTAAGCGGTGGATGTTCCCCAGTGGGGTTTGCGCAGATGGTCTTACTTGACAAGATCCTCAGTGACTGCACAGCGGCTGCTCCGTTACCCGTGCGCGGCTCAGCGCCCAGCCTGGGATCCTGTGCGCCCCGAGGCTGCCGCTGGGACTGGCTCCTGCTCAGCCAGGGCCGGATCCACGCCTCCCAGGGTCACCACAGCTTTTTATATTATTTCTGTGGGCTTCGGGTCAGACCTGCACCGCGTGCTGCAGCAGGTTGCGCTCTGCAGGTTGCCTTGCAGACGGGATCCCTGCTGCAGCGTGCGGCACCCGTGTGGCTCGGGCAAACGGCTGACATCAGAGCAAAATGAACCAGGTGGAATTTGCTTTCTTAGCCCCTTCTGTCGCCGTCTTGCTTCTACTTCTTCGTCATTTTTGCAGACTAATTCACCTTTGGCTTTGTGGCAATATACCCATTACATCCCTCTTTTCCCTCGGAAAGGAAGCAGCAGGAGGTCAGAGCGTTCCGGGTGCTCGCTGACATGGAGAGCAATTCCTCACTCCTGACGTTTCTCCTACTGATGTGCTCCATCAGCAGCAGCTGTCCATTTCCATATTCAGGTAGGTACTTCTGAATTACAGCTTTAACTTAATTGTCTTATTGTGGCAATCTTGGTATTTAAACTGAGACCATGTTCCTCTCCTGAAGACAAAGTCCTGTGGGTTCAAGAAGCACTTCTCGAAGTGCACGAGAAAAAAAATGGAATATTCATATATGGTTTTCCAAGAGAAATCAGCCCTTCTTAGCTTTCAGCTTAGACCCTGTCCTGTTGAAAAGTATTCTGCTTGTGACACTGAACCCAAAACTTGAATTATTTTTGTATGGCAAAGTTTTCCAATTTGGGAAGCTAAAATTAGGCTCTTTGAACATGTGTTCTCAGGCCTCATGTTGATTTTTCTACAACAACTATGCAAGGTTTGGAAATGGCTTCCAAGAGCTTTAGAACAGGCAGGAGCTTGGGAATCACTGTGGCTGTCCTTGCAGGGGAGGAAGAGCAGAAATAGAAGTGGTACCTGCAAACCAGAGGGCTTTGCAGCAGGCGTACGTTTGCAACCCCTGTGCGGGGTACCTACTCACAATAGGTAAATCCTTTAAAGGTGACCCCAGAACTCAAGGGGTGGTGAAGGGCTGTGTCACTGATGAAGTGAAAGGCATTTTCCCTGTTACCAGGCAGCAGGATCTGTCCAAAGATTTTCTCAGCCAAGCGTTGTTCTTCTACTCTGTGGGCTCCTTCTAACTGCCTAGAAATGAAGCAGTTTGGTATTATTCTAGAATTTCAGTCATGGCTAATGGACACCGATCCTGCACCTGCAAAGAAATGTGTGTCTTTATGGTCCATCTCCAGAACTGGATTCTTTGTCAGAGGGTTTTGACTTGTGTAGGACACTGAGTCATGGTTAGGGAGAGAGAGCAGTGGGTAAGTCAGCTGCTGTGTGAAGTTCAGTGAGCTTTGCCGGGATTACGCACCGAGCTTTCTTCTTAGGATGCTTCTTGGCAGCAGGTTTCCAATCTGTCAGATGGCTTTTGGATATAGGGCCAGGCTTCTGCAGATTGAACACAACGGCAAAGCCCTCCATCTTCTCTGAACAGCGATGGCACGTGGTATCAGCACATCCAGGAGGGCTGAGCGGGCCCTCATTTTCCTTGGGAGCATCCTGGCTGGAAAGCCCTGGGAGCACAGCGCTTCAGCTGGAGGTGCCAGAGCAAAGACTTGCTGTGGCGCAGCAAGGGGGTGTGTGGGGAGGACCCTCCTGCCACATCCCTTCTGGCCACTCCTCCCCTCATTTACTGGCAGCAATAGCTTTTAAGACATTGCGGGAGGAGGGGAAATAGCGAAGCAAAGTTGAGATGAGCTAAACAATAAGTACAGAACTGACACTTTATATATGTCTTCCAGTGACAGAGCAGTGCCTGTCCTGTTGTGGACCTGGGAACCACTGGGTCTCCATCACTGAGTATCTGACTAAGCTGGCACCAAATACAAACCAAACCCCTCTCACCTTGCTTTCCACATGCACACACGGCCAGGCAGCTAACAGCTGGGGATCGGCGTGGTTAGGCAGGAAAATACCACCCGCTTCCAAAGAAACAGCTGCGGTACTCTGGAATAAAAATTAATTTCTGCACTAACCTGAAAGTCTTGGTAGCGGGGCTTTTGATCCACTAACAGAAAGCTTAAATTACTGGTGTCTTTTGTTGGAACATAGACTAATTTTATTTTCCTTTGGGCTGTTTACATAGATTCTCGCTGCCCTTCTTTATATTGTTTGCTCAACTGAAAGAATGCGTGGCTGTGACTGGAACGATGCCCCTTTGTTGTCTTCCAGTATCAACCGTTCCTTTTTTTTTTTGTTTTCTCTAGTGTTTTTGAGAAAAGACGAAGCACACGAGGTGCTGAAAGTCCATAAACGTGCTAACTATTTTCTGGAAGAGATTCGTCCAGGGAACTTGGAGAGAGAATGCAGTGAGGAAAAGTGTTCGTTTGAGGAGGCTAAGGAGATCTTCCATTCGCAGGAGAAAACGGTGAGACGCTTTATTTTGGGAAAAGTAGAGGAAATTAATGGTGAGCTAGTGTGGCTCTGACATGTGCCTATGGGTTCTGCAGCTCTAGTCAGGATGGGTCACTCACAGCACCTGTGAGATTTCGCTTTCTGACCAGGTGCTCAGTTCATTATGTAAACGTTAAACACAATTCCTTAAAAGTATCCAAACCCTATTTCTCAGAGAGCCTCAATCCAGCAACATGGTGCTGACATTTTCAGAGGCCACTTGCTTGATCAGACCCCTCCAAATGCAGAGGGGGAGCACATGGTTCCCAGGGCTCAACAGTGTCCCCCCGGGGAAGCAGGGCCCTGGGCATCCCCCCCGGGAGGCACGTGGGCATCCCCCGGGGAGGCAGGGCCGTGGGCATCCCCCTGGGCACCCTGTGCAGAGGCAGGAGCCTGAGCTGCCCTGTTGAACAGAGGTGCCCAAGTTCTCCTGTACCCAGCCCGCGCTGCTGAGGCGACGTCTTCCTTAGCAGGTGGAGCAGCGCGGTAGAAATGGCTCTTTGCAGTGAAGCAGCTGGTGCTGAGGACTGTTGGCACTGACACAGGGTGGCGTGGGGCGGGGGTGTCACTTGAAGCTCCTAGGCTGATGCCACAGACCTTTTCCTGGCTGGAGCGTTTATGGATCTAAGCTTTCAGACTAATCTTTGTCCCACCAACACCCAGTTTCTGTGCTCTGTGGCTGGTCTCTGACCCAAGGGAAACCAAGCTGCTGCGTGGTGATCAGATCTGCTCAGACAATCCTAATCAAAGTGTTCATTTACATGCGCTGTTAAAAAAAAGTTTTCTATCTTCAGTACCCAATATGGCCACTGATTAACTGTTTCCTTCATTTGTGATTTCTTCTTGCAGATGGAGTTTTGGTTTAATTACAAAGGTAGGTAAAAAAGGAAATTTTTAAAAAGGCATTTCTTGTGGCCCTTCTGGGTACGAAGTGTGGCAGTTCAAAGCCAGGCTTCTCTGAACTCCTGCTGTTACACTGTGCCTTGTTTCTTCTTCCTAGGTTTAAATCCGTGTAGCACAAACCCCTGTAACAATGGTGGAGTCTGCAAAATAAGACACTACAATTACTTCTGCATCTGCCCCCCAAAATTTGGAGGAGACAACTGTGAAAGAGGTGAGTACGGGAGCAGACACACCGACATCCCTGTCAGGGGAGGATTAAGGCTGGAATTTGCTCCTCGGATATTTGAGTGGAACCTCTGCACGGGCTTCTCGCTGAGGTTGTGGGTGGTGACCTCACCTGTCTGATACAGAACTGGCCGGTTGTTTAAGATTCTTACGTTAGATCAGTCCTTGCATTAAAAAACTTCTTGCGTGGCGCATTGGGGCACGGCCACCCTGGGGAGGGGACCCAGGTGTGAGCGCGGCGCTGCAGTGGGGCAGGGAGGGCAGCACCACCCCCTGCCATGCAGAAGCTGAGTTGTGGGTTCCTGCACTCAGCTGTGCAAATCCTGAGGGAGACACCTGGCAGCCTCCCATCCCCCCCCCCAGGAAAGGATGGGGTCACTCCAGGGTGATAACAAGTCTCCTGCACTGCGGATTTTGTGTGGTGAGGTCCTATTCTCTTTTTAATTTTGTTGAGTAAATGCATCAAACAAATTAACCAGAGCTTCGAGCAAACAAAAAAATCAATTACGTTGTAATATATGAATGATGAAAGATTAATTAGAAAAGCTGCCTAATTCTTACCAGATTTTTGGTCCTCTGAAGTACCGTATCCAGTTTGCAAGTGACCGGGGTGTGAAATTACAGCAAAAGTCAAACTGACATGGGAACTGTGAATCATAAGTATTTTTTTTTCCCCAAGCGCTTTTGTCAACCTTTTCTTTTTACAGTGAAGCAATTAAACATGATTTTTTTTTTTGTTTCTTTGTTTGTTAATATAACAATGATATAAAAACTTCAGTCAATTCCTAGCAGACTTGGCCCCCGCCAGAATGCCTGGTACTTTACATCTGTTGTGATAGAAAAGGTGTGCAGACAGATGAAAAATGGATGCATTTTGGGGTGTTTGCTCTTCCAGGCATTTTCTTGTCCCTGCTCTCCGGGCAGAAAGGCCTGGAGCCCAGCTGTGGCCTCAAGGCAAAGCTGGCAAAGAAGAACATGGTAGAACCACGACAGACATAGGCAACGTGGTTGCTTTGCTGCAAATTTGCATGGTTTTCTGGAACTGGAAGAGGTGGTTCCTTCTGTTTCCCTGCAAGATTTCAGTAGATTTTTTTCCCTCCTTTCTTCCATATAATAAAGCTAGAATAACAACAAGCTGTGCGCTGCGCCGCGGCCGGCGCGTGGCAATAACCGCGTTCTTCCCTGTGCATTCCCATCCCAGAGAAGCTGGAATGCTGGTACAAGAACGGAGGGTGCTGGCAGTACTGCAGGGAGAGCAGCAGCGCCTTGCAGGTGGCGTGTTCCTGCGCCAAGGATTACACCCTGCACGAGGACGGGAAGAGATGCACGCAGGCAGGTAAAGCACAGTCCGCTCGGCTCTGGCTCGGGGGAAGAGCACGTTCGCGGGCACCGGCTTTTCCTCGTCGCGGGCTGCAGAAGAGCTACGCAGGCTGTAGCTACTGCGGCTTGCGCTTCGTGTGTGAAAACGATCCTTTTTTATTATTATTATAATTATTATTATTATAATTATTACTTCTACTGCTACTACTGTATTATATTATCATCATCATCATTATCGTTATTAAATATATATAATATATATTTTATGTAATGTATAATATATAAGAATACATAAATATAATAAAAATAAATAAAATATATAATGAATAAATAATAATACAATAACGATAATATGTCTATAAAATAAATATAGAATAAATGATAATATTACAACAATATATTTAATTTATATATTTTTATATATAATGCTTTTAAAATTATTTTTTTATATTTTTATTTTTTTAAAATATTTTTATAAATTTATATATTTTTCTATGTAATGCATATGAATGTATGTCATATATATTATATATATTTTATTATAATATATTTAACAACAATAATGATGATAATAATAATGAAAATGATAATGATGATGATAATAATTAATAATAATGGGGTTTTCTTATTCTTATTTATAATGTTTTGTTTATATGGGTTTGAAATGTTAAGGTCCTTCTCCAGGCAGTGTGTCTCTGCCCAGTGCCCCTGTCAGCCCGCGCTGGGTGAAGGAGCAGCACGCGGGGCGGTTCCTGCAAACAGCAGCCCGGGCTTAGGTCAGCCGAGCCGAGTTACGAAGCTGAACCGCAGCGCTGGCAGGCGAGGGGACAGGACGGGCGTCTTTAGAATTGTGTGTTACGGCCCCATCACAAGGGGAGCGCTGGGTGCGGGTCCCCTCCTGAAGGCAGCGCACTGGGCAGTGCTGGGAGCCCCTGGGCTCCGGGAGCCACCAGCCATGGCGGGTGCCTGTGGCTCCGAGCAGGCCCGGCCGCGCCGTGTCCCTCACAATCAGCTCTGCGTGCCTGGGTCAGGGGGTGGCCAAGGTGGAGCCTGACACGGGGGTGTCAAGGGTTTTCCTGGGCTCTTACGGGAGGTTCTCTTGGACTTTTGTGTTGGAGTCTGATACCGTGCGCCCTGAACTCCAGTCCTTGTTTCTGTGTTTCCTCCATCCAGCACCGTTTCCGTGTGGCCTGATCAAAGCCAGGCAGGCTCTGGAGTGGCGGCTGGGGCAGAACAGGCTCCCGAGGGGACTGGGCGAGCACGGGGGTGACATGGCCAAGTGGAATGAGAGCAGAGAGGGCACAGTTAGGCAAACAGAGCTGGTACGAAGTGCTTTTGGGGAAAATGAGACCTTAAAGGATGACTTTGGGCAGAGCATGCACATGGAGGGTGATGCTGGACAAACTGAGGCGGCAGGAGATGTTTCCAGCTGGAACAAGACACTGGTGGACCCTGTGACCCAGAAGTGGCTGGGAGACAGTGCTGCTGGGCAGGAGGGGGGTGTCCCTGAGCACCCCGGGGCAGCGGAGGTGACCAGTGAGCCCCAGGGCCCTGCCTGGCAGAGCACGGCCGTGGCAAGGCAGGGAGAAATGGTGGAAGATGCTGCTGGGTGGAACAGAACGGGGAGCGCCCGCAGCGTGCCCAGTGGGCTCAGCCAGAGCAGCCACGGGGGAAACGTTTCAGACAGGCCTCAGCATGTCCAGCTGACCGTCAGCTCCACTCCAGAGCACCAGGACGCCAGGGTGACGGGAGGAACTCTTTGTCAACGTGGACATTGCCCCTGGCAGGTAATACTTTTCCTCCAGTCTGGCCATAAATGCCACACCTAAATGCTTGCTTTATCGTCACCGGTTCCAGCTGGAGCAGAGATCATCAAGCCATTATAAAGGGGTTTTTTTTCAGGTCTAGAGCAATCCAGCCACGTGTAGCTGCTGCAGGTCTTTTTGATGACGCGTATCTTACGTGCCCCATTTATCATCCCTTCCCCAGCCTCCGTGGATGCGCTTTCCAGATCTCAGCGTAACACTTTCTCTCTTAACTACATCGATCCGATCTTCTCCTGCTCTGTTAGTCAGGTTCCTTGTTTCTGAGTGTTCTCGGTGAAAGCTGTGCTTCTGCCTCCTTTTGGAAGGGCTGGTGGTATTTTTCACAGAAATTTTCTGTGACCAAATGAGACCCTTCCTTAAGACTGGCGGGCTCTTCATACGTGGTACCATAAGGAAGATAAAACTGAGAGGGCTCAAGTGGGAGGGCGAGTGGCATGTGGCAAGTAGGGGAGTCTCCCTGAAGCATTTATGTCTACTCTCTTTTGGGTTGTTTACTCATGGGTTTAGGCTTTTTGTTCTGTGTCTCCTTACCTGTTACTCATTTTCACTTATTTGTATTGTCTCTGTTTTATCAGTGTGCTGTTCTTGTTTACGGGCTTGTGCACAGAAAGTGAACAGACTGATCTAAAAAACCTCAAGATATGTCAGTCTGTTTTATTGCTGTCACAGAAAAAGATTTATCCCATTCCACACATCAGGGTGTATTTTACAGGTGGAAAAAGGGGAGGCTGAACGTGTAGACCAGCACTGCACTCTTCTTTTTTAACCAAAGTGCCAGAGAAACACACCTTGTGTTACTCTTCTTCCCCACCCCCAAAAAATCTGTTAAGCCACATGAAAAATCACCATTGTATTTGTTTCCTTGGAAGAATGCCGGTTACCGTAGCTCTCAGCCTATTTGATTTTGTCAAGCTTAATTCAACATAATACTCTGCTCCAGTGTCACAGATGTGCAATCATTTTATTACTGTTTTAACATCATCTTCTTTGCTTGGTGCACTGTAGCTGTTACTGCCAGAAATGTTATTTTCAAGATCCAGAGCCTGCAACCAACCAGCGAGAAACTGCCAGCACGCATCCATACCTTCCACAACCCAGGGCACACTTTCTTCCTCATTTTTCATACAGGTTTTGATCCGGAATAGTAAAGATATTGGCTTCTGTGGAGGGAGTTTAATCAGCAGTCGCTGGGTGGTCACTGCTGCTCACTGCCTGGATCTCGTCAGGCCCCACCACGTGACCGTAGGTGAGTATAAGTTGTATGTTGTTTATACATACATATATATGTAATCTATATGTATGATATAGGTATCATATCATACACAAGATACCTTAAATCTCTTCTAGATCTCTTGCTTAACATGCGCTTTGCGTTGTACATGAACACAATAAGGTGTGGCTGAGAAACAGCCAGACACGGCTGGCCTGACTCGGGTTGACAGAACGCTGAATTTTCTTTGCAGCACGTTAAGTGCGAAGCGGCTCCAGCTGTACCCTGTGGTTTCAGGGAACCCGGGAGCCCAAGGCACATATTTACCTTTTTCTGTTGCCCATTTTGGCAAACTCATTGAGCGTGGAGACTGGGCACACCTCAGGGTACACCTCCAAAGGAAGGATGCCCGTGGGTCACGGTCTGCTCTCAAGCTGGTTTTGTTTTTTAATCAGCCTTGAGTTCCCTGCTGTGCTGCCTGCAAGTGCCTCAGAGCAGAAAGCCCCCCTCCCTCGTCCTGTGCCACAGCACCGGCAACCACAGCAGGAACTGGAGCCCCTTGCAGCAGGAATGCTGCAATAAACACAGTCACACGCAAGACTTTGTGCTTGAAACCTCCAGAAAAAGAGACATGCTAGAGGAGCAGATGGGATACAGCACTAGGTAACAGGCAGGAAACAATTCTTCGGCCTTATCCATGACTACATCTTAATGCTCATCTACTGTTCCTGAGGGGCAGACCACCACGTCCCATGGAAGCTTTGACAAACTGCTTGAAATGCAGTGGTTACTAAAAGGCATTGACATTATTTATGGTACAGTCCCTGTCGCGGAAGCCATAGTCTCTGTAAGTATCTATTCACCCAGTCAACAACTTTGGTTTGCCCCTAAAGGGCACACCGGCAGGCTCGGTGTGCAGGATCGCACCTGCAGCTTAAGAGATTGTTGTTACAGAGCATCGTTTGTTTGGGTTGCGTCAATTCACTGTCCCTCCTGTGTGACAGGAACAGAAACAGCCTTCTAGGCTCCCTCGGGTCTGCTTAACACGTTAACTTGTCGTGACTGCAGGAGACTTTGACAAATACCGAAGAGAATTCAAAGAGCAGAAGATTGGTGTGGAACGGAGCTGGACGCATCCCCATTACGATTCAAACGACTACAACAGCGACATCGCCTTGTTGTACTTGAGCAGCGAGGTTGTTTTTAACGAGTATGTAATTCCCATCTGCCTTCCAAGCCCCAGCCTGGCCACCCTGCTCTCTGAAGAAGGAAGGATAGGGACGGTAAGCGGGTGGGGTGTCACTCACACCAGAGGCTCGACTCTGCGCTTCCTCATGAAAGTCCAGCTGCCCATCGTGAACATGGAGACCTGCCAGCGGTCAACAGACAGGCTCGTCACCGACAACATGTTCTGCGCAGGTTACCACACGGCCGGTGCAGACGCCTGCAAAGGGGACAGCGGTGGCCCCTTCACGGTGCCTTACCACAACACCTGGTTTCTCCTGGGCATTGTAAGCTGGGGCGAGGGCTGTGCTGAAAGAGGAAAATACGGTGTATACACCAGGGTATCCAACTACATCCCATGGATTAAAGAGGTTGTTGAAAGCGTAGCAGATTCAGAAAACCTTTCCATTAACTTTTTGTAATACCACCCCTTTAAAACCATGAATAATTCTAATAGTGTACCAGTCTAAGACACGGTGCAGTTCCTGTCCTTAATGGTGTCAAATCAAGATTATCTTCAAATAAATGAGTCTTTTTACCATAAATGGTTAAATTGTTCATTCAAGTGCTACTGAGTAAAGTATTTGTGTATAATAAAAGAGCTATTCTGCAAATAACAGAGACAGCTACAACTTTTCTTAATGTAAATTCCTACCAGCTTTAGTTTTAGAGAAAAAAACCCAACCTTTCCATTTCTTGAGCCTATCCCAAAACCCAGGAACTAAAGCTGTGTGAATTAGCTGCTTAGAAAAGGGAGAGCATTTCTGACAGCGTTCTGTCCTCTAGTTATGGAAAGCCACGCTGAACACAGCCCCTGGGCCTTGAAGGTCTGTCACTGAGCACAGCTGTTACTTCAAGTACAATTCACTTCACTAAAATGCAAATGTTTTCTGATAAAAAAAGCCCCAATGTCCATATGGAATTGTGTATTACAAAGCGCACTGGAAAAACTGCCTGAGAGGGAATCCACCCTGCTGCAGCTGGAGAAGCACGTAAGGACTGTAAGGGAGAATTCTGAAAGACAAATTATTATTGGGGGTGTGAGGAGGGGCTGGCCCCTGCGCCTTGGGACAGCCCCACTGCTGGCACAACTCGGCCCCAGCAGCTGGAAAGGAAAGGCCGGGAGATGGGCTACGCGCTCCCACCAGTGGAACTGCAAAACACAGAGCTGCGGAAGGAGCAAACAACACAACTGCTCATTTTCCACGCTTCTTAAGAGAGAACCCCCTTCTTCTTTACTCTGAAGACATCACCACCACCACCCCCCGCCATGTACACAACTTACCTCTCCCAGTTTGTGATGAAAACCAGTAATTCAGACAGGAAACACCTCTGAACACACTTGATGGGGAAAAAGCCAACACACTACCAGAAACAACTTTTCTATCATCCCAGAAGGAAGATCCATCACATGTACGTAGCCATCCCTCCAAGAAGGTGACTTCCCACACATCATAAGCAGCTTCCCACACAACTGCTCAATGCCAAAAATACAAACGAAATAAAATACCGGTGGGCCAGACTAGTATCCCCAAGCCATTACCCCTCCTGCATACCTTTCTCTGACTGCTCACCTTTCTCTGCTGCTGCTTTCTGCTGCAATGAATAGGTACAATCTTTGTGACCCATGGCAAATGTTTTGATTTTGTGACCTTTCTTACAATTCGCTATGATGCTTTCATTTAAAAAAATGAAACATTAAAAAAAAAAAACAACTCAGCACACATTCATGAGTGGTTTTCTTCCTCAGCTTTGTTCAAAGTCCTGTAAAAGTCCATTAACACAATTCCCTGAGAACATGTAGTGTGAGCTATTAATTTTGATGGCAAGAAACTGTATTAGGCCTGCACAAGACCACCAGGGTCAGTACTTGTAAGGAAACATGGTTTTGGATTTAAAAGTAGCCCAGAGTCTCCCATGACTGACTGCAGTACCAAACTACGGAAGTTAGAAGTGGGGGGAAAATACCCATCCTAACCCCCAGCCCTTCAGGGCCAAAGGAACATGGGTAGGAACAGCTTTACGCTGGTGGTTCACTTATTTTCACAGTCGCACCTGCCAATACAGCAGTAAGGAATTCCCTTGTCTTTCAATAAATTCTTGATTAAAAATGGGAGAAAAAAAACCCCAAATCCTTGGAAATCTCAGCATGCTAAAACCCCACACCTGAGGTTGGTTACTGTGCGATAAGCCTACCTGGCAAGAGCAGGTGAAGTCCTAGTAGCAGAATTCCCTTAGCAGGCACCATCCAGCACAGGCAGCCTCCTTCATTTCTTGCTTCAGGCTTGTGCCCAGCACACAGCTTTACTGTGAGTCCCCAGCAGTCTCACAGGAGCATGTTTAAAATGTGACCATCCACGTACTTAACACGCTCTCCATTATCAGTGCCAGCGGATGCCGGAGGTACTTAGCGCCTCTAAGCCAGCCAACACGCAGATCCCTACCCCGAATTCCCAGAATTGCAGAGCACATACGACAGCAAATGGGCTGCGCTCCTCTGGAACGGAGGTGGCTTTCCTACTGAAATCCCGACTGCCAGTTACCCACACAAGGAGCATTCTCTTCTTGTAGGCAAGCTCAGCAGACGGAAGCATTTTCAGAGGTAGAGGTAAAGCAGCAGCAGCACACAATGTCGCTCTGCTGTCTGTCTGTAGCACCAGGGACACAGAACTCGCTAGCGGGCTCCACAGCAACACACCTTTGAGCTACCTAAATACCAAAGTCGAACGAAAGAAGAAAACTGACGTGGCTTTCAACTCTACAAAACGAAGTCACAGCGTTATCAAGCCCAGCAGCAAAGGCTCCACACAGCTCATCCAAGAGCTGCATAAAGCACCCAAAAAAGAAGTGTCCGGCAACCCGACATTCAGTCTCCTGCGGCAGTCTCACTAACCTCCATTCCAAAGTCTGGCTTACGTTCAAAATAATCTATTTATCAAACATCACAGAAGAGCCCATCAGCTGCAGCCCTTTGCTCTCCCATCGCAGTCACTGCTGAAGGTTTTGCTGTTCGTGTGGAGGATCAAGACAGTGAAATGTTGGTGCCCGTCTCGGGGCAAGCATTTTAGCCGGAAGACGCTGGAATTTTTAGTGGTCAGTCTGGTGGTCTTCTCTTGAACTTTACATTGTGTTTCATGAAAAATGAAATCCTTTGAGTGGAAGATGGTCAGTATTAATAATCAAAACCAATACATGTACATCTCCAAAGACAGAACAACTGATTAATAAAGCACTGGATAAAGAGGAAATGGCCAATGGTAAACAGAAAATCATCAATTAGCAGCTCTTCCACGTACCAGGTGGTCCGCACATACATTCTCTTGAGGAATCAACAGACAGCCCCCCAGAAAAAAACAGATGTTTTATTGTCTAAAGTGTTGCAATACAACAAATACGTGATCTGTACAAAGGACACAATAGAGCAAGTTTAAATACAATCAGGAGAAAGAAGTCCCCATATTCACAGTCCTCGGACAACATCTTATACCAGAACCTGAACCAACAATTTAAAGATTCACTAAAAAAACCCCAAACAAGTTGTTAAAAAATTTAAAGGTCTCCAAAGAGTCTATGGGTGTATTGTCTTACAGCAGAGATCACGGGGTATTCTGTGAAGGGTCACAATGGCATCTTATTGCCCTCAATGCTGATTTTCACTGCGTGGGCCGATCTGCTTTTTTTCCTGATATCTGTGAACTTCCGCATCTGTTTGTCCAGTCGACTCACGCCTTTCTTAGAGGTCCCCTGGAACTTAAAAAAATAAAACTAATAATTACCGCTGAAAAAAAAGCAGACATCCCAGAGGTTCCAGAAGAGCAATGCATGCAAGGTTAAACCTGCAAGAGGGAGCTGATGAAGCCACTGGTTCCGAGTGGGGGGGGGGGGGGGTGTGTGTGCATGCGCGCACGCATCCTCTCCCCACCACGTGGATAAAATGGTTCCCCCAATATATGCATCACATATATGGAGGCAGTCGCGCTCACAAACATCACACAGTAAAGCTTTCACGTTACAGGGATTAATAACAATGTTAGTTGTTCACATGCCGGCTGAATTTACAGTTTGGAATAGTTTTGTATCTGTATCGGCTGGAGTTCAGTGTCGGAAATGTGGTGGGCACATACAGGCTTCCTGTGGGGGGAAGGTTTTAGGTATGAATACACTGTAACTGAGATGGACCGAGCTGACGTATCAGTTCCAAACTGCAATTTATTTTAAAGGTCACCAATTAGTATTTAAAAAGCAAGAGATCATTGGGACAAAGAGGGTGTAGGGGGAAGCAAAAGAAATGCCTAAGCTGACCATACAAGTTATTAGAGGAGTTACTGCCTTTCATCTCTGTATTTTAACTGCGAACAAAAAACTGAGATGATGCAGCATTTATTCTGCACAGATTAAATACAGTGATTCTGTAAAGAAACGCCCCTGAAGACAAACAGGAAGGATCTTCCAATGCATAGCCAGCAATTTCCCCCTAACTAGACAACAGAAACAACAAATGATGGGAACTTCACACCTTTTGAGTTTGGGAGAAACAGAGATATCCAGAACATGGTACTTAATATCTGACAAACCCCCCCATCTATCAGAAACCAAACCTCTTGTTCCCATCCCTGAGGAAGATGCTCCTGACAGTGATTTTAAATAAACTTTATTCATAAAACTGTTCACTAAAATTGCACCTGGAATTTCAGTGATTTTTAAAAATACGTAATTTTTTAAAACACGAAAATATGAAGCTTAAACTCAACAGTTATCTACCATTTGCGCTAGCCTCTTCCTGGCAGTACTAGCTGGTGGCGGCCCTGCTCACAGAACTGAAATGTGGACTAGAAACTGTCAAAACCATTCCTGCACTGATGTACGCCACTGACCTCCCTCCACCCTGCATTCCCAGCAGGGGATTCTTCTCCCCCTGCTCTGCAGAGGTCTCATTCTCTGCCTCCTGTCAAACACCCCTTAACTCTCACTTCACTCAGCTTCCTTGAAAGAGTGGGTGTGAGAAATACCTTGCGCTCTGAACCAGTGAAACACCAGCCACAGATGGTGGTATACAGTGACATGTGGTCCTGTACTAAGCGCTAAGAATTCCTGTGTGTCAGTTCAGGTAAACCTGGCGAACCTTATTACATCAGAACAGCATTCAAAACCACTGGTGGTACAAAGCTCCTTTTCAGTGCAGGTATATTCATTTTACACCTGTCATTTGGGTATCCTGAAGCTGTTGAGGCAGGTACCACGGCTACAGCCTATTTTTTCCTGTACAAGTTACCTTTTAGGTCACAGTACAGACATGAGAGAACACAAGGAGAGTTTTCCAAGTTTCCAAGTTTAAGTTAGGGTGTACACACTCCTTTCCTGTATGTGCAAACTGCCAACAGCTGAAGCACATGCACTGTTCACACCTCCCTTGAGGGATACCTCTCAAACTTGGGGAAGGCAGAGTGTCATGGCTACAGGGGCATCCTGTTGCCTTCAATGCTGAACTTGATGGCCCGATGCATTTTGCTGAGTCGTTTCTGTTCAGCAAACCGTCTCTTGTGTTTTTCCAAGCGACTAATACCTCTCTTAATAGTCCCGGGCTAGAAACAATATCTCAATTAATGCACAGAAGGAGAGATAACAGCAGCAAGCACAGCAATTATTACTTCTTCCATTTACATGTGTTCTACCATGTACCCCACTTTTAATTTAAACTGTACAGGGTAGATAGACGAACCAAATAAAGCAAGGCAAAGGCTTGGTTTGAGGTTTACCAAAACCTCAAAGTTTTCTGCAACTGGAATATTATCAAAAGAACATCTACAACAACTGGGAGAGGTATAAAAAAAAAAATCAGCGACACTTATTGAAACATTAGTTCAAAATGCTCTAAAGTAAGAGGCCTGTAATCAGATTCTCACCCTAGAGAGAAACTCTACGAGAGTTAACATGAAAATCTCTTTTTGATTAGAGCAGGAACAATACCCGAGTGAAAGTATTTGATGAACTTATGACAGCCCACCTGATAGCAGAACTTACTGTCTACTTGAATTAGAAGAGGCACTTGAAAGAACTACCACACAGGAACCACGGCAGTAAGGCGACAGATTCCCAGGCTTAATCAGAGCGCACTGGAGGTAGAGTCACTAGAAGAGGGGCAGTGCTTACCCTGGAGGACTCCATCTCCACATTCCACTTTGGCCTGACCACATAGTCCTTGTTGGAGGGCATCGGCACCCTCGCACGGGCACAGAACCCGGGGTCTCCAGGTCTAAGAGCCCTGCAGAAAAAAGGTGTGACTGTTAGAGACAAAGCTTTTACAGAAAGAAGTACAAGCAATATAGCCTGTTCTATCTCTGAAACACACTGCATAACCATTGCCTCTAAACCTCATAACAAATTACAACTGAAATCCTTTTTTCTAATCAAAGATTTTTACATCCAACCTACTTTTCCTCTCCAGTTAACACTTTCTCCAGGTCCCTGCGGGGAGTCTGACCGCCAGAGCTGCAAGAAAAAAAGAATTTTATAGGCATCTATACACAGAGAAAGACAGTAATTTTAAAAGACAGTCAAGTGTGGTAAAAGGTGTGTAAATTAATATTTACACACCACTCTGGTTTTCTTGATGGAGTCTTAACACAGAAAGGTTTTCATGTTTCTGCCAGCTACTCCTACCTGCTCAGTCTCCTTCGCTGAGGCATCTGTTCCAAATCTCTCTGTTCCCTCTCTTCTCTTGTCATGCCTTTATAGTTTGAGGTAAGGCCAAAGATTGGTCGAGACCATTCATCTATTAAAAAAATACCCAACAAACTGGTTAACAAACACTGGGCCTCTGAAGTTTATCTCCAAACTACTCTGGTGACCAAAGACAGCTTTCAAAGTTTAGGGCAAGTATTTACACTCTCTTTCAACCAAAAAAAAATGTTTTTGAGCCCTTAATATTTCAGGGTAATCCAGCCTTGTGGACACTAAGAAGGAGCTTTCATCCATAAAGTCTCTTGCTGTTGCCTGCCCTTTTAGAATCTCTCTGAGCTCTTAAGTGTCAGAAAATCCTGCACACCACAGTGAATGGTTTTAGAAATATGCAAAACAGTTCTTAAAGAACCTAAGTTTATTATCAATTTACAGTCATTCAGGATGGAATGCACTACACAATGACTACAGCTGTTTAGGAAGTAAACTTTCAGTCATCCAAGCTCTTTTTAAAGTCCATGGAATAAACTGTCTTCTGGCAGCACCTTCCTGCCTTTGTAGCATAGACATGAGGTTTGGACAACTAGCCAAGAGAACCTGGGCAAAATAAATGCCATCCTCTGATTCAGAACAGAAATGAAAGAAACAGGAAAAGGTGTGTTTGGAAGTTCATATAACAGCATTTGTCTACAGCTCTACAATGTGATGAAACAGGTTAGTGAGATTCCTACACCGCAGAATTAATTCTACTACAGATGATAGCAAAAAAACATGCAAGAGAGACTGACACGAAAATTAAATTACCAGTGAAGTCTCACTGACACAAGGCAAAGGGAGGTTTACGTACTGATTAGCTTCCCTGCCATATCCTTGTTAGGTCTCGACTCTTTGGGGTGTTTGTAGAGGTACATCACAGCTCGCCCAATGCCACTGTGCTTCAGCGTCTCCTGGCTCACACTGGGCAACTGTGGGGTAAAGACAAAGTCAGAAAATAATAAGAAATTATGTCCAAACATTAAGGGTGCCACTGAACTTTCCAAGACCAAATCCACTTTCATAATAAGCCTGGGGAAATCAGCACTTTTCACTGTCCCACTAGGAACTGGGTCAAGTATCAAATGCCACAACCCAGAAGTTTGCCTTGACATTCGTAGTTTTTACACACAAAATTAATAAGTTTCCAGAACTATTTATTCCAAATGCTCTTCTACTTATATTACCCAAGAACTGAGTTACTGCCTTCAAAGCATTCATTTTATAAAGATAAAAACTCACGGGGAAAAAGCATTCAAGTAATCAGATTAGGTACAAATGCTGAAAGTCTACACTGAGTATGATGGGCTTTCTAGTGCCCTGCACATGTTTAACAGGCTGGAGAGAAGGGACCATGAGAGAGAAGAACTCAGGGATACTTAACAAATGATTCTTCACTACACTTTGCACATAAACCTGAACAGGCAGGCAGGGCCAAATAATCTAAATTGAGGCAGAACTCTTGCAAATACTTCACAAGAAGAAGTATTTCTAGAGCTTCACTCAAAGCCAAGTAGTGATGCTGCAAAAAAAAAAAAAAAAAAAAAGGTCACTTCTGCTTCACTGTCAAGACTATGCCACACTTATTTTATGAACGCGTCAAAGACAAACTGAAGTGACCAATCACAACGTATGAGCCTCTTGAGAAGGAGGGAAGTGACTAGGCAGTTTAGATTTATCAAGAATCTAGAAAATGCCACAGCACACAACTCCCTGAGAGAGGGCAGAGAACTTCATGTCTGTAGCTCACCTCCAACACTCAGAAATGTCTTCTGGCCTGCTGCCAGCAGAGCTATGTGCTTTGTTGTGAACATGGGCAAAATTTTCATAACAACAATCGAGCGCCTGAAGTTCCCCAGCCAAATTTTGTTCAGCTAGACAGCGTATCTACAAAGTAAGACTCAATGGAGAACCATGAATCAAATACAGTTAAAAGTCAATTTCACACCTCTTGCAGGATCTTCAGAAGTTCCTCTCGTATCTTTAGTGCTGGCAGACTTCGGTCTGGAAGAGGAGAAAGCCACTCTTTGATGGCAGACATAACACCACTATCGATGAAAGTTTCTTTGAGGTCCTGCCTAAAAAGTTTAAAGTAAAGAGAAGCCAAAAAGTCATGTAATAATCTTAAGACGGGATGTTCCTTCAGCACAATAGTGGATTTGAGTTTGTTTCATGTTAAATTAACAGGTAAAAGTACATAGAATTTTAGGTTTTTGAGGCCACCCAGCTCCAGCATTTACTTGACAAAGTGTTTCACTGCATACTCAGTACAGCTGTTAACGTCACTTCACAAAATTACCAAATTCCTAATATTCCCCAAGATGATAATTAACTGGGAGAATGACAACTCACTTTTTAAGATGCATAACTACAGTTGGTAACAAAGTTAATTTCTTTAGTGCTGGTTTCTTTTGTGTATTCAGCTGTCGATCCTCCTGTAAGAAATTTGAAGAATCAGTGCAAGTTAATCAAAAGAAATGAGCAACTCTCATCCTGTACAACATTTACAGCAAAAAGATTAGTCTATTAAACAAGTGCAACTTTGGCAGGATTACACTAACTTTGTACCCTGCTCCATCCTCCTATAGCCCCCAAACATATTGTATGATGACTTCTCTTAAAAAAAGGGTCCCCACCTTAGCCAATGTTTTCCTTAAAAGCATCACATTAGGAAATTCCCCACTAAATATTTTTTTTTCTACTTCATGATTTAAGTTGACTGCAATAAACTGGAGGTCTGCAGAGTCCTCCATGCTCAGCTATGCAGAGATAACCTACAAACTTTGTAAAATCTCATGTGAACAACAAAAAAAAATAACTAACCAAAACAATGGGAAGTGAGAAAACGTATATTCACTGCAGCTAAGAATGTAACTGGATAAACTAGAGGTTTAGGCTGAAGCATGATACAAGTAATGTAAGAGCACACAACATGCATCATGTGCAACAGTCTGTGTTCCAAAGCAACTATCATCTAAGGCCATAATGTCACTACCTGTTCAGTACTTAGGCTCCCATATCAAAAAGACATTACAATCAACAGAATTGTGTCCTTCTGTGATAATTCCTTTCCACGCATCTTAATTCACTGGAGGCTCTTTCTGCACAATGTTTTTTTATTGCAAGGAAAGAGATTCTTCTAATGCCCTTCTTCCCCTCTTCACGCCCCAGAATGGTTTGACAGGCACATCCTAGATAACTAAAGACACCACAATACTAGAGCTCAGCTCTTCCTCCTCTCCAGCATTTCAAACTTTACGGCTTCGTTTGAAACATCTGGCTATCATCTTGTCTGAGAAAAAACTTACTTGTCAAGACCAAGTCTCAGTTGTCTCCCAGATCACTCTCTCCACCCCTCCTCCCCACACTATATATGCTAGTAACTATATAATGAAATTTAAACATAGTCCCTTTATTCATGTAGTTTACAGAACATACATACATCCCTTTTTATAGGGCAGCTGATCTCAGCTGATCAAAGTTTAGCAAGTTAATTTTAATCTTTAAAATTAATAAATATTTTCCTCCAAATTTCAACTGAAGAAGTATTTTAATTCAGAATAGCAAAACAACATTTAAACGTTTACACATCAGCAGCTTTCCATAGTGTACAGATTACTCCTCCTGAGTACCAGCCAGATTTCTGTATTTTACTGATCACAAGATTCTCCCATAGAATGGAAGTGGATTTTAAGGTGTCTTTGGAGCCTAGAGAACTCACCTCAGCAGCTTCATTCATCTTCACAATCATAGCACTGACCACATCATCTGCATCGCTAATAAAAGTTCCACCATCACGGTTTCGTCTACGCTTGCCACTCATACTCTTCTTTCGTTGCAGCATCATGTCAAAATCTGACATGAAGTCCATACTGAAATGCAGGAAGAGAGTTTGCTGATGGTCAGAAAAGGGTTGATCTTACTGTCTTTGTAGGAAATGATTTTGTATTTCTATAGCGTAACTCTTCAAAAATTCTTCAGGAAGTCTACAAGCATTGTGTCTCAACGTCCTTGTAAGGTAATTAGTTATCCTCAGTATACAAGCTGGGAAATTAGCAAATGGCTTCAGTGGCTCTAAGCTGCCCTCAAAAGTCTGCAAGACCTTGGTGAAATAATTCACGACATGCACATATGTAACATCCAGTGTTCAAAATGCGCTGAAGCTCACAGATTTAGCTTTCCTGTTCCTGCAATATACTGCTCTGATGCTACTAGAGCAGACAGAAAGGAAACAGGAGATGTGCTGATGGCAAGTCTTGTCATACCTTATCCCTTACACCAGAGAAACGCATCTGTGACTCCAATGCTGAACTGCTGAAAGTAGTTAGATGCTTGTTTGATTAGATATTAATTTCACCCAGGTTTTGATGTGAACCATGAAATACTGTTCTCTGGAGGACAGGTAATCTGCTATGGACTGCCACGGGACTAAGCTGCACAAGCTGAGAGAGGACCTTCCGTCACAGTTTAGGAGAGCACACTTTCTGTAGAAACACCGTCCCATGCCTTTCTAAACTATGAAGTCTAGCTAGCCAGTCTTTGGAGGAGCCCTTTCACTAAAATCTTGCATTTTGCTATTAGAAAGGAATACGTAACATATTGACTTACTGCTTCCCTCTTTTGATGTTATCATCAGAGTCCGAGTCATCTGCTGTCTCCTTCATGTCTACATCCCCCTTCTCTTCCTCCAGATCTTCCTGGTTAAAACCCTGATGGTTAAAGACAGTGTACAGATTAAGACTGAGCACCTACTTAAGCACCTGACAAAAGGCTTCAGGCAAGTCTGCAGAGGACCTAGAAGAAAGAGGAACAAAGGCTTCCTAACTCCACCTATGACTTTCACACCAATAACTCTCCCAACAGAAGACCTGTAAATGCTATTTAATCCAAATGCTACCTCAGTGAGTCCAGTAGATAAAGCTTCCCTCCTGATACAGCATATCCTTGAACATGGGCTCAAACCCAAAGTCATTTTGGAGTACGTTCCCATGAAGGTTATATCTAGCAAGTGAACAAGAGACATCTGCAGTAACACTTACTGTAAATTCCTCTTCTTCCTCATCACCAGATTCTCCAAATATATCTGCAATCAGGTTCCTGTGAAGGTAACAGTAACATTTGTCTATTTAGACTGCAACAGTAAGAAGTGCATATTCTGCAAAATTTCTAGTGACTGTGTGGAGATCCACCTTTCACTCTGCCACCTGCTACTGCCTTCCTCTTCACACCACCAATGAGGGTGGACTATCATTCTCTGGCTGGCATTCATCCATTCTCCATTCATGATCAGTCTCACTACCTGCAACCCCAAAGGAATTCATATTCCCAGAAGCACTTACTCTTGCTCATTCCCAGATTCACTGTCACTGCCAAACAGATCTTTCTCTTCTTTTTTCTTCCCAGCATTCTCTTTTCTTTCCTCTTCTTCTTCTTCCTCACTATCTGATACAATACTTTTCTTCCTTTTGTCAGATTTCACTGAAGCAGCATCACTATCTGATTCTTCAACATCAGAAAGGATTCGTACTTTTTTTGCAGCTGCCAACAGAAAGGAGCATTACTACATGTCCTAGTAATAGAGGTGACAAGAGCTACTCTCAAAAAACTATCCTCTCAAACTCGATTTGGACAAGAAGGAAGCTGACTAGCCTTCCTACACAAAACCATTGGTATGTCTTAAATACACCCATTCTAAAATATGTTTTATTCAGTCAGTAACTGAAGTTTCCATACCTCTACCCATAAAACCTCGTAATTTCAAAACTGACTCTCACCCCTAGCATATGGAAAAAAAAAAAAAAAAAAAACAAGAGGAAAAAATTACTAAGTAACAACAAAGCAGAAAAATGGTTAACAGGAACAATCAACATGACAAAGATGCCAGTATAAAGCAAGATCGCTGCAGTCTTCTCTCTTATTTCTATTACACCTACTTATTACTCAGAAGTATTAGCTATACGTTCACACAGAAATGCAGTTAGAACAATAGCCTCTACAAACACATTTGTGTTCTAAAAACCAACTTTGCCTTGTGATTTCATATTTATCTGATGCTTTCTTCACATAAAACCAATGATTTAACTCTAACACTACAGCTTGTCACATCGCATTTTTCTTTTCACACTACAGTTCCTTACGTGTTTTCTCACTGTCATCCTCACTGTCAGAAAGGATAGCTGTTTTCCTCTTCACTGTCTTCTCCTCCTCTTTCTCTTCTTCATCACTATCTGATATTTTTCGTCTCTTAGGAGCTTCCTCTTCACTGTCAGAGCCCTGAAAACCTTCCCTTACATGTTCATTATCTGAATGATGAGAATCATTCTGCACCTCCTCCTTCCTCTCCTCCCCATCACTATCCTCAGACTCTATTTCTTGTTTGTGTCTGGAAATGTCCTCGCTCTCCGAGTCGCTGGCTGGCTGCTTGTGGAGCTCCTCGCTCTCCGAGTCGCTGGCTGGCTGCTTGTGGAGCTCCTCGCTCTCCGAGTCGCTGGCTGGCTGCTTGTGGAGCTCCTCGCTCTCCGAGTCGCTGGCTGGCTGCTTGTGCGATTCTTCATTTTCAAAATCACTACTGTGATCCCTGTGAGGTTCTCCATTTTCAGAGTCACTTGCTCGATGATTTAAGGCATCTTCATTTTCAGAGTCACTTAAATGCCGATTTGGTCGGTCCTCAGTATCAGAATCACTGTCTTTGCCTCCATGAGCTGCTTCATTGTCCGAATCACTTACATTGTGATTTGGAGGCTCCTCGTTATCTGAGTCACTGTCTTTTTGCCTTGGGATATCTTCATTTTCAGAGTCTGTCATATGAGGCTCTCCCATTTGCCCGTCATCTTCTCCATCACTGTGTTCATTCTGAAAGAGAAAAATAATCTCAGGCAACTAAGCAAAAAAAACCACTTTAAAAGTAAACAAAAAAATGTTCTGAATTTTTGCTTGTCTTTCCTCCAATTCAATTACCCAAGGTACTACAAACTGAAATACTTTCTACACAGAAATAAATATTAGACAATCTGCATCAAAGGACTATAAAATATTTCTTACCAAGGAAAATATTAAGAGATCAGTGGAAGTCAGTCCACCCTGCAGCTCAACCATATTTTGGAAACTGTTACTGATAAAAACCACTCAAACATGCCTAAGGGACAAGTTCCTCAAGGGTAAATGCTTAGTGTTTTTATTTTAAAAAGTCAGGCCTTCAAAGTGGTTTAGTCCAAATCCCCAGTAATAAGGCAAGAAACAGTATCTCACACTTATCATTGTCTTTTTCTTAAGATCTCAAATATCTGGTTTTTTAATTAAATACCTTTTACTGGAACTGCACATGCATTACTCTAAGTGAAGCTCAAGAGAGCTTGCGCCCTTCCCTTCTTTGCCAAGGAAACTTATTTAAGAAGTCATCAAGACCAAAAGCACAGGAAAAAACAGGAATAAAGTTTTAGTCAAACCTTTCAGAGTATTACTGTTAACAAAAGTTTTGTGTTTCAATGCGTAAGATTGTAAGAACAGAGCCAACACTTCTCTCCCCTAAACTGACAGCTCCCGTGCCGATCCAGACACCTGAGGTAATTATGCACAAATAGACCGATCTCCTTAAAACTTTAGGATTGTATTTCAATCCTTTATGGCTTTTTTTACATGGCAAAAAATACTGAGCCACACACTCCATTTTTGGAAAAACCTTTCACAAGCCACCTATCAATATCATTATTGACAATATCTTGTTTTGTCTTTCCTACAACATCTAATTTCTACTTGGAAAAAAAATAATCTCAATTGCATTTACCTGAGAAAACAAAATGAAATGAGTGTTTAAGCGTCTAATTAACTCAGTACTCCTCTCACAGTCACTGTCACAATCTCATTTTCTACTGAAAAGAACAATACCGTAAAAGGAACTTCTTTCCTACATATTCAACTCCATTCTTCGGCCAGGCTCTCCTCAAGGGTGATTTTGTCTCAGCCATAGACTTCTTCCACATTTGCAAACTAAGTATTTATTGTCCTAGGAGATTCTTTAAGACCTGTATGTCCCAGAGCTTCCAAAGCTTTTTCGTCAGCAATTTGATTTCCTTGGAAAGACAGACTTTCTATTTTTATTTTCTATGGTCATTCTATTTCCACATTCAGAGCCCTACAAAACAATGCAGGTGTATTGTATTTATCCTACACCTACAACAAACACTCTTCAAAAATGTATGATTAAAATTAATGTTATTTAAAATTCCTTCTTAATTGCTTTTAGGAACTACTCCCTCCAGAATTATACCAAGTAGAAAATAACATTGCTTTTTAAGATTTTGGACCTTAAGCATTTATTCCTTGGCTAGCACTTGATAAAGTAGTAACTTCTAAATTACTGCAGCATCACTAACAGGAAGTTACTAACACAATGCAAAAAAAATCAGGCCTATATAATTTTAAAACATGCACTTCAAATATAACTTCACTATTTCCACGTTACTTAATGCTAGCTACAAAATAGCTGATGTGATAATCCCAGTGAGTAGTTTTCACTCTACTGCTTGTCCCTGTCTCTCCAGCAATGCCAGTGTTTTGAATCATGCTGGCGGTGTTACTCAGTATTTCCCATTTCTCCTTACAAAAAGGAAACATGATTCTGTTAAAACCCGAATTTGGAATTTTAAAGAATAAAATATGAAGATTAAGAAGTTAGAGGATGCTCAGCTGAGGAAGATTACACACACACACTCAACTGCTCTCAGATTGTTATGGGATTTTGTTTACTCTTCCCCCCCCCCCCCCCCCCCCAAAAAAAAAGATTAATCTGATTGTCCTCTCCTGCCCAGTACCTCCCACATAAGCCAACATGTGTACTGGACACATTTTCTTTGACTGTATTATTTAAGATTGAAGAAAACTGCAGTTGCAAACAACAGGAAACAGCTTTTACAGCAGTGCTACAGGTAAGGTCATTGACAAGTACTGAAATGCAGCTGTCTACACTGAAATTGATGTTTATAATAATAGAAATTCTTTAACCCTTTTTTTCCTACCATTTAATTTTTGGTGGGTTTGTCTATCTTCTCTTGATTTCAGATAGCTAATGCTTAAGAGGTACTAATAATTTTGGGCTTGTCACCTTCCACTCTAGAAAGTATCTAGTGAACAAAACTAAAAAACAACTGGAATTAATGATTCTTAAATGTTCCTAAGGCTGGAAGCATGGCTGCAGGTAATACACCCACTCATTCAGTATACATTACTACATTACATGGAACTTCCCAGGCAAAATACTTGGCAAGAAGTCATTACAAATATACAGCATTATTACCAAAGCACTTTAGATATACTGAATCTCTACTCTTTTATTACAAACTGACAATCACCCTTGAGAATGAAGATGTTAGGGGAGGGAGAGCAGACATGCATCCTAATTAGCTCACACTGTGATTACACAGTGCTCTGCACCACAGAATCCCAGCGGTGACAGCCGTTGAACTCTACTGTGACGTAACCACCTCCAGCAGAACCACTCGGACAATACAGGTGCCCCGACACAGACTGGGCAGAAAGGCACCATCTACTCTAGTCCTGAGTCTGGAAAGCTCAACCAGAGTGAACACAAAAAGCACACAGCCATGTTAGTCAAGTTAGTAAGCCCGGCAGAGAGACGACTGCTACCTCAGACTCAGCACATTAACATAACCGAGCATCTCCTGAAGCAGAGCTGACTCGCTCAGAGCCTACACAGAACAGACAGGCCCTGTCCACAGCCAGCGTGCAAAGTTCTTCTGAATACAATTAACGAATCTGTAAATGTTTTGCAATATACTTGATATAAGAAGCGCATGCAACTTTACAGTAAGATGACTAAACTCTGAAGGATGGTCTCCCCACCCACCGTTGGTCTTTTTTTTACTAGTTCGTCTCTAAAAAGATGTTTTCAAAGAAATCAAGTATGTAATTTTGGAGTTTTCTCGTTTTCCTTTTCCAAATACTTAAAATAAAAGATCAGACATCCTTAAAAACAAGTAGGTCTCAGGTAATTGCTACTGTATTTTTCTCTAATTCCTTTGCTTTCTTTTCTTCCTCCTCTTTATCTATAAACATTTTAATTGAGATGTCCTTAATTTTTTTGTAACTGAAACAATTCTATAACATGAGGCTTTAGTACAGTATAAAATAAGGAATACATCACAATCAAATTTACAGTGTTATCCTTCTACATAAAAATTTCAGTTAGCAGGTAGTTTATTGGATCAACATGCAGTCACTTTTAAGAGGTATTACTTTGATAATTTAGTAAGTTCAACAAAATTGACCCATCCACTACACTCTCATGAATGACACTTGGTAAACTAAGGCATACATAACCATCATAGGCAGATCAGCAAGTTTTTGGTTTTTTTCAGAGATGTAAGATATTTATATATGTTTGTTAACAGTCACAGTCAAACTACAACTTAATTCATGAAGACAGCAGCGATTTGGTGAAAGTGTAAGAATCTAAGTCATTAAAGATTTCCATATGAACCTGACTTGTACAAACACTGTAAACATGATTTCATGTTCATTACTGTACTAAAACTATGTGTTATCTAATTCTATTTGTCTAAAGCAGAATTGATAAGGACATCAAGGAGAACATTTATAGATAAAGTGGGACTGGGGGAAGGAAAGCCAGAAAAGAATTGTGGAAAAGAAAAACCCACATACCTGAGACCTACATAAGTAATTCCTCAGGATTCCCCTTTCCTTTAAAGTTAAGAACCTGAAAAAAAAGTTTGAAAGTTTAAAACTTCAGTTCTTTACATCCAAGTTCTACATTAGAGACGAAATAGTAATTAAATAGACTTAACTGATTAGGCTGTCTCAAAGGTTTTACTACATTTGAGTGTCATTCCTCCCACATATTCCTAAAGATGAAGGAAATAAGAGGATGAAAGAATATTTAGGGTAAATAATATGATAAATCACTGAAAGCTACTCCCTTTCAGGAGACAGCTGCTCCACATTATTGCATTGTATTGCACTGCATATTGGAGTCTGATGCAGGGGAAACAATGCAAGACTTTATAACAAAACAAAATACTCAAATTTTGAACTGAATCAAAGCACTAAAGCATGAAGGTTCACATTTACTACTGGGCAGAAAAGTGTTTCAGTTCTTTTGTTCTTTTTTTCTTAATGTACTTTCTTCAGTATTTTATCTACAGAGGAATATTCAACACCTATCACAGAACAAAGCCCTTAAAATAATGCAGGCACACGAAGAGTATCAGTTAACAATGATAATAGGTCCTAGTACTTTCTGGTTATTTAAATCTGAAAAAGACATACTGAAGATGTAAGTAATACTCAACTACCTGTCCTTTAGGCCAGATTTCTAACTACATTGCCACAGTAAGTAAAATCAAAATCCCACAGGAGTATAGAAGAGTAAGAAAAAAATGACTAAGTTTTCATACACAGCAGAAAAGCTTAGTGTTATTGTAACAGCAACATGATTCTCCATGCACTCATCACCACTCTTTTTTCATTAAAACAGGAGTACTAAATCCCTTTGAAAGACAGTTATTTCTCCCATGCTGAAAAGCATATGTTCTCCCACACCAAAATCCTGATTGTCACAAGAGATGATGCCTTGCACCAAATCAATAGTAACACCTTTTAAAACAAACAAAAAACCCCCTCCAAATCTGCTTTACACTGGAATTCAAATACATGAGAAGAACTTTCATTTTATACAAATATAAAATCTTGATCTACTTTCTAACTCTGAGGGGAGTATGAATTCAATAAAAGCATGGTAGTAAAACCAAAACAAAACGCCAGCAGAAGAAAAACCAGCCAATCAAACAAAAAGGTAAGATTGCAAGTTACACCACAACAGAGTTGAGCCTTTTGACACATCCGCCTGATGCAGTACATCACATCACACAATCCAAATTTTAAGCAATTTTAAAAATGTGTAACAGTGAAAACCCTGTCAGAGTCAATCCTGATCTTTACATAAAATCTAACAAAATATGCAGAACAGAATGCAATGACTTTGATTACAGTTTTTACGAATACCAAAAAGTTCTCCATAATGTAACTTTGCTGGCAGAGGACATGAGTTCACAGGCCAAAATTATTCCCTCCTAGTTAAGACCTGATGTAATTCTGCATCAAGAGGAACAAGAAGTTCCTCAAAATTAACTCCAAACCTGTCCTAGAAATCTAAAAGGTACCTTCACTTTTACCATAATCTCTTTTCAACCAAAACAATCAAACCACAACTTAAGTGACTGTCCCCCAAACAACTCTGGATCAAAGCATTACCACCCTTTTCACAGCACAGGCTTCTCAAATCAAGAACCTCTTCAGAGGAAGAACAGATCCCATTCAGGAACCTTAACCTGCTCCTGCTCCACATGGTAATGATCTGCTCCTTTGTGAATGACAAGATGAAAAATACAGCACAAAATAGACTTGAGTCAATGCTCACAGCTGAGGAAAGATGGAAAATGGGAGAGCATTTATTCTTTATTACAGAAATCTATGCCCCCACAATGTGTAGTTTTACACTATGGTGCAAAATTTGAGGTACAATTCCAAATTCCTCTTAATGCATTGCTTAAGATTTTCAAACCCAAAAGGTTTACCTTCTTGCAATCAATTATTAACAATGTTAAACTTTTTCCTAGTACAAAACAGTGAATACTATTATAACAAGAACAATTAAAAAAGACCCTATCCTACATACTGGTCAAGAGACTTATCTGATGCATTTCTTTCTAGCGGTAAAGTTCTGCCAGACAAGACCCTTAAGAACAATTGAATGAATATGTAAGTGTCAGTTATGAGAGAATGCCTCTTTAAACAAACAACAACAACAACAAAAAATCAATGTACAGGACAGCAATCTTTAGATAAAGTTCCAGTAGTACCTCTGAATGGTGCCCTACACTTCCATTCTCAGACCCAGAGTGCTGTTCGTTTCCTTCATCTTCAACATCAGATCCTGAATCTCGTTCATCTTGCACTGGAGTAGCTCCACCATCATCTACTCCGAAGTTAAGAAAAGAAAAGCAACACTCAGTGACATCTCCCCGTGTTTAGAAGAGCACTGACAGGGGTGATCAACAGGGAGCCAGGCAGCGCTACAGTCAGACTCGAGTTCTGACTGCACTGACACAGACACGGAGGGTACCTACCGGGCAGGTTCGGCACAAACCCACCACACACATCCCAGAAGAGACCACTGAGCTACTCACAGCATGCACGCACCGACTGACACACTCCGCAAGACACCGAACTCACGATCAGGCGGCGGCTGCGCCGCGATCGCGCCAACGGCCCGGCCCGGCCCCGCCACTGTCACCCCAGAGCCCCGGCGGCGGCCGCTGACCACGGCCGGGGCAGAGGCGGCCCGGCCCGACCCCGCACACCCGCCGGCCGAGCCGCGGCCCCGGGCACGCCGCCGCCGCTACGTGACACCGCGGGGCAGGCGAACGGCCCCGGCAGGCGGGAGGCGGCCAAGGCACGGCGATCCCCGCGGGCCCCGCCGTGCCCACCGCTCTCCCTCACAGGGCCCCGCGCCCCGGGCGTCCCTCCCGCGGGGGACGCTCCCGCACCGCTACCTGACTGGTCCCCGCCGTAGTACTCGCCCTCCATGGCGGTGGCACCGGCCGCGCCTCCCCGCCGAGGCCCCGCGGGCTGGCGGCGGGGCCAAGCCCCCAGCGCAGCGCTCGCCACTAGGGCCCGCCGCCTCCCGGCACCGCCGCCTCCCGCCGCGCACAGGCCCAAAATGGCGCCTCTGCCCCGAACGGCCGGCACCCGCCCCGCGCGTGCGCTACGAACGGCCGCCCCCTTCCCCCCGCGAGGGGCGGCTCTCGCGAGGCTTCAGGGGCGCGGCCGCCAGGGGGCGCGGCGCGCGGGGCCGCGGCCGTTACCCGCCCCGCCGCCCGCGCTGAGGCGGTTCCAGCCGCCGCCCGTTCGGTGGAGCTGAGCTGGGGTGGCAGTGAGGGGAAACTGGAGGCTGGTCGCTGCTGCCGTACGCAGGCCGACTGAACTGCAGCGAGGTAGAAAACGGTGGGGGTTTTGCCCCCTCCCGAAACGTTTTCCTGCAGTTTTTGGTAAAAAATAGTTTGGTTTGAGCTTGAGAACTGAAGTGCTGAGGAAATTGAAGGAGCGCTTGAGGGAAAAAAGGCTAGTTGGAGCCCTTCCATCAACATGGGAAACGAACAGCTGTACGGAAGTGTAAAATGGTGGTTATTTTAATAAAGATGTTTTCTTGTCTGAGGTGTGTGAGAACTTCCAAGAGACAAAACCCCAGGCAACGCCTGATGCCTGCTTAAACCCCCAGCCCTGAGCTACACCAGTGACCCAGCATCTCCCTTCTGCCCAAGGCACAGCAGTAAAAATGCCTCCTACACTGACAAAGGATGGGACATCGAGAGCCTCATCTACTGCCTTGAATAGAAAAGATTTCGCCGTTTAAGTGATAACTGAATTTATCAGCTCCCTTCAAATCCAGTTAGCAAGAATTAGTGTGAATCTCTACAAGGAGGCAGCAACCCCAGTTTTCAGGCACAGGTACGCACGTGGGCTCTGGATGCCGTGGTGGGGGTCAACAATTTTTATGTCACAGCTGGCCCAAGAGGGGACCCGCGGCTAGCTGTGGAAACGGGACTAGTTGTCTCAGCAAATTTAGGTCTGCCTGTCCTAGCTGAAGCTGCAGTTCAAACCAGTTCATGTGTGGGTGGTTCTCCAGATTTAGCCTTCAGCATTGACTGAAAGTTAGCCTTGAACTCCCCTGTAACTGCTGAGTTCTGGAGTGAACACGGGGGCGGAACGACCTCTTGCTTTTTTCAGGAATTGTTGTGTTCTCTTTTAGCAACCTCTATCCTCTGAACAGTTGCACTATTCAGTTATTTGGCACACCTATGATATGTCAGTAGAGGCTTACTAGAGATGACTTCTGTCATTGAGGCATTGTTTAAAATGGAAAGCTTAATAAATGCATGCAGTGCTGGTCACCTGCCTCTCTTCTTCTTCTGTGACGAACAAAACATCTTCATTTTCTAAGGGGGTACAGGTTAATGTGACGGGCAGAAAACTGTTGAGGCAGTGTCATTTGGCATATTTCTAAGCAACGGTGATTTTTATAATCCTACACGCTATGCTTCTGTTCAGGGACATCGCACTTTAGCAAGTTGGGGACTCTGAGCAAAATGAGTCATTATTTCTTCTGCGCCAGAGGCACTTTAGAATGAATGGCAGAGTGGTTAAGCCATTAACTAAAACTTACACTCCAGCAGCAAGCACAATTACAATGCAGAGAGTTCAGTGAACCATGTTACATACAGCTGAACTCTCTGAATTGAGTTATTACTTAACATCTACAGTGTTTCACTTCGAAGCAGAAATTGGCAGTGGCGTCAGGTGTTTCTTGGATACAATCCTATATTCTTAGTAAATAATGCAGAAACCTTTTTTTTTTTTTTAACCCTGAAAGCAGCATACACAAAACATGCAGATAATGTCTCTTTGTAGCTCCAGAGGTTGTTTCCAGATAGCCGCAAAGGTCCCTTAGTGATCCTCAGGACCACATGTAATGGTATCGCGTCCTTCTTTCCTGCTCCTAGATGACTTTTATGGCTTCTAGCTCTTTGCACTGTGTGGTTTCACTTTGACCTTTTCTGGAAGGAGCAGGTGTGTGCCAGTATGTGATGGGCAGCTCCCATTGTTTCACTTATCTGACTTCCATAAAGAAATGTAATGGCTTTCTACAGCTGACTAAACAGAAGGCAGCATGAAAAATTTAATGTGACTCATTACAACACAGTAAATAAAGTTCTCTGAGGCCAAAGCACTAAGGTAGGAAATAACAAGTCGGGAGTAATGTAACAGAAAATAACGGGCAAGGGGAAACATAAATAGAAACTAACAAAAAATAAGATTGCAGAATGTGTACTGAGGTACCTGGAAATTGTACCAACGTGCCTAGAAAACACAAAAGTCTATCACATATTAAAGTTCCAAGCAGGATCAGAGTACAATGGTAGTATTCCTTGGAAATCCATGATTTCTAAATATGTGTCATGTTCTGCAGTGATAACAAGCCACTGTCCCGAATTCCAGCTGTGCTGAAGCTGCATTGATGAGAGAATAGATAATTTCTGCATTTACTGAAAGTGGAAGGAGGCACAGAGGTTCCTTCCTAACAGTTATGAACTCCTATCTTTCTGCAACAAAACCTCCCAACCCCGAGCCTAGCGCTGTGACACGCCACGTGCACCACACAGCAGAGGGTGCGCCTGTGTCTTAACCTCACCTCAGCAGTGCTGAATAACTGGGCACCAATTCTGACAACTGTTCTGCAGGTAAGGTGTGTGTGCGCACTTGCATGCACGCTTGCATGCACACGTCTTTGTCCCTCATACGCGAGAACTTGGCACTTAGCGGCCTGTAACATACTCCTGTAATACCATCTTGGCTGCATCCCAAAAGGAAGGATGGAGTGACACAGACCATAATGGGATTGCACGGTAGGGGAGCATGACCTGCCTTCTAGCAAGCAGAGTAAGCAGCACCCACTTGGCGTGTGTGAAGGTGTGTAATGACACAGATCCCTGAGCCCCACCACTGCACCTCTGTACATCATGAACTGGCTGGAATGAAATAAGCCTTTCCCTGAGGGATAGAATGCTCAAGACAACCAAGGGATGCACTTGGAAATCCTTTACTGGTATGTATTTCTTATTTAGTTTGCTTTGTTCCTGCAGTGAGCCTTTCAGAGTTAACAGACATCAGTGACTTAAAGCTACAAATCTGCTTAGAGGAAGGGAAGGAGGTTAGTGTAGACAGAAGGGTTTCTGAATTAAGAGTTTAGATTGCAAATTGTTATATCCAGTCTGCCTCCCTTCAGAAACCTCAGGAAAAAAAATAGTTTAACATAAAATGATGCTTGGCATCTAGGACTTGGTAATGCAGAAGTGATGAGGCCACTTTGATTTAGCTGGAGAGAAAATGTGAGAGGTAGTGGCCATGTGCAAATTAAACCCTTTGATCCTGACATCAATCTCTTAATTAGGAAGCTGTCAGGAAGAAGCAATTTTGTTAACACGTCTATCCAGACAGACCTATTGCTCTGAACAACAGCAGGATTAAATTCACCAGGGATTATCCAATTTTAATTTATTGCATTTCTCAATGCATTATTCGTCAGCGTAGACCTTACTACAAATTACCCCTAATTACAATTACAAATGTGTCTGTGCCTAGCACAGTCCCTCACCAACCTCTGTCTTCAGCAGTAAACAAGAGTTGCTCACTCCTGGCGAGCTCCTGCCTTTCCCCGTTCGCACAGCTCAGTGAATTCCCAAACTGGAGCTACCCCTGCTCACTCAGGCACTTCTCTGAAGAAGCCTTTAGCAAGCCGCCTGCTCATTTCTCATTAGGCACATGTGCTTTACAAAGCATCTAGGCTGCTTCTGCTTGGTATGTCAAGTCTCTGCTCTTTCAGCTTATGTTTTCTGGCTCTTTGAGTATGTTTACACTTAACTGTGGAAATCCATCTCCCTTCCAACACATATTTCAGCCACACAATGAGTTGTGCTTTTCTTTCAGACTGTCTTGAGTTCCCTATGTTTCCGTCTCATGCAGTTAATATAATGTACTAGGACAGAAATACTGTACTTCTGTCTGAAATAGCACCCCCACTGCATCTTGATCACAAGCATTAAAAATTTTTATATTTTTAGGATGAGATTCTCTGCCCCAAAACATGATCAGTTTGGAATTTAAGCAGGTATGTTTCATTTGCTGAAGAAATATGCATGGCATTTTTTCCCCTACAGTCTAATTACACAAAAAGCTTCAGTACTTCAATTTATTTGTCAATATTTGACCTTCATCTAATAAAATCAGTACTTGAAATTTTGTTAACCACATATAGCACATAGACTTCTTCTAAAAACGGTTGTATCAGAAGTAAGTCTGCTAAAGAACTTTGAGGCAAAATCCTTGAGTGAGAATGATTGGCCCAGTTAGAAACTTTCAGAAAGCTCTCATCTCTTTCTTGTGGTTTCCTGCCTCTCTCTAAGTCTCCAAGCCCTGAAGGGCCTGTGCTCTATTTCTGCACATGTCTTCATTACTGCTGTAAAACTTAAACAGAAGCCTCAGGTAAGGAGGCTAATACTAAAACACAAATGTGTAACGAGGATAAACACACATTACTCCCAACTATTTATTGCCGTGCTTGAATGCTTACCTCCGATTTGGATATGGAACTACAGCAGGAGCCCCAGGAATCTGTTGTCGACATGGAGGCTTTTTGTTGTCTTTCTCATCATACAGTGCAGCTACATTGAACCTAGGAAGCAAGAAAACAAGAATTAAGGTATTAGCTATACTAGCTCACGTTTACAATTATTGCATGTTTTCACTTGCATGATTAATAAAGGGCATACAGGGACTGAAGTTTAAGGTTCACCCAGGCAAGAATTACCCTTCCTGCTTACTGGATGTGCCTGACTTGGAGATTACATATATGCTGAACTGGGAGCAAAGTCCTGTAATAAATAACCATGCTTCAGTCATTTCCTCCTTTGTGCAGCAGGGAACTGGCACTTGGTGAGGGATCCCTTAATGGCACCATTGCCAGTTTCACCTTCCTTTTCTTTCTTTCTCCAATGCTTATGAAAAAGAGGGAACTAAGCTGCAGAAACCAGACAGTGAAGATTTCTTCTGGAGAGGTAACATCCTGTGGGGTGCAATTTGCTTTACGGTGCCACGTTACTTTGTAAAGAGAAGCAACAGAGAGCGCCAGGCGTTGTCAGAATGCTGCCATTCAAGCAGGTGGGGGGGTGGCCACTTACGACTTAACTGGGGATAAGCATTTTAAATGTTGCAACTCTTTATCCCGGGATTATATGGGATCTCCTCCCTACATGTCCATTCTTGGCTGCCATCATAGGCTGGATCCGGACCTGCCTGTATCTTTGCTGTGATGCAGTATGGCTCTGCTTGCGTGTTTGCACTACCACTCCCTCTTTGTTCTGGGTAGACATTTCTGCTCTGTTGCAGTATTCGGGTTTCCGGCACAGGTGAAGAAGTATCTGCCAGTTGTGAGTCACTGCAGCTGACCATGGCCCATCTTTGGCCTGTGTTTCCTGAGTGTTAGGCTTCTGTACCACCTTGCATCGCTCGTAGTAACAGGTCATCACACTGTTGAAGTTAATATGCAGATCCTGTTCCCGAGCCCTGAATAAGAACATGAGAACTTCACCATAAGAGTAACTGATTATGAAAGACAGAAGTTCTTTCCTGAGAGAATGTAAAAAACCAACAGAATAAAAACAAGCTGCCAGAACGAATGCATTAATGTTGCATTGCTACATTTTTGTAGATGTTGTGCTACAAAATTGAGAATTGTCTTAGTTACAGATGAGCTCTGAAGAAAAATCAATTCTTAATATAGTCAGCAGTTGTGTTAGGGACACAGCCCTAGCAGTTTCTCCATGTGCCAGCTTTTGTTATTAAGTGTGACATTCTACTTCTCCCCTTGTTATTGGATCACCTATGTGAAAATAATGTTTAAAATTCCTGCTTTAAAATGTGTGTTAGCGTTGGACTTCCACATCGGCAGTCTGTCATCTCTTGACGTTTCTGGGTTGGTTTTTTTTCACTTTGGGAATGGCAATACATTTTGTAACTTTGGAAATTAGTTATTTTCAGCATATTTTATGATAAATTTCAAGTGGTAAAATGTTCTGGGCTTGCCTAGAAACCCTGTTCAGTTGGGGCTACTGTATAGCCCTTTACAGTCACAAAGAGGGCACAAAGATCACGGAGCTTGTCAAGCACTTCCTAGTTTCCATTTTGCTATCCTAACAGCCCTCTTTATGGTTAAGACATTGGTGTAACCCACAACGGTGGCATTATCTTGCATACAGGAGTACAATTGCTCCTTCTGTTTAGTCTGAAGAAAAGGCTGTTTATGCACTCATCAATTTTAAATAAGACCGTGATTTATGAAACCTATTTATACCTTCTCAAATAACATAGGTAAAAATTTCCTGCTATAGGAAAGCAAGTGATAAAATGAGCCCTAATTCTCTCCCTGCAATGTTTTCTTTTAACATTGAAGTTTCTTAAAACAAGAGGGAGAAAACAATGGAAACCCTGAACTTCACCTTGAGGGTGTTTTTTTAATGGAAATCTTCATTTTTCAAGAGCATGAACATCCACAAATAAATTAGTGACTTGAAACACTTTTCTGATAATTTAGTTGCAAAGTTCTAAACCTCAGAAACTTGTATAGCTCCACCATAAAATGAAGACAAACAATAAAATTATTTACATGATTCAATCAGAAAAGTGATGAAATCTGAGTGCCTTTCAAAAATAAATACAATTCATGTTACACGGAATTGTAAATAGTTATCCAAAATTTTAAACATATGGTTTTAAAGCCATTACACAATAGAAGACATCTCAAGGATTTCAGTGAAATTATCGATGAAGTATCCCATTAAATGCTAATATTAATGGTACTGCAAACTGGGATTTTGATGATAATCTGCACAGCACAGGTAGAAAATGGAACTTCCTTGTTTTGCTCAAACTTACCAGAGAACTGTCCAAAACCTAGGCAAGCACAATTTAGGGCCAGAATAAAACAACTTCTCAAAAGGCTATGAAACGAGAAATTTAGATTCATGTGTCAAGATAAAACCAGAACAGGTGTCTCTCTTTTTCATAGGGAATGTTCTGAGAGATCATGGACTTGCCTGGAATAAGTGATAAAGATCATTTTCTGGTCCTGTAGTGTCCACTCGTCTTGTAAAGTGGCTTCCAAGCAGCTTGCCATCAAACGGGAGTGTGCAGAAGGGATGCAGATGGTTCAATACGTCTTCATTGAGCATGACTTGTAAAATGTGTTTGAGATAAAATGCTAAGAAAACATCATTGATAATAGGTTATAAAAGGGTAAAAATAGAATTACTTTTTGGTCCAAGGCTAGCATTTTATGGAGCATTTTGGTTATTGCAAGCATTTCATTCTTCTTATCAGCTCTGAGCTGAGCCTTTTCTCTGGGTGTGCTGGAACAATGGATAGAGGGAGAGATCCTTTAGAGACATGGAGGGAGCAGAATGGGTCACACAGCTGTGAGAAGTTTGTGAACATGAGCCTGTGGAAACCTGGGCTAATAACTGGCATCTGCTGCACACAGCAACTACTAGAATCACAAGTTACTCAACAGCCTTAGTGTGCAGGCATCACTCTTGCTAGTAGGAAGAGATAACAGGGAAAAAACACCTGTCTGGAACTCTGGAAACATTTAAAGGGAACTTAGCAAAGAGTCTGCCTGTGATTTCCCACACACAGTAAGACATCAGCAGCCTTCCCGCTGTAGCAAGAGTCAGAGCCAGCAAATCATACGTGGTCCTGGAGTCACTCCAAAATGCAGCTGCAGTAGCCTATGGGACAGGAAGCAGCTTCTGAAGACTTTGGTTCCATGGTTATTCCAAGGATCACAGCCTAAACAGCATCATCCCTTAACCAACACACTAGTGTAGATTCCTGGCCACCAATCTTTTCACTGTTACGCTCTTGATAGTGAGCTCCCAAAATTATTGTGCTTCTCTCTGGTTCCTTATTTTGCTGCTCATGTCTTCATTGCAGCCCTTCCCATTCCAGCCAAGGAAGATGATATCTAAACCTCCATTTCTATATAGCGGTAGGTTCGAGCTGTGAGGGTCTGAGGGAACTGAGCAGCTCAGGAAAGTATGAATTAAATCTGTGTCACTGGGCTGGCTGCTCCTAGGAACTGAACTGCTCGGTCAATGGACCAGCCAAAGGTAACTCTATTGTGCATCGAATAACATTGCATTGCGAAGTCTTTTTATTTGTGAGCCAAACTTGAAGTTCAGCCAATAAATGTGCCTAGCATTTTACTGAGGGAACAATTTGGTATGAAAATGTGCACAGTGACCTCTTCAGGGTTGAGAGCATCTCCAGGCTTACATAGTAGAACTCACAGCAGACCCACCACCACAGTGCTGCAGGTTCTTTGCTTTGGGTAGATGGTTCCATTGTTTCTGCATTGGGTGTAGCTTATTATCATCTCCTCTGCTTTAACAAAACCCATATTATTTTAAGGCATTTTGCTGTTATTTTTTACAAGGAAACATCTCAAAGAAACCCCATTTTTTGTTCTGATCAAAGCTGGAGCCCTTTACTGGCCTAACCTTATGTTCTTCTTGGCACTGCAGGTTGCATACCATGATCTGAAGCATAATGGTGGTTTTCAGAAAGGTAAGTCCTATTCTTTGCTGTGATTTACTGATTAGCCCAAGGCCCAAAGAGGAGAAAATTACCTTAACATCATGGTTCAACTCAAAAGAGAAAGTAGCAATAACCCAATATCAACCAGGTATGAAATAATGCCGTCCTAGACTAGTGGTGCAGAGGTGCTGGGCCCAGCCTGGCTGTGCTCATGCTGAGCTGTGAACTCTGTCACAAGGTGTGGCACTGAAACTGCACAGGCTACCTCTGGAGTGTTAGTCAACACAAGTTAGTCTGTAACATCATCCATAACTTGTGCAGTGTTTATAGATGCTTTACACTACAGTTCTTTGCTTTTATGTATGCTAAAATGTAAACCTGTGAAGTATTTTGAGAGGAAAAAGACATAATCTTCAAGGAAAAACCTTGAAACTTTGACAGCAAATGCTACAGTCTGTAACAGAAGTTGTATGCAAACCCCTCAGCTATAAACCAGTTTGTACCCACTGAAGATCTGACCTACAGCTTTGTTCAGTTTTCCTTCCAGCCGATACAGCAAAGCTTTCTGTTTGAATCCATATTCGTGTCTGGACCAAGAGAAGGTATTCCCGGGGGCTTGGAGCAGGGAACTATAACCAGGACAGTAGTGCAGGCGACACCAAGATGCTGCTTATTTCTAGGAAAGGGCAGCTGTAGCTCACACCTTCCTCTGATGACAGCAGAGCAGCTCTTGGTTGCTTGCCCTGCTGAGAGGCAGGATGTTGTCATGCCTCTACAAATGTGAAGAGATGAATAAAGAGTGCTTTTTTTTTTCCAAAGAGAGATCGTGGACGCACTTACATTTCTAAGTTATTTCAGCTATAGCAGAAAGAATAGATATCGATGAATGCTTGCAACAGAACCCTCTACATTTCCAGGCATCTAGTCTGTATATCCGTTTGTTTCTTTTTCTTTTTCCTGGTAATGTCTATGTTTCCAAGCATCTCTTCTGAGAGAATACCGTAGCTAGCGTGAGGCTGCCAAGGCACTTTACCAGCACTCACTGTGCCCCCGCCAGTCTCAGGGAGGTAGTGGAGCTGAGTATTTGCTGTCCTTGTAAAAGGTGTTGCCTCATTTCCTCCTGTGAGACAGCTGGGTTTGATGGCTTGTCCAAAGTCATGTTCCAAGACAACTGTGGAGCTGGGAGTAGAACTCAGAGCTATATACTAATATATACTAATACTATAACCATTGGACTGTACTGCCTGCAAGCAGTAAGAACTTCGCCAACTAAACGCTGCTAAAGAGATCAAATCACTAAAAAATTAAGACCAAGAAATGTATGCCTGTAAGCTACATGATGTCAAGTATATCACTGTACTTGACAACAGCTTTTCTTCTCCTCAGGGTGATCATGTGTGGCTGGACACTCAACCAAACAGTGAATTTAATGTCCCTATTGGGGCAGTTGTGAAGGACTCTGACTCAGGACGGATCTTGCTGGAGGATGACGAAGGCAAGGTGGGCTATGCTATAACTTTCTGTAAAAGATGAACATAAAATTTAAAAGTACAAATTACATAAGAATGGCCTTATTGGGCCAGACCATCTAACCAAATGGTCTGACTTTGTCTGGTAAGATATACTGAAAGAAAGAATATAAAAGTAAGGCTAGTATAGGGTGATACCCTAATATTTCCAGGTCCCAGCACTATGAAGACTTAGAGCTTCCTGAGCTAGAGGTTATATCTATGTAGTTAAGAAAAGGAAAAAGACAGGCTCCAATCTCTAAATCTGATGGAGCTTTAGGTGAAATCAAGATCCCACTAAAGTCGATGGGGTTTCATCCCTACCTCATACAATGTAGTGGCTGTGGTGACCCGATAGAGCTGCGCTCTGAACAGCGCTAAATTTGGTGATGTCCAGAACCCACCTGAACCGCTTCATCCAGTGTTTTAAATCAACTGGTCCTGGGGAGCAGCAATCCAGTAATTTCTGTAGTTCAGTCAACTGTTTGTTAGAATATGCTTTTTTGAGCATGGATTACACTGAAACTCACTGTGGTCTAACATGGTTCTCCTTTGTTTGCCTCTGAGCAACAGCACAACACGTTAAAGCTGATGCCTTGTCTTTTTCAGGAACATTGGATCACAGCTCGGAACATGCACATGGTGCGCCTGATGCACCCCTCCTCTGTCCAGGGGGTGGAAGACATGATCCGCCTTGGCGATCTCCATGAAGCAGGCATGGTGCACAACCTCCTCATCCGCCACCAGGAGCACAAAATCTATGTGAGTGCCAAGGGCAGCAGGCATAGCAATTTCGGGAACAACCTCTGCTACACATTTCACAATGACCTGAGCAGCCTGCAAGCCTTTCATACATGGGGGCCCCTCTGCTTCCCTTACTGAGTAAGGCTGCCAAGGAGACACAACATAGTGGTTTTCTCTTTTTCATTTGAGTACTTTGGCTGTGAAGAAGACAGCTAATAGTCTCTAAAACCACAGAGCTGTGCATAGGTAGTGACCTTGCTTACTTACTCCTAGAGGGACCATTTCCACCAGCCACCGACAGCTAAATCCAGCCCATGTTACAGCTTAGTGCTGCTATTACCTGCAGCTGCGACACAGGATCAGTCTAGCACACAGTGACATGATTTAGATCCAGTTCAAGTCAATGTTTACTTGATTTTGTAAAATATGGATATTTAGGATACCTGGTTTCATTTCTTGTCTGTTACAGGTTTTATCTGTGACTGAGCAATTCCTTACTTCCCAGTTTGTAATATGATAATAATATTGTTTTTTCCATGCTTTGCCTCCTATGTTACCTACACTGTAGGAGAGGAGATGCCTCTTACATCACAGATGTGCTGATGTTTAGTGTAAACAAGGACTAGTTTTATAGTTATAATTACCAAGATGTGTGTATAGACCTGTTATACTAGACTCTAGCAGTTGTCTTATGTAGAAGTTCTTGAACAATATTATTGCATTTCCACAGCCTTCAACAGCCTCTGTCATTTCAATGGTGCTGTTGTTTACAAATGACTGCATGAATAACACAACCATAACTTTGCCCGTTAGCAAAGTTCTGCTACATTTGCACTAGAACACAAAAGCAGCTTAACAAAACACTACAAAACAGCTTATGATAACACAAAAAAATGCCAGGTAAAATTGGACTTTTTGGTGTTGCGGCTTAAGCCAGTGAACTGAGCTGTGATTTGGCAAGGAGATTACAGCTAGCATTCTTCCTTTTGCAAAAACCTCCATATCCTGGAATATTTAATAGCAGCTTATAGCTTGTAACCATGCTGTCAGTCTCACCTAAGTGCTGCTATGGATCTCCCAGGCTTCCTTCCTGCCTCTTCTTAGATTTATACTGCAAGTGGCTTTGGTTGTATTCTTGTTTGCCGGTTTGCTGCTAGAGGTAACACTCGTAATTGTTTTTCAGACTTACACAGGATCAATCTTGGTAGCAGTGAATCCATACCAGCTGCTGCCCCTCTACACAGTCGATCAGATCAGACTGTACTGTAACAGGAGGATTGGAGAGCTACCACCTCATGTCTTCGCCATTGCAGACAACTGTTATTTCAATATGAAGAGGAATAAGAGAGACCAGTGCTGTGTGATCAGGTGACTGGACTTAGAGAGGACCAGTAGCAGAAACCAAGTCTGCATGTATTTGAGGACCTTTGTGGACACAGGAGACCTTCCAGATGGAAGGGCACAGATAAGACTAGAGTCAACAGGAGGGAAGTATTTTCTCCCCTGCTACTTCTTTTTCAGTTATGTCTGCAAAAGGCAGAACATGAACAAGGGTTTTCTGAAGGCAAATGTTCTCCCCCAGAATCTTTGAATGTTATGATATATTCTGCCCACGGTCACTACATACAGAAACACAAAATATGAGCCTGTGTGATGTAAGGCTATCTTTTATCTTGGGGACATGATACTTATATTACATATATTTTCTGAGAATAGAGATTTCCTGGAGAGAAACAACCTCTGCTAAAGCTGGAGGCAAGCTTTCTTCATCCTAGAAACACAAAATATGTATCCATTCTCTGTTAATCATCACTGTGAAGAACCAGATAGTCTCACTGCGATAACATCTGATTATAGTTGAGGCAACTCAGGTGATGTGCTAAGACTAGCACTGAAAATGGGTAATGCATTAAAGAAGAAAAGCAAGCGGTCGTTTAATTTGCACTGGTACAGAATGTCTTCCATGGATTGGCTTGTTTTTAATCAGTGGGAGAATTTAGTCCTCAATTTAAGTCTAAAAAAGAGCTTAAATTTTATTAGATAAGATGATGAAAGACTAAAATTCTCCAGCCGTGCATGAAAAACGGTCTGATCTGCCATTCACAGGGTAAATATACGTGGGATTTATTTTTTTTTTAAACTTGGTCTGCCATTTTGCCACCCTAGCCAAAAAAAGAAGAAAGGAAACCTGTAATGATCTTGTTTCTTACTGCAGTGGAGAATCTGGAGCTGGGAAGACTGAAAGCACAAAGCTAATACTACAATTCTTGGCAGCTGTCAGTGGCCAGCATTCCTGGATAGAGCAGCAAATCCTAGAGGCCAACCCCATTCTGGAAGGTGTGTTACTTAACCAACAGGCTTGATTTACCACCCTTATCTCAAGATTTTTGTATCAGTATAAAAAATTCAGAAACAGATCTTTGAACCATTGTATCTGCATAACTGCTAAAACCCCTGAAACACTGGTGATGCAGGGTAGAAGTTCTCTGCCATGAAGTCCACAGCAGCTCCCATGCTGTAGGAGGGCCTGCCATCATAGTATGTGACCTGGAACTTCTGGGAGCACAGGAGTCCTTGGGAATGCAGAACCCAAAGTAAACACCCCTGGTTTTGCATTTGCAATAGATAGTGACAAAGTGACTGGCCAAGCATGGATGTATCTATAGGGGAGCTCCCTGAGACACCCATCTGTCTTTGTAGAGGGATCAAATGTGTTCCCAGTAAATCCTTCTGGAGGTTTTCAGACTTGCCCAGCTCTCTTAGCTGGCCAGATATAGGCCACATTTGGATCATTTGAATGTATCTTTTAGGACCCAGTTATGTGGATGCACAGTGTGCCTGCCTCTCTCTTTAGGAGGCAGCCTGAGAGCAGATACTCTTCAGTGCTTGTCAGCAATGTAATTTGGCACACATAAAATACTGGCAGCAAAAAAGAAGGGCATAAAAAATAGACTTGATCTTCATTAACTGCAATAATCTAGATATTATCTCTGTCCCTTGCTCATCAGCTTTTGGAAATGCCAAGACAATTCGAAATGACAATTCAAGCCGCTTTGGGAAATACATTGATATTCACTTCAACCAGAACGGTGTGATAGAAGGAGCCCGGATAGAACAGTTTCTTCTGGAGAAGTCCCGGGTTTGCCGGCAGGTGAGGGCACTGGCAGATGCACGTTCTGCCTGCTCCTGTGTTACAAGCTTATGCTGACAAGGCTGTCCATTGGCCTATTTCTTTCTTCTAGGCTCCAGAGGAGAGGAACTATCACATTTTCTACTGCATGCTAATGGGGATGAATACAGAGCAGAAAAAGATGCTGAATCTGGGCACTGCTTCAGAGTACACCTACCTTACTATGGTAATAGTCTCTGCTTTCTTCTCCATTATTCCTCTGCCACTTGCTTCTCCCAGTGAGCAATTACAATCAACAGGAGCTGCAGATGGGTAGTTCCCAAATATGAACTGTCCTATCCTTAGAGTACCAGAAGCAGTAACACCAAAAGTGCTGTGAGCTTCACTTTCAGAGACTTACTGCCATGTCTGCCAATGGGAGGCAGCTTGTGGCAGTTCAAAGCTTTCTATCAAAGTCAGACTTCAGAAATGTAAAGGACATCTTAAAGCAGGTGGGAAATATCCCTCACTTTCGCAGGCACTCATATTTCAGATGAACACAAGGGATCTCACGTGAGGGAGAATACTAATCAGGTATGTATACTGTAGGGGAAAATGAATAAGCAGAAATAGTGCCAAGAATCCTAGTCCTTGTATCTGATAAGTCTTATATACATAATGCAGGAAGCTGGCATTCAATCTAACCTCCAACAGCTGATGTTAATGTCCATGTCTGGGTTTATGTTGCTGTAGTGGCAGGAGCGGGATGTTCACAGGTGAGATTTTTGAAAATAGCTAGTTGGTTGATTTAGGGCATGAAAACTTCTGTGAAAATCCTGTTCTTTAGCCTGTGCAGATATCTCATATTAAATATGTCAGCTGGTTTGATTTGGGCTGTTCTGTAGCTGTGGAAAAAATGAGGCCTCTGCTGAAGTTAATGGGAGCTGAGCATCTAGTTTCAGAGGAAAATAAATCAAACCTATAAAGCTGTTTCTGGAGTCTCAAAAGCAAAAAATATTAAGGATGCTGGAGATTTTTTCAAATGTAATGTTTTCAGAATAGTAGTGCTCTTGCAGCAAGAGTTGATGAGTAAAATTCACACATTGGCCATTCCATAAAATGTCTGAAGTTCCCTGGGTCAGCAGTAGGGCAGTATAATACAGAGACAGAATTAGATTAAAGGAGAACATATCCATGGTTTAGTTCAGGTCAGCTGTTGGCACAAGCTGGCATGTTTACATGCTGTAAATGGAAATGTCTAGGAATACTTCACTTTTGTAATCATCACACTGTATTGTTGGAAATAGCAGGAATAAAAAAGGCATTTTCCCATCTCCCTTAGGGCTGAAAATAGTTTCTACCAGGAAGCATCCTAGGACCTGCTGTGCAGTCTATATTGAACGTTCCTCTAATGCTGCCTCAGATGCTTCCATCTGCCTTCCACTAGAACCTAACATTCTTATTCTGAGAGTTGCCTTCTGGTACTGATCCAATCCTACTTGCTTTGATTTGGGATTAGGGCTCTTAATTAATAGAATCACTGAATGGTTTGGATTGGAAGGGACCTTAAAGATCATCTAATCCCACCCCCCCTGCCACGGGCAGGGACACCTTCCACCAGCCCAGGTTGCTCCCAGCCCCGTCCAGCCTGGCCTTGGGCACTGCCAGGGATGGGGCACCCACAGCTGCTCTGGGCAGCCTGGGCCAGTGTCATTGTCCAATTGTTCATTGACAAGCAGAGAGAGGAAACGAAAGCAGCAGACCTGGCCTTGTAATTATAGGTAACCTTGTCAAAGTTTTCTGTCTTCTGTGCTGCAGAGCAGCCTTCCCCTCAGCTTTTCCCTCTGGCTTCCCCAGCACTCAGTCTAGCCCTGGAGAAGTACATTATTTAGTGCTCTACTAATGGGTTCTTCTTGAGAGTAGGGGAAAGAAACAGCCATGGGAAGAGCATCTAGAATGTCTAAATATGCTTTTACCTTGCATCTTACAGCAAGTGGCTCACCAGGTATCCACACTGTGCACAAGGGTTTGTCAGCTGCAGGTCTTTTCATCGTGTGGGGACCGAAAGGGTTCTCCTTACCTGAGGGTATGGTGTCTTGCAGGGCAACTGCATGTCCTGCGATGGACGGAATGATGCAAAGGATTATGCCCACATCCGCTCAGCTATGAAGATCCTCATGTTCTCAGATTCTGAGCACTGGGACATCAGCAAGCTGCTGGCTGCCATCCTGCACTTAGGGAATGTAGAGTTTGAAGGTAAACTCAGCATTGTCTGTGTTGGCTTTTCCTCAGACTCGTAAAGGCCTAAAGGTGCCACCTGCTTCCACCTATACAGATGAGGTTGTACTGCTCTGCCCTGTAAAAACAGCTGAACAGGGTTGGAAGGGCAGGCAGATAAGCACCATGAACATCTGATTTGTGAAAACCACTGTCTTGTGTTTTGGAAAACATCATCTTACTACTATTTTGTCATGCCATCAGGTTTCCATGGCAATAAATGGGCCCTTATCACCCAAACTGAAACAACAGATAATATAATGCCATGCTACATTTGCTGATTGTAGTGCTATGCAAGCCAGGGGACACAGGAGCAGCTGAGCAATGTTTGCTGTGGAGATGACAGCAGCCATCCTCCTGGCTAGGCCTGGTGAACACTCACCTGCGTTAAGTGCACTGCTGGTATGGCTGGGCACACAGGGTGAGATGCCCACCAGAGGGATGCCAGCAGCTCTCACATTTTGCAGAAGGACCCCTCACTTGGTGATACAGAGGGCCCAGTACAGTGATGCTGGCTGGATTCTTTGGAGTAATGCTGGCTGCTAAAATGAGGGGTTTCCTTCATTTCCCTTTGTGTCTAAACTTCCCACAAGCTAGATAAATGGTAAAAAACATATTTAGAAACCCATTTTCTGAAGTCAGATACCACTTCCCCACATCCCAAATAGCTACTTTTAAAATGAATAACCTTGTCAGCTTTGCTACTATTTTTAGCCTGATGTTCTGGAGTTGTGATAGCCCAATACAGCCCAGGGTTCCGAGGTGAAATCAGGACTCTCCTTAGTAAAATCATCAAACCTGGGAGTCTCAAAAGAAAAAGTACTGCCTTGCCACATTCCCAGAGCTACAGGGTTACATAAATATGGCTGCAATAACAGCACAGCTCCCTGCCATAGCAGAAATGATTCACCCTGAGATTGACTGTTTCCTCATTGTAGCGGCTGTGTACGACAACTTGGACTGCTCTGATGTGATGGACTCACCACACTTTTCAATTGCAACCAAATTGCTCGAGGTAATGGGCTCTCATCTTCTCCTACTAGTACTTTTCCTCAGTCTTGTTCCCTGACCACACTGACAAAGCATGTGTCTGCGGAGTGGTTTTGTGTGGGTGTGCCTATAACAATGGGCACGTCCTCGTCTTCCTGTTGACGTTCAAGTGATGCTGTTGCAGATGTCTCTCTGAGCTGGGAGATCTTTAACTGGGACAGCAGGCTGCCGGTGAATGCTGCTGGACAGGCAGTTTGTCACGGCCCTCTTCCTGAGACAGACTTTGCTGGATCTCCTTTAGCCACCTGGAATGACCAGGTTGCCATGACTGTTCTTCCAGGTGGACTCCAGTGAACTCCAGAACAGCCTCACAAACCTCTCCATCATTGTCCGAGGAGAAAGCGTGTCCAGGCCTCTGAACATAGTTCAAGCCGCAGATGGGAGGGATGCCTTTGTGAAGGTACCAGTGCTTACATTTTCTCTGCTTTAAGATTGGGGACGCTTTTGGAGCTGTCTGTCTTCCTGGTTAAGGAGCCTTACGTGGGCAAACAACCACCCAGAGAGCTCCAGTCCCTTGTAGTTTTCAGGCATAGTTTGACAGCATTGTAGCAGCATGGTAGCAAGCAGTAAGCTATGTCCAAAGACCATAACGATGGGCTCTAATTCCTCTTTAATTTTTTCTCAGGGTATATATGGACGGATTTTCCTGTGGATAGTGAACAAGATCAATTCAGCCATTTTCAACCCAACTTCTCAAAAGTCTAAAACCAGACGTCAGTCCATTGGACTGTTGGACATTTTTGGGTTTGAAAACTTCAGCAACAACAGGTAGGAGGCTCTAGATTAATTTCCACTGGGAATCTGAAAAGCAGCTGATGTAAAGGGAAAGAATAAAAAACCGAACAGACACATATTCTTTCATTATCGTTCTGATTCTCAGAAAAGCAGTGAAATTTCCGTCACTGAATTTTCCCAGCAATAATCATGCACAGATTCCATTTTTCTTCAGACATGGTCATGTTTCTGCTTCATTCCCTAACCTGCAATTTGGTGCAGCCATTGCGCATGTCTATTCCAAAACTTCAGGAATTTTCTCAGAGGAGATGCCCATGAAGCTGCTATGAGCAGGCAGCCAGTACGTGAAGATATAGTATGTCCCATGTCTCTGTACCAAACTTTCTTGTTCCATAGCATTTTTACCATGTCTCTTGGGATACATTTTGCATATAGTACAAAGGAGGCCATGTTGTGTTTCCCATTTCAGCTCATGCTTCCATCTTGCTCGGTGTTATCCCATCCCTTTTTTGAGCTGCTTCTTATCTCTGCTCTTAAGGACAGGTTGGCAAAATACCTGGTCAGTATACCGTTGTCTCACTGCTGCCTCTTCTACTGGTGGTTTCAGTCCCAAAACACCATTTCTGTTTACCCTTCTCTATGGGGGCAGCAATTCTCTCAGTTGTATGATACCATATCATCAGTACTCCACAAACCATCAGCACATATTCTGCAGTCTTTTCCAATCCATTTCAACTGATGCATGTTGCTTGCTTTCTACAAGATAATATTCCTCACTGACTTTTGGAACATAGTCTACGATCTGTTTAGCCCATCTCCTATCTTTTGAGTGCTCTCCTATTATTTTATGCTGTTCCCTAAGTCTGCAATTCATATGGGGCCTCACTGTGGTGAGCTCTCTACAGGCACACACAGCGTGCCACAGCAATTACCAGGTAATGACAGTCAGGTGCAACATTAAGGAGTAACTAACAAAAGAAGTCATAGTGCCAGTGCAAGTAAAAGCACGTCACACACTCATAGAGTCAAGCTACTTTCACAGGTATATGTTCCCCTTAATCTCTACAGTTTCTTGAAATGCATACAACATCTTTCCTTCCTTACTCAGCAAAACTCAATCACCACTTGGCTCATTTCTGCTTATCTGTATTGGAGCAGAAGATACATCTTTTATATCGCTAAGATTGGCAACAGGCAGTGGTGGTGATCATTAACGCTGTGCAATATAGCAGGAGTCTATCTAGATATGTATTTAATACAGAGAACAAAGAAATACCGTAAAGCAGTGCAGCACTAGCCAAGGATGACCATGGTTCCCATCTTGTCCCCCACCAGCTTTGAGCAGCTCTGCATTAACATTGCCAATGAGCACCTTCAACAGTTCTTCGTGCACCATGTCTTCAAGCTGGAGCAGGAGGAATACCTTGCCGAGCACATTGTCTGGAATAACATCGACTTCGCTGATAACCGCCAGGCTCTGGAAGTGATTGCACTCAAGCCCATGAATATCATCTCTCTCATTGATGAAGAGAGCAAGTTCCCAAAGGTAAATTTCTGGTTTCACTTGTAATGCCTGGCTTTGCACACAGCTCACAGGTAACGCTTGGCTTTACACACAGAAAAGTGCAAAAGTGGCTTTCGGATACATTATGAGAGGCAATGTCTTCTCCTTATAGATTCTTTTAAATTAGCTCACTATACAAATGCCTTTCTCTCTGCTGGAATGTGGTCTTCCTGGTACCCTGCTGTTGAAACTCTTACAGCTGTTCCAGACGGAGAAGGAAGGAGTCCGCATCGTCTTACAAGGGCTTCTTAGGAAACCTGAATTCACATATTGAGAATTGTTCTGCTGTTGGTCTGGGCTGAAGCTTGCTCTTTCTCTCCTGGATGACAGACCTAGTTGAGTAATGTCACCATTGTGAGGAACTGTAGGGGAGCTACGGGCCTGCCAGCCTGCCCTGGGTGCCGGGGAAGGTGCCGGAGCAGACGGTGCTGAGCGCCATCACCCAGCACGTGCAGGACAGCCGGGGGGTCAGGCCCGGCCAGCGCGGGGTTATGGCAGGCAGGGCCTGCCTGGCTGCCCTGATCTCCTTGTGGGACAAGGTGACCCCCCTGACGGGTGAGGGACAGGCTGCGGGTGGTGGCTGCCCGGGCTGGAGCGAAGCCTTTGGCACCGTCCCCACAGCATCTCCTGCAGCCACCGGCTGCTCCCGGCCGGGCCGGGGGGGCTCTGCGCGGGGTCAGGAGCTGGGGGGCGGCCGGGCCAGGGAGCGGTGGGGAATGGAGTCACATCCCGCTGGCGCCGGGCACACGGGGGGTTCCCCAGGGCTCAGCGCCGGGGCCCGTCCTGCTGCGTGTCTGCACCGCCGGGCTGGGCGAGGGGAGCGAGTGCCCCCTCAGTCAGGGCAGGGGGCACCCAGCTGGGGGGGGCTGAGCTGCTGGGGGGCAGGGGGCTCTGCGGGGGGGCTGGGCAGGCCGGGCCGAGGGGCCGAGGCCAGCGGGTGAGGGTCGGCAGGGCTCAGCGCCGGGCCCTGCCCGTGGGGCACAGCAAAGATGAAAGCAGCATGTGATCTCAGACATTCCTGCAGAGCATTTTCATAGTTTCCAAAGCATGGTGAGGCTAAGCAGGACTGCTGGTCCAGCAACCAGGTGCCAATGTGGGCTTGTCCAGAAAAGCAAGCCCCTGCCTCAGCTCATTTGTAGTTCTCAGGTAACAATTTGAGAGGATCATGTACAGGCAGACAGCTTTCCCCTTTCTTCCCTTAGAGAGTTTTCCTGCACTCAGGACAAGAAAGCATCTTTTCTATGATCACGTCATGAGCACATGACTTCCCAGATAGCACAGCACTCACTGCCCCTACCATGGGCCAGCCAGCAGCACTAGCCTCACATGCACAACAGGGGATGAGATTGTGATGGCACCCCCTGAAGAGAAGCACTCCGCTGAGTGCCTTGCCTGTGGAAGTCACGATCTGAGCAAGCTGACCGGTGTCTGCTCAGGCCAGCCTTGTTCCAGGGATCTCTGAGTCTTGCAGCAGCCGGAGAGTGAAAGAAGTGTGGGAAAAGGAGCATGCACCCCTTAGAGCGTGACTGGGTAGGGTGGCATGGGAAGGCTGGTGCAGGGCTCTGCTTGTGAGGTCCAAATATATGGGAAATTCTCAGCACACCTGGTGATGTTAGTAATGTTATGGGGGCTTGGATACAGCCCTAAAATACCAGGCCTTACACTCTGGTGGTGTTTTCTGTCCTGATGCTTGAGAGAAAGATCCGTGTAAAAGGGAAGACACTTCTGGCACTACCTTTCTCCAGATCGACAACACAAATAATGGACAGAATTTGAGCTTTTGTTATCACTGCTCACCACTTCTATTTGTTTGCTGAGCATAGGCCCATGCTGGGGGGAATCTGCTTACCTGTTCTTTTTGCCTGTATTTGTTTCTAGGGCACAGATGCCACCATGCTCATCAAAATCAATTCCCTCCACGGCAAAAGTAAAGTCTACATCCCACCTAAGAGTGTCCATGACACCAAGTTCGGCATCAACCACTTTGCTGGGGTTGTCTTTTATGAATCAAAAGGTGAGCCTATCTCTGCTGGATGCGGAGGGTGAAAAGAAAGGCATGACCTGCCCTGGATGTGTGACACTCCAAGGTAGTGTTGAGCTGAAGTCAGATCAGGAGGTCAGGAGGATTACTCTAAACTAATCTGCAAGTTACTGTAAACGAACTGGATTTTAGCTAGACAGAGTGGTGCTAAAGCCAGCAGGCTGCAGACATGACAAGCTGATTTTTTTTCCATCCTATAGATTTCCTGGAGAAAAATCGGGACACACTGAGTGCTAATGTAATGCAAGTGGTTCATTCCTCCAAAAACAAATTCCTGAGAGAGATTTTCCAGGTGGAAATCACCCCACCTAATCTGGGACGTGGGACCATCCGGCATCTTGGAGCTGACCAGACCTGCAAGGTTGGCTTACTGGAGCTAAGTTGCAGGAACAACTAATTTCTCCTCCCTTCCATAAGGCCCTGGCTGTTCTTGACCTCTTTCTTTTGCACTCTTTAGCCAGCAAATCCCTATGCCCTTCATTCTACCCATTTCTGCAAAGGAGTCTGCAGGAAAAGTCAGGGTCTAGTGTTCATGCTGTAAACAAGTCCTGTCTCCCAGGGCTGCGTCCCTGGACGTCTGCATAGCCATGCTTGCAGGCTGTGACAGAAGCATGCGTAGTGCTGCCTCCCCAGAAGTTGTCATCAGCTGGATGGGTTTGTTCTGTGTCTGCCTGGGCACCCATACTGCATCCACATTGCCAGGATGGGTGTAACGTAGTAGGAGGGAACTGCAGTTTGAAAGGTTTGTTGGAATGGAACAAGGCACTCACCAGAGACCCCTCTGCAAAGCCAGTACCTGTCCAGAAGCTGGCAGCTGAACTGCTGCCACACTGCACATGTAGCCAGTCTGCTCAGACCATAACACCAAGGGCTCTGACTGGGCAACTGGCAGCTGGGTCCTGGCCATTTTGTTCTTGCACAGGGCTGACAGGCTAGCACCAAGGAGCAAATAGCTGTGCTGTCACAGAGATACTCTGCTTCCTGCTCCTACTGACGCTTGTAGACACAGGTCTCACTGCCCTAGGTACTGCTGCAACTTTAGTTCTCCCTCCTGGCCCAGAGGCTTTGTGGCAGAGTTCATGGTGGCTAATTATCACAGAATCATCTGTGCCTAGCAGTGCAGGGAGCCTTGTCCTGTGCCTAGTGAAAATGAGGTTGTAAAGTGCGGTGGACTGGAAACAGCTTGAGGCTTGAGGCAGAGTTCAAGTTCTCTGCCTTGCTGCAACTTTCACATGCCTTGATTTCTGAGCATTTAACTATGCAATGTCATCATGTGAAGGCACCTTTGCTTTTAATGTTTGCACCTTTGAGTTTTCCTAGCAGGGTACAGAACAAACAGTCAGCTTGCTATCTTACCTGTTATCTGTCTGTTCTCCTGGCACTGTTTTCTGATCCTGTCCTTTCTTCCTCAGTCTTTATCCCGTTGTGGCTTTCTGCTGTCCAGAACATCTGGCCATGGACAGGTAAACATCCTGGAGGAGAAGAATGTCAGAAGTGGTACAAGCAGCAACAGAGAACTGGCTTAGCATCTCTTAAATGCTATGAATACTTCCAGATTAAATATCAGGTCTATCTACATTGCTCTAATGCTCTAATGTTTTTTGTCTTTATAAATAAGGTTGTGTTATTGAAAAAAAACCACCTTTCCTTACATTTAGGAAGCACAGAAGCATGTCAGGAAAGGAGCTGCTAAATGTGGGCTGGTGGGCTACTGCCCATTTCAAAATGTGCAGCAGTTAGCTGAAATACCTCAATTAATTTCAAATAGGTTAGGCCACCGTTTGGAAGCCTAAGCAGCAGGCTACAGAAAAGAACAGTGAATGAAGTGCCAGAAAAAAACCCTTTGCTGTCCTGAGGTCTCAGAGTTGCCCTCCTGACACACCAGGGCAGAAAAGTCACCACCATCTCAACAACAAATTCAGCTTTACCAACGTTCTATGTGTGAGATGAGGGCATAGGCTTCAGACCTGTGTGGCCATCCCACTGATGTACTGGTACAGCAGGAAGGGTCGGAGATCTGGGAGTGCAAATTGCTTTTAACTCTTATACAGTTTAAACATGTATATGATGTTGTCGTATTTACTTAAAAAAAAAAAAAAATGCTTGCTAGCCCTAAGGTACATCGGAGTCGCCAAGAGACATTCCCAGGAAGGGTTTCCCAAAGGATGAATGTTCGGTCGCCGGAGGGCAGCATTGCCCTGTCGCTAAATCAGAGGTTGGCCACTTGAGTGTTAAAAAGGGCACTTTAAACGTAAGAACCGGCAGAATGAGGTACCCTAACAGACCATGGAAGTGAGGGGAGCCACTGGACATCAAATTATTTACTTGGGAAAAAAACCCCAAAATCCCACAACCCCCCAAACCGAACACACAAGCTGTATCATCCTGCAGTGGCTCCATGCCTGTATGTTAAAGGCCGGCAGAATCCTTCTGTTACTTGGAATCAGCACTGTGGTCACCGTAATTTAATGTACCCTTTAAAGATACCAGGAGGTAGAAGCTTAGGCCTGTTGTGACGATCTGTGTGAAAAAGACATAGGTGGGAATATCAGTGAAGCTGGGAAAGCTAACTGCAGCCAAGTGCAATTCCTCTGGGTTGCAGTATGGCAACTGCGAGCAAAATTCAACCCAGGAGCAGTGAGATACAAAGCACTTTATATGCAGCTGTATATGGAGTAGCTCTTACCTTATCTTCCAGCAAAAGTTGCCTTTTCGCTGCTTACTGTAGTACTAATGAGCAAGGTGATCAGTCATCCTTATCAGTAAGGAATGAGCTGCTCTGGATCTTTAGCATCCATAGTTAGCTATGAGATGGCAGCAAAACGTCTGGCCTGGAGGTTATTACTGCTCTGGGAGCGGCTGTGGCTCACCAAGCTTTCAGGCACACGCCCATGCATAAAAGCTTGGCACCCAGGCCATACGCTAAACTCAGCCTTGGCTGGAAAAGATGGGCCTGGGTGGGCTTGTGTGGGTGGAAATTCCATCATCACAGCCACCCCCACTGCCAGAACTTGGTGCCCAAGTAGGTGAAAGGGTTCAGTGGGGTTTTTTCCCCAAGAATAAACCCAAATTAATAAGATGCAGGTGGCTGATTTAGCTTCCATGTAGGGTTTGGTTGTTTGTTTTTTTTTCTGGCAGTTGTATGATACTGTTACATTAAACAAAATTACAAAGAATTATTAATTGGCCCTCTTACAGTGAATGCTGTAGCAGCCAGCATGTGCTTACTCTTCCTAGGGCTTGGATACCACCAAACGGCTCTCTACTCTGGGAGGACAGTTCAAGCAATCCTTGGAAAAACTAATGAAAATCCTTGAACAGTGCCAGCCATATTTCATCCGCTGCATCAAGCCAAATGACTACAAGAAACCACTGGTAATGTTTTAACAATATGAGGGCTTGTCTTCAGTAAACTTTTTAATGAGCAAAAGCTGTCAGTTGCTGTTATAGCATTTTATATCTGTACTTCAGCCAAGAAGAGCTGAAGTACAGGCTATTAGTGCAATAAAAAGACTGATAGGGTTGGCATTGTTCATTTATGAAAACATGTTTAAAAAGCATCATAGAGTAATAGATGGCAAAAAAGCAGATAGGTGTGTTCCTGAGAGGAGCTGTAGAAGCCTTTCCTGTAAAGACAGAACTGGGGAGTTTCTAGTCCCTCAACAAGGGGAAAAATGAAAAACATTAGGATCCAACAATGATCATACTATGAAATAGCCTGAAAGAGAATAGGAGAGCTGTTGGTGTTTGAGAGAGGGGTGATGTGGCTTAAATTGACACTACAGGAGGACTGTGTCATTAAGAGACTTGCCAGGAACTCGTGAGATCATGAGCCACTTCTACATTAAAACCTTGTATACTGTTGATCAAGTAAGTTAATTTTTAAAGCACTGTGTGTGGTTTAGTGAGCCTATTTTTAGTCTGCATGACAAGAACCTAGCCACACGCATGCTGTACTTTGCATGGCTATGCCCACAGGGCCTAAGTTGCTACTGCAGTTATTCACACCTGCAAAACTATATGATCAGATCATTGTTCATCTGAAATTGCAGTTCTAGAATTGAAAATGCTTGCTGAAGCCAGGCTGAAGTTAATGGGCTGTTTCTACTGCTGATAAACACAAATTTGAAGACCCTTTGGGGTGACTTGTTTATGCCTGTAATGAATTAATTTGTGTATTAAAGAAATAAGAAGTGCAATTTAAAAAAGCATAGTAGGCCATTTTGCAGGCACCCTGAGGTGGAGGTTAATAGATATGTTTGAAGGAATGCTGCGTGTGTAGCTTCTTTCAGTGCTAAGTCTCCTCCTTGTCTGCTTCCCCTTTCAGTTGTTCGACCGGGAGCTGTGTATCAAACAGCTGCGATATTCAGGGATGATGGAGACCATTCAGATCAGGAAAGCTGGCTACCCAGTTCGCTACAGCTTTGAGGAGTTCTTTGAGAGGTACAGAGTTCTCCTGCCATGGTCTCTTCGAGAACAGGTGCGTAAGCAAGAACTTTGGTTAAGGCTAATCCAACTTTTCCTTTTGGGGCTTTAGTCTTTCTCACAGTAGAAAGTTCTTAGATTATTGCTGGCACAGTTGAGAGAGCTGTCATCACAGTAACCATAGCTAAATACATATATCCTCACTTGGACCTTAGCTGAAGCAGTAGAGGCACTTTTAAATCTGGCTGCCTTGACCTGCTCCACACAGACATCCCAGGCAGGGTGACATCCCAATTGCCCTCAGATATTTCTTTTCTCTAATCACACACTTCTGAGGTCTTTAACATCCTCCTCACATTTCAACTCTGGAAGGTTTGGCCATGCAGTCACGTTCCTCCTTTTCTTGACCATTTCAGCTGAACCACTCTCATTCATTATACTGTCAGCCCAGAGGTCGGTAAAGACCTCAGCTGTTTCTGTTTTTCATCCTTTGAAATGCAGGGCAATAGATTTTACCTAGTACAGCTGCTGTGTTTCACAACCAAGCCCTAACATGATGCTTTTGTGTATCAGTTGAAGAATGATGCTCGACAGAGCTCTATCAGCATCTCTGAAGCAGTTCTGGGAAAGAACGAAAGCTGGCAAGCTGGAAAAACCAAGATTTTCCTTAAAGTAAGTAAAAAGGACAGTTTATTGTCTCCTCCTGAAAAAAAATGGGTGCTTCACAGTACAGCTTGACTTGCTTGTGCAAGAGCGGTGACCCAGAAGGACTGGGTTCTCTTACAAACTCTGTCTTTAATCTGAGGCTGGATCTTTGCTCCTGAAGGCCAAATAATTTAACAACTTGGTATAGGAGAGGCTGATCCTATTCCTGTGCTCCAGTGTTGCAGCTGAAACAGCACAGTGCTATGTATTGGTCTCTGCTCAAGCCCTGAGCATAAAAAAGAACTGGATAACAGCACGCTGTTGCAGGAGACCTCCTTGCCCATAGCATACCCCCAGGTAAAACCAGTCTTACTGAGGCAGATTCTCTGCTTGTTTATGGCTATAGCCAGGCATGGTGTGGTCAGGTGGTGTGCACTTTCCCTACTGCAGTTCCATAAATGCACTTTAATCACAGCTTGAACTCCATCATACTGATCTGGGACCTCTTTCAGACCATGTGTCCAGTTTGCAGAAGTTGTCGGGGGTGTCTGCTCAGCTGGCATATCCTCACTTCTTTTAACAGGATCATCATGATACAGTATTGGAGCTGCAACGCCAAAATATACTCACAGATAAGGTTCTTCTTATCCAGAAGGTGATGAGAGGATTGAAGGACAGGTCAGTGATCTCACAGAAGGGAAGTTTGTAGCAGTAATCTTTGTGGTGCAATTTAACACACTCTGTGACGCATTTGGGGGGACGAAATGTGTCGATCCATACCTTTCACCAGCCCTACATTCAGTGCTCGTCAACAGCACACAATGCGTCTATGCAGATTTTGCACAAAGATTTGTTCTGGCTCAGTGTATTTTCATTATGCTTCTCAAAATGCAGGGCTGTGGCACATGCAGCTTATATGAAGAGGAAGTGATGAAAGGAGGATTTGCATTTAGTATTTCTAGTAAACAATAGGCATCTGGAAAGCAGGAAATCCCCATGGAATCTGTGCCCTCAGAGCTACAAGAACTCTCTGATTTAGGATGCTGCTTTGATACAAGACATACAGAAGAATCAGATAAAACCAACTAGTCCTTCTCTTTGCCAAACATTCACAGTTCTTGCATTTTGTCTGGTTTAGTTTGAAATATCTTCAGAAGTGAAATTTAGTCACTGTCAAGTAAATGTTTGTCCTCATTAAATGCTTTACATCATGATTTGTACTTACTAATCTTGTATCCTCCAACCAGAACCATGATATAGGACTGAATCTTGGGTTTTTAAAGAAATATTCCCAACAGTAGAGAAGCAAGAATTAGAAAACCATGATACAAATGCCCCAGAACTTCCCCCTTTTTTTCAAACTCTGCCTGCTATTGAACACCACCTCTCTCTGAAAGCCTCACCTCGCTTTTGTTTTCAAACCTTCAGAGCCATATGCCACTTCTGACAGCTTTTACCGTGGGAAGTTCATCTTGCTGGGATGGGCTCCTGCTCCTGGCAGTTAAGTCACTGGGGAGCAAGTGGTCATCAGATGGGGGGGTTAACTTGTTCAGGCTTGATACGAGGGACTTTTCAGTTCTTACAGAGCTCTCCTACCACCGCAGTGAATTTGGTCTGCGGTTGCTATGATTATTTTTGTAGCATTAAGGGCCAAGTCAGATCAGATGTATCCAGGTGGATTACTGATACTTATATATCCTTTCTACTAGCAAACGCATAGCAAGGCAAATAGGAAAACACTTTGTGAGCTCAACTGATTCATGGTGCTGCTTCACTTAGAGAATGGCATGAGCCAAGGTAAACCCTCCTAAGGCCCTTATTTGCAGAAAAGATCAGGCAAAACAGCCTTTCTGGCCTTTCCATCAGCATGGAGAACATGTAAGCAGACAAAATGTTTGAGTGAGTGTAATTTCGAAGCATACGGTACAAAAGTATCTGGCCAGACTAATCTTTCTGCTGCAACATAATACTTTTTGGGGGCTGCTCAGAAGTAGGAAGAACAGCCTCACTGAGCTTCAAGCTTTCCCCAAAAAGCTGTCTACTCATAATTGAGCTATTTAACAATAGCTTTCCTGGCTCTAGTGTTCCCAGACAGCAAACAAGGCTGAGATCAGATCCCATAAAAGGAAAACCTACCACCTTATTCTTTACTATTATAAAAACCAGCAGAAATAACCTGTTGTTTGTCACCTCCCCTGTCTGTCTGCTTAGGAAGCAGTTTCTGAAGCAGAGGAGGTCTGCTGTGGCCATTCAGGCAGCCTGGCGAGGGTACTGCTGCCGGAAGGATTTCAGAACGGTAAGATGCAGATGTATATACAACTTTTATTTTTTTTTTCCTTAATATATATATATGCACACACTCACATATGTATATTTGTGTATGTGTCTTTATATACTCTGCCTTGCCAGACTGAGTATTAGGAATGAAGTTATTTAGAACTGAAGGGAGGAGAGGCAAGATGGTAGGGTGTAAAGAAGGGTGTAAGGTCCAAGGAGGGCTCTGGGACCTCTCAGGGCTTGCTGAACCTGTGACATTTCTGCTTTCTAGTGAAATAGTAACCCAACTAACCTCTGGCAGGCCTGACTCTGGTGACCTGACATATGAGTGATCCCACACTTCTTCTAGTCAGGAATCCAAGGCTAGCGTTTGTGCATCACCACCATCGTATGAGCAACTGCTACAGGAAAACTGGGAATCTGTAAAAAAAATTACCAGACAAATCATTATATCAATCTCACATTATTAAAGATATTGGCTGTTCTTCTATAGATGGTGGGTTTTCTGGGTGAGGAAAGCTACGCCATATTGGGGCCACTCACCTATTGTGTGTTCATGTGGCAGGGATTATTATTCATATATCCTAGGCATCACATTCATAAGGGGCAGGAGGAGAAACTGCCACTTTCAGTGAGAAACATTTTCTGTTCTGCATCAATGACGCAATTCCTGTCTGAAGAGCCAGACTGTTGTCTTGCACTCTGCCCCATCCTCCTCTGCTGCTTTTCTTGGGACTGGCACACCCATCTCTCCAAGGATGTGCCTTTTTTTTTTTTTCCATTCACTTGGCTTCATTTCTGCTCTCTTCCTTCCCTTGTAATAAACCCTGGCTATCATTGTCACATCCTGGAGCCACTCCCTGGAACAGAGCCCCAAAAGAACTCTATCTAAACTAGTTTTAAAAGCCTATTACTGGCAGAAAATAAAGCATAAAGGACAGTATCGAATTAGCCCCTTCCAGTGTCTTTATCCAGTTACTGAATTTTGTCATCTTCAACTCCTCCCAACTTACTCCCAGTCTTAATGGTTTTGAACCATACTCACTTCTTTTTTCTTCACCTCCCACAGGTTATGCTGGGTTTCGGGCGCCTGCAGGCCCTGTACCGGAGCCGGCAGCTTGCTAAACAGTATGAAGCAACCCGAGCTCATATCATCAGGCTTCAAGCCATGTGCCGTGGTTATCTAATGCGTCAAAAGATAGCGGAGCAGAAGAAAGCTGCATGTGTTATACAAGCATATGCAAGGGGCATGTTTGCTCGCCGAATCTACCAGAGGATGAAGAGGGAGGTATGTATGCTCACAGATACCTTGTGAACATGTTCTTTCTGTGAAATTATGATAGAGATGTAATGACTGGCAAGTGTTGCCATAGTATAGCACTGGATGTGGATGTTTATTTTTCGACATCTTATTTTGAGCTTTTGTCAAGTACGAAAGCAGAGTTTTAAGCAGACTGATCTTGTTTACATTTGCTGTGTTCATTATCATGGATCAAAACTTCACTGACAGAGCTGAAATGTTTTTGACAGAAGGCAGGAGAAAAGATAAGGTGTGCATGCATATCTGTCACTCCTGCAAGAGACGCTCAGTTTCTACAGCGAGGCCTGATACTGTCACGTAGGGATCCTGAATGGATCCTAATGCATGTGTCTTGGTATGCACTGCCAGAGAAAATCCTGTACTTACTACCTTGGCAGTCCATAGCACATAGGAGGCCTTTCTGTGATTTCCTTTCTCTACTAATGCTGTACAAACAGGATGAAGCCGGTTTGCAGATTTCTGCCTGTGGCTTGTTCCCTAAAATGCCTAATCTAGACCTGAGTCCCTGTTGGGGTAAAGTCCTGGTGTGGACAGCTTGTTGATGGTAGAAGGGGGTCGTCTCAGCAGTTGTGGAAAGAGCCACAGAATGGTCCTGTTCAAAAAACAAGTGCAAGCTGGAAGGCAGGAATATCCACTTGGAAGGAGAGGAACATCTGATCCAAGTCCTTGGACCAGTGAAAGCAAGGGAAGAGGCTATGAGATTACAAAAGGTAGATATGTTGGTGGAGGAACGTTGAATGCTGTGTTCCTTGGCTGATAAGGGAGCTTACCCAGCATATATTTGCAGACTTCCTCAAAGGTCAGACATAGTTGTAAAATTATTTGTTACAATGCTTTAGAAATGGGTCAAGGCAAACATGTGCACATTTCTGTTTGCAGTATGAGCTGGCACTTTAGCCAAACACGCACAATACTTTTTACAGCCCCCTGTCGAAAAACCTTTTTAAATAATATGGGGGTTTCTGCTGTTAGGAATTCTGTGTTTTTCCTATATTATTTCTTGTTGATAAAGTTCTTGAAAAATTGCATGTTACCCATAAGCAAGGCCCTGCTACTGATGGGCTAGGTCTTTGTGACTGCCTAGCACAAGAACCATTTAACTTCACATTCCAACACTGCACTAGCAGAGCTGGACCTCACTGCCATAACACCTTTGTAATAGTGTTTCATCCTCACACCCATTCATTCTAGCAGAACGATGTTCAAGTCATGCCTAACCAGCTTCTATGTTTAAAGGAACACCTGACTCCTCTGGAGAGAGACGAGGCAGAAGCAAGACAAAGGAGGAAAGCTCTTGCCAATAAACCAACAAATCATGACGTTATCAGCGACCAAGAAATGGTGGACAAAATTTTTGGGTTTTTACCTGCTATGATCGGAGGCCAAGAAGGACAGGCTCCTCTGGGGTTTGAGGTACAGAGCTACAGACTGGTAATGGGCCGTGTTCATCCCTTGTGTAAGTCTACTGACTGTTGGAATTCCATCAGTTGTCAATTCTGTTTAAGGAACTTCTGTGCAGTGAAAGAATCACCTAAATTAGTCATCCAGACAGTCTCTTTGGGATCTGCTTGCAGGTCAGTTCCTAAAAGTTTTTGGTCGCATGCAGTTCAGGGACTAAGTGTCTTCAAAAGCCACTGCACGTTTGTTTCTTTGGCCCAGCAGACCCTGACCAAATAATGCCATTCTCTGCATTTTGGCATCAACCACGTGTTCTGCTGACAGTGCTCTCAGTGATCTTCTGGCTGAAACAAGCTGGAATTTCATGACCCAAGTTATCTCATGTTCTTAAAAGCAAAATTTGAGATCTACTGGTCCTGACAGCTGTGGAGGATGGAATAGGGTAGGGAGAGGTAGGCAGAATAAAATAGTTATTTTTATGGTTATTTATCCTGAGTATATTGCGGGATATGAGCAATGAGGTAACACCTTGGTTTTCCATCAGCAATGTTCTTGCTGAAGACCAAGACAGGAAGGTCATATGGAATTGATGCATTTCAGAAGGACAAGCTCTGGGTCCCAATGATCTGTTGGTAGCAGCCGAAAATGGCTTTGGGGTTAGCTGGAAAGCCAAATTCTGGAGGACCTATGGCAAAAAAACCCCAAAAAACAAAACAAAACAAAAAACCAACCAAAACCAAACCCACAACAAAAAAACCAAACCAAACCAAAAAACCCAAACAAACAAACAAAAAAACAAAACAAAAATTAAAAAAAAAAAAAACCATACAATAAGACTATCAGAGTACAGGGAAAGAAAACATGTTTCTTCCTCATGTTCTGCACAGGACTTGGAAACAAAGCCTAACAAGCTGGACGAGGTGGACCTGGACATGGTTCCCATGAGTGTGAAGCTAGAAGAGGAAGCAGATGGTTTGGAAGAGTACACCTTCCCAAAGTTTGCAGCTACTTATTTCCAGGGGTCTTCTACACATACACATATCCGGAAGCAGCTGCGTCACCCACTACTCTACCATGATGACAAGGACAACGTCCTGGTATCTTGCTCCTTCTTGTTATCGAACCTGTTCTCTCTACAGCCCCAACTTCTACAGCTCCCCACATCCTTGCGTTCCCCTGCCTCTGGCACAGCCCTGGGAACCAGAGACTTCAGAGCCAAGCAGATAGTCCTAAGCACTTGTATGAAAGTAGGAGTTCCCACCAGCATTTTTTGGCACTTTGCAGGCAAACACTTCACACAGACAACCTGCCCAACACGTGACCTTGGGTCACCTTCAGTCTGCCTAAAGAGAGAACTCTGAGGTTTGTTTTGACTTCTCCAGATACCCTCTGAAGGCAAAAACGGACTGGAGAGAAGCATCAGAACTGACCCTTCTCTATGGTCTTGTTAGGGCGGCTGGTCCTTTGAGTTAGGACAGGGGGAGACCCAGGCCTCCAGTTCTGTTGAACCACAGGGGAACCGAGGAGGGGATTTTTTCCTGGTACTAAGCAGCCTTGCAGAATGGAGGGTCCCATGCTGCAAAAACTTCGCTGTTACTTGGCTTTCTAGTTCTGGGTCTGAGGGTTCCTGGAAGAGTTTACTCCATTGCTTACCTGTGCAGGCAGGTAAATGCAGAGTGTGATTCAGCCAAAGTTTCTCTGCCTTGCTCCAGCCACAACACACCTGCACGGTGCCACTAAAGGGAATGGTGGAGGCTCAGCAATCGCAGAGCAAATCTGGCATTCACACTAGAGCTGCACCCTAGCATGAGAGCATTGTGAATGTTGCTCTCATGTTGTTTGATGTGAAAGTAAACTCCTGGTGTAAATGGCAGGAGGGGACAGGAATTTTAACAACTTGGATTGGGTACAGGAAGAAGATGCTCTTATCTAAACAGGCAGAAACGACATGAGACCATTGGTTCTCCTGGCGGTGTCTGACTGTGCTTTCTGCCCCTACAGGCTTCTCTAGTTGTGTGGGTTTTCATCCTGAGGTTCATGGGGGACCTGCCAGAGCCAGCCATGTTTGCCAAGAATGCCACCATCAAGAGCGGCTCCGTGATGACACAGATATATGACACAATTGGCAGGAAAAACCAGGTCCAGTTCAGGAACGACAGCCCAAATATGGTGAGAGGAGCAGGCTATGTCTGTATTTTCATGTGCTTTCCTTGGTTTCTGTGCTGTTCTCCCAAGAGTGCGAAAAGCAAAGGAACCCTTTCATGCTACTGCACATGAAATGCAGAAGTGCAAGGGACCTCTGTCAGTCCTGAAATTCTGGCAGGAGGGAACAAGACAAAAACATCTCCATTTGAGTATCTTCCTGTCCTTAATGAATCATTCTTGCTGTGCATTAAACTGATTTCCTATAATGGTAATGTATGTTGCAGAGAGAAAGCAGAAAGGATAACAGGATTTCAAAAGGGATCTCTTCCCTGAAGCTCAAGCGGTCATCCAAGTTGACGGGGAAGGTAAGAGGTGGAAATAAATTGCTTCCCCTAAGTCTTCTTGCCTGGAACCTTTTATCTTTACCTTCTGACAGATGTTATGTGACAGCAGCCTCCCAGCTGGGAACTTGTTCCCCTGCCAAGCCAGCACAGCCCTGCGTATGGGGTACCTGGTGCACTGTTCTTTTGAAATTATCTCCGTGTACAATGCTGTCATTCATGCTCTGGCAGATTACTTCCATCCGTTCCTGCCGCAGAGTGATGCCTGAACACAGGGAAGAAGTTATTACTGAGAATTGTTGGTGTTACAGAACAGTTTGCCCAAAGCCCTGAGAAGGCTGAGAACCACCGTGTCCTTAGGGCTGTACAGGACAGTATAAGAAAGTTCTCTTGGCCAGGTATCCTGCTGGAGCACAGAATTTATGAGTTAGCTTGAGAGAGGGAGGAGGGGAAATATGGCCTGTTCCTAACTGCTCCTGCACTGAGCAGAAAATTTTAGCCAGGAAGATTGAGCAGGAACGTCTCTCACTTCTGGGGGAGCTGCCTGGCAAGAGGGGAGGTTTCTAGAGCACTCTGGGGTTCTGCTTGGTTTCTTTCAGGTGACAGACCAACTGAAAAATGGAGAAGAGGCTTTCCAAGAGGACAGCTCGATCTCTGAGAGACCGATGTCCAACCTAGAAAAAGTGCACTTCATTATTGGCAACGCAATCCTGCGTCCTGCCATCAGGTAGGAAATTTGTACCTCCTTTCTAGGACCAGGCACCCATTAGATCAAGGAGATTCAGCATCCCCTTTCCACGGTTCCAGACATTTTCCAGATTCTGGCAATGTCTCACACTTCTCTCTGGAGATTCCTGGCTGAAAGCCCAAGGTAGTCACACAGAACTGAGACTGCAGGCCACACACCTCTTTGGAGGGTAGTTCCCCTTTATCAGAGGGGACCGAGAATGACTCCCCTACGGCCTTTTGTGGTATCCTCATGCTGTAGTTTGTCAGCTGCCTCCAAGTATGGCTTTCTGAGCACCCCACACACACGCAGTGGGGCAGAGCTCAGGGCTGTAACCCAGCAGCACCTGGCGGTGGAACGCAGCCCTGGTATGGGGGAGAAGAAATGCTCAGAAGAGTAAGAAATATGGAACTGATGTACACTAGGTGTGTAAGAGGTGTTCCTAACCTGTTTCCCAATTAGCCTCTTGTTGAGCCCTCAAGCAATGTCCCCAGATCAAATGGTTGAAGGCCTGGCTCACTAAAAGAAGAAATCCTGCTCATAAGCAGCATGAGGCTGGACCTTAGGCCAAGCATGGTGTGAAGAGCAGACAGAAGCTGGTTTGTTCTGACCTGACCCTGAGGATTCTCTCCTCCTTTTTAGCCCATTTTAACTTATGCAACACTATTCTGTAACAGCCCATAGGCACAGGCCTTGACCACAGCCACGGGCTGCATTCCTCTCTGCATAGTTGGTTTGTTTCAGTCAGGATGCTCCCTGAAGCACATCTTCAGCTGGCAAAAATCTTACGTCAAGCTATCGTAATAGCCACAGGCTAAGCGTCTACTCCCTTGGTCTGTGTTTCATCATATGTCCTATCTGGGAACAAAAAACTCATCCACCTTGTGTCCTCCCACATCAGACTTGCCAAATGCGTGTTCCAAGTCCAGAATATTTAAGACAATCTTAAAATAGCAGTTCTGTTTGTATGCAGATTTTTGCATCTGTTCCCCATATGTCCTTGCTGCAGGCAACTTGCATTTTCAGCAGCTCAGTCTGAAGCACCTTTGCCTCCATTCCTGTGCAAAGACTCACTCCAAGTTTACTGAAAGTATAAAATTAATCCTGTGCAAAGACTCGCTCCAAGTTTACTGAAAGTATAAAATTAATCAGGGTGTCCCCCTATCCTTATCCCAAAGCCCACATATGAGCAGACAAGAGCCATGAGATACAAGCCACATACTGTAGAGAGCTTAGAGCAAGTTTCACGTGTGGGGGGCAGCAGTGCCGTTTCACACTGGATGATCTGGCAGTTATTGTCCCTGCACAGTTCCCCTGCTTGTCACAGGAGGTAATCCAGCGTGGGAATTGCACTTGAACTGCTCGAGTAACAGGGGGTGGTAAAGGGTGCTAAGTATACCTTGAGCCTTTTCCTGCCAAAAATAATCATGCTGCAATCATGCCAAGCTTGCAGTGGAAACTTAGCCAAAGACAGTTCAGGCAGTGAATCATTATCTGTTGCTTTCCCATGTTTTATTACAGAGATGAGATTTATTGCCAGATTTGCAAACAACTCACTGAGAACAGCAACAGGAGCAGCTATGCTCGAGGCTGGATCCTTCTGTCACTTTGCCTTGGTTGCTTTCCTCCTTCAGACACATTTGTGAAGGTACGCTACTAACCTTTCCTACAGCAGCTTAAATGCCTCAGCTGATCTGGTTTCTTGTGCGTGTTGGTGTTTTAATATAGAGAACCACATAAACTGTTTGGCTGCCATAGCAGGTGGTGCTGTGATTTTAGCAGAAACTATCTCATCTCATATGCTTACCTGGGAATTTAAAAATAAAGCAGATCAAATAACTCAGGGGGGCAGTATAAAATCACGCGCACACGCACACGCGCACACACTCACACTTTACCAGTTCTTAGCTTACATCTCCAAGCCCTACAAAATCCAATAGAGAGAGATCTGGCCTTTTTCATTATTAATCATTCATTAATTTCCAAATTTAAAGGGATGATAAATCCACTTCATGACAGGAAAGAAACCCCAACAGCCTGTGGTTCCAATTTGACATCAGTCTTCCTCCTAGGTCTTAGCGACAAACAGAATCCATAGATAAGCCTGACTCTTCAGCCTGGCTTTATTTATGCCCTAGCTCAAACGATTAACCTAATCATAAATGCTGCTAAATGGACACTACTCGGAACAAACCAGACACAAGCCATAGACATATTTTGACATCAATCTTCATCCAAAGACTGTGAACCACACAGAATTCATGAAAGACATGATCATACTCTATCTCTAGGAATATTCTTAATCATTAAAATAACCAGGTGACTGGCTCGTGCTTGCTCTAAATATGAGTATGTCAGTACAAGGCCATGCTTACACCATGTCATTGAAGATATCAGAGCCATACAAACTCCAAAAGCTCAGTTCATGCACTCCTCCTCTTCTGGATGTCCAATCTTAATCCTTAATCATGGACTTTATTGATATTGCTAGAGAACTTAGTAAAACTAAAAGTAACCATCGTCACCAGTCCTAACCTGCAATTAGCCCTCTTCCCAGCACTTTTGTTCATACAGAATGTCAAAAGAGTTCAGGCTCTTCAGTTGGAATCACTAACACTTGCCCTAACCTAATTGTAAGAATGAAGTCTCCACTGTCTAATATTTATTGTGTAGTTAAACATAGTGAATAGACTGACACAAGTCTTCTTCTTGCAGAATGAATGAAAACTTGGTGTCTCAAACCTCCTTTTTCAAAACACTAATGCCAACCCTAACCTTTAATACTTTCTAGTGAACTGTAAGCTAACTGGTCACTCTAATCCAGTAGATCAACTGCAGGAGGTTTCTAATGTTTTATCAGGATTACTGTTTCCCAATTCTTTCTTATGCTCTGTGCATATAGTACCTGTTGAATTTCATCCACCACGGGCCCACAGGCTATGCACCATATTGTGCTGAACGTCTGAGACGTACCTATGTCAACGGGGCACGGACTGAACCTCCGAGCTGGCTAGAACTTCAGGTAGCAACTCCCTTTTTGCTTGATTGTATCAATCTGTGTCATTTTATACTGGATTGCATTTACTAACCTGTGCTAACAGATCTTCCCAACTCCGATCATGCAAATCAATTGCACAAGGGGATTGAAGACCAGGTGCCTTGGTCTGGGCAGCTTCTCAGATGCACCTCTTCTGGCTACCATTAACCTAAATCCAGTGGAGGATTTAAGTTAAAGCTCTTACCATAATTTGTGGAAAGAACTGTGCAGGGCTTATGCTTTTAAAATGGAGGGAGGAAGTGTGTATGATAGGGTTATATTGCCTCCCCCCCCGCTCCTTCAAATATCACCCTAGCAATTAGAAGGCACACGCATACCCACTTCAAGTGAAAACTTCAGTTCAATTCCTTCCTAAATTTGTGCGACCCTATTGCCTATCACACATCTCCCTGGGTGAAGTACTTGCTGCACGCCGTCTCTCTACTGATGCATGTCAGGCTGCACCCAAAAGTCATCAGGCCAAATAAGGCTTATAAAAAAAGTTCGTCAGTCCACACTGTTATGTGATAATCAGCTCCCCTGAGCTGTGGGGAGGCGAGAACTTGAGTCCAGTGCTGCTCCTGGGGTGTAATTTATATTTAAGACTCACCATGCTTTGAAGAAACTGTGTGGGTGTCAGAGATTCACTTAAAGATTGTTGACTAGGGTGTACAGTGTGTGGAGATCTTAAACCTAAATGTCTTCATTCTTCACAGAAAAGTAAGGTTTTCCCAGAATTCATGTCTCTCATTTAACTCTGACTTACAGGCAACGAAGCAGAAGAAACCCATTATGTTTAACGTCACCCTGATGAATGGCCAAAGCATCACTGTCCCTGCAGACTCTGCTTCCATTGCCAAAGAGATCTGTCAGTTCATAGCAGATAAAACCAAACTGAAGGACATGTTTGGTTTTTCGCTCTACATCGCTGTGTTTGATAAGGTAAAGTGTAGAAAAATAGAAGGAAAGCTCCCTTCTCTTTCTGTGCAGTTGCTGCTGCCTACCCAGCCTCACTGAGGACTCCCTCTGGCTTCTGGAAGCACCCCTGTACCAGTTCTATGCTCAAACCAAACCAGCTCTGAATCCTACCTGAATCTCAGCACCTGATAATCCCATTCTGCCTTTCATTGCACTGCTGCACATCACTCTCTTGGTCTGTGTTACAGTACTGCTGATGCAGCCCCTATCCTGCAGCACCGGAAGCCCAGGTCCTCGCCAGGGCTGCTGCTGTTAGCTCGCACGCTGGCATTTTAGCCTCTCCTTCCCTTTGCTTTTTTTTTTTTTTTACAGTTATGCTGTAAAACAGACATACACAGCCAGATGACATCTTGAAGCTCAGGCTCAGCCATCGATAGCAGAGAAATTAATTCAGGGATGGAATTTCTGTTTAGATTACAGCAACACTTGCACATGTGCTTAAGGGCCTATACAGGGGACAAGGGAAGTCCAAGGAGACTAACAGAAGACTGTGAGCCAGAGCTGCTTTGTCTTAACTTCCAACTCATTTTTCCCAATACCATCCCTGTGCATAAAAATACACACACTTATCAAAGTACAACTTGCACATCCATCTGCTTACGTCTTCAGAGTGTCTCTTACTGTCAGGAGACCAGGAGCTTTGGGTTTGTTGTCCTTCACTCAGACCTAAAGCAAGCATGCCAGTACACGCAGTGTCCCTTTGTTCTAGGTCTGGTCACTGGGTGGGGGACGAGATCACGTCCTGGATGCCATCTCGCAGTGTGAACAGCTAGCGAAGGAGCGGGGCACCCATGAACGCAATGCGCCCTGGCGGCTCTATTTCCGGAAGGAAATCTTCACTCCCTGGCACAACTCCAAGGAGGATCCTATCAGCACTGATCTCATTTACCACCAAGTCATTCGCGGCATCCGTTTTGGAGAGTACCGTTGTGAGAAGGTGGGTCTCCTTATTCATCCTCTTGAAGAGGATGAAAACTATATTAATGTTTCCCACATTAAAAAGCAGGAAGGTGAAAGAAGTTTCTAGTGGCTATGAGCAACCCTTCCCTTCTTAATGAACAATTCCTGTCCAGGTGATTGTACCAGCTGTCACACTGGCAGCTGTAATTAATACATTTGGTTTTCTGCAACTTTCAGTTCATGTGGCAGTTGGAGGCGTGTCCAAAGGCATAGTTTGGGTCCTTTTAAAATATCTTTGCTAATAATCTGTTTGATGCTATGATTGTGTGATGTTCATCTCCCCTTACGCTGGATGACTGTCAAGAGTTACCCAGACAGAAATGGAGAAAAGCCAGTTCCTAAGCAGGCTTCAAGGCTGAATGAGGCTATCTGGACTTTGTGACATCTTTCTAGGCCTCTTTTAATGGATTCATTGTTGCAGGAGGAGGATTTGGTGGAGATAGGGGCAAAATATTGTTACATCCAGTTTGGAGATTCCATCCACAATGAACTTGTGCAGAAGGTGCTCCATGACTGTATCCCAGTGAAACAGCTGAAGTCCAAGCCCCTGGAAAAGTGGGTGAGCCTTATAACCTATGCACACGCTAAGGTAAGAGGTTTGGCTGGCACTGCTGCGTAACCACTCGCGCACCAGCTTCTGCTTCTTTCACCATTTCCATTTATGAATAGTCTGTTGGGGGAAAGAAGGAAAAACATCTCAGTTTGTGTATCCCAAACAGTTAATCAGGGCTGGGGGAGAGGAGAACCTTTCCACTCACTCTTCCATATAGGGGCTCAGCAGGGGGGCAGAATGAAAAAAGTATATTTCAGTCTCTGGATAGAGTATCTTTTACAGCTCTCTATCTTCCATCTGACAATCGAGTCAGGATGGGCGTGGGATGGAATATTGGTTTTGATCTGGAAGTGGGTTATGTGAATTATTTCCATGGCACCCAAAGTGCGTTAGACTGAACAGATCAGTGAGTGGGGATTTGAGGGAAATCTGGAATCCACATGCCTGTGGGTGGCCTCAGCTGCATGTGGCTTGAGCCCCTGGAGGCTGCTCCTGGTGTGACTTTGTCCAGGTACCCCTGACACCAATGACAGCAGAGGGCTGTTGGGGACCTCTGGGATGAGGCCCGCTCTTTATTGTCTGCAGATCGTGCAAATCAGATTTTACTGAGAAAACCTTGGGTATCTTTTTATACTGCAGGCCCCATACACACAGGACCGTCTGTCTCGTCAGACTGTAAAGGAACAACTCGTAGATTTTGCTCGCTTTCAGTGGCCTTTGCTTTTTTCTCGATTCTTTGAAGTCACTAAATTTTCAGGTAATACCTTGAGCCTGGGAGTAGAGGACAGATATAATATCAATAGAGGAGGACAATGTATAGTATTGATAAGGAGCTTTTTTCTACATTTTCAGGTCCCAGCTTGCCCAAGAACCACTTCATTGTTGCCATAAATTGGAAAGGTATCTACTTCTTGGATGAGTCGGAAAAAAGGCTCCTTGAGCTGACTTTCCCAGAGATAACTGGCATCCACACCAACAGGTGAGTGCCCCAGAAAGACAAGATGTGAGGAAGGCATCTCTGCCTACACTCAGAAAGGGTCTTCCACCTAGGAGGGAGGTGTAGTTTCTCTGCCATCCCCCTGGATCTGAGCCTGGAAAGGTGGTTTAGCCTAGGTCTGAGAAAAAGGGACAAGTTCTGAGCAGCCTGTAAAGGAAATACTGAATTGGCTGGATCTTCCCAGCTGGTGGAAGGGAAAGATGACCCTGCTCAGCCAGAAAGGTGTAAGGAAGCACAGACATGCATCAAGACAGGAATGGCCCAAATAACTAACGCAGTTCAGCCATCCTCTGTTGTTCGTGCCGGGAGTTGTATACTTCTTGAGCACAATGGACCTGAACAAGATAACTGAGGGACAGAGGGTAACCATTGGCTTGCTGAGGACACACATCCCTGCATCAGATCATTCAAAGACCAGAGTCTTACATACACAAAATTACCTCTGTGAAGGGCCATCAGAGATTTAATTAGTTGCCTGGTTACTCCAAAAGAAGGGTGCTCTTTTGTCTGTAATGAAGCACTTTTGTACAAAACATGGTGGAGTCCAGAATGAATTTGAACCACTTCAGTCCTTCACACCTACTAACTCATGAGAAGGCAAATTAAGAACTACCAATACTTACTGCAAGGGAGTTGTCTGCAAGGAGGTGTAGGTTCCTTGGCTGGGACTGCAGATGGGTCTGTAAGTGTTTCAGATGCTCTGGTAACAAACCGTTCAATAATACGTAGGGCAGTGAAGTCTTTTGGACAGAGTTGCACTCTCATCACACTTCATGCCGAGGAGTTTGTCCTGACATCTGTAAACAGCGTTGTCATTGCTGAACTGGTGGTCATGTTCCTGGAAGGACTGAAGAAGAGATCACGATTCGCTGTGGCAATGCAGGAGAAAAAATCCCAAGGTAAGCCTTAAAACTTTTCTACAGAGCAGGGAAGGATTCTTGAAAGAGCCCACAGCACTTGTTTGAAAGAGCTCAAAGGAAAGAGGGAGAACTTCAGCAAGAGTCCCTTTGCTCCAGAAGGGATGCATAGCGATCAGCACAGCGATGCTGGGCAATAAGGCAATGGGATTCAATACCTTTGCATAAAAATCACTTTTCCTTACTCCTTCTACTTCTTCGCATACTTTATTTAGATAGAACAGCATCAAACAGCTCCAGGCTCCCTGGAAATACTTTCTAGAAAAATTTCATGGAGGTGGTAAACTGGAATTTTCTGTGGAACATAGGTGGCTGGAACAGATAAGGGGGGATTAAAATGTAAACACTAACTTTACCTACTCACAAATATTGAGTTTCTTTCCATGCTTTACTGCCAGATCTAGACACAAAGTCAGCATGTATTTGAATCGAATGGAGCTTTACCATTGCCCTTGATATACCAAAATCAGGCTGTCAGAGGAGATTTAAATGATTTGTCTGAAGCGTTACTGGATAATTAGCCGTATTTACACAAATCACAAATCACTTTCTATTGCTAATTGAATTCAGGCCTTCAGAATACAATTCCCTTGTCTTTCGTGCTACAATCCTTTTGTGTTTTCTTGGACTGTCAAGCCTGAACAGTACTCCCTTATTCTGTTTTCCAGAAGACCCTGCCATCCTGTCCTTCAAGAAGGGAGACATGCTAATCTTCACTGAAGACAAAAGGCTGGAGGCAAACTCTGGCTGGATCTGTGCCCAGAATGAAAGGACAGGCAAAACAGGGAACGTATTTTTGGAAGAGATCTACATCATTCCTTCTCTCACAAAACCCTCTAGTCAAGTGCTGGTAAGAAAAGCTGTATATTCTCTTTGAAGCGACTGGAAGATAAATAGTAATAACGATGTTAAATATGATTAAACTTGTAACTGGAAGTTAGTCGTTCCTCCGAAGTCAGACAAGTTCTGTAACTCCCATTGAAGCAAAGCATTTCATTCTGTCCTGTCTGAAAACAAAACTAAAACTAGCTCAGACTCTAAGGTGAAGATCGCAGTTGCACAAAAGCAATGACTTTGCAAAAACCAGTCTTTTTACCATTAGTGATTTCAGTGCCTGGAATTGGTAGCAATTAATGGAAATGGGTGTGCAGTTGAATTTTCCTGCATTCACACTGGGCTTGATTGGTGATCATACGTTATGTCTCAAGGGAAGCTCTAAGTGCAGCAGGTTACTCTAAAAGAATATGCTCTTCGAGAGAGTCGACGTTTCCCATCGATCACTCTGCTAACAATTTTGTCTTCAGTTTTGGAGATTCGGGATATTGGATACTGTGCTAACAAGTACAAAGCACAGTACAAGTACACAAATGCTACAAAAAGTGGGGGGAAAACACACTGGGGGTAAGCAGATGCATTTTTAGCCAGTGTTGTGTTTTGGATAATCACATACATTTTGATGGCCTCTACTGTTGGGTCTATGGAATTTGCTTCCTTGAGCTGACTATTTCCAAGTCTTTCTTGAGTCTCTGAAGATGCTGCTTAGGGGACGTAAGGCCTCCTGCAGCACAGACTGCTCAGGTTCAGTACGCACGATGTGCACGCATACGCTGAGTAACACCTGACAATCTGTGCAGAGGCCTGTGTCCATGTGACATCTCCACATGGCTGTATCATTCCAGAGTTTGCTGATGATGTCTCCAGACCAGAGGAGGACAGCTTCACAGAACTCCTACATGGATGAACCTGATGAAGAGGATCTGAGAGTGAAGCCTTACACCCTGGAGGAATTCTCCTATGAATACTTCAGGTGAAACTCTCTGTGTAGTTTTTGCCCTAGGAAAGTTCTTGTTCATCTTCAGTGATCCTTAAAGCCTAGGATGTAATGGCATCTCCCATTTCTAATTGGGTTTCTTCTTTTTGTTTCCTGTGATTAAGTGTGACTTGGGATGTGCAGAGATTCTGGCACATGGCCATCTTTCATCTGCAGAAATGCGAAGGGAAGGGTAGAAGAACCACAGTTGGACTTCTTTTTTTCCAGCAGGGCCTGTTCTTGCTTCTAACCCCTTCTTCTTCAGCACTTACCAGCTAGTGAGGAGGCACAACATCTCAGGCCTTGGAGAGCAAGGGAAAAATTAGTCTTCTAAAATTTCTCTTCTTTTTGCAAGCCTTCTCCCTTCTGAATCTACAAGATTTTTTGTAGATTTGGCTGTTCTTGTTGACTTGCATTACGAAAGGAGATATGAGATCAAAGAACATGCCCAGAGATAAGTCTTTGTAGTAATGGCCTCCTATGATCATAGCAATACTGATCCAGGAATTTTGTATTGCCTGCACTTATCTTCATTCAGGACTCCAGAGAAGGAATCCATCAGCAAAGCTGTTCTCCAGAAATCCCGTGGGCGCAGCCAACTGTGGGCACACTCTAAGGAGCCCTTGAAACAGCCCTTGCTGAAGAGAGCGTGCACAGACCCTGATCTTCGAGACTTGGCCTGTCAGGCCTTCACTGATATCCTTTCACTCTTCCCTTTGGGACCTGAGGACACTCAGGGGAAGGAAGAACTACCACTAAACGCACCTCCGTTAAGATAAGACGGCACCCACATTACAGGGGATACATTTACATCCAGGTGGGGGCTTTCAACTGTTTCCCTTGTCTTTGGAGGAAAGGTTCCTACTCCCTCCAATGCTCCACAACTCCTGATGGCTCACTTAAGTAAGAATGTGGCTTTAGGAATGACTGAGATTTACTGTATATGCCCAGAGCAAGCAGCTAATACAGTACAAATCCCAGCCAAGCAGTGACCGCTGCACGGGGAAAGGAGGTAGCAGACAGGCAGGGCATATTGTGCCAGACCCTCCTCCCAGCATTTGGTACTTAGGCATCAACAGAGTCACTAACGTGTTAGAATCCAAGTGAGACTTCCCATTTATCTTCCAAAACCGGCCTGCTTTTGTCCTTAACAGCACAATCACCCATCATGAAATTCATGGGAGACTATCCCTCAAAACAGACCCACTCCTCTGTGGAAGTCACTGACCAGATATTTGTAGCAGCTATCCAGGAGGAGGTCCTGCGGGATGAGATTTACTGTCAGATTATGAAGCAACTGACTGAGAACAGAAACAGGTACTCACCGGGTGCAAACACCCTGCTTCTGCAGAGCCCAGGGCTCATGTGAAGGTGCTGAGCAGCAACCCCTGCTGCACTCGCGATGGGGCAGGAGCAGCGGGGAAGGATGGCCAGATGTCGGAGTGGCACCTACCCTTCCCCCTTTTCCGAGGCAGTGCTGTGGGGGTCGCCTTTGTGGGGCACTCGGGCCCACTGCCCAGCAGCGAGAGGCCACAGAGCAGGACCCTTACCCTTGAGCTGCTGCGCTGCTCCCACCAGCGCTCAGCATCCCGCTCTGCAGAGCACGGCGTGAGGCCGGCGAGGTGTGACTGCAGCCCTTTCTCCCAAGGCATCTGTAGAGAAAATACAGCACTGCCCGGAGTTCTTGCACGCTTTCAGTGGCCGCTCTGCCAGCCCTCAGCTGGTTTGCAGTTTCCCAGTGACTGTATTTCCCTCCTGTCAGCACATAGTTCACGTAAGACTTTTTACCACCAGTGAATGCTTTTGAGTACTTCCATTAATTATACCTTTTTTAAAATATATATATTTATACTTTTAGCAAGTAAAAAAACACTTGCAAAAAAAAAATACATAAAACAATCCCCCTTGCAGAACAGATTGGTTACACAGGCCCCTGCCCATGCCCAAGTCTCTGAAACAGGCTGGTGGTGTCTTCCCCACTCGTAAAATGAGAATTTGACCTATTTCCAGGCGAACTGAATTGCAAAAAGAAGCTTAAAATAATACTAATTATTAACAAAATGGTTTGTCCTTTTCTAGCTGCATTGTGTCATGCAAAGCTTACAGCAGGAGCTTCTAGTTTCTTCTTTCTAGTTATTTTCTTACTGTTCCAAAAATATTAAATTTAGTGGAATTTTTACCATGTGTGTAACTATGAAGTGGTAAATTTCCTTGCATGCAGTAAATCTTACAGGCTATTTAACACATAGTCTGTAACCATGGTGCTAGTGCCATGCCTGAGGTACTCTACCAATGTGGCCACTGTTCTGAGAGGGATCACTGATGTGGAAAAAACAATGCTTGAAAGGTGGCTATTTCCATACATTTTCATTAGAACAGCCAAAGCAGCAAATCTTTCACCCTTCCCAGGCTACTGCGCTGTGGACCGTGTCTTGTTCTCACACAGACACACCACCGCTGTTCTACAGAGTATAAATGGGATTAAAATAGCGTGTCTTCATCTGCAAAATTAGAAAAGTAAACGAGCGCAAAGGCAGGGCCTCATTATCAGTAGTGTCTGGTGCCCGCTCAGAGGCAGACCTGCTCACTTTCCCAACCAGACCCACTTCACACCGTGTAGCGTTTCAGAGCGAACCCTGGGACACGGCTGAAGCGTGTCCTGCTCCTGGCTTTGAAGCTGGAATGACCAACCACCTCCTGGCAGCAGAGCCTTTCTTACTGGTGAGGGTGAGATGCCAGAAGAGCTTCAGCTGGCAGATTTCACAGGTCCAGAGGCTGAAAGAACTGACTTTCTGCCTGAAAATGGCATAAACTTGATCTGGAGCGTTTAAGAGCTGTAAGTACCCCATTACACAGTGCCACCTACACGCTCATTTTTCCGAGCAGGAGCACACTTAAGGAAAAGGCAGCTGCGTGCAAGTGTTTGGGCCTCGAGCAAAGCTGGCTGGCATGGGGGCAGGGGAATACAAACAGCTGATGAAGCACAATCCAAATACACTTGAGACTGAGCAGCAAATTGACAGTGGCTTTCCAAGAGGATGGCACCAGGGTCACTGCTGCCAAGACGACTGTTAAACTAGAAGCTTATCTTTATTTCTGAATGATATTTGCAACTGTCATGAATGTTTACCAGCCAGGATTTAGCATCGTCTTCGCATATGGGCTGTGGTTGGTGCACAGAAAAGGGCTGCCAGATCCTGCGGGAAGGCTCTGTTGGGTTTGCAGCGCTCTGCTGGATGGCACCACATGCCGTGATGGGAGCGTGGTTCTCTTCCTTGTAGCTGGTGTGTGGTCAAGCAAAGAATTCTATGTGGCTGTAGCAGAACAGTCTGCTTCGTGTTCACAGGTACAGCGTGACCAAGGGCTGGCAGCTCCTTTGGCTCTGCACTGGCCTGTTCCCACCCAGCAAGTCACTGCTGAAACACGCCCAGAAGTTTGTGGAGACACGTCAGAGGGAAACACTGGCCCTAGAGTGCAGTCGGAGGATTCAGACAGTGATGAGGTAAATGATGCGGCATACAGCCAGCTCAAAGCGCTCAAAAATCACAAATCAGGTGCCAAAAAGTGCACAGGCTAAAATATTGGGACTTCTCCTTTCTTTTCTCTCTTTACATTGCTTTTTTTAGTGATCATTATTTTTAATTCTCTTACGGACTTTGAACCACTAGGAGAAGTCTGTCACAGCTCTACTTTGTTCTTTCACAGAGCTAGCAACATTTTTAAAAGTTCAGCATCACACATAACGGCTTGACTCCCAGGGCTGGGTGTTTCAAACATCCTGCAGGGCATGCAGTTGAAATGAAATCCTGCAATGTCATTGATGAGGTCCTGACCTTGGTTGCCTTTGGTGAGGCAGCACGTCCTTGCCCTCCTTACACGTGCTTGAGGATCAGTCCTGAGTTCGCTGAATCTCAGCAGCACAGAGCTGCATGCGTGCAGCTAAAAAGACTAGGTTGTACTCTTGGTGGGGTGGCACTGCTGAAGTCACTGACATCTGCAGAGTGCCAAGGTGGCTCTGTTGGTTTTTCTGATGGTGAAGTAAAGCAGATCCATGCTGGGAAGAGAGGATCAACACAATTCCTTTTCTTTGAAGAAACCCAAACGAGCAAAGCCCTGACACACAGCTGCTCAACAGCAAGGCCCTTCTCAGTCCGCTAGGCATTACCCCAGTCCTGGTGAGGGTTGAAGCAACAAGGCCTCCAAACCACAGCGCTTCCTGAGCTTCTGAGTGACTTGTTGGTGTAATGAGCGTGACACAACTAGAGAGACTGGAAGGGCTACCAGGATTTCAAGGAAGGATCAACTGAACTGTACAGGAAAGGTTTCCCTAGATTCCTCCAGGCACTGAAATTACCCAGCCTGACGCTCTGAGAACACAGTGCTCTAGCATCAAGGTTAACCCCCACATTCTCCCTTCTGATGCTGCTAGAGTTGCCACCTGCCTGCCACAAAGAAGCTGCCCAGTGATTTCTCCCTCCAGCTCCTCCATCCCCCCCTTTCCCTGAGACTGGGCCCTGTGTGTGCCTGTGAGCCCTGTGGCCAGGCTCGAGGGGAACACTAACGCAGTGGCTGTCCCCCTTGCAGCGCATGGGTTTTGGCACTGCTGGGGAAATGTCACTGCACATTGAACTCGCCTTTGAAGTGCCTGAAAAATGCAGGGCAAGGAATGCTATTCATTGTTCCTTTCTATGGAGAAGACTGAAAATTTCCTGCCTCCCTATATCATGTGCTATTGATGCTCTAAGCCCTGCTGAGCTGTATAGAGCTGCTTTATGGAGCGGGGAAACAGGGAGGGAGAAGCAGAATGGGCTGTTTGGGAGGAGAATTCTATGTGCTAAACTGCCCCTGATCTGGAGCCTGGGGGATGGGAAGAGGAACAAAGACAAATGTTGTTTTCAAGAGCATTTCTTTTCCTAAGGTTAGACCTGCACCTGCTCTTAATAGATTAGACTAGACTAGGCGTGTTTCAGTTGGAAGGGACATACAATGATCATCTAGTCCAGCTTCTCCCTGTAAGTAACCTGCTGTCTTTGGAGAGGGGTGAGCAGGCAGCTCAAAGGACTGACTTACAATACGTGCGGTGGAAGCCGGCTGAGCCCCTGGGTACACCTTTTCCTCCATAAACAGCTTTACAGCTTCACCCCCAGACTCCTGGCCAGGGAACCAGCCAGCACCCTGATGGGTATTAAGCAGATCATTCCTTGGCAGTTAATTCCTAGCTGAGGCTGCAAGGAGAGATGGCCTTGTGCCTCCAGCCCAGCTATTGCACTTCCTTGGTCCCCTGTGACCTCCCTCTGCTGCAGGGCCAGGAATAGATGACCAGGCAGGGCAGGTCCCCCTCCTTACGTGCCTGCACAGTACCAAAGCACATGCTGTTCAACCTGGTTACAGTCAGGTTTTCCTTCTCCAAATGGAACTGCTACCTTATTTCATGGAAAAAAAAATAGTTTTCGAATCCACAGAACTAAAACTGGATGCCAGACTAAGCTCTCTTCCTGAGAGATCGGCCCAGCGTGACAGAGGACTCTGGCTCATAAACTAGTGTACAAAATCTCCTAACCACCTGCTCTGTGCCAGTGAGGGCAGGAAAACACAGCCCCAGGAGGGAAGGTGCTCAATTTGTCCTCAGTTTAACTGTATCAAGGCTTTTGCATGACTCGGACTTTGGGCCGGTTCCTTTGCTCTAGGTATTACCTCAAAGGACTGGGGCTGTGCAGCGTAACGCCTCTGGCTCGGTGGTTACGCTCCTGCTCTTACATAAAATGCGATGCTTCTAGCAGCCCTCTGGACTTTTCCAGTACTTGCCTCCTGAGCTGTAACTCATTTTGTGACTGAATGCATCTCTCTTTGCTGGTACAAGAATTAAATAGAATGCATTTCTCCTCGTGGCCACCGACTTCACACACTTCAATAACAGTAAGGAAAAACGTTGCTGAAGTCACAGAAGAGGTAATGGTACTGGCTAGGAAGGTGCCTTATGCATGCAGCCTCCTTGCAGAGTAGAACAGACTTTTAATATACACCCTAATAAGACCCTCAGTTTCTTGCTGTTAATACACTGCGTTTGCATTCGGGTGAAGGTCCACTAGAGCCCCCTACCCCTGTGTATCCCCCTCCCCCCGCACAGTACTAGCAGTTTGGATGGAGTCTGTTGTTCAGGTGGAATACTGTTGTTCAACTCCTCAAAGATTAAACATCCAGCACTGATCTCTCTTATGATGGTGGTGGCATTTTCCAGGAGTGGCTCCAGGAAGTGGGCACCTCATCCTGTGGAGGTTGAGGCCATCTTACAGAACAACACTAAGATCTCACACAAGATTTGTTTCCCCAATGATACAGAACAGGTGAGAACTTACTTGTTTTCCCAGCCTTGACCATTTTCCCAGCCATGATGTGTTCATGATAGGAGCACGTTTCAGGACGTTCAGTGTTCTCATTTATTCCTCTTCTCTGTGTAACAAGAATCTTGTTATCTCATAGACATTTCGTGTGGGAACAAACACCAAAATCCGGACTCTGTGTCAGAACATCGCTTCCAAATTGCAGCTGAGCTCCTGGGAAGGTTTCAGCCTCTTTGTGAAGATTGCAGACAAGGTAACTCCTCAACTATGACAGGACAGTTGGTCTCCTCCCTCCTCTCTTCCTTATTTACCAGACCACCTAAACAACCATATATGAAGCCAAGCAATAGAGGAGGTCACTACTGCTTCTGTCTTACTGAGAGGATACAACCTAGATTTGAACTTCTAGCAGCTGACAATTATTTTGAGTCCCTTGAAGGGGCTGAGTGGAGATGCAGAGTTTTTATCAGTCTGCCAGTACGCATGTGGTACTTAAAGCAGGGAAGCAGCAGGCTCCCTTGCAGCTGCTGGGATAATAGCAAACTGTGTGTTGCATACTGCTGTTCTCTCACTGTAGACAGGGAAAGAAAATTCAGCCTGATACTTGGGTATGTTGGCACAGGCAGTATTTTATATCGTCTGCTAATCCCCCTTTCCCCCCTTCATTGCTTGGCCTCTTCCAGGTGATCAGTCAGAATGAAGCAGACTACTTCTTCGACTCACTAAGACAGGTGACAGACTGGAACAGGAGGAACAAACCAGGGAAAGATGGTAAGGAGAATGCCAGCATGACAAAAAGCTGCATGAGCTGCTGTGTTAAACTGGGGAAGCAGCAAATTTATCCAGTAGGATTTACTCTGTCTTGGGAAGTGTAGGGTAGAGCCTTATAATATCATTTTTGTTTGTACACACGTGGTTACTGCCTGCACCAGCAGTGACATTCAGTGACCTGATGCAGCCAAGCACTGGCTAACAAACATCAGAACATCTGGAGACATGTCCCACTCCCCTCCCCCCCCCTCCCCCCCAAAGATTTTTTGACCTGTTGCATGGAAACACGGCTGGATGCACACCAGTTAGGTCGATCCTCTTTCCAGTCCAAGGCTCGTGCGTTGCCAGATCACGTTATCAGCCAACACATGTAAATAGGTTCTTTGCACTGTGTCACTCCCATCTTGGGTTGTTAGGAAATTGTTGTCTAGATCATTACCTGGTGATACCAAAGCACAAGCTGTGTTGCCAGGGGAACACTTGTTAGAATAAAACAACATAAGACTGATGACAGCAAATCTTTGCACTTCACCCCAATGTACAACATACATTTTGAAATCTACATCAAACTCAAACTCCACACCAATTTCATATTCACTTATCCTGATCTTTGCTTATTTCGGGACAGCTGAGATACAACATCCTGAAGCACTATCTACATATCTAAGACTTTATAACTTCCCTCTTCTCCCCACAGCTGATGCAGCCACTAGGAGCTCTAAAAATCACGGTACAAAGATGTGGGTGCACTAAATCAGTTTGTTTCTGTAAACACAGCTGTCAGGGGATGTACCTGCATAACTGTAACAGAATCCAGGCGTGCGGCACATGGGCAGGCAGCTGTCATGAGCACCAATAACAAAGCCTCGTACTGCAGGCATCCTCAGCTTCTTCCCCCATCTCTGAAGAGCCCGCACCTTAGATCACTGCATGATCAGTGTCCAGGAACTGACAATGAATCACATTCTTGGTCATCTAAAATGGCTTTTTGTACTTCTTTGTTAAGTCATTTTGTTACTGTTAAAACCAGAGCTACATTTCTGAAGACACTCAGAAGCCATTTAAAAACTGCAGAACTCTGCAGTGATAATGAGAATACCGACAAGATGTTGTTTCCTCAGGGGCTGCTATGTCTGTGGCTTATGAGGTGTACTTCATGAGAAAGCTGTGGCTGAATGTAACTCCTGGGAAGGACCTGAAAGCTGATTCAATTTTTCATTATCACCAGGTAACCAGCTCCCTAAAGCATAAATATAACGGCAGGCAATGTGATCCAAGAAATACTCCTGAGAAAGTAAGCCTGCTGGAGTATTACCATCTCCCTCACCATGGCCTGCGTTATAGACCCTCCAGAGGAATGCCTCTGGAGGCCAGAGCTCAGCCTCAGGAGCAGATTTATTTCTCATAGTGTTCACACCTTTGCTGTATTAACGGTTGGACTTGCTGATCTTAAAGGTCTTTCCCAACCTAAATGACTCTATGGTTCTATATTGCTTATGCTAGGAGCGCAGCTCCCTTGTCGAATAGTTCCCTGGAGGTGCTCACCTGGTTCCGTAATTGTAGGGAGAATCATAGAAAAGTTTGGGTTGGAAAGGACCTTTAAAGATCATCCAGAGAACCTCCAGAAGGAGCCAAAAGTTCCTGGGATGTCCTTGGACTGTGTTTGGCAAAACTTACGTGCTGACCTCAAAGATTTAGGATGCGTAAGGCAGTGTCTGCTTCAGCCCATTCTGTCTGGATTCAGAGCTGGTCTCTTGTAGGAGCTGCCCAAGTACCTCCGAGGCTACCACAAGTGTTCCAAGGACGAAGCGGTCCAGCTGGCAGGGCTGATTTATAAGGTGCGCTTCAACCATGACCGCACACAGCTGGCAGCTATCCCCAAAATCCTGAAGGAGCTGGTGCCAGACAATCTGCTCCGAGCAATCTCACCAGAGGAGTGGAAGAAGGTAAGAACATCAGCTTTCATTAATTGTACTGCTTCCACAGAGCTTTACGAGAGACAGGCACCGAGCCACACAATGGTTTTGATCTGACGGTCTTTGAAAGCACTATGGAGGGATGCTACTGGGTGTTGTGGGTTTGCCTCTTACAGTCCAGATTTTCCATCTTCTCTATCAAAGCTCTGAAAGGTATCTGCAGGCCTTGACAACTGATTTGAGATGTGCCTCTTTCTCAGAGATACTAATCTATTTTTGCTGCCCAGAAGAAGTTAAGAGATAGGAAAGCCAGTGGTGGGACTGGGGATTTGAGGGTCCCGTAGAGAAACAGAAAATTGAGATGTGTCCTAAATATTTCATAGTTTGGCCAGCAAATCAGTCACCTTGCACCATGCGTGTGTGCCACTCACTGCAAAAGGCTCTTTATCCACCAAAAGGCAAGGAAGTTTCAGCAGGTACTTGCCACTTAGTCCACTGAGGAAGACACAGGACACTGTTTCCAATACAGAGGGAAAATGCACCCTACTTGTTTCAGCAAAAAGCGATACGTGTCTGTGGGTGTCAGACACTGGCTGGCTGAATTTTCTTTCAATCCGTGCTGCCCATCGGCCCTAAAAGCCATTCCCTTGGGCTCCTGGGCTTCCTTCATCCAGGTCATTAGCAAGGAACACTGACGAGGTTCTGGCTCCACCATGCATGGTAGGCCGTTTTCATTTTCACAGTCTTGCATTGCTGTGGGCAAAAGACTGATCTCGGTGATGATCTGATGCTGTCCTTAGTGCTACTGCTGGACATTGGAAACCTGCCTGGCCCCAACTGAATGGGCTTTGTATCCTCTTTTCTAAACAGAGCATTACTGCAGCATATAGTAAACATGAAGGAAAAACTGTGGATGAGGCCAAGATTGCCTTCTTGAAAATGATATACCGGTGGCCAACATTTGGCTCAGCCTTCTTTGAGGTGAAGGTAGGTTTAAAGGACGGTATGAATAGCTTTGGTAGCAGGCTGGCACTGGGGGTATGGACTGACTATAATTCCGTATCTGTGTAAGTGAGAATGCATTATAAAGCTGAATCCCCATCATCTACTGAGAAAAACTCTGTTCCTTGAAGTGGGGAGACGGGCTCTTTATCCATCCCAAACTATGGCTGTTCTTCACTGGCTATGTTGTTATTCCAGTTGTAATACCTAATATCACAACTATGTAGTAGTTGTAGTAGGGGGCTTATAGTTACGTAGATACTTAATTGTCCTGTCATTGTTCTCCACAACAAAATGCTGCCAGATCTTGTATCTCTGGGGACTCTTCCTTCCAAACAGAACTGTACTAATCCTCTCATTCTGCAGTGGATACCCCCAGGAATCATTTCCTACTTGCTACCTTTATTTTCTCCTCCCGAGGCTCTTAAATGGTTTGCAACCAACCATGAAGCCTGTTATCAGACAGCCTAGGAAATAATGGACTTGGTTCTGCTTTTATCTAGCAGCTGCTCAGGTCATCCATGTATGGCCAAAAGAGCCATCCTTAATTACACAATACTGAAGACCTTTATGTTTTAGTGTTTATTTGGTAAAGTGAACAAACAGCAATGGACACTGTTAAAGGTCACTATGCACCTGATGTAGATAATTTCTTCATTTCCTGCTTATCTTGCTCTGTTACTCATTTATAGCAAACCTCGGAGCCAAATTTCCCAGAGATTGTGCTGATTGCAATTAACAAGCAAGGAGTCTCACTGATACATCAGAAGACAAAGGTAACAGTTGCTTCTCAAGAATCTATCTAAGGAAGGATTTAATTGACCATGCTAGCTTAGGGACAGCAACAGGACCATCTCCCTGAACGGCAGGGGAGGAGGGACCCCCTCTCTTCATTTTCTGTGTGAAACCAAAGAAAATGTTACTGCCCCAAATCACTTCTTTGCAGTTTCTACACTGGGAAGGAAACAGTGTAGAGCATCTGAGAAAGAAGTGGTAATCACGATGGAGCTGGGCAAAGCGGTAAGATCAGACGGATGGACGGATGCACAGCGCACTAGGGAACCTGCTTCAGAAAAAAGCTTTGCAGGAGGCCCAAGCTGTCTAAAAGATCAGGTCGAATGACGGTGTTCACCAGCTCTCTAACCCAAACAGTCTGTCCTTACCATGTTCCCAGGCAGATGCATTTATGAATATCACTATTTGCTTTTAATAAGAAAACAAATATCCAGCGAGTTTTAGATTATGTAAATATAATGGCAGTGTGCTAAGGCAAAGATGAATACATAATGAAAGGAAGTCTCGTTAGGGTGATAGACTCACCTGCTTGATGAAAATACAATATGTCACTAGTCTGGATGCAAGACCTACCTTGATCCACTGTGTGTGTAAGTGAAGTCGGAGAGAAAAAGAATGCTCTGGCTCTACAGGTTTTCTTACATAACAGCCCGTTTTCATTTCAGAAATGTTCTGTAGTTCCCTTTGTTTCCCCACACAGGACATTTTAACGGTCTACCCCTTCAACAAAATCTCCAACTGGAGCAGTGGGAGCACATACTTTCACATGACAATAGGGAACCTAGTACGAGGAAGCCGGATCTTATGTGAGACTTCTCTGGTAAGAAGGGTTTTGTCAACTTACAAGAAAGTCCCAATTTTTCCTTTACATCCAGAATTGCTACTAAACAATGGTGCCAAACCAGATGTTAAAACCAGTGCAGATACAAAAAACATTCACTGCTCTGTCAATAAAACCGCAGTTTAGAACTGGCTCAGTGCTAGATCTGATGCAAAGACATAAGCCACAGAGACAAGGAAATATAGTACTTTCCAAATTCTTCCCATACATCAAAATTTTATCTATCCAAGACATTAAGGCTGCACTTAACCACAAAACTACAGAAGAGGCTTTTTGTCTTGCATGGCTTGATCCAGCTATGCAGCAATGCCATCCTTATAAGATTTTAACTTTTCAGTGAGTGGTACCACCTTTTTAAGAATCCGTTTCAGATTGTCCACAGACTCAGACAAGTATCACTGTATTGATATTTAAAGGCAAATTTGTAAAGATAACATAAAAACATTTATGGGCTAACTTCTACAGGAAAGCTTGGGTTCTGAAATACAAGGCGTCAATCTATATAACAAATGACAAGGAGACAGTTAGAGCTATGCTCTGTAAAGTTTGGTAAATCTATGAAGAGAAGAGCAGAGGGAGGAACAGATAAATAATTATCAAAAGTGATAGCTGTTGGAAGAGGAGATGTCCATGCAGAGAAGAACCTAAGAAGACAACAGACCAGGGAGGAACTGATAGTTATTTTTGCTTTGGGAGCTCTCTGAGAGACTTAAGACTTCTTTCTTCTCTGACAGGGTTATAAAATGGATGACCTGTTAACATCCTATGTACGCCTGCTAATGAATGCTGTAAACAAGCAAAAGAACCTCCCAGCCTGAGAGTGGAAACAGAACCCACGACCTGCATCTGTGCCAAACTACCTGTCATTTCATCTCCCAGAGGAAATGCCATTTAAAAAAATACTAATCTGGATGATCAATCTTCTGATCACACACTGAATGAACTGTGCGGCTGAAATATTACAAGCGAAGCTCAAGTGAACACGTGCTTTCAAATATCCATAACACTTGTCTGTCTTAGATGTAGTATGAGAATTCCTTTCAGAGTTTGGATTTAGAGAAAGTTTAGCTGGATTTTAACGTAATATGGGGGCAGAGGAACCCTAATACCAGAGCCTATTCTGATACTCTGCATCTGCTCCATTCTTAAAGACACACACACATTAACAGTTGTCTTCCTTTTGGAAAGAAAGTGTCCCCTTGTTGTATATGCTCTTACCAAATGCATAAACTCCTTGAGTCTTTGCAAACAATGGTAATGTTATTTTTTTCCTCCTATTGGAAACTCTAAGAGTGGAGAAATGCCCTTTAGTAGTAGGATAGCTGGACACCCTGAAAGGAAAGATGCTGGGTTTCATCACTAGCTTAGGTGCTGCAAGTTACAGTAGACTATGACAGCCAGTGACTGTCACAATATAACTGTCATTCCTGTGTGCTGCTAACTTAGCAGGCTGTCCACTGGTTTACCATTGCCTTGGTTAAATTAAATATTTTCTTTCTTCCACACTTTATAATGCACTTGGAAATTAAAAACTGCTTTGCACTATGCCATTTCTAGTAAGCGTAAACGCTGAAGCGAGTCTTGATTTTGAGTCCATTACTTTTAGTCAGCTGCTCCCATTTCAAGTTATAGATGTTCTATTCAGTGCAAATCAGAATCAAAGAACTCAGTCTAACAGACCTCTGTTCCAAAGAGGCTTTTCTGCTCTATAAAAATGTTCTCAGCTCGGAGTTATGCAAACATTCATTCATGAGACAAGAGTAATAGCTTTAATTTCTCCTGATCTTTTCTATTTCCTGTTTAGTAACCGCTTTGAGTGGTAAAATTTGATTCAGCACTTGTTCATGTCTCAGACCTTCGTAAACACGCAACTTTGGTCCTATAGGAACCCGAGCGTACATGGAGCGTGTAAAGCATATACGCACTGTAGTGGTAGTAAGCTTAGATGCTTACCCCGTCAGGGAACACGCGCTCCTTCCTCAATGACAAGCCCTCCCTTGCTCGCAGTGAAACATGGACACGTCTTAAAGCATTTACATCAAGTTCCTTGAGACACAACCTGGCAGTGCTGGAAAAGCAGCTCTGCTAGGTCTCTCAAATTTGCCAATGTACGCACAATGGTTCTCTTGTTCCCTCAGATGTGTGTGTGTGAAATTCAGACACTCATGGGAGTTCTGTACATGGGTGGCAGGGGAGAGCCCCGCTGTCTCTGTGCATCTAAATGAGTGCCACACTTGTCAGGATAGTTGATCCTTTTGCATGCAATTAGATGTTCCTGCTGTTATGTCCATTGCTGGCAATGGAAATGTTTGAGACCAATGACTTTGATGTCTGATCTAACTGGCTGTAAGAAGAATTCAATACTTCACCTGTACAAAAAGAAATCCTGCAGCCAAACTGTACCGTTTCTGGTTTTTAAATAAACACTGCAGAAAATCAACCACAACGTCTTTTTTAACAAGAAAATGGAATATTCGCTCTGGATCTATGCAACCCAAACCTACCAAACATCCACTACAGCCTGTAAATGATCACAGCACCCCATCTACGTGTCATATACACAACACAATTCACATAGTACAGCCTCTAACAGGATGATGTCCCTTTCTGCACATCATCAACCAACACATCACCACAGAAGCAGCACAGATCCAAAATGTGAATTCACCATGACAGCACCATCAGATTTGGGCAATTCCCAGAGTTCCTCAGAGTGCATTATGTTCTCTGGCTCAGCGTTGCACATTTTTTACTGTACAATATACAACCTTTTAATATTTGGTTTTTGTGTGAAGATTTAAAATTTATTACAGTTAACTTCATTACAGGAACATGAAAAGGTACGGTGTTACAACATTTCAATCCACAATCATATTTTGGTTAGACAGCACAAGCAATGTGTGATAAACGAGACATCCACGCGGTGCAGAACCCACACTGCTCATCAAGGCCTGAACCAAGGCCAGTAGCTGCTAATTCTTTTACTTAGTCCATACCATCCTCAGCACTTAATAGTGCTTTACAGACTAGTACAACCACACTTATTACATGTTCACCTGCAACCTATTCCTTCACCATCCAACCACTTTTCAAAAAAGTAGTCAGCCACATCATCTCATACAAAACACACCGCATCTAGAAACTCTCTGTACAGAAGGCCGAACAATATTTCCCTACATTGCACAGACTGCTGTAAAAATAAAGACCATGATGCAAACCCTAGAGAGCAGATTAGGTTGCTATAAAGAAAGATTGTAAGTGATTTAACATACCCTTTGAATACAAACAAGCTTCATGTAATGTGGTTTCTAAAAGCAAAACCATTTTCAAGTGTACTCAGTGAATATTAGTGATTTTAATTCAGTATGTATAAATATGAATGTAAACTATAAATGTATATAATGAGGCAACAGCTTTCAGTAGATGTAGACTTCTAAGCCAAGTTCAACCTTGATACAAATCTATACTCCCCAGCGGTGTGACACCTAGGATGAATTTGGCCAGCATGTCTATTTGCAGCAGTGGAAAAAAGCATGCCGCTCGTTTCTGACTGAGACATTGACTTCATTTCAAAAAAACAACCAAACCCCACCTGCCAGCCGATCAACACACTAAGGAGAATTCCTAAGTCTGCATTATATTCTACTTAGTTTTTAAAAAGCGGGCTCAAAGTAGAGGAAGATGCATTTATTTAAACTATTTCTAGTTATTTCTCCTACTCCTTCAATTCCACTGTCCCACAAAAGGAACATCACTAATCACTACCGTAACTGCACATTGCAGGCTGCTATGAGCAGGAGTATGAGAAAAGTAATTATAAAAAATTAATAATTTAAGAGATACTAAAAGAACATTACACTCCACTAATACAGAGGTCAGGGATTATGATGACAATTTCCCTCCCTTAATTTTGGGAAATGCTCTGAAGGACATAATCCAAATCCTAGAAAATGGAACAGCTTACCAAAGAGAATGATATCAAATATCCTTTTAACACTGAAGCTTACTAGGTCTGCTGAATTTCTAACATGGGACAAAGCGAGAGCACACACTAATCTCTGCTTGCAGTACAAAAGTAATTCCGTTCACCTCTACGTACATGCATTTTCCACTGCTGAATTTGGAGAGTGGCCACTGAAAGAATATCACCTATCGCCTGCTAGATACATAGTCTTTCCATATTTGCCAGCAGCTATGCGGCTGTGTGTTCCCTCACCATCTTCCCACCAGGCTGAAGATACACAGCTGCTCAGATCTAGCATTAGACGTGGCCTGAGACTGATTATAGGAACAGACCGGAATGCTTTATGCTGAGAAGAAACTGCAAAACATACTGACCTGCACCTACACCGGTAGCTCTTGTGGCTTACGCTGTGAAAAAAGATGCCAAAGAACAGGCTTACAGGACCGGTCTTCGCAGTGGCCACGTACTCCTGCACCAAAAGACATGTTGCTCTTTGTGCCCTTAACTAAAAGGCCATTTAAAGGCTGGCGGGAGAAGAGTGACTAGCCACATGTTCTCCTAAAGCAGTGACAAAAGCAGCTACTATTACTGTAATCTACAGTGCACGTCGGTCAGAAAAGGATGGGAGAAATACTGTTAAAGTGAGGCCTCTCCCCTCATCAGCATTATAGTGGGTGCAGTATACCCCAGCTAAAAGTTTATGGGAACTCACAGAAACAAAAAGCAAAGCAGCTGAAGGAAATGGAATTAGCAAAGCCAGTATACCTAAGAGATGGCCTTGCAGGTGGGAGACCTGCACACAGTTAACCGGGACTTCCCACCGCTGCTGTGATACCGCCGGTAGCTTTTCATGGGTAGTAGCTACAGCAAGCGCGTTAACAGCTACCAGTGCTTTAGCTACCACCTTGTTTAGATCTATTCTGAGCCAAGCGTGATGGCAGCGAGGACAATTTTACGGTAGATTATTGCCCCAGTCCAGTCGCTGCTCACACATACAAGTGAGGAAGCTTAAACTTCTTGCTAATTCGCCTGGGGCCGCAGGTGGTGCCTAGGCCCAGCTGCCGTGTTCCTTTGACCCACTGAACTAGCCGTTTTTTGGAAGATTTAAATCATGCAAGGGAAAGAAGTCCTCCAGTGCCTTTCATCCTGTCCACCTTGCAAAAGGGCAGGCACAGTCTCCAACTATTCATGGAAAGGGATTTTGAGGCTGCTCAGCTTAGTTTGGCACAAGAAACTAGAGGTGACACCTCCAGAGGTCTCAGAAGCACACTGTGATTATACGACACACAAGTGGACTCAGAAACAGCACTGTTAATGGCTCACCCCTAAAGAAATATTGAGAATGTTCAAAACAAATAAATTTCTCAGCACCTTGGGTTGTACTAGCAGAGACAGTAGGACCAGTGAAACTTCACTAGTGAGAGGCAAAACTACAGAGCAGAACTATGTGCTTAAGATGTACAGATTCACGTCTGAGGTCCTGACTTTACACTCAGGTCTTTAGGTACACTTCTTAAGAAGAAAGGTGATGGGAAATTATTATTTGGGTGAAAATTTTAAGAAAAATACTCCCTGGGTTTCTTCTGGATAAGAACACATTTGCTACAAACTGTAAATATTAGTAACCACTTCATGTAATTGGGCTTTCTGGAGCATGACCAACAAGCATATACTCATCTTCCAAATAAAGTGAGAAGGCCAGAAAAAGTGAACCGCTTGAATTGGTACCATATTATCAATTTGATTTCATCGTGCAAAAGAACAACCAAGACCCAGTCACATTGCCTCAAGAAATGTCAGCTATGCCAGTGGATAGGACATGTTTTATGTTGACCCCTAAAAGCTCTAGTATCCATGTAGCAGTAGTAGAGAACAAACTGAGAAAATTATAGTGTCGGTTTCTAACAAAATCTTTTGTTTCCCATAGCCACCTCCCCCTTAAGGAGGGCCCAACTATTCCGAAGAGGCTGGCATGACCTTGACAAGTGAAATCTCCTCAGTACTGAACAGGGAAGCAGCAAAACAAACTTTTTCAGCTTCAAACGCTGGACCTAAGCCAGACAAGCAGGCAGTGCAGATGCCATAACCATTGGTTCCTGGGCTTTCCCAGTAAGCCTGCCAACCAGAAGGACTGTACAGCACCTGTATATGCTCAGCAGGGATGCAGAGAAAGACCAGAATATTTTGCATGTAGCAAAGAGTGACAGCTTTCAGAATATTTGCCTACATATTAAAAAAATAAAAAACGTCTTCACCCAGGGTGAGAAGATAAATTTTTATGCTTTAACTGAAAAAGAGCAAATCACACATTTCTTCCACCCCTACACTCCACCACTGTTTCCAAATTCTTTAGACTACAGAGGAATGGAGAACTACAATTCAACTGAGGAAGGGAAGACCGTGTACAATTCCACAAAGGCAGAATAAGTTGTTATTGGCAAATTAATAACCAGCCTGTAAACTGCTCAATCAGAAAGTCATCTTCTTCTTTCTGCCAGTGTTGACAGACAATTGCTTGAGAAAAAGGGATAGTCAAGATGCAAGCTACATTACCAGAAGCAAGGCAAGGTACTACTTATCTTTGGTTTCACTTGTTCCTAGTAATTGTCTCTGTAATCAACGGCTGCTGTGAGCAGTCGCTTATGACTGTCAGAGTGCAGTCAGTAGACTGACAGACCTGTTTAAGCAGAGTTTAAATCCAGAGCTTTGGGATGTGCCTTCTTGGATGCCAGCTCTGACAACTTCTTCAGGCGTTTCTTCAGCTCCAGAGGGAACTTCTCATAGCACTTCTTGCATACAGGCTTCATGTCAAATTCCACAAACTTATTCCTTTAACACAAAGAACAGCAGCTATTAAAGTGGTATTTGCAAACTATGTGCTTCACTAAATCAAGTTTCCATGCACCTATGTAAATGCTGCTGTTTGTTTTCTACCGCCCATACAAAACAACTCACTCCCCCGTCTGGTCATGTAAGTACAGAGACTGGGTTCTCATCAGGGAACTAGGGTCTTTAGTATTGCGAGTTCAATAAGGAGCAAAGTTTTGCTATATATTTGTATGTAACAGTCTAGAATAATAATGTTGTTATAGAATGGAAATCTCACTTCAAAGGTCCTCTTTGTGATGAGTTAGAGCTCCTTCATATACAAGGCCAGTGGGGCCAATCCATCACAGTAGGATCAGGGTTTGAAGCGGAGGAAGGATAAATGCAGGATCGCTTTCTTTTCTGTCCTTCTACATACTGGAGGTAACTAGTGTAACATTTTCTTTCAAAATAATCTACACAACTGTAAATACTGTCACTGAGGGGAGCATCCAGTCTAAGGAGACATGGAGGCACAGGTAGTTCAGGACAGGCAGTTACTTTAAGTGTAGACCCTTCCCTCTGTACTGCTGAATGAGTTCTCCTCTTACCAACCTACTTAGAGAACAGATTAATGAAGGAAAAGAAATTAGAGGGGATGCTGAGCCCCCGCTCCCTTTTAGTTCTGAAATCAGTGGAATTATAAGCACAGAGAAAAAGCACACTGCCCCTCAGAGAGGCACTGACTCAGGGCTCCCCCAAGCTGATACCCTGCCTTAAGGGCAAACATCTCATATGGTCCAAAATATAAACACTGACTTACTTCAGTGTAAGCTTGATGTTGCAGGTGGAGCACGAGAAGCAATTCACACACCAGGCCTTGTTAAGAGCTGATACCACTGCAAAAGCAAAAGCACAAAATAAGAGGAAACTGTCGGAATATTTGAATTCGGATTTGTATCCAAATTCAAATGAGGCCAGATGTGAAAAGAAACACTAGTGCCTTGCAACTGTGGTACTGCAACAGCTGCACTAACAAATGGAACAAGGACAGCAACCCAAAACAAGGAGAGAACAAATCTTACCGTCTCCCTCTATCACGTGGCTGCAGTTGTAGCACACATCTCCAAAGAGCTGCACAGCAAAAAAAATAAGAACAGGAACTCATGTTACTGACTGCTCTTGCTCCCCAAATTACACAGCTGGTGTGAACATTAAATCCTAACAATCAAAGAATTCCCAGACACTGCAGTAGCCCCCAAATATACCAATTTAAATCTTCTGAATAACTTCTCATACACTTGCCAAATAGTCTATGTTCCTTTGGATCTCATACCACTAAGTACTACAAAACCTTTTTTGTTGATGCCTCACACTCTACCACTGTTATGTGATCTTAAAGTCCCGTACAGGTGGCAATTTGGAGAAAAGAGGATCGGTGAAGTATGATACTTACTGTAGACAAACATCTCCTGATGCTTAACTATAAACATAAAAATAAAACCTAGAGCCACTCTCAAAACAGTAACAATTATCTCTGAAGAAATAGACCGCTTTATCTGACAGAAGAAAATACCAAATTCATAGCTGTGCAGTAGACTCATACAGAAAATATACGTTTGGGTTGGCTTTTGAAACATATTTCTCTTATGCTTTAGACAGGACATTTATCTTAGGCCCATGGAAGCAAGTAATTGTCAAAGAAGTCCGCACAAATAGTTTTGGAGTAAAATTACAGAGATTCTAATCACAACCCACAGCCAGTATTTTTTTCTGTCAATGGCAAAAAGAAAAATCATTATCCCCATGGAACTTCTATCCTGTTCTTAGCATCACCTTTCAGACCTACCAAGAAAAACTAGTTTTTCTATTAAATTTCACTAATATCTCAATATTGTATTGCCTCTACAAATTCAGATTATGCAAAATCTGCATAGCTTTGCATATGTAAAATGCAAAAAAGCATTTGTCAGTCAGAGCAAGTACCTGCAGTCTAGATGGCAGAATTTACCTGGTTATAGTGAGTTTCACAATAAGCCAGTCCTTTTTTCTCATAGTGTCGGTGCCCCAAGAATGGCTTCTCACATTTGGCACAAACAAAATGCTGCAAAAGACAAAAAAATAAGACATTTATTGGCAGGCAAAGCGACCTCTCCATCACCAAGGGAAAACTTGCATGGCTACAAATCATGGTTCAATACAAGATAATCATTGAATCACAGAACGGTTTGGCTTGGAAGGGACCTTGAAGATCATCCATTCCCAGCCCCCCTGCCACGGGCAGGGACACCCCCCACCAGCCCAGGCTGCTCCCAGCCCCGTCCAGCCTGGCCTTGGGCACTGCCAGGGATGGGGCACCCACAGCTGCTCTGGGCAGCCTGGGCCAGCGCCTCGCCACCCTCACAGGGGAGAATTTCTTCCTAACACCTCATCTAAATCTACCCTCTTTCATTTTAAAACTTTTACCCCTTAATGCTTTAATGAAGGAAGAAAAATCTTTATGGAAAGAATAGAAAAGAGGAAATATTTAATTTACTATAGTAATTAAGGATTGCATTAAAGATAGGTAGAAAACCTGCTGAATGGACAACTGTCTTGTGTCTATACTGACAGACTTGTGGACTATCATCTTGTTTGTTTCAGAGAAGAGAAGGAGCTTCAAATGAGCATCATCATCTCTCTCCGTTCAAGCCCTTAGGAGGCTTAAATCACTAAAAAACTTCAGAGCAAGCTGTGACAACTCAGCTGAAAGATATAAAAACAATGAGCTGAAAAAGCTTAAAAAGCAAGAATTGCACTGGCTCTGCCTACATTACAAATTCCAACACACTTATGAATCTGTTAACTGGGGTTGGAGGTGATATATCTAAGTACCTCGCAGTAAACAGGTAAAGTTATTATTAAGTAAATGCCGTTCAGTAAACCATATTCTGCAAGAATCTTTACAACACAACTCGGGCATTTTAAAACTAAGGTTATTACTGTTGTGAAAGCAGAGCTTTCTTAAGCAACCTTGATGACCCTGCCGTACTCATTCACTCACATATGGTGAAGGCAATCTGAAACACAAGCAATTGTTTTTTGTCTGAATTCCTGTATTACAGATCACAGAAACGTCTACAGCTTCCAAACAATACTAGCCCTCTTCCAAAATGGCTCCTGAAGGAAGTTTCAGGTTCAAAGAGACCTCACCTCGACATGCCACTGCTTTCCCAGAGCATTGACCACTCGTCCCTCGATGGGCCTGCGGCAGGCTCCACAGATGGGGATCCCCATCTTGTCGTGGCAGGGCAGGCAATACAGTTCTCCCTTCAGTTCCCGGGCCTCAGCAGTCAGCTCCTTCCTGCAAACACAAACATATCCCTCAAGTAAGAACACCAAGCGAAGCTCTTTAATTCCGGAGGTGACGTTTTGGAAGACTAAACTTGAAAGTTAACATACTTCAGCAACTTTCGTGCTACAAATGCAGAGTTGTTAAATTAAGCTAGTGAAATACTGTTTTCAACTCATCTTTCTAAAACTGCTTTCTCAGTTTGCCTGACAAGAGAACTCACGTGGAGTATAATGTCTTTGGCTAGATACTCTAGCAGAAATAGGAGGTGTGCTTACATGGAAAAATGCAGTGTCATATGAAAAATCCAGCTCTCTTTGAATGGGATAGCTCAGGTACCAGGACCGTCCTAGTTGTGCTCAGCACCGAGCCATTTACTTTATTCTTCAGCACCGTTGCCCATTCTAGGGCAGTGCTGTGCTCCAGTTACACTGCCTTCGTGGCAAATAGGTCAGGCAGGTATCGGCATGGAAATGGACTTTGTCAGGCAGAAGACTGACGCAGCTCACCAGGTCATCTTTTTTTTCTACCTAGGAATGCAACGTGAAACTATTTTGAACAGCCTGGCAACAGCTACCTTTGGACAACACTATTACTGTAATCTACACAAGCCTTTCAGATAACTTCATACCAAGGAACTATTTTCAGGAACTATTTTCATTTTAAGCATAAAATACTGTCGTTCAAGTTTAGGATTAAAAAAACATTGAATGGCAAAATAAAACTACAGTGCCTGTAGGTTTTCTAAATTTCTTTTGATTTCTCCTGACACAATTTCTTTTTGTTCAACAATGTGAAGGCAGCAAAGTTTAGGCCTTGGAAAGGATTGTCCTTTCTTGTCAGAGTTTAGGATACGAGAACATACCCACAGTGGGTGCAGTTGAAGTGATCTGGATGGTAGGAATCATTCCTAAACATCAGAGGCTGCTCATCGATTATCAAGTGGCACTTCTGACAGATGTACTTGCCCAGTCCCTTAGCTTTTTCACGGTTATGGCATGGCCTGCACAGATGCCTGGTTGAACAAAGTAAAGAAAAGAAAATATTAAGAAATTCTTTCTCCTAAAACAATGTATAGTGCATGATGTAGGATGTACTCTACGTTAGAGAATAAGTGTCTTCTGAGGTCAGACTAAACATAATTTAGTTTAGCGTCTTGTCTTTCACACCAGTTGCACAGAAAAGGATACGTGGATAGAGTAGTCACAGAGTTCTATTTCCCTAGAACACTCCTCCAATATTCCCTGATCTACATCCCATCAAGGATATCAGTCTTATTCTTCCAGGCATCCTTTCCAGTTCTTCTAGATCCTTTTTGAGAGGTGGGCAAGGAAAGGTGGCAACACCCTCTCTCTATTACTAACTATGGGATCCAGCCATGCTAACGGCATTACAGCAACTGGGAAGGAGTCAAGAAAAGAGAATAAAGAATATTAAACCAGAGCACATTGCTTGAATGTTTTTACCACGACTGGATTCCTTGGTCTTCAGTAGTTGGGACGAACAAGAGACCACTGAATACTAGCTCTTCTGCCTACAAATTCCTTCTAGTTCTAAGTTAAAGAAAATAAAGAACTACGCAATTTTATGTGGTAAATGTTACTGTTTCCTATCACATGTTCTAGAAGATATTATAAGTACAGTTCTGAGCAGGTAGGTAAGCCAAATTTCTGGTAGAAAAGCCTGAGCAAAGGCATAAAAAAACCTCTGTAAAGGCTGACAGAATCCAACAGTTCTATCCCAGTATTTCTCCGAGGAGAAGCTGTTCGGTTTACTTGCCTATTACCTACCCCTCTAGCTGCAATGCTGCAGGCTGGGGAGAATTTATGGTAACAGGAAAATGGCAGGGGAATGACTTCTGGGGGTTTCTTTGTCACAAAACAGACAAGCCTGCTTAATTCCTTTCACTGTATCGCTATGTGAAACACTCACTCAGATTTACAGGTCATTCTCAAAAGACATCAGACAAAAGGAGAAGTTCAAATCTACAAAAAGAGTAGATTTATGGCTGAAGTAGTGGGTTCTTTGCAGAGCCCCTTCCAAAATTCTGCTGTGATGAATCACTTACCCTTAGATCTGTGAAATGAGGGTAAGAATACAACACAGATGTTGTTGTGAGACCTCAAACATTTATGACCCTCAGCTGGCAGGCGCCTGTCTAAGTGCTAAGTATCATTATTATTCTCTCCAAATCTGAGTCCTCCTGTCAGCAAGTGTCTCTCTCCAGGGCTGGAACTACTGTCTGCCCAGACGGAGTCCAGAAAAAGCAGACAGCACCCCATTATAAAGAAACATGCAGCTGTGCTCATCTCAGCATAAAGGCATCAATTTTATTCGGCACTGTCAAATGCAGAGTAATTATACGGGGCAGGACATAGGGACCCTGAAGCAAGTGTCCTGAAAGAGACCCCTCTCATTCAGCTGAATAAGATGCCTTCAGCCATTTGCACTGATAAACCATTATCAGCCCCTCCCCGCTCACAAACCCTCGCTGCCATCCCATAGACCCTCCTCTATTGCAAGCAAAGGGAAGTGTTGGACAGGCTAAGCTGTTACCATAGCAGCCGCCCCTCTCCCTCTCCCCCTCCCCACTCCCACCATTATGGAATTATCCCATTCTGAAATGTCCTGTTGTGTCTATTAATACCAGACTTCCCCTAAACAATGCTTCTCTCCACCCTCCTAAAATAATCAGGGGACTCCAAGAAGTCTGTGTTCAGGGCTGGGAGTTCAGTAGCAGCCTTTAGTAAGCACCATGAACACTGGAATATTCATAAGGTATATTCATATCTATAACAGCAGCAGCAACCCCAGTGCCAAGAGCTCAGCTGGGATGAAGACTGCTCCTCAGTGCTGGGGTGTCCTCTCTGTTGTGTGACTGAGCTGATAATGCGCTATCAGAGCTAGAAGAGCACTATATAGAGGGGCTCCCCTTAGCAACTCTGCAACCGTGCTCTTTTTGGATCATCTTCTTGTTTTCACCGTTGCTGCTTCTATTTGGTTTGCTCTCATCAGAAGGAGTTCCTTGAGATTTTCCCCGAAAGGACCCTACACTCCACCCACAGGACTGCACTGTAAAGAGGTAAGAGACAAAATTCTGTTAGCAGAACAATGAAGGAGCTTTCCTAACAGCATTAGTTTTAGATGGTGTCAGTGAGGTAGAAAGACGCACACACAGAGAGATGTGGATGAATATAATGGAAATGTTTGCAACTAAGAACAGGCAGCATTTTTTGAACTTCAAGAAATAATTTCCTTACTCTTCTTTACATCGCTCCTCCAAAGCATAGAAGTTTTCAAACTTCTGCACCTGATGTACATCCATTTGTGCCAGGAAAGCCGACAGTTGTATGGTATGTCCATTGCTCTCTGACACTGCTTTGATGTTTACAAATATTCCAGCTGAAGGGTGGGAAGCTCAGCAGGGAGCAATTTTTAGGAGAATAATTTCAGTCAGAAGTGGACTATTTCTCATGAATAGTACTTTCAGTGAAAGATAGGAGACACTCCCATTTGACAGGACACTACAACCACAATCATACAACCCCACAAACTAGCATAATCCCAAACCAGAATGAGAGCAAGAACAGTAATTTATGACATCCACTATAAACCCTAAAATACAGTTCAGATTTATCTGCAGCGGGCTTCAAACTAGCCAGGTAACTAACTTAAGATTAACTAAATATTTCTTCTGCTTATTGTTTCATTAATGACAGATACAGCAGCTGCTGAAAGAGTAATCAGTAATTATGTCTATTGTGGATTGTTGTCTTGTTTCTCAGCAGAAGAGAAACAGAGCATAAAATATGGTCAGTGTGCATGCATTTCAAATGAGCAGCGACATCCTCATTACAGCTCAGCCCTGGGAGGCCTGGGATAATAGTTGGTTCCAAATAGTGCTCTGTTTAGCAATACGTAAATCACTAAATATCCACACAACACCAAGAGTGCAATCCAAGTGGAAAACATTGGACAATGAACCAGGCTCCTAAAGGAGTTTTCTGCCTGCAGAGTCAAAGCCTCTTGCACCATACAGCTTAGCACAATCTACACATTCTAGGTAAATTGTGAAAGTTTCTAGTTTGCTCTTAGCATTCATACAGACAAGTACAACAAGCTTTCAAGGACTTTGGGTGCTTTTTTGTAAGCATAACAAACCAAAAAGAAAGAAAAAACTAAAAATCAAACACATTTATTTTAAACTGATAGGATAAACCCAGCCAAAATAGAAGTAGAACTGTAAATAACAGCAAAGGACTTTCCACACTGTCTACAGAACACACTATCAAAGAACTATTACTTTTGTAAAGTTGTCGCATTTTGTTGAAAACAGATCAATTCTAAAAAAAACCCCCAACAATTAATTATAGTGACATGTCAGCTCTTTTCCTAACCTACCCAAGTACTACATCACAATTTTACATGAATCAACAGAACTGTAAAAACAAACAAACAAACAAAAACCAACTTGATTAAAATTCCCTTCTAATTTAAAACCTAACAAAATTAGGGAGAGGCCCACTTCCCTTTTCTATGATTTCTGACCAGGCAATGAAAAATACCTCCCTTCACCTTGCTTTTGTAAAAAGTACATTAGGTAGTAGCAGCTCTCCTGTGAAGGCACTCATTTGAAAAGACTGAATTAATTTTATCATTAGTTCCAAGCCTCTCCCTTCCTGACACTGACATACTGGGCTTCTAGATAGCTCTGACATTCTCCTTTCCACTCCACCCCACAGTGTTCTGCAGTGAAAGCATGCCCATCTAGAAATCAAGAGCAGACTCAACGCCGTCATCAGTGAGGACAATACTCTGGACTTGTAAGTCTTGGCCGTTCCAAGTCTGGTACTGACACTCAATCTGAATCCCAAAGATCCTCCTTAGGAAATCAGCTCAAATAGAATTGGTTCAATGTATCATGCTGCTAAACCCCTAATATTTAGCTTGTAAACAGGGAAAAAGTGCTTACTGCTTTGCCTCCTGAACGGCTATAAATCATTAAGACAACAGACATCCCTTGCCTGTTCCATCAGACAGCCCTTGCTTCTGCCTTTTCAGCTGGTCCAAGCAGCCTTTACTGCTTTCTCAGTGGTGTCACAACCACGTACTGCTTAGCCATCAGACCACCCCATCACTGACATGTGAATATAAAGATCACCTGTTCATATTTTTTGCAGATGAAAAGCATATTTAAACATAAAAAGGCTAAATAGCCAGAACATTAGGTGACAGGTACCACTGTAAATTAACAGCCAGTAAAAAGGCATGGTCTCATTGTATTTCTCCTTTGGTATGCAATAGAAAAACACATATTTAAACTACTTCCATCCAGGGAGGACAAGTATTTGAGCATTCAACATTACTGTCACATATAAACTTCAGCATCTTGTGTTCAAAAATACTTGCAGGTTTTACTTTGTAAGGGACAAACAAACACTAGAAACAAAAATTGCTAGTTCCTCTGCAAACCCAGGAAATTCACACTGAAAACTGCAACGAGGAATTTTCCTTTTGTACATGAAAGCAAGATTTCGCATGTATTTGTATAGATAAAATGTCCCTTGGGAAAAAAGGGCTGTACAGTCTTCCTTACACATGCACTTCTAGTAATCTCAAGGTAGTAACTGTTGCCATCTCTTGGACCACGAAGAAGCATGCAGCCCGCTGTAGGCAATGAGTACCCATACACTCAAACCTAGATTCTTTTTTTTTTGCCATAAACATGCAGGGTATCTAGGCAATGCATGGAGTAAGACGGCCCCTCTGTGGCCATATGAAGAAATTTCAGTTTCTGAATTTCACTGCGTTTCCCTTCTGTTGACTTTTCTCTCTTCATCTGTGAACTAGACAGAGGTGGTCCAGCATACTAATCTCTAGCTACTATAGTTTTCTGTCCACCTGAAAGTGATAGCAGTCAAACAAAAGATGGTAATTACCTTGGATTTTTGTTTACATTTTCCGATATATTGGTCTGCTCTTCATCCCATTTCAGTTGCTTGATTAGCCACCAATATTTTTAGACATCTGAATAATCAGTTCTGCTGGGACGCTGGATGCATTGCGTAATGCATTGGATCAACTGTCTAATGATGTAAGATTTCAACATAGCTTCTGCCCAAGACCAAAAATTTTGTCAAACAACATCAGCAACGATGTTAAAATTTTAATCTCAGTAGAGGAAAATGGAGGGTATTGAATGTTACGGAGAAATGGTCCGTCAGTACAAAATGTGATGATGAGCACAATGGAGAGGAATCCAAGAAACAGAGACAATGCTGGAAACTCGGCCTGCCTGTATATCCCTACCACCTACACCCACAGATGAGGAATGTGTAAAAAAACACGGGTAGGTGCCCAGAAAATCTTACCATTTTTTGTTGGTGCTGCTCAGGACCCTGCAGGCAACAGACTGGCAAAGCTAGGCTCAGTTTTACTAAGCTGCTGCTTGGAAAAGGCCCTGGATAAGTTACAGCGGAGTTCAGGCTTTTGAGGGAGGAAGAGAGAGAAGAAAGCTGCAGGGAAGCATGACACTTTGACAAGTAATCAGCAGCACGGGCATTACTAATAATCTTTTCTGAGTCAATTCAGTACTTTCTGCAGTTCAAATGAGATGTTGCTACCCATCTGAATAGTTTCCTCCTATATTGGAACTAGATGCTTAAATAAGGGACTTTAGACTGAAATAATCCTCAAAGATTTTTCAGGATCCCTGCGGGTTTTTTAATAACAGCAATACAAGACCTGTCCTCCACCTCTTCTAGGAACAAGACAGATATTCTAAGGTAGGCCACCTTACAACAGATACTTGTGCTCAGAAAAGCTGACTTGTTCTTCAGTCCTGAATCAGGCTTTCAAATTAAACATAACAAATATTTTCTAGCTAGACATACAGAACCCATTTCCACTCTTCCATTATCCAGACACATAAGCATTTCACTACTCTGTTATTCAAATGAACTCAGCATAGGTTGAAGACAAGCTCATAATCAGCTAGCTAGCTCGTTACAGTGGTTCCTTCAGCAGAAATTAATGGTCTGGAAAACCCAGACGAGCAGAAGGTATTCAGAATTTTAATACAAGGGTTTAAACTCAGATCTACCTGTCATATTAAACACCAATATAGCAAGCAGTAGACATCACTGATTTCCATGTGTGGTCTTTTGGGTGGGTCGTTTGGGTTTGAGTTTTGGGTTTCTTTCTTCACAAAATCAGGCTCTGTTGTAATAGACTGTCTCAATTCTTTCAGGTTTGGGGTTTTTTTTCTTCAAAACTGTGGTGAAAAATGAATGGCCCAGCAGATCCCTCAAGCCTACTCTTCAATTGCTCAAATCAATCAAATTTCTCTTTGGAAACATCAGAGCAATGTGGCAAAGAGACACACCTCGAGAACATCCTTTTTGCCACTTTCTACTTCCTGGACTTCATCCTGGCTTTTGTTGGCAATGCCCTGGCTCTTTGGCTCTTCCTGCGGGACCAAAAGTCAGGCACACCTGCCAACATTTTCCTGATGCACCTCGCTGTGGCTGACCTGTCCTTTGTGTTGGTACTTCCCACCCGGCTGGTGTACCATTTTTCTGGCAATCACTGGCCATTCGGTGAGATCCCATGCAGACTCACTGGCTTCCTTTTTTACCTCAACATGTACGCCAGTATCTACTTCCTCATGTGTATCAGCGTTGACCGTTTCCTAGCCATTGTGCACCCTGTGAAATCCATCAAGCTCCGCAGGTCGCTTTATGCCCATTTGGCCTGTGCCTTTCTATGGGTTGTAGTTGGGGTTGCAATGGCACCTCTGCTGCTCAGTGTGCAGACAGTTGAGATGAAAAACACAACCATCTGCCTGCAGCTCTACAGGGAAAAGGCATCACGTCATGCCCTTGTGTCCTTAGCAGTGGCATTCACCTTCCCATTTGTTACTACAGTGACTTGCTACTTATTAATCATCCAAAGCCTGAAGAGCGGGAACAGAGTTGAGAAACACCTGAAGGAAAAAGCTATCAAAATGATCATCATGGTCCTGATGATCTTTCTGATTTGCTTTGTACCTTATCACGTCAATCGCTACATTTACATTCTCCATTACAATGGGACCAAAACTTCCTGTGAAACACAGCGTATTCTAGCCCTCAGCAACCGCATCACTTCCTGCCTCACGAGCCTGAATGGTGCCCTGGACCCAGTCATGTATTTTTTTGTAGCTGAGAAATTCCGTGAGGCTTTGTGCAATCTCTTTTGTGTTAAAAAGACTGTAATGTTGCCTCAAACATATGAGGGTAAGACAAATGAAAGCTCACTAAGTGCTAAATCAGAACTGTGAATGTGACTTTTGTCACTGCTTTGACTTAAGAACACTCTGTTCCACCAAAATAAGGTAAGGGTGCAAATATACGGTGAGATAGTCCACCGAGAGTCAAACTCATCCTGAGGAGAGAAGATCTGTTGTTTTAATGGGACTGCAATTAGCAAGAACTCCTCTAACAACAGAGATCACATGTTCTTGTCTTACTGTAACTGCAAACAAAAGTAGTTCTACTGATTTCCAAGATGTGAAACTGAGGACTGAACACTTGGGAATAAGGAAGAGAGCAAAGATGCTATTAAATGGATGTTTTAGGAAAAAAAAAAAAAAAAAAAAAAAGCAAAAAAAAGAAATTAATTCTCAAAGTCAGATTCTTCCTCTGCACAATGCATACAGCCTACTTTAAAATTTTACATTGCTCCAGCAGTAGAGACCCACTCCCCAGATAGACCTGCCTGATGAAAAGCCAGCATGCTTGCACATCTTGTTCAAGTCTCCAAATTCAAAGCGTTTATACATAGTAGACAGAAAATTGGTACTAAATGGTGGCAAGAAAAAAAGACTGAAGTGCTGCAATGCACCCAACCTGGACTGGAGTTAAGATAGGACTTTCAATTTTTTTTACTTCTTCCCAACATTCAGAGCTGCAGATGAGCACTAAACTTCACACAACCTTTTCTGTCTCGCCTCTGCCATTGTCTCAAAGCTGCAGGCAGAGGCAGGACAACATTTAGTACACTGCCTCTTTTATGTAGTTCCCTGAAAACATCAGATATCCCGATAACCCTCAAACTACAGAATGGAAAAGGGCTGTTTAGGAATACAGCATTCATCTTTACTACATACTGAATCATAAAAATATGAACAAGTTTACTTTGTCCAGAAGAGACTCCTACCTCTGAGGTGTTTTACAACTATTTTTTGTGATATATCTAGCAAGACTATTCCTTCACTACAGACAAAATAGAGATTATCTTAACTATCCTTACTGATACAAATTGCATCCAGCAGAATATATCTGGAAAGGACAGGCACACTAGGGGAAACCAGGTACAATGAGAAGCGGGAAAAAGAACCCAAGAGTTCCCAGTAATATTTACTAGAAGACTGCTTCGATGCTATGAAGGTAAATATTATAGGAAATCATGTGACAGGTGAACTGTATTTTTATGTACAGACATATACATACATATCTCTTTTCTGTGCTTTTGGGAATGAGCTCCTTACTCTTTCAGATTTGGTCCACAAATTATGAAATCAAATGTACTTTATCCTACTTGAACTGCTTTAATCCTGACTGCTTTCCCAAAACAGCCTAGGTGCTATCACAACAGCCCATTCTAACAAGCTTAGGTGTTGAAAGAAAATTATGCCCAACTCCAAATACTAAGGCAGAGAAGCTCATGCAGGATGGAAGAGGGAATTGAGAGGGCTCCCTGCTGGACAGGGTACAAGTATATAACCTTTCCTTCCCTTCCTCACCATTTAGCTAGTGAGAATATAAACTCTAGGAAACTACTAGGCTTTGCTCTAGACATATGAAAGCCTGAAATTAACTATGACTTGCACAACACTCTGCTAACTACTGGATCGTTTTATTTCTTACCATGGTATGCTTTTGTACAGGTTCCCTTTTATGTTTTTATTTCTTACTTCTTAATTAAATGCATTAATCAAACCTCTAGGACTCATTTTTATATTTCGGTATATAAAATGAATGTTTTCTGAAGACCAGGGGGATCACATTCTGAACAGGATTTGCTGTAATCCTCCCGTTATTCTTTTGGCCTTTTGCTATATCTTGACTTCCTGCTCAGCAGCTTACTTGGTAAATACCTTGCCCAAGATCACAAAATCCCTTTTTCTCACTTGCTATTCAGCCTTTTGCCTGAAATCCCTTTCATTTCCAGAACCCACCTGCTAGCTACTAAAATTTGAGTTTCTGCTTTCTACATGTTTCATTGGATGAGGAATTCTGTTCTTCATCCCATTTCCCACCTCCTAAAAGACTATTTCTTAAAGCTTCTTCTGTACCTTTCCAAGCTTTACCTCTCGTGTACAACTAACTGACCACTCTCAACATCTCGCTACTGTATCAATAACATTCTGATAAAACTTTCAGAGCTCCTGCTCTATCTTACCTGCCAGCATTCTTCACAAAACCCAGGTCAGCAAGTGCTACATCACAGAGCTCACAGCGGAAACATTCTGGGTGCCAGTTATTGTTCATCGCCTTGATAACACGTCCAATAATGAATTCACCTGCAAAAGGAAAGCAACACCTTGAGATGCATGCAGAAAGCAGTCTTATCAAAAGTATGCTGCCCTAATCCTTCCAACTTTAATTCCACAAGAACTATTACAGTCTAACTTTGAAAACCCTAATTATAAACCTAATTATTCCCACAACCAGGATACCCTAAATCACTGCTGGTATCATGCTTTGTTTCCTTCTAGAGCTTCTGCTCCTTAAAATGACCTCAACAATCCCAGGCCAGGGCTGGATGGATGTCACTGCAACGGTGGGAGGTTTGCATGGCCCTGTAGCTGTTACCCTACAGTGTTGACATGCACCACATCTTACCACATTCCCCGCAGCAAGGAGCAAACAGCATCTGAAAGTCATGCTCACAGTACTTCCGACCTTCAAACTGCAAACAGGAGAGAAGGAGTCCTCATGAGTAACTGAGCTACTCTTACGTCTTGATTTACTCATGTAATTCAGAGCTACCCCTCCCACATGAGGCTAAAACTCACAGCAAATTAAGAATGCAGCATGTTTAAAAGAATGTGCTATTCAAAATATGTGCTTGCACGTATTCTGTAAAAACAATTCAACCTAATTTTTAAATAGATTCACCAATTTCAGTTGCCCAATTGGAAAAGTTTAGTATAAAAAGTCTAAAAAAAAAGACAAAAAAACACTTATGCCTAATGAAATATTAAGAAACATTTTCTATTTTCCTTTTGAAATGCCTCTTACTCGAAGAGCAAGCATACAGTTTTTGTTGTTACTGATATATAGGAAGGAGCGTGTGAGAAGAAAAAAAAAGCAAATGAAGTCTGAAGCCCTTTAAAAAAACAATCAACAAAGGTTTAGGGCTAAGAAATTAAACATGCAAGAAAGATGGAAATTCATATTTCTGCCAGAATTTTCACCTAATTCCTTGCATTTTAATTCAGTTGTTTCTCTTCTCTTACACACAGTATGAGAACTCACCTCATAAAAAAGTCCATCTGGGAACTGACGAAAACACTGAGCACAGACAAAGCAGTTTTCATGATAGAGCTCCCCATTGCTGTTCACAATCCTTTCTGCAGGATCAAATCGAGTCTGGCAGCGTTCACATACTGCATTTGCGAGAGCATCAGACATATTACTGGAATAAAGACAGGAATAAGAACATGAGCAATGTCACAGCCAATCACATGAGTATAATCATATCATCCAAGTTTCCCCAACATCTATGAACGCAACATTTCCACTTCTTTAAACTTCCTTTTACATGAAGAAAAAAAAAAAGGTCAATGAGTCAATTCAGCACTGACATCAGTTAGAAATAATGTTCTTGCAACTCACACGTGGCAGAATAAGCTCATGTTGCAGACTTACCTACTGCACGCTTTCGGCTGCTTCACCAGTCTTTTGCCCCATTATGTCATCCTGCTAATAGCTCACACCAAATATCCACAATTTTAAATAAATCAGTAGTTCAGAGTAGCAAACACAATGATCCTGACTTCATAGGATTTCTGGTCCTGGGATGTGCACCTCTGAGGATTTTCTGGTGTGTAATAAGCACTGATATCCAGCTGCAGTCTCCCCTTCGTTGCAGGAATTAACAGCATTTCCCCCTCTACCCAGCAGCTTATGTGCACAAGAGTAATAGGAAAATAATTGCATACAATGCCTCTGTCCTCCTAATAAATCAGTTGAAACTGTCAAAGTGTTAAAAAGGTATGGGTAGAGAGAAGTCTCTCTGGCTGGTTTGGGAAATAGATTAACTTCATTTCCTCAGAAAGTGAAGCTAAAAAAAAAAAACCCCAAAACCACACTGACAAATCATGTAAAAGGCATTTCCTCTATCTCACCTAAAATGCAGAACAACCCTAACCTCTTTCACAAAACTTTCACGCTTGCCATCATGGTAATCTAAGTTCTCTATATACTAGGAGAATGCAGTTTTAAAATCATATATCATATGATTTTATAATATAATCAAAAGAAGAAAAAATTATAAGCAAAGAGTCTCGGTTTCTTGTTGCAATGGGACCTTTCTTTTAACCACCAGACTATCCAGTGATACATAAATTCAATATTGCTACACTTATAGGTGTAGAAAACCTATTGTATGCCTTCTGGGCACCTTCTGAATTCTCTGATTGGAAAGATAGCAATTTTATAGGTGGGAGTACAAAAAATTTCTACCATGTTACAAATCTCTTAAATATTTGTGTAATAGTTTTCCTGAAGCACATAACGTATACATAAAATGAATGATAGCTTGGTTTAAAAGATTTTTTTCTTTCTTTTTATATTCAAAGCTACTCTGAACTGAACTGCCATTGCCATTGTTATTCTACCACCTGACATGCTGCTTTCCACACCTCTTCATAGAAAACAGTAAAATCCACATGTTCCACTAGCAGAAGGTTCTTTTTCCTCTGGTTAGAGACACCCCTACAAAAACACACCACTGTTTGTACGCCAGGGCTTTGTGCTCTGAGCACAACTAAAAGGAGCAGGTAGCAGTGCAGGCAGCAGCACAGGCAGCAGCCTCATACTCCTGAGGCAACAAACCCAGCCCTGTGCTTCAGCTGGCTCTGCTGAGTCAAACGTACCACATCTGTAGCCTGCACAAACATCCCGTGCTGTGACTTTGAGGGACCGCTCTGTAAAAATATACTTTCTTTCTGCCACTGCAGTTCAAAGGGTGGCAAACATCATGGGAGCTGGTACTAGTTTCAAGAACGGAGCGCCGATTTAGCAGAAATTTTTTAAAACTTGCTGCCTTTTGCAGTATGAAGGAGCTTTAAAAAAACAGAGATGGACTGGAATTATGGATAAGCAGGAAATCCTGTAATTTCATAAATTAGAGATCATAGGTTAAAGAAACATTTTATCCCAACAGACTACCAAAGCAACAGATCAACACAAAAACATTAGTGTTTGCAGCAAAGCCAAGAGACCTAATCGGCTTAGTTTTCAATAGCCACTCTTCCAGTTCCGTAATGCAAATGTGTACCAGGACTTGAAAATACGATCTCCCCCATCAAGTATTTTTTTCCCTCTTAAAAAATTTGATGCCTGAATTCTAAGACTTGAGCTACCCAGCAACCAGGATTAAAAGAGCTTCACGTCACCAGCAGTGAAAAAGCTCCTTTGGGTTACAGAAGAAAACCAGGCAAAACGGCATTCCAGCAAGTCTCATAATTTCCTACATAACGTCAAGTACACCCTACACACGAACAACAAAGCATGACCTAGGGTTGCGTTTGTTAGGGGTTTTGCTTTATAAACATGAAATGAACATTAAAAAAAAATCCCAATTTCTTTTTCTTTCTCCAAATGGACTTTAACAGCACTCTAGGAAAGGAACAGCACCAATTCCTGCCGCTACCAGCTACCTGCTGGCTGAACTCTGTAAGAACAGAGCTGCTGCCCAGACTACAGTACACCACAATGACAGCCTGCAGCCTGCACAGCTGTCTTCCTGCATTAAACACAGTGCAAGTGCACACCAAACGCTACCGAATACACCTATCCTGGGAGAGATTCTCACACAAGTCCCATAGTTGGGTGGGCTGAAAGATAATGAAGATGTAAGGACTCACTCCCAAGAATAGGGCTTTCAGGAGCCTCCGTTCTGAAAGCAGCATTTGAGGGCTGAAGGCAGAGTACTGTGGAGACACAGAGATGCTCTGAAGGCAGAGCAACCTCCCAGTGAACCCTGACTTCTAAACAATACAAAATCTATTGGGAAATTTAAATTCTTAGTGGAAGTCAGACGCACTATTGTTCTGTGTTCTCACTGTCTTCCCTTAGCATGAAGTACAACTTTGGATTTAATTTTTAACTCTCAAAAAAATTAACTTACTTCATTCATTTGCAAAAGCAAAAGAATATCAAGAGTCCCAAGAGTTTATTTACTGTTCTGATGATGCACAATGATGAAAAAGGTCCAACTCCTAGCTATGGAATTTTGTTCAAAATACCCTAATACTTTTTTAACAACAGAATATGATATGCAGTGAAAAAAATCACTAATCATTTTGCAAAAAAATAGAACAAGCACTCAATGACTTGGAAATGGAAAACTAAAAAAAAGTTCAAAACTCTTGAGCCAGAACAACTTGGTTGATGTCAGCAAGATATCCTCAAAGGCATAAGAAAGATGACTGTGATACAGCCTGAGCTGTCCAAGAAATGCCACAATGCAAATGAGCTAATGGTTGTGACTTGTTACTCATATATGAGAGAAACTTTTAGTCCAGTAAGAAATAAAAGAACCCGTACACAAAGTAACACAGTTCTCTGCCTCAGCTAAAACCCAGTTGAAATTTGTTGAGGAGAGTCATACAGGAGACAACTAAATCACACATCAGCTCCTGCCCAATGCGTCTCCTGTAACACAAAACAGCAGCTGTGGCTCTTTGACAAACATAGCTCCAGTTTTACTTCTGTTCTCTTTTCATTCATGACTTTGCATCCATTTTTACTTAAGATGTTTTATTCTTTTGCACCTCAGCTAAAACTTGCAACTTTGGCATTACCCTCAAGGTACAACCTTGCATTTATTCAAGTTTTACCTTCACGTATGCCATAGTTTCTTACAAGAATCTTCCTCAACTACACACTCCCGCGTGCCCTCTTCCTTGTGCAAAACCAAGCATTTAATAAACTAGCTCAAGGTTAAAATTAACCGAGGCTGGAAGGGGGAGGGAGGTAAGTTCTAAATCAGAGCAGTTTTAGGATTCGGTTTACTAGACTGCTGCAAAACCACTTCTGTCGGCAGCATGGGGAGAGGAAAAGCATCACCAAAACCATCTTTTTGATGGTGGTGCCAAGAATGACCAGGAAAGTTAGACTTGCTGTGTCAATCCTAAGATATTTAGATCTGAATCTCTCCCACAAAGGACAGTCTCCAATATTGTATTCTAGTCTGTTTGCTCACTGATTTTTTTGCAATTCGGTAAAATACAGAATCTTCCTCTGTTTTAACAATAAGCTGGTGACACAAAGACAGGAAAGGCTATTAAAACACAACTAGCTCAACATCCTGAAGTTATCCTGTCCTGTGCAAATCCAAAGAATACCAGTGCTCAAACAATGCTTTTTCCAATCTTTCACTATCACATGCCATATCTTTAACAAATTATCTTTGTCAAAGTACCCAATTCACAGAAATTAGTTATTTACCATTATAATTAGGTGCAGGTTTCACATGCTTTGACTTCCCAGAAGTATTTACTGTAAAGCATCAGCATTACTCTCACATTGAAAAATAAAAAGAAAAATTCCTTCTTTATAAGAAGTGGAAGTTAATTAGGAGACCCATTCTGTGCCACAGGTACAGGCAGTATAGAAAGATTTGAAAACCTTTTACCTTCTTATACCACTCAAGTCAATAGGGATCTATCTTCCAAGAACAGTGGTTTCATATCTATTTGGGATAGCAAATGTCATATTTTTATATCATACTCTCATACAGATTCAGTAAATTGGGCCTGTATTACTACAGAAAAAAAAAGGGGGGGGTGGGTGTTGGACTTCAATACCAAGAAAGCTAGCTAAAATGCTACAGCTTCTATACTGCTACCTCCTCTTTAAAACATCTGTCCACAGGTTTCTAGCACTGGTGCCAGGTTGAGGGGAAAAAAAGGCAAATTAATACTCGCACTGCTAGGATAATAGAACAGAAGCTCCAGCCTTCACATCAGCAGGATTCAGATTCTCAAACACGGATGCAAGACAAAATGAACCAGACAACTAGACAACCAGAACAGGTGAACAGTCTCAGACTATCAGGTCCAAGAAGGGAACTGCAGGTGCAAGGAACACTTGTAAGAAAAGCCCAGTCCAAAACCCCCAGATTTCTTTAACTGGTCTCGAAAGCTTTTTGTTTTCAGTGTCAAAAAAAGAGTTCTTCATCACAATGCTACATGAAGAATTACTTTAATACAGAGATGACCCAAAACCTTACAGATACTACAAAAAGAAAGGAAGACAACATTTCAAGATACGAGAGTCCAGGGCGTTGTCCAAACTTCAGCAGACAGGCACTGTACCTACGCTCAGGAATCCTAGAAAGGTATTCTCTGCTTGTTCTAGTCTACCAGTAGAAACTAGTGTATACAGAAGATATCACAGTATGGTAAAATTTACATAGTAATTTCTAGTATGTATGCACACACAGGTGCCTAGGACAGTAAAGAGTCAAAAACCTAGAAAGCTATCACCACTTGTGTATATCATAGATGCCAATAGCTAAGGTAAAAATCAGAGCTTATGTTCTTATTTACTACACAGGGATAATTAAGAAAAACATAAAAATGCAACTTATGGTCACAATATGGAAAAAAATCTTGACGGCTCCTTATTTCTCCTTGACCTACCAGCAACAGCAATTTGCTAGTTGTAGAAGCCAGGGGTTTAAAAAAAATTCCACTCCTCCACACACTGCAGCTGAGACCAGAATACAATGTCTGTAAGGTTGGCCTGCAGGAGAAGCCACCATCAGGCAGACCTTTAGGACCAGCAGCAGCACTGCAAGTCTGTCAGTATTCACACAGAAAAAAATGCTATGCCATGGGTACTTGGTAGTCCCTCTCAACACAATGCAATACTTATTTCCAGTAAACCATGACCAATTTCTTAAAAAGACACACATTTAGCAGTGTTCACTCAGCCCAGGGAAACATCAACAACATAAAGAAATGTAGGGGTTTAAAATGGGTTATACCTCTTACACAAGAAAAACACCCTTTTATCAAGCATGTACCACTTCACCCACAATGTCTATTTCATAAATAACTTCTTATACACATTTAATCTTTCTCTAATTCACTTCCGTTATCTCAAAGGAGCGAAATGTGATGTCTGTTTACCAGCACCGATAGGACAGATCATTCCCAAACGTGTTCATCCATTAGCATCCACTAGCAGCAACACTACTTTTGGATTACTCTCATCTGCCTGAAGAAAGGACATAAACTATCAGGACCTATCAGGAAGGAGAAGCAAAAATTATCAGTAGCTCAAAACCTGTGGATATAATACAAATAATTCAGGACACAAAATTCCCAAACAGATTAGAATCTTCAGCGCTGTCATCTGCTGAGTAAAAACAAATTACGTGGCTCTATGCTTACTTTGCATCCTGAACTATGATGTGAAAAATGTATTCCATTTACCTATCTAGACAATTCCTCCCTAAATTACTCTGCCAGCTGCAAAAATTATTTCTTCTGAACCTGACTGGGCTTATTACAAATTCTGCCAGCGCACAGTTTATATGCAAGCCTTGCTCTGTACACAATACCGCAGCAATACATACACAGCCTTTCTCCCTCAACACAGCGCAGTATCAGCCTCTGAGCATTCTCCTGCCTAGCGCTATATCCCTGTAGCCCCAGCTGTGCTCGGCTTCAGAGCGAGCTCCCCGCCACACTCCGCTCTTCCTAGACTTACTAACATGCCCAAGCTCGATGCAGTACACTTGGAGAATCATTGCTGTCAGCAGTGCTATGTCAGCAATGCCCAGATCACCTCCTGTAGCAGCTTCACATAGCACATCAATAGCGTAGGTTTAAAACAAGAGCTGTCACACAGATAAGCATTTTCCAAACACCAAGCTCCAGCTCCTGAAATCTAGCTGACATAGAAGGCAAACAAGAACTAACCCTGTTCTCCTGCAAAACCATACCAGTGTGGCGCTGAGTACTATAAACATGCTGTTCAGAAAAGGGCATTATTTCCACCTAGCAGATTAAGTATGTGTACTTAAGAGAGAGTTTTAAACACTGATTTGAAAAAAAAACAAAATCAAGGCTTGAAAAGTCTCTGTCATGTTTACAAACTTAGAAAAAAAATATTAGAAATAATAATTTGAAATCATGGAGAAAAAAACCATTGTGCATTCACCTTCTTTCTGGAAGGCTCTTACAGGTTACAATGAAACACAGATAAACAGCTGAATGCAAACTATATTTTGACAATACGAGATGACTATGTCTGGGCATTTATCTCCTCATCCCTCCCATACTGAAGTTCACACTCTACTGCTTGTGTTCTATGGCTGCTTTTTCAATGTTCGTTTTCTTTTCTCTCACAGGTCCCTTCTATGCTTCTTACCCTTCCTGAACAGCACCCTCTCCACTCAATGGCAGCACCGTTTCTTCCACCGCCTTCTTACTCCCCTGCTCACTAAATTCTCATACATTCACACCCACAACTTTGTTTAGGAAAACCTGAAAATTTACAAACTGACTAATAGCTATAGGCTAAAAGGAAAACAGTGGGGAAAGTAGGGTTCTAGCGAGGGATCCACGGTTCAAACTGAGAAGCCGAACCAATTGCTCAATTCCAGGTAAACATCAGGTCTATCTACTGCTAAGAAAAGACTGAAATTCAAAACTTCTGACTGCTAGGGAAAAAAATAATCTCCTTTCCTGCATGCTCATTGCTGTCCCCAGTCACAGAGACTTCAGATCCAATATTGCTGCTGCAGCTCAGAGCTCTCCCAAAATGCAAGAAACTAGGTTGCATTTAATTCCTGTTAATTTCTTTCTTGCCCAAAATTAATGTCAATGAATATTGAGAAGGAAAATAAAATTTTAATCTGAAGCACAGGAAAAGTAATGATCAAATCAAGCAAAGGAATCATCTGGGCAGATTTAAGAAGCTCTGGTTGATGAGTTCTAAATAATCTTAAGAAGCAGCTACATACACTCAAAGCTTCAGTTTCTACTGGACTGGAGTTATTTACAAAAACTAGCTTGCTATTAACAGTACAGGTGAAGAAATGGACTATTGAGCACTAAAAAATCAAGGAGCAGTAGAATGTCATCAACATTTCAAAAAATCACTGTATTTCACCATTTCTTTATTCCCACCGTGCCTAAATACTTCACCACTAACGCCACTAGCACTAACGTTGGTCCTGAACACTAATACAGTGCTTCGAAACGGGAAAGGTTCTCCATTGTTGCTTTCCTGTTATTGTTAAAAACTGAAAGCATTCTCATCAGGAAAGTCCTTTTCTTCGTAATCTACTTGGAAATGAAAATAAACAGACTTCATCCCCTCTGGCTGCGTGCAGATAATTCATGCTTTAAATAAAAAGCCTCCCCCACCAGAACCAAACATCTATCAAATCCTGGAAAATGCTTCACCACCACCATTCCTCTCATCTCAGAGACGTACCCACGTATCCCAGCTGCTGTATCTGTCCTGGTGCTCAGGAGTGACCCTGTGCCACTTAGCCGATCCTGCCGGCGTTGATAAAGTTTGGAGGATGCCAGCCCCCGGAGTCTGAGCCCAGCCATGGCACCCAAGGCCACTGTGAAGGGGAATGCAGAGACACAACTGGAACGAACACCAGCAACACTGATATTCAATGAGTCACCTTCCTTTTGGGAGTTGCCTTTACGTTTTAGAAGAGCTAAAGCAGGATGCATAGACCCCTGCTCGAGCATTGTTTCTTACAGTTGATCTGCAATTGCGCTACAGTCTTAAAGACCAGACAACCTCTTTCCTGTATTCCACTAGTAATTACCTATTTAAGGCAGTACACTGAGTCTACATCAGCAGCTCATTCTGTGTTAACTTGCATGACGTCCCTCTGTCAATTTCATGAGATTAAAAAAAAATAATATCCTGAGTCTTCACATCATTAATCCACTTAATTCAAGAAGACTTTCTGATCAAAGCAACAGAGAAACACAGAAGAGCAAAACAGATTACTAGATCTCTTGACAACAAACACTTTCATTTACTGCACATGAGTATCTGACCCTGGCATCTCTAAGGTGGTTCCCTGCAGGCTGCTGCATCACACAGTGTCTTGAGGATACTGCAAAAAACAGAACTGTTCCTTTCATCTGGATAAAGCATATTCCAAGAAATAAAACCGTGAAGACTTTTGCTCTCCGGACACACTCCAGCCTGCAGAAGTGGCATGCGGCGGAGGGTGAGGAAGCAGGGAGAAGGAACATACTTGGCATTCCAGCCTCCAGAGCTCTCTGCTGGGAACCGAACAGGGCCCTCTAACAGGAGTTTGCCCTTTCTACTTCTCCCCCTCTCCACCCACCCCTGCAAGACAGAAAGAGCATCACACAGCACAAATGGCTAGGGCCCGGTGTAGGGGGGTAGAAAGAGTAAAAATCTGAGAATACAGTAAAAATCTGAGCATACGGAAGTCAGTTTTTAAGAGAACAAAGGGAAAGGAGTGGAGGATGGGAGCATCTGAGTCAGTGTCATTTGATCAGCATCACCATGAAAAACGTCTCAAGAGTCATTACCAACAAACTATTTTTCAGTAAATTATATTAAAAAAATTAGGATTCTTGTAGCATGAGAGTGAAATATATTCCATGACTACAGCCTGGCAAGCTACAGAGGAAAAAAAACTGAGAGAAGCGATGACTTCATAAGTACTAAATGAATATTATTAACCAGCAGAGATCCCTTCTGTCCTTTAAAGAAAAACAGAAGGGTTTACTGGGACCCAGCAAAACAGGCACACAAAGAAAGAACATCACTTGCAAAACCAGAGATCAGTAACCTCAAAATGTACAATTCACCCCACATTTCATTGAGAGCTTCAGGCTCCTCATCGCTCCTGTAATCTGCCACTATCATTTCTTTCAGACTGCATGTCTGCTTTTTATCCATTTCCACTTTATGATGTAAATGGAACAGAAGAAAAATGTCCTCCATACTGAGTGTTTTTCCTGACCTTTTAAATTGTAGAGCAATAAACCACTTTTAAAATGCAATATTAAATCACCTTTTTACTTTTAGCACAAAGTAAAATATTAAGTCACCGCAACATTACTCTCCCTTAACCTTAAGCAAGCTGGCTAAAAATCTCCGTCTCTCTCAAACACCTAAGCTTTTACCCTGCTGACTCATATAACATGATTTTATTGGTTTTCAGATAATCACTCTTCCATAGAAAAGTATGACACTCTTCTTCAAAGGGAAGATAAGGGGATTGAAGGAAAAACATCAAAACAATAACCACCCTGTATTCCCACCCCTCAACACAAGCTCACCCGCTCACTCCTCTCTTGCTGCCTCGAACATAAAAACAAAACCATGCGTTTTCATTCTTTCTTTCCCTCTTGACAGATCACTTTTAAGAGACAGGGTCGATGCCAAAATCTTACAGCTGGTTACTTTCTGGGCCAAAGCATACAAGAAAGCAGCTAGACGACTTCTAGGCATTAACAAGTAGTTCTCCTCAGAGAAGCACCTCTACGTCCCCAGAAAAGACTACTATGGATCTTCCAACAAGTTAATATTTATCTAGAGAGCCTCAGAGAGCAGATTTATGGAAGGATAATACAATTAAAACCACATTTTTCAGCCCAGAAGAGTAGAAATGGCTGCTTATAACTCAGAGAGCTGAGACCTCTCTTAGTTCGATAGTGGTACTTTCTAGTCAGTGCTCAGAACCTTTCTCAGTATTATCAACCTTTATACTCTCTCCTCTTCCAAACCATTTTACTTGCAATTGCTTCATAAAATGGAGCACATGCACAGCAGCAGCTCTCAACTGAATTAAAAAGCACCTATTAAAATGCTAGCCTAATTGAAAATAATATACTCTTATTTCTTACCTCAACTGGATTAGGAACAATCAATAAAGCGTATCTGTAAATGCAGCTGTTCTTCTTTTGTTGACTGCAGGAAGTACATAGGCGTATCCAGATCCCAATTAGACCAAGTACAGTGATAACAAAAATTTCTTACAAAAATAATTATGCCCTGAAACATGCACTTAGGAAACATTTTTCCTTGGGCTTTGCAGTAGATTAATTTCTAAAGGCTATATAAAACAGCACAGACAATTTTTACTCTCATGTTTTCTAGTCAACACCACAGCAGTGAAGTCTTAAAATAAATTATCTTCAATTCTGATTTATTTTCTACTTTGGGCATTTGATAATGTTTTTGTTCACTGGCCATTCACTGATCCTCTTTCTTAGGAATAAGTCCATCACAAACAACAACAAAAAAAAAACCAGTAGCAAAAAAAATCCTAAACAACAAAAAACCAGCTGATGCCCCCACCCCAACTATCCTTGAAAAGCCAAAATCAAAATGGAGAGATGGACCAAAGACATCAAATACAAACTATAGAAGCAGCCTTCACTTATTTTTTGGTAAGTACCACAATATACTTCTAAAAGCACCAAAAATCACATAAATTATATTTCTTAACACCAGAAAATATAGAAATGCTGCTTAGAAACGTACTTATTTTATATATAACACATTACCTGTTACACAGAGTTTATGTCCAAATGTAGTTAAACAACTAAAATACATATATCTCTTCAATTTCTTTCTGTCCTATTACCTTTGGGTCTTAGTTGGAAAAGATACATTCAAATAAAGGATATTTTTAATTTTTTTTTTTATTTTGAATTAACATTATCCCTTTAAACCAGAGACTGCTCTTGAAATTAAGGACTATAATAGCCACTTCAGACAGGACACAGAAAAATAAATTAGCTCAGCCAAGAGTGGCAGTCAGAATTACTGTTTGCAAATTTCAATTAACTACTTATCAGTCTTCTCTAACAAAACACAATCCTCACATTGTAACAAGTGTAGCTCATGATACATGTCATACTTGAATTTCATTTGCTAAATAGTCACCTATTTTTAATATTTTTCTATTATGAATACACAGAAGTGCACATCTTTCTTTGTATTTTCTGGAATTATATTTTTTCCCTAATGCTAAAAATCAACAAATCAGATCCCTGCAGCTGTTTAAATTCAGGAGACACCCTCTGCAGCTAAATGGGTCAGAACACTTAAAAACAAAAAGGAGTTATTTTTCATCTATCTTAATTACTAATAAGGCATCAGTAATCATAGTACCTGGAAGAGACCGTGTTTTAAATTTCAAAGGAAAGGTGAAGTTAAAAAGAATAATGTGTCAGTGCTTCATGTTGCCTAGCCTTCCTCACTTTAACACAACAAAATCACTCCCTTCCCTGTGTCAACAGTTTCAAGACCAGAGGCACATCTATGTCACATTCCTGGCTCTGGAAGGTTCCTAATGATCCATATGGTGGAGATGCCCCAGCTGTGAAACAGTTCATCTCCTTCCAGAACCCTGAAACCCCTGAATCTCAAAAGCTGGAGAACGTTTGATTACATAATATCAACCTAATTTAAGAACTACCATGTAACAAACACGGAGCAACATCTGCCCACGGTTCAGTAGAGTGACCTGTGGGTGGATCTCGGGGAAGTATATTGTTGATGCTGAATTCTTTCTAATTACTTAGGAGCCTGCCCCAGACCGCAAACAAGACTAAACGCAGTGCTTTGTCAAATGGCATGGGTCATGCAAGGTGCTGAGCAGTGCAACATTTAAGAGACACTGAAAAGCACAGGTTTTGTTTTGCTGGGAAACTGCTACCCCAAATGGATTATACTCTTACTGAGGTAAAAAGCCAGTAGAATTACAGTTATGAGAAACTTCTCTGATTGAATAGTTAATCATTCTGTCCTATGAATGACAGCAGACAGAAATTTAGAAACCTTCCAAGACAAACACTTCTGAGATGTTAAGTAGCACTTGCACTCACTTCTCAAAAGCTAAAGCCAAGGCCTGCTGATTTTAACAACCCTCTGAAGCACATCCGAGGAAAGAAGACAGAAATCTTGCATTACTTTGAAGAACTGCACACGCTGCAGTGCCTCAGCTACCTTGGAACTCTCTACCAAGCCTCACACTTCACATCACAGCTTCTCGCTGAATGCAGCCTTGTACCTTAACAGGCAGGTGTCTGAGGAAGCAGCGTAAGAAGGTAACAAGGATTATTGTCCACAGCCATTTCCCACTGCCCTCTGCAGCTGAGTGATTTCACCTGAGGTAAATATGTAATTCTAAACAGTACTACACCACAGTTCTACAAAAATAAAATCAGCTAAGTTCATATACCCACAATTCTTCCCCCATCCCACCCACTCAGAAGCTTCATGGGCACCCATGACCTGTGAACACCTAAGACTCTTGAGTCTTCCTCTACTCGTAAGGAAATTAATGTAAACTTGTAAATAAATACCTCACATGTCTGAAGAACAAAAAAGGGACCATTAAGATAGAAAAGACAAAGTAATCTAAAGACAGCGGGCAAAATACGGAAGTGTTTTGAGCACGTACAACCGCCCACCATCAATTTGTCATCACAGAAAGCAAAAATAACCCATGCCCAAATCACAGATGAGGATGTAACAATTATATAGTATGTTCTCATACCTAACAACCCACAAAACATGATCTACATCAAATAGTCATAAAAGCTGCATAATACAAACATCAAGACTTCACACGAAAGAAAAATGAATACTTACACACAAACTACTCTGGATCCATTTCAGTATTGCTAGTCATGAAGAGCAATGCTTTAGGGTTGCACTAACGATGGTAGGATTCAGGAGGATGACTATCCCCAAAAAGGCACCTTACTAATTTTAATATTACTTCTTTGTGCTTTTCATCTTCAAGACATTCTCCAAAAGCAAGCTCGTTTTCACAAACTGCTTTATAGTGTCTGGGGTTTATTTTACAGATGAGAGAATAAAGTGATTGGAGACACTAAAGCATTTGTGCAAACTCTTGGAAGATATGAGTAAATGCTTTCCCCACTGCTTTTCTCATTTACATCTGTCAATTAGATAACTTTACAGAGCTCCCCAGTGTCAGACAGCGTGTGAGGAAATGAAGCTGCAGATTTAAACAGCTCTTGGAACATGGAACTCCAAGGCCAGCCCGAAGCAGAGGGGAGTGAACGTGCGGGCAGAGGGGCAGCGCGGAGCTCAGGCACAGGGGTGCGGGGCACAGCGGGAGCCCGGTCTGCGGGGCAGCCGCTGCTCAGACCCGCAGCCGCAACTTCCCAGCTCCGTTTCTGGTCTTCCCACCGCCCCGGCCGTGCCCCGTCGCAGGGGTAAGGCACGGCGGAGCAGCCCTCGCTGCGCTCTCCCGCGGGGTCAGGCTCCGGCCCCCGCGGCACGGAGCCGCCCGCGCTGCGGAAGCCGCCCTCAGCCGCCCGCGGGGAACGTGCTCCCCCCGGCCGTTCCCTGCCGGCCACGCCGCCGGCTCACCCCCGCACGCCGGGGCTGCCGGCCGCCCCTCGCTGCCTGCCACAGCGGCCGCGAAGGCAGGACCGCCCGTCGGGGCGGGGGCGCGGGACCGAACCCCCCCGCCTTACCTGCCGGTCATGGCGGCGCGCCCCCGGATCGGCTGCGAGGCGGGACAGGCGGCGCGGCGGCTGCGGGCCCAGCGAGCCCCGGCGGGCAGCACAAACCCCGCCCCGGCCCGGCGCGGCCCGCCGGCGGCCCGGGCCCCCTGGGCGTGGGCGGGAGCCGCGGCCCCCGGTGACTCAGGGCAGCCCCCCCGGCCCCGCGCATACTTTTCCTATAAAGGGAAAGAAACACCGAGTAAGGCAGCAGCGGGGCGCACCGCCTCCCGCCGGGGCACCGGCATGCCCGGCGGCTCAGGGCCCCTCCGGCAGCTAACGTGAGCCCGGCGGGGAGGGGAAACGCAGTCGGCACGGCTTTGCCACCAGCCGTTACCCGGGTACAGTTATATCTGACATAAACCGCATTGACATAATGCTTCTTCTTGTGACCAAAGCAGCAGCGACAGGCCGCCATGCTTGCTGCATGTCCCCATGCCAGGGGAAACAGCCCCATGGCGTGTTTCACCTTCGTGGCAGCAGGAAACACATCTGGAAGGCCCTTCCAGGAAAGGGCGAGATGGCAGTCTTCGCTGTTGAGAGTCTGAGGGATCGCATTCCCTAATGAGGACCCATCCAAGAGCAATGGTTTCGATTAACATCTAATCCCTTCTTGCCCATGATCAAACTTTGTCCTGAGCACTTACAGTTTTATGTTCTCTGAGGTGTCTCAATGCACAATATACCAATGCTAAGGCGAGCCACCAAACGGGACAGGGAGCGCCTGCTCAAAAGCAATTTTAAACTTTCTCTGCACCTCATAAAGTAGCCTAGGGCGATGCGGCTCACCATTGCTATGGGTAGTTTCAAGCTTGGGCTGACGACAGAAACTCTGTGCCCTCTGTGTTTCCTGGTGTCCAAACATCTCATTTTTTGGCCCTACAGTAAACACTTAGAAGCATACAGGTTAAATTAGCATTTGCTATTTTTTATTACTTACTTAAACCAGGGTGAAGTATTGATTGGATGTTCTTACTTTAACAGTCACTTGAGGAAAGGGTAATAGGTCAACTTAAACAGCCAACAACATAACGGATTTGGCCGAGTACGCAGGGACAAACAGACAAGCTCTTAACTCAGCTCTGCATCCCCCGTGTTTCTGGGTGCCCACACCTCAGGTCTCTGCTCTAGCAGCTCTCCTCCAGCGAGCAGCCGGGGTCACCGGGGCTGAGGCGGCGGCTCCCTGCCGGGAGGGGCAGCGCAGCACTCGGCCTCCCGCCGCCGGGCCCTCCCCGGGCCGCCCTTCCTCCGCCTGCCGCCTCCCTGCGAGCTGCACCCACCTCACACACCATCTTCCTCCTACCAAACTACACCGGGAACGTGACACCACCTTCCCTCCAGCTGCTAAAACCGTGAGCCGCCACCGCTCGCCGCGGCCGGGCCCCTCCAGCCGCTTAGCGAGGAGCAGCAGCAGCGACGAGAGGCCGCGGCAGCCCCTGCCCCACACGCCTCCGCGCTCCTTCCCCCGCAACACGGCGGGCGGGAAGAAGCGGCGGCAGAGGGAGAGCTCGCTCGCCTCAGCACCACCTCAACCGCCGCCTCCTCCGCGCGGGCCCGCCCGCCGCCCCAGCACCACCCCCGCCAGGGCGGGCCGTCGGAGATGGCCGCTAACCCGGATGCAGCTACTCGGCAAGATGGCGGCGGGGCGGGCGGGCGGCGCGTTGTGATGCCCGTTGAGCGCTCCCCGGCCTCGCCATGGCGGACCTGGGCCGGCAGTTGCAGGAGTACCTCGCTCAGTCGAAGGTCGCCGCCGCCGGCGGCTCCAGCGCGGCCCCCGCGCCGCCGCCGCCCGCCCGCTGCTCGCAGGAGGAGACGGGGAGCGGCGGCGGCGGCCTGGGGGCCTGGCTGGGCCCGCTGAGCCCCTTCCCGCCGGGCCGCGGCGCCCCCCCCGCAGAGGCGGCGGCGGGCTCGGGCTGGCCGTGGGCGGCCGAGGCGGACCCCTGCCTGCCGGGTCTGTCGCGCTGGCAGCGGCTGGCGGGGAGCGGGCTGTGCCTGCTGCTGGCCGCCCTCTGCTTCGGGCTGGCCGCGCTGTACGCGCCGCTGCTGCTGCTCCGCGCCCGCAAGTTCGCGCTGCTCTGGTCCCTCGGCTCGCTCTGCGCCCTGGGCGCCGCCGCCCTGCTGCGCGGGCCCGCCCGCCTGCTGCGGGAGCCCGGCCGCGGCTCCCTGCTCTACCTCGGCGCCCTGGGCGGCACCCTGTACGCGGCGCTGGGGCTGCGCAGCACCCTCCTGACGGCGCTGGGCGCCGCCGTGCAGCTGGGCGCCGCCGCCGCCGCGCTGCTGGCCGTGCTGCCCGGGGGCGCCGCCGGCCTGCGCCGCCTGGCCGGGCTGCTGGGCGCCGCGCTGCGCCGCCGCGGCAAGGCGCTGCCGGTGTGAGCCGAGGGGCGGCGGGGCTCCCGCCGGCCGCCGCGGGGATGAGGATCCGCACGCCGCATCTCTTCGCCTCCTCCGCGCTCCTGCTGGGTCTCCCTCGCCGATTACTCGAGGAAGATGCGCGGCGGCGGGCGCCCGGGAGCGGCGCCGGTGACTCTGAACTCGTTCCGCCGCCTTCGGGGCGGCCGGTGGGGGTGCGGGCCCGCCGGGCCGCCCTCGGCTCGGGACAGCGCCCTGCCGCAGCCGTGCGGTGCGGGCGGAGCTGGCGCCCCAACCCCCCCCTCCCATTCCCCGTCTCCCGCTGCCGCAGCCGCCGCCGAAGCGTGAGGGAGATGCCGGAGCCGACGAGGTGTCCCCGCGGAGCCGCCCGCTGCCCGAAACGCGAGTCTGACGGCTGAGGTGCGTACGGCTGGTGCCCACACGGAGACAACCTGGCGGCCCCGGGCCGGGCCGGGGGCTGGACGTCCGGAGTTAACTGCTGTTAACTCGGTTTCGTGCCGACCCCTGCGCTCTCAAAACGCTTTAGCTGGTGCACGGGGCAGGCGTCAGCTGCCTCAGGCCAGTGGTGCATACCAATACTATCTCCACTGAACTGCATTTCTAAAAAAAAAAAAACCCCATCTTTAAAATACCATCCAGTACGTGAAACAAACTTTCCTGGGGCTGTGGGTCACAAAAACCCCATCCATTAACTCTAAGGGTAGTCTTGCATGATGATGATCGGATGAGAGGTGCTAGTCCTGGGAGCCTTGGCTTTGCAGGTATTGCTGCCCTACGGCTCCTGCAAGGTGGCGCATGCGTGGGCTTTCAAAGGGTAGCTTCAGCTCTTAGAACTTTTTTTTTTATTATTTTTTTTTTTCCTCTCTCAAGTCGGGCAGGAATTGCTTACTTGTCACAGCATGACCTTTCAAAATGGATTTGCTGGTAATGAGAGCGTGTCGGAGCTAGCGCAGAACAAGCAGCCTCAGGAAGGTGCCAAATCCAGGCGCCTCCGGCTGGGCTACACTGCTGCGGGTAACAGGACTGCCAGGCCTAACCGGCTCCGAGCCCCAGTGCCTCACTGACTATACGTGCCTCATATACAAAATAAAGCCAAACGCTGCAATATTCATCTATCACTACTTAGGGTTTAGCGTTTTCACCTGATACTTGCTCCGAATTCAACTGAAATTGTTAAATGGGGGTACTCAAATGTACATAGATGGCTTTAATAAAACTACTTGTGTACCAGACGTCAATATAGATATTCCACCAATGGTCACTTTTTTCCTTAAAAATGTAGATCAGAGCTATGTGAATAGCGTTAAATCAGTTCTCTTGTTTACAACTTCTAAGCTGTAGTATATAAAATTTAATTTTATTCCCAACAGCAGGATCAAATTAAACAAATCTTGGACAAGGTGGAGCTGTAAACTAGCAGGTAGAGCATAAGGACTCTACGTGCAGCACTGGTAAAATGTCCTTAAGAGTACAGAAGTGTATTTCCATTAAGTAACTTTATCCATTTTCCAGCAATCATGGGTCATGGTATAACAGCTTGGGAAGGTGCTTCTGTCTTTCCTGCTATGCTGTCATCTTCTAAGATTTTATACAAAAGCTAGGTAATTATCCAGTTTTCTTCTGATTTTTTTGCACATATTCCATGATCATGGAGTATTTCAAAACTTAATTTAAAAAGGTGCCCCTTGATAAGAATATGACTTAACACCAGGTACCACAGCGGATTAAGGAGTTAACCGGCAGTCAGAGGAAAACCAAGCATACTCTCTTTTGTCTCGATAGAGAAAGCTGCGTTTCCTTTTAGTAGGTGCCCTCTAAATTGTTTTGGTAGAGGACTGTGGTTCAATTTAGGACTAAAGCTCATCCTCTAAATCACGTATTTATTAGACAAAAGTCACTTTCAGCCCCTTAAAAATATATAGGGCTTTTTTTTTTTTAAAAAAAAGACAAAATGGCAAGCTTTCCCCTTTGCTAATGATTACACCATTGGTATTTATCATTAAAACTTCAGGACAGATCCCGACTCCCTGATGTATACCAAAAGTGACCAAAATCTTTCTTCAGACAGAGGTAAAAAGCAGTTATCCCCACACCCCCAAAGGAGAAACCGTGTCATAGCAGGCGCATCTCAGCAAAAGCTTCCCAGTTAATTCCTTTCAGTCCATTCTGTCTCTTTAGAGCCCCATAACAAGGATTTTATTGGCTAATGATCAGAGGTAATTACTGTAATTTTCAAATGCCATTTTATACACTACTAATCAAAAAAATAAGAACCTCCCCTATTTGTGACTGACTAAACCAAGAGAAGAGCAGCTGAGCATCTCTGACCTCATTTAAATAAGATGGGTCATCAGGACTTAAGCCAGGCTTTAGTAAATTAGACTGGATGAGAAGCCAGATAAAATAGCTGCCATGTATTGCTATGTTGTTGCAGTAGCCTTGTCAGCTACAGAAATACATTGCCATACTATCCTGAATATTGTAACATTAAATTCAAGGCAGGAGGGAGCTGGGCAGTGATATTTTTCATTATACATTATATCCTATACTTCTAATGTAGGACTTTCCTGAGAGCTGGCTTTAGAATATGTACTTACGTGATCAAATTTTCACGGAGGCTTTAGGTATTAAAGGAGCTTTCTGACAACCTGGTGGACAGGAGATGATGCGTATGAATGATATAAGGGGAAAACATAAACTCCTGGTTGGTAAGCAGCTTTAATATGTAATGCAGGAAGTGCGAATAACCCCTCCTCCTCATTTCCCCCCCCCTAGTAAAACTAGGAAACAATATCCTAAAGAAGAAAAGATGCTTTAAAAATGTTAAGATGAAAGTGATCAACTATCGAAGTTTGCACTTTGAGCATTTGAATGCACCAGATCCTGCTCAACACCCGTATCTTCAAACAGTGTCCTACAGCCACTGTAAAACATACGCATCTATACGAATCAAGCTGCTAAACGTATGAGGAATCAAGCTTCCTCAATTTCTATAAACAGATCCTGTTTTGAACAAAAATATGTGGCTTGCCCAGGTAAAGCACAGAATGACAGTATTTGTCATGATGTCTATTTTGCTAGCAGTCCAGAAAATGTCACGTTATGTCTATGACAACTTTTTCTAAATGGTGTTCCACGTTTTTCTCTTTCAGGATGGTACACTAGCAAGCAGCGGTGATTTCCCATGGTTTGGAATTTTAACATCAGCACCACTTGTAACCTGTGGACAGATGTGGCTGAAGGTGAAAATGAAAGTTCTTTACAACTGAGAAACAAAAAACCTAGGAATCAGCTATTAGTATTTTAAAAGGTTGAGATTTCAGGAGGTAGTTCTGTTGCTGCATCTGATACACGAGTTTGCCTAAAGACAACCCTCTTTATAGTAATATGTGAGTAAAGAATCACACAGTGTTGATTTTTTGTTAATTTTTGCGCAAATTACATTCTGTATTCATACAAAAACAACGTAACTCTTCTGACAAACTGTACATATAGAAACAAGTTTCTGTCTGGAGGTGAGCTGAGATCTGTGGAGGTGCTCCATGTCTCACAACACTTAAAAAAAATTCCAGCTCTTCACAAAACAAAGTAGGTAAAAAGAAGGTAAGGAAAACAGGGGAGAAGAGGACAAAACAGAAAACTAGCTACAATATTGCAGCTAGTAGCAGTTGGTTGATCTAGGAAAGGACCCTTGTTAGGAACTAATGCACATTCAGTTATCCCAGTTAAGAATCCAGGTCTGTGGCGTTGCAGGTTACTTTATGAGTCCAGAGTAGCAGTCCATTTAAATACTGTCCAGCAAGGACTGGGTGTGACCCAGTCAAAGCCTCTTCTATCGGCCTCTTCCACCACCCCTAGATGCTCCTCTTCTTGACTGACCAGAGTTCATGTTACTTCCTCTCCCCCAATTACTTCCACTCCTTCCTCCTCGAGAAGGGTTACTGCCTCCTGCAGGGCCTCCACCAAAAGCTTCATCCCTGTGGAATCCATCGTGATGGTCTCCATCTAAAGAACTAGACCTCCCAGATTTTGGTGCCCTCTGTGACGGTCCTGAATTTCCTCGTCCTAAAAATGAAGCAGAATGCGTTACTGACACTGAAGCCTAAGCCGTGCCTCTTCTCAGATATACCACCTGTTTAGCTAGTTCTTCTGCGGTGTAAAATCATTCGCAGACCAAATGTAGCTGAGACCTGTAATTTTATGTCCCCTCCCTCTATACGATTTTTCTTACATAAATGTGTCTCCATTACAGTCCAGAAGAAGGACAGCAATCAAGCAGTTCCTCAGGAATTAAAGGAGACTATATCTGATACAGTCAGCAATCACTTAAACGAAGTAAGTTAGAACAGTGATAGTCACGGTGTCCTCAAAATTGCCAGGCATGCCTGATTCTTATGCTTTAACACCATCTGTTGTTCTCTGTATATTTTTATTGCAAAATACTTTTTTTTCCCTTAACAAAGACATTGCACTGATGGATTAGTTGAGGTTAGTGGTGAAGACAATGAGTAACGTTACTGTTTCATTCCATATTTTGCTAGAAATGATGGAAAAATGCTGTTTTTCTCCTAACCAGGAACATAAAATACATGAGCTTTTACTGCCAGGAACAGGATTTTCTGCTTCTCACCGATCTTTTTAGTACTGATACGTATATTAACATAAAACCCACCTGAAGTCATTAGCTCAAAGTAAAAACCAGTATTTTGAAAAAAATTGGTAACAGTGCTTTATGGACACGTGCTACCGCTAAATTAGGATATTTTTGCTCCACTTAAACAAGAGTGATTTTTTTGTTGTTGTTGAGACTGCTTGGTTCTGTGTAAAATAAGAGACCAAATTGTTCCAGAGAGTTTATAGTTCCTGAAGTTTTAATCTTCAAATGACTTTACCAATACAACTGAAGGTGACACAGCCCATATGTGAAAAAGTATTCTTCATATTTTGTTTATCTGACTTTCTGCTGTTGTTCTAAACTTTCTTTGGTACATTAATGGGCTGTGTAGGCACAAGAAGTGTGGTAGTTAACTGGTTTTAGCTCAATAAAGAATCTGATAGAGTTATCACAAATTATTACTGGAGCTGGAGAAGGAATCCTTACAGATTTGATAAGATGCTGGCTAAATGACAAACGCAACATACAGTTTTGAAAGGAAAAATATTGATACAGAGGGAGTTTACCAGCAGAGTTTTATTAAAAACATCTGTGAACAAATGATAAAACCTGCTGTTAATACATGTCCATGCAGAGGATGCAGAGGAGGACTGGCATACAGTTAAAGCTAAATGAGCTTCAGGACAACAGTAAGAGAAGTGAAATGATATTCAGTGGGGCAAAAAAGATGAAGCAGAGCAACAAAGGTCTAACAACAAAAAATTCAACTATAGGCTGGCAGCTCAGCATTTGGAAGCAACTGAGAAGGATCTTTTGTCACTGAGCACTTCCTAACAGTGAGTGGTCAGTATGAAGACATTAAAAAAAAAGACAACAGCAATCCCGAGATTTATAAGAGGAAAAAGGATTAAGAACTCGTGCAAGGTTAATAGGATGAATTGTGGAAATGGCATACACAGTAGTAGGCTCTGAGGCAGCTACTGACTCCAAAAGAATGTATTTTGTGGGTTACAGTAGCCGGTTGCACGACAGTGCCATGTGACTGTTTAGTAGTTAGTTAAAGAGGGAAATATGACATCAGGTGCTATTGGGAAAGAATGGAGAAAACAGAACAAAAGCAAGTGAAATGTAGAAATGCATGGTTAAACCACATCTTAAATAGTGTACGCAATTCCAAGTTACCCCATTTAATTTACAAAAGGATAAATTAAAACTGAAAAGTGTACATACAGAGTAGTAAGGATAGTAAAAGATACAGACAGAACAACTTCCCAGAGAGAACATCTGAACAGAATAGAACTCTGGCTTGGAGAAGAGCTACTTCAGGTTGGAAATGGTGAGTTCAGTGCAGTCAGACGTGACGACATTCAGAAATAACAGGGATCAACTTTCAGCTGTCCCAGTCAAATGATATTAGTGAACAACAGGCTTCAAACAAGAAAAAAAAAATCCTTCCTTTATTTCTTTAAACCATAGTCTACTGCAATTAAATTTGAGAGCCCAGTTAAGTTTGGTTATCAAAAGTTTATACAATCCTTAAAGCAATTAGAGAAGCACACAAAAGGTAGCTATCAAAAGCTATTAAATATAAAAATATTTCAGTAAATCGCTGAACTACAGATCTTCATAGGTTTAGAAAGCATTTCGGGGACCTATCGCTACAGACCTACAGTGTTCTTAACACTCATCCCTCAGTACATGCTACTGCCTGTTGTTGAAGACAAGCTACTGAGCGTTACGGACATCTGGGCTGATCATGGATGGCCACACTTCCACTCTTACAAGCACAGAACTCATAAGAAACTACTTAAAAAAAGTCAGCTTTCTAAAGGACAACAGAATGAAGGCCGAGACACAAAAGATATTTCAGTTGAAGGACACTAGCACAAGCATGAATATTAACAAATAATCTATTCTGAAAATTAAGAGGGGGGGGGAAAAAAGCTCTTAACAAGAGTTTTCCACTTGGAGTAACAGGGAGCCAAAAACTGCTTTTGAACAGGACAATAAAGAAGAGATACGATGGTGGAGAGCTGATTTGGATCTGATGTCCCAGAAAATCCCTCTGTTCATATGCTCCCTGTAAGACTGGTCTTCAGCTTCACAGCTGGTAAGATCAAATATTTACCAGTTCAGCGTTATCCCCTCTGAACAGATAAGGAATTCTGGATAAGCCTACTGTTGGGAAATGTGCCGGCGTTACATAAAGTTTTCAATACAAGGGGCTTTTTACCTTTGCCCCTTTCCTCTGGAGGTCCACCTGGAGCATCCATTTCTCTGTGGTCAGAGGTCCCTGGTCCGTCGTGCCAGGGACGTTTACGTGGTGGCAATGAGGCCATGTCCATGCCCTGGAGCGAAGAAGAACGTTCTCTGTTAGCTGGAGAATGCCCGTCATGAGGGTGATCTGGACGAGGACCTGAGCATGAAAAGAAAAAAAAACCAGGGTAAGTAATGTTCATCCGATCATCATTCCTCATTTTTGGAGGCAGTCACACAAATTTACATACTTTCCACACTATTTGGCACACAATTTTAAGTTAAAATTACATAAAGCTTCCCCCCCGCCATCCCAGCAGGCAAACAAGCAAACATCAGGTGGATGAGTTGCAAGAAAGCTAAACGTAAAAAGATGATGGGAAAGAAAGAAGTGACAGATGTAAAGTATTCTTTTCAGTATAAAATATTTTTTTATATTTTAGAGACAATCACATCTCCATTTATTCACGTGTCATTTGTGCTCATTTTTCCCATGACATTCTGACACTCAGTTTTGCCCCACAAGGGGTTGCCATTAGTAACACAACTGCAAATACCAACAAGCTGTCAGGCATTGCAGCTGAAAACATTGTTTTTGCAGCCAATAAGAAGGTGCCATCCAAGAGAAAAATTACTATCTGCGTTAATATACATCTCAAAAAAAAACCCCCACGAGATATGCTTTAGTCATCCACAGGTGACAACAGGCAGTTCCAGGCTGTACAAGAATTCAACTTAAGGCCACAATAATCTTTTGTTCAGTGAGACAGTTGCATTTACAGCCAGTTAAATTTGTATAGTTAATTGTTTCCTGAATTTAGAAGCCCAAAGAACTACGTTTTGGTTTTCTCATGGTAAAAAACTGGTAACAAGCATATGAGGTACAGGAAAAAGATGTGATTTAAAAAAAAAGAATCTACTTGTAAGTGGTATATTGTAGAAGTCTAGTCTATTACCTAAAACAAACCTCACGTTTTTTTTACCTGGTTCTCTGTTTCCATCCCAGGATTCTGGTTTCCGCCCTCCTTCAAAGCGTGGAAATTCATCTGGAGTAGGAAGTAAACCCTTCCGGCCTCCTGCGCAGTAAGAGATGCAGGGGACAGGAGTGAGAAGAGACATCCTATTCATGAAAATACTGTAGTTTGCCCCAGAAATGTCTTTGCTTCCTTATCCTTGCTTTTCAGTGTAGAAGAATGTTCCTCTCACCTCGAATAGCACCGCGACCTCGTCCCCGAACACCATGGTCCCTTCCTCTTGAGTTTTCATCTGGAGAGTCAAAAGCGTCATCTGGCCCAAAATCTTCGGGGCCAGGAAAGCCGTCTCGCCCCCTGGGTCCCCGGCCCTCATGTCTTGAGGGTCCTGCTCTTCTGAAGCTACAAGAAAGAACATGGTACAAATGTGTTTTTTAGGCAGAACTTAGATTGATAAACTTGAGTCAGTTTCACTTTAATAATAACTTATGTCTGTTTTACTTAATACTATAGCACATACAGTTACTAGAATAGGATTTGTAGGTGGAGAAGTGCTCATTTTCTGTTTTTGAGCACTTTGTTTATTAATTTTTGTAGTTTTCCCTTGATTTTGCTTCTGTTGTGTTGGTTTTTCATACAAGAAAAATACTGTCAAATATACTGCATTCATTTAATGAAAAGGGGCTGGGGGGGGAACCCCCGATCAGTGAGTGACGATAGACACAAGGTAAGGTAAGGAAAAGTACAAGTGAATTTCCCTTCTGTGGTGGTCTTACTTTCCCCTTCCCTTTCTTCCCTTCCACTTTAGTGATAAAAACAAGCTGAAAAAATACAAGCAACGATTCACAGCTGTAACAAAATATTCCAGCATCTTATTCCTATTGATATGGGATTCTTTTGCTAGAATATTCTCTTTTTTTGTTCCGTCCTTTTAAGTTTACAGTTTTAACAAATGAATCTAGGCTGCACTTGGCTCTGCGGGGATGATGATTGCTGAACAGCGTGCACAGTGGCATTCTACAACCTGAAGAACAGTTTATCCCACTGCAATAATGCAGAATTTTGTTTTGCAATTTCAGTTATCACACTAAAGTTGATAATTTCCTTCTAGTAAGTACCATGGCATCTTCAGTCATTTGGTATGACTGGGTTCTGCATCTCATCTGAAATGAGTATGGCCCCTCCAGTGTCACACTGGGCTTTTAACGCAGATCTCCAGAAAGAACGGTGCGTAACGAACTGTCACTGCCATCGCAGGTAAGCCTGTCGATGGCCGCATGGGTACTAGCAGTCTGGGGTTTTTACCTGACCAGTTCGAACCCTTGGAGTGCTCGTAAAAGCGCATACACATTCTGCGTATTACTGCAACCCCACAAGTGCGCGCTGGCCCCGGCAGCTGGGATCGTCTCACTTACAGCCCAGCTCCTGTGCCAGCACAGGACAGTGTTTAGGTGGTGCAGGCACAGCGGTTCAGGAGCCCTGGCAGCGCGAGCCCACACTGCTGCCCACCCCTTGGTGCCAGCAGGCGTAATGCCGAGTGCTCTCTGCCCAGTCACACTGATGCCTCCCACCTCCCCTCTTGTCCCAGTTCCACACTGGGCAAACCGTCACCACCATAATACTCAGATGGTGTTGGCTTTGTGCAACATCCCCTTCCCCAGCTCATTAACGACACAGTGCATCCTATTACAAGCAAAACTTTAGATACTTTTATTTAGAATTTTAACAACATTAACCTTTTAATTACAAATTTAAATATTTTAACAGTAGTCATAACACAATACAATATTTTTAAACTTTTACATTTTTCTTTTTTAATTAAAAACAATAGGTCTGTCTCCACCTCCCAGAAAACAAACACAACACAGAGAGGAGGCTGCTGTGCCCGTAGAGGTACAACAGTGGATGGAGGGAGTGCTATGTATGGACAGTGAACCATTTCACATAAACCTGGATGACTTGGGAAAACAAACTGAACAGTTTCAGGTACAAATGGTTCAAATAATCACATAGCAATATTGTTTAGCCTTGAAACAGCACAGTCCTCTAGATGGGTTAGAGGGCCTCCCATTTTAATACTGACGTGGTGTGATTCTGCTTAGCTTGTGAATTACCAAGATTTGCAACACCAGGTCCTATGGCTAGCAGAAATAGGGCCTTTCCTTTAGCTTCCAGGCAACGTTATGGACACTGTTTAGCTCTGAAATCTATCATACCTACACCTGACACAGCCACAGCTCCTAACGTTATGTTACGCATATCCTTTTTCACTTATTCGTATCAGTCACGTGTAAAACCCTGCCTTGCATAGGGCTCAGTTCCTGTTTGACTGCTCTCAGATCTTCTTCCTTGAGGCCTAGGACCTTAATATACAGAACTACACACTGTGCAGATTAGCAGGCAGGAAGAGGCAGGTCTCTGCGGTAGAAGCATCATGTTGATGTGCACAGGTAGAGTAAGAACAGGACAGGGATGAAGAGGATGGGAAATTAGAGAGAAACACACATACACACACTTCCCTCTCATGCTTGAGCAAACCAGTTACCATCTAAATTCCAAACCCAGTCAGATAAATAAGTGGTTGGGATTGTTAAATTCATCTCAGCCTCTGCAGTAAATGGCACCTAATTCACCTTCATTCAAAGGAATTCATCAAGTTCGCAAGCACAACAAGCATTGCATAGCCCTGTGCCCATTCCTTTTAAACCAAACTCGCTGTAAAAACACTTGTACTCTGACAAATAGACTTTTCTTAGTTCAGAAGTCAGATTTACAGGTCACAAAGTTCTTAAACTCTCTTCCTGAAACCCTTTTTAAAAATCATCATAAAGTATTTTCCAGTCCCTAAGCATTTCCAGTACAAGATCTGAAAATCTCTACTGAGCTTCTAAAGCGTTGTCTGCTGTGTCTTTTAGAATTCCATAATGCAGACCGTTCAGCTTGGATCCTCTCTACTTTTACTTTTTTTAAAAATGGCTTTAATTGTTACCTTCTTTTAGTTACTGTTCATTTCTTTTCATACTCTTCACACAAAAGGAAGGAACATCTTTACAGAGCTAGGTAGAAAATAGCTAAAAGAGCTGTATAGATGCAAAGTAAAAGGAATGTAAGAAAATGATTAAAAAGGCAACTAAAACACACAAAATTCACATTATGTGGAGACCACAATATATTTGTACAAGTACACGTTCTTATACATATAGAATTGGTGGTCAGTGAGAGGCTTAGACCTTGGAGGCCAAATTTAACTCAGTTGAACTAGCATAAATCTGGAGCAATTTCGATGACAGTTATCTTGCTGACTTAGCGTAATCCCTCCATATTTACATGGGTAACTAGAAGCAAATTCATCCTTTTGTGACTTACTGGGAAATTGTGAGCAATGGCATGGACGTTGCTGTAAATTAGATTATTTTTGAGTTCTTCACTTGGCATTAAGAAATAAGTCAGAAAGAGAAATAAAATTTCTACAAGCAAAACCATGAGAGAAGTCTCAACAGTCCAACAGATGCTGTAGCTCTGTCCCTTATATTTGATAGTAGGATCACTGTTCCTGCTCCTTACAAGTATATTACATCTCATTCTAGAGTCTCTACAGTCATGCTGTAGTTTGTGACTGGAGACAAAGTCTCAAAATCCACTTCTAGTGTTCTCAAAAGTTTGTCACTTTAACCTTCAAGTTTTCTCTCAATTTTCATCAAAACGGTCTCAAATCTTCGTCCTGTGTCACTGGATCTTCTCTACAAATTTCCTCCCTTCTCTTTACTTACTGTTTAAAGACACGGAAGCTGCTGTGTACAATGACCAGTTTTCTTCTATTACTGAATGATTTTTATGGACTCTATACTCAGGTATATTAGAGTTTTCATTTCCTTATTGGTTTCCAGTTTATAAATCTGAAACAGATAGACTCCTTAATGAAAAGGAAACCAGGAAGAAAGAGTTCCCTCCATTTTACCCTTTAACCCAAAAAAGATGAGTAGAGTTATTCTTACCTCTCATCTCGTCTTCCTCGGAACCGTGCATCCTCAGGATCCCGTGGATATCTATCATCTGAAGGTCTCCGTCCTTCCCAAGCACCAGGAGGCCCACGGTTTGAACCCCCTCCTTCAAATTCCCTGTGATCAGGAGGAAAGGGAGGCCCAGGTCCACCTCGTCTCCATTTTTCGTCTTGCAATGGTGGGCCTCCTCTCCCCTCAAATTCCCGTAATCGATGGCCAAATCTCTTATCTGGATGGAAGTCGTCACGGAAGTCATCTGGTCGATCAAAGTCATCATGGAAATCTGGGTGAGGTCCTCGTCTATCTGGCATGCCCCTGCTGTCTCTACCATCACCCCACTCCTGGCCACCTCGAAACAACCCTCTCTCAGGCCCATGCTCAGGACCACCACTGTTCTGGTCGTGCCTTCTATCTGAGAGAGGGCCCATGTGATGGTTTGGTGGACCACGGGAGTCACCTTGAGGGAAAAAATCATAGCAGATTTCTGTAACGTTTTCTAAAAACGCTCTAGGATGCTCTAGTTCGTACAGTTCTACAAAGCAGACACCATACACTTCACATGAAATAATTTTTTTGGGGGGGAAAACTTTTCCTCTACATTCCAGCCCAAGCCTATGGAAGCTTTCCTCTCAGCCAAGGCCCTATGCTCTGCTGCAGCCTTTTCTGTCTAGAGGCACTGCACTGGAACAGCCTCTTTTAGGAGGATTACCCACAGGAGAACAGACAATATAATTAATTACCTTTATTAAGACCAGGTCCTTGGTTGTGAGGGCCAAGACGACCTTGTCCTCCCTGCTGCCCCAGTCCTGGTATCAGTGGTGGAGGACCTGGGTTCTGTCCGTCCTACAAGCATGTAACAACAAAAGCCATGTGAATTTCTATGTGTATTTTTGCTTTTAAGCATTTCCTAAGGGGGAAAAACCAATTTTCTTTACATAAAGGCCCATCTGCACAGGCCTTACAACAGAAACAGCTGATTTTCCAGCCTAACTTCTCAGACATTCACATCACTAACACTTTTCAGTCACTGTCCAAGAAACACACCGTTTTATAGGAAACTTAAGTGTTTCCAGGCCTAATATTTCACCTGTAACAACCAAAGATGATAAAGCTCATATTCTAGGAATATTCATGAGGAAGCTATGTATATTTCTTTGAAAAATACCAGGTACTGATTTCTATGCAGTTAAAGAGCTGTATGCACCAAAGACTTCCTTTGGAAATTAACAAAAATAAAATGAAACCACGAAAAAAATATAATTCAAGAATGTTGTGACAGGGAGGTCAAAACAGGGCCATAAGAGAACCTCTCTTATAAACCTTTGTAAATTGTTAACATGGAAATACAGGATTTTCGTTTTTGACAGCTGGCAAAGTTTCTTTTTCTTAATGGTAATTCTAGGATCAAAAGAAAGTACTAATACTTGGCTAATCACCAAGAGACAAGTTGTTCATGGGTCATTAAGCGTTGGCAAGGCTAAAGGCAGAAGCTGCAGTTACCTGCTTTTCTCAAGCAACAACAGCAGAGTGAGCAGAGGTTTGCGTAAGTTATATATACTTTATTTTTTCTTCGGGATCATATATGTATTTCATTATTTTCTCTCTTTTTTGGGGGGCATTTTGAAGGATAAAATAATGTTCTTTACATTCAGCTGCTGTCACAGACCCACGGAAGATTTCTACAGGTACCACATTTACACAGGACCCACTATGATAACACTGATCAGGAAACAATGTGGTTGAACCGTCTGATTCTGCCTTTAAACAGCAAAGGTCAGAGAAAAAGTCATCATCTGGGGTTTGTACCTGACTGGAAATAAAAGGGGGCACCTACGTAATTTACACTGTACAAATGGGATCCAAACAATAAAAATGTATCACTGTGAACAAGACAGAGTTGAAACTTGCAACATTACTATACAAAATCTTCTTACCTTGACATCACTAAAGAAAACCCAAACAACCCAAAACCCACACCAGAAAACCCTAAGCACGTAAGGTTTTTTTTTTCCTAGACGTGTCTAATATATAAGATTTAGACTTGGACTTCATATTGGCTTGTAAAAAACCCTCCAGACTGCAGGTAGTTTGTAAATACTTAAAAACCTACATTCCATCACTATCACTGTACTCATAATTACACTGCTTAATCTCTCCATGAATCAAAGTTAAACAACTTTCATGCTCCACATTTACCTCTGAGAAACACCACCTTTTTTTCTGGTTGCAGAGAAGCAATAAGTTCATTTCTGCATTTTTGTCATCTTGTCTTGAAATACTGGTTTTAAATTAAATATTTATATTCAACTGCAATATAGGTGATAAACACAAAAAACCACACAAATATATACCACAAACATCACATTTGCATAGGGTAATTTTGTAAGGGCTTTGGGGAAAAAAAAAGCAAAATAAAAGGCCTGGCCCAATGCCTGTTAAAAAAACCCCAAAATATCTTCCTAGTGACCAAATGTTACCATGAATCCAGACTAAATAAATTCCGTGACTAGGCAAGATCCAGCTGTCACAGTGCTGCCACCATTCTTGACCAAAAACTTGCCATAGTTCTGTGATTTCTCATATATATAGCATATGCTTACCTACAACAAACCTTACTGAGTTTCTGAAATTTACGGCACTAGTGTTTAATGCCAGCAGCAGGGTTTAGCCCTCGCCAAGTGAGTTTCCTGGGTGTTCAGCAAACCCCTCTATTCCAAACAACTCATGCTTTGACCGCACAGGCAGACTGTGCCACACCACCACATTTTCCCATGCCTTTGATTTCAAAATACATTCTGGTTCCCCAACCGGGCTGGAAACTGAAAACCAAAATACGTAGAGCTCAGGAGAGAGTTTTCTAAAAGCTGCAGATGGCCTTGGGTACGCCGGGAGCATCCCACGCCGGCTCCACCACTGGCTCCCGGCTTCCCGGCACGGGCTGCGGCTCTGCACGGGTCAGGGATGCTGGTGCGGCAGCACGCGACTGCTCCACACCACCGGCCACGCAAACGGCATGGTTAGCTCAAGCCAGCCACCTGTATTAATTAAAATGACGCACTGGAAGGGGAAACAATTCTTTGTATTCACCCATAAGCAAAATCTGCTTTCTCCTAAATTAGTGCACAAGCTCCTAAAGTTTGTCTGTGTGGACCAAGAGACCTGGTCCAAAGGATTCGTACCTCACTCAACCAGTAAATGAGAGGAAATTCAGCGTTATCTACCCAGAAGGAATGTAAGAAGATCAAAACTAAACCAGCAATAGCAAAAGAGCTCCAAAGGGATACTGCTAACTTGGGAATATTCTGTTTATCCATCTGCATTTTCATATCAACATGTCTATCTCCAGGATAAGATTGTGACAATCACATCTCAGGCCATTTCCTTCCCATAAACAGTTCTCTCTCCCATTTCACGTTCGCAGCAGGTCTTGCACTCAGTGGGAGATGCACATCTCGCCCGCACCCCGGCAGCAATCCCCTCCCTCCCCATGGGGAGCAGAGGCAGGGAACAGTGCTATCTGACGTGCATGTTAACCTTTACAGATGTGTATATATGTTCAGTGTTAATGTCACAAGCTCTTGATAAAGCAGGTATGTATCCAAACGCTCCTGCCGCTGAAAAGGAAGGCTTTTTAAAGGGCTTTAAAACTTGAGTTATACAAGTTTACTGTATACAGTTTACAAATGTCAAGTTCAGAACAAAAAATGAGCTAAAGCCTGCTGTTTAAAAAACTCACTGATAAGGCCTTTTAAAAGAGAAACAGTAGGAACACTATAATAGTAATTATATTCATATTACAAAGAAGCAAACTATAGCAAACCCGACATTACGAACTCTAAAATCTGTTCATTCTTAAAAGACTTTACCATACTAAAGCTGCACGTGGAAGGAAAAATGGTCAAAAATACCTTGCTTCGTCGTTTTTTAATGTCTGTAATGAATGACTTCAAGATAGCAGTGTTCATTGAAAATAACCAGCCACCTGTCAAAAGCAACTTCCTGAATTTTGTGAAGTGTTGACAGCAGGGTCAGACAAGGACAGCCCCACACACATGTGTAAACATACACAAACTTGGTAATTATTCTCAAAGCAGAAAAGCGAGTCTCCCTGAGACAGCAATGAAAAACATTACGCTAGTTCTAGCTAGATAGCTGTGGAACCAGCTCTTGTTTGCTTAACTGTGATGCTTTTGAAATCTCAGCAATAGAGTCACATTAACAGACTTCTGGAGGGACTTATTGCTGATTTGTAAGAAAAAAAATATATTCAAAACCTTCCAGAATTTGTAGTTTAGCCTGCCTCAACGTGAAACAGAATCACTGAGCTAAAGCTCATTTCGATGTCATCACTCACTGTGATTGGTACTGCACTACACTATATGCATATATATACATATATATATATGCACTACATATATATACTGCACTAAGGACTGTATGCATACCTCTGCAAAGCTTTAACCAGAAACTACTGAGTCTAGGTTCTAGTCTGCAAGTCTAAGAGTTAACTCTGTTTAAAAAACCCCCACGCATTTTCCCAAATTGAGCAAGTAGAAGTTTTTTTTTTTTCAAACATCCTCATCAAAATTCACCCTAAAGCTGAAAACAAGCAAGAGAAATTTTAAGTAGGGAGTCAGTGCCATGCAAATAGGAACTTGTAAGAGCTAATAAATATGAAACCCTCTGCATTATCCGTGGTAGATCAGAAGGTGGAATAAGCCTGTTACGAACACCGCTGACGAGGGCAGAGCAGGTGGCACGTGGCACTGAACCAGACTTGATCGAAACCTGACTCGATCCCTGCAGAATCAACTGGTGCGTCTATAAGCGACACTCTCCCGTATTCCAGGTCAGCTGAATGCAGGCACATCGTCGAGCTGGGGAACCCCCCGGGAGCTGAGCGCCGAGGCAGCGCGACACAGGGATGCCCGACTGGCAGCACCAGCTCAGCGCCCACCCTGCCCCAGCTGCGCGAGTGCGACACAGACTGGCCGCCCGCGCTCCCCAGCACACGGCGCAGTAACGAGTCAATGGTGTGCAACGCCGGCCGCCCAGCCCGGGCTCCAGGGAGCACCGGGGCAGCTAACCCACAGTTAAGATTAACCGAAAGTTAAATTCATCCCACAGTTCAGATTAACTGCTCTGGGGCAACGGAGAGTTGGCAATATATTGCTTTAATTAAACATATGAGTTTTCTTACGTTCAGTTTGCTCAAATTCAACTTAGTGCTTACCTAGTACCCAGGAAATTCTCCATTTAAGACAATTCCGTGACTTTAAATTAAAAAAACCTGGATCTCCTCTTAGGGTTACAACTTGTCATAGCAGACTGATTTCTGTACCAGTACTACCAATAACCTTTTTCCGACAGTTACCTCTGCTGTTTCCAAACGACCCCACTCTTCCCATCACCCTTTTCCCGATGCCCCAGCCTTGCAGGTACGCCCAACCTCCAGCTTCTCAGCTCTTGCTCTGCATCTCTACCAGGCGCTGTTATCACCTCTCCGTTCTTAACGCTCCTGTTACGCAGACCCACACCTACCTGGTTGAATGGGGGGCGAGGCCCATCACCCAGCAGAGGCGTTTTCTGCTGCTGGAAAGGCAGAGGGCCCTGGGAAGGGTGCGGCCCCCTCGAAGGGTTCGGTTGTCCCTGAGGTCCTTGCATGTTTCCTTGAGGCCCTACTAAAGAGCCTTGTGGAGGTCCCTGCTGGCCTTGTGGACCAGGTGGCCCACGCAATTCCTGTGGCGGTCCTAACATTGTACCTTGTGGCGGGGGTCCCTGGAGGCCCCTCATCTCCTGGGGACCATGTCCTAGTAAACCACTTTGCATATGAGGACCTCTCATTTCTTGCGGATGACCCATCATCATCCCTTGTGGAGTAGGTCCCTGGTTATCTCTGGGTCCTGGAGGACCCTGCATCCCTCTTGGATTAAGTCCCATCAAAGGCCCTTGAGATATAGGGCCCTGCATCCCTTGAGATCCTGGAGCTCCTTGCATGCTGTGAGGAAGAGGTCCTTGCATTCCTCGGGGACCAGGTGGCCCTTGCATTCCTTGACTACCAGGGGGACCTTGAGGACCCATGTGACCTTGTGGGCCAGGGGGACCCTGAGGTCCTAAATGAGTCTGAGACCCAGGCAGACCCTGCGGTCCCAAGTGGCCTTGTGGGCCAGCGTTACCCTGTGGACCTGGGGGCCCCATTGGCCCATGAGGGCCAGGATGTCTCTGCATTCCTTGATGTCCGTGTAAATCCTGAGGCCGTGGCATTCCTTGTGGAGGCCCTTGGGGGCCTGGAGGTCCTTGTGGTCCCATGAACCCTTGTGGACCTGCACCTCCTTGGTGTAATGGAGGGCCTTGAGGTCCCATTTGTCCTTGGGGTCCTGGAGGTCTGAACTGTCCTTGTGGACCGGGAGGTCCCATCTGAGGCATATTCATTGGCATCTGCTGAGGTGGAAGGGGCTGCTGAAATCCTTGAGGCATCTGTGACATTGGGCCTTGCCCTGGGAAAGGCTGGGGTCCGTGCAGAGAGCCTCCTGGAGGTGGCGGCTGCACTTGCTCAGCTTGCTTCTGTGCAAGTCTCTCAATCTTCAATTGCTGACCGGAAAAAGTGACCCAGAAAAATCAAATAAGCACAGAGGTATATGGAACAACTAAACATCAGAAGCAATCATCATCTCATTTCTCAGGACTTTGAAAAACATTTAGTGCTTTTCTCTTAACTAACAGAAACAGAACTAAAGAGACCCATAAGTCAGTATTAGTTAGGCGAAATGCAGGGGCCTCACGGAAGCTTTTGTAGCATCACGTGTAAAGTCCAATATCCTGTTCAACTGGATATTTTTTTTTAAAAAAGGTGAAAGCAGTACTGCAAAAGCAAGCTGCACATTTTAGAACTGAGGTCCAAATATATCTCACAGAGCACCACAACCAATTTGCTCCTGTCTTTCCCTACGTACCTCCAGGAGCTGTGGGTTTGTGTACTGAAGTGCTGCCATTTCCTGCTCGATCTCCGCCTGCGTCTTCTTTTTCTCCTCCAGCTTAATATCTTCCTTTCTGTCATTCAGTGGCTCTGGCGGGGGAGGCAACGGGACTTTATTCTGCATCCATGCCTATAAAGAATAGTAAGCACAAGATGAATTCTGTGGAAGGTGTATGTGACATATTGCTGCGCTGGGAAAGGATAAGCTGGAATGCTGTGTACTATGGATGTTCAGAAGCTAAAAACAATGCTGAATAAAACTTCCGTATTTTATAACATCCTATTTTCCAGGTACAGATACAAAATCTAAGGGATTTAACCAAGTGTTTTATGCTTAAATGGTTATTTAACTATGGTGGCAAATTACTTTGCACTGGGTGCTGATGTAAAAGAGCTGATACTGGAAATCCAAAGCATTTCAACAGCCACATACTTTGTAAAGTTGGGAAAACAGCAAGTTGCTCTCCCGTTCACTGTGCATCAGGTACTTACTTGCTGAAACTGTGCTGGTATTGGTTTTGCATAGGGCACTTTTTTCTGTGGCACCTTCTTTTGGTCCTTTTGCATTACTTCCTCCATCCCCCAATCCAGTCCAGGGATTGTCATTTCAATGTCATTGGATTCATCTTTCCCTTTAGCACCAGGGAGACAAACAGTCAGAGCAATGCAGCTTTACAGAGAAATCCCATTACTCTCTTCATGGCTTATCTGGCAAGAGACCAAGAGGCTTGCAACCCTTCCTTCTTTACAGGGGAAATACGCACAACACGTAACTTTAGGAAAAAGCATCTGTGCTACCAAAAAGAATGAAAGGAATGAAAGAGGAGTCACACAGTATCTGGCTGGCTCAGGAAAATGCTTCCCCACAGCTACTGCTTACCCATCTGCTCTTGCTCCATTGCTATTTTCAATTGTTCAGGTATTCCCATCCCTGGAATAACTGCTAGGCTGTTGGGTTCCAGGTCGTCTAGAGAAAAACAATAAATACTTATACTTGGAACACTTTCCTTTATGTTATCATTTTATCCCTTTGAATTCTCACATGGTTTTACTATTAGTATCATCACGTATTTCACAAGCAGTGGGTCGCTTTTTTAATTCCATACGTGAATTACAGGATCTCAAAAGAACTGCAAATTCGGATTCATAAATACATCCCAAAAGGTCACAAACTAGGTTCTTTGAGGAAAGTTACGTTTATGGTGGAAGCTTAGAAAAGAAACTAATAACCCATACCCACACCCATTTTTGTTATAACAAATATCTTTTAAAACGTAAATTGGATTAAAGTGCTGCATTTTAATTAACATCCCCAAACACAAAAGAGCAAATAATCAGAACTGAAGAAACAGATGCGTCCCCAGAGATGAGAAGGTTGCTGAGGCATGCCATAGAGCCGGGCAACCCTGAGCAGCCTAAAATTACCAAGATACATCTGTAAGAGAGGGGTAAAGTTTGAAGATTTTAGTGAAGTTCAGTAACTCGAAAGACTTTCCTGCTGTAGTTAAGGACTATAGGAATTCTTCAAGTCATGTGAAGTTTTCAGGCAGAAAAATAAACTGGAGATATTGCCAGAAGGAAACCCAAACCTCCTTCCAGTGACTGACAGAGCAGGTCTTACCTCCGGGAGCTGCGGAAACAAAAGAAAACTCAGTGTTGGAGTGGCGGTCGCTGGTAACAGGGAGAGCAGTCACCAATAACTGCCTTACCCAGCAGCTGCACTCTAGTGCCCACCCAGCCTTGCTCCTGACCCCAACCCTCTTTCCTCCACATCGAGGACAACTGCCTTACCGTATTCGACACCATCCTCTGACATCCCAGGGAGCAGATTCAAGTTGTAACGATCTCGCATTTTATCTCCAGGACGATTTCTGGTCCAAAACTTGCTGTCAAAAGGAAGTTATATGATTTCAATAAAGGGTCAAGAGTATTAACTACGTTAATGCTTCTTTAACTTTTAGCCTGCTATCTTGATTATGTAAGGATTCAACTCTTCAAGTTCTGAGCTACATCCGAACATTAGGTGTGAGGTTCAAAGCAAAAATAAAACCCCAACAATTATCATATTGAATTATATAGTTACAATTCAGAAGATACTTCAAAGTGTAAGGGGTGTAAGTACAAGGCATCAACATTAGATCCTGGACAGATATATTTCTAGTCCATTTCAAAAACCTTTGCTCAATTCAATTGTATTCTTGATATACTGCTAAACTTGTCAATACACACATCCACACAGAAAAATTTACTCCACTTATAAAATGTCCCGTGTTTACAGCATGTTCAACCTAAAAGCACAAACTATATGCCTCCAAGTACGTTTGCAATGTGAAAAGACAGACAAGACCAGTACAAGATCCGTGGGAAAAACAGCTGTGGAGATAAAAATGTTTCTTCAGCAAGAAACTACAACAATTCTTTGTAAAAAAATTCTTCAAAGCTCACACAAACCCCAAATCCTAGTATTTTTAAAGGCTTTTTAGATGAAGGACAAGAAGTTAGACTCTGCCTTTTAATGTAAAATGTCAGTGCCGTCTCATTTTGACATGTTTCTCTCTCTGCTCTGCCCACTGGCTGTGTATCAGAATCACCTCAATCTATTTTTTGTTCACTGATGCCATGCAACCTTTCTAGTTTCCAAATGTGCACACATTCCCTTAGATCTTTTCTTTAAATATTTGAAAATACCTGGTGTGATCATTTGAGCCTGAACAGAGAATGTGTCCAAGGGGATGCCACGCCAGGCTCCAGATCATTCCCTCATGGGCCATCTCCATTCCACCAACCTCCTTCTCAACCCTGATAAAAAAAGGAAAAAAAATTAAAATAATTAGCCATCACACAGGCGAGTACCTGCTACAGACACAACACAAAACTTTTGCTATTCAGTCATTCCTCTTCCTCTATGCCATATTTTGCTAAACTTAAGCCTCTGTTATTTTTCTACTGGGGGAACTGATCATTCCCAGTTGTTCTTAACAGGAAATTCAGTAACGTAGGGATTTGTAACTGTACACTTAGAAACAAAATAATTACAACACCTCAGCACAACCTCTAACAAACTAGCAGTTCAACCATTCATCACTCTCTCTAAAAAGACTCTTTTTTTTTTTTCTGTTCAAGCAACTGTATCCCTTAAAATACATCTGCACGGGAAAACTTCATAAATGAAGCATATTCACCAACTTCCTTAGGTATAGAGAAAAACTGTAACACAAACATGCATGTTAAATACAGATTCAAAGGTGAAAAGCATTTAGTGTAACAGCTTGCACATCTGACCAACGTTTTCGGAACGTGCTGATGAAAATGCCACATACCCAACATGCCAGAACAACAAAGAGCCATCTGATCCTCCGCTGGCGAACAGCCCCTCGTGAACGGGGTGCCAGGCCACAGCTGAAATGCAAAGCAAGCCACAGTCAGAAAGTATCACGTCAGGAATTCTAACGAATGGAAAGCAGGATCTCAAATATTTCAATGTTTAACCCAAACTGATAACATGTGGGTTTTTATTAATAACAAATTCTGACCTGTGGCCTCCTTCTTATGACCCCTGAAGACTTGAAGTTCTTCCTTCAGATTACGAATGTCAAAGAGCTTACAGAGGTGGTCACGAGAAGCCGTGAGCAGCCAGTTGCCGTTCAGATTGAGTTTCACCTCCATCACTGTGTTTTTATGAGCATGTCTGCAAGCACAGAAAGACAAGACTGCTTGCCCAAGTCCTGATTTCTCAGACACAAATAAGAACGTGATCATTTACCACTCCCAAATATTCAGGTCAGTAACAAAGCAGTGCAGGCTACTAAACTAGAATACCATGGTTTTCTGTGGAAGGCACTACCCCTTAATCCTGTTCTTTTGTACTGCAGAGCAATGGGTAGTGCTTGCTGAGACAGTATTTGGTTACTGGGCACATTTCTACTGCAGCGTGAGAAATTTTTCATCAGCCAAGATGGGACATCTCATTTGTGTTTCCATATCCCAATTTGGTTTTCCAAACGAGAACTGTGTGAGTAAGAGGTCTATGGAGAAGGACAAATTAAATTCAAATAAGGAATATTAAAGTCACCATTTCCCAAGTATAGACTTCTCTTCATCTAACCTCTAAGCTTTCTGGCACAGCTAAAGCACCAGCTTTATACTTGAGGCAACTGTGTATGGCTCAAAAAGATGGGAGACAAAACCTAAGAAGGGCACTTAAAAAAGAAAAAAATATTTGATGAAGTTTGCAAGTCAAAGCCTGTGGGCAAGCACTTACAGTGTGGCAAGGCTCTGGCCAGTCTTTGGGTCCCAGAACTTGATGGGCTGTTGGCTATCCTTACTTCCTGACACAACTAATCCCTTTGTTGGATGCCAGTCAACACATTTCACATCTGCACCATGTCCTGTTAAGAGGATAAAAATTGTTCATATTGAGATGTCACAGACACGGAAAAATTAAAGGGCGGACACCTTATAACTGTAATGTAAAACTGAATGAAAAATGTCACAGAGCACAGGTCACAAAACAAGAATAAACTAAATAAAAACCCTTCTGAGTTACCTAGGTTGCGTTCCTTCCCACTAACCACTGGGAGCACCTTCTTGGATTCCACTCTCAAACCAAGCTCACTTTACCAACATAAAGATTCTCTAAGAAGTTTCTGCTCAAACTGGTACTTTTCTTTTTATTTTTTTTACGTAATTACACAATATTTTAAAAATAACACTGATGAAGTGTTTGTACGGAGGTGGTAAGGGAAAATAACACTGTGACACCTTCTTTTCTGTGAAATAGTGTAGAAATTTAAGGCAAATACGCATTTGTTCCTATCCTATCAGTACTACCCTTTTGCTGTCCTGTCAGAAAACAAGCCAAAAAATTAAATTATGGATCTGAAAACTAAATTAGCATATGATGAAAAGAAATCTTACAAGATGTAACCTCTTACCAGGTCACAGGGATTCAGGTTTTTCTAATGCTCAAGAGCCAGGAGAGAAAAACCTTGGTGCTATCGTTCCATTTTACACAGACTGACGGCTCTTGACAGAGAACCCATGCTGCTCAGCGGATCTGAAAATCTGTCAAGAAGAGATGCCTGTTCTTGCTACGCAGCAAAATTCGGTTTCTGAGCTGAACTATACGGATTTACAGAAGAAATAATGTCGACAATTTCTTACTCCAAACTCTCTCCATGCCAGCCCAGTTCCAGGGAAAGCCAACAGTAAGTGCCAATGCCAGAAGATGAGGCGGCACACAGTGACTTGGGAAAAATGTGGGATGAGAAAGGAAAGAATGCCTGCAACACGGACGACACTGAAGGTATAAAACGGTACGGGAGAATGGCAGCGTGTTCTGTGGGAGACAAGGGTTCCCATCAAAGCCAGGCAGCTCCCATGGGTATTGCTTCGCCATGTGGTGGAACACGTAATTCAAGCAGCGTAAGTTGTCTTACTACAGGCCTTAATCCGACAAGATGATAAAAATTAGTATCAGTTGATATCAGTTAAAAATCAGTATTAGTTCTGAGGCCGCATAAAAGTCAGATCAGAACAAGGAATATATTTCGACCTTAAAAGAAAAGCAAAACATTAACACGTAGAGCACACTCTCCATCAACCTGCCTGCTCTCCAAAGGAAAGGACGGGCAGGGAAGAGATTCTTGCCCCGAGAAGAAACGAACACAGCTTTGGGAAGCGTATGGGGAACAACCTGAAGGATCAATTGATGATTGGGATGAAGGAACCCAACTCTCCTTCTGAGCCCTAGCAGGCAGGATGGCCCCTGGAATACGCGGGGGTCCCAGGGAAGAGCAGGATCCTCAAGCTGCAGACTGTAGATCTGCTCACCAGTGCCGCTCCGCTGGGCTGTCCTACGGCGGGGGGGCACCCCGAGGCATACCCTTCCCTTCTCCCTGGCTCTCCTGACGCAGCAAAAAAATGGAAGACACTTTCTGTCTGGATTTGCTGTCACTCAATCTCTGTCTCAGCTCAAACACGAAGCTGAATGCTGAGCAAACCTTGCTCCCAGGTGTTTATCTGGGAGGAACGCTGAGGGCAGTAGTAAGAGGGAAAGCATTCCTCCTCTGCAGTGGAAAGCAATTCACGGCTGCAGAGCTGCACCTGATGATACTATGTAGGTACTTGCTACATACGTAACCTCCAGGGAAAGACGGGGGATTTTGAGTTCAAGGGCAACAATAGGTCCTTATAGAGAAATGTTCCGTTACAGCTAATGCTACTTGGTTGGACCATACGAAGATGTGTTCAGATTACTTGAGTACTATCCTAAGTATGAAAAAACCAAAGCTCAGCAAAACCAAACACGTACCCACGTGGACTGGAATTACGGCGGCCTTGCTGCTCCTGAAAGAAGGGGGATCGGCGACAGGGCCGCACCGGGAGGCAAAGGGCTGCTCTGCTCGGGCAGCAACATCACACCCAGAAGGCAAGTTACACCAGTGGGTAACTGTGTTACACCGGTGGGTAACTGTGTTACACCGGTGGGTGGCAGCTCGCCCTGCGCAATGCCTGACGCAGGGGTTTATTTGAGTTAAACCCACCTGAATATGTACCCTGAGGGGAAAAAAAGGCTCAGAGGGCACAATCCAGTTCAAATTCAGGGCCACGCGCTCAACCAGAGCATCCATCCTCTAAAAGTCTTCAGAAGGGAGTGATGAGACCGCACCGGCCCGATGGGTTTCTCAGAAGCCAGGTCTGATAGTCACCACCCGCTTGCCCCAGCAGTAAAAGATGCCAGGACACCAAGAACTTGCAGCCAGAGCAGATACATCATCAGGTACGGATCAGCAGGCTTCTGACCAGCAGCAGCACATTAAAGCTGACCACAGGGATCAGAAGAAGTTTCTCCTATGAAAATCACAGCCGTTAGGAAGACAGATAACGGGCATTTCCCGCAGGGAGCAACGTTTCACCAGCGTGCGCTGGACCACGGCAAGTGGCAGAAAACTGGGACCCTCCTTTGTAACCTAATCAAAACAATGTACCCCGCCCTCAAGAGATGCATCTTTTAGACATAATTTTGCACTAAATGGGATCATCACGTATACTTAGCTGTAGGTCCCTAACACAATGAAGCTTTCTCGAGAGAAAATAAATGCTTTTCCTGCAACAAACACGCTTTAAATAAGCTGATCTCAAGGGATGAACTAACTCAGTGGAATTACGTAAGATAACTCAACAGCATCACCTAATCAGACCTTATTTGATTACTTTTTTCCTGTCTTTTTTTTAATTGGAGCGATTGACACTGTACATTGCTTTTCCTTCTTTCTGCTGATAGAGGTACGCACCGTACCCCTGTACATACCTCTGACAGAGGTACATACATACCTTTGTACATACTGCACATACAGGTACATTACCACCTGTAATGAGACAGATGATGCAGAAAATACATTGAAAATAAACCCCCAGAGAAAAAGAAGCCTGGTCAATTTTACTTCATAGTTGTTTTCCATTCTTAGTTCTAGGCTAAAACCTGCAAACTGGACTCCCCTCGGGTACAGAACCCATCACCAAGCATCACGCTCAGAAAACCTTAATTCACACAAGTCTCTTGTTTACATTCCTTATTTCCTGACTCTAAAAGACGCTTTTGCTCAGTAACTTCAACAGTCACACCTGTGTCTGTGGCTTAGAGAGCCGGGACGGGGGTTCCCCTCGGAGCAAGGTGTGCGCCCTTCCTGCCCCCCAGCCCCCTCTGCAAGAGGCACGGACCCTGCACCACCGCCCTGTCTTGTAGGGACACTTTATGGATAAATTAATTGGAATGTGTGAATTGCTTAGCAGTCGTGGCACCATGGAAGGTCTATAAACAAACCGAAATGAAAGACCATAGGTAAAGATTTCTGATAAAATGAAGTCATTAAAACCCATGAGTTAATGCCCGAGCATAAAACAATATACTAACCCTTGTCAGTTTTGCTTTTTCTAAGCATCACAAAAAATCTGTGAAAAAAATAACTTAAAGCCAAGCACATCTAGATTCTTTAAAAAGTTCAGATACAAAAGTAGATCTCTAATACTTTTCATATGCATAATTTTTTTAACTGAGTGACTGTAGATGCAACAATTTAATTAAAATACTGACTGCTAATACTTCTAGCCTACTTATTTGAAGAGCTGTTCTTTAAAAAGACACTGAACAGAAATACTGGCTGGTAAAAGGCATAACAAGCTCTAATAAGATTATGTGTAATAGCATTTGATCAAATCCAGCATGTCAAAAATATGGAAAAGTACACATAAATTAAGGAGTTGATTTTCCCCCCACTCTCTAATTTCTGCATATATGACTTAGTGACTGTAATATATGGTGTAAAAATGTTGTTTTGGATCACTGCTTTTTTATTACAGTCTATAATATATCTATATATTTTATAATAAAACTGTCTCTAAACTATCAATTATAGATGTATCAGGTTTATGGCTGCAGCGCATTTGTTTTCTATTACATCCTTCCCCACAGGAATGAGCCCCATTCTGAATGCACATGAACTGGAAGAAAGAGGATTTTAGATACTGTAGGATTTCTAGATCCTTCTCAGCAATTACTTGGATGTATATACACATATGCAGAGATGACACACTTAAGGCATCTTCTTGTACTTTTTTAACGTCTATGTTCCACAGAAAATGGATATTTGTAACTATATATATTTTAAAGAAAGGACATAATCATTTAACTGCAACAATACTGAATGTTTCTCATTTACAGTGAATTCCATTTGCTTGGATTTTTCTTTTTTCTTTAAGATACATGGTTCTCTTAGGCCCTGTTAAATGGGGAATAGCTAGAGCTGTGTTTCCTCCACTTGAACTGGTCAGGCTTGAAGCCTTTTCATCCCAACACAGTAACGTTCATTTTCCTCTGATCCGTACCCCCAAAACAACAGAACACCTTTGACGATGCCTACTTTCAAAGGATCTGCAGAGAGACATTAGGTCTCGCCACCGTTCAAGCTGAGGTTCTCCATCCCCCCCAAAAAGAGGGGCGGGAGGGCGTGAAATAAAAGAACCTGCAAGTCAAAGATAATGGAAAACACCCATGTTAGCAGAAAGATGTTCTAAGTTTCCTACATAATTTCCTTAGACTTTGTTAGTTGCTTCCAGCCTACCAGGCAAATTGGATTATTCTGCCCGTTCTGTTTTTATGGAAGGCTTTTAAAATGTTGTCTGATGGTTACTCAATTGCTAGTCCCTTCTTCTGTGTAAAACTCACTTAGGAACTGAATACCTCATATCTATAGGAACCTACATACTGTTTGATAACACCAGTCAGGTTAGCAATAAAGGTAAGAATACATTTTAATTCCAATAATTTAGTCTTCTTTGCCCTACTGCATTATGCGAACTATACTGCTCTTGAACACTGCCCTGTGACCCGTCACTTCCTATTCTCCATGCCAAGAAGGAACACCATGGACACCCTCCGTCCGCTCATACACACTAGGCTTTTTCTTTCTGGCATAATGTGGGAGGCTGGTGAATAAGAAATTAAGCGGAAAGCTCCTTTCGGTCTTCAGTGGATTAAGAACAATACTCTCGTCACACTTTCAGACCTCTGTACCATAAATTCAAGATTTATTTTCCTTTATTTGCTCACCATCTAGTTCTTTGCTAGTTTATTAAACGTGGTATCTAAAGAGACTGCTAGGGTTTTAATCTACCTATGGGGAATGTCTCCTAGATCATCAGGATTCCCCTAACCCAGCAGCAGAACAGGACGTAATTAAACCTCGTTTAGAAATCTCCCCATGCTTTTTTTTTTTTTTTTTTTTACAGTTCTATAATGATACTAAATTTTCTTCACAGACAAAAGCTCTTATAACAGGACAGTTTGTTTTTATCATCTGTGAAATCAGAAGGTTAAAAAAATAAAAATTAATAAACACTAATGAAACAGCTATGGGTAAACAAATGAGTTTTCCCGAGATTACCTGGAACAGGTACCCAGCCCCCAAAGCGTGTGTCCATAAATTTGTATGTGCCGGTCCCAACCAAACTTACACCACTCAGTGAATAGTCTGAATTCTACAAAACCCTAAAACACTAGCAAAAACCCACCAGTTTGAACTTAAGGCTAGCTGTGTGCTTGCACAGCTTGCATAATGTAAAATGCACTGCAAAGACTCATGACAATAATCTTGTTCTATTACATGTAATTACCAGTAATGGCATGTAGTGATCTGAATTCTTTACAGCTGTTGAAACTCAATGACAATGTCTTCTGTAAGGGTTTATGGCGAGAGGAAGAAATCCAGCTGGGTGCCAGCATTTGTGGGAAACAGGTCATGCAGGGCTCAGTCTTTAACTGGTGGGACTACTCACATGTTAAACTTAATGTTTACATTCTTCAGCCATTTGAAGATAGAAGGCTGAGCAGCTTCCGAAGCTGAAATGTACTGCTTTGAACAGAAATAAAAATTACACAACTGAAAATGTCTGCTGGTTTAGATTTGTGGTGTCAGGTCCTTTTTTTTTAAAATCACTAAGCCTGTTCAGGCTAGAGTCTATAAACACTATAGAGATGCCTTTCCTTTTAGACATACTTGCTTTTTACTAACTCCTAAATTTATTTTTGAGCGTTATCACTACCTACACCCAATCAGGTTATTTCCTGTATATGTTGTAAACATAGAGACAAAACAAGTTGGACAGAAGGTTGTGCAACAGCACAGTAGTGGGACCTGCATCTCTAACATGCAAAAAGCTGTTTAACTTTCTTTTAGAAGAACTATATGCACATCCACTAATTATGTATGCATGTTTCGCAATTTCTAATCATAAAACGCAGTTAAGTCATATCTAAATTGATCACAGATAATTATCAACAGAAATTTATCTCAGTATGTAAAAATACTACAAAATTTTCATCAATTTTGTTTAATCAGTGTCCAGATTTCCCAATTCACTACCACTTTTATGCACTTGATCAAAAAAGCCCATGTACAGCATTAAGTGCGTCTCTCTCACAGAGAGGGCACCTACGTTGATGATGCTTCATAAGGCTTAGTGCAATACAGTAGTATTTCTAATTAAGAAGTCATTATTCACCTTAAGCAGAAAGCCATCAGGAAGCTCAAAGCCAGCTCAGAGAAACGACAGGAAAAACAGGGCAGAAAGTGTAAAAGGAGAAGATACACCACATTAAAACTGTCCAGCACCACCTTATTGAATACATATGCTTGTGCTTAGCAGTGATGGCAGCTGAATTCAAGGACACAGGCAGGTTTTCATCACAGCCAGGGGTTAAATTATTTATGAAAAGCAGACTGGATTCTACGTTGCACTGAGGCACAGTTATCTGTTAACATTCTCATGGCATGCTACTTCTAATTCCTTTGCACGTATTCATCAGAGAGTTAAGAGGGCTTTTTTAAACTGCCAAAGGTAGAACATCCTTTTTTTTTTTCCCCCGCTTGTTACATTATGTGTAAAGTAGCTAGGACTAGAAGTTCTTTTCTACTCCAAAAGTAGCCAGCCTACTTTGAAAGTAGCAACACACGTGCTTTTCATTGACAGAAAATATTTATTTACAATGGCATTTACATTTAATGATATTAAAAGTGTACAAAAACCATTAAAAATGCACAGCAATTGTAAGGAAAATGCTCATGCTTCATCACATAAACAGCTGACAGGAGCCAAAAAACACTCCCTCAGAGAGAAATCATCCCAGAGTTTTCTATTGCTTGTTTTCCAGCACCTTCCTTTCAAGTACCAGGTACTAGTCCCCTGTCTGGAGGAGCCTGCACTGCCTCTAACGAGCATTTACTGCTCACTAGCCTAACAGGCCATGGCAATGGCCACAGAATGCTGTACGGCCAAGGGGAGAGCATGGCAGCCCTTCCAGGGACCAAGGGGTGTGCACTCGAAAGATGAGAAACGCAGTGATTTTGTCAATCGTTACAATAGTTCCCCTAGATTCGTGGCTTTCCACCTGGGTACAGAATCAGTCTGCTGGGCAGCATGGTAGTTTGTAAAAACAAAACAAAACATATTCCCCAAAAGAGCTTTCATGGTAAAATGCTCCCAGTCAAGTGCTCCAAACATGGATGAAACATGAGTTTTGGAGTTTGCTCCTAGCCTGTACGATCAACTACTTTGGAAAAAATAATAAAAAAAACCTACAAACCCAGATGAATCGGATTAGAATGCCAAAAAATCGGAAGCCTCACAGTGACAATTCATCTCAAAAGTAACTACTCAACTACTGCTCAGTCACAACATCCACTTGTATATTATGAATTGAGAACAGCAGGGCATGTGTTAAAAACTGGTGCCCGACTTAAGATTCTAGTAAGAGACATCATTTTAAGATGCACTGATCCTACAGTAGCTGTAATGAAGTTTTTTAAACACATACTTAAGAAACTAGTTTTATTCACTAATTATTGAATTTGTGGACTGGTGTGTTCACTTGCTGCTGTCACGGAGGTGACAAACTCCCCAGCCTTTCCACCTGCAGGCTTTTGTCAAGCCTTTGCCTGTTACACCTGTGTGGAACACCACTCAGCAAAGCCAAAGCTTGATATTTTTACTGAATACTACCATAAGGAATGGAAAGAAGGGATGTGAAAAACACAGTATTGATTTAGAGATATTTTTAAATTAACTTGAAGCTAATAAAGAAACTCTGGTGCATCCTAGAATTCAGCATGGCAATTTAGTGAGAGGAGGAAGGAAATCTGGGGACACGCTGCAAAACTTAGTGCCAGCTTGTCTCGAGCTCTGTGCTCTGATAGTAATTTCAGCCAAGGCTGTAAGTGGTAAGAGTCAGAAGACTAAGTTACCCACTCAGGAAAAAGAACAAATGCTTCCAGAAAAGCTAAGAGTAACCGTCATTAATCATTTTCAGTACTTACTCCCTTTAACATCCCACTGGACATTCATTAAAGTTGTGCTGGTTATTCTGGCTGTTGCAAGAGAAAAGCATAGTCCAAATATCTAGTTTAAAGGTTAATCCAAGTTTCAAATCACTGTCTGGCCACACGAGCAGAAATCACTCTCAGCAAGCTACTAAAACGTAACAAAAATTCTTGTGGATCCCACCAAAAGAAGTTACAAGAAGTCTTGTACTTTTATAGAATGTGACATATCCTTACTCCCAAGTGAACCCAGAATGTTTTAATACGAACTCCTAACACCTAAGTATGAGTCCACTATAATTTTAAGCAAAAAAATCCTGACTTCAGCTACACGGAAGTTAGAAAAACTATTTTCTTTGGTTCTAGGGCAAACGGTGCACGAGCACCTGCTCTCAGTAGTAAGTCAGCAGCAGCTGGCACAGGCGTGGGGACAACAGAGAGATTATCGAACCTTGCATTGACTCTGGGAAAAGATTTGTGTCAGTCAATAACCAAGACAATTAGCAAATATAAGGGATCCTAGAAGGGATATGCAGGTAGAAGCCATTTAACTTGCTCTTTGCACTTTAGAAGAGCACCAAGACTGAGCAAACTGGGAAGCAGCAGGTCTGCTTAAGTGCTGGCAGAGAGCAGAGCACGCAGCATGGGCCTGAGCTGCAAAGCACTATGCCTTCTGTACAGGGGTGAAGCTGAACAGACAGGAGAATTTTCAGCTCAAGCACAAAGGACCAATTTTCTAGCAATTGAAATATGAAAAGGCTGTAAATCATGAGGACAAAAACACACGCAATGAGCAGACTACCATGAACTAAAACAGAACCCCCCCCCCCAGCATGTAACATCATACAGTGACTTGCAAACACATCTAATCTAGTGGTGATCTTGGGGCTAATGACAAGAAACACAGCAAAATAAATAAAAACCCTCGGTGCAAAAATAATTTAAATGCAGGAGCAAAACAATGATTTGAATAGTGTTACAGAAACATAATAGACATAATACCTTCCATTCAAATTTCAATCAAGCAGCAAGGAAAAGATGAGCTCAGGTGAGAGACAGAAACCAGGAATGTCTTATCACTCCTACTTCAAATTTCTGAACAATCAGTGCTCTTATTTCCAGTTCTCTTCCTGTGCTTTCCTGTATCACCACCACATCCATAGACTCTGTCAGTCCTCTTTCCTACCACCTATTAATTTTGAAATTTAAGAAAATTTTTCCTCTTTCAAATTTAAAGATAATACTGATGACCCTATTTAAGTAGAGGAATACTTTTTTTATATGTTTCAACTCTAAAAATAGGTCCCCTACTAAGCAAATGTTTTGCAGATCGTGGCTGTATAAATATCTGTGAAGCTCTCTAAAATACCATGCATCCCCATGTATCATTTTTAATTCCACAAGGACACGAATGGATCAACCAGTGAAAGTCATCATGTTTGACTGAACAGAGAGACAGGGAAAAAGATGGTGTTGAAAACTTACCAGGGATTTTGTGCGATAAAACCTAACAAAGAAAGGGAGAGATGTCAACAGGAAAAAATGGGATAAAACAATCCAAAGAGTACTTAAGTAACTCAGATATATTAAAACCAGGGGAAAAAAATATGGAGAATATATAAAAGATGACATATATGGTTATGAGAAGAAGGAAGGCAAAGGAGCCCATCACCAGCTTAAGTGGGGTTCCAAACAAAAAGTGCTGGTAACAACTTGTGGAAAATGCTGTTCTCACATTCTTTTACTAATGTCACAAGTAGATGTGAACAAAACAAGTGGTATTTGATTCAAATTTCTTCTTCATGTAATAAAACAGGTGTGAAACAGGCTTCCCATGAGGGACTGTTCTTTCAAGATCAGAATAGAGGATACAAGAATGACACAGACCCCACCACACTACAGACAGATGGAATACTTTGAACTCCGTGCTTCTTGAAAGGACTACCAGTTTAGGGGTTTTTTTCCGATTTGAAAGGAATAAAAAAAAATCATCAGACAAGATGAATATTATACTGGCATTTCAGCATGGCGTTCCCCTCTGTGATGCAGCCTATGATTGAATCTGTATTTGGATCTACAGGTAAGTGCACTCCACAACATGTTACGTATTTCCAAAATAAGCATAAGGGAATGACGTGGAGGTTTGCAGGAAAGTAGCCTGTGAGCATACTGCAATTGTAACGGCAGTGTATGTTCTCACAAATAAAGCAGAACTTTCTTGGAAAAAAACGTTGACTAGGGCAGGAAAATTTTCTCCCTTCAAAGCAGAAAAGCATTCAATTCAAATCCCACATCTACACCTGGCACGAATAACTCCTGGGCAGTTTTGCATATCCCTCCATGTTAGCACCAGAAACATTGTCTAGTATTTCAAAATTTAAGTTTTCCAATTTTCCAATTAAAGCATAGGCAGAAACTTTGTTAGTCAAAAACATCACGCTTCCAGGGAAAGAGATGTTAGCCTGAAATACTTTTTGAACTCTGCAATAAAGTGTCAAAAAAAGTTTTTAAAAAAGCTTCTGCAAAGTTCTAGAATATACATAAGGCCAGGATTCTAGAATATTCTTTAAAAGCCAAATGACATGGACAAAAGAATCCAAGACGGAGAATATCCATCCATTTGTAAGTGCATGCACAGCAGAAAAAGAACAATTCAGACCCACTCTTTGGCAGTGCTGAGAAACAAGAAACTTGAATTTTTCTTAAAAAATGCTCTTGCCTGCAGTATTTTAAGTCGGTCTTCTTTGTTACAAGACTAGCACAAAAGCAGTAATATTACTACTAGAGATCGTAGGTTTTAGTATTCTGGAAATACAAGCTGAAGATACAAAGTTATTTATGGGACTTTTGCTTTTTCCCCCCCTGCATTTTGAGCATTTGTTAGATGAAACCACCACCACAACAGATACCTGGTAAACTGCAACCCTGCAAATCATCTGCGGCTCTAAAACTGTGGGCTCGAACCACCAAAAGAAACGCCAACTAGATCATTGATTTAAAATAAAAGGCAAAAGAGAACAAGTGTTTACCAGGCAGATGTGATTCAGAAAGAAGCTCTAAGGAATCTTTACATTTCTCTCAGTGCTTTCTGTAGCAGCTTTCACTTGTTAATCTTACACACACCACAAGAAATAAATCTTTCTAGTCTCAGAAACGTACAAACCAGTCCACATAACAACAATGAACTGGGTCCATATATGAAACTACAGCGACAGGAGAGAGAAGCTACAAAGCAGTGCTTTGAGGAAAGCAGCATGTTTGCAAAATATTAGGAAAAACCGAGTAGGTCAGGCACGTAAATAGGGAGGGAAAAGGCATCCCCAGCAAAAGGTGGTACCCTGAACCCAAATGGACCTGTGCTTCCAAATCACACACTCCTTACAGCGCTGGCTGTGCTGTGCAGGCATCGCTCAGCTGAGAAATGGAAAACTGCGCTATTTCTCTTCTAGCAAGCTGGACTTCAGCAATCTTCTGTAAAACACAATTACTGATAAATTGAGTCAGTGACTGTGGGGGAGGCAGTCAAGCCTCCTCTTCACTGGCACAGCTCTACCTCCATATACAGTCTCATTCGAACACTGACAAGCAGAGATCAAAACAAAGATGACTTTCCTGAAAGATGGCATTGTTTCTGTTTCAGAAAAGGCTATGTAAGAGCATGCCATTGCTCCTGAAGCAACCCACTGAGGAAACCAAAAAAAAAAAAAAATTTGTTGGCAAAATGATGCAAGGTAACAGTTCTGCCAAATGTTTGATTTTTAATATATTTGTTAATACAGAAACCCTGTATTGGGAAGCAAAGTGCATTTTTAACCTTAAAAAGTTAACAAAAAAAAAAAAGAAGCTTTAACAGGTATAATCCCATGTCAACAGTTTATTTTCAGTGCAAGTTAAAATACAGTTATTGCTTTAGTACACAGAATACACCTTCATTGGACTAGTCTCTATTTTTGGAATACATATGCCCTTGTGAATTATCTGCTGCTAGAAGATGCAGTTTTACAAGCATCAATGTGTCATGAACGTGAGCAACTGCAATACAAGCACTACATCGGATTAAAAGGTACAGCAGGCTGAGAAACACCTGGCTTTTAAGAATAACAGATTCTTCATCTATTGGAGACCGGGCATTAATCATTTCTACTCCATCAGCAATATCCTGATCTCCCAAAGACTGCACATCAGTGAGGCTGGTTGTGCCTTTGTATCAATGCATCTTTCATAGAAAAAGAAAACACTAGGGGGTTTAAATTCTTTTATATGACGTCTACAGCAAGATGCAGTATGCATGACAGGTACATTCTACGGCAAAATAAGCAGCAAACCCCATTAGTCCTGCTATTATGTACAACCAAACTTTTACAAAATTTATAGCAGTTTTAAAATATAAAGCCTGCTTTATCTACCTATCATACAGTTTTATGGAATCTTTTCTGCTAACGTGTGAATGAAGAGAAACATTTTTTTTTTTTGCGAGGGACAGATCTTCTAGAAGAAAAGTGCAATTTACCACTTTTTACTACCAGGTAATTTATTCAGACTGATTGGAACTGGAATTATCACACATCTAATCAGTAAAATGTGACCTAAACCAGCAGGGTTGCCAGTTGCTACTGTGCAGATGTCCAGTTCACAGTAACCAGCATCAAAGCCATAGACTGTAATAAACTGAAAAATTAATTCACTTTTCACTCCTAAACTGGAATCCTCCTTTCTGTACAAGGATGGCAGAGTAGACACTTCAGGAAAAAATATCCTGATATTCCTTGTGTCTAGTAAACGCAACATTAAGATTTTTTAATATGGCACTTCAAAGTAAAAGTCAAATTAAATTCTAATTAAAATTCCCCAAGTTGTTAATATCGAAATACCACTACTAAACTATGTTGTTAGATACTTGTGATAATTGCTGCTTCTAAGCATTTTTCAGGAAAACTTGTCTCATGCCTATTCCTTACTTGCATTTTGACATCTTGCAAAAAAAAAAATAAATTTAAAAGCTTATTGAGATACCAACATTCTATTGGAACAGAAGTTATGAATTTGGTCAATAAAATATTGTGCAATAGGTTAAAAATAACCTCTGGTATTTCTAGTATTTGTGTGGAATATAACATCATTATTTAAAACCTTTTTGAATTTCAATGAAGTGCTATGGTTTCCTATAAATGTTGCAGTGACAACAGCTGACAGGACAGTTTTGCAGAAACTAACCCAACTTCCAACTGCTGTACAAAGCAGAGACTGAAGTGCCAGTATTTCCACCCAGACTTACTAGGAACAGACATCCTCACGGTGAAATTGTAGACTGAAACACACACAGTGAGTGCTCTTAGGGAGAAAGACTGTATATTCCTTGAAGAACTCCATGATGCAGGGAAAAGAAAACAGCAAAGTGGGAGAGAAGCAGGTAGCATGTGCAGAAGCCTCTGAGCAAGCAGGTGTTTGGGTTTTTTTTTTTTGTTTTTTTGTGTTTTTTTTTTTTCCCAGACAGGATGCAGTAGTTACATCTCCACAAAAACAGCTGGCAGGATTGCACCCGCTATTTAAAGCCTCCACCATTCCAGTTTTATGCGAAGACAGAAATTCTACACGTTTAATACTAGCATTAAAGCTTCTGATTGCATTTTTATGAAAGTCCTGTTTGAAATTGTCAGCAAATGCAATACACACTACAGAAATGATCAAGCTAACATGCTTATGTAAGTGACTGGAATGATCATTTTTGTCCCCATTCCTCTGGAAGCAAAGGTTATTACTGATAAGCTGGGAATAGTGTAAAAGATAGAACCTACCTTTGCCCAAAGATCTCCAGAATACAACTGCAGAGTATAAATCAATTTAGTGTAATTAAAGAATTGTCTGAGTGAATCCAGCTTTTTACGTTCCTAGTCTTAATACCGTATGCTTACTTGTAAGTCTTTGGAGAACAGGGATTTCCAAAAGGAGAATGGTGATCCACAGAAATCCATACTGGTCAACGTTACTGATAATTCCTAATCGCCAGACCTAGCAAACTAGCCAAGAGAATAATGATTTTGAGAATATATCTACTGCTGAAGAGAAAATACCTTATACATTCATTTTAAGTAGGTGGGGTTCCAGCTAGGGAAGCGACGGACAGCACCATTGCTGTTGGAGGATTTAAGAGCCTAAAGCAAGATCTGTAGGGAAAAGACATCTTTTTATCTGACACCTTTTTAACCAGCTGTATCAAATGACCAAAAGTAAGCAAGTTCCTGCGTCCTTAAGACAGGTCAGTGTAGCCTTCTTAAAAAACAAAAAGACCAAACAACAAAACCCAACCCTTTTTTCTAACCGTATCAGCTGGTCTAATTTAAAACACTAATTCTGGCTATGAATTATGCACGGATAAGAAAGAGCAGAAGGCAGGTGTAAAGAAAAGGCAGGATTCTTCTTGACCAGGCACGAACAGCAAGCAGTAACACACTGCACCAGATCAAGCTGCAAACCTAGTCAACTTCTAGAAAATAGAGACATCTTGCTAAAAATTTTTAGATCTTTTAACTATGCCATATAGAAGTATGCTTGGTCACTGTCCAGACAGTATTCACTGGGTGCAGCTGTTCCTCGCCACTAATTACAATTCAGAAGGGGGAATTTTGTCTACAGATTTTGAAATGTGTTGTTAGACCTTTCTAAGCTCATCCGTAGTAGAAACACCAGAAGAAAGCCGGCATGAACTTTTCAAGTGCTTGAAAAGTAGTATGTTTCAAGACAAAAAATCTTCTAATTTTTTTTTAACTTGAAGATAATTGCAGTCTCAAAATTATATTTAATATTGTGCATTCTGTCAAAAGCTTAAACTTGAAAATTAAGAAATTTGGTTTTAGACATAAAGGTCAGTCAAGACCTGGGAAAGGTGTGGGCATGAACACTGAGATACACTATGTAGACCAGCTTTTGCTTAAAAGAAAAGAATAATTAGTCTCTAACATCCATTTCATTTCATCTAGACATAAAAGCTGATGCCTGCAAACACACCAAGCCTACTTATGACTCCTTCGGAGAACTTGAAAACATGAATTAAGAAATGCACCTTCAGAAACAGAAATGACAAAGCAGACAGGCAAATCTAAGCTGCTTCAGTTTGAGAAGTAAAGCAGCTAAACTTTTTTTTTTTCCTTTAAAGCAAACTTTCAATCTATTTTAAGTGTGCACATGCCTTAAAGTTTTACACCACTACCTGCACCATCTATTTAAGGACTGCATAACTTTAGAACAAACAAGAAAGCAAGAGAGTAATATTAAGTCCATAAACGTACCACTGGGCACCATTACAAAAGCTGCATGTTTATAGAGACTGACTGAAATTATATATGCATATACAACAATTGCATGTAACAGTGTATCTCTACAGAAATAACTTTTAACCTCACTGTTACGACATAATCAGAAGGAGCTCTGAAGACACTGACAGCACACTATCACATCTTCCATCTTATTTGCAAGACATTTTCATTGCTTGCAGGAGGACTCCAAGCAAGGACTTAAACTTCAGCAATGATGAAGTCGAACAATGTTGGAATGACCAAACGTTTATCACCTCTGGAAAAAGTTCCACTAAACATTAAGAAACCTTTACAATCCAAATAGATGGTGTGCATTTCCTCAAGCATGTTAAAAGCTGGAACTAAAAAAAAGGATTTTTTGATACAGTCTTTTGAAGGTGAGTTCCTTATGCCATCATATACGCTGTGTACATCTGAAGGTCACTAAAAAATTAAGTCACTGGGATTTTTTGTTCCTTTGTTTCCCCTTTGGCAAAGCAGAGGAATTCAGTATCACAGGGTAAGTCAGGTTGGAAGGAACCTCACCAGTCTCTTGTTCAACCTCCTGTTCAAAGCTGTTGGGGTCAGACCAGGCTGCTCATGGGTTTATGCAGTTTTATTTTGAAAACCTCCAAGGACAGAGACCGCACAGTATCTATAATTAAAGAAAACTCTCACACCCTTCTAGAACAGTATTAAGAGAACAGCAGAAAAAAAAAAAAACAAACCCTAAAAGCAACTGAAAATGAGTTTTCTATTGGACAAGAGGAGATAAACCAAATTGTTTGGGAGGGTGGGGTTGGGTTTTTATTTGTGGGTTTTTTGTTTGTTTTGTTTTGGGTGGGTTTTTTTAAAACTAACTTTACCGTAATACTTATTTTTCTAATGGCACCATACCAGGAGCATCAAATGAGTTTGAACTCAGACTTCTAGGGATTCCCATTAGATCTGTAGTGGGAATTATGCTGGAAATTACTTACCTGTGAATACCAATTACACATCAATTTGTGCTATGTATCTCCAAATATAAAAGAATAATGAAAATTCTCTTTTCAAAGGAAAATGTTTTAGTTTCATCTGAACCTCTATGCTCCACCTCAAGCCAAGTTTCTACTGTGGAAAGCTGGGGAGGGGGGTTGGTGGGGTGGGGTGGAGTGGGAAATCTGCTGCTCATTGAATTGAAGTAAGATACTCAGATTTTTAACATCCTGAAGCATACTGGTTATTTATAAAGCCAGGAAGAACCTCAGCCTCTGATGAAGACTAGTTCTCAATAAGCATTAGGCCCTATTAAGTGAAGAAGAATATTAAAGACTTGCTATGCATATTCTCAATCTGAGGATGGTATTATCAGAACTACTCCTTCCTTAAATCTAAAGACACACAGAAAAATAAAGCAGCATAGGATCACCTTGGAGAAGAGAGCAGTCAACTACAAAGAGAAGTTCAAATGTAAAAGTATTGTATAACTATTTAGACTTGATCTTCTCTAATGAATATTTATAATAGACTGGATCCTGAGCTACTGGATTCCTGACCCTGGAATTTTCTACCAATTCATCCTACCCTTTGAGGGCTAGAATAGCTAACAGTTAAGCTACTAATTTATCAGGTATTATGACTCTTTTTTGAGGAAGGTTTTTTTAAATGACAGAAGTTTAAAACTTAAGATTTTAATATAACATTTAACACATTTTCATACTCCATCATTCTAAACCAAAAGGCAAAGAAAAAAAGCTATTGCACATATGGTAGAAAATACACATCTGCCAGCACACACAGAAAGCTGGGTTTGCTTTTTACTAAAAGGTACTGTTCTTTTATTCTTCCCAGTTTTAAGCAGCCAAGGGAACACATTCCTCAGCTTTTTTGAATGGAAATTTCAAGTTTACCCTCTGAGATCTTGGGCACTTGGAAGAAACACCTATGCCAGTCCTGTTATACTTCCAGTTTCTCAGGTCAGGCTCATATTTAAATAGCCATGGTAAGTTCCCGTTAAAAGCTTATTTTGGTGAGCAAAAAGGTCTACACACAGTTACTATGAATGGTCAAAACCAGTTAAAGATAACTTTCTGTCTTCAAAGACAATATATGCAAGGTACTCACAGACCTTGCCTTGTCGACACCAGAAAATCATACCGAAGTGATACAACCACTTCTTTATGCGGCTGTAGTTAAATTTGGAATAGCTCTACCCACCTCCCTATCTTTATTGGAGCAAAATAAATCTTTAAAAATACTGCATTTAAAATTTTTATCTATATAGATATGTAACTAACCCATACTTTAAGTTCTTGAACACAAGCCAGAATTTGATGGATTGTGTAATACATCAAAATAATGTTTTGCAGAACTGAAAACATCAGATTACTCCACTGAGATAATAATTACAGCCCAATCATTTTTTAATTAAAAAAACCAATAAAAATACAAATCTATAAAACTTCCAAGACTTTACCTGCAATACCCATACAACTTTCAGCAGTAAAAAATTAAAATGTCTTCCCTTGTAAAGTGTTTTGTTTTCAGCATAAAGCCCTTATCTGTGAGTAGATAATTATCTGTAGGCAGATACAAAATATCTTGTTTTTTCACTGTGAAATGAGTATCAATCAAGTCACTTGGCAAGCTCTGGGACTGTACTTTGACAATAAATGTTGATAACATGTTTGCATTTTTAATCTAATCAACGGCTTTTTGTAGAAGCATGCAGCATGTTATGTGCCATGATTATATTCTAAAGGGAAGCAATCCAGAGCCAGTCCTAGGGCTGAAAGCAACTATTACTTATTTCAGTTTTAGAGCTGTTAAATTGACAAAACTTCAGGGAGTGAAGATCCACTTTACTTCTTAGGGACTATTAAAAAACAGGTGCCGCACACTCTATTACTCATCTTCTGAATGAATACAGAACATGTTCCTAACTCTACTCAAACTCTACTTGAGCCTCTAAGAGTCACGACACGGAACATAATATTTAAAAGATATTAGTAGGAATAAAAATGTCTGTGTATGTACATGGGTACTATTATTACACATTTCCACACACATTACAGTATATACACAGACACTCTTGGTACGTGATATACTGTCCGCTTGCGTCTGAGTGGGTCATTCAGCCATAAAATCCCAGCCTCTTCTCTGGCTGCTCCAGCAGCTGAGTTTGCCATGATTCATCCCCACAACACCAGGAGCATAACTTTCGTTAGTTCCCACCACCTACGTTCTCATCTCCTTGCTCACCTGTTACTATCTTTTCTCAACCCTTACACCAGCTGTTGTTTTATTAATTTTTTTCATACCAACACAGCCTCCACACTTTCCTCCCATTTGCTATCCTTCTCATTTCCAGCCATTTTTCACCCATTTTTTTTTTAGGATTTTTTTCTCCTGGTCTGCTATACAATCCTGTTTCAGCACAATCCCCTGTTTCAATTTTGTCTCTGTGTCTTCCTACAAACGCGGCGCGTGATGAGCAGGACTAGCTTCCTTATGAGAAGGTAAGGCCAGGCAGGCATGAAAGAGAAAAAAACTACACCACTGGATTTTAGGGAAAACATTTGCAAGCTATCTCCCCACCTCCCAGTTCCTGGCTGTCCACAGGAACACATACTCTTAAGTGTGAGAACCACAATGTTATTCGTATGATAAAATTTGATGCACAGTGTCTCATTACTAAAGCCAAAATATTACTCAGAGCTAAATGTACTATAATAGGAAATCATTTGAATATGTATAATTGAAATGATGCAAAAGAAAGTACCAAAGCCTTTGCAAAGCTATGCTTACCTAGATTCACAAGAGGTTTTAGGACAGTAACCACAGGATATGAAAACGAAAAAAAAAGTGGTCTGTTTAATCCACACACAAAAGAAAAGCGGAGTCAAGAAGCCTGCAAGGGAAGTTTCTAAGAACCAAAATGGATTATGTTCACCAGGGAATTATGTTTTTTGTTTTCTGAAGACTGCTACCATTTATTCTGAAAATAGCGTATTTCTGTAGTCATGCTCTAGTGGGAAATGGTATGTCAGATGAAAGATTCCACAAAAAAAATAATACATGAAGTGCCCGACTCTGAGTATTTATCCACGTAAGACTTTATAAGAAGATGAGTTACTAACATAACTTGCATTAAGACTAATTCTAGATGATTTTGTTTCTGTTGAGAACCTTTGATATGACAAATACTGGTGAGCAGATACCAGGAAACCACCACCCTTAACACACACAACCTGCATTGTTTTCAACAATTACACTTGTGTTGAAAAAGGAAGATTGGTATCACCTTTGTGCCACTATTTAAACACCTCCACAGATCAGGATCCACTTAAAATACTATTTTTCTTTCTCAATAATGGTGAGCAGGGCTTGAGGACAAAGCTCACTGCTGCATCAATGGTTCTCACTGCAGGTGAATCCTGACCACTATGCAGAGTATCATGCCATATTATGTTTACTTCTCTATGTAGTCACAACAGCTTAAATTCTCACCACTCAACTATTTACACTAGCAAACTGTAAAAAAGGTTTCACCTGTTTTGGTATTTATCTACCTCCTGCAATTATCAAACACAAAAGAAAGCAGATGCAAGAAATCCTAACAATGCAAACATAAAGCTACTTAAGGAAATATTGTGTATTTCAGCAGCACTAAGAGATGACTATCCTGTGAAACACTAGGGTTTCTCAATATTCCTCCAAACTTCACAAAATAGATGACAAATGTTACCCTTTTTAGTGTAAAATTTGCCCTTGGACTCAACACAAGAGATTATATAACTTTTGGCTCCAGGACAATTTTCAGGGAGGAAGAGAGGTTTCAGACTTGAATCTGAAATAATCTCATTCTTGCACGGTGCCTTTTCATTCTTGCCTCATGGGAAGTGTTGACAGAAGTGTCTGGTACAACTTTTTTAATAGCGTGGCGTTGTGGCTCATCTCCCATGATCTCTTTTAATAACTAAAAATACATAGGATTCTCAAAGAATGAGTAACTTTCCAGGATTTTTAAAACACTAGTTTCTAGATGAGAATCTGAACTCTTAAGACTTAGTAGATTTTACTTCAACATTACACAGAACTGAACTGCAATATAAACCAAACGATTTCAGGTGTATCAGATGCAACCAGCTCCAAAAGCAGTCTTCAGTTCCCCCTGATTCTCCTGGCATTGGTTTAGGAAGCAGAGCAAAGAAATCATAAAGCTACCTCCTAATCATCACCTTTTAATCACAGAAACCAAGGACCTCAAGTATAGCTCATCAAAGTAAATTTTTCATCCAGTCTGGAACACTTCACAAATAGGAACCTGATGTAAGTCAACATAGCAGAAAGTTTCTCAACTCTCAGCTGGATTTTTACATTTAACACAAATAGAATTGGGTATTTTAACAAAGCCTACCTCTAATAAAGTCTCCTATACAGAGAAAACAAAGACACTGTAGCCTTGACAGTCATATTCAGGAATAAAACTGAGTTGCTAAATGACACCTGTGTATTTTTTAGTAGCCTCAAGCAAGAAGTGACTGGATTCTTCCCCTCTCACTAGGTTACTACGTTAACTGTCTATTAACATCCCAGTGAGCGAGCTCCCTAGCCTCCCTTGTGTCTAAAACACATGAAGTTTGACGCACAGCCATTTAGAGCACAACTGTACCTCGAAAGAGCTGCAACTTACCCCTCTCCCCCATCCCAAACCTTGCCTTGGCAATAATCTGTGAAGAACAGAGACCTGCACTACGAGCCAGCATACTAAAACATGCCAAAGAAATAGGAGATTTAACTGATTCAATCCCAGCATTTCAGAACAGCTCATCTTTAAGTTAAAAAATTGAAGGACTTTCCTTCTCTCAATTGATACAGTATCAGCCACGTCTCATCTCATCTTGGGCTTTTGTTCTGATGAAAAATCTTTCTAATACTCATTAATGTAGGGATGTATCAGTAGACTGAAAGACATATCAGATACACCTGAAATCCTAACAGTATGAAGAAGCAAGCCCCCACTAAAACCCTGAAGGTTTAAACACTATCTCCTTACAAGAAACACAGTATCAATACACCCATTTCTTGAATTTTCTGGGGTTTCTCTCCCTACTGGGACAAGGAAAAGGAAAAAGCTCACATAAAGGGAAGAAAAATGGAAATGGCAACATCAGGATTATTTTTAATTTTAAATTATCAATGTAGACTTCAACTACACTCCAGGAAAAGGTAACAGTTCTATAAGCTACCAGCTTCAAAGGTTAAGAGCTCGAACGTTATGGTTAAAAGTGAAGGCCAAACTGAAGATACAGTTCTGTTAGTTCTGGTTCTCAGGTTCCTTAACTACTGAACACATTTGACTGAGAAAACTGACTTCAAAAACTCTGAAGAGATCCTTCACTTTCAGGCAGTGTATACAAACCATATGTTAAACATCTGAAGACACTTCATTGTATTTGCTTTGCTAATGAAGATCCAGGAACAGAATAGAAAGAAGGAATAAATAAAAATTCTCCAGTTATTTCAGTATGACTAGCTGTGGAGACAGTTTTTCCAAACTTGTGAGCAGATGAAAAGCGAGTTTACTGTGATTGCTGTGACTTCTCTGAATGCGTGCATACACAGAAATGTTATTTTGTAGGTGAAGACTTTTTGCACTGGTGTTATGCCTCAACAGGAAATTCCAGGCAGAACAATGTTAAAAGACAGACAAAAGACTTTCCTTCAAGTAAATCACGTACTAGTAAGAAATTACATGTTGTAACAAACTACAAATTTTAAATCCAGACAGAACGTGAAGGAATTATGATTGCTTTTAGTTAAGATAGGGAAAATCTTTTGCCAAATTTACCATTGCTGGCAAGAAGATAATTTAGTGTATTACCCTATTTTACAGCCAGAAAACAGAAAAACTTATCTACAAAATATCTTCTCAAAAATTGGGTTGCCAGCCTTCAGAGAGCTGGGTAGTCATCCTCCTCAAAAAGACTTATTTAAGGCAGGCAACCTTTGAAATCCTGGGAACATACAGCTCAGCCAGGCTTCAGAATGAAAACCTTACAGTCCTCCCAAGCACACATTTCTACTAGATTCTCCATGTGTGACTGTGAAAGGAAGGAGGACGGACAGTGGAACTGACAACACTGAGATGTGTTTGTAGCCTCCTAACCCATCATGTCATGCTGGGAATAATTAAGGAGTCATGTGTTTACTCATGATCTACCCAAAATGTTCTCAGGGATACATCAGACAGACCCAATATCCAGAGATTCAGAGCCACAAGTCAACTTATTGCTAACATTAATTTCTCAATAGAAATAAAAGGACATCAAGTTTTTAGTGCACATGTTTTTTCACCAAATGTTTTTACCATTACTAAAAGCCACCACTGTACGTGTTCTTACATAAATGGGGACTGATTACATGGGTCCTGGCATTAACTTCACTGCAACTGTTTATAATAATACTATCAGGTGTTTAGTCTAAAGTGCCATTATTGGAAATGTCTTTCTGAGTAACAGATTATTGGCATGAAAATTACATACTGCTATACTACAGCTTGTTTTCCATGTCTTATTATTTTAACAAAAACATTTTTTATTTTATTATCGGCTAAGATTGCTACCAGTGTATTTTAGTAAGTGCACCAAACTGTACCTGTTACTATCATCAGGATGGTAACATGACAGAAATTAACACAGGCAGAAACTATTGATGCAGAATTAGGAGTACAGTACCTTTACTTCAAGAGAAAAGACAGACAATAATTGCGGGGAAGCGAACAGGTAAGTGAGTTATGACACTCAATGCCATTTCCCCCACCTTCAAGTTCTTCCAAAATAATTCACTTGAAGATGAATTAATTAAAGATGATTCCCCAAGAAATTGAAGATTTTAAACCTATTTATTTCTTTACAATATTAAAAAGGAGCCTGATAAATTTGCACATACTTCTAACAAAACGCCTGAACTCCACACCTACTATGCCCTAGAAAGCCACCATGGTAGAAACAGCAGCAAAGTAACATGAATTCGTGAAAAGCTGGGCAGCAAAGGGACTGAGCGAGATCACAGAAGATCTAGAACTTCTGGCATTATGTATGAAGAACAAAACAGGGTGTCCTATTTAATTTCATTTTGACACATGAAAAAGGAAGCTGGACAGTGTTTCTCATGCAGCCCACACATTCAATGGCTTTAACTACTGAAAAAATTGTGTAGCCGACCATAGGCAGCTGAAAGAACTCCACCAAAACCTTAAGACAATATATGTAATTTACCACTTCCAATTTGTTTTTCCAATCCTCTTTAGAAGGTAATACTTGAATTGCCCCTTCAGACCAGTTTTAAGGGAACCATTTCATCAAATAATAGAAGTAAATTACAGTAGTTAATTCTAGTACAAACAAAAGCACCTGCAACAAGTCTATAGAATTTTGTCCTTTTACATCAGCAAAGCTGATCCCAGTCCCTTTAATGCTCTTTACAGAATTGCTTTAAAAGCATTCCTTGGCATTGAAGTCCTCGGATCTGTGTTTTAACATATATCACTTGTTACTGAAAAATCAATGATACATTGATATTGTATCCCTGGGAGTGATTATCTTTTTTAAGAACACATCTGACTAAATTGATATTTTCATTTTATTTTTATAATCCAGTGTGATAACCTAAGGAATACCTTAACACATTTTAAGCGAAGCTTTGGACCTAAACTGCAACGTTGAATCCCTGCAACTTCACAGCATCCATGTTAGCCAGAATACCTGGAGCACGATTTGTGGAAGCAGGAAATAAAACCCACATTCTTTAGCACGGTATTTGATCTAAATGCTTTTTGTATGTAACGAAATATATTTTTAATGAAGTGCCACCAGAACTTTAATTTACAGATCACTAACTTCAGAATGGCAATGGCATAAGTATTTACATATTTCGAAGGCTACACTAAGCAAAGTATTACAGGTCACACTCCTAAATATGTAAAAGCAGAATCCATGTAGAGATGCAAAAAGCTGAAGATCAGCTTCCTAAAGCCATAGGCTCTAAACTCCAAATAACAAAATGAAGCTTGTATTTCCCACCAAGAAAGCTACCCAAGTATTACCCATACAGCTCTTTCAAGTAAGTCTGACCATATTTAATAACAGTGCTAGGGACCAAGACCAAATCAAACTTGCATGTTTTGCAGAGACATCTTCCCACCCAAACCCCTGAGTGTTGGGAGTATTATCTTTGTTTTGTTGTGGTGGATTTTTTTGTGGTGGTGATTGGGCTGGTTTGTCGGGGCGGGGGGCGGCGTGCAGGGAGGGGGCGTCTTCTTTTTTTGCTTATCTGAAAGCAGAAACGAGAAATCTGCCCTGTCCAATTTCATCCAGGTATGTACTATTTCCAACTTGCCTAAAAGGTTAAGCATATTGTGGGTACATGATATAAGAGGTTAAGATACTCTTAATAGAGATACTTTGCACACTAAAAATTGTATATTGAGGCGTGTAAACTGCAAGAAATTAAAGCATAATTCTATCTGAGATACTGTCACAATCACAGTGTTCAAGTATGCAAGGAAACAGATGGAAATGTAATGCAAGTTCTGTTCTCTGTGGCCTAAATTGTATGCTTTAGTACTTCTACTTTATGCAGAACATTAAAAGAATGTAGAAGAATTGGAGTGATTTTTACGATCTTGACACCTCTGCATCTCCATTTCCTCCACACAGTATAAATGAGTAGTTAGTACAAACGCGGAGGAGGGTATGGAATGTTTTTAGTACAGAATGATTTCTTCTGAAAATCATCAAGCAAAACAATCCCAAATCTGTTTGGGTCCTTCCAGAATTAACAGGTGTAAATGATATAGCCAAGAATTTGCTTGTCAGCTCCTGCAAAGAACACATCTACCATAATGTCTATGTACAGATTCTGTTAAGAATATCATCACTGCCAAGAACGCTGGAGCCCAATGTCTTCTCAAAGTAGCGGTGTTTAAAAGTAATGTAATTAGTAAAACAAGAAGAGAGCGTAAGAGTCAAGAGAAAAAGGAAAGCTCTACTTCCTAAATACATAATGCCGGTCCAGTTTGGAAGCATGATTTAAAAATCAGTAAGTACACAAATCTTTAGTTTAGGAAAAAGCACTGAACAAGCTCACACATCTAAAACCAAAATTCCATGTTTTTACTGCATACTTTAATTGCAGTTTACCTGCATGTCTACAACGCCCAATCTCACAGCAGTCTTAATACATTCTCCTATTAAATTATGTACCTTTGACATCTTCTGCAAGAAAGGAACACTTGCCAGAAGCTATTATTAAGGCTCAATAAGATCGCAACAAGAGAAGTAGAAAGCTCAACAAGGCCAATGGAAAGGCACCAGAAGTTAGTGTACGCAGATATTGGACAGAAAACTGTTGAATCAAAGCTAGGATTATTTGTACGTGCTACGCACGACGTGATCAAAATTTACTAGTCTTCTCTACCTAGATGCTCTCCTCCTCTGAAGGACTGAAAAAAAAAAAAGTAGCTACCTTGCCTCTGAAGAAACCAGAATGGAAGGCACTCCCATGAGAACTGAATCCTCTGCATGAAGATGCGTGTTCTGAAGTAAAAGTGGTCACAAAGATTAAGCTTTGGAGCAAGATAAATGTATTCCTGATGCAGAAACAGCCGTTTCTACCAACATTAGCAGTAGAAAAACATCTTATATATCCACCTCCATTTTTTAGAGCTTAAGTGGACAGTAAACAGAGTAATGCCATTGTGAACTGCAGCCTGAGGATTGTAAGGCACCTATAGCAGCAGCCAAACAAAAACTTGTTTGGAGGATTTAAGACAGGGATGTAATACAAAAATTGTAGACAAGCTGATACTTCTGTATTGTGAACACCTAGTTAAAAAAAGGATTTCCCCCTCTTGAAATACCCCAATCAGTACTTTTGGTACACATACCTCGAAGAATTCTCTCCTCATGGCAACGTAGAAAGTCCCAGATTCTAACAGTGCCGTCGTCAGAGCATGTAGCAAATTTATTATCCGTGGGTGAGAAACTGTTACATGAAGACACACAGCAGGGGAAAGAAGTCAGCATTTAACAGATTATCTATGCTTCTCAGACAGGGCAAAATTATACTGTAATGTGTTATACACTGAAGGATGCATTTGAACATAGGGACTTTTAAGTGAATACAGTGCCTGCCAAATGACACTTCATCACAAGACATGAATTTAGCAGAGGATTACTATTGCATTGCAGTCCCCTGTCAAATGAGGAAAAATCCAGAATTTATTCTTAGCACCTTCCTGTCTATGACTGCACACGGTAGCACCTTCTCTGCAGGATGAGAAGCAACATCAATATGATTTGGCAACTGTCACCCTAGATTTTCATGTTCGGTAATACCATAAGAAAGTGACACTGTGTAGAAGCACAGGAGAACAGTTCTTAGGAAAAAACTCCTCTTCAGCCACAGGTGCTTTGCAGCAGAGAAGCAAAAATAAGGGAAAGCTGGTCACAGGAAAATGCTAGTTGCATTAACAGTTGAAAAAAACCCTGTATACAAGTGTACCGCTTATTATAAAAGTAATTTGGAAAAAAACCCTCTTATTACACCCCATCAACACCATGAAAAGAATCCTACAGACATAGAAGCAGCTTCCAGATTGAGCCGTCAATATTGCTTGATGAAAGTCACTGGAAAAGCAAGGAGTTATTTAGCCATGTGATAAGGGCCAGAACATCTCCAGCAACTGACAGGCACTCACTTCCTTTCTGGTGCAGTGAAAGACCATGAGGGAGCCCTTGTGAAATCCTACATCTTTATGATCAGGAAAGGGCTTAAAATAGTAGAGAAATTCAGTGTATGGCCATGATAGTCACACAGTAACTGAACCCAAGGTAAGCACTTCTCAAACTCTGGCAGAAAATGCTGCACCCTATCAAAGAAAAATGGTGACTTTAGTGGAAAGTGGTTTTGTGGCAGTGAACCTTTATCGCCAAGGGCCAGCACCTGAACCCGAAGAAACACTGCTTTAGCTTCATTTTGGATCTGCAGCTTCTCTTCAGGCTTACTTTAAAAACATTTCCGTATCTTACTAAAGATTATGTGCAGGTTTACTTTAGAAACATCCTTCATTTACATCTCACTTTAGATTCCATTTTTTATAGACATTTGCACAACTGAGGCATCAACACTGAACCAAGAGAATATCCTACAGTCTTCTTTTCAATGGCTTGCTTACAGTTTCAAGCTTGAAGAACCCATTCAGTATTAACATTAGACTTCTGTATGTGGCAGTCTGCGTGGGTATTTAGTATTACTGGAAGTCTTGGCTTCACCAAGCCAAGCAGTTCTTCACTTTATTTAGTGTTTTATTATTTTGTGAGAACTATGCAGGTGTTTTATTTCTGAAGGCTTTATATTTTATTCAGTTAGATTATTAAAGACTGAATTCTTTATTTGGAATGAAATTGTTGTCTTACACAGTGCGTATAAAAAGGAATAACTGATACACATCGTCACCATATAAAAATGAAAAGAATACCAGTGCAAAATGCGGCAGACAAATACATCTCTAACATATTGCAGAGGCGGATACTGGGACAATACTAATTCAGAAAGGTGCCAGCAAAACGGTGAGAATGTGGAAACAAAAGAAAATATTGTGTTTATGTGGTGCAGGAAGTTTCCCAGAATCTGACAGAACCCATGCATTTCTGCACCCAGAATACACTTAGAGAACAGTCTAATCATGGCAATAGGTACTACAGAAAATGGTATATTGTGTATAAACCTGGCCTCTCTAATCGCCTCCTTATGTGCCTGGAACATCTTGACGTTGTTCATGTTGGACTGCCAGTATTTCACATATCCCCCGTGGTCTGCTGTCAGCATCCACATATCATTGTGTGACCAAGTCATAGCCCTTACAGGGCTGTCGTGAGCCTGTAAATTCAAAAACAAAACCTCTAGCAAACACGTTCTAACACTATTTGACCTACACAAAACATAAAAGTTACTGAAGTTCCTACTTAACAGCTGCAACAAAGAAATGAAAACAACGATGATGTAGTTAGATTCAAGATGTGATTGTGGAGGGGGGGAAAATGCCTTACTCTGTATACAATGGTCTTCTAAATAATAAATGAAAGAGTATTTGCATTTTGTTTCTGAAGCGTTTCTTTATTATTGCAAATACTCATAGTATGTTCTTGAGAACAGTTAACATAGCATATGGAGATGGAACGAGAAGCATTAAATGAATATAGCCACGTTCTGACATGGGGTCAGAGCAGAATAAAAATAAAATACCTCAAAGACTCCCATCACTGCACTTAAGACCACAGACCTATGATGAGCAGGGTGAAGATGTATGCCTAAAACATGCTCAAAGACCTCAAGGAAACACAAAGAAAACTTGATAGATGAATTTACCTGCAATATTGTTTCAAAATTGAAAGTCAGTCCATTCCATAAAGTGAACTCTCCACTAGATGCACCAGTGACCAAGCGTCTCCCCTCAGGAGTCCACTGTAAAAGAAAAATTTAACTAACCTGTTCAAACATAACATTCAAGTATTTCTTCGCAATCATCCAAATAAATCATAAGCTTCTTCCAGAGAATCTGCAGAACCATAATTTACTAAATCACTTTCTAGAGAATGTAAGATAGACAAAAATGCAGAACTGTGACAGAGGGCTTTTGAATTCTGTAGCAACAGGACAAAGCCCACTGTAAAAGCAATGAAAAATGTCTAGGCGTAGAGAAGAAACAGCTTACTGGCACCAATATGTTTACAGCACACAATAGCAACATTAAACAATACTGCTGACACCAGAGAAAAGCTGTTAAAAGATGCTACAGGAGTCAAGCAGCACAGAGACCAAACTGCCTTTTGTTCTGTGAGTCAAGATATATTAGCCCCACAAAATGCGGGGGAAGTAGGAAGTACACCTCAAACTCTGAGTGTAGTAATTATTTTCTACTCAGACTTTACCTTTTAATTTCCTAAAACCCTCCACAGAAAGACTAGACACATGAATTCCACATGCTAGCTCTATATGGAAATGGTTATCTTGCTTCTTTCTTCTGTTAAGACTATCACTCTCAGTTAAAATTATACAACTAAGTAAATCCAACACTATACTCACCCTGACAACAAACACTGGGCATTTTACTTTATTAGTAGATGTCCGAACAAATTTTGTTGTTACAGCATTCATCGGGTTGTTCAGCATTCCTATAGGAGGGACCAACTATAAGAGAAGAAACAAAAGATATAGTAACAACATTTCTAACTGGAAACTGGAAGAAAAGCTTACATTCTGAACACTCACTTATGGAAAATCAAGTTTTTCATTTGCAGGGATATTATCAGGACTTGACAGGACATGTTTAAAAGTCTGCATGATTTACCACCTCAAACAACCAGCGTCTTCAAGAGCAGCTTTGCAAGCTCAATGCGTTATGAGAGTTCTTATGGCCAAACATTAAAAGCCCGTCCAATTTCAGGAGCTCTTCACGGACATGTATTTCAACAGAACAATAATGTAGAGTGAAGACACCCTTTTTATCTTTAAGGCCTCTTGTGGAGAAAAAGATAACTTCAACTGACAGGCAGAATCCTTCCTATTTTTTTTATCCACAGTACTTCATCAGGGAACAGAAAGATTTTACTTACATCATTATAATATCCTGCATCAGGCTGGATTGCTCGCATATCTCGCTGGTCTCTCTGCCATACTCTATTCTGGAAAGAAGAAAACAACTCCTAGTTCATACCACCGCTATACTTCATTATTAAACAACAAAAAATAAAGAACACATTGACAGCCTGTTTAGGAAATTTCAAAGCACTCCAAAGACTTTTAGAATAAACTCAGTTAAAAGACTTTGGTCTCAGGAAACCTGTAGAATTTGTACAGCATGAAAAAAGATTCAAGAAGGTTTAAAATCTTAATTTCAGACTAAACCAGTTCATTTAAAATGGCAGCTTAACAGTAGAAAAGGAGCAAATCTATGTAATAAGCCACATTGTTTTAACAAAGATGATTCGTACTTTGCTGCCCATGCTAACAGGTACTCTAGAAGAAGCACATTCAATCATTGCAAAAGCTTTACTTTCAGGATAAGCATTTACACTATTAGGAGCTGTGCTGACGAACTCTAAATGATATCCCACACAGTGAATGAGCTAGAAAAGAAGCTTCTGCAGCTGAATCATAAAGAACAATGCATTCAAATGGATAAAAATTAGAAGACCAAGGGACAAAAATGCTTTCAATTAGTTAAACTTCATGAGCTTTCAAACACAAGTTTTTCAAAAACACACGAATCAAGAATGAAATTATTTCAGCTTCATGCAGTAGGCTTCACCAATTTGGATTGATGCACATATTAGAAACATAAGCTAAAATTCTAGGTAAACCATTTTCAGTATACACTACTACAGTTTGCTAGAATTTCTTAAGCCAAAAGCAAATAACACAAACCATTTTCCTCATCTTTTATAGAACCACATCAAATTAAATCAATAGTATTGAAGTAGGGACTGAAATGGAATGCTGGTGTATCCTGAGTAAGCATCCAAAACATACAGATTTGATTATTTTTTTTTAATTAACAGAAGTTTGAGGGTGCTTATTTCTGCCACAACAATAAAGGTCTTGAATTACTAAATTTAATTTTTTTTTAGAATTAGACTACTACTAATAGAATATTTTGGGGGGCATTCCTAAAACATAAGAATATGGTTTAAGTGTTCAGTGTTTTAACAGATCTTAGAAGATAATTATGAAAACCTTCCAACTTTTAACACATACAAGCTATAATCATGCACTGTCCACAGCAGATCAAATTCATTTTGTCATGTTTTTGCTGTTGAGATTCCAACAACTCCTGTATTTACAGATTTGATTCCATTTCTTCTAAGCTAATATCCAGTACTTGTACAGTAAATTGTGATCACAGAATTGTATTTAAGAAATTAGTACCACTCCATCAGGAAAGCTAAGTAAGCATCTTCACAGAAACCTTTCTTCAACAAAACTTCATTTAATTTGTTCTGTATCTATTAACCATACAGAAAGGGGCTTTAGGAAACCGCAGTGCAAGCTGCAGTGCTATTTGGTAAAATGATGAGAAAACATTTTTATGATACCCTGGGTTTGGAAGGGAAGGGGTAATGGTTTATTTCCCATTTTGGGAAATTTCCATTTCAAAACAAAAACAAGAACAATTACATTATTTACAATGAGGTTTTATGTTCACTGGCAAGTCAGAATATCACAAGACACAACTGCATTCCAAGACAGGATGTAAAAATTGGTGTTTACACAAACTACAAAATCAGCTGTGTATGTGCAGTTTTATTCCCAAGGACCAACCCCCTTTGTATTTGTACTATACCAAAATTAGAAGCATTTATCATTTAGTTCAATCTCCCAGTATGGCAGACTGCTCTATGGACACTGAAAATCACAATCACAAGTTTCAGGAAGGAAAAAAGTTTTTCAATCAATAGTAGAAAATTAACTAACCTCTAAATATTTAATTACAGAGGGATTGTAGTCTATGGTCTTTCGGTTCACAGCTTTTCTCATCCGCTTTCCATCAAAAGTAAGCTGTTGCATTGCTTGCTGCTGTGCAAAATCAGGTCTTTTGTAGAACAACTGCCGAGGCGCCTGGTGCTGGAACCTCGGCATATGGAAAAATCGGGGCGGGGAGCCAATTTCTGTGGCCATGGCTATCCTGTTTCTGAAAGACTGCAAAAAGTGAAACAGTAGGTTAATACATAGTAACGACAAAAATCCTGCATTACTATCTCTACTAACTTAAGTTTACACAGGTGAGTAACAACTTCATAAAGCACCGTCTATTGGAAAGCTGTATTTGCAGGTTCCTCTATTAATTCTTTTCCCATGTCACACTGACATTTAAGTACTTTGTTCTCTATCAAGAGAAATTTTGTACTGAAACAGATCGCTATAAGTTTGCGTTACCATCCCTAAACTAGAATTGTGTGGGAAAACAATGTACTCAGTAAAACCAGTATAAATAAATGCAAGAAATGGTAAAATCCTTCAACAGAAGACAGTATTTCAGATTCAATATAAAACAGGAAAAACCACATCAGTTACAAATAAATTTAACTATTAAAAAAGAAAAAAGCTTTAAAGGGCTGCCTCAAAACTTTATTCTAGGACCTGCAAATAAAATTACACTCCCTTTACATAATTTATAGTAAATACACCACAGATCACATTCTACCTGTAGGTATACTCTCAATTCCATTATTGCAAAATAAATGGCTTACATATTTATCAAGGTTTGATAAATGTCACCCAACAACACTTCCCCCTAACAAGACCTACTGACAACATTAAGAAAATGTATGCGGCAGGGGAAAAAAAATTCAATATTCAGATTTTTTCTCCCAGAGGAAAGTGAGTCCAAAACCTCATTTTTCAGCTTGTAAAATCCTTAAATGATAAGATTATAGCAACCTCCTTGCAGCTGAAAACTACGGTATACACAGTCTTTAAAGTATATATTGACTTTAGACTAAGCAATGACACAGTCTGAATCAGCAAAAGAACTTTTGAACTAAACTGGCACTATCATCAAAGGAATGCAAAAAGGCTGTGAAACCTTCCTTTTCGTGAAGGCTAAAGTGTTTACACAGGGTCAAAGTGCATTTAATAAAAAGAATGGAAATAAAACTGATATAATTTTTTTTAAAGTTGAAAAAATCTGATTGTAGATTCATTAATATACTCTCCTATTTAGTTAAAATACTCATATCCTCATTTTGAAAGAATTCAAAAGTTGTTTCAACTACTGGTCTTAAAATTTTATCTTGCTTTTTTTGATCCTAATAATGTAAAGTTTCCATTTTTTCAACAGCAAAATAAAGCGAAGATAGAAATACTAGACATAAAAGAGGTTTAAAAGTAGTGCACAGTTTGATTTGAGCAGGTTGCCCTTTAAATATCACCCAGTTTGTTGGCCCAGGGCAGGGATTAACCTTCACAGGCTTTGCAACCTTAGCAGTCACACACTCCATCCCAGTGCTACCCATAAGTGTGTCAGGCCAGCTTTGAAAGAAGCCACCTATGACCCCTGGCTGTCAGCTACACAAACACCTCTGATCCACATGGGGAAAAACCCAACTAAAGCCATCACAACTATTCTCCATTCAAGACAAACTAGTCCAACCTAGAATAACATGTTCCCTTGAATGAGGTCAGAAAATTTAAGACCTTTGGCAATAGTAGCATCTTTCATTAGAGCAACTTGTTTAACTGGAAAGATACCCCAGCTTTCAAATAAATAAAAAAACCCACTTCATCTTGTGGCAGAAAGGCTTATTTGCCCGAATAGCAGGTGGTGTAATAAGACACCATGTCTACGTCCAAATACTGGCCACATCAGTAACACCACTGCAACGATACCATTACTGCAAGGTCAAGCTCATCTAAAACAAGAAAAAAGTATCAATGCTTGCCCGTGCAGGAAGCATGTCAAGTGTCCCTACCACTACCTCAGATTCTCTTACAACTTGTCAGAAGGTAGCTGTTGTACAGCAAGTTTCAGGTGCTAGATCTTAAAGGTAAAATTAAAAGGATAGTAGTGGTTTTATATTGAAAAAGAGAAAGTGGCTTCTTCAAACAAGCAAAGCAAGATGGCATTAAACATACAAGTCCATTAATAAAGTATTTTAAATTTAGTTTTAAAGCTTATTCCTTACTCAGGGGGTGAAAAAACACCCTAGATAAATCTTCCATTACTAATCTCTCTCAAGCTGAAAGATAAACACTCCTATACCAACCTAGTGCTTTAAACCAGAGGGAAAAAAGATATTTTTGCAAACACACATATCTGTACTCTCTTACAGAAAACACAAAAATAAATTTCAAGAACCAAGACCAAGAATGCAGACAAAGATATGCTGGCATTTCTAAAAACACTTTGATCATCTATATTTGCAAGAAAACATTACATTAAAAAGCCTTTTTAGAGAAATAACCCAAAGCAACAAGCTAATTAATCATTTATTCTCATAGTTCAAAAAATGAAATCTCTGGAAGAAAATTTCTCAATTACTAACACAGGTAAATAAAGCATTAGCTATGATATGGATCAGTTTAGACTGGACATGCCAAAAACGATCACAGTGTCTAGCTTAGATTAGCATAAACATTCACTTAACACACAATCAACGTAAGTAAAAACTGCTGTTTAAAAGGTGGCCAAAGGCATAAACAGGTTAATTACACTTCCTCATGCCTACAGATCCTTCCAAGTTCATGATTATGACAATACGTGACAACACAACTACAACAACATGACAAGGGAGATGACACACAATTAGGAAAATGAAGGGTTTATGTTCTTGATGTTCTAAGCTATTTCTCCAGCTTTGGAGATCCCTGCCTTTACCACCAAAAGCCTTCTACCTGCAGTTATAAACTTTCTGCAAAAAAGCTTTTTGTTTACACACCTTCTCATGATATTTTTCTTCTAATAATGCCTCAAATATCATACTTTTATCCACCTAATACCTTATGCCCAAGTCACATTTTCATGCCATATCTATTCTTATACATGAACAGATAAATAAGAAGTGTGCACATGCATATAGATGTGTATATATACACAAGAGTGTTGTTACCAAACAAAGATTTGGAATTGAAGGGGTTTGGCACAGAATCAGTTATCGGATGAAACCAGAGCACTCATTTCCAAAAAAACTCTACTCCAGTCAGACAAATATACCCATTTAAGTTTCCAGTATCCTGCTTTGTCTTTTGTTGGGACAAACCAGTGCCTCAACAGGTTTTCCTTTAGATCTTCTGTATCAGCTAAAAACTGTCTGAATCAGTGTCTATGGCTCAAGCTCCTGTTGTACTGGAAGCATGAGTAAAAACATACAAACAAGTACTAGAGGACAATGTGAAACCCAGAGTACTAACATCCAATTTCCTATTTTAAGCAAAGTACCAAACTTTGTTTTTATTTCAGGGTCCATCAACAAGGGTTTAAATGGAAGCCTCCATTTTTTCCTTAACACACAGAATTAGAAGCAACAAGATTTTTCCAACATCAAGCACAGGCCAACTCTTTATTTTATGGTTTCCAGATAGTAGTGTTACCAACTAATCGCTATTCTCCTCTAGTTCATTATACTATTTGAACTGTGAAATGGTATTTTTTTATGCCATTCTTTCATGCATCCTTACTGTCTGCAACAGGAACACGACTCTTCAGAGAGCTGACTGCAAGTTCCCCCTTTCTGTTTCCACAAACACCCCTTCAAAGCTGACTGGCTTTCACACATTTGAGGGGGTAAGTTAATTTGAGGATATGCAGAAAATATATAATGAATTCACTGAATGAAGTGGCCAGTGCACTGGCCATCCAGAAACACTGGAAGATAACAGGGCCTACTTCTCCGCTAAGATGACAAAAGAATGCCTGGAAAACACAATCAAATTGGGGAATAAATGAAGGCACATCTGACAAGAAACTGAAGGTGGGGTTAGGACCAGATGGGCAAAAAAAAAAAAAGTCAGAGTTAGATGGGCAAAAAAGCCCCCCAAAGACGAATTAGAAGAAACACAGTAAGAGTGGGAGTAACCAGAGAAGAAACACTGAGAAGCAAGATCAGTTAAGAAAGAGTGTGAATGGGAATCCTGAGAAATAAGACACACACTTAAAAAAAAAAACGAACACACTTAAAAAGAATTTAGTTAATTGGCCAGAAGAAATTGCACAAAAGAACTCCAGGAGCTTGTGACAGTGCCCTACTGTTTTTTAACTGTCAACAAATACAGCTGCAACAGAGCAAGCCTTTTATTTGTTCCTAAGAGTTCCACAAGGATGGCAGGTTTACTAATGCTATCAAGTAACTGGAGAGACATAGCTATAGAACAGTAAAAAATGGAGGGGGGAAAAAAAAAAAAAAAAAAAAAAAAAAGAGTATGACCTTACACCCAGGGCAGCATGGTGTCATAAGACTGTTGGATTTGTAGTTTGTTTGGTTTTTTACCAGAGAAAAGTCACATACAGTATTAGGCCATTACAGAAAATGGTTACCCCTCAGTTCATGTACTTAAATAAGGCTACCAAGACAAGACTAGCATTTTACTTAGTGACATTGTTACTCTATCAGCTTATTTGCGTACTGCTGTTTCTTTAATACCAAAATATATCCTGCAGTAAGTTTGAAAGTTGACAATTTGGACTTTGCTGCCCAAAACCATGTCAAAGCAATTCACACATAACTCCATTAAATCAAACAAATTAGGCTACTCAAAGGTAAAAACACCAGAGCATCCATTTACATTAGTTTAATCAGGTAAAGCTTGGGGGGGGGGGGGGGGGGGGAAGAGGGGGGAAGTCATGGCTTATATCAAATTTGCCACCTCAGAGACAATACTAAAAAAAAAAAGCTGATTTATGTGCACCCTTGACAAACTTTTACATGGTTTACCCAAAAAGTAAAGATCGCCATAAATGTAGTACAATAACTTACATAAAACATATTTGTCTATTTAATAGTTATTTTTCACTGAAGTGGTATGTTACCAACCCATCAAACAGAAGGCAATTCTCCCGTGGAGTGGAAGCATCCTCTTCTGCAAACCCTACACCGCCCACTGGTAACAGAACATGCTGCAGCTTAAAAGACATTCCCCTGAAACGGCTCAAGTAGCAAAGGAAAACAAACGCCAAAAATTTCCTAAGTCTACCTGTATACTATTTCTTGAAAACATGTATTGGACAGTTGAACAAAGTATACGTAGGCTTTAAAGCAAGCACTTCTACAGTGTAACAGAAACAGTGAAAATTAATAGTAATTATTTTAATTGCAATAGCATAGTCCAAAACATAGGCTGTTGTTTGGGGGTTTTTTTTGGTTTGGTTTTTTTGTTTTTTTGTGGGTTTTGTGGGTTTTTTTTTGTTTTGGGTTTTTTTTTTTTTTGGGGGGGGGGGGGGGGGGGCGGACAACACCACACAAAAAAACCCAAACCACACAAACAAATCATAATTAGAGAAGAACCACACCAGCTTTCTGAGGCAGAAGTATAAAAACACCACACTGCAAAGTTAGCATAACAAGTTTATTGCTCAATACATCAGTAGCAAATGCCACCTTTCTCTGATTAGACAAGCACCTTTAAATCTACCTGGTATAGATACCACTTAATTTCCTTTCCGTAACATCTCCCTGAATTAAAAAATCCTATTGTAAACAGTCATCTCCAAACCCGCGTCTCTGCATTTTTAAATGTGTAATCTGTAAGCGCATCTGAATGAACATACCTGTTCTGAAAAAGAAAACAAACCGACCAAATACAATTTAACATTACTCCTTTCCCGCTTTTACAGAGTATCAACAATGAGTTCCAAAAAAATTCTCCTTTCTTTTGTCCCTTGGAAGAAAATGCATCTCTGCTCTGGAGACCAGCAGTGGATCCCTTCCATGACCTTCCCTTCCTGAAACACTATTCAGGAGAGAATTCACACTATTCTCAAGAAAGCTCTTTCTTGGTCTCATCATCCAGCCTTTTTCCTTACCTGGGAATCATAACCTCTTCCCAGTGCAAAAGAATTATGTGGAAGGATATATTCCAGACATAAATGCTCTGTTTTTGCCACCTTCAGGATTTTTTTATGTTTTAGAAAAGAAAAAAATAACCATGCATGTACACACATCATTTGTCTTCTGCACAGGAATAGAGTCAGCCATCTTGGTTAAGGGCTGAAAAGAGTAATAGACTGTTAGACTCCCAGGCATTTCTTGAAAGTATAAAACAGTTATGCAATTGCATAGAAAAAGGATTCTTCATTTTTACAAACCATATAATTTTAAGTGAATGGTCCTCCAAATATTTTAAATTAAGACAGGTATTCCCAAAATGGTTCTTCTTTTAAACAGGAAACAAACCTGAGCAAAAGATTAGTTTTGAACCAGTGTTTCTGCATCCCTCCTGCTTCATTCACTGAAGCAGGTATGCTCATAATCTACAAGTACCAAAAAAAAAAAAAAAAAAAAAAAATCACTAAAACTGCTGCACAACAGCACTAGCAACCACAACTTTCTGCCACATACTTCTGAAGACACACTTGAATTCTGCTGAAACTAACTTGCACATCTGCCAATGATTAAAACTCTCACAGCAGAGGTGACTGCTTCTGCTCTATGCAGACATCATTCTTTTGAAGAAAGACTGATCATAAAGTTTCCTTCACAGCATATTAGATAGTCCCACTCTGAAAACACAGAAAAAACATGCAAAAGAAAAGGTACACCAATTTGCAGATCAAGTGAGGAATATATTAATTTGATCAATTCCTTAAATTGCTTTGCTTCAATTTCCTATCGTATTGGAAAAACATTTAATCAGATTAATAAAATTAGATCACCTAACATCTGAAAATTGTACATTTGTGTAAGGCACTCAGAAATCTCAAATAATTGCACAAGTACTTTTTTATTAACAGGGGTTTTTAGAACAAAGGTTTTAGACACATAAAGCTGCTTCATCAAGAGTGCTACACCTAAACAAATCTAGTCCAGAAAGAATGCTATGGCTCTTTATTGATTTACAGTTCTATAACTAGATGGTATCTCTCCCACTAGTTAAGAAAACTGCTGTATTAAGCAGGAACATAAAACTACTTTTAAAAAAATACATTCTCATCTTCAAAGCCACTCTGTGACCCATCTTGTGTTTGAATTGTGATAACAGCATCACTTTTTGTAAAAACAGCATATAACCCAGTGATAAGTAAAGTTTGCATCGGGCAACGAGATGCAACAATGAAGTTGCCCAACTTAGCCCTGTGGTGATGAAATTATATATTTTTGTCAAAAGCAGAAACCTACACACACACCTTATAACCGCAGAAAAAAAATGTGTAAGATTCTCATCCTTTGAGTATTAAAAGAAATCTAATTTCCACTTTCGAATTACGTACGGCACAGCAACAGTATGTAGTTTTCTGCATTTTTATATGCAGATCTCAAGAAATTTTCAAGGAGACATGCAGACATGAGTACAGCAAGTTTAAACAGAAGAAAAGTAAGACCATTCTACAATCTGAGCACTGATTCCTTGATCCACAGGTCCATAACACAAGATCACAAAACTCAAGACAAAAATACTGACCTATATTATACAAGGCTGCTATTAAGCAACATGACTGCTCTCTACAGCAAACAGATTTCCCCAGGAGTCTACTGCTTTACTCCCAATATACATTACCATCCTTTCACTACTATATTCTGTATGTGAACAAAGCCTTCTAGAAATGGGTTTTACATTCTGACCATGCCAAGGGCATGGGGAGTATTTGGCAGTTTTCTATTGGAATGGCTGGAATGGTGAAAAATGTAAAAAATAAAGATCTCCAATATCTTCCTCAAGACCACAGAAATGGATAATGAAATCAGTCATTGGCTAAGTCAAAATAAACTACTCTGCCTAAAAGGTTCCACAACCTCTTCTTATTCGGAGATGCTCTGAAGGTATTTTTTTCCCATACACAGCTCAGAATCTACTACACTGGCATGATAAGGACCTAAAATTTCAGAAGTAACTGAACCCCTTTAACTTCAGCTCTGTATTTCCCTTACGCCCAGTTTCACCATACTTGAACCAAGTTGAGACCTTTGGAATCTTAACCCAAACACATACACACATGGTAAAGGAGTCTGAAAGGATAGAACATGTAGCATTTCTAACATTTATCAAGAAAACAATCATCTTATGTTGTACAGTGAGCAAGACCTAGCAAAATGTGATTATTTTGATGCAGTTTTTGATTCAAAGGGTTTATTGACTGGAGGAAGAGTAGGAGTTCTGATATTTATGTGACAGAAGCACTACACCTTTAAGTTTCACATACAAACACCCTATGTCCAAGAACCTCTGAAATGGCAGCGAAAGCATACACACACATGAAGACATCTAAACGATCAAGGGAGAACCGGCTATCAGGGAAAAAACTTCAAACAGCCAGTCTGAAATCCTAAGGTTACAGAGCCTGGGGGACAATCTTAAACAGTTGAGTCTGCACAGCTGCACGTAAGTTACATCTACATTTAACACTTTCTTCAAATTTTGGATGTCTAGTGCTAAACAAATACCTGATAATCAAACAGACCTCAAACATGTCTCATTTTATGCTCAAACTAAAGTCTTGACTCATTCCAAAGCAGCAATACTTACAGAAGACAGGTGCTTATATACATCATAAAAAAGTCAAATTTAGTTCACAGGACTCAAGAGACAGGTCCTGCTTTGCCACTTCGGCCACAGCACAGAAAACCGCCTTCACAAGTAAAACAGCCCAGAACAATTTGCTTTCTGCACCTCACAAAAGCAACCTGTACAGCAAGTTTCTTGAGGTGTACTTCAAAACCAACACAAAAGCAACCAACTGCAGTAAAAGCATGTTTGGCAGACTGCACTTAAACCTCAGAAGATGCAGAGGATTTGGTCTATTGCCATGATTTCAGTATTAATGATCTGATAGTTCTGCTTTAAATTACAAGTTTACTTGCAATAGTTTAGTAATTTTAATAATAAAACAGTATTTGTCATCCCTGTAAATTAGCAATATATTGTTTTAACTTGACTCCTGCTTAGCATTTGTCAAGACTTCCATTTAGATTATAACCCAGAGACTTTACTACTGTGAGTCACTATGATAACAGCAATTCATTTTAACTGGCTGAAATACATCCAGCTTGGTTTTCATGCTGAAGTGATTACTGATGCTGCCTCCCCTTGGTGCTACCATTCTGTCAGGAAACAAAACTTCAGGACTAACTTTTAAATCATGTAACAGCATGACAAGTACTAAAAAACAACGAAGGAAAAATAGTTTAAAAGCAAAAAAGGCCTCTCATCTTTGCTAATCCTAAACATCAAGATATTCTTCAGCTGGTTATGGTATCAGTACCTGCTGAACTAACACTAACATTAGTGGAAAAAAAAATAATCACATTTTAATTGCTTGGGATGCTTCTCCAAGTCTCAGTCAATATGCAGTTCACTTTATAAATAAAGGAGAACATACTGTTAATCATATTCAATTTGGCATTCGATGGAACCCTCAGGTCCTCTTCAGTGAGACCGCTATTCAGCCAGTCACTCTGCAGCCTGCACAAACCCATGAGGCTATGCCCATACGTGGGGAACTGGGCACACCTCGCTGAACTTCAGCATTTTTCTGCCAAGCCATACCTCATATGTTTAGGTACATAAAAAACCTACTGTTTAGGTACATAACCCCCAAATCACCAGACTATCATCATCTTTCCTCCTCTGCTCACACACCGGTGAACTGGAACTTTACTGAATTCTAGAGACAATTATTTAGGTACCACATGAAAGAAATGCAGACATTCTGCTTTCATGTGTCTATGCTTGGCTCGTGGCAGGAGAGAACTCCTTAGAAGACTCAAGCCTTCATTTTAATAAAACACACAAACAAATGAGAAGGGTGTGGGGTGGGCATGTGGCATGTGCACAAGAAATCCTACAAAAAAAGTCTTCAGATAACTTTATGGAAGGGAAAAGGAGATCGGTGGAAGGGAAAAGGACTATAGCAGTTGTCAGGACAAAACTTAAGCAGGAAAACACAGCAACCAATACCTTTCAGAAACAACCCACTGAAATTCTGGTAATAAAAAAAGAACACCATCCACACAATCTAACAACAGTTTGATTCTCTTCACACTATGGAACAGAAACATACACTCTAATATATTGAACAAAGTTGAGTATCTGAGTTCCTAAGAGTTGCAAATTCAGTGCTGACAAGAAGACACCAAAGCCTTTTTAGTAGGACTTGGGAATTAATAGGAGTTTTAACTTGTTATAAAGATTCACCTTTCATAATCTTTATCTACTGGATGGTTAACAAACGTATCCAGAACTTGTGCAACTTTTATGTAAAAGGAAACATTGAAAGCATCAAAAAAGAAGAATTAAAATGTCTATTCTGTGACCCAAAGAATGCCTTTTTTCTTTATTTTTTTCTCCTTAGTGTAACTCAGACCAGTCTTCTGACAAAGCAACGCTGTTTGCCATACCAGTTTCTGGGCCAAAGAAAGGTAGAAGAATAGTGTTTTAAGTTTCCATAACTAAGAAACTGAAACCTAAGTACGGAAAAGAGGAGGCAGGAGGAAGGGAAATAGTGATACCATATGAAAAAATGTGCTTTTTTAATGGTCAGAAGTAAGAAGGTAAAACAACGCCACAGCTATAAGCAATGTTTTTCAGTAGTTATTAACCGTATTTCAAAGATCATTTTTCTACTTCTCTCTCCAAAAAGAGACTTCAGTAGAACAGTTCAGGTCAAAGGAACAACTTTTTATTTAATAGCATATTTTAATGACAAAAGCCATTCACCACCCATGTCTACACCCTAACTCACAACCAGAAGCAGACATCTCCCCCATCTTCTGGACATGTCAAGGTTATTTACGTACTTCCATGTATTCAATATAAGAAAAGAAGACACTAACCACTTTTAAAGCCACACTGCAGAATAAATGCCCTATAACATACTACCCCACAGTATTTTCTAACAAAATCCAAAGAGCCTTTTTTTCCCCCAAGGGTTTTTGATTCTCTTTTTATCAAAAGATGTAGGAGATGCACACAGAAAGGTTTATCCAAGACAGATTTGTTTGCTACCCCCAAGCCAAAATTCAAGGGGGTTGTGCAGGTGAAAAAGCAGCTATTTCTATAGCAAATGATGCAAATTAGTACTTACAGTTGCTATACCCAGACATAGCTAAGACAGACACACCCTTAAGGGAGAGTAGTGAAATTGGAGAGACCAATTCAAACTTTATCAACTCACACAATGTCGCTACTAAACTAGCCTTATGAAACCTGCTATGGAAATTCAAGTAATGTTTTAACAATGATTCCCATTATTGACTCACTGGTGAATCAGAGAAATTTAAAACAAAATAAAATTAGAAAAATCAACCAAACACCCCCTAAATTATGGAAACAGTGAAAGAAAACAGCACTTTACTTGGATCAAGTAAAGTTCTGACTGCAGATTATCTATGTGGAAAAAGATTTCAAAATTGTAGCTTCTCAATATCTTCTCCAGCTAAGATTTCTAAGTGTGTTGCATATATAAACTACTCTTGACACAGTCTGGTGTGGAAGAACAATGCATAATTCCTGTTTGCTACTAGTCAGGTTAGAAACTCTTTAATTGCACGAGGAACAGATTTACATTAGAAAAAAATAAGCTGTGCTATTTATTGTCATTTTAAACTCTCAGTGCTTAGAAGTCTACATAATGTCACTCAAGCAGACCTAAGAGTTTTGTCAGAAACACTGCTATATTAAAACATAGTCAACATGGATTCTTCTTTATAAAGGAACTTTCCATACTAGAGCACTTTCTAAACTGATGGCCGATACATATACCACCTGCTCACACAACTGAAAGTGAATTAGAAATACACTCACTTTTAACTGGAATACACAGCCAGCTTTCCCAGGAATATAAGTTTTCCCGTCTTTCCACATGAATTATGAGCCATGCAAATCCCTGTATATGATTATGAAATATATATATACCCACACTGCTCAATGACCACATTTAAGCTTCTTTAGTAAATAGCCTTCGCATTTACCATTTAGTACTGTTCAATAAAAGCATATGCTCATCTTCTCTATCGATACATTTCTCAGTAAAGGAAATTCAAGTTCACATATATCAATCTCACACAAAGCCTTTCAAAGAGCCAGGGTCCAGTATAAGATTTTCCCCAATTACAGGAAGAGGAAGAGTCAAGCTCCCCATGAGAATGACAATTCAGTAGAAATGCATGCCACCTGAGAGCTTCAGTTTTGAAAACTAAGAGTTCTCCAAAGGTCTGAAATGCCAAGGGATTTCTTTCGTACTTCTACCACCTCCCTTGAAAGTATCAACAAGCTTTCCTGGCAAAAGCAGCAATTCAGTCAACAGTTTTAGGACAGTATTTTCATCTTGCTGTACAGAAAGCTTGGCAGCTGTGGCTTATTATATTAGTCAAGAGTGTGCAAAAGATATTATTAGAACTAGTTTATTTATTTATTAGGCTTAAATTTGCTGAGGAGACGAAAATATTTGCATCCACCAGTAGAAAAAGATTGCAAAAATGGTTTGATGACTAGCAAGTCTGAATTTAACTCCAAACTCCATAATTTAGGAACAGCACAAATATCACAGAACAAACATACTATATTAATACTTAGTCTGCAGTCCTCCTACTTGCAAATTTGAGCAATCTACAATTTTTATTGATATAATCATAAAATGTCACTAGTCTCTGCTAAGAAGTGTAATTGTTTGCTTACAAACATGCCTTAATAGGAAAGCACTTTCAAAGTTCAGTGGTGATTTTACTGGGGTTGGGGGGAGGAGGACAATGGTAGGAAGCATGGCTGCTCATTGTGATCGCACAATTTAACCGCAGCAATGGCTACTGAACAAACCAGCACTGTGACAAGAGTCTAGAGCATTACTGACATCAAGTTCCATAATGACCTGAACCCAACCTAAAACTGCTGACATCAAAATAAAGCCGTCCTGCCTTGGCCCCAACTATGTGTCCCTATCCTCCATGACCCCTCCTTTAAGCCAGCATGAACATCTGGTGACTACAGCGGCCATTCACCTAAGAAAATGCTCTGTGTTAAGAGATCCATTTTGCTAACATCAGTCAAAACCCAGAGCAGCTTCTCAGCCAACCAACTATGGAGTTTCAGGAATACCTCTACTGACACCGGAGAAAAAACAAATGATCAGAAATAAGCAGGGGAAGCTACCACTCTGGGCTGCAATGCCAGTGTAGATGACTGCAAACATACACCAGACAGGATAGAGCTGCACCATTGCGCAGTCCCCAGGCTTAAGTCAAGCACTTGCATCAGCTGGAGCTGGGGCGCTACTTAAATTCAAAGTGGAGCCCCTGCCAGACTCACAAATTTGCAGATGAATACTCATACACCCATGGTAAAATCCAAATCACTGTGTTGCCTAAACTTCATAATGAACAAGAAAACAACAACAAACCTATAAGATACTACAGACTCCTTGTTACCCAGACTCTAGCCTTCCTTTTTAAAAAAAGGACACCAACATATTCTTTCGTATCTTGCTCCTTTTGGATTTGAGAAAGTTATTTGAAGGAACCCTTGAATGTTTAAACACAAGAAACAGAGTATTTCGACTATCTGTGTGCCCATCTTGAAGTATACAAAACACTGACATACAGAATTGATCAGTGTCAACATAGCTATACTTTTAGTTGCAAAAGTGCTTTTGGCCTGTCCTGCCACACTGTTCAACTCAGGGGGGTACTCTTGGGTAAAGTTACAGGTGACTGACTAAGAGCAATCTAAATTTCAAGCTTCATGACCAACTGCCTTAAATTAAAAGTTAGTACCAAACAGAAATGCTCTTCAACATTTAGGGATGTCTTTCGTAAGAAGCTGATATAACTGCCTATTAGCTCAGAGCAATGCACAGTGCCTCTCCACACATGGTTACAGTCACTCAGTGCAGCATCAGTCAGTGCTATGGTAGAGACATTTCCCATCACCTCCTCTCTGCCTACCACCTCACCAGTTCCAGAACCAGCGTTTCTAAGACACAGGCCAAAACAGAAAACCAAGCCAGACTAAAAACACACACTGTACTTCTGCTCACAGAAAACATCCTCCTGTACAGCGGCCTGCACCATCATATGAACTCTGGTACCAAGAGAAGACAGGCAGCAGAATATTATGATTTTAATTATTTAAAAACCTAAAAATTCTAGTTAACATAAAATTTACAACTCCACTGCTAACATTTTCAAAGTTTCAGAAGTTAATAGGACTTTTTTTAACCAGCACTTTTCATTACACTGAAGACTAATTAAATAACAGCAATGAGCTCATGACAAGCATGCTACTGTTCTTTGTATGCTGTTTTTTTGATGCTAATCAAAATTGACTAATTAAAAGTAAACAGAAAATGAGAAGTGTTCAGATTTAACAGCGTATGGAAAAAAATCCTGTTTAAATGAAAAACTGAAGATCAAATTCTAAGACCTAAAAATTTACCAGGGTTACTTGATGCAGCAAGTGCCCAGAGAAGAAGAGATGTTTTCAATTGTGTCTGAAGAATGTGAGAAATTGCTTATACTTTTTATATCCTACGTACATGTAAGAACACTTCACCGTAATTGTTTGAAAAAACAGAAGGTTTATCAGGGTTAGAGTTGTGGTTTTAACCCCAGCAGGCAACCAACCACCACACAGCCATTCACTCATTCCCACCATGCCCCCAGCGGGATGGGGAAGAGAATCGGGGGGAAAAGGGGGGAAAAACACAATGGTTGAGACAAGAACAATCCAACAATTGAAACAAAATAAAATTTTAATAATAATAATGAAAAGGAGAGGGAAGGGGAGAAGAACAAAATCTAAAGGGAAGGGGAAAAAAAAGAAACAAGTGATGCACAACACAACTGCTCACCACCTGCTGCCTGATGCCCAGCCAGTCCCCATGCAATTGGCAAGCCCTGGCCAACTCCCCCAGTTTACACACCCAACATGACGTTCTATGGTATGGAATATCCTGTGGCTAGTTCGGATCAGCTGTCCTGGCTGTGTCCCCTCCCAGTTTCTTGTGCCCCTCCAGCCTTCTCACTGGTAGGGCCTGAAAAACTGAAAAGTTCTTGACTTCGTATCTGTATTACTTAGCACCAACTAAAAACATCAGTATGTTATCAACATTATTCTTACACCAAATCTGAAACACAGCACTACTCCTGCTACTAAGATGAAAATGAACTCTATTCCAGGTTAGTCAACACCTAAAGTTTAATATTGTAGAACAACGCTTTCTCCCTACAACTGAGAGAAACTGTCATAAAAGCAAGAGCTAGTGAAACAGCTTAGCCTAGAAAAACAACTCCTGCTAAGACTTCAATGCTGCTTACACGGTACAATACATTATTATTAGGCTTGGTACATTTTTCAATCCTTAAAGTATACTTGCATGGATTTTCAGCATTACAGGTTATCCTGTATTATAGAAGTTGGCATTTATTCTTCCTGTTCAACAAGGTATCTTAATTAACAGGGTTTGGGTTGGGTTGTTTGGGTTGTTCTCCTTTAAGTGAAAATCAGGTACATAGCTTCCTAGATAAACTGGGATCTGTTTGTCACAGCCATTCCTGCTACACAGAACCATACTTCTTCCATTTTAAAATTGGGTACAGAGGTAAACCAGGAACAGTATCAGTTAGCTTAGTTTCAAAGACCAAATAGTATGGTCTCTAGTATCCCTCCACATGCAGAGAATGTCTTACAAAACGTAACTGTGATTAAGCAAATAAGAAGGAACTGTACCAAAAAAAATTATAACATCTCAAGTGAAAGTATCAAGTCAGCAGGAGATTTAAACTTGTATATTCTGATGTGTACTGCCGTTTTCATGCTCCTTTCTAGGTTAGTTTTTTGTTTGTGGCTTTTTTTTCCCCTTCTTTAAATCAAGTCCCCTTTAGACAAGAGAAAGAAGCTTGAAATAAAACCTTTTAAAATAAGCAGACAATGAAGGGCTGGAATTCTTAGCCACTTTTCTAATTACAATCTCCACTAAATCACAGGCTTCTACTATGCTCTAACACATTCAGGCCTTACCTTTTCCCACCGTAAACTTTAACCTACATTACCACAAACTGAAGAACAATTTTAACCAGTATTTCACATCACCGTGCATGCACTGTCTTTATACTAAGCACGTTATCAGAAGTAATATTGCACAACAGAAGAGAAACTAGCTTACTGTCTTTCCCGGTAAATACGTACTTCATATCATATTTCAAGTTTCACAACAGAATGATTGGTACACCCAGCTCAAATGTGGAGAGCTGGTTGAACCAGAAATGACATTCTATTAAATGCCAAGTAGTTTTTTTTTTAAATACTAGTGAGCAAGAACAGACTGCTGATAAGTTTAGCACCATTTTAAAAATACAGGATCATGAATGCCCTAAATTAAGTGAAATTATTACTAATAAAATACAAACAACAAAAAACTATTTAGCAATCAAAAACTACTTCTTTGCTCTTGCTTTCAGATTCTCTATGACAAGAGATGAAAACTACAGTTATTTTAAGGTTTTAATCTTTTGAAAGATCTTTACCATATCCTCCCCCCACCATTAAGATCTAACAGTGTTCAGTTTAACTGACACTTACTCATCAATGGCATTTCTTCATGAACTATACCAACCAAACCTGCATATCCGTATTCTCTCTTTGTTTAAAATTTTCAGTAACAAAATGATACAATATCAGCAATGAAATATGTTCAAAAAAGTACAAGGTTTTTTAAAATTCACAAACACTACAGAAACATTTCAGCTTGTTTTTACAACTTCCCTGCACAAATGTATGAGTATTTTTCTAAATTACAACCTAGAGTAACAACCTTGTAATTGGACAAGGCTAAAATTATTTTCATGTCTGGCATTAATGAACCAACTACAGAAACTCCCTAGATATCAACCCTGTAGCTCGCAGACACAAAAGGTGGAGTATTTTGCATGGAACCACCTTGGTAAAAAGTAAACTGTATTCTTTCCATATTCCTACTTAACCAAAAACCTTCTCCACGGTATTTTTTTTTAGGCGAGTCAGAAAACCAAGACATCCGACTATGGCTAGGGATGGGAACAAAACAAAAGATTTCTCATCCTCTCCTCAGATCAAGGCCTCTCTTTTCTGCAGCAAAAGAAAAGATTTCTAGTACGTCTACTGGAATTTCATATCACTATGTTATAACCTCCTCTGCTGCTAACAGGAATACAAAATTGGTGAGAAATTTTCAATTCCAACAGCTTACTGCAACAAGTCTTCAACGGAGGAACACCACTTCAGGTACCAAGGAAAGACTTGAACTGTTTATAGTTATGACCGACATTCAAGTCAAAAGGTTTTAGCAGCTCTAGGAGTAGAGTATTAAATTAAACATAGATTAGTTACCAGCACCCAACACTCTCTGCAGCTCAAAGAGATTTAGGGTTTTTTCCCCATCTTTCAATATTTATTTCTCAAAATTGATGCTCTCAATATAATCTGATAGTTCCATCCACTTCTGAAACCTTCAAATGCAGGAAGGTTGTGTAAAGCTTACCTTCTAAACTGCAGAGCAGTTGGGTAAAGAACTCCAAAACTGCTACAAACAAAGCAATTAAAGGCATGCCAGATTTTTCTAATCATGCTCTGGGTGTTTAAATGAGAAGTCTTTTAACTACATTTTCAGATCTTCCCATTAGAAATACTACAGCACAACTGAACAAGATGATAAGAGCCAGATTTTGAAATATGTCTTATTATATATTCTTATGTTAAAGATAATGGCAGAATGTTGCAGCTAACTGTTGAGAAGTCAATTTAGCTGATAAAGAATTCAGAAGGAGGGTAACTAAGTATTTTGGCACAATATTATGTGCATATTATAAGCTCTTAACAAATATGTACACAGTACTGCTTTTCTTAGAAGATGAATAGTTTGAGCTGGGAAAAGCATAAAAGAATAAACATCTGTTGCAAGGAGACGGATGAGGAACTAATATCCACATAGGAAAACAGTTTCCCAAATACTAATCACAACCTGCACTTAAGGACATAACGAGGTACAAAACTAGTAGAGTACAGAACCACTTACCTATGACGACTTTTGTAAAACAAATGGAAGTGTTCAAATGAGTATCAATATTTCAAAATACTGTATGTGAAACCAAACAGCTATCTATTCATAACAAAGCAGCTAACAGTCTGCATGACAGAAGTAACACCCACCTTCAAGAAGGCAGGAAATTTAAGTTCTCCCCAGCGGAAAAGCAGTGAATTATTTTCCGTATTTAGCAAGTCACCTAGGTTTGCTAACATGTTATACTTGTAGACTGGTTAGTCACAATCAGTGGAATGTGCCACCATCTCGCCATTAAATCCATCTACCCTTTTAGAATAAGGAACTGCCTGCTGCACATGGCTGTATCTACCTGTAAAGATACAGCTTCCCAAGCCGTATCTTCAAGCAGCCACAACCCGATCTCTGTTCAAATTCAAGGCGGAGAGAAGAACAACAATATTTTTAAATTTATTAATATTAAAAAATATTAAAAAGAAGTAGAAAAAATGCAGGATTAAGACACGCGGGCGAAGCCACGACCTGACGCCTCTGCAGCAGACAGCAAAGGGACCACCTGCCTGCTCCCGGCCCCAGCCTTGGCCGCCACCTCAGCCCTCCAGCACACCGCACCCCGCGGGCCCAGCGCCGCGGAGCGCAGCCCCGCTCCCAGCTCGGCCCGCGGCCAGGGCCTGGGCCCCGCGCTCCCGAGGGCGCCCCAGCCCCGGCGGCCCCGCGGCCCCCCACTGCCACAACCGCTCCCCGCCGCTGGCGGCCCCGCCGGGGCTCGGCCTCCTCCGGCCCTGGCCGCGCCACTTCTGGGCCGCGGCCTAAAAATGGCGGAGGCGGCCGCACTTCCCAGGTCGCTCAACCCCGCGCCCGCCCCCGCTCCAGCGCCCAGCCGCACTCACCGTCCGGCCTGTCTCTCGTACCCCGCCTCCGTGCCCTGCCGCCTCGCCACCTGCCTCGTCCCTCCGGGCCCGGAAGCCGCCGCCGCCGCCTCACGAACCCCCACCGCGGCCGGCCGCCATCTTCCTTCCCCCACCAGCGACCGGGCGGCGCAGGCGCCCAACGTCAGCACGCCCGGCGGCGCGAGGGGCACGGCCGTTGGGAGACGGCGGGCAGGGCGCAGGCGCGCGGGACGAGGCGCGCGGGGCAGGGCGCGTGCGGCTTCCGCGGGCCCTTCCGCCGCGCCCCCGCCCGCGCCCGCTCGCCAGCGGCCCGGCAGGCCCCGCCCCTCGCAGGTAGAGGCGCGAAGAGCGGCGCGCACGCGCACGGGCCAGGGTCGCCCGGGCGCTCGGTAGTGCAGGGGCGCGCACCGCCCCCCCCCCCCTCTGCTGCGGGCGAGGGAGGCCGAGAGGCCGCCGGGGCGGGGTACTGCCCCCCTCCGGGGCTGTGCTGCGACGCTGTGGGTGGCCGGGCCCCAGCCGCTCCCGAACGGACAGGCCCCCCCAGCCGGGCAGTGTTACCCCACCCCCCCCCCAGCCGGGCAGCGGTAGCCCCCCAGCCAGCCAGCCTGCCCGCCCGGCACCTCGGACATCGCCCCTTCTGTTTCCCCCTTCCCACCACCTGGCTTCATAACGCAACAGCGAGTCTCAAGGCCCAGCATGAGCTGTGTGATGGTGCGGATCTCCCGAGATCACCCGATCCCTGCCACGCTTCTCCTCGGGAGCATCATGTTAGCTTAACGAAGGTACCAACGCATTGCAATGCCTCCCAGTTGTAACTACCACATCCATTTATCCAGAAACCTAGCTAAAGACGTGCAGAATAGCTTTTTTTTCCCCGCACAAAAATGAGTTATTGAGATACAAGAGCCTATGGGTTTAAAAGATGAAAATGTCTTAACGCTGCTTGAACATTCTACAGTGCGAACCGAGTTACAGCAGGAGCAGCTACTCTAAAACACATCCTGGACCAAAGGGGGCCACTGAGCTTCCTAAAATAAAATATCACCATGCACTTTGCTTTTATATTTGTTCTTTCTGATGCAGTTAAGGTGACTGTGGTTCATTAGAAAGGTACATCTGGTTTATTGGCTTGTAGGAGCTGTAATGCCACTAAAGCACAGAAATAAAATGCTGTGTGAGGTAAAGTGCTTCAGCTGAGGTAGCCCAAGCTGTTGCCATAAACTAGCTTGGCCTTTCATAGCAGCAACGTTAAGTTTCCAGTAAGAGCTGAAATAATACCGTATTTCTCTCCCTTTCACAGTATCAGTGAAACTCGATTTCACACAGCCGGCTTCCTCTTTGTCCCTGCTGTTCCTTCTGGCAAAATCTTCCTTCTTCCAGCTGTGGCGTAAAATTAATGCTTAAGATTTGAGAGGGCTGGCCAGGTGTATCCTAACTAAAAGAACATTCCTTTCAACTAAAGCCTGTGATTGTTGCCAGCTCCCTGCTTCTGAGCTAAGATAATACTGGGTGTGCCACTCATGGGCTCCACCGAGAGCCATCCCTCCATAGCGTCATTTATTGTTTGATTCCTTCTTAGAATTGTGGCACTTCACAAGACACTTAAGGAGTCCATCCTTCCCAGGATGGATACTGGGCTTTGTTAACATCAAAATTATTGGTTTTTCTCGCCTTTTTCTTTTCTGAAACAGTATATAGGTTGGGTGTCTGCGACCACTTGGCAGAGAACAGGGAGTGGAGGGAGATGCTGCCCAAATGTTCTCTCACTATGATCATAGTTAATAACGCCTCTGTCTAACCTGTCCTAAACTGCACTTGTGTTATTACACACTTGGGAGTCCCCAGATCTCCAACACAAGTTAATAATCACAGGATCTGTTTATCAAAAAGGTCCTCATTAATAAAATCATAACATGCACCTAATGTTTATAAAACACAAGGTCTTAATTAGAAACATCTTTTAATTTACACTAAATAATGGAAAATTATTGAAGCTGTAAAAATCCACTGTCCTGATCAAACAGTAAGAAACCCAAACAAATAAACCACCACAGAAGTTGATGCAGCTCATCAGTAAACCTTCTGAGAGTCAAGAACAAGCTTCTCCATCTCTTTTAGAAGTTCACAAAAAAATAGAAGTCACATCTACATTTCTGCTAAAAAAACAGAAACATGTTGAAAATTTCCAAATCGGGGAGAGGGATTTGGAAGAAACAAATAATTGAGCCACTGGCTTTTCCGTTTCTTTAGGTCTCACAACAACAGGCGGGTGTCCTTACCAACATACATGTGGAGCAGAACAAACCAAAAGGACTATGCTGATCTCCACTCTGTGGATGACACAGCACTGGAGTACCCTGTATCCACAGCTCCCCTTACTCAGCCGGGAGCTGGATTGGTCCAGAGGGCTAAGAAACAAAGTTCCCAGGTTTTTCTGTTCAGATAAAGGAGCTGAGGCTTAATCTTAATACTGGAAGCTGCGTTTAGTCTGAATGTCGTCAAGAATCTGCTGTAATTCCTCATCTTCAAACCGGCCCTCCAGACTGCAAGACAAGAACAATGAGGATACATTAAAGGTTTTAGAAATAATCTCCCCGTGAATTCATTTCAGATAGCCACAATTCTCTCCCGTCAGTCTCAACACCATCATCACCCACCTGTACGGTACACCAGGAACCACCTGTAACATTACTGTACAAATACCACTCCAATCCCTATGCAGCGCTTCCTCTGTTAGGGACAGAACTCCATCCTTCCCAGGGCTTTGTGCTGACTAATTCAAAAATGTTTTCTCAAAAAGGCAAGGCAGGTGCAGGTTTAAGCAGACCTCTAAATGAAGTCCATGTAGCCACATGCTCATAAGCCAGTCCAGGCCTGCTATGAAATCTTAGCTCATGAGGAAGAAACTATAATTCAAAAGAATGTTTCGTTCCCTCCTCTATCTTAGGCCATGAGGAAACAAATCAAGATATGAAGAAGTTACTGCTCCCCACCTCCCCGTACATTAGCCACAAAGCAGTTAATAGGAGCACTGTCATTTGCTCCTACAGAAAAAAAAATCCACCAACACCACCAACACAGCTGGGTGGGCTAAGAAATCCAATTCAAGCTGTTTACACTGAGTCCAGTAAAACTTGTCAGAAGTGCATTAGGGACACTTACAAATAGTGCCTCACTGTCAGATCAATGGGTGGGTGAAGAAAGACCAAGACCAGAAGTTTTTCCATCAACAGAGCTGGACTGAAGAGAGGTCATCTACCCCTAACTGGCTTTAAATCACAGGAAAGTATAAAGCAGTCTTTTCACGATACATAAATGCTCACCTAGGAATCAAAGCTTTTGCTTCCTCAGCTGTCTCAGGACACAGGTTGGCCAAACATGCCAATTCAAATTTATGGAGCTTCTTCTGGAGCAGCAAACTGTAAGGAAAGACAATAACTTGGTGAAATTACAAGTAAGACAGGAACATAAAAAGTCATAAACCAAACTGATACATTTTTTCACTCTGCTTTTGGCATTGAAGTAAATGTTTTTTCAGGAGGAAAGACTCATTATATAATTGCTTAGAAAAAAAAAAAAGTTACACCTGTTAACTGCACTTCCCCCGAATTACTCTACAAAGTCTAGAAAATCCTCTCATCTAATGCAGTCAGCTGTCATTTAAATACTGGAAACAAAGCAGTTCAGAAGGCTTGACCTAGAAAAAGTACAACCCTCCATGAAGAATTATGATCAAATTTCTTGCCTCTTCAGAAAGACAAGGTTCAGAATTATAGTACAAATCAGGAAACGCCATTAAACTGTACTTTCATAAAGCAGCATCAATATTATATACCACATTCTCCAGAACAGTCTTATACTCTTAACTTTTCCACTCACCTACGGACACTGGCAATGGTTTCACGGTTTTTGAAGCGGCTGAAGCGCGCCGTGTAGTTCAAGGTTTTCATGAAGACTTCTGAAAGCTCCTGCTCGTCTTCTGCACTCTCATTCTGTTGTTTACGATGCTCAAGAAGCATATGCACTTCTGAATTTAGAAGAGTTTCCGCAGTTTCAAATTCTGCATTTGAAGGAGTGGACACCAGCATAAAAAGAAGGTGAAGCACGGATGAAAAAGTGCACTTGCAGCAGTTGTGTATGTAAATTTGCAGTAAAATTGAACTTTGGGCAATAAGGAAATGAAGAATGTGTTTCACAGCAATTGTGCAAGCCTTGTCACCAACGTCTGGGTGGCATTTCACACTGAAAATGCTGATAAAAATTACACCGCTTCGAGTGACAATCCAACGTGTTTGTATTTTTGACCATGCATTTTCCATTTGCAGCCCTAACCTTCTGATTTGACACATTTTTGCAATATGCTTTCTTCACCCATTTTTGGCAGAACTTAAGTAACACGTGGTTTGTTTTAGAAAAAGATATTTAGAACTGCAATACTCAAAAGATTCAGAAGCGACACCTCTGGTCTTTGGAAGCCTCTGAGTTCTTAGTCAATGTAGGCACTGGTGAATGTTTTTAAAAAGGCTTCATTTACTTGATAAGTTAATTGACCCACTGATATGTTATTATCAGGCAGAAGTTTTAACTAATCCTTAATAGACACAACCACCCCCCATTCTTAGCCAACTTTCTTTGGTTTTCATCATCATGATCACTATATTTATTCCAGTAACAAGAAAGTCTTTTAATATCAGCAGTACAAGCCATTCAAAGCAGCAGGATCAGAGACTGCATCCCTGGATGCCCTTCAGCACTGTTCTGTAACAACAGTCGGACACAGGGCAGTGCCAGAAAGGGACTGGCAACCTTTAATTTGCATGGAGCAAGAAAGTAACTTGGGCTGAAAATGGGTTAGAAAATAGATTTTAGTGTAAAAACATAAAATAAAAATCTTTCAGGACTATGCTTTTGTTCATAACTCAAAAATAGAGCAGAGTGGCCTTTAGGGTTCCTCCCCCTCCCACCCCCCTCTGGAATTTATACTGAGTACTTTTCTGGGAAAAAAATAAAATACACAGACTGTTAGCGTCCCTAGCCACAACTCAGACTTCGGACACTCGGTTTCCTGAAAAAGTAATGGTTATAGCAAAGAACAAGAAATTTTCGCTATAACCTGAAATATAAAAGTATTTCCTTTATTCGCGTACGTAGCGGTCCCCAGAAGTAAGAACGGCCGCATCTTGGCAATCACGGGGTTCCTCAGTAGATGAAAGTGACTTACTGTCCCTGATGTGGAGCACCCGGGGCTCTGTGCCTGGCGGGGCGGCCAGGCCGCGGAGCAGCGCTGCCGTCCGAGGTGCCGGCGGGCGAGCTCACGGCCTCAGGGGCCAGCCCGCCGCCCCACGGGCCTGCCCGCCGCCCCACGGGCCTGCCCGCCGCCAACCGCCGCCCGGCCCGCCGCCTCAGGGGCCAGCCCCCTGCCTCAGGGCCCAGCCCGCCGTCAGCTGCTGCCCGGCCCGGCGCCCCCGGCCCTCTGGCCGCCCCCGCGGCGCGCACCTTTGGGGAAGACGAGCTGCGAGGCGTCCTCCTCCACGTCCGCCGCCCGCGGGTCGCTGCCGCCCGCCGCCATCGCCTGAGCCGGCACCGGAAGCGCGGCACCGCCTCAGCCCCGCCGCCCGCCAGGGGGAGCAGGCGGCGCCGCGGCGGGCCGAGCCTCAGCCACGGCGGGGCGGGGCGGGGCGGGGCGGGAGCGCTGCCGGGGGCGCGGCGGGGCGGCTGCCGTCTGCGCGCGGCCGGCCTTACGGAGGGAGCGAGAAGCGCGGTTACCGTTGTGGGGCACCGAGGGGGAGCGAAGGAACAGGGCGTCTCACCCTCCCCCTGCCCCCACAGCACAGCCCGGTGAGGTGTTTGTAAGCTCGCTTAGCAGTTAGCAACTAGAGACCGAAAGCGGCGGGGTGCTGGAGCTGTATTTCTGTGAAGAAGGGCCAGATAACTGTGACGGACCGAGGCGCTACGGGCCCAGAGTCATACCAAGGCGCGAACGGGGGCCCGAGGGAGCCGGCTGCGGGGGAACGCTGAGGGAGTCCCTGGGCTCTCACACGGCCAGAGCGCGGGTCGGGCCCAGCTCAGGCCTTTGGGAGATAACCGACAGCTCCGAACTGGGCTGGGTCCCCCCTCAGGCTCTGGAGCCCTCGCACAGGGGCACCGAGGCCGCAGGCACCTCTCCACCCGCCTCGCTTCACGCCTGCGGCGGCGCGGGGCAGGCGCCTCCATTTTGCCACCAGAGATCCTCGAGCGAGGCAGCGAGCCGTGACCGGCGGGAAGGTGTCCCTGTACCGGAATGTCCGTCTGGCTCACGGTGACTGACCGGCTCCACTCTAAGGAAGGAGTGTTGACACCATAAGTAACACGCTTTGAAAGGGAGGTTACTTTACCTCTGGGTAGTCTGAAAACCTACAGACCTCTAGAAGTCGTAGGCAGGCTGAAAACGATGCTATATAGCTCTCCCGACACTATGTCAAGGGAACACTGCCGGCAAAATAACTTATGGAGCAGTATTTTCCCTGGAGGGCTCCCATCTAAGTGCCTAACCAGCCTAAAACTCTTAAATCATCTTACCAGACCTTACTCTGCCCTGTGCTCTTAAAGAAAGGCAAAAATAGACCATTGGAGGATTTATGATGAAGCCACTCCTATCCTCATGAATTTGCATCCATGCCTAAGTGAATTGCTTCCTGCATGCTGGCAAAAGGAAGGCATTAAGAATAAACAAATAAGAATATGAAAGGATCAAATAAAAGATTTTTAACATTTGTTATTTGGATAAACAAGCATGGCAGAGAAACTGATTGAAAACTAATTTGCTAAGTGGTACAAGCAGAAAGACATTCAGGAAGACGGAATGAAAATACCTCAGGGAACATCTGGCAAATTAAACAATTTCAATTAGGTTTACAAGGAAACAAGGAAATCCATGCCAGACTGATGAGAGAAGCATTTAAAATCACTTGGAATCCTGATGGCTTCTGAAATAACCCATCCACTCAGAACATCGTGAGTCTCAGAGCAGTAGGCAGAGATTTTAGTTATTAATTTCACGTTTGTTTTTCCCCAAGGATCCGTTCTACTTACGTATAAAAAAACTAAATTAAGAGAAAGCCAGATACTTGGAAGAGTTTATAGGTTCAGCTAAAGAGGCTATCATGGAAGATAAAAGGTTCATTATCACTGATGTGTTTGGTTAAGGTCTCAAGAGTAAATAAGAGACAAATAAGAACATTCTTGAATGGTACTTCTCCCCCCCCCCCCCTTTTTTCTAAGAATTTAAAAAATGTACCTAAAACCCCACAGTAAATATTGTTCAGCTACTGCAACAAACCAGAGTACCTGACTTTTTCTTTGTTATTTTTCAAACGCACTGGCTTCTTCCTGACTAATTACTTTTTCAGCATTCATCAATTCAATTGAAAAATATGCATAAAAAAGAAAATGAGCTAGATTGAAATAAAGTTAGTGACTATAGGAAGATTCAGGCATATTTACTGGTGATATCTTAAAATGAACAGATTCAAACAGACAAACAAACTTGGCCAAATGTAATTTGTTGTGAACAGAGTCCCTAGTATTCTATATTCCAGGGCAAAAAATATTGACCCTTGCTGGACACACGTTATTAGGTAGTGGATTGTTAGATCTACTACGGTAATTTCTACACTGCCGCAGTTTAAACTGTAACAACTAATTGCACCAACACAGATCTTAAAAAAAGCTTAGCTAAATACCTCTGTGTAATAAAATGTAAGGAGAACGAATAATGAAGATGTTCTATTATTAGTATATTTTGTAATATGCTTTTCCTCTAATTTGCCAGCAGAAGAAACGTTACCTTCCTAGCAGGTTTTAAGCTTTCTAGCAATAAGTATGTATTTTATGTGGAGCATCAAAATGCCCAATTAAAAAAAAAATGTATGCAAAGGATGGATTAAAAGTGAAAAGATGAGGATACCAAAACCTTAATCTCTTTTTATTGTCATCAGCATTTCTAGCGTGCGATAGGGGTAGATCCTGGGGAGATAACATTACCTGCTCAGAACACCATGTGCCGTAACAGCTGTTACTGCATAAGACATGCATGCTTTCTCATCTGTGTCCTTAAAAAGACAACTTTTCAGGTTTAGGTTTTCATACCATTTTACCATTACTTTTTTTTTTTTTTTTTTTACTCCTTTTAAAATTATATATCCAAAACTATCATGAATGAACATGTATGAGCAATATAAAGTTCTATTAATAGCCAGTAATAAAGTCACAATAAGCCTTTGAATGCAAAACTGGCTCTTGCGTGATCTGTTAAGTTTTTAAATACATATACAATGACATGTATACATACTATCAGCTGGTTGTCTAATACATAATGTGTCTGATTATAAGAGTAGTCTATCTGACTATAGACAAGGAAAAAAATTATGGTTCAGTAACCTGGATATTGGTCAATTTGTAGAGTTACACACTCATTTTAAGCAACATGGTAACAATACTCTTCTGGGCTTTCTGTGTTTTGGGAGTGATCATAAAACATATTCACAGGTCATGTTTTTCTAGATAGCATGAAAAGCAGTTTAGGAACTTTTCTATCCTACTGCTTCATGTACTACAATTCATTTTGAGAGCAATCCTCATAATACATAGGTCAGAGCAATCCTCATAATACATAGGTCAGTATAAATATTAATTTATGAAGTTGCATGGGAAAGTGTTCCGGTTTTAATTTTTATCTTCAAGAAGTGACATTTCTCCATCGTAATTAGGTAGCTTATAATAGAAAATTTATCCCCAGAAAGGGGTTTGTGTGTGTGTGTTTAGAATAAAAACACTCAAGTATTCTTCCTTTGAAGCATCTTGTAGAAATTTCTCCTAACCTTTCTGTAATTTGTTTTTAAAAGGAAGTGCTAAATGACCAATTCATTTAGCTTCTTATTTCACACAGAAGTAAAAACAAAGAAAGTTTTTTCTGGAGAATTATCCTGGTTTACATTTAGTCAGGATTGAACTATTTCAGTGTGCAGTCGTATGTACACCCTTCTGCCTGGCCTCATCTTGATGGTGAGCAGCTGAGTGTTTCTGCAGTTACAGAAAACAGCACGCCTGAAAGAACCCCTGATGAAAGACACCGGACAGAGATTTTTTTGTCTGACCGATTCGGTGTGAAATTAAAAGAAAAAGACCAAGGAAAAACATATGCCATAAAAATATACAAATAAGTCACTGTATTCAGCCAACAAAGAAGCTGCAAGACTTACCTGGGCACATGACAACAGTGGGTGCTAGTTACATGGTCAACTGCAGAATTTACAAGTCACCTGGAAATCACGTTAGCCACGGAATCCTCCTCAACTGACTCCTCACACTGCATGGGGATTTACCTTCTAAGGCTTTACTAGTCCCAGAAGCCTATTTCTGAAAAGAAGTTTTTGCTTTGTAGTTGCACTGAAGTCAGCTAGCTTCTCAGCCGTATTTGAGTCAAAACTACCTCTCTCCCTTGGTTTGGTTGGGGTTTTTTGGGGGCTCTTATGCCTGTTCTTCATTGATAGCCAGGGTTTCCCTTCTCAAGGACCACAAAGAGGAAATGTAGGATCTTTAACTATATATCTGTCATAGGTAAAAAATAAGCAATAACCTGAATGCGTATGGAAAAAAAAACATTTAAGCGTGAGGTATTTATATCAAAACTACTACACAAACCAATTGATCCTGTCCCAAAGGAAACATTGAAATATTCTTTAAAAAGAATCTAGGAAGATGGGTGTTTCTTTTTCCTCAAATAAAGCTTTTAGATCACCCGAAGACTCTAACCTGTGAAGTACAGATAATATGTTTTCATTAGTTCATTTTAACAGACAAAAACACACAGAACAATTTTGGTAGTTTAAGCCAGATTTACAAATTCAGGATTTTCAGTACGATACCAAATTCTGTATATATGTGCTTCATGTATTTTACCATCATGACAACTAACAGTTCTTGTCAAGTAAACATTATTCCAGGATACAAAGGCACTTTGTTGCTATGCCATTAATAAATGAAACAAATTTAATCTTTGTTTTTAGATTTCCCACTATTTTTCCTCACTTTCTCCTAGTAAGCCTATCTTGAACTATTCCTGTGCTTCCAGACTGCTGTCATCCCATTCTGGCAACCTCCGTGGTTCTGAACATTGAATATAATTTAATAGGTTTGGTATTTATACACATAGCGTATTGTTTCCAGATGAGAAAGATTTCACCTCATCCCCCATAAAGGCTGTAAGAGACCATATAAAGAGGACAGTACAAATAATCTTTATCCATTATGATTTATTCTCTACAATACTTCATTAGAGGATAGAGTTCAATTATGTACACTCAGAAGTTATTATATAGGTAGGAGGCAACCAAGTGTAATACAAAGAATTGGTCTGACATCTCTGCACTGAAGGTCAAAAGAGGTCTCCTGCTTTAAGGAAATAAATTAACCAAAAAAAAAAAAACAACCAACAAAACAACATGTAGTTTCCAGAATACAAACAGAAAAGAGCACTAAGTCAGTGAAGATTGCAGATGTTTGTTATGTACTATGAAAACAAATTATTCTGTGCAAAGGTTAAAATGAACTCTTAGATTTTCGTACAGAGGTTGTTTTTTTGTTTGATAAATTGTAGATATGTGATATTTTGATCATAAAATGTTCCCAAACTGAAATGGCCTCAGTTGAGATTGACTGTTGAACATTATGAAAAAAAAAATAATAAAAATTAAGAACCTCACAGTGGAAACATTCCAACACTGACAGACTCCAGTGATCAAAGACATTCTCCTGTAGTTACTGTAAAACAAAGACAATTCATAACTGCAGTGAGAGTATTTCTCAGTTGTGGTTGTCATGAGAATAAGCCCTTCTAGACCAAAAGGCACTTGCTTCTAAGGATGAGTTAAATCCAGATCAAACCAGGTACCACTTGCTTTGGAAAGTGGTAGTTCTAACCTGCTGTCCCAGCCAGGTCACCACAGAGAAATTCTTCCATCAATTGATTTTGGTTGCCTCCATCTCGAGGCAACTCACAGTTCACCTCTTTCATCCTTACGCATAGCTGCCGTGTAATGATCTAGAAATGGGATTATTTCCTGAGACCACCTGTCCTTGTCATACAGTATTCTGAGCTAACTTAACTATTGACACACTTCAACTTGATTTTATAGCTGGGCCCTTATGGGACTAAAGCTGAGAGGGCCTGTTTCTTAGGCAGCAGACCAGTGTTTCTGATTTGCTAGCTTCTCTTCTCACTGCAACAAGACAAGAACACAGTACATAATTAGAGGCATTTCTGTTTGGTTTTTTTTTTTGTTTTTTTGTTGTTTTTTTTTTTAAACAGACTGAGTGGGGAGATGGAAATAGGAGAGGATAAGGCTTCCCCAGTCCCAAACCATCTAGCCCACTTCAGGCTTAAGCCAACCAAGTCACTCAATCCTAAAATTCTGTTCTTTAAAAATGACAGCTAACCCTCCCCACCCCACCCCTTAGCCATCCCGTATTCAAAGAAAACGAAATCAGGAAAACACTATACACTGTTGAAGACACAGAACAGGGCAAACATTTCAAAAAGAAACAGTATTGTTGAAAAGCCTGGCACTATATGCCTGCATGACCAGTCTCACTGAGCGTGCTCAGGGGTGAAGTTTTAGCACCATTTTTTTGCTTTTTTTAAACCTTTTAGAAATTAAATTCTAACATAGAACACTTGGAACAGTAATGAGTGTAGCCCTATGTATCATACTGTTTGACAGCTGGAAGGTGAATGGTATGTCCAGAGCTGACCCCACCCTCCCCCATCACTACACGGCACCTGGGAGAGTAATTACAAACCACTCGAGTTTGTAACAAGACTGATTTATTCTCAGCAGCAGGAAATCATGAAACAATCCCTTAGTCTTCAATTGCTTTTCAACAACATCACAAGGGAAAAGTGGCCATTTATAAGAACGACCCAGTGCAGGAGGAAAGCTGGGTCAATATTGCACCATTATCCAGAACAGGACCCCCTTCTTTCCCTCACGTCTCTCTCCTCCAGCAGGAGAACGTTACACCAACACGAAACAAAACTGCACAGTTCTGTTTGCTTCTCTAGGCCCAGAAGGAGCAGCAGCATGCAGTTCTGAGCTTCCTAGCAGCCCTATTCCCTGCCATGCCAGGAGAGAATTTCAGGCTTGAAACACCAGCCAATTTTAAAAGCCATCATTACCACACACAAGCAAGCAAGATAATATGCAACCACATAGCCATTACTCTGCTATGCACCTGTATTTTATTTCCCGATCATTACTGATCCTGCAGCAACTTGGAAAACAAAACAAGAACCCCCACAGAACTGCATCATTTTGAAGTCCAGCGACCTCACCGAGTGTCATAATTTAGTTCATGACATCCCTCAACAATGCTGCAGAATAACAACTGGATAACTTCCTCTTAGAAGACAGCACTTCTTGTCATCGTCAGTGATGGGAGAAGAAATACAGAATGCATCAGTTTCACACCGTCTGGGTAATACAGGTTTCCCCCCTCATTGCCTTGATGTGGTAATGACTAAACTATTAAGAGAATAACTTACCAGTGAAACTACTCAGCTCTATTCCATAGGCCTGCTATAAACTGGAATACTCAACAGTTCTCAAGATCGGTAGTCACACCAGAGAAAGTGGCTGTCCTATCAAAAGGAAGGTCCCCGAGACTGTTAGCTTAAGTTAAACAAATTTCAGTCACTAGTCTCACTTGTATGACTACAGTCAATGCCCTGCAAATCCCTCCCCATCCCTAATCCAATCAGGCTCCATGACTAACATTTGGACACAAAACAGAGAAGACTGCCCAAGGACACTGAAGTACCTTGTCCTCCACATACACACAGCATGTGCCATGTTGCTCTCTTACAGGCATAACAGCATTCTATTTCATAGCAGGCTACATTACAAAGCACGGTCTAAAAACCCAGAAAACTGTAAACGAAGAGGATTTCTAGATAATCCAACCTACAGTGGAATCTGATAATTAAAGCCTTCTAGGGTTTACTTAAATAATGGATTCATCCGCAATACCATCCAATGGTTTTTTTCCACATCTTTAAGTGTTTTCTGTCTGTGAGGATCGGGTGCTATCCAGATGTTCAACCCTCCCCAGTATCATAATGTCCGCCTGTGATGTGTGGGGATTGCAATCAGCTCTCGGTACACAACAGATACCAGAGGTTAAAAAAAATTAAAAAGAACCTAAAAAATGTTTTGTTGGACTCCGTTGCCCAGGCTGCCAGGGGAATGCTCCTACTTGATCTGGGGGGCTTCCATAACAAACAACTCAAGTTTCCAGAGTGTTGGTAACACACAAGAACGGATCAGTCCAAAGTGGCACTTTCACTCCTAGAGGTCTTCTGCACCTCGTGACAGTTCGTAGGCATGGAGCCCCAATCCAACTGAACCCCCGTTCAGAGGGAAGGCTGAGATAAGGCTTGGGCCCCTGAAGTTCTGTCATGCTCTCATCCTCCCCCCAGGTCAGCTGGAAGGCAGACTTGGCAACGGAAGCTAGCATCATAAAATGGTGCAGTAATAGAAGTAACTGGACCAGGAAGAGGAGGCATCTGCCCCAATGATGTCGTAGCCGTTGGCAGCAACTGGGGAGTGGGACTGGTCATGCAGCCGTGTGTCAGGAGTAATGATTGTAGAGGGGGGGGGCATGAAGAGTGCCATTCTGGAAACAATGCTGACGGGAAGCCATGTATTCTGCATAACTGATTGTCACCTTCTCACTGCGGTACCTACAGGAATAGCGTAAGAAAAAAGTAACATAAACAGACTATACAATATCAACGGACACTAGTCATTAAAACGTTCATCCCAGATCATCTTTTAGCTCACAGCCAGTAACGACCAACAGGAACCCACTAACTTCATAAACTACTTGGTTTGATACTGTCTGAATAACTTAGCATCAGTGTCCCAGAGGTTGAGCCCTGTTCAAGGTGATCATAATTAAGGGGACTCCTGAAGTAGCGTGCAAGAAATAAATGATCAGTTTGTATCCTTTTTATCCACTTGCTGCGGGGAGAAAAAAAAGGGCGTGAAAAGTTAGCTGGAAGAAGACTCTGTTTCAGAGACTAAATAACCAGTATTTCACCATAATTTACTTCTGTGGTTATCTTCACATTTCAAAGACTAGCGAAAGAAAATGATGGAGAGCTCGGTAAAGGAAGGTTTATTATAGCATATACATGATAAAGTCCGTGTTGTACAATCAGAATTCGCAAAACATGAAGTCCCTTCTGAGAGACCAGGGATCTCCAGGTGCTTCTAAAGCATGCTAAACAACAGATAACTGAAAAGTATTGCGAACTGCACTAAGTCCATGTTACATGAGGTTTTTTTCATTAAAATGATCATTTAATGAAAGCCTTCATCCTGTCCTCTTCTGTTAAAAAAACACCACCTCTGCACAACCCACCTCATTTCTCCAGAGGTAAGGAACGACCTGATAAATTAGTGTTTCTATACAAAATCAGAATGTCCCAATTTTTACTAATACAAAGGGAGCTGAAACCAATAGGACAGCTGAGGGTATAGAAAAGCAAGCAAATTCTGAAAACCAGCCAAATGTGAGTGTGGTTTGGTTTTAAGACAGCTGTCACCTCCTAATTGCTACACCGTCCACAGATAAGCACACTGAGAAAAGGAAGTCCATTAAAAAGGGGATTTTTCTGTATCTTTACAACTTTCAAAGTTTCTGCTTCCTTTGATTTTTCATGTGGAAGACTGCATTAAAGCCAGTGGCACTTCTCTTAGAAAATACTAACTTCGGTCCTGCGTGGACCAAACACACTGTGCTTCATTTCATGTATGCTATATGCCTAACAGGTGGTGTTTATGATTTTGTCTTTCAGACTACATCTCTCATCTGCAAGAGTCACAAAGACTTACATCTAGCACAAATACTTCAAATTACCTACACAACACTATAAAGTAAAATTAAAAGATGACAAATATATTGACTTACCTGGTGAGTTTAATCGTTTTCCTAAAATCATTGGTAATCGGAGCCTTAAAGCCACCTTTCCTGAGTAAGGAGTCTATGGTCTGGATCTGATCCCAGTCTATTGAAAAACAGAAGCAAGGGAAATTTTTCTATATAAAAATGGTGTTTCAAAAACGTAAGAGATGCATTAAAAGGCCTCTAGAAAAGCAAACCACTAAACAGGAAGCTTTGAGCTTTAGAAATACCAGCGTTGAACTGGACACACACGGTCTTATGCATGCACACTATCTGCACATGCCAACCCCTTTTATCTCATATTGGAACTGGTCTATAAAACAGTAATTCCGTTTTCTAGATGATCTCTTTCCTTATAAAGGTCTGTGCCTTGCTTCTGTTGCAGGGACCCCAAACTGTTCTATCACGTGCCACTCAAGTTTAGCTCCCTAAGTCTTAAAATAATACTTAGCTCTTGACATAGACAAACTGGGATCAACCTGATGCTCTAGCGATAGCACAGTGCACTGCTATGTGAGAGATCAGAGTTAAAATTCCTACCTTAGTCTTTTGCCCCAGAGCCAGGAGGATGCGACCACTCCACTCTGCTAGGTGGAGGAAAGGAGGCAATATTTTGAGCAGTTACCATGGTGACCGCTACTATATTTGAGTGGTAAGTGTACTCCAGAGGGGCCCTGTTTCCTGCCCTCATCTGGAGGACGCTACTTTAGCAAGAATGAGGAGGAAAGGGACTCTCCTGTTGGTGCTGTGCAGCCTGCAGTTATCCTAGTTGGTGGGAGAAACATAGAAGAGGAAAGATGCAATGCTGAATGAAGCTGGAAGATCCATACTTTGAGATCCTCTATTTCTTAAGCCCTAAAACATTTTTACGCTAAGATACAGCTGTGCACAGATGTGGGATGAGAAAAAGGCCAGATGAAAACCCAGCAGCAGCTGTATCAGGTGTCATTTATCCAGATTAAGCCTGGTGGCTCCATGGCACTACTATGAGGATAGCATTGCAATCCAAACCCAAAATCCACAGATTTATGTTACCCAGTCCTGTGACACCACGTGTTGACATGTTTAGCTGCCATCTCAAACCCACCTTGTTCCTTAGCAACCTCAGGTAAATACGTGGCTGTGCGTTTGACACCTTTCTCATTGATGAACTCTATTCTGATCCCATGGATCCCAACCTATAGATGGAAATGAATAGCCAAATAAGAGGTGTTTGCTGGCACTGAGCCTGCGACAGAGTCGTCATTCCCACAACACTGTATCTCTCTCTCTCTCTCTGGCCAGTTTGGCTTTTGCCTGGATAAGGCCATTCTCTTCCCCACTCCCTGTCCTTGCCAGGCAGGCCTCACGAGTTGCTCTCTCGGCAGCATGAAGGACCTCTGCCACCTTTCCCAGAAGAGCCTAACCAGTCTCCCCACCACTTCTCCTGAAGTTTGTCAGAAGTCTGACAGTTTTCCATCTCTTACATTGGGCAAGACAGACAACATCTCTACATAACTCTACAACAAGAGTTACGCCTAAAATAGCCCATGCACAAAAGTCTACTTAATCCTTCTTGAACTAAATACACTTCCACATACAAGGTCCTAAGGAAAGATTAATACCTTTGGTCTCAACTACTTTTTATTCCTGGTTTCTGTTCACAGTATCAAAATACTTCCCAGGGTTTTAAGTCCATTGGGCCAAATCCATAAAACACTTCAATGTCTTTTTTTATTCCCATTCAGATCCCCTCCCAACCAAAAGCATACTGATAGCCCGTCCTCTTCCTCCCTTCTAGTTTTCCAGCCCCATTTCTTCTAGTCCCAGTTTCTTCTATCCCCGTACACCCCTATAATGAAGGAGACACATCACCATGTACTAACCCGAACCCGAACGGAACGAGAGAGTGATGCAGAGTTCCAAATGCACCTGTTCTCACCTCCCAGTCCAGGTAGTCACTGGCATCCTCAAAGTTAGTGAGGAGGGAGACAGAGCAGAAGAGTTTGGGCAGCTCCTCGCGGGTCAGGGGGGGAAATCGGCTGTCCTTAAGTGCACTGAAGGAAGGAGAAGATATATTGCCTAAAACAAGCACCAAATTAAAGTGTCTGATGCTCAATTATTCCCTTTTTGATTATGCCTCTGTGAAGCATGTTTCCCTTTGCTACTGCAGAGAAAGTGATTTGCATCTCTTCCTAATCTAATGAACTGTAATATGCAAATACTAGTGCAAGCTTCCTGATGCTGTCCTCCACTTACTGCATCTGGAGGGAGGTTATGTGCTACACAAGATGTCAAAACTGTTAGTATGCAAGCTAGATTTGATGTTAGCTTTAAAATGTCAACCAAAATTCACTGGTTGCTAAGATGTTCCACTAAATCCTGATACGTTACCTCACTCTAGCTATCTTACATTTTTCAGGTTTCTTTCATTGTGAAGCATATTAAATGTAACCATGTTGATCCAACATCTTAACCTTGAATCCTTATAGATCTTCAGCAAATTAATTTCAGATTTACTTCATTTTCAACGTAATTACCTGGTTAATGTGTATTCCCTGAGTCCTGAGTGAAGATTCATGGCTGAAAAGGTCCCAATGCAGCCACGAAGCCGCTTGTCTCGCCCCGTCTTCCACGTCACAAAGAGTGGACTGAAAAGGCAAAAAAGATAAACACTCCAGCCTCTAGAGATATTTGGTTGCTAAAGGGGAGACTAACAAGGTTTAAAAAGGCACATATCTGTGCACTTGCTTTCTCTCCCTCTAAGAAACCCCAATACGCACGCTTTCACACCCTGCACCCACACCCCCCCAAATACAACCCCCAACATTTCCCCCACCCTTTCAGCTTACTCCTTTCTCTCCACCAGCACTCTGTAAGCCCTCCACCAACACCTTCCTGGCTGTCTTCTAATGACTGTTACGGTTACTTGACCCCACGGATCACTTCTGTGAGCAACGGCCTCGCCTAGCAGCATCCACTAGTTTATGCAACAACCCATATAGAAATTAATATAAGCAAAGCAAAAAAGATTACTTATTTATAGTACCATTGAACATGAAAGATCCCCAAGCATTCTGCAAATCATCTATAATTCAGGTTTGCGATAAAAGCTTTTATATTTTTTTAAAGGGATAAAAAGCAAGCCTAGGTTTTGTTTCCCTGCTATTTCCATGGGGATCTGACTTGTGGGGATCCGACTTCCGGATCTGTCCCTAGTGCTCAAACAGTTTATGTTCACATCTTTTGCTTACCTTACATTTGATTTATATTTACACATATTCTCTCCTGTTGAACATATTTCTAAATCACTGTATTGTTCCTACTCAAACATCACATGTATTTCCATTTTCCTGTCTACTCTCATGAATTTACAGGCATAACAGCAGAGTCTCAAATTCAGCAGGCTCATTGCAATCTGTTAAACTAGGAGCCATGAGTAAGCCTCAAAGAACAAGAAGTTCAGAACAACAGTATTCGGAAGAGCTCTGTGAAGAGGTAAACAGGTAAAAACGACTACCAGTATTAAATGCAAAAAATTCAAGTGAGTGAAACTGCAAACAGCTGTAGAGAGAAACAGTAAAGAAAGGACAGTGGTGGCTGCAGCTCTACAAGAATGACAGAACATCTGGAAAATTTTGCAAGGCAACTGATGCTGCTGATCTAATTATAAAAACAGGATGAATGATCTTACTTCTTCAGATTACAGAGTACTAAATACAAGATGTGGTCACTTTGAACCCAAGCATAAATGAAAAAGTTAGTCATCAGCGATTCCAAACATCAGTCTGTGGATTTCTATTGAACTTTAAAAGATAAGTAATATGAGAGAAAACATGCAGTGTTAAGAAAATAACTTTCTGAGATTAAACAAACATTGACAGGAGTTCTAAAACATGAAGACAGAATAACTGCTTCTACAACAGAGCTCAGACGCTCACTTTCCTCAAACTCTTGAAGATCTTTTAAGCAATGTATCTTTGCAGCAAACATTTATAAAAATACTAAGATATTCTGTTTGGACAACAAACCCAGCATGGAGCAACGGTGACTCCTCCAGTAAAGGCAACAGAGCTTCTCATGTCTAAGCAGTGAGAACATAATTTAAATTGTAGTGATAAAGCAATGCCCAGTGATGTTCCTCAGAGCAATAATGGAATTAAAAACACTATCACAGCATAAATCCATCACTCAGGATCTAGTTACCAGCTGTGACCAATGGCAGAAGTACTACCCAAAACAGCAAATAGCCTTTAAGTGATAATTGTGAAGTACTTTGCCCACAGAGGAAGCTGAAACATTCTTCCAGAACCATCAGCCACCTTATGGTTGCTTGATGAAGACTGACGATTTACTGTTCTAGTTTTCCAACAATAGTTCAAGGCACTTGCAGGATATCATTCCTCTACACTTCCATCTAGCTACTGTATGTTGGAACAGAAAACAGAAACAGAGCATAAGAAAACACATTAGAAAACTTATAAAAAAAAAAAGACACTAAACTTGCAAAGGAGATTTCTGACAAACATTATTGTCACAGGCTCAGTGGAAATTTAGCTAAATCTAAGAAAAGTTTTGAAACCATTATTTAGCCCATATGATACTCACACCAAACAGAATAGAGAAGGGAGAAAATGAAAAGCATCACTGACAGAATACAAATGAAGTAATTTGCTTCTCCGATGCAAATTACAGGTTTACATTTCCAATTCACCTCTTTCTCCTTAAAAAAAAAAAGTTTCCACTGAGCTGTGACACAGCTTTCTGCAGCTATAATAGAAGAGATATTACCAGAAAGGACAGGATAATTACATTCAGAAGGCTTTCATATCTTAAAATCTCTTAAAGCACATTCTAAACAATTTTTCACTGTGGTCATAACAACTGAGGCATAAAAAAAATATATGATTTTGTACAAGTATATAAAATGTCACCATTATAAAGTTTTTTACTGCAGAAAAGATATTGTTTCTGTATCTGAACAATAAATGCACTTAGCAAATTGCAGGTGCAGCTGACAATAAGTCAGTTGTTCCATAGTCCCCCTTTGAGCAGTGTATTTCCAAGATGTACTGAGAAAAGTCACAACAATCTTTTATCCCTTTTCACCCAAGAGCACTGACCAGTACTTTGCAGTTATGTATCCTTAGCGTATTACGGCAATAATTTCTCCCACAGCCACAACATCCTACCTAGGTGTGTTTGATGAGGGTTTGCTAGGCTGAGAGGGAAATTTCAGCAACTACAAACTAGCTTCTCCAATTGCAACTACAAAGGGAATTTTAAAGTAGCAAAACATAGTTTGTTCAAATCAGAATTTAGCTTGTACTAGGAGAAAACCTGTTACGGTACAGATTTCATGATGCAAGTATCTTATTGTCTTGCACAGCAACATGAAACTTGCATGGTGTAGTTGTAGTACCAGTTTGTAATACCTAGCATTAAAAGAAGCAAAGACTGAAGTACAAAAGCGGAAGAAGTAACCAATTGACAATTTGCAGTCATACAGGTTCAAAACTGTAATTTTTTTCCAGTAACCTGAATAGCAAAGGGGATAGTTTCTTCCTTTACCAAGTTAATTCAAACATAACTATGTGTCTCGCAATGCCACCTTCTCTACACTGATTTGTTAACATCACTGCTAACACATAAGTAAGGTTCTCTTACTCCACAAGTATCTACCAGCTCCATAATTACCACCAAGACTGTTGTTCGTATGTGTATCTTCTTAAGTTGAGAACTGGAATTTACAATTGTTTTCAAGCCATAACCGTGTAACTTTTATGCTATTACACTGTTAATGCAGATTCCTGACGTTCATGGCTACTGCTATCTACACCTCAGGGTTCAGCGCCAATTTACAAGATACGTTATCCGAGAAATAGGTTGGGACAAACCTGTGCATCTTTCTATTCCTTCCATCTACTTTTCTGTCTGTCCAGAGAGACTTCTGGAATATACCTTTGTTTCATTCAAAGATCTCTTACGCTGACGTTAATTATGTTACAAAGGATAACAATGCAAATTACTTATGTATCGTTACTTTGCTTACTGTTATAATATCTGGCTTGAAGTTCATTATGTTACTGTCTCAAGTGTGCCAGCTCATCCCCGGGTGTGGCTCTACCACAGAGCAACCCCCATGCTCTTCCCTGGGGGTACATGCAACTACTTGCTAGAAGCAACAGCATAAATACTGAAACACAAGAAAATTCAGGTAGGCATTTGCCTGCAGGGGGAGAAAAGAGAAGAGCTGTTTTTTTCTTTGGAGTGCTGATCTAAAAGACTTTTAAATTATCAGCACAGAAATGCCCAGTGAATGATTTTTAACTTTTCAAATTTGGGCATAAAATTCAAACAGCTGATAGTCCTGAAAGAATACCCTTTTTGAAACTAATCAATAGAAACAGCAACAAAATCCAGCTAGGAATCTCCTTTAACACCAAAATAATGAAGCTGTATAAAATAATCTCTCTTACTGATTTAAGAACAGAATAGCAACAAGAAAATCCCTTTGCATTTCAAGTGACAAAATAATAAGCAGACTACTGTATCATTTTCTAAAAGGAGCCCAGTTAGCTTAGGTATGAAAAACAATAGCAGAAATATTTCAGTTTGGGGAGCACCTGGAACTATTCTACATTCTAGTCCACAGTATTTCCCCATTCACTTGTATTTGCAATATTAAACAATTTACTCTGCGGTAGCATTCCGAATACATATCCATAATCCTGCTCGGATAATAACTGCATGGAAGCACAACCTACATCTACACTGACAGCCAATAAGGTGGGGAGACATTCATTACATGAAAGAAGTCCTTGACCTGTTTAAGCCATTGTTCCTTTACATCAATTTAAAATTCATTATCTTACATTAAGGATGTCAACAACTTTTTATTTTATCTATTGTTCTGGAGGTGGCCCCTGGAGGAGCGTCAATCTGTCATTGATCTCTTCCATATAATTCTTCCACCAAACATTTTAACAACATTAACATTTCCACACCTACACATTCAACCTTCAGACAAACATTAGCTAAATCTCACCAAAGCGAAACACCTTCATAAATCCTTCTCCTCACTTCTTCTCATACTCATTTCCTTTCTTCTTAACCTTGGTATCGTCCTTGAAAGTTAACTCTCCGTTTCTCCCAGTATCGCCCAACTAGCGTATCTGTGCAACACAGTTTTTCAGTTCTAGAATGGGCAAATTTTTGGTTCCCCTCCCTACTAAATCCATTAACGCTGACAGCTGAACACCCTTGTGAGTGTCCTTGTCCAATTCTCAGCAGCTCAGCATGTGTTTCTGGATAAGCCAGAAACTTGCTTCAACTTCTTTATTCCCTTTCCATTTCCTTCGCAGAAGGAAGTCCCTCCCCTTGTCCCCTCACCAAGTTAGAGCCTCACAGCAGAAGCAGGATCTCTTCAAATTAATGGCATTATTGTACCGTTTTGTGAAACTTCTAATTTCAGTTTCACTCACTCTTTTAGTACAATTTTATGGGAGGCACAGCGCAGTTGATTTTTTGCAGAGGAACCTACTCACAAGAAAGGGAGCAAACTTTAACAGAACGTTACCATGAAGCAGGTGTGCACCCCCGTGGTAAAGTATTCAACATCTCACTCAACACATCAGACCGAGAGCTGAAGCACCACCACACTTCCTCTTATTTTGCCTAGCTCTCTTTCTGTAGAGCTAAGCATGTTCTCCCTCGAAGGCTGCTCTTCAAAGCTCCATTCATCTCCACCAACAAATGTAACAGAATATTTTTACTCTTCTACTGTGCATTTACAGCGCATCATTTTTTGTTTCTGGTAGACAAAGCAAGCAGCAGAACGCCCCCCTTCCTCCCTGCTAGACCGGCTTCCCCATTCCCCAGAGGAAACCCCTCATCCCTCCCCAGCCAAACCACAGCTCTGGGTGCTGGTTTCTCAGCTTTCCTCCCAAACACGGATTTACTCACTAGGGGTCATTGGTAAATCGAGGAAGTCGTGGCTGAGGGAAACCATAGAGATGACAGTAGAGTACATCAAAGCAGTAGCAGCACATCTCCGCTGTCACCACCAGGTTCTTGGTGCTGTTGGCAGTTCCATTGGGCCGAGTAAGTGGGCTCAGAGCTCCTGAAGTGGGATTCATTCGAGTAATTGGAGAATTTCCTGGGCCCAAAGTCAAGTCAGATACGTTCTCCCTTCCATTATTCCCATCTGTATGCTGGTGGTTCTGAAGAGGACCTGAACTGGAGCCTGGTACAGTTGTGGCCTGATTCCCATGACTGTGCGTTCCACTCCCAGACAATTTGGGCTTCTTTACCCCACAACAGCCAGCCGCCAGCTTGGGCTCAAGTGGAGGAACACAGCGTCTTTTTCCCATCCTGCTTCAAAACTCGCTGCCTGGAGCACTGCAGAACCCTGGCAAGGAGGGGGCAGGGGGAAGCAATACAAAACAGTTACAGGTGAAAAACCAACAGCTGCTTCCTTTCCTTGCTTCTGCTAAGTGTCAGAGAGGTTTGCTTTTGCAACAAAAAGAGGAAGAAAACCCTTGCCACATGCAACTAAGTACAGAACTAAAGCCAGTTCAGCAAGCAGAATGGGTGTTTTCACAGGTAAATTGAGAGTGTACACAACATGCATGAAATCACACTAATTTTAAAGTTATTGGTGAGGTGTACCGAACACTTTAATAGGTGGCTCATCACACATGTACACGCACCCGCCTAACCAGCCTTCCCATAAAGGGAATGAAACTGTACAAGAACAGAATTAAAAAAGACTTTGGACTACAGATACACCCCATCAACTACTTCTCCGGATCACCCGTCCCCCCTCAGCCAAAGTCTGCACCAACAGCAAACAAGCTACTGAAAAACCATAAGCGCATCTCCCCCATTCTCAAATAAGAGTGACAACGACTCTGAAGGACACCACCAGGGCTGGACTCCCAGGGGTGCTGCCCTTGATTTAGCACTAGCCTAAGCAAGACGCAAAGAGAAGCTACAAGCATGAAACCACCATTTTCTAAACAACAGACTATTTTCCAGACCCCATGAACTAGAATCTGCATTTACTTTCCAGGATTAAGTATATCAACAGTGCTCGTAAATAAACATGCAGGGCGCACAGCGAGGATACGCAGGAGAGGAAGAGCTGAAGGCAGCACGCACTGTGAGCAGAGCGAAGCGATAATGGCAAGAAACAGATACGGTATTAAAAAAACACAAACCAAAAACCAGACCAGGGCTTTGCTTGCAATGAAGAGAATGCTAGCTCCTGTATCCCAAGGAGTGGAACAAACACAGGGAGGAAAGCCTATGCAGACGGAAGTGAATGAAGACGATACGCAAGGACCACACGTCAATAGTAGGAACTTAAGTAAGTGTAACACCATCCTCACCGTGAGATCTAAACACACAACGGGAGGGAAAAACGGGCCCCTGTCTGTCAAATGGGGCTAAAAGCACAGACACCTAAGCCACTGAGAACACCACAGAGAAATGGAAGTCACACTCGGCTCTTGTGAGCACCAGGCTACTTGCATTAATCCCCTGAGCATCCTTCCAGCTTAACCAACAGCCAAACTGGCAGCACATCCCCGGAACGGTGGGTGCCACACACACTGAGCTCCGCAGTGTGACAGCTCCCCTAAAGTGTCCTCTGCACTCCCAAACAACACAAACTTTATCCGTGAAGTTTCATCAGCCATTGTAAGAGGCGCAGGATCCCGAACTGAACCAGAACTGGTATAAAACGTTTCCAGAGGTGTTCACCTCAACGCAAAAGATGTTCACCTGCAGCACATACTCCGGCTGGGACTCCACACCTCCAGGTTTTAGAAGGATGATCTCCATAAGGAAACAATTTACAAGACCTCATGAAAATTATCTTTTTTCCTTTGAGCTCTACCTTTGCAATTAAAACCAAAAAAACCTCCAACAAACAGCAAAACCAGGAAAAAGAAAAGCACAACTTTCACAAAGTCTACGTGTAATCTTTTCAGTGCCCATGAAAAGTTCCCAACTGTAGCGCAGCAAGCCGCTGAGCAGGGTAGGCTTAAAGTGATCGCTGAGAGCCAGGCGGTCAGGGGGAAAGTGATTTATTTAATTAGTTAGTTAGTTAGGTGAACCCACAACTCTCCATTTTCAACCGGAGCCGTGGTAGGGGCAGAGAAGGGACCTGCAGGACCCCCCCGCGGCCGGCAGCAGGCCCTGACACAGGCGGCCTGACGGCCCGGCGGAGGCCCGGCCCAGGGCCCCGGCCCCGGCAGCGGGAAGCCCGGGGCGGCGGAGCCCGCGGAACCCGCCCGGCCGGGGCAGCGGGGCGGCGCACAGGGAGCGGGGCAGCCCCCGGCTCCGCCGCGGGCCCCAGCGCGCACCTTCCCGCCCGGACCGGGCCCCGCCGCCCCCCGGCCCGCCCCTTGCCCCCCGCCCGCGGACCGCCGGGCCCCGCCGCGGGACACCCGCCGCGCTCGGGCACAAACTTTCCGGCGGCGTGTGCGGGGGTCCCGCCGGCCCCGGGGACATCCCGGCGCCCCCTCCCCCGAGGGCGCAGCCCCCGCCCCACAGCGGGGCAGAACCGCGGCCGCCAGGGGGCGCCAGGGAGCCGGAGCCCCCCCCCCCTGTGCCCCCCTCCGCACCGCCGGGGCGGGCGGGCGGGGCTCCCGCCGCCGCCTCCCGTTGCCCTCCTCCCCCCCGGGGCTCGCCCACCTCCTGCACCCGTCCCGGGCCGGACGCGGCTTCTCCTCCGCCTCAGCCCAGCCGCCGCCGCCGCTGCTGCCCCGCCGCCGCCGCCGCCTCCTTCTCCCGCCTCATGGAGCCATGGGCCTGGGCGAGGCTCCCCAGAGAAGCGGGCCCGGCGGGCGGGAGAGGGGGCAGGACCCGCCGCAGCCGGGCCGGGAGCCGGGCTGCCCGGGGCCGCCGGGCAGTGAGGGGAGCTGGAGGACTGGAGCGAGGCCGAGGGAAGGTCCTCCGCTATCCCGGCAGCCTCCTCCCTGCTTGTGAGGTAATGAGGGAAAAATGTACATAGTCCGCCAGCCTCCCGTCGGCCCCGCGGTGCCAGGGGGACCATAGAGAAGGAAGGACACTCTTTCCCCCCTCGAACCATAGATACCGGAACTTCCGCTCCCTATTGGAGGCGGTGTGGGGCCGGGCTCCCGCCCCATCACGTGACGCGCCGCACGTGCTAGGACAAACAGTCTCGGGGGCGGGAGGGGTCGGTGGCGCGCGGGGCTCCCTCGCCCCCGCGCTGTCGATGGGGGGGCAGGGGGCGGGGTCACACCTCCAGGCGGCAGGATGCCGCTCTCCCATTGGCGGGCGGCCACTATGACGGCACTCCCGGGGCGGGGCGCGCTGCCGGGACCATCCATTCCGCTGCTCGGGGCGGGGGGATCTCTCCGGCCTCCCCCAGTGCCTTGGGGGCTTTGGTCCGTCCCGCCGCGCGGGCGGGCTCTCCCTGCGCTGAGGCGGGCTGAGAGAACCGGGGGGCTCCGCCGCCTCCATCGCCTGGCTGAGGGGACCCCGCGAGGCTCCGGGGCACGGCTGAGGGGAGGGCGGGGCTCCGCCGCCCGGTCCGGCCGCGCTCTGCGGGCAGGAGCTCCCCGTGAGGCGGGCCCAGAGGTCTGTGCCGCCGGGGGGTGGGTCTCCTCCCGCCCCGGGTGCAAGGAGAGCCCCGGGGGCTGGCAGCCGCTTCTGGCGCTGCGGCGTTGGCGTGCAGAGCCGGCGGTAACAGCAGCCCTGGGCGCCGAGCAGGTGTTATTTAGTCAGGGGTCGAACACCTTTCTGGCAGTAGCGCAAAGACAACCACGTACGACAACCACACCGGGACAAAAACCTACTTTTTTCTCATACTGCTAACTGCTTCTGGCTCCTGTGGGGCACGTGAATCCAACCCTCCACCTGTTCTACACAACTATTATCAAAAGTACCACAGAGAAACAGCGCATCAGTGGCTTTAGGCGCCAATGTAAAACTTAAAAGGCTCAATCTACACTCTCAACAGGAGTGACTTCCCTCACAGATGGTTGTGTTGAGTAGGAAGCCTCTAGGACAAGGATGACTGTAGAACTCGGGGTGCTGTGGCTGGCTGAGGTGCTCTGTGCAGCACAGTTCCTGCCTGAGGAGCCCTGTGACAGGCCGCGATGCTGCTTTGTAATTCCCTTCTGGGAATGTAGGCAAAACGCTCCAGCAAGCTGAAGAACAGATTTCACAGATCCCAGGATAATACCCTACACATGTAAACCTCAATAGACAAATAAACCAGCATGGCTCTTTCAAGATTGTAAAATGGAATTTCTGTATACCATTCCTAATCCAAGCATAAAAAATAACAGGCAAGAAAACAGAAATCCCGCTGAATGTGGATCTTATTTTCTCCTACAGAATCTATGCTGTTCCTGTAGCACTAGACAACACTGCAATTACTATCCTAAGTTTATGGAATGCCATGGATCCTTACAGCCTAGATGATAGCCTTGAATACCAGTTTATAAAAACTAGGGTTACTACAGGAGTCTTTCCATATGAGAATAGCTTAGAAGGAAGGCTTAAGAGCAAGTTTTTAAACTTCTGCAAACCTTAAAAGAATCCTTCCCTCCTCAAACACCTCACCTGTTGCCGATGCTGCCTTGGATTTCATCCAAAGGCCCTTTGCCAACCGTACTAAACAGTTCTCAACCCTACAAAAAGCAACTTCATAATCGTCAGCGAGCTTCCTGCAAAAGTCTTTGAGAACCTGGGAACATCTAAGGTCTCAAGTGTTTTATTACCATAACCTCAAACAAATACTTGCCCAGTTAGGCATGATCTGTTCCTGAGGCAAAATACAAGGTGAATAAGCAGCAGTTTATTTGATTCCCACCTTTGCATGTCTTACCTCTCCCATTTTCCTTTGTGCTGTGCCAGTCTCATGCATTTCAACATACACACGTATACACACTTGTGGGCTTGTAAAGCTGTGGAGATATTTTGATGTGTTCTCTTCTAGCCAAGGAAATTAGCAATCAATTACCAGAACTTTCCCATTACCAGAGTTACAATAACATTATACTAGACTTTTATCTCACAATGAAAGTGTTTTTATTTTAAGAAGTAAAATCAAGCTAATCTGAAAATGAGAGTGCCATTGAGACAAATCTGAAGTTTGTTTTGCATGCATTAAAAACACAAGAACTATATATATGGACCTTCTACTTCTCTAAAAAAAAAAAATAGTATCAGAAATAAGGAATTAAATACCTTTTTTTCTACGCTAACTTCTGAAAGAACTCAGTTCCAAATAAAGTCAAGGTAGTAGCCCTGTAACTGGATGAGTTAAACAAGTATTCTTAAAACAGAATTAGTTCATTAAACAACTGAAGCCTCCTGCTGTGGAGACTAAAAATGACCCGATTTGGCACACTTTCCAAAAAGTTAAACACACAAGTGCATGGGGGGCAATTAATATTGCATCTTTAAGAGCTGAATCATGAATTAATTTACTCTTCCCTTCACAGCACGAGGCTGACAACATTCCAACATTCTGCCTCTCCTCCCCAAAAGGCTCCTTTCAAGGCTTTAACTTTTTTCTGAGTTTACAGGTTGAATAGTTTCACTGGTCTCAAGGTATAGAGACTACTCGCATACAAAAACCTCGAAGTCCTTTATTAATGTTTTCAGGATGTATGTGGTACATATAATTAACATTATACCAGCTACAGGAAGTCCTCTGTTGCAAGAGGTACTTCAGAACAAGTATCCCAGAGCACCAACACAGACACACACACACGGACACTACAAAATCACTTTGAAATCACTCCCTCCCCCCCCCCTTTTTTTTTTTCCTCCTTTTTTTCCTTTTTTTTTTTTTTTTTTTTTTTTCTTTTTTTTTCTTTTGGAACTTGACAGCTAGGACTTCTGAACCATGGGAGATTCTGAATGTGGCGGCAGATCTCCTAGTGCAGTGGCACTGGTTTAAGAAGGCTACTTCAGACACTGGAAGGTCAGAAGAACAAGAACTGACTGGGGTAACAGAGTGATGCAATTTTCAATGCTTTGCGGCACGGCTGCTGTCTGGGTTGATACCTGTATGTCAGCCTCCTGGTGTCCCCTGCAGAATCTCCTGTGTTACAGGTGTATACACACCTTGTGTACATTTACCCCTCTGCTGTAGAACAGGGGAGCACTGTCCACCACACGTCGCATTACTAGTTCCAGTTAGTAGGCACTGACACATCAGGAGGGTTAAACAAATGGGACTGGAAAGACTTTAAAAAGGGATGAGCCTGAGAGAAATCTTTGTTCATTATGACAGATCAGTGACAATCCCTTCAGGTCACCAGGCTTCACATGTCCATCTGTTGCCATCTGTTCCCTAAACTCATCCTTTTTTATTCAGATGCTCTGCTTAAAAATAAACCCAAACTACAAAAAGGTTCAACTCCATTCTGTACACGTTCTCCATTTCCAGAGTCATTTTCCTGGCTTTAGACCTTCTCCTTCCGCTTTAATTTGGACACTTTCTTGACAGTTCCGTTCTTGTTTAGAAGCTTCAAAACACGATCCTTATGATCCAGGACCTTTAGCATGGAGTCTCGAGCTTCATTGATTTGATCCATCACCAGTTTACACCTCTGCATATTCCCCTGAAATGAAACACAGCTGTCATTAACAGCGGATAGCCCAGTCTAAGCAATCACTGCACCTTTTCCTAACACTGCCTGTACCCGCTGACACCGGAAACATGGTAAGTGTACCTATGTGATTTCTTTTTTCATAAGCCAGCGTTAGCTCTTACTAACCACAGCGGGGTATTTTGTAACAAAGGGTAAAGCAGTTCTGCTGGGTCAGGAAGCCACAGGAGCCTACCTGTATCAGTTCATTGATTCGATGCAAGTCGTCGTCCGTCGCCGCCTTTTTCTTCGGAATGAGTCCCTCCTGCAGGGCAGTCAGCCTCTCGTACACGTCATGCTCCAGGTTTGTCTAAAAGACATCAGCACTTCATGAGAAGGTTCACCACGAGGCCCGAAAACATTCGCCCACATTAAGAAAGCTACACAGAGAAGATGACAATCCATTCCTCTCTCAGCTGCTCATGTTAGTAATTCAGAAGATGGAGCCTCTGATGTAGTGTGGCACTATCAATCTTACTAACATCCTGTTCACAGTATCGCTCCACTTCTGAACAAACATGGACCCTAACCAGAACTGTTTCCCCTATTTCTCACAATACTATTCCAGGAATGCAGAGGTTTTGGGGAGTTTGGTGCTAGAATGCAGAGCACCTACCTCACCCCCAACCTGAAACAGAAGCATCCAGGAATGTGGATCAGTGCTGCCTCCTCAGATCAGCCGCACCATCCCAAACAGACGCTTCTTCAGACCTGTGCATCAGCAGGAGGGAGTTGCCAATTTTGATCATCTGTACAAAATACATCAGCTCTTATGTCTGGATCAAAATCAACACTAAGTTTCCAAGCCACTTACGCCACATTCCTGAGAAAGGGGAAAGCACGTCCCACTCCCTTTGGGCACTACACACCAGCTCCTTTACGGTATTCCCAATGGCCATGTCCTGAGCTTGTGAAAACATCCTCCTGTCTTACGCAACTCCGTGTTCCCCCGTGCCATAGGGAGCTGCCAAGCCCATTCACCTACCAGCTGTAGTAGCTGTGCTGCGCAGAGATGGACCTTCCACCCTTGTGCACGACAGGACACACCCTTCTGATTGGCAATCTCTTGTAGCATAGCCTTCTTCTCTTCTGTCACCGCAAACATAAGGACATGTTATTTAAATTTCAGGAGTTTCCCAGACCTCTCTTCTCAAACAAAACCATGAACCCAAATCCTGCTCTCCATACATCCTAATAAATGAGTATGACCAACGTTTTGATTCAGACAGGAAAACAGCTACCCATCTGCCATATATCTGACCGCTGCTTTCGCTTATTAACAGGTATTTCCAGAAAAATTGTATTATATCCCATTTTCTCCCCATTTAAAGAATGTAGTGCTCAGTGCCTCAAAGAGAGGTCCATCCTTTACCACTGAAATACGTATCTACTCCCTCCTCGATATATTTACATAGTTGTAAAAATCCAATCTGCTTACAGATTCTGAAGATACTAGCTAACAGGCCTAAAAACTAGTATCTGATCTCTATTTTCCACCTATTAGGAAAAAAAAAAATCTTTAAAAGTCCATTTGTTAGTTGACAAGACTAGTTACACTAAATCCAGAATGTTTTTTAACCTGGCAAGTTTCTTAGGGAGTAAGAAAATTTGAAGAGTAAACTGCAGTACATATCACTGTAGCATGTCATTTCTTTAAAGATTACTTTTAGTAAGTTTCTATCGCTGTACATAAGTAGCTTTCTCAATAACCATTTGACTTTTTCTTTTACAAAATTACAGCTAATTGTACGTAGTGTTCTTCCCTTCTTTCCTCCATCTTGAGAGTGAAAGAGATTTAGGCAACATCTAGCTAATGAAACTCATTAGCTCACTTGATCAACCCTTGTTTTCCAAATGGCAATTAAAACCTTTTTGTGGGATTGCTTATCAACAGCAGCTAGCTAAGAATGCTCCTAAAGCACCCTGAGAAGGTGCGCTGAAGCGGCTCATCCCAGAGGAATGGGACTGTCAAAGTACAAGCAACGACAAGCAACAGACTGACCTTTTACCCGGACATCGCTGTATCTCTGGAAGTGGTGGTAAGCAGCTTTCCAAGGATTGCGATAATGACGGAGCAACGTGATCGGCGGCCTTGGACGCACAGGGACGTATCTTACACCTTCCTCATCTAGAAAAGGATCCAGGGAGAACTGTGTTGTTATTGTTAAGTAGGTGAAAGTTGATCAGCGTGACACAGTAACTCCCGCAGTAAGCACCACCCCACACAAAACTATGCTCTACGTGTTGAGAAAGGTCGTTTTCCCTTAACATCACTATGCAGAAAGTGCGGGGGAACAGACGGTTGGATCCTCTCTTATTTACATTTAGGAAGTGGGAGAATGACAGAGCACCTTCTCTGAGAAACAGACACTTGACTTGGGAAAACAAAGACATCAGAAATGACATTACCTATGTACTCCTTTGGAGGAGACTTCCGCTTCTCTGCCTTCACCAGCAAACTTTTGGCAGTGGATTTCTCATCATCAGTGCTGTTGGTTTCCATCATGTCCCCTTCCTCTGTGGAGATGACATGCTGCTGCTTACGGGGTTTCTTCCTCGGGGAGGCACCAGGTGGCAAATCACTTGGAGGCATTGAAAGGTTGTTGGCCAGCAACGCCAGAGATGGAGACACAGTACTTGTAGTCAGAGGAGGGACTGCTGAGGGGAAGGAAAGAGGACAAGAACCCAAACCATCAGCAGCGTAAATGCAACACACTTAACACTGTTTGAACACTACCTCCAACAGTAGCTCCTGTTCAAGCGCCTTGTGAGGAGCATGAAGTATATGAGCACTTCAGCTCCATATGCATAGAAGGCCAGACATTAAGCCAGCAGCAATCGCTAGGAAAAGCCTATATGCTAAGATCTTTAGTGTAAGAATGAGAGCAGAGACAACTGTCCCTCAGTTCCTTCATATTTAAACCTTGTATTAGTTTAATGCTACAAAAAGGAATCCATGCTAATGTGTCTTGCGTTACTGCAAAAAAGGTATCTTTGTACGTAATCCAGCGTGGATCACAGTCAACAGCAAGCAAGTTCCTTTCCCCTACTAATAAAAGCAGAGTTGTATGCAAGCAAACTGAGCCTGCAGTGCTCTCCTCGCAAGGGTCTGCCTGTACCACCAAGTCAAGAGCATCGCACCAGTAAGTTACTGCAGCACTGAACATGCCTCTGACGCTGGGCAGCAGAGCAGCGGGTGGCTTGAGGGAATACCCATTGACACTTGGAAGGATAAGCTCAATCAGCTGTGACTAAGGCTACAGCAAAAAATTTCTGGGATGGGATTACCTGACAATTTGGCATACCCACAATTGCCAGTAAGCGACAAAAGAACCCCGAAGAGCTTAATGCTATCTGCTGTGCGCCAGAGACACCTGCAGCAAGCAGCTTCTTCCCTCACAGGACAACATACAGCTTGAAGGAGAGTGGTGAAACCAACAACTAAAACAGAACTCTGACACTCAGGCATGTGGGATGCATTTGTGTCATTTTGCCACAGTACAGAGTGCCTGACCCAAGATCCATAAGGATCTGAACTTTACTGATCGTGCCATATGATAGCAACTATGGCCAAGCTGGATAAGGAAGGCAATATAACTAATATTTTAAGAAGTCCTAGAGAAAAATACCAGTGAATCACAGGAGTACCCTATGAAATCCTACCCTGGTCACTAATTCTTCACATACAAGACAGGCCCTTGGACCTGAACAGTAGGATCTGCAAGGAAACAGAAGTTAACTGAACTGATCCATAATACACCGGTACTGCTGCTGTGTGCGAGTGTTTTAAACATCGAATTTGCACCGACTCTTTGGAGTTGGATCATTTGAACATGAACGAAGCAGTCACAGTGATTTCATGGGAGATTAGGGAGAGGACAGAGAAAAAACTTTAAGTGACAGGGATGAGGGAACCCTTTAACTGGTGTTTGGTGCTACCACGGAAGAGATGTGATTTCATCTTCAGGACGGCTGTGTTGAAACGCTCTTAATTCCTCCACTGTCTCAACAACAAAAGTAGCAACCTGATGATTAACCACCACCTACCAGACACCGGTCGCATGATGTCCATAGGCTCCACCTCCTCTTTGATTTTTATCTCCGGTACGGCAGGACCCAGCACTGCTGACAGCGCACCACTCATGGTTGATGGAGGAGCAGGTGCTGCCACAATTGTGGTAGAAGTTGGTGGAGCGGCTGGGACAGCTCCTGGAATGGTGGACAGTGCTGCTGCAGGCTGCGATGTGGGACTGGCTGCTGCGATTATTGTTGGAATGGCAGAGGGGGGCTGCTGCGAGGTAGGGGGGACAGCAATGGTGGGCTGCTCCCCACCTTGGTTAGACACTGCCTCCATAGACACAGGGACTGGAGTGGCCATGGACACATGAATTTCAGGTTTTGGCTTGGCACTGTAATGTTAAAAAAACCAAAACAAAACAAAGGAAAAAAAACAAGCTGAAGTCAACTGCATCTCAGTCATGGCGACCTAGCACAAAGTGAAAGGGCCAAGCTGCACTCAGACTATCCAGTTCTTCCTGCACCCGCAACTAACCCTTGGCTCATTCATGTGTTTAACAGAGACGGTGTCACCTCAGTTACATTTCCTCCTCTGCTCTCCTTCTAATCCTCTGTATTTATTATGGATGATATTCTGTTCCACTCACTGTAACAATCAATCTCATGACTAATTCCAGGTAACTTTGAAATACTTGTAAAAGTATCAAGGCAGCTGCACAATGCAGACAAGAGGAACTTTCACACAAAGTTGTACTGCTCCCCACCCTCTGTTTGCAAGAGGCTCCCACTGTGGCTAATTGTTATAAAACAGTAAATTGTAAAGCCACTGATCTCAAATGAAGCAGGGCAGAAGCTCCATTTACCTTTCTTCAGCACTAACTTCCAAGTACTACAGAAAAAAGTTAAGGCTTCTCTTTTACAACAGCAGCGGGTTCTTTGTTTGTTTATATGGAAGCTCATAGCCACAGCTTTTAAAAGGCTACTGCCTCAGCTTTGCAACAGCAGAACAAGTCAAGTTTGTTCCAAGTCATCACACTGACAGATTCCAAATAGATAAAATTTTCCCAAAAGAAAGGAAACTGCTTCAGTAGCCAAAGAACGCAAATCAAACAAATATAATGGAACTATTACTATGCAGTTTGTTGTTTCCTAAAGTCTTACCCAGCAGGCCTTGGTGATCCAGATGTGCTTCGCATAGTACTCTCGACACGCGTGCTAGCTACTTCAGGTGGCTGGGGTGGAATTAAGCTTTTCCGGACTGCCAGCCTGTAAGAGACACACAGATCTAAGATCCCCACCACCGAGAGCAAAGGAATCGACCCTCTCTTGCCCAAACCAGGACAGGAGTTACAGCTCTGTCTTTCGCATAACTTGACTTGCTACAGAGTCTCATTTTACTTTTCAAATCAGATGTTAAGTTTTATTGTCTTCAAAGATAAAAAGATTAGTTGCTCCGGCGAGTCTCGCCACCATTTAGGGCAGCTCCAAGAACGCCAGCTTTACTTTCACCCTGCCAGTCGGAGCATCTCTCTGGGCCTCCAGGGGGTGAAGGGAGCACTGCCCACGCCACTGCCCCCCGCTGCTATCTCAAGACCGAGCAAATCATCTGGAACTTAACAATGCTCAGACAGGCACCTGCCTTGTTTAGTGGGAGGAGACTGTGTCCAGGCCTGACTCCAAGACCTCAAGGCCTGAACGTGGATGTCAGGCAGCACAGGGCTTAACACAGAAAAGCATTTTAGAGACTCCTGAGACTCCTGTGGGGCCGGGAGTCAAACCGTTGTCCAAAATAATCAGTGTCTCAAATGGAAACACTCTTTAGTGATCTACCTCTGCTGCTTTAATTTGTTTCAGTTCTACAGCCTGCAGCTTCTCTGCCTTAAAAATGGTTTCCACCCAAATAAAAAAAACACGCAATTTTAGTCTCATAGAACACAATTTGCAAATGTTTTCAGTCCTTAGTGGGGAGGACATGCATTATTAATTCTAAAACTGCCTATTTATTCATGCATTTAAAATCAGACAGACAATATAAAATATTTTAAGAGTTTAAGTTACTCCCTCCCTTTTTCCTAATCAAGTTTCACAGCGGGGTACTAATCCTATCCTTTCTACTCATCCACATATTGTTCCAAGAAAAGCACTGAAGACAAAGCACACCATTCTAATTTTAGTAGATCATGAACTCTTTGTTTTTATTACACTAAGCAAGAAAGCCTCAAATCCACTTTCCCTCCAAAGGTCACTTTCAACAGCTAAGAGACAAACCATTGTTATTTTATTACTGACAGTAAAAGAGAGCTATATCCTACCCTGGGGGAGGAAAAGGGTGTTTCACAGATCAGCGGGTTACTCACAACTACTGCTGACTGAATAATCTGCTAGTATCTCCACTGAAATGACTCTGTTTAGCCAGGCTAGATTGCACAGACGCGTCATTCACATGTCACCTTCAATTCTACTCACCCATCTGTGGTTGGTTTCTTCCGGAGGATGCTGGGGCGCGGGGAAGAGCCCTGGGCTGGTGCACTGGCACTGGCACTCTGGCTATGGGTTTGCACAACTGTAGTTGCTGCAGAAGCTGTGTTGAATGTGTTGCTAATAGGATTGGCTACAATGGTGGCTCCATCTGCCAAGACTACTGCTGGGAAGGATGGACATTGACACAGCAGACAAGAAGAACAGACACAGAGAGGAAAAAGCAGCAGTTACTTAAGGAAATCTGGTGACAAAGCAGGTGTCTGCCAGTGCACGCTGTCCGCGCTCCCCTGACTCCCTCAATCTTTAACCGCAGCACCTTCAGGCTATTTTGTAAGCAATACCTTTGCTACAAGCAATCTGATCACTGAACCTTCTGCAGGGAAGATGGAAACCACCTCCTGCCTAACAACTGCTGCTAGGTAAATAATCTTTTCCAGAAGAAATAGAAAACACAGAAATTGCTAGTCACCAACAACTGCGTCAACAGAGTAACACACCTGGTACAGTCTATGTGGCAATACATGCCACTTGTAAGTAAGCACCATCGGCTGTGTTTACACTGTGACCTCCTGCCAAAGCCTGTTTGGCCAACCAACTGATGCAGAGTGTTTAGACGGTCAGGAATTCACCACGCAATACGTCTGCCAGCTTTGCAACAGCACATTCTCTTGGTTGCTGTATCCCATTTCTTCAGTAAGCTGCTGGGGTTTCATCAGACCCATTTTTAATGAAAGATGGTTTCTGTCGCAGTCCAAGGTCAGGTTACCGACTGCTGAAGGTACCTGGCCGTGTGTTAAGTGCTACTGTGATCTAACGCATAGCAGAATAGTTTGGAGAACATCATTTATTTGTAAATGACTTTTCCCACAAGACTCTCCTCGTGGGTAAAGAACTGTTTAAGCTCAGGCACTATCAGTCTTTTCCGCGGAAGCAACCCATTCAAGGCCACCCACGCACTCCACCCACCATGCTTCAAAAAATGAATCAAGATGTACGAAAAAAAAAAAATTGCTGGGAGAACATGCGTGTGAGTGTATTCAGTGCCCTTGCTGGGCCACACAGACTGCCAAGATGACTGTGAGCCACAGCAAACACAGAACAGGCCGGCTCCATGGGAGCGCAGGCCGGTGGCTGTGCCCAGGGATGGTGGCTGTGCCCGCTGCTCTTACCTGAGGTCTTGGCATCAGCTTGTGGCTGCTGAGCACTGATTGGTGCCGGCTGCAGTCCCTGCGTGCCGATTGGTGCAGCGGGGTGCAGTCCTTGCGTCCCAATTGGTGCTGGCTGGATGCCCTGGGCGCTGATTGGTGCTGGCTGGATGCCCTGGGCGCTGATTGGTGCTGGCTGGATGCCCTGGATGTGGCGGGCGTGAGAGGCATCGACAGTCATCAGCTGCATGGGGTTGAGGTGGACGGTGGAGGCCACGCCGACACCGGTCTGAGCCGTGATGGCCGAGGTGGGCGCCTGGGCTGACACTGGGAGCAGCAACACAAGCACCGCGTCACAGCGGCCCTGCGCGCTGCTCGGCACCCGCACCACACTCACACACGCACTTCCAAACACTGTTCTGCTTTGGAAAATTAATTGGCCAGCCTGCTTGTTGCAGTAGTACAGTTTGAGAGGGGAGAGGCCAGAGTGTCCGCCAGAAGAATTAAGCATTACTATTTATTTCCATTCTATTCCAAAATGCAACAAGAGAGAAAAGATCAAGTTTAACTCTAGACTCACATTACATTTCTGTACCCAGGCTCCAGTCTTAGAAAGCCGTGCGCTATTTTTGCTCGCTTATTTTACAATACTTCTAAGTACCAACACTCAGCTTTTTCTCTGCTTAAAACCAAAAAAATTAAAAAATCAGAAGCCTAAGCCATTCCTTTTCAAAAGACAGTCTCTCCACAGAACTTATTGCTACACCAGTTAAAAAACTCCTCACCTTTGCCTGTACAAAAGCAAGCAGAGAAAGCTGAGACTCAGGTGTAATACCTTACAACAGGGCTTACTTCCTTATCCCCTTTCCCCAGACACATATTAAAAAAAGTTTTCCTCAGTGCAAGTGCACAAACTGTTCTGAAATCGAGTACAATCTTATATGGTTCAGAACAGGGCTTAAAATTATAGGCTGGATCCCATAGCTCAAACGAACACGAAATATTTTTGTGGCAGAACAATGTTGCCAACAAAGCACCTCTTTTAAGCAGTTCAATTCGTTTATTTGAATTTACAGCTCTAAGCAACTACGATTCCACCTTTACAGACCCATTTCTCCCAGGCAGCCCTTCACAACACTGTGAGACTACCTGCAGTTCCCAGCTCTCCAGATTTCCAGTCTTTACAGGACAGTACCACAATTTCTGCAGCCATGCACAGAATGCAAGGGCAAACTTGCCAACAATGGACTTGCCTGCTAACAATGGAGAGCCCTCTCATCACAGAACAAGCTGTTTTTGTCAATGTCACAGGATTTCGATCAAGTTCTTGTGCTGACACGACACTCTAAAAACCGCCGTCAAAAAACTGAAATTCAGCACCAGGTCTCTGAAAATGGCTTCTGTACAAAGCACGGCACATTAATTCCCTTAGTGGAACACCTTATGCGAAACATTCTTGTTGCATAACTTTCTATTCAACAAAATCCTTTTGGGATACTATATAAAACACAACCAGCATCTGGAAAGCCAAAGACAACATACTTCCTGAAAATTCTGCGTTAATGCTCCTTATCTCAGTGATCTTTCAGAAGTCTCCTCTGCACTTTTACCTAAGCCCTCACCTGGCTGTGCTCAGCACAGGTGCATGTCCCTCCTCATACGCTGAATCCTCTGCTTTGAGTTGTCACCAGTTACTGCCACAAATAGTACCTTCACAGTACTACTGCTTCATGTCACTTTGACAAGCAAAATGCCTCTCTCAATGAGCTCCTGCTTAAGAACCTACATCTGCTTTTTTAAAAATTAGCCTATTGGGGTGATGGTAGCCTAACGCTGCCGCGACTGGAACTCCTGACAGTCTGCAGCCATGTTCTGTCAGGGGCTCTGTCACCATGCCCCAAGCACAGCTGCCAACACCAAACACCACCACTCACCTGCACGTTCTCCTTAAAAACCTTCAGCCAAAGTACAGGAAGGTACAGAAGCAGCTCACCCATCCCTTTTGCAAGTCATTTAATCATCCTGAAGCACACCTCAAATCCTGACACGAGGTATAGCCAAGACTTGCAAATTTTCACTGGAATTTCAATGACAGAAAGAGCAGGCCCCAGTAACTCATCCACTGAGTATACTTTCCCATTCAGCAAACGGGCTTTGCTGCCTCCAAGTTCTTCCCAATTCCCCCTATACCGCCGTAGGGTAAGATGCTGCCAGCACATTTCCATGAAAATCCAAATCAGGCGTATTTCTACAGTTTGGATTGTGGGAATTACCACATAGAGAACAGTCCTAAACCACTCTGTAAGGTACAAGCGCTCCAAATTTTGTCACAGAATGACCTAAGTTAGGGTTGACTATGTGGGTTCAACATTACACATTATTTTTTTGACTGTCTGCAAATTACTGCAACAGGTCAAACATTAAATGCTCCATTCTTTTAATGGAATACTAATGCAAAACTGTGCAACACAGCTTATTTTTTCTGGGTTTGATTCTCGTTTCTCTCTCAAACTGTACCCTCATGTGGAAAGAGACTAAAAGGGCCTTGTCAGAGCGCCAGGGAATGAAGAACAAACCAAACCAGCTCTGTGATGGGAGGAGGTGAACTGTTTTGATTTGTATAATCCACAACTTTTACTTACAGAGATAAACGCCCTTGGATATCAAATGTGAAACAACTCCTGCGAAAACTGTTATCAGCTGTATTTAGCAGACAGGCCTCTGAGCAGTTCAACACCCCTTCCCCACAAGCTTTCCACTCAGCCAACAAATCATCAAAGACTCTTTGTAACAAATTGTCAGAATCAAGCAGAAAAGCCTCTTAGCTTCTCCCATCACTGAAGCTCGTACATGAACTAACAACTGAACAACGCCAGCTTGGTCTTACCTGGATACTGGCGAATGGTGGACACCGAGCTGGTAATGGGGGTGTAGGTGTGCGCAGTCAGAGGGTAGGCAGAGGGTGGGTATGTCGGTAAGAAATACTGGAACTGGACAGGCACCGACTGCCTACAGGCATCAAAAAGAGCAAGTGTTACACACACAATTTCAACAGTTTGTCTTCAGCCCCTGCCTGTGGGCCACTCCCTGAGTTTTGTAATCTCATCTGTCATAAGCTATCAAGTATCTCAACCATCATGATTAATTCAAAACTAGCAAATCCCCCCGTCTGTTTTTAAAATACAGTATTTCCAGCACATCAGAACCTAGAAAAGCAGCACGATAGTCAAAAACCACTCACACACACTCTCAGTCACAAAGCTCTTATCTCCCCACCTGTTGTCATTTCTGGTTTCCATTGCTACTGGGTTTGGAGATGCCCGGTGACTAGAGAGGGGTATGAGGTTACTCCTCTCTGCTGTGTAATCAGACTGGATCCGGGGAGAAGTATGTGTGATTTGTTGAGGAACCACTTTAGCTGCATAAAGACAAACACGTAATCAATTGACAGTCAAAGGAAGAATGTAAGAAAGGTAAACACTGCAAAGGCAAGATCAATTCTCCTGGCAAAATCCCCCAACCCAAAAAACCCCACCCCACCCCCAGAAGGTTTCCTAACCACACAGATAACAGGTTTCCTCAATAAGCAGAAAGAATGTGGGAAACTAAGCATTTTTCATCAATTTCTACCAGAAGAAATGGATATTATAAGTGCATATACAAATTACATTTGCTAACAGAGTCATTTACTTGAGTGTTCAAATGAAGTTAAATTTTTTTGGTGCATTTTTTAGGACCAGCCCAATCCTTTCTGCTGTCAAGAACTTATTTATCCAAGTTTTCAAAGCAGAACTTGACAGAGATCAAGGGAAATGAGATTGAGGCAGACAAGTACACACAGAAAACACCTACAAAAGCTTTACAGGAAACACTGAAAAACTTCACGCTTTGGAAATTTTACGGTAGGGAAAGATATAACAAGAATTCAAAAAAAGAACAAGAAGGAGGTCAGCAGAAAAACACAGAAGAACAGAAGGAAACATGCAGTTCTGTAGGAAACATGTCAGGCAGATTCCACACCCAGGCAAATAAAGCTCCCACCCTTTAGACCTTAGTGTTTTACCTCCAGATGAACACACTAATCAAACTCGACTAGACTACACCTAACGCCTCAAGAAGCACAGGATGGAACTTACAAAATCAATTACAAAACCCATATTCTACCACCAAGTAGTTACAACTTCTTGTATATGCAATGCAGGTTCTGAAAAGCCAAAAGGGCCCAAGTATGTCTAAAAATTCAACTGGATAAGTTAATGAGTCATTTCATTACCTCCTCCTCCTAGAACATCCATTTCTTCCTAGTATTAAAAAAAGTTATGCCACGGCAGACCTGTTAGTTTCTCTTGGCTTGAATTGCTTTTCTTCCCCTCCTTAATTTGCTAATACGCACAAACACTGCCAGCATAAACAGAAAAACTGAAGCACCATTTACACACTCTAAAACTGAAATCACTCACCAACTGGGATGTTTGAGGTCGTGACAGCTGTAGCATGCGAAGAATGGGAGGGCATTGTCATGGTGACAATGGTGCTTGTAGGCGCTTGGGTGTGAGACACAGAACCTAAAGGAGAAAAATAAACAACCATACAAGATCTTTCTATGGAGCCCTATCACACCAGTGTATCTGTACCCAAATAAAGAGGGCAAAAACCCCAACCCACAACTTCCCTGAACAACCTATTAATTCCCCTCCTGAAGTCTGCTCATGCAGTTCCAAATGCAGTCTTCACCAGAAATAAAAACTCCCTCAGAAGTTCATCTTCAGGCTCCATCTTCAAGGAGGAAACCAACAAAAAGCAACAACAAAACCCACACCCCACAACTCTCCCACAATAGCATTATGAATACTCACCCGCTGTGGTTGCTGAAGCAATGGTATTCGTTGCCAAAATAGGTGCCACTGTTGCTGCTGCCACTGGAGTACCAGTACTGAAAATAGTTTTCTATGAAAAGAAAAGAAAACCTTTGAGTTACAAGACTAGTACATTTAAGTTATATACTTAGTATGGAATCACGTTGCATTCACTGTAAAGAACGTGACCTTCTAACCTAACACTTTTCCCGTGTTTAAACTTAGCCCTCAAGATACAAACAAAAAAGACGTCTACAAGCAGCAAGAGATTTTTTTCCTTCTTGCAGTTTACCTGAGCCATGGTGTGGAGCTGTGGCTTCTGCGTTCCTATAGCTGGGTGAGACGGTAGCGTAATCCGAGTAGCTGTATCCCTGGGCTGCGCGGGCCGCTGAATACTGATAGCTGCAGACGGCGGGTGCTGCTGGATAGACAGTGTGGGTCGACTGGAAAGAAAGAAATACAATCATAAAGACAACCACATAGATACTAAATATGAAAGATCAAAACACAAGGACGCACATCAGGCCTTGGTCTCCTCCACTGCGCAAGCAGTGCTGCTATCAAGTACATGGTAAAAGCAGCACAAGTAGTCCAAACTACACTGTTCTGTCCCCATCTGCCCTGCATACCCACCTAAGAGGGCAGACTTATCAGTAACTCCCACCATTTCATAGAAGAGATATTCTGTCAGGGATGCTTTGTCAACATTCAGGTGCAATTTTTCATTATGTCTTCATAACAAAAAGCGGGGCCAAATTAGCCACAAGTTCCTGCCACAGAAACTCTTGCTTCCCAGGAAGCAGGACTTCAAAACTGATTGATTAAGGTCTTTTCTTCTCAGAACTCAGAACAACAGTTCATGTTTATAGTAATTTTTCTTCACAGAACTGAAAGCATTTGCGCTGTGCTAGCATCACTATTTTTGTATTGTACCATCCCGCATCTAGAGGATTATCAGCTCGGGATGGTGAACGTGTATGTTTCCCCTTCCTGCAGCCTCGGTAAAGTCAGAGCACCGTAGGTTTGAACGCGCCCTTACCTGAGCGTTGACTCTGTAGCATGCGCTGCCGTTGTAGTTATAACAGGGGACTGAGCCCTCGTGGCTGAGACAGTTGCCACCACAGCAGGAGGAATAGTGCTTGAAGTTGTTACAGGAGGACGAGACTATTAAAACAAGACAGACAGACACAATCAGAAAAGAAATTCCACTATTTAGAAAATAACTAAGAATTACTCGGTTAAAACTGTTTTTTCTGTATCTTATCCCCAAGTTTTGGCATTCTAAGACATTTCCAGTCTTTCTGAATTGATCTGAGAGCTCCTAAGCCGATCTGTCCTGGTTCTCAAAGTATGCACATCATAGGAATCAGTAATCAGCAAAGTTAACAAGACTGGATCCCATGAAGGTCTTCAGGAAATAAAACACAAAGGTCAGCTCCCTTCAGAATAAAAAGAAACCCTAACCCAAGTATATACAGGAAGTCAAAAAGGATTACATCGGGATACTAACTGAAAGCACAAAGTAAATATGTTTAACCCTTTATCCTAATACTGGACACCAGTACTACTGGAGGCAGATGATAGCTACAGTCTTCCCCTCCTATGTGTACATAAGCTGAGAAATACAGAAGCATATTAAAATGAGGTATTTTAAAAATTCTGTGTCAATACATATATTTAAGAATACATCAACATGAGCATTATTGCACCAGACTTTTCAGACTTTAAAACTTGAGTTTACCTTCCCAGTTTCTAAGCACTTTGGAGACAGTTAAACCCCCAATTTTTGGCACAAAGAAAAATACACCATTTAAAAATTACAAAGGAAATCTAGAAACTGGTAGCCAAGAAACAGAACCGGAAGAGAGCTGATAGTAGCCTCAGCCCAGCAAATAATGCAATTACAGGTTATGTATTACAAGTAAGTGCCAGGAGAAACTTGGAGCTGGTGGCCGGCGTTTGGCTGAGCTGCCTGGGTGCTACCTGCCTGGATCGGCTGGTGAATGATGTGCTGAACCGCTGGCTGAGCTGTAGCTGCATTTGGCAGCTGTGAAGCTGGTCTCAGGACTGTAGTTACTTTAGAACTGGACATCACCGCAGCAGCTGCTGCACCTGGGAAACAAAGCAAGCATGTTAAAATACCACGCACCCCAATGGCTCCATATGACCACAGAGACAGACTCTGACACCAGCTGCTACGCATTGCGGTTTTACTGTACTTCACAGGTATGTCAGTTCAGGTGACATTGGTTTAAAAGTAAGGCTTACAACAAATATACATAAGGTCCACAAAAATATGTGGGGAAGAGTCAGTATTATTTTATTTGAGTTGGCTTTATTGATACTTTTTACTCCCCTATAGCAACCTTGTATTGCAAATCCAATCTTTTACAAGCTGTGGAAGCCAGCAGAAGTAATTCAGTTCGATTACTGGGCTCCTGTGTCAATAAGACCTGACACCAACAATCTCACTGCATCTGATGAAGTTCAGAAGAGAAATAGGCATGCAATAGGAGACCCAAAACATAAAAAAACCCCACAACTTTTGACCCTGCAATTTGATTAATTTGCATAATGTTTGCTGTCTCCTGATCATAAGAGATTACTGCAGAAGGCAAATAGCCTTGAAATCATTTGATTAACTAGACTGCACAGCTTCTGTAGATGCCCCTAACTGAAATTACTACCTCAAAAATTAATATTCAAGCTGAGAGAAAAGGAGCAGGAAGAAAAAAAGAAGAAAAAATGCACTAAGTGACAATAGAAAGTTTGTGGCAGCTGTCGCACAAGAAGCCAGTCAAGTACACTACATTTTACTTCAGCTGCAAATAAAGGTGCACAGTCCTTCCAACTACTCTCATAAAAGAGGATCAGGTCTTTGCTTATGTCAATTTGTTTTTCTTGACTTGACCAAATAACATCAAATATGAAAGGAAACACAAATATAAATGATACTTTGAATTTATTTCAGTTTGAAGTTGAACTAGAAACCTAACCCATAACGCATAAGTCAGAAATTACACAGACCATACTGAGCACAGGGCTGCTTTTAAGGGGTGGATCTCGTCTTTTGCAAGTCATAGCAACCAAAATCCTGGGAGACAAGACCCTGTAGCTATCCCCAGCATTCAGCTCAAGAGTAAATACAGATGCACACAATGTGGTACGTTAGCACGCACAAAAACGCACGAGTGAGCCTGCGACAGGTGGGTACAAGAATAGGCCTCACAGCTGCTCAGGTGCCACTGCCACAGGTGAGCGATACTTGCTACCAAGAACACGCGGGACGTTTTGTAGGACAAGTCAGTCTACACCAGTGTATGCTTTTTCTTGAAAGTGTTCACCAATTTAATGGCGCAGAACTAGAATAACAGGCGTTCTGGTATCTGCCAGCATTTCAAACACTGTCACATAGTCCTGCCCTAAATGGATGAAGGCAACATAATTCTTAGAAAGCTAGCAGCTTTAACAGCTGAAGTATTAGCCATGTCAGCCGCGAGGAGAACTTTAGAGGCGAGGGCTGGATGCACTCCCCTGAGAGGCTGTGAACAAAGGTCAGGGATCACACAGCTCGATCTTTACCTCGGGGTAGGTGAGAAGCTCCAATGTGTAGTGGAGGCCCAGGAGCACTACTTCTGATGATAGACATCTGCACGTTGGTAGCCATGATATGATGCAAGTTACTAGGATGCCCCTGCAGAATTAAAGAAATTACAAACCCCAAAATAAATTATGAACTGTGCAGATGAGACTCAATGGCCACACGATTACTGTATCTCAGCCCCAAAGACAGGAAAGAGATTTTTACAAAAATACTTGGTGTACAAAGGTTGGATGCATTACAAGTTGAATGCATAAAGAGGCAGGTGTTTCTACAGGATAAAGTTACAGAGCCTGCTGACACTGTGGGTGGAAGGAAGGTGTAAACATTTATCCATTTCATTGATAAATTTTTTCTGGTTGGTACATGGGTGATGGCCAGCCAGCAGTCAGCCACATGCCAGCCAGAGAGATGGCCCTTCTGCCATTAGTGACATTTAAGGCACAGATTCATACCACCTCTCCAGTAAAGTTGAGAGAATGGTGGGAACCTGGCAAATGCTGTAACAGACTAAATCTATTCTAATTCTGGCCTTCTCCAGAATATTAATAAAAGTACAAGTTCACTGAAACTGCTGCATGCATTTAGCCAGCCTAATTCAAATCCACCTAAAGGCACTTTACATCTGAACCCTGAGACTTCAGAGATTTACTGATGAGTGTTCAGGCAAACTGGTTTCAAATCACATGGACTGGCTCTGCAGTCAAAATTAGAAGGGGAAAAAAAAAAAAAGTATTTCTAAAGCATTATCTACACACACCCCCCCTCAATTTTTGTCACTAGGGTTTTAATAAGAATACACTGCAAAACCATGAGCTGTTCACCAGTCTCTTCTAATCTGCTCCCAGGAGAGCTAAAGAACACTGCAGCGATGAAGCCCAGCAGTTTGTCTACACTAGCAACTCTCCCAAGTGATTCTGAAACAGCAGGAGCTTTTAAGGAAAGACTCGGCTGCACAGCAGCTTTTGGATGCAGCTCTGCTGTCACAGCCTCACTGTGCTACGTCAGTTGGGCAATTACAACAAATCAGCAGCTTTCTAAAGAGCTAGTGATAACAGACCGAGGGTTAATGTTCCAGGCAGAACTGATCCAACAACCAGTAGCCACCGAAGGAGGAAGCCTGCTCTCTCTGTTTTCCTGCTGCAAAAGCCGACCTCAGTTGTACCAGTATTAGTACTGATCTGACCATGTAGTGAGCTGGAAGAGAAAAAAGCCAGAAACCAAAAACCAGACCTGTTGCCCACTGATTGTTGCCACAGGAATTGTTGGAGCCTGCGGTATGTTGCTCTCCATAGTCACAGTGACCTGCCCAGGAACCTTTGTGGGAGCTGAGAGAGTAGAGGGTGGAGCAGGAGCAATGGGCCGGCTGGGCATGGTGGGCTTCAAGGGAGGCTACAAGAAATACAAAGACAAAAATGTTGGCAATTCCAAATGACAGCGCAGTGGTGAAGCAGAAACCATTTTTTGGGGGTCAAAGCCTGGACAGAAAGTCAGCTTTGTGCAAGGGTAGCTATGGCTAAGTATTTGGAAAGGAAGGATATTGGTCATTTAGAGCTTTTCCATCTTCATTAGGCACAAAGAAAGGCATCTTTTGTACTGGAAATAAGCAACTTTTAACATACAGCATGAATCACAAGTGGAATCTGTTAAGGGTATGGTATTCCCCTACAGACACCAGGCATTAACAGTTAATTTGGTATTCTCATCCACTCCTGCAGAGAAAAGGGAAGATTTCAGAACCTGACTGAAATCATTCTTCTCTTCAGAGACTGACAAAACATTCTCCTCAAAAATAATGCTATGACGCTATGAAATCCTTAGCCTATCATATAGGACAGATAAACCCATGAGGCAGTGTACACTCTGCAGAAGCACGCAAGGAAAGCCAAAGAACCAAATGCAGGGAAGCTTTCAGTGTAATTCATTTTTGCTTGACCCTCTAACCCTTCACATGAACTGTATTTTTTCCCCCACGAATCGCGAACCTCCTCATTACCTTCATAAGTCCATCCGAAAAGGAAAGTGGCACAGCTGGAGTCAAATGTGCTGGTGGTGCTGTCACTGTCACCGGGGCACCAGACTGGACAGGGTGGTGCTGCGTCAACATCTGAACCTGTGGATATGGCCGAACCACCACTGGTTCTTGCTTTTCTTCTCGAGGTTGTATAGAGCTGCCAGAGCCAATGTGTTCTCTAGGAGCAACCTCTGAGTCGCGACTTGATTCATCACTCACTAGCAGAAAAAAGAAAAAGGGAACTCTGAGAAAAAAGGTAAAATAGGTTAACAAGTTCGCATTGGTCCCCCACCAGGTCAGAGATGGGATGCCAGGAACAGCCTAAATAAAAGAAATTCACCCTTACAATTATACATTTTTTGAAGATGAAAACCCCGGGAACTCTGGCACTGCTTCTGTCAGTTCCCCTCAGAACTGATGGGCCCCGTAACACTGGGAATCTCTCACGAGCCCACCTAAACATGTCCTCCAGACAAAGTCTGACTAATTTTTCTTCCCACTGGAAAATACGTAATTACCTAAGAAGCCACCATAAAGTCCCACATCAAACAGGTGGCATTAAAAAGTCTTTGTTTAATATGTCACGTAGGTGAAAAATCGAGCTGAAGACCAAGCACAAACCCTCCCACGAGCAGAGCCGCTGCCCCAGCCGGCTGGAAACCCGGAGCCCTGGCAGGGCCGGCAGCCACCGCGATGGGGACCCCCGCCCCGCTCCCAGCCCCCCGCCGCCCCGGCCCCCCCGCCGTGGAAGCGCGCAGGAGCGGGGCGGAGGAGCAGCGACCGCGTACAGCTGGAAGGGGCCGAGGGGCCGCTCTGCTCTGACGCCGCGTTCGGGAGGCGGCAGCGATGCCGATGTCACCTCGTTCTCCCCGTCTGCGCCCGGGCAGCCCCCGGACCGGCTGCCGCGCCCTCTCCCCGCCCGGATCGCGGGAGCCGCGGGGGCCCCGCAGGGCCCGGAGCCCGCTTACCTGTGGCGGCGGGGGCGATGAGCCCGGCGGAGCCGCTGGTGGGGATGGGCGGCGGCGCTGGTCCCAGGCCGGCGGGCGGCGCGCCCGAGCGGGGGAACTGCTGCGAGCTCATCTCCGCCTGCGGGCACCGCCGACCGTTACGTTGCGTTGCGTCACGGCGCGTCACGCCCCCCGCCCCCGCCCCTCGCCTCCTCCTCACGGCAGGAGGCGACGCCCCCGGCAGGCCCCACCACCCGCTCCCGTCCCGCTCATTGGCCGCGGCGCTAGCGGCACCGCCAGCCCTGCGCCAATGCGGCGCGCGCCCGCCACACCGGCCAATCCGACACCGGCCCCCACGGCCAATGAGGAACGGCCGTGATAATGACCTCACAAATCCGCGAGCCAATGGCGGGAAGGACGGCGCTGGCCAATGAGGGCCGGCCGTGCCGCCCGGGCCCGCCCCGCCCTGCCGTGCCGCCGTGAGGGGCTGCAGGGCCCGGATGTTCCCGGCAGCGCGGCGGCGCGCACGGCCGCCCCTGCCCGCACCCAGCGCCGCCCGCAGCGCCCACCCTGGTCCCAGCCGCCCAGCCCTGCCTGTCCCTGGCCCTTCGCGCCCTGCTCCTGCCACCGCGCAGGGCCCCACCCCGCCCCTCTCGTCTCCGCCGCCACCGCCTCAGTCGCTCGCCCCGCTCCACAGTACCGCCGCCGGCCGCGGGCTCCGCACTCCCGCCCTCCCCTCGCTGCTGCTGCTGCCGCCGCCGCCGCCCGAAGCAGCGGCAGCAGCGGCAGCGGCCACCGCCCCCCCACCTGCAACCCTTCTCTGGAGCCGGGGAGAGGCGGTGCCGGGCGCGCCCTCCGCGGCGTTACCTGTGCCCGGGGCGTCCCGCGGCAGCCGTCGCTGAGCCGCCACCGCCGGGAACCGAGCTCTGCTTCCGCCGCCGCAGCTGCCCGCGGCGGATTGGCCCCTGCCGGCCCCGCCCACCCCAGCGCCTCCGCCCTATTGGCTGTGGCAGCGTTCCTCGCGGGGCGTGCTGGGAGATGGAGTCCCTGCGCGCGCCCCGGCAGGCAGAAAGCTCGCGAGACGCGCGCGGGGCGGAGCCCCCCGCCTGGCCGCACTATTGGCCGCCGGCCGCTGCCGTTGCCTGGGTAACGCTCTGTGGGGCGGGGCCAACTGGCGGCCACTGAGCGCGCACATCCCCCCCCACCCCCTCGGGGCCACGCTCCCGCCGCCGAGCCCCGGCCTGTCAAGCCGCCCCGCGAAGTCGGGAAGGGATTCGGCGAACGGCCGGCTGCTTCCGGGCTGCCTCGGGCGGGCCCTGCGGGAGGCGCAGCCGCGCTGCTGCGTTCAGGGGAGGGAGCTGTGCCAGCCAACGGGCCGCATCAACAAGCGCCCGACCCCGCTGTGGTCTCTGGCATAAACAGCTACTCCTCGCTGGGACAGGGGGGGAAATAACCCCCCAAACCTTGGTGTCGGTGCACGTTGCGACCCTGAGGTGCTGCCCGTGCAGGGCTGCCTCACACGTCATTACAGGCAGCGTGGAATACCACTGCTTTCCGTGACACTTCTCGCTTCAGTCCTTGTGTCTGGAGGCTGAGAGATTAAGTCAGACAGACAACTGTTGTTTTCAGAGATGCTTTAAAATGAAACAGAAAAGAAAACCTTGAAGTTACAGAATTGCATTAGAGTAATTGCAAACCCTTCAGGTCTGTGTTGTGAACAACCCTGTAGGCAGCTGCTGGGGAAGCTTTGGCCACGGCCAGCTGTGGGGCCCGTTCTGGACGTGTGCAGGGTGACCATCGATCAGGGCATGAGGTCTGTCCTGTGGCTTGACTGTCCGGACACTGCCCTTTACCCTTGTCAAAGTTACTCTGCCCGGCTGGATTCCCAGCTTTATTCTGGCTCAGCACCTCTTGGACAAGATGAACAGTTCTGTTCCCCTATCCCCATGGCTCCAAAAGGTCACAGTAATGCTACAAAGCGTTCCCAGGAGGTGGCAAGGGTAATGGGACACGGCTCATAGAGCATGGCTAAATGGAGCTGGCATCTGGGGGCTGGAAAACGGACACTTCAGAGGGAGTTTGCATGGACAGCTGCCAAAAGGCACAGAGAATATTAAAAAACCAGTTGGGTTTTATTATCTGCCACATGCTGCTTTCGATTTCCCCTCACGTTTACACTGCGAATAAACGAGCAAGTGAAAGCAGCTGTTCTTTGCACAGCTGCGGGCCCCCTTCCAGCCGGCCAGGCTGCCAGGTAATTAACGACAGACACGGGCTCCACCTCTGCCATTACCTGCGCCTTACACAGCCTGCACAAACGGCCTGGAAACCCACCGCGCTCCGCCCGCCCCGACCTCACCCACCTGCGCGCCCCCGGGCCCGGCGGGGCCGCGCTCAGGCAGCGGGCCGAGGCTGGTACCCGCAGGGCCGTGCGGGGGGCAGGAGGCCGCTGGGGGGCTGCAGCGGCGCGGCACGGGGCCCCCGGCTCCCCCGCGCCCCGCTCCCCCGCCGGCCTAGCTGGCCGCGGCTTCCCGGAGCCACCGGCGGCGGCCGGGCCCCAGCGCCGGGTGGGGGCGGGAGGTGGCCGAGACGTGCCCGCGCCCCGCCTGCCGCCTTACCGGGGCCGCCGGTGACGCCGCTCCCGCATGGGCGCTGCGGGGTCGGGACCCTGAGGGGAAGGCGCGGTGTCCCGCCGCTCAGGGACCGTCCTCCCTCCCCGCCGCAGGGCCGAGCGGCGGGAGGAGCGGGCGGAACCGCCGCCCGCCAAGCCCCCCCCAAGATGGCGGCCAGGGGACAGTCTGGCGCTGCCCGGCCGCGACTCTATGGCGGCGCGGCCCCCCTCACCCGGCGGCGGAAGCGGCGCGCCCGGAAGCGGCGGGAGCGGCAGGAGCCGGAAGGGAGCGTGGCGGCCGCCCGCAGGTGCGGTTACCACGGCGACCCGCGCGCGGGCGGGGGGGCTGGGTCTCCTCCCTCAGGGCCCCCCGGGCGGCGGCGGTGGGGCGGGCGGGGGCGGGCGGCCCTGCGCCGGGGGCCGGCGGGTGGCAGGGGCCGCGCCCGGGGCCGAACGCCCTTGGCCCCAGCGGGCGGCCGCCCCGGCTCTTTTTAGTTTCGGGGTTGTCTCCAGGCGGCAGCGCGGCCGCCGGTCCCTCAGGCCGCTCGCCCGCTGCAGGCGCTCCCGGCGGGGGCGCGGCGGACAGGGCTCCGCGGGGGCCCGCTGGGCGCCGCCCGGAAGCCGGAACGAGCCGTTTGTGGTCGGAGCCCCCGCAGCGCGTCCCTGCGCCAACCCGCCAGCGCCGCGTTCTGCTGCCGGGGGCTGGGGCAGGGCCAGGGGCCCACCGCCCCCCCGGGAGCGACCCCCGGGCCCAGCCCCCCCGGGAGCGGGCCTTTTCTGGCCTGCCCTCCCCCAGGCGTGGCGGTCCCCCCGCTGGCCGCCGGGCCCGTGCAGCACACGGTGGGGCTGGTGGCCACAGGAAGGTTTATTCCTTTCTCCAAGGCTGGATGGGCGAGTTTCCAGAAGTCAACTGTATTTGAAACCGAGTACTTCCAGGAAAAATAGTTAGGAATGAGGCATGAAAAAAAATCCACTTTTTATTGTCTTAATTCAGGGGGGTTTTTGCTTTGTTACCTCGCAGGGAACACGGCTGGGTCTCCCTATGTCATTCATGCCAATTCCTGTGCCCTTTACGTCTTCTTTCCCCGCAGTGTATTTTTGTTTTCCTCTAAGATACTGGTCTTTCCTTTGTTTTACAGCTGTTACTATTCAGGGAGTGTCGATATTTCTAATCTGCAGGTTTTCAGTTGGCTAAACCGGTATCAGGTGACATGTGTCTTCACGCCCCCCCACCCCTTATTTTAGATATAAAAAGGCTTTTATTACAGCCCTTCACAGAACGGGAAAGCAGGCATGAGAGCGCAGCATAGGCGTTTGGGTTGTAAGAATGCCGTAGCGTATATTCATTTATGGGTTCCAGCCAACTGGGTATGATTTGCAGTGAATAAGAAAGACCCAATTCCAGGAGGAACCCCAAACCTTGTTTTTTTTGGTGTGCTTGGCAGAAGCCAGAGTGTCACTCCACAAATACTGACTGCGCTTCCTCCTTGGCGCACGCAGCTGGTGGATGTGGCTGTTCGTGTCATGCGATGCCGTCTGTCCACTTCCCAGGTGCAGTGGAAAACAGCTGTCCTCTGTAGCTGAGCAAGTTGCTCTTTATATATTATAGCAGGGTGTTTCTGGTTTTATTCTGAAAGAAAGGACACTGAGATGCAGAAAGAGCAGTGGGTGAGGGCTGCTGAACTTTTAGCTGGAGTAGTATAAATTTTCAAAGGGAGTCTTATCTTATTTTGTCTTATCTGCCTACATACAGGTGGAGCTTTAGCTACAGATATGTAACACACATGCAAACACCATTTTTTATATTGAGATCGTCATGAAAGAGAGACATCGGTTAGATCCTGACCGGTGTTTGGGTGCGATATACCCAGAATTTGAGTGGGCTCTTTTTTCAGTTGCAGTGGGGAAATGGAAAATGATTTATCCAGAAACATTAGGAAGAAGTGAGAGACTGCCTGGGTGTATACTGGGTGTGTAGTAATTATAATTTAGTCAGAGGAGGGGGGAAAAAAAGCTTGAACTTTTGGAGACCGTAACGGAAAGCGAACAGGAGAATTCAGGTCTTCTGTAAGCTTAAGAGTAGAGGCCAGAGGATTTATAGGCATGGAAGTACGCACAAAGTACAATAAAGAAATGGCATAATTTCTTTTTTTGGTTTGTCATCTTGCAGTAAGTTGTACCATTTGAAACCGTCTTCATCATTTCATTCATTTTTCAGCTTCTGAAGTCGGTGGTACTTGGTGCATCCAGGAGATGCTTGTTTCTTCATTCCCCAGAGAAGAAGTTCGCGGTAGCCAGCAGAACCTGAAGGGCTGACTAGTGAAACTTAACCTTGCCCGGCTCTTCCAACATTGGTTAGTATACCAGCCGATGGATCTGCAAATACAAAATGTGACTTTACCTCCCATAAAATGAACAGTGGGTGGGTTTTCCACCCGATTTGAAATAGGCACCATTTGTAATACTTAAAGCTCTGTGTGATGTGGGTGCCCCAGGACAGAGGCAAATTTATTTGAAAGCATAAACACAGAGGAAGCTGGAATTGGTTTAGGTTTAATTGCAGCTCAGGAGTCAGAGCTCAAAATCCTTGTCTCTCTCCACGTTTTCATAGTATTCCTGATTTTGTAAGCCCGGGTGAGACTACGATTATCTCACTCGTGCTGCATTAAAAGGGCCACTGAATTTTAAAATATACCTTAATGTTTTTGATTGTGTGAGATTCTGTATTTATAAAAAGAGACAATGCAAAACTAACTTTTTCTTTGTTGTCTTTTTTAGGCTTCTATAAAATGGGAATACTTACTGCAATTCTTGGAATCTGGTTCAGCTCTTCACTTGTAAAAGGAGATTCTAAGGCTGTGACAACATCTCTAACTACGAAGTGGTCTTCAACTCCTTTATTACTTGAAACAAGGTAAGCGCATTGTGATTTTTCATTGACAAATCAGAATGTGCTTAGACGATAAAGCAGTATGTCCACTTTTTCATTCGTTTTGTGGCACTTTGGATTCTGGTCGTTACTGACTCATTGGCAGTAGTAACACTTAGTTGAATATGATTATTGCTGCAGTTGGGGAGATGGGATGACTATTTTAAAGGAGATAGTAGTACTTTTTCTGTGTGGTAAATTCTTTCATTGTGCATGAGAACAAACCACACCAATGTGAGTATCCATAGCAAGTATTTTCCGCCTTAGGAAGTTTTACTCAAAGCACTAGATGGAGAGGTTTAGTGTGGTCTTCTGAGATTCCACAGTAAAAGATTTTTTGACTTCAATGGTGCCTGTAGGTTTTCATACACATCTGTTGCTTGCATACGTTTAGCTCAGTTAAGCTTGAGTTTAACTTTGTTCATGTGAGTTATGCACTGATTATGTGAAGTCAGCTGCTTTGTCAAGAGTTGTACAAGTCAGCCCGGGGGATTTCTTCCATGCTATTAAAGACTGTTTGGTTTTTTTTAAAAGACACTATTTAAAAAGAAAAAAAAGAAAGAAAAATGCTGTCTTTTCACTGCCAGCCTACTTAGCACTTTAGAAGTCCCCATCATTCCATTTTACAGTATTCTAATTTGGAGATGTCAATGCAAAATAGGACTTCAGGATTTTTGTGTAATTTTGTGTAAACACATGTGTTTAATATTATATCACGTAAGGGTCTTGCCATACATGGAACTCTGCCCATGTTATTGCAGACTGGTTCATGTGAAAGCAGTTGAGCATTCATGGGTTTCTTTCAAATGGGCACAGCTTTGGGTGACAGGACAGGCGTGTCCTAGGTGAAATTACTTTTTTGTAACCTTCTCTACAGAAGCTGAGGTTTGAAGACTGAAAAATCCTTAAGAAGTAAAATGCAAAGCTCAGGTGTTAATGCCAGGATTTAAATACCCTGACAATGCGAGACATTTGCTGGGGAAAAGCTAACCCTAAGAGACTGAAATAGTAAGCAAATAATCAAAATAACCTGTGAAAGGCTTGATACACAACCTCACCATGACATTCAAAGACTTTGGGTAGGTAGGATTGTTCATCTGGGATGAACTGCAGAATGATATGGCACTGCAGTGTAAAATTGTTCCTGCTGTGTTCAATCTGCTTAGCCCAGTGCTGCAATTCATTACCCAGTTCAGGAAGGACTTACATCACTAGTGGTATTTCCCACCTTAGGTCAGAACAGATTGAAACGAGCACATAAGCTACGGCAGCAGCTAGTGGGCTCCAAATCTTCTGTTGTAGCATCCGTTCGCATACGAAGCATGCTGCAAGTTTAGACATGATAAAGTATTTGTTGTTAGCAACATTTAGAGAATTATTGTACTATCTAGCATTGTATACCTACAGAATTGTGTGCTTAATATATGGGGAGTTACGACACCATGATTTGAAGCTGTGAGTTCTCCTTTAGCTCCTCAAAAAACAAACAAACCAAAAAAAACATCCCCACCAAATCAGGTAGTTCCAACAAACTACAATTTGCTACAGCAAAGTAAACAAAAATGTATGTTTCTCATAAAAGCTAGCTAGCAAAGAAATGCATTAGAGAGGAGAGCTCCCAGGATGTCCACTGCTGTCTGTTAGTCATCTTTGGAGGATTAATAGGTGCTTCACAGGTTTCTTTCCTGTACTGTGCGTTTGTCCTGGCCTGTAAATATTACTTGTTTTGGGTTTTTAGCTTTCCTGGTCTGCTTTTTCTAGTAGCATGTGGTTTTCTGGTATAGGTAAACATATAGTAGGCACTGACTTTCTGTAAAGCTCTACGAAGTATTAAAATTGTAACTCGAGAGGAAATGAATAGATCTAGCTAACTCTTCTCTTCTTACTCAGTGAATTTTTATCAGAAGAAGGTCAAGAAAAATTCTGGAATTTTGTTGAAGCCAGTCAAAACGTTAAGACATCTGAACGTGATGGTAAGTTTTCATAATTATTTTCTTGATGACTGAGAATTGACATGGTTGAAAAATAAATGACAATGTTTTGTCTTCCCTTGTTAATACCGTAAAAGTCAAATGAGGACTGATTTCAGTAATATTTTTACTGCAAAGTGCTCAAGTCTTTTGCATATCTGGTTGACAAAAGCTGTAGTGGATGAATCTGAAACATGTTCTGCTTGCCGGTTTCTGTTTCAACATGAGCTAGAAAAATATGATAAATGCTCTTTCTTTGTGTTTCACGTTCTCAACTGAAATTAAGTGGCAGCTCTTAACTGTTTCCCTCCTCCCCAAGCCCGTGTTTGCATCCTCAGGAATGTATTTAAGTATACTCTCATGGGTCTCTACTGAAGTTCACTCTCATCCATCTGTAGGACTGGCTGTAATGAAAACTGAGGAGGAACTTTCATGCGCCTAATTACAATTAATGTCACGGGCTCTCGTTAGTATAAATCACAATTAAGACGAAAAGCCCCTCTTCAATGAGAATGTGGTATAGAAGGATATAGAAGGATAACTGCTGGTACGTTGTCATTGCAGGTAGTGATTATTCTTCTTACCGTGAAATGCTGAAAGTGGCCTGCCAGACTCTGTCACCTTTGCAGCAGAATTTGTTGAAGTTTTCCTTGTCTTTACGCTCTTACTCTGCAACAGTTCAAGCTTTTCAACAGGTTAGTACAGGAAATCCTCAAATGATTTGTAGAGCATTACTGAAGGCTTAGGAAGGAGTGAGTTGTGTAAGGAGACATCTGAGAGTATAAAAAAATCCTGAACTGATGAATTGCCTCATACATCTGAGCTGCAGAGCATATGTATGTGCTATTCCGCTGAGTGCCAAATTTGAGTCCGTCTGTCTGGAGAAGACTAAAGAATTGGGATTTCAACATGTCTGTGTATCTTTGATGCCTGCTGCGCTAATAATAGCATGAAGATTTTTATGAGGAAAATCCCCATCACTCTGTTGGCGCTTGCGCTGCTGCTGCTGTTCCTGTTATTCAGTTGTACTTAACTGAAGATAGTAGTCCACGAATATATAGCTCTAATGATTAGAACCCATAAATGGAAGTCTGTTGTACTCTCTAGTCTTTTTCAGACTCGTGGTATCATATAGTTCGTTGCAAACTGCCTCATATTATAATGTGCTTTATTTAAGTAACATTAGAAAACATGTTCCTTTTTCATCTGGAATCATTTTACCATTTGATGTTTAATAGATATAGAGGTTTCTGATGTGCAATGCAAAAAAACCACAACCAAAAACCCTACAGTTGCAAGCCTCACTTCTTGTACCTGCACCTAATACTACAGTTAATAGTAACAAACTGGAACAATATTTGTAAGTTAAGACTTCACTCTCAATTTTGCAATTTTTGCCTTGCATTTAAATTATTTAATAAACAGGGAAGAAGTACCAGTTTAGAATTTAGGAAACTGAAGATGACAGATTGCTACAGAGCTATACCATTACCATTTTCAGTTGTTCTAAGGGCAAACGTTCAACCTACTTTATTACCAATGTTTTAATACAGATAGCAGCAGATGAACCTCCACCAAAGGGCTGTACCCTGTTTTTTGCTGTGCATGGGGAGAAGACCTGTGAATTTGACTCTCTTGAAAACCTTTTACAGGCAGCTTCGGAAAGGTATTTGTTTAATTTCCTATCATTGGATTAGTTCTCAAAGTTTAACCTGGTTAGACCTCCTGCTGTAAAGAGACTGTAATAAACCAGTAGTTTCTACGTTCTTCTGTGTTTGATTTATACTGTCTGGTGCTTACACAGAAGTGGCAGTTTAGTATTTCTTACTAATCCAGATTGGAATGATTGTTTTCATATCCCTTGCTCTTTGGTATCCTGCTGGGAGGAGGAATGTGCACAGAAGTTGGAAACAATTTGTCAAAGGACAGTGGGAATTCTTGGGAATATGTAAAGACTTCAGTACGCAGGGAGATAGAAAGAGCTGGGCTGCACAGTAACATGGTAGCTAACATAACATTTCCATGAATGGTTTGAAGCATCCACACTACTTCCACCCTATGTACTTTTCTCAGCATTAACGAGTATCATTACCACACATGTATTTCAAAATCGGGTTTCTTTACAAGAACAGAACTTGATTGCAACTTTTATATTTTATAGATTCTTTTTGTTACTAATACTACTTTAGGGGAAAAAAAAACCCCCAAAACTTTACATTTCAGTTTATCTTCATAGGTTTGGTAGTTTTGGGTTTTGTAAGCACGCAGGGTTTTTAGTCAATCTACAGACGTATGGCATCTATAGCTCACACACTGTTCTTCTGACTCACTGTATTTTAAATATTTCATTGTTTTTTAGACAAAATCTAAAAACAGAAGTTGAAAATAGTCTTCTCATTCACTTTCTTGTTTGTATACTAAGCCAAGGACAGGCTTCCCTTAAATTTGAGTTCCTGGAACATTTGTTCTCTTACCCTTTTATTTTTTTATATATAGAATTTATATATATATTCACCTTGGGGGTGGTGGAGCTAACTGGAAATTTAAGGGAAGTGGTTAATTTTTAAAATAAGGATCATATTAGATTCAAAATAGCACCTAGCTACTTGTTTCATTTCATATGTTCATTTTTAACAAAGCTTTATCAACACGCATCAAGCGCTGCCAACCTTGATAGTATGTGGGAACAGCTTTACATGTATTCAGTGAAGACGGGAGCAGTGACCAAATGTGGGAAAAATAAATTGTGCATTGAGTAAGGAAACGCTGTGAATCACAGCGTGATAATCTTCGATCTTTACTCTTAGGCCGAAGCCATTTCTGTTCAAAGGGGACCACAAGTACCCAGTATCAAACCCCGAAAGTCCTGTCGTCATTCTTTACGCTGAGATTGGCTCAGAGGAGTTCTACACATACCATAGGAGGCTTGTGTTAAAGGCCGAGGCAGGAGAAATCACTTACGTCCTCAGACACTATATTGCTGTAAGTATATTTGTGCATTGCAGCAGAGGTATTTGACATGCAAGGAGTAACTGGGCTGGGTTTTAAAAAAGAAAAACTAAGTTTGTTCCCTTTAAACTGACATTTGCATAGTGTATTTCTGCTTGGTATTTATTTGGAATATCAAAGTTTATTTTTTATTGCACGTAGCTGAAGAATACAGAATATTTTAAATCTCCTGGTTGTTTAGGTAACAGGATAATTTGATTTTACAAAAGCAGAGTTAAAACTCCAGATGAATTACAGAATTACAATCTAAAAAAAAAATTGCTCTACCTATATTAGATTATAGGAAATAGTCAGATCTTTCCACAGTCAGGCCAGTTTGTTACTGAATATGAAAAGCAAGGATTAACCTTAAGGTGCCACTTTCAAATGAAAGGCATTGTTTCTGTAGCAATTTTATTACAGAACCACTTACCAGTCCTAGTGCAGTTTGTCCTGGGTTCCATCTCCCTCCCCTAAATTGCCCATAACCACTGGATTAGGGCTTAAAACTACATTTCAAAAGCTCTGAGAAATTTGAAATATTTGACTTTTTTCCAGAACATTGCTTAATATTGCTAAAACCTGTAGTGCAGCAGCTAGTAGCCAGACTTGAATGCAAAAAAAAAAAAAAAAAAAAAAAAAGGCATCAGCTGGTTTACTTCTAGCAACATTTGCACTTTCAATGAAGTCATACATTTTATACACATTGCATATACCAGTTTCCTTTTAAAAAGTAATTTGTTTATCAGTTTGTTTATTTGGGAGGAGTACTTACATTCAAAATAAAGTGTACTACACAGTAGGTCTTCATACAGTTCTGTGACTCCTGTACTCTTCAAAATACTTTTAACAGGTGATCATGTTTGTTTCCCATTAAATTCTGAAGTAATTACACATCTCTCAACTGATTTATTATTTTTTTTGTAATTTTGTTGTAACTCTTCAGTGCATGTTTCACTTTTGAACTTTGCAGCTGAAGTTCCTTTCCCTCCTCTGTCTGATTTGATGACATGCCTGTTTTGCCCTACTTTTTGCCCGCTGAACTTCAGAAAGTTTTGTTGAAATACAAAGGGAAATATAATCATGACAGTACATTACATTATAGCACTCATTGGTTTTGTTTCTCACTTGTGCATTACCAGTGATGTCTGAAATGTGTCCCATTCAGAGGTGTCTTAGCTTTGGGAAATAGCAGCTTTTAATTTGTACATCAAAAGAACGAGTGGCAATATTGTACTGTTCGCTTTTCCTTACAGAATCCCAGTAAAGAAAAAGTCTACCTCTCTGGCTATGGTGTGGAACTTGCTATTAAAAGTACAGAATATAAGGCCAAGGATGATACACAGGTGAAAGGTGAATTGTTATTTTAAGTTTTCTAATGTGAACATTTTAATTTTGCAAAGATAATTCGGTATTTCTTCTGATGTGAATGGCTGTCTCAATTGCAGATATTCTTCTTTCTTCAGCTCAGAAATCACTTCTCTTCCTTCTCTCTTTTGGGATTTTGCTCTTCATGAAGCATATCTTTGCCATGGCACTTGTTGCTTTCTGTCTTTGTGAAATGCTGGGCACAATGGACTCATGACTCTGGACTAGATCTTAGTAATGGCACTACTAATGCCACTAATTGTTTACCAGATAATCAGATTCTCTGCAGATGTAAAGCAGTTCTTCTACCTTGATTTGCCTTAGCTTATCCATCCTCAGAGAAGAAAGTGTTTCCTATTCCTGTTTTTTTGGAAAACAGAACTTAGAATTCTGCAAGGTTTTTTGCTTTTGCTGCTTTCTTTATAGAGTGCTGATCTGTTTTGCAAACTCTCATGTGCTTGCCAAAACTATTTTGTTAGAGTAATCTGTGTATCCTTTTTCTTTACACATGCACACACACAGATAAACCCCCAGAATTTCCTGCTTTTATCTTGGACTAAAGTAAAAGGAAAAAAGAATTACTACTTTTTCTTTGTTAGTTTGAGATAACAATTGTGGGGAACAGCACTCGGATTTTGAATTGTGTTCTTCAGGATTTTGTGGTTTTATCAGTTTCTTGATACAGATCTAAACTCTGACTCGGAGTATTCTGCCACCGTCTAGAGTACAGACACACAGAACCTTTGGTCTTTATTTGTAAAAGTATTTGATTTTAAGAGAAACTAACATACTAGAGGAGGTGATCCAACCGAAGATTTTTATTTCTGTGTGAGAACTTCCATTAATTTGTCAACAATGTCATGCAGAAGCCCTGATGATGTTGGTAGAATAGGACATTGGAGGCCTTCGGCTCTTCAGGTGGTGAGGGGAAGTTAATCTTCTGGGAAGATTTGTTATTTGGAAACTTGTGACGTTTTATACCTATCAGTAATGTAAATGCAGTAATTAATGTTTTACAAAGTGGACAAACTGTACTTGCATTGCTATGAGCTGCAAACACCTCGTGGATAGTAAGCTGTGCGTTAAAGGTATATGGTTCTCATCCAGCTCCTGCTGATTGTGTGAATGTTCTGACTGTGCAGTCTTGTAGTCATGCCTGTGCTGCTCTGGCTTGTCCAGATGCACACGCTTATCTAAAAGATCAGGACCTGTAGTTGGACTTGAGCATAAAACATTTAGAGTGGAGCTGGCTTGTGTCCAGCTAGTTAGGAGATCATGGGAATATTTTGCACAGGTTTCTTTTTGAGGTTTAAGCCCAGAATTGGACTTCGCTTGGACACTATTTTTTGTTATGCTTTTTGAGGCTAAAATCAGGGTTGTGGTCACAACTGAAGTTTAGCATTTACTCTACAAAGCTTGTGTCCTGAAAGCTCCTCAGTCCTAGCAAATTCCTCTGCCATGCCTAGGTTTCTGAGATTTCCACTCATCTTAAGCTTTTCCTTCTCAATAATCCAACTTTGGTTTTATTTCAGCTGTTTACTGTGTTTATTTGTAAAGGTAACGTCTCTTGGATACAGGTTTAAAAGTAAACCTGAAACTTGCCCTTTCTTTCTTTTTTTCTGTTGTTGCAGTGTAGTTTTGTTAAGCTAATGAAAATGAGTATGAGAACTGTTTCCAAATAGCTTGGTAACAGTGTTGTCCTCTGTGTTTATAGGCACAGATGTGAATGCTACAGTAATAGATGAAAATGACCCTATTGATGAAGTGCAAGGATTTCTGTTTGGAAAACTAAGGTAAAACTCAGTTGTAAGTTGCTGGTCTTTGTCATATATTAAAAAACTTGATGCAGAGATGCTGATCTTTTTGCCTTGTTACTATTTTTTAAATGTCTGAGTTATCCATACGTGTTAGCAGCATACTTTTCCATATGTTAGTTTCTTTGAATTAGCAGCAGAGTTCCTTATAGGAAACCATGGAAGTTGTTTTACCTTCATACCCTTTTTAGGCAGTTGCATCCTGAGTTGACAGAAGAGCTGAAAGAGCTTAGAAAACACCTGGTGGAAAGTACCAATGAAATGGCACCCTTGAAAGTCTGGCAGTTACAAGGTAATCCCTATGAAGACTTTCAGTATTGTACTGCAAAACTTAATGTATGTTCTTGTGTTGTACGCAAATGAGGTTGCCAGTGGCTGCTTATAGTTGAGAGAGTTAGACTGTAAATTCCTGCAATGGAAAATACTGGATTTTTCGAAAGCATCTTTGTAGAGTCCTGTTGAAATAGCTTTTAGAAAGGTGGGTTTCACAGGACGTCTGAAATGAGGTTGTTTGCTTTCGATATTGTGAAGTACAGTAAGCCACTTGCTCTTCCATTGGCTACTTCTATGATCTGCTAAATGCAGAAAAGCAAAGGAAATGTAAAGTTTCTTTCCACAGTCAGATTCCCAGTGTGGTAAGCTGGGATTTCTCAAGACCAAAGAAAAAACTCTATTTCAAAAGCGTCTGCATGCAACTCTGGCCTGTTTCCCTGGAAATCATCTGTAGAAGCCTGTGGAAAGGCTTTTCATCCTTCTGGAGGAAAAAAAAAAAAAAGTAATTTAAAATGCTGAACATATGTTCTAGTCACAGAGAATGTACCTATATCCAGCAGATGGCTGTATTTCTAACTTGCAAAACGAGTACCCAGACCCCTTCTGAAGGGCAGATCCTCCCATATCAGCTAAAAAAAAAAGTTGATGGTTTGTGCTCATTGAAGCAACTTGTAGATGGGACACATTGGTTCATTTTGAAAGAGTTACTTACTTCAAGGCAACAAATAGAAGCTGAGTAGAAGGAAGATGATTAAAAAAAGAATTGCCTAAAGGCATAGACAGAAAATGAATTTTCATAGGTAACATGCAAAAAAGTTGAAAGCTAAAGTTAAGATGACTCAGCACTGGCTTGTTTTCAGTTTAGAGTCCTTGACTTCCATTCTTTCACTTCTAGATTTAAGTTTTCAAACTGCTGCTCGCATTCTGACTGCTCCTCCTGTGGATGCTTTGATGGTCATGAAAGATCTCAGTCAGAACTTTCCTACAAAGGCCAGGTAACTTTAATTATGACTTCTAGGAAGTATTAGGCTTTTTTCTGAGCAGAACCTGAGACAGGCAGCATTGGTTGGGTTAATGTCAGAGTTTCCATTTAGCTGGAAGCAAACACTGGGGAATGTTTATTGAGAGAAGTTTTTCATCCTGTGGTTACAAAGAGGATCTTACAGTATTTTTCTTGGATGGAGCCGATTTGTACTGGTGGCAAATTTGACAGAATCACCCATGTCATTCTGTTGTGAAATGCTTCTGAATCTTTTGCATCAAGTCCTCAAGAATTTCCTGAATAGGTTTTCTGTTTTGTGGCTTCATGGTTTATCTGTTCACTGGATCCCACTCTTCTTCTGGAATCCATTTTGCCCAACAGCCCAGTCGATCTCATGTCAGATTCTGATGTGCCATTCCGCTGTTTTTTTGTGCTTTGTCAATGACTGTCTTGAGCATAGCCAAATTAATTTCAAGAAAGTCAGTCATAATCTGGCCTGCCCAAGTAGTCTAGAAATATATTTCTGTTGATAAATTGCATGACCTGGGTTGTGAAGATAATATTATAGGAGCTCCTCCTTTTTGAGTAGGTGGAGGTATACCTGCGAGTAGACAAGAAGCTGAATTTTGGTCTCATTTCCCACTAACTGATGTTGAGATTGTGCTATCTACGGCTTTTTAAGATGGGCATTGCACTTTAATTGCGCTTTTAGTCAGATCTGTGAGCTCGCCCGTTCTGTGATGATGCAATCACTAGATCCAATGTAAGGAAAGGAATGGGAACCCACAATGAGGAGTGGAATCTCCCTATTTGCTGCTGCCAGCCTCCACCTCTACCTTTCTGGCAGCTGCCCCACTTCTACTGTGATGAATGTCGAATTAGATACTGAGAGTTGGCACGTTGTTAACATTTTGACTTTCTAATGAGATATATAGTATAAGAAAAAGTAGTGCATCCTACTGTTTAATGGTACCACAAAGTGCAAGTGCTTCTGATCGCAGCTCTTTATTCTAGGAGACTAAATATATTTATATATAAGGTACAAAGAGGAGGGTATGTGTGTATCTGGTCTACCCATTAAACAGAGAGATGATTCACAGCATGATCTTTTTATTTCTCCAGAGCCATAACAAAAACAGTTGTTTCTTCGGAACTCAGAGCAGAAATTGAAGAGAACCAAAAGGTAATGCTTCCAGAAAGAAACATAGTGCTTTTGCACTGATGTTTTAATATAAATTCAAGCTTTAAAAATAATGATTCTCATTAAAAGTGTACGTTTTGCTAAAAATAATAACCCAGTATTTTCATAAACAACTTTGCTGTAGTGTGCTTCTGGGAAGTCAAGAAGTGGTAGATTTTCAAACATGGATTAGGAATGTAATTTTAGCTTGTTTGCTCAAATATGAAAATATTGGTCTTAGTCTTTCAGTGAGTTCACTGTAGTGGGGAGGAATGATACGGGATTTTGTTCACAGAGCTGCCCCTGCAATGGTTGTTCAGAGTAGCCAGGGTTCTGATAGTTCATCTGAGCATTTGTTAATGTCCATGAAAGTGACCTCCTGTTCCGTATCTGAACTGCGAATCTGCTAACTGTATTTATCTTTAGAAAATTAACTTTAAATACAAGGAAAGTATGATGTTAATCCTGAGGGAAAATGTTTATTTACAGAAACATCCAGCATAGGTGTTAGGCCAGATTAAGACAGTCCCCATAGAAATCCTACGGGACAGAACTGTCAAAAATGAAGCAGTAGAAACGTTGATGGCTCTGTCACATCAGTCTTCACTCCGTTTCTAAGTTCCACCTTGTAGTGGTGACTTTGCCAGCTAAGCTTGTATAGAGATGGTTGATATGTTTCTTGTAGGGCTGTGCCTGCTGGGTGCCCTTCTTTCGGTCTCTGACCTAGTTCTTACCGGAGTGGTGTAGCAGATGTGTAAAGTCTGAATGGCTCAGCACTACTTGTCCTGGGTAATAGAGGCTGACTTCAAGTTCCTGATTTCAGGTTTTGTTTGTATTCTGAACTTCTCAAAAGCAACTATGTATTAAAAGTGTGAGTGCTTTTTAGTGGAAGCTATTAGAGTCAAAACATAGTTAAATTTTTAGATTATTTTAAAAGGCCTGAGCTGGAAATGTAGCTTGTTAGAATGCTACTGCCTGAAAAACAAATATATTAAGTATCTCCTTACAGTTCTAAGGATGCAGAAGAAATTTAGTTATTGCCCAATTTGAGATGGTGCTTTGATACTTGAATTTGTCAGTGTTTACATGCAAGTCACAGAATAAATTTGAAAGCTTCTTGCCGTGGCTTAGAACGATGCATACCGTGTGGAGGAAATAGTTCCAATCTTGGTGCTTTGAGAGGGAAACTAGTGAAGGAATAAAATTAAATAGGTATCCAAGTCACTCTATATGTGCTTTGAAACAGAATCATAAATAACAAACCCCCCAGGTTATGAGGGACCTCTGGAGGTCACTGAGTGGGCTCTGGTGTTTGCAGAAAAATGTTTCAACATCTCTGTTACGTACTTGCCATCAGAAAAGTGCTGAAAAAAACAATAGCCACTTGGGAATTTTGTACTAGCTTTTGTACAGAATTTTGTACAATTAAAATACACCTGGCAGTGCAGTCTGAATAGAGTGCAAAATAAAAGTTTAAGATGGTAATAAAGCCAAAGTCAAACAACAGCTTTTGCTATACAATCTGCGCTGATCTATTCATACGTTTCAGTCTCACTTGGTATTAACAGGAAAAATACAAAGTATATTAAGTACACACTTGCGTGGTTTAAAATCTAATCAATGATACTCGGCTAGTCTAGTAGTAAATGCAAAATTACCTGACATCTACTTACCAGTCCCCTGAAATTCCTGTTCTGAAAGAGAAATCCCTTGTTGTTCAATAGCGATAAAATCAGAAAAGAAGGGATGCGGTTTGACACTGTCGTCCGGTGTGGTTCTGGAAGGGACAAAGTATAGAATGTAAGTGCAAGCTAAAGCTACCTGGTGGCTTTTCTGTTACGTGTTAGATCAGACTGGTCCACAGGTAAACCCCTGATTTTGTGGATTCATTTTTATTCAAACTATGTCTAGGCTACTAGATCCAGATCTGGCTAGATCTAACCCTGCCCTTTAAAGCTCTTTGCATGACTCAGTTTGTGTGGCTATTATTTGACAGTGAAGTTCACTGCTATTATCAAGTTAGAGTTTACTATGTTATTATCCACAAAAAGATAAAATTTAACACTGCATGTACTCTGCTCTTCTCTGGGAGTTTTTTTATTTAATAAAATATATAAATTCTTCCTGATTAGATGCTGCTTTCCTGTTCTTGGTATTTCACACGGTACTTCGCTATTCCTCTTGTTTGCTTTACTCATATTCTTCATGATATTAGTGTTTTTAAATGTCCAAATACTATGTTTCTCCTTCAGTGCTCATCATGCCTCTCAATAGAATTTTGTAACTGGTACTGCAAGACAAGAGGTATTGGAAGAAAGCAATGTCATTTTTCAGATTTTAACAAGGATTTTTTATGCTAAGAGTTGGGAAACTTGCTTCAGGAGGATTGTGTTTTATTTACCTCTCCTGATTCAAAATTGTTCGCTGTGATAATGCCTCAGTTCAGGGGCAAGTACCCATTGAAATGGGGTACTGCTTAGTACGTGGGAGAAGTTAAAAAACACTGATAAGACTTTCTCCATTTGTGTGCTGCCTGGTTCTGGGGAGATCAGACTACAGCGGCAGCTCATCTGCTTTTCACTGATGACACAGCCACTAGGTCAAAGATGTTAACTGGTACCTGAAACGCAGTAGTTGGTTCCACTAGTGAGCTCACACAATATCCAGTAGTTTTAAGTCTGTTCTGCCCCAAACTGCCTGTTAAAGAGCTAAGACAGGTAACTGCATGCTCTTTGTCCATCTACTTTGTGGGCTGTCAGCTAAAAAAAAAAAAAAAAAAGTTACTTCTCTTAAGCATTTTTAATTATTTAATCTGACTATATTTAAGAAGTCTACTCAGGGACTTCCTGATGCATGACTGAATCATGTAGGAAGAAACAGCTAAAAGTCCTGTTTATCTATCGACACGCTAAATGGCTTCAGTTGTTTTTCCCACTGGTGTGGATGGCGCACAAAGTCAGCAAAGAATGTAGTTGACAATTTGTAATAACATCTTCAATTTGACACATTTTGTTCTGTGCAGAGCATTCTCTTCTAATGGCCTTCTACTTCCTTTCAGTATTTCAAAGGAACATTAGGATTGCAACCAGGAGATTCTGCCCTGTTCATCAATGGACTACTTATTGATTTAGACACTCAGGACATATTTAGGTAGGAATGTTTTCTTTTTCAGAATAACTGTATCCTGTTTAGGAGCTCACATCCTCCTTGTGCATGCATCATGCAGTCATTTAGACAGATTTGAACCTTCGTCACGAAGTCTGTATCTAGACTAGGTTTAATTGTTAAGACCTGGAAAAAGCAAGTCATAGTTCCTTCTCTTACACAAGCGCATTTCTAACAAAAAGGCTGATGTGAAAACCAGAACACCCTTGAAGATTGGAATGGGAAGTCACTTTTGTACTGTTCTTTTGATCCGAGTTGTGACTAGCAAAGGATAAACCACTGTAAATTTTTTTCATCTGAAAACCACCCTATAGCAAGATCTGTTTCAATAACGTGGAATTGAAGTTACATGTGTAGATCATGCTTTAGTTACCTTGATTTAATGTAGTTTTCTCCAGAAATATAACAATGGAATAGGTTTAAGTTACCTCAACTTTCATAGGCCAGTTAGAAATAGGTGATTAATGAGAAGTAATGCACAGACATGGCAAAACTTGTTCATACCTTTAATCTGTTAACCCTTAGGGTAAGAACAAGTTATTTGCTGTGTCTTTAAAATTCAACACTTTTTCTTTTCCTTCCAGCTTGATTGATGTGCTGCGCAATGAAGCCCGCGTTATGGAGGGCCTGCACAGCTTAGGAATTGAGGGTCTTTCCTTGCACAATGTTCTGAAGTTGAACATACAGCCTTCAGATTCCGACTATGCCGTGGACATCAGAAGCCCTGCTATTTCAGTGCGTATGGTTTTATGTAAGAAATACCTTCTCTGCTGTTGGGCAGTGTGTTCTTAGGCTGTCAGGGGAACTTCTGTTCTTATCTCGCAATCAGCTCTGAAACTTCAGTGAAGAAAAAAAAAGGAAAGTAAGGTGTTAAATAAGCTTTTTAAAAAACTTAACTTTTTATTCATACATTTCTCAATATAGTGTCTGGTTTGAAAATATTTTACAGTCTCAGACTCAAGCAGGAGGACTGTCAAGTCACTTAAATGCCTTTATTTTTTCCTAGTGGATCAACAATCTTGAAGTTGACAGTCGGTATAATTCCTGGCCTTCCAATGTGCAAGAACTGCTGCGTCCCACGTTTCCAGGCGTGATCAGACAAATCAGAAAAAACTTCCATAATTTTGTAAGTGGTAATCTGACTAGAAATGAAATGTGAGTTTTGTTTTTTCAGCAGCAGGGACGTTAGCTTTTGTGACTTATCTACATAGATACTAGATTCCCTGTCACTTAAATATCTTGATAGGATGCTTTCCTAGGTTTTGTTCTGCTTGTACTAGTAAGTTATGGCTGAGATTGAGAGATTACTGAGCATGATTCTCTGGCATCTATTAGATGCCAAAAATTGCTTCATCAGTGGAAAAAACCATCATCTCGTGAGTGAGAATTTGGTGCACTTCAACTTTGTGATGATACCTGAAGCTGGTTAATGAAATCCCTCAAACTTGTGAATTATTATCATTTTATTGGGGTTAAGACCAACCTCAGTTGGTCTTTCAGTTAGAAAGTGTGCTTGCACCAAGACTTCAAAAGATGATCAAGAGCCCTCAGCTTAATCCTGGGTATCATCTGGGTAAACTACTTAGTTAGATGTAATAAGGAGTTTGTAAATTCTGTGCTGTAACTCTTGCCATGTGGCAGAGTGGCCCTATAGAAAAAAGGACTCCTCTGAGTAGTGGCAGACAGGGACTCAAACCACCTGAAGCTGTGGGAGCATTAATTTGTTACCTTGTTCCATAGAGTTCAGGACTTTTAACATTGAAATTATTCAATGAAAAGGCAACATTTAACATGAAGAAAGGGGCCTAAATTCATTTGCAATGGCCCAGTGCTGTCTGGGTCTGGGCTTGCTTTGAGAATGTCTCGACAGCATTGGCTCTCCAGGGGCGGAGCAGCGCGATGCTGTGTTCCTCGGTTCTGACAAATGCCTGTCTCCCACATCCATCTTAATGTCGCTATGTGTACATGCAGAGGCAGAAGCCTAGATGCTAGGGTATACTGAGATACATTAAGTATGTAAGGAGTCTGGTCTCTCTGGTTAAAGGAGCGGTTTAGACTGGGTATTTTAAATAATGGACTTAAAGACAAGAAACTTATTTAGTGGGCCTCATCTCCCTGGCAGTGTATAAAATAGGACCGGTGATAATTCTGCACTGAGATGTGAATTAAGCTCTCTCTAATCAAGCCCCCATATCTTGACTTCTTAAGGGAATAGAAACTTTTCACTTGCAATTGAATGTGCAATGTGTATGCAGGTGCTGATAGTAGATCCTATTCATGAGACCACCGCAGAGTTACTGAATGTGGCAGAGATGTTCTTCAGTAATCACATCCCACTGAGGTAATTCCGATGTTTTAATAGGAATTTTTTCACATCAGTTTGATTTTTGTAACTTCTGCAATTGTGAAATCCTCATTGCTAGGACACTGTAGAAACGTTACATATCTTGTATTGGTGGTTGGGAAGGGCATGTACCAAATACTGTTTCTTATTTAAAATGTTTTGAATATCATTTTTGTTACTAGCAGAACAAAGCTCAGTATCTCTAACCATCCAAAAGAAATTTAAAATCCAGTACTATGGATGGGAGAGAGATGAAAAGCAAGATTGTGATAGGCTTCACTGTTAAGCGATTGTGTGTCCCAGGCTTGATTTCTGGCTGCTTTGCTCAAAATCTTCTCAGCCTGTTCCAGAAAAAGCCTTTGTCTAAGATGAAGATCGTAGCTGACAGCTGTATGAAGAGTTGATTATTAGTATAATAGATTCATGATCTGGGGAGTTTTTTTGATTGCAGGATAGGACTAGTCTTCGTGGTTAATGACTCTGAGGATGTTGATGGACTTCAGGATCCTGGTGTTGCCCTCCTTAGGGCATACAATTATGTGGCACAAGAAATGGACAATAATTATGCTTTCCAGACTGTCATGTCTGTAAGTATACATTTGAAAGGGAAATTCGCATTTTAATATTTTACATGTATGTAAGATTATGTTCATGTGCTAATATGTAGATAATGGAAGAAGCTTTTCTTTGACTGTTAGTATTCAGAGTATTGCTGAATACTAGTACAGCACAGTACACATTTGTTTGTAAAGTGCTTCTGACCTCACTTTAACAAGTGAGACCAGATTTAAATGGGACACTTCCCCAAGTTTTTCTGATCCTGCTTCTTTGTTTATTCTGCCAATGAGTTCCAAACTGCTGTATCCCTTCAATATTATAATTTGTTTTGAACAGTGCCTGCTGCATACTTTTGTCACATCAAAGGATAATATAGGTGCTAGTAAATCCATTTTCACTTGTGGTTTGACATTGTTGCACAAATCAGCAAGCTGCGGCATACTGTAACATTAAACTGCTGAATACATGAAGACAATGACTTTTATTCTCATTTTTTTGGGTATGTATTTGTAAGTTGAAGTAAAATCTCGTGCCTTCAAGAGGGGAAACAGTTACCTACTTTACATGTGAGGCCTGTTGTACTGTTTATAAGCATGTCTTGAGTTCTGAAGGGAAGGGTAGCTCTTTGGATATGCTTTGCTTGAGCCTTTTTCCCACCTAAGCACTGCTTTTTCCCCTCAAATACCTTTTCTAATTAAAGATGCAAGTTATTATTTGAAGAAATACATGATATTTACTGTCGCAGCACTCTCCAAACTAGCCAGCTGCAACAAGGTCTTTTACCATCTCATACCAACATACTCTTCAAGCCAGTCCCTCTGCTGCCTTCTCCTTGTCTCGCCTCATCCAGGGTGTGTGTCCTCCCTCTGCTTCTTCCTCTTTCACCTTCTCTTCCTCGCCTGCTCTCTCTTCATTGCCTCTCAACCACTTACCAGAACCAGCCGCAGCTGCACCTTGTCTACATCAGCCAACCCACCGCCCCTGAAGCCAGCCCACAGCTGTATATTATCTATGCTAATTAACCCAGCTTCATTCCTCTACAGTTTACCTCCTTCCAATCTCACTGGAACGACTGTGAGGTAAAGCAAGATAATTATAAGAGCTACAAGGGCCTAGGAGCTGTTATTGCAGTATAATAAATATGAATATATGTTTTGCAGTCTGGCTGATAATGCCTTATTAGAACTATGGGAATACAGGTAACAGGTGACCTTGCTTTTGGTAAGGACAGAAGCTTTACTGTTGCAGTTGTAAACTTGTATTTGTATCCCCTGATTCAGATATATAACAAAGTGAAAACAGGAGACCAGCTGAAAGTGGAGCATGTGGTTAGTGTTCTTGAGAAACAGTATCCTTATGTGGAAGTCAACAGCATCCTGGGAATTGATTCTGCCTATGACCAGAACAGAAAGGTAAGAATTCATGAAATAGAGCTTTTTTCACATTTTTGCTTCAACACAGTTTTGAAAACATAGTTCTGTACAGTTTCTTGATCCAGTTCTCTCACTAACCAGGCAGCTGTTTTTCTTACCACATTGGGTGCCTTTTAGTAATACTTTTAATAAGTATTTATGTTCAGCACAAAGCTTTCTATAATACAATACATTGTAACATATATTTTCAAAAATCTGTATGTGTAGTAGCTGAAGCAAGATAACTTTTCATGGCTTGTAAGTCATACTTAACTGAAGTCTGCATACCAAAAATTGCTTGGAAAAAAATCAAGGTGATGGAATTGGTTCATAAGAAAACCAAGGGGCTAAATGTCAGGGAGGGATTCGTGTGGGTCTTCTTTATTGGTATTTTAATAATGTGTGAGATAAAGTAATGATGATGAATGCAGAACACCTTTCCTATAGCAATGCATGCAATGATCTTCCTCAAATAATTTCTTAAAGTTATTTTTAGGGTTGATACTTTTCTGTATGCAGAAGATTGGGAGAGCAAAACTCTATTGGATCACTTCTGTGTGAAATGAAGCAGATTTTATTTGAGGTTCTACAGGGGGATGTTTCTATTTTTGTTGAAGAATATAAAAATGAAAATACTCTCTGTAATATCTCTGTAACACAGATGATCCTGCCTACATCTGTAAACATAAGGGATGTGGTCAGGGTTACAGAAGTACGCTCACATGCACACACACTTTCCATGTCCCAACGTAGGAAAGTGAAGGGAAAAGCATTTTGAGGAAATCAAAATCCATAATAGACAGATGGTTTTGTATGACAGGAGAGGGCTTTTACAGTTTACATACTAGATGCCGCATCAAACCCAAACAAAACAAAAGGAGCACACACATGCATACAAAAATGTCTGTCTGGTATTTATTCCTCATCTGCAGGCTTTGCAATGCATTTCTGCAGGAAAGCGCTCTGCGTGTGCTTTTGAATACTTGAGAGGCTGTTTCGAGGTGCTGCAGCTGGTGCATCTGACACCTTTCAGCACAACTGCATCTTAAAGCATTGCAAAGCCTGCAGATAAGGAAGCCTTTAGAAAGAGCGTAGCTCCAGAAAAAGGACACAAACTGAAACAACACTGAGCAATCCTTGATGTGATCAAGCTTTGTGATAATTGTGTCCTTAAAAGGTCTTGAAAGCTGTCAAGTAAGAACCTCTGAACAGCAGGATCTGATCAACTTCTGCCTGTAATCCAGTGTCAGTGATGGTGCATTTTGCAGTGGTTACATGAAATGGGGAAATTTGTTTAGATGGAGTAACCCCCTGCTCAACAAGTACATGTTTTTTCACAAGTTTAAGAAACACGTTCTTAAAAAATAAAAAGAAAAAACCTCTACCCTGTCTTACATTACAGCTATCACCGCTTGCATTGCGTTTGCTTCCATATGCAAAGTCAGGCTTCCTGTTGTGCATTTTTTTGCTATTAATCAGAAAGCGCTCACTGGAATGAATTTATTTACTGCATGAACTTAATGAATATTTTGCACTTCTGTATTACGAAGTTAACTTTTTTTGCTTTGAAACTCTGAAGGACAAGGATGTCTTGCGCATGTAAGACAAAGTCTTACGTGCTGTGTAAAGTTAGTATTCTCTGTATCAGATAAAAGCTGGAAGGAGATCTGGGTGTGTTCAGAAGACATGTGGATATTGCATTGAAATGTTATGAACCCTTGTGATAGTGGGCTGATGTGGTAAATCTACTTTCCATGTATTTAGGCAGCGAGAGGTTACTATGAGCAGACGGGCGTAGGTCCTCTCCCTGTTGTGCTGTTCAATGGAATGCCTTTTCAAAAAGATCAGCTGGATCCTGATGACCTAGAAACTGTGACAATGCACAAAATCCTGGAAACCACAAGCATCTTCCAGCGAGCCGTGTACCTGGTAGGTGCTGAGTTCAGCTGTGACTTCAGAGAGAAAGGAGACAACTTAACTTGCATAATTTCTTGGTTTGGGGTTTGGTTTTTTTTGATGGTGGTTGTTGGTCTTTTGGGTTTTGGTTGGGGTTTGTTTTTTGCTTTTTTTTTTTTTTTTTTTTTTTTCTTAAGTTACCTATGACAAATACACGTGTGAAATAACGAATATTGCTTCTTTCTTCTGTCCTTCAGGGTGAATTATCTAATGACCAAGATGTGGTTGAGTATATCATGAACCAGCCTAATGTTGTACCAAGAATTAACTCAAGAATCTTAATGTCTGACAGAGAGTACCTAGATCTGACAGGAATGAGTAAGGGATGCTTTTAACTGCACTAAAACTGAAGTTTGAGAGTCAAAGACTTTTGCTGTCCCAATGGAAAACTCTAGTAGCAGTACTAAGAGCACCCACGTGATGATCTGGCCCCAGTGCTGGGGAAGATGTTATGTACAACAGCAACATTACTGTCTATAGAGATTTTTCAAAATGGGAATCTCTTTTGATTTTTATACAAACCTTTAGGGGAATATGATTCATGAAGTTGAGAAATTAACAGTGGTAGCAAAAGCCAAGAACAGTCACATAATGTATAAAGTAACAGCTTGATTTTATTTCTAACCAACTTTTGAGCAGAGATTGACAGTTGTCCCTGGAACCATTTAAGATTTAGCAGAACTCTTAATGGCTAAATGTATTGACACCCAATGCAGTGACTCTGCAGGATGATGCTATTGCAAAAACTTGCACGCTACCTTTTTTGAGTTGCTTGAAAAATAGTAACATGGTGGATTTTTAAATGCATATTATTTACATAAATTAACTTCAAGTGAGCCTTGAACAGTTCTTTCCACTGACTTCTGCATATCAAATATGCAATGTAGTTATTCGTGTAACTTATGAGACAACAAAAACTTATTCCTCAGTTTATATATTAACAGTGGAAGTGAGACATAAAAAGCAGTATCATGAGGAACAAAATGGGATTATGTTCTTAATGTTCTGTAATAGTAGTGATTTTTCTTTCATTTTACATGGAATAGCTGCTTTGGCATCTAATACTTTCTCTCTTCCTCAGATAACTTTTACGTGGATGACTTTGCTCGATTTACCACATTGGATTCCAAAGATAAGACAGCTGCTGTCGCAAACAGCATGACCTACTTAACAAAGAAAGGTAACATCTGCAGTGGATTACGAACCCAAATCTAATCTTATGTGTGTTTCCAAGCATACATACAGTACTGAACCTACTCACTGAGCCTTGGTCAGGCCTGTGAGTTATGGCAAAATCCAAGTGTTAAATGGGAAGATACATATTTTTTTTTATATGACATCTACATGGAACAAGAATGCTCCTGCCTTTAAACCCAGCCCAGCCTTCAATGAATAATGAAGTGCCACCCAACCCGCTCTTGCGATATTACAAGTGATCACCAGAAATGCAGCAGTGTAAGCCCTGATCCTGCACGGACACTGACTAGAACAATACAAAAGGGGTTCTAGTTCGCTCTCCCATAATTCAAAATCAGTAAAAGTTGCATGGATTCAGAATAAAACTGTTATTGCCCATCATATAACACACCACCTAACGTGGTCTGTGCTGTTTTTATTGCTCTGGTGCATGTACTGCTTTTTCAATCATAGTGTCATTTTATTACAGTTACACACAAAGTCTCCTGAGTGTTAAAACTCAGCTGTACTTCTCATGTAAGAAACACAGGCACAGACATATTACAGAGCTTAATCAGGCCCTTCCTATATCCATTTCAGTTAGGTATCATAAATAAGATGCTGTTATTTGAACCAATTCCTCTTGTTCCTGTCTGTCATCTTTACTGGACTCGCACAAGTTTCCCCAGTACTATCTCCACCCACTGCCACTGCATGCTCTGCCTTAAACGTTCCCATTGCTCCTTCTTATGTCTTATATTGGCCCTTGGTTCCTGTTCAGTCACTTAGATCTGAACGAGTTTCTTGGTTTCCCTTTTGCAGAGTGTTAACTAAACCTACACCTCATTTGAAAGTGTGCATTATTTGCAATCCCATGGCTTGACAGTTTTGGGTCACCGCCTCTTCTGTCACTTCAGATACCAGTTATTAAATATCTTATTACAGTAACGCTATAGCACATTTATTTTCTAAAATAATAATAGTTGTACCTGTTGCTGGCTCAGCAACAGTACTGAAATAGCACTGTCGTACTAATTTTTAAAGGAACTTCATGTGCAAGTCATAATGGCATTGCAGTTTTTGCAAACGGTCTTCAGTGTGGTGCCTTCACAGTATGGTATGAAACTGGTAATATGTAATATACCAAAGCATCAATCTGTTTGAGGGGAAGAAAAACCTCAAAGCTTATCCTAATAAAAGCAGGACAAACTTGGTGCTTGTTGGACTTGAACTGTAGTGATACAGTTACGCCCAGTACAGTGCTGCAGCTTCTTGATACACATTGGGATTACTATCAGATCATTAATGTCTCTCTCCTTTCCCCCCTTTCCTTTCTGCTTTTTGACCAGGAATGTCTTCCAAGGAGATCTATGGTAACTCATGCTTTAACATTTCATTTGTTGTTGTTCTGGGAATTTTCTGGTTCCTTTATAATGTTGGCTTTAGAACCAGCAGGAAATGAAGCGATCTGTTTAAATGCATGTTTGCTTCAGCACTTTTTTTTTTCTCTATGCAAAACTGATTTTGTGTACTAACAGCTTTGGTATGAAGAAGTGGTATGTCTGTACCCTAGTTGGAATCTGCAAGTTATTTACAGAGTCCTTTATAATTTCTAAATTGAAAAGTTAGCAAGCAAACAAAAATAATAATAAAAAAATATCTTAGAAACAGTGATGCATGCTGTCACGCGGGTTATACGAATAAGGTAAATGAAACTAAATCTAATACCAATACTATTATTTTTGTCTTGCCAGACTTCATAGCTTAGGTTCATCCATAGCTTTCTTCTGATTTTGCTTCTTTTGAAATCTTTGCATGTGTATTGTATTTTTCCCCCAAATGAGGGAAAACCTGAAGCTTTCCTTCCCTTCACCCTCAAATTTCTTCCACCTGTTTTTTTTTAATTGCAGATGATTCCTTTGTTAGACCTGTTACTTTTTGGATTGTTGGTGATTTTGATAAGCCTTCAGGGAGGCAATTGTTGTACGATGCAATTAAACATCAGGTAGGTAATGTTTTCATTTGAACGGGTTAGCAGTGCTAATAAAGCAGTAGGTAGAGGCTTGAAAAACACAGTTTGTGCCGCTTCCTGCTGCGTGACCTGGGGAGATTGGTTCCTGCAGAGTCTCTGATTTCCAGCCTCACCTTATTTGTAGGGGCTGGAACGTCACTGACCTTGTACTAGGACAGAACCCCTCTTGGCACTTCGCTAATACAATGAAGAAAAGAGATGCTTTTAAGCCCATGGTTTTAAATTGAAGATGTCTGTGTTTTGGTTTGGTCACAGAGCAGAGAGCAATGCTCATGTTCATCTCGTTTGTTCTGGGAAGACAACTGAATTGTAAAAAACAGATAGCTTACTCCTAAAGCACTGTTTTGCCAGACCTCTGAGTTGTGGCCATAGTCCTATATCTCTTCTGTAGCACAGTATTATCTAGAAGATTCCTGTCACAGTGCTGCCTATACATAAACTAAATACTTGATGTTAAATTAGTTCATTCATCCATTTAACCTTGTGCTGTTATTTACCTGATTTGTAATCTGGTTTTCTGGTTAAGAAATAAAAAGCTTTTGCTGTAGTGTTTATTACAATAGACTTACGCTTCTCAATTAATTTCTAAAACTCTCTTAACGCATGTTTTGTTAAACACAGAAATCCAGCAATAATGTTCGAATTAGCATGATTAATAATCCCAGTGAAGATCCAAATAGCCAGAATACACTTGTTGCTAAAGCCATATGGGCAGCTCTGCAGACACAAACATCAAATAATGCCAAGAACTTCATCACCAAAATGGCCAAAGAAGAAATTGCAAAGGCACTGAAGGCAGGAGCTGACATCTTAGAATTTGCTGTTGGGGTAAGCATGTTTGTTGGCATTTACACAGGTAGGATACTTCACTTGTTCTTCTGATGAATTTTTTAGTGTGATGTGTTCATATGCAAAAGAGGCAGTAACAATGGAGAGTAACGCTCCTGGTTTTGCTATTGCTTGTTGGTTGAGGGGGGTGGGTTTTTTTTCTCCCAAGATAAACTTAGTAAATGTAACTGTACATCTAAAAATAAAGTAAATCATACACATCAAAGCTACATAACTTCGAAAAATCAGGAGGAATGCAGATTTAGGAATCCGAGTCTGTTGTTTCTTGGGGGATTAGGGGAGAACGATAATCTTTTTAAAAAGCTGAGAAAAAAATGACATTTCTCAAAGTAGGTTTAAAAAAGTTAGGCAAGAATCACTTAAGAACAGAAGAATGGAATAACTGGTTTAAGTATCCCAACTTCTGATATGAAGGGCCACAGCCCTAGTAATTATTGCTAATGTTTGAAGGTGACAGGCAAGAACTAGGTTGAAGGCCACAAAGAAAAGGGGCCTGGGGATAAATTTTAGCAAGCCAGAAAGATGTTCTCGAATGGAAACAAAAAAGCTGCATTTAAAAAGTGTGCAGAGGTGTAGTTTTCTTCCCATTTCAATGTCAAGTATTCTTTTCTTTCAGGGTATGGACATCAGTATTTTCAAAGAAGCCTTTGAATCTCCCAAGGTGGATTTTATTCTGTCCCATGCGATATATTGCAGAGACGTTCTAAAGCTGAAGAAGGGGCAGAGGGCTGTGATCAGCAATGGAAGGGTGAGATCAATCAGCAGACACTGAAGGAGATATTCCACCTGTGGGAAAGAAGCAGACCTTGTGCGGAGTCTAGGGATCAGACGCAGAGCCTCAGCTGCCTTTAGGTCTCAACACACTTTTAGGACCGCTTCCAGTTTGATTTATTCAGACATTCATGACCCTTCCTTTGTACTGCGTGCAGCTACTTGTTTGTGTTTTGTACATCTTCACATCTCTCTCTCAGTAACACAAGTTGCTTTCATGTTGGCAGTGAATTGAGTCCAGGGGCGGAAAGGGATGATAAAACTGAAAGATTGTGCTGCTTCAGTTTATTGGGCAAAATGTGCTGGCCCTGACCAAGGTGCCCTGGTCTCTTCCACCAGCTTTTTTCACAGTAGCCACTTAGATTAGGCACGTGATGTTACAATGGTATTTCACCGCAAATAATGAAACTCAGCTCAGTACAGCGTTAAGTTTTCTTTTGCCATCTGCTTCCTAGTTAGGAACGCCCCCCCCCCCCCAAGTTCCAGTGGTTACTGTATACTTCAATGGGTTAAAAATTTCAAGTGATGAGTTGTGGTATTTATTTCACTCTCTTAGCAAAATAACATGAACTGTCTAGGTAGTCTTCAGGCTTTTGAAGGCTAGAGGAGTGACCTGTGCTGGAGTCATACTGGACTACTGGAATTGGCCTGGTATTCTATTGCCCCTTCAAGACGTAGCATTGCATGTATAATTTAGTATTCCTGACTTCTGAAAACCAAGCACTCTGTGAAAATTTTAAGGATGCGCTTTATAGGATGCACTTTATGCCTTTAGCCTGGGACTTTTGGCTCTAAATAGTTAGTTAGCTGTTAAACTCCGCTGCCAGACATTAATATCAGCCTAAACAGTTAATACCCACTGAGACTGGGGTGCAGTATTTATTTAATATGTCTTTGAATTTTGTTTCGGTGTAGCTTTAACCTAGTAATGCAGATCCTGCTTTTTTTATAGATTATTGGCCCATTAGAGGATGGTGAGATGTTCAATCAGGATGATTTTCATCTCCTTGAGAATATCATACTAAAGACATCAGGACAGAAAATCAAATCTCAGATTCAGCAGCTGGGATTTGAAGAAGATCTGTAAGTACACATGAAGAGGCTTACAAAAAAGTGGTGGTACTCTGATAAAGTGACTTTCTGCAGTTTGGAGAAAGCTTTATCAAGTATACTCTGGAAACGTGCTGTAAACAAACATGCATGTGTTCATATGGTTAGGGCTCAGCTGTTCAGAGGGAGAAGTGAGAAAAGAAAAGGATGTACATTATCTTTGTTGGGTTTCAAGTGCTTTAGTGACTGACCTTTGTTACAGTTCACAGTCTCCTGGAGGTATGGAGCTGTAACTGTATCCGCCAGATTCGGGAGGCAGTTCTGAGAGTACTGGCAACCCCTGCGAGGGTACCGTGCTCAGAGTTCCTCGTTCTTGGTTCATTATCTAGTAGCAACCTGCTGTGGCTGGTCTGGTGCCTTGTGACCAAAGTTGGAGGAATTACTGGCTGAAGCCTCACCGACAAGCAGCAAGAAACTGGCAAAGTGCCAGAGTCTGTAGGGTTTACTGTAGAGTGGTTCAGGTGAACATCGAACAGTAAATGTTGCCAGTTTACTCACAGCAGCGTGGGTGGCAGCAGCCTGCCGCATTATCTGAGGAGTTCCAGAAAGTGGTTCCTTAGATTGGGGTGGGGAGGGATACAGGTGGGCTGAAAAAAATAAAGACTGAGGGTGGTGATGTATTCTGCAGGGACTGGCTTATTGCTGTGTTCAGCTAGATGAAGTTCCGTTCAAGGTTTAGGTGACTGGTTGTGGCAACTTTACTAACGGAGGTGATGTCTCTATGCAGAGAAGAGTGGTTTGCTTTTGTGGGACGTTACAAAGTACAGACTGCTGCATGTTACTACACTTGCTCTTGAAAATGCTTTCTGCTCCAGTAAGAGAAGCCTAACTTTTCATTAATTCTAAGGCCTTCAGACTTCTTACGGGTTTTTCCCCCAGCTAAATCTTACCTGACACGCTGTTTTAAACCACTTGCCTCCAATATGTCAGGGTTTCATAACTCATGTGTAGGATTACTACAGTATTGATTTAAAAGCAGAAGGAAGGGAAGAAATTGAGAGGCTGTGGGAGTATGCCTTCTGAATCTGTTTGCAGTTCAGGCCAATCAGCACTGAACTATCAATATAAATTATTTTAGTGATATGTTTCGCTGTCAACACTACATGATCACGGGCACTGCTTTTAACTTTTTGAAGAGGAACAATAGGAAAAGAGGTAGAGATAAGAAAAGCAAAGTCACAGTTCTAGATAATTACTGCAAAAAGCTTGGGGGGAGCTAACCAAAAGAAAATCTTCAGGCTCAAAAGAACTGAGGTCCACAGGTGTGCATTTGCGTGTTGGATCTCATAGCTAAAGATAGTTTCTTCTGTATTTAGCATTACATTTTTCCATGATGCTGTTTGACTGTTAAAAGGCTAGTCATGTAAGTTTAGCTTGAGGTCATCTGTGCAGTAATCGTGTGTGATTCTGAATCCTAGTGGGACAGGTTTTAACAGCATTCCAAACACTGCTGCATCCATTGCTGTGTTGGGAATTAGAAGAGAAATAAAGGTGATAGGGTGGAGGAAGATGGCATAGTTTGAAAACAGGCTAGTTTTGGACAGAGCAGTGTTTTTTTGGTCTGAATGCTGCCAAAGTTTTGGAAAAACTTTTGAAATTATCTGCATTGGAAAACACTGTAGAACTTGGCAGACTTCACCAGGCTTGTGGTTTTGGCATGAACAATTTAAACAGCTGTCGCTGTAAATCTATGAGACTTACTTAATTCAGGAAAAGCTGAAAGACCTTTAAGTTACGGTACTTGGCAAAGCTATGAGGTACAAATCAATTTTCACTGAACTTTCAAGGGGTTTTACATTTTCAAGATTAAATATATTCTTAAAATACGAGACTGAAAATGTATGGGAATAATAAAAAGGAAGAAGTCAGAAGTAATTATCTTTTAATGACAGGACCCCTCTCTCTCTCAGAAGTTTCTCCACATACAGGATTGCTTCCTAGCTCTTAGAGTCGTGTGTAAAATGGGAAGACTGCTGTGAAACAGGGGTTTGGTCTGAATGGCTTACAGGTCTAAGAGGTTGGTGAAGTTCAGGAACGTACTACCTATCGCATGGCTGACCAGCCGTTCTGTATTTGTCACAGAGTTAAACCCTTTGGTATTCTCAGTAATAAGGCAGCAACCTGTTAAAATTAATGGTGGATAGCCCTTAAATATGTTTAATTCTTCAAAGCTTGTGTAGAAAGGTAGTAGAGGTGTTAAGTTTGTGTATCTGAATTCACTGTCTTCTCTTTTGCTGCTAACTAGCAGAAATGTGGTAAGTGCGAGCATTTTCTGAGTACCTGTAAACATGTTTTGTTTTGTTCAGTGCAAGCGACCTGGTAATGAAAGTGGATGCTCTTCTTTCTGCTCAACCAAAAGGAGAGGCAAGGATTGAATATCATTTTTTTGAAGAACGATACAGGTATAGAATTGCTGGCATTTGCTGAGCAATAAGCTTTTCCTTGTCTTTTACTGTTCCTATTGTTGTACGTTGCTTTTAACTTAAAAAATAAAAATCCAAGTAGCAATAGGAAAGTCCCCAACAGTTTTCAGGGCACAGCCAGATTCCAGATTCTGTCAGTCTCTATACATGTATATGTATATATCTATATTTTTTCACTATCTAGATTCAGAAGATGCATAGCGTTTAGGAAGTAATTTGACTTCAGAATGAGATGGACAGTGTGTTTTTTGTAAGATTATCCATATTTTTGATACTTTAAAATTGTTTTTTCTTCTGTTTAGTGCAGTTAAACTGAGACCAAAAGAGGGGGAGACATACTTTGATGTTGTGGCCATTGTTGATCCTGTGACCAGAGATGCTCAAAGGCTTGCTCCATTACTTCTGGTGTGTATGCAATGTTGTCACGCATTTTATGGCAGTTTCAAAAAGTCTCAGTTCCGTAATTTTGGAATGTTTGTCTTCCTCCTTGATTGGGTGGTGACCAACGGCTGCCTCATAGTGTGTACGAGTTGCACAATACATTTATTAGTGGAAAAACTAATTACAGTGTATTACACACTAACAAGATCATGCTTGGGTATTGTCTACATAGCTTTTAGTTTCACCATTTTAACAGTTTAGTTTGCAGTGACTCTCTTCTTGAGTCTCTGCATCTCAAAAAGAATGTCTGCAATGTGAGGCAGCAGGTAACTGTTCTTAAAACCACCAATTAAAAAGTGGGTGTGGTAAAGCAAATAATGAGAAGGGAGGATTGAGAATGAGCAGCTAACGTGCCTCCTTGAGGTCCTGTCTATAAAAACAGCGGTCAGTTTTCTAGTTCCTGTTTTAAGGGATGTCTTTTGCTCGTTACATTAGGTTTTGAACCAATTGATAAATATGAACCTCAGAGTGTTTATGAACTGCCAGTCCAAACTTTCTGACATGCCACTGAAAAGGTAAGCAATACCACACCAGGGTTAAAAAGAGAGAGAGAGAAAGAAAAACCTGTTGGAATGTGCAAACAGAAATGTGGTCAAATATCCTATAGGAAGCCTCAATAACTGCTTTGAGCTCCTTTATGTAATAGCATGATTTCCCACAGGGAATCTGAAAATTTGTGGGTTGCATGAGGTAATTCTGCTGGTTTACAAGTTAGGCTCTTTTATTTATTTATATAAAAAAGTTAAATAACTTACTAATCTTAATAGCCAGGTTTTGCACATTCTGTTTGCTCCTTCGGGATGAAAATTCTGACCTGTTCTAAAGTCAACACAACCTGTGTTGCTTTGGTCAAAGCTGTGGAGACACTGCAGATCTAGGAAAGCTGATGCCATCAGCAAGTTCAATGAGAGTGAAATATTTGCAAAGTCTGGCAGAAATACGTTCTAAGATTGTTCTTTCTGAAATTTCAGCTTTTATCGCTATGTTTTGGAGCCGGAGATTTCTTTTGCAGCAGATAATAACTTTGCTGCAGGACCAATAGCCAAGTTTTTGGATATGCCCCAGTCTCCGCTGTTCACTTTGAACCTAAACACTCCGGAGAGCTGGATGGTGGAATCTGTCAGAACCCCGTATGACCTCGACAATATTTACTTGGAGGAGGTAACAGAAATCAACGTGTTCTTATTACTGCATTGAAATGGTGTTGGTTTTCCAGGGCTTATTCTTGTAATTGCAAAGAAATGCATAATTTTAAAATGTTAATAAACACAGAACTGTGGACATTAACAACTGTTACGTTTGCAGACCCCTAAACATTTTCTAGGAGAGACACAGGTAAACCTGAGCTCAGTTAAGGCTGCTGTTCTCACCTACTCATGGATGCCTGAACCGGAGATTGAAAAATACTGTAGGTTTACTTGAAGTGGATCCTACAGATGCTCTGAGTGTGTATATATAACGTTTCACTGTCATGAGCTACAAACAAAGAAACTGTTGGTCATTAAATAACTTTCTATTAGTTGAAAAATTTGTTTCAGGTTGCCACGACAGCAAATGGCACGACAAAAAATAAGATTACCATTTTTTAAAAACCTCTTTTTAGAAATTTTTAAGTAAGGTCTGAATCCGGTTCCAGTAAGTAAATTCTACGTACTTTCACTTGCTCTCAGAAGCAACCAAGCTGGTTTTTAGCTGCCTGTTCATTTTCACAGCTTTTGTTACTGGCAAACAGTCCTGTGGCCCACAAAAGGAAACGCAGTACCAATAGAACAGTCAAACTGGTGCAGCAGAAATGCGCTCAGCTGTGGCAGGTTTAGGAGCTGACTGCTGCTAGAACACGCCTTGAAATTAGACTGTTGCAATACTGATCTGGGCAGTGCTGCCCCACATACACAGGGATAAAATAAGGACAAAATAAAAATCCAAGGGGCTAGAGTTTAGCAGGAGGAGGACATTAAAAACAAAAGAAGAGTATCTGTGTTTACAAGTTAATTCTCATTAATCTTTAATGAACTGGATAATTCTGTGCTAATTATTAACCTTTTGCTGTTAACTTCCGTAGTTTTCAGGAGATCTAGCAAAGTGGGCTAGTGGTTACAAAGTGCACTACACACCGTGTTATGATGGGCACTAAAAACACATAGATTAAAGTTAGAAAAATCCACCTGTGATGCAAAGTAGAAAATTTTGGACTTCAGGGTGCAACATTAAATAGTAACTGTTAAATGAGGTGGTCAAATAATCTTTTCCCTTGAAACAAGCCCTTATTTAGTTGGCCTTGAAGAACTGCAGAGAAATATTAAACCCAGGATTTTTATATGTATAATCCAGCATATGCAAAGGATGCCAGAGTGACAGCTCTGGAGGCTGAAGTTCCCTCTCTGCAGAATGAGTATGGCACAGGGGGGCCAGGACAAGCTTTTCCCCACCGATATGCCTCAATCCTGACCTGGAGCAACTGCCTCTAGAGGCAAGAGGGAAGTTCAGGCTCCAAAACCAGCCAGCCCTGGGCCGGGTCACAGCAGCCCCAGCTGCGTGGTGACTCCTGCAGTACAGAAACCTGCCCGCTGCACGTGTGGCAGCAGTGTGAGACCCTTTACCAACAGGCCTCTTGAAAAGCAACCGTCTGTACGGCCTTGTAATCATTACAGATGTGTCTTTTCTCCCTGAACATTGTGTTAGTAGCCTCCTCTTACTTTTGCATCTCTCTGATACCGTTGGGGAATCTGATATTGCCGATCCTTTACTAGTTATTCAGAGATCTAGGAAACTTGGGTGTGTGGTGCTGTATGGGTTTGTTTTGGTTGAGGGTTTCTTTGTTTTTCATCTCTTAACCTAACTGAAACACCTTAAACGAGCCACCAAATGGTCGCTACTACTACATGTTTCAAGCGTCCAATTCCCTTGTCCCCCTTAAATTAACTGAAAGCCTGAGAGGGGGATTAAACGCTTCAGGCATTCAAAGTACCATCCTGCACCTCCAAATAAGCAGTAGCTTTACTTTTGCAGATGCACAATTTCCAATTCCTAACGTGCAGTCTGTTGGTGCTGTAGCAATTAAACTGTTATTTTGGATGTGCAATGAGAGAAGATGCTTTGTGAGATTCACTAATATTTTGCTTATTTAGTGTCTTTATTTATTAAATAATACTATTATTTATTTAGGCTACATCTGAATGTAGTCTGGTAGGGACCCAAGGTTTTTGGGTTTGTGGGTTTTTCCTTTCTTGGCATGACTTTTTTGATGTAGGAAAAAGGATTTGCTATTTCTGACAGTACCGTAGCACACTAAGAGTAATGCAGAGCAAAACAAAACATTTATTTCACCTAATAAATATTAGACGAGACTAGCTTTAAAGAGATTTAGAGTCAGCGTTCTTGAGCCCATCATATACTTTTTATGAGATGTCAAACCAATCACTTACTTGACTACATTCTCCAATAAATGTTGAAAAAATCATAACTATAAAATAGAGCAACAGTCCTTCCCTTCTCTTATCCTAGCATCTCACCCCTTGAGATTCAAACCTTTTTGGTCAGGGACACTTAAGAATATGTGTATGAAATTTGTCACTCAAAGGAGCTGAGCTCTTTGAGGCTTTCTAGGTATTTATTTAATAAAATTACTCTGGTAAAATTGTTATTTAATTACTCTGGCTATTTTAGAGAGTGACTGAATCACTAAAAATTTGCACTCTGCAGCTATTGCTGAATTCAGCAGTATCTTCTCCTTACAGGTGGATAATGTTGTAGCTGCAGAGTATGAGTTAGAGTATCTGCTTCTGGAAGGACACTGCTATGATATTACTACTGGACAGCCACCTCGGGGACTCCAGTTTACACTAGGAACTTCAACGAGTCCTGTCATTGTTGATACTATTGTTATGGCCAACTTGGTAAGCATTTGACTGAAACTGGCAACAAGTAACTGGTTTTCCAGTCAGCACCATGACTTGCATAAACCTCTGAGTATTTTCTACTATGTGAGTTACGGATATGTGGTGTTACACGGCACAGCTGCTTGCAAACATCGGAACCACATCATTCCTAACATTAAGCCTACAACCTTGCAGCGTACTTGTTTCTTACCTTTTTCAAGATGTACTCCTTTCCCTTCAGCTTGCTGAGAGGGGTCGTCAGGAATATCTTATAATGATGCCAGTGTTCTTAAGTGACTCTCTCCGGGAAGGTCAGGTGGTTCTGATTTGGTTTTTTTTTAGACTGGGTAGTCTTTAGACCATCTGCTGTGGTACTGTGAGCCTCGGGTGTACAGCTGTCTTATTTTGGGACCCATTTCTTCAGGAGATCTGTGGAACAAATGGAGAGAAGTCAGCAAGAACAGTTGACATTCTAGAAAATAAAGCTAAGCGTCAAAGAATGGGAATTGCTTAATTTGGTTGAGAAAAGGTGATGGAAATCCAAGCATGTGATTGTTCCCTGCAGCTGCTTTTGTAAGGCAGCTGCTTAAAGGATCAGTCTGTTTGCAGTGTCTGCACTGGGCAATGAGAGAGGTAATGGACTGAGATCATGGCAAGGGAAGTTAGCCCCTGGAATATTTTCTTGACATGTAAGGTTAGTTAGAAACTTGAGTAAACTGCCTTTTGTGGTTTGGGGTTTTTTTTTTTGAATCTGTAAATATATTAAAGGGAAAGCAAGAAAAAATGTTTACTTCTGCTAAATGTTTATTTTAAAATTCCTACATTCATCACCTTTTCTTAGCCAGAATATATCCTATAATGTAATATTTCTTATTGTAGAAAGGAAGATGACCCTTATTTTATGTGTGATCACACTGTGTATTTTAGGGAATAAAGCTTTAATGGCTTGGAGGTGTCTTTCTAAGTAGTTAAACCAAAGTGTACGTACTGCAGCACACAGTGCTGTATCTGGGAATCCCATTCCTCCGCTCCGTGTCTACGCTGTGGAAGGGCAGGAGGAGACCAGGAACATGCCCTGTGTGGTTGGTTTTTTTAGGTTTTGGGTTGTTTTGTTGCTGTGTGTTTTTTTTAAAGCTAACTGGATCACATATGGAATTGCATGTATTTGGGGTCACAGGGTTATAGTACAAAACTGGATGGGACACTGAGGCATCACTACAAATGTTTGTATCTTCTGCAGGTGTAATAGTCTAAATCACAAAAGAAAAGATTCAGATCTGGAACCTGAAACTTCAACAAGATTTGTACACAATATCTGAATTGCACATTGTAATGATTTAAGTTCTGTAGAAGAGAGATCTTGTAAGATATAAATTATGTTACAATTTCCTGCTGTAGATGAAATACCAGCATGTCGAGCTTCAAAATCAATTTAGATTTTGTTTTTTAGACAGACCTTTTGCGCAGTGCTGTGTAGTTAGTTACCAGCCAGTGCTTTGAAATCCACTCACTCCTTCATGAAGGCAAGCTTTTGCAGAAAAAAACTTTGGGATTGCACTGTTCACATCAGCACGCTCTGAACACTTTTTCTTATCTAACAAATAATGATAGACCTTTCCATAACCCTGTCTCTTATGGAAAAAGCAACAATTTCAAATGGAACTTCTGGGTTTTTTTCTCCTGGGTTTTAAAGCCTTAAGGTTATGTGAATCAGCTTGCTTATGAATAACCATTTTCAGACATAAAACAGTGGGTCAAATGACTTAAACACTTGTTCTTCTACATTCGCATTTTCTGGAAACTGACAAATACTCTTCACTTCACAGGGTTATTTCCAGTTAAAAGCCAATCCTGGTGCATGGACTCTGAGGCTTAGAAAGGGCAGATCTGAGGATATCTACAGAATCTACAGGTAGGACAGCATAAGAAATACTTTAGTCTTTTTCTTGTGAAACTTTTGAACTAGGTAGGAGGCACTGTAGTATGTGAATCTTAACAGTTTCCTTGCCAAAGCATAGTGAACTGAACAGCAAATTACAGTTTGTACTGAATGTAAGTTATGTGAGATGAAATAAATAAATTCATTTAAAAAACCCAGCGTGTGCACAACTTGACGTATTTGTTACTTTGTTGCATGTCTCAAACCTGTTTTACAGTACTAAGGCTTAATACCATGTAGAAAAAAAGTGTAGAAGAAATAATTATTTCTGCATTGCAGTAAAGGTCAGTATTTTACTGTCTTTTCAGCCATGATGGCACAGACTCTCCACCTGAAGCTAGTGAAGTTATTGTTGTTCTCAACAACTTCAAGAGCAAAATCATTAAAGTGAAGGTGAGTTTTTAAAAACTAGAGTTGCTCTTAAAAAAGACTAATCAATGGTGGGGAAGAAACTTGATTAAGGCCTGATGATCCCTTGCTGCAGGCATCATTTGAGGCAGTTGGCACAAAGTTCACATCACAGTATCAATAACAGAAGAAATTATCTATAGACTTTGTTTAGGGTTTTTTGATGACACTGGAGAGAATTACATGTGTTGGGTTTGGTTTTTTTTGGGGGTGGGGGGAGTAGCACAGTTGGTTTGTTTCTTTGAGGATTTTTCTTTGCTAGTCTCCATCATCAAGGATGGTCACTAAACACCTCTTAGCAAAGCATTTTAACCATCTAGACTAATGTGCCTTTGGTGTCTGAAAACAGCTTCTGAAAATCTGTTCTGAAAATGACAGTTCCCTCCTGAGCTGTTTCTCTGGACACCTTCGGTTACCTGTCAGCTCACCAGACACGATTCTGGCTGCGGACAGAGTCAGTGTCAAAGTTACACTCTGTAGCTGTTTGCCCAGGATGTGGTGCCACTCACTCACTAAAGCAATGTTCTGCTTTGTAGGTTCAGAAAAAACTAGATATGATGAATGAAGATCTGCTAAGTGATGGTACCAGTGAGAATGAATCTGGATTTTGGGAATCTCTCAAATGGTAAAACTACCTCAATATTAACCTGCAAGTCTTTTGAAACTGGGAAACTACTTGATGATGCAGTTATGTCTGCGATATTCTATAGCTGTCTATTAAGGCTGTTTGAATTTAGGGCTGTCTTTCATAGGACCTCTCTGTTTCCAGAGAACTGGGCTACTGGTTTGCACCTGCCTACCTTCCTTTACCCTCACTGCTACCTGGGAGCCTGAAAACCTCGTTCATTTCCAGGAGCTGCATCTGGGCCAGCAGTCTTTCATCTAAATAGGTCTTCATACATAAGCTACTGGGTCTTCCACGTCTGTGTCTGCAGCGCGCGGCCTTGTGGAGGATTCCCTGACCAGCCTGGGGACACCAAACCCTGCAGCTGTACTGTGTTAGGCCAACACTGCTGCCATTTATAATCTGTTGCGCTCCTTCCTATATAGCTGGCCCTTACTGTCTTGTCCTTTACATAAAAACATTTGTCCTTTCAGGGGATTCACAGGGGGACAAAAGAATGAAGATGCAAAACAAGATAAAGATGATGTACTAAATATATTCTCTGTGGCTTCAGGACACCTATATGAAAGATTCCTACGGTTAGTTCAGAATTTATAATCCAGGGGTCTCAAATGGTGGTTGTGTGCCCTTCTTACCACAAGGAAAAAGGTTAGAACTTGCAAGAATGTAAAAAAAAACCAACGCTTTTTCAGCAGCTCACAAGTGCTCTAGATTTTGCATCTACTTTATTATAGGAACTTTTGTCTGCATAACATTCATACCTTCAAAATAGACTTAGTTTAATAGATGGTATGTTGCTGTCCTAAATTTTCTCACTACAATATAACCAAATAAAAATGTGTTGTTAAGTTATAAGTCATAGTTGCTTTGGAAAAGAATCTGAGCTTCTGTTCTTAAAGGACTGAAAGCCAACAGGTTGTCTATTCTATGACTAGTTAAAATATATAGATTGTGTGTGTGTGCGTGTGTGTGTTAGTAATTTTATAGATAAAATTAAGCAATTTGCAATAGACTGAAGCTCCCCACTTTTTCTTCATGCGTGAAGATCAGTTACCTGACACATTAACTGCAGTTAGGCTAATGTAAAATAGCAATTTGTAATCTGTTACACAGCTGATCCTAGTGGGTGGCAATTGTTCCTGTTAAATGCCTTATTTTTTTTCTTTTGATAGCATAATGATGTTGTCTGTGCTGAAACACACTAAGACTCCTTTAAAGTTTTGGTTTCTGAAGAACTACTTATCACCTACGTTCAAGGTTTGTTACTGGTTAGAAATTTATTCTATGGTGGGGAAAAAGTTAAAAAAACCCAAAACCAAACCTGCAACCTGGGCATCACGCTATTGTGTAAAGCTATGTAGTTACCTGGCCATATACCTTCTATTTTTACAAAGCACTGAGCTGGTATAAGCTGGTGGTTCTGCCTAGAAAGCTTTGAGAAGTAACAGGTTGACAGTGGAGTCATGCAAAAGGTAAATATTCAAGAGAACAGCACCTATTAGGAAAATTGTACTTGACAGAATTTGAACTTTTTTTTTGTGACTCACACGACAAAGGTATAGATTTTAAGATAAAATTCAGGGCTATAAACTTACATCTAATAGAGAAGGGTTGAAAGATCATATGAAAAACCCCCAGCCCCTACCAGAGAAGCAGTGCCTGTGACTAGGTGTGGAGAGAGCTTTGTAAGAGGAGACACGAAGGCCACGTTTCAGACTGCCCAGGGTGCATGAACAGCGCATGGCAGTGACACAGGCCCAAAATGAGTACACCTGGGCATACTTACCGATTATGTGATGTATCGTAACGTGAACAGCAGGATGCAAAACAGAATCCAGAGGTAAATGGATGTTAAAACTTTCAGGAATGTGCAACGTCTAACATTTCAGTATTAGGAAGTAGCATTTCTTAGAGGATCTCACCTGTTCAGCATAAACCAAGGGGCCGTAATCGGCAGTGTCTCTGCTGGTGTAATCCCCGGGCTGTGCTGTGACCCTGCTGGCAGTCACCTCTTGGGTGGTGCTGCTGTGTGCTTCCCCCCGCAGCCCTGCTGCAGCAGCATCCCCCCCCGGCTCACCCTGGCCTCCCCCGGGGTCAGAACGAGCCTCACAGATAATAAGCTCAACTGATTTGACAGTGGGCCAAGCTGTTCTAGCAAAAAATGTCTCCCGATTCTTTTTCTCTCATTTTATTATTCCCATTTACACTGCTTTGTGTAACAGTCCTAAATAATAATTCTCCCATCTGTGAAATTTTATTATTTGAGTAATGCATTCTTTTAAACTGATCTGTGGGTGACTATAAAATGGCTCATAAGTAATTATGTGGGGAAAAATGCCAAAATATTTAGTTGCCTTATGATAGTTGGCTTTACAGTTTGCACTGATTGTTCAGTTTGGGGTTATGTCATTGTTTGAAGTAACAATGAAACGGTTTTCTTTGTTGTATTTCATTTTCTAATGTTCTATGCCTTAGAACTGAAATCTTATCTCTTGTAATGCACTTTTCTTTTTTCTGGTAGAGGAGCAAAGAAATGAGATAAACTACTTTTTCCCCCCTCTCCCTCTGCAGGAGTTCATCCCTTACATGGCAGAGAAGTATAATTTCCAGTATGAGCTTGTCCAGTATAAATGGCCACGCTGGCTTCATCAGCAAACAGAGAAACAGCGCATCATCTGGGGTTACAAGATCCTCTTCCTAGATGTGCTCTTCCCATTAGCTGTTGATAAAATCCTGTTTGTGGATGCTGATCAGGTAACGCAGAGGTTGGAATGACTTGATCTTTTCCTTTTTTCTTTTATTTTTTTTTTCCTCTAAGAATATTATGTTCTGAATACAATTTCTTGCAAGTTTGAGCCCTTTGCAGGCATGACTGATGGTTGACTTTGTAACTATAGCAGCACATCAGCGAGCGCTGTTTTTTCCGTATGTTCCCACAAAGATTGGTTTTACTGGCCTGTCTTTAACTCTTGCTTGGTTCCTCATCACTCGCTGTGATTTGGGCTAGTTTGCCAAATAAGATTCTTGTTTCACCCTTCCGTTCTTCCAGTCCCACCTGTTCTCCCAGCCTGCCGGTCACTTACCACATGAAGTATTTTCCTAAGTCACGGAATGCCCTGCCCCCTCTCACCCCCCTGCTTTTAACTTGGCTGGATCTGGGTGGCATTCGGAGGAGCTAGCGGGACCCTAGCTCTGCATGGAGCTGAGTCCTGCTGCAGAGCAAACTGTGTCTACAAGGCTTTGGATGTGCTTACTGCCTGAAAGGTTTGGAATTACAGGATATATGTGCAGTGAGAGCTGCCCAAAATACTCCTTTGAAAACATATATGAAACAGTGAAGTACAGATTATCAATGCAGAAGTATGAAATGCCTTAGGTGTTCTGGTACATGTGCAGTATGATCCCGTCAGTTAAAACCATTACAGCTTGTAATGGATAGCTGAAGTGTCACCTTGGATAAATTTGTAGCTTTGCTGGTCAAATTTTAGGTAATTATTGCTCTGATTATAAAAAAGGTATTAATATGGTGGTTTTTTTCCCACCAGAGTGTTATTTTTAGAGTAGTGTAACTGCCGCAACATCTGTGTCAAAAAGACATTACAAAGCCTTCGTCCCTGAAGGGTTTGCAGACTTTCAAGAGGAAGGGATACAAAGGATCACAGTAGAGTTCATGTCTAGTGAGAATTCTTGCTGCTTATTAAGCAACAACTTGGCACTTCGGCTGTCAAACCAAGCCCCTATCAGATTATTTTAAGCTGTATTTTAGTTGCTTCAGCTCTATGGGCAGGGGAGACAATGCCTTTTGTGCTGTGTTTCTTTACTACATATACACAATGCAAAAGACTGCAGCGTAACAGGTAACTGAATTGGATTAAATCCTGACCAGCATTTCAAAATGACCTGCGGCAGGCTTCTACAAATAAAACTAAAATGTTCTTTCTCTTCAGATTGTGCGCACGGATCTGAAGGAATTAAGAGATTTCAATCTAGATGGTGCTCCTTATGGATATACTCCGTTCTGTGACAGTCGAAGAGAAATGGATGGCTACAGGTTCTGGAAATCAGGTTACTGGGCAAGTCATTTAGCTGGAAGAAAATACCATATCAGGTACTGAAGAATTCAGCTTTTTCAAAATTGAGGGGGAAAGCTTTTGCTACTACTACATAGAACTAGCAGAAAACTAGCTGAGGTATACAAACAACACTGCAGTGAACCACTTTTTGCTTACTGTTGCCTCTTCAAGGTTCCATTGCCTATGGTCCATTTGAAGCACTAGGGACACTGAAGTTACTTTCAGTATGCTACAACTTTTACAGATGAAGAACTGAAGTGTTAAAAGAACTGAAGTGTTAACTAACCAGACATCTTCATTTGTTAATAACAAATGTTGGAAGAAGGGACTGCATGACAGCAAAGCTAAGATAGACTTGTTGCAATTTTTTTTTTTTTGTATGATCTTGTTAGAACTGCTCTCCTGCCTTGTATTAGATAATTTGATGTACTGCCACCAAGAGATTGTTTTAGCGTATTATATCTCGGGGTCTATTTGGGCTGCAGTAAGTTACCCATCAATCAAATGTCATTACTAATTGCATCATCTCCATGTAGTGCTCTGTATGTTGTGGATCTGAAGAAGTTCAGAAAGATAGCAGCTGGCGATCGACTCAGAGGACAGTATCAGGGCCTTAGTCAAGATCCCAACAGTCTGTCCAACCTTGATCAGGTGTGTTTTTATTGTGTTGTTTTACTGGGGTATGATGGCAGGTTGGGACCTCTCCATTCCTGGCCAAACTTCAATCACAGCCAGATGCCAGCAGCAGTCCCTTCGAATGAGGCATATGTTGATAGCATCAGATTTCACTGGTGGGTGGAAACAACATCTTCCCCTTAAATGTCTTAAGACTATCAAATTTTCCAGTATACTCCAAGATAAATACATAATGCAGCTGGATACTTGTTTCTTGAGCTACCCAGCTCAGAGTGCTTTACTGTGCACTGACTTAATAACATGGGAGGAAGGCTTGTACTGTGGTGGATGGAAAAAATAACACAATGATTTTAATTAATAATAGTCTTCCAGACTGGTCCAGTACAGGTTTAATACTGGATTCATATTACTGCTTTAATACTGTTTGCTAAGTAATTGAATGCCAACAAAATAAGAATAACAGTTGTATGCAGGTTTTTTTCCAAAGGACTTTGTTTGGCATGGAAAGGTTGATACATCACTTTTCATTTGCACTGGGAAAAAAACTACACAAGTTAAACTTCTCAGTACTGGCTGGCTGAGGTGTGGTTCCTCCTACCCTGCACCCTGTGGGAACTGCTACTAACTCTTGCTCTTTACAACAGGATTTGCCTAACAACATGATCCACCAGGTGCCAATTAAATCACTCCCACAGGAGTGGCTGTGGTGTGAAACATGGTGTGATGATTCCTCAAAGAAGAGAGCAAAAACCATTGATCTGGTAAGTGTAGCATGGCTCCCTCATTCTGTAATGTAATGTAAAAAAACCATAGTAAAATACAGTGACCGGTTTTAGAGGCATTTCCCTTCCTCTGATCTAGGCATGTCATCCTGTATTGTTACTTACATGTTTTCAGCACTTCGAGATTTTTCCTTCAGCTTTTCTCTCTCTCACTTGGAGCAGTGGCATTATTACAAATTTGGAAAGACTTCAACACTGTACTCTAGCTAAAATACAAGCATGTCTTGTTCACCAACAACAGATTAATTCCACCAGAGGGAACCATACCTCTATTTGGTAAATAAACCTTTTTTATGCATTAAGTGTCTGAACAGTTTGTGGGTTTTGTTTACAGTGTAATAACCCAATGACCAAAGAGCCCAAGTTGCAAGCAGCGATGCGTATAGTTCCAGAATGGCAGGACTACGATCAAGAAATCAAACTGCTCCAGAGTCTTTTCCAGAAAGAAAAAGAAATGGGAACGCCAGCTAAGATGCCAGGACAACACCACATACATGGTAATCTCTCTGTTTCCCTACTTTGACCTTCTTCCTGCCTGTTTGGACGGGGGTTAAGGTGTGTGCTCGTTCACTGTAAGCTTGCGCCGTGCCAAGGCTTGCTTGGAGGCTCTGTTAAATAATCCGTGTGTTTTAATGGGCCAGAAAGCCTTGTTGGCTGAGGCTGGTGTAACTTAGCCTGACTGAAACTTAGACTCTAACAGAGAGCTATATTGCATACTTGTGCCAGTTCTGTTAAAGACCCTCCCTGATCCCGCAATTTTATAAGCTTGGCCTTATCTTAACCATTAATTAAAGCACCGCTATGCCCAATGGGTATGAATTGTTCTTCAGTCACTGGTAACTTTGCAAAGAACAAGTCTTTGGGGGTTTATATACCAATTTTCAAACCAATCTGCCAATTGAGGCAGCTGGAAACAGAGTGCTCATTTTTTTCTCTTCTCTTCTACAGATCCAGCAGCACATGTGGAATTATGATCCATGGAGAAAAATTCAAGTTAGACTGTTTCATAGACAATTTTTATATTGAAACTAGTTTTTTTTTTCTGGTATGTCTGCAAAACTGCTGAATAATTGAATGGGATGATGTATGCATTTTTATTACTTGCCTTTGGGTTAATTTCTGCATATGAAATAGGATCTGGATTGCTGGAATTAGCATTACTGTTTTTTTGCACCTGTGGTGGAGATGAAAGAGCCCATGATGGAATTTAGCATTTCAGAAACAAAACTTCAAAATCCACTGGAAAAGCCACAGCCTGTTCCTTCAGCTGTTGCTGCCTCCACCACTGATGAAGATCCTGTTAGCCTCAGATCTAACTTGAGAGCCTGGAAATCGCAGACTCATTGAGCTGTTGGCTACAGCGTCAGTCCTAACCTCAAATGATGGAGATAATTTTTCCAGGTAACATTAAAAGGCTTAGCATCATGTCTTGAATTTGGGATACTGTTTTATCTGCAAGTTTTCAAATGGTTGGAAATGTTTCTCAGATTTGTTCCATATGCCCTTGATTTTGTAACAAATCCAGCATTACTTGGATTCTCTATTTCCTGTCTTTGTTTATTGCCCAACTTTTGAAGGTTTGGCTTAATGTAAAGCTATCAGAAACTATTTCAACACCCATCCAGACTCAAATTCCTAAGCTTACAAAGTGAGCAGAACATTGAATTTGACAGCTCAGTTCATCCTAGCCCATCTGACTTGAATCAAAGTGCCCTCCTTCCTTCCTCCTCAAAGATTAAATCAGTCTGCAAAACTGGTAGGGCCTTACTGTTGGCTGTGGTTCACTGAATCATGAATGTTTTTTGTTTATGAAAAATCTGTGGAAGCTTGGAAGTTTATCATCATGTAAATTTCATTAACTTTATTTTTCTTCAAACAGAGACGTCACATCAATAAAAACTTTGGAGTTCTTAGGTCTTAAGCTTTAGTTCACACTCAGTCCTTGATCATCCTTTATGCTTGCACATGTTACGGTCCTAATTTGATTTTGGGGTTTCTGAATATTTCACCTGCATTTGTTTTCATTTTCTTGCACAGACAAGAAAACATTTTCCTGCAAGGATTAATTACCCTGGTCTAGTTTTCTCATTCATATTCATGTCTTAATTTTAAAAGATGATACTGCCATAGTTCTGTGTTACGAATGTACTAATTAAAACAAAAATCCTCAAACCCCATTTCCCTCATTCTGTAGGATTACCGTCTGCTCCCTAGAACACTGAGAAGTTGAAGTGTAAGAACTAAAGTGGTATTTCTGGTAGTAAAATATAGCTCCCTATGTGGTGCTGCTTTAGAAATCCAAACTGGGATCATTTCTGCCTCCCATGTTTTTATATGGGTGAATGTTCTGTGCTGCAAGAGCCTCACGGTAAAGATAATCCTGACTTCAGATACTCATCTAGAGTTACTGTTATTATACATCCTGTATGTGTTTAGGAGGAATCTGAAAGACACCAGTGGTAGTGTGTAAACTGTTTAATATGGCAACTGAACAGAAAAGTAGCTTTTCTCCAGGAAGCTCAAGAAAGGGCCCAAATCCCTAACCCAAACTCTTAAAAAAACACGTTAAAAGAAATAGCTGGGGTCCCTTAAATGCATATTGCTGGCACCAGTGACAAGGTCACTAAACTAATCAGTGACACTGCACATACACTGCTGGTGAGTATTGAAAGGGGGCAGCTGTAGAAAGGTGTGGGAAAGGAGTTTATAATCACCCCCTCTCCAGAGGGAAAGCTATGCCAACACGGGGGGCTGGGTATCAGACCAGGAGCTTACAGAGTATGAGTTACCGGCTTAGGTCTTTTCTGCGTTGTGGGTTTTTACAGTCAGATAGTCTCCCTGATGCTCTGTAAATTCAAGTGGCTTATGCTTCCCATCAAAACTGTTCCAGTTAAGGGTAAGCAGACTTACACTGGAAGGACTTTTTTTTTTTTAATGTAAAAAACAATCATGTGCCTGCCAACAAATTAAAGTACTTGCATACTACATTCATTAGCCTATTTTAAACAGATACTACAGCACATGTAAGATTACCCTTTCTATGTTCAGCTACAAACTACTTAAGCCTCTTTGGAGCACACGGAATGGCACAGGATCAGGTAGACAGCAGCTGTACACCGCTGTTATATCCAGGGGTGGACAGGGACAGCAGACCACCTAGGAGGGATGGTGTGTGGGTGAGGACCACATCTGCCCAAGCTCTCAGAACAAGAAAACTGCAAGCTTTTTGCAAAAAAGTAACCTCTTAAATTCAGCACAGTATTTTACAATGCCTTGTTTGGAGTTGAATAAGAAGAAAATATTTTTAAATTAAATGTCAGTTACAGAATAGTTTTCTCTAATTATGCTCCTCCATTCTAATAGTTAATGTATGTACTTAAACACCCACACTGCATATTTCTTTTTTAAAAATTGTAAGACCTACTAAGCTATGGAGAGTATTTTTGTTCCCTCTGCTTCACAGAGACCATGCTTTCTGTTCAGATTTTATTAAGGATAAGTATTTCACAGTGCTCTTAAGAGTCCTGTACCTGTTCTCAAGTACATTTTCAAATGCACATGGTACTAATAATTCTGAATGTGAACTATTCCAGTTTTTCCTGGGAAGCCACTACTTATTTGCACACAAGAACAACAATCACAGAGGAGAGCAGTGACTTATTTTGGCTCTGTACATATGCTTGCTTGTAGTGCTCAACTGGGCCTTTAAAAAGAAAAATCTTTTGACAGCTCCATCTTGAAAGCATCTCAGAGTAAGATGATTACTGAAATAGAGCTGCTTCTGATCACGCCACTGATGGCCTGTTCCAGTAAACTAGTAAGACTGGTAACAAAAACCAGAAAATGGGGATTATAGAGGTCACAACATAATTTTGGATCCCTCAGACTAGAAAGGGCACTTTGCGGTGAAGTGATGACACTGTTCCCAATCTCTGGACACAAGCAGCTTGCCCTCTTGGTGAAAACTTCACCCTGAAAAACGCCCAGTATTTTAAAAGGAAGATTTCACTGCCTTACTAGAAAACAAAAGCAGAGAGATACATTTTTAAGATTTCTCTTTCATTTAGCTATTGGGGGATGGGTTATAAAGAAAATGAAAGGGGTAGGTCATGTACAAAGCAGTAATCCAGTCACAGAAGCCAATTTATTTTTTTTTTAATACAAATTGTTTTGCATATCCAAATCCTCTGTAATCTGTTCAAGAGTATGCCGTAACTCAGTGTGGCGCTGCTCCCTACTGACCCACGATCCTGGGAGTTACTCTACTGAGTGTAACCTGAACTGAGATTACAGTGCGTTTCCCCATACAGTGGCAACAATCAGATCTGTCTATATATAATATAATAAAGCCTTTTCTGTTCTTTACCCATGCCTCTCCTGTCAATTACTTTGGGTCTGGGAACTGATGTTTTAATGGAGTTGCTTAGAGGACATTTTTCACTTACTCTTGTATTCAAGTGTTGGGATACTGCTGAAAAGCTTCCAGAAAGGAAAAGTAAAGAGTTCCTTCTCCAAGCCAGTCCCTTGTTATTCACGGTATTAAAGTAACCCCTAAACTGAGACACTTCTGTTAAAGAAATGATAGAAATACATTTGAGGTAGAGTTGTGGGGTTTTTTCAGCTTCACCTACTACTAATAAAAAAGGTATTTCTGCATCAGTTTCCCTCATTTGATTAAGTTTTATACTGATACATTCACAGTAAGCACTCAGAAAAGTCAGTGTTTCTCAAATAATACCTCCAACTACACAGGCACGTTTGGGTCTCTTTCAGAGTTGGGAAAGGATTCCAAACTCCTATGGGACTCTGAGAAAAGCCTCTCAACCAAAGCATCTTTATTAATCGAAGAGCTATAAAAATAGACAGTTTTACACAGAAAGCTCACTTGAATGCCATAGAAATACGGATTTGGTTTCCTACAGTTGGCTGTTTGAACTTGGCCAGGTTTGGAAAATGACAACAAATCCTAGGAGACAACTCAAACAGGACAAGGAAGCAGCCAGAAAGGATAAACACCTACTGCCTCTTCTACCAATAAGGGGGTTTGCACCTCCCCCCCCCCTTTTAGTTTTCAAAGTACATACTTAAGCATACGACTGTACATCAGTACATGGTTTTATGTCTGAGGCCGATTTCTCTCCACCCCAAAAGAGCTAGCTTAAATGAGAAAAAGTACTTCTGAATCTCTTTGTACAAACCCCTATCTTTAAAATTGTATTAGCCTGAATACAACACATTTTTTGATGGGCCAACTGTCCTGTTCCCCTCCACCCTGCCAACTCTGTCAACACATCCCTGCAACTTCAGCCATGTAATACTGCATCTCACTCGATGTAAATGTGTCAGGAAGCGCTTTCCTCCAGCCGTCAGCCCCCATGGTGCAGGCTGCCCCCTTCCGTGCTCTGACACACCAAAGGCGGCTCTTGAAGGAAGCCAGCCCAGCATGTTCTGGCTTGTCGCCGGACTTCTTGCCACATGTGCAAGGCATTACTCAACAGTGGCCAACCTGCCCATTCACTGTCCTGACAGCAATCTTTAAAATAATTTCCAGCACCTGTGTCTAGCGCTCATCAAGAAGCAGCAACAGCTTCGCCAGTGCACGACTCACTGCCCTGCTCTGAATTAACAGCTGGGGGGGACTCAGACATCACGGTGCACTTTAATAGCGAGGCTCCCGTGGGGACTGCCCACCCCACCCCGTGCTGAGGCTGCAGCTTTATGCTACAGGCAGATACCAGCGTGTCCACAACGTAGCCCCACACCAACGGGTACCACCGTCTGCTGCATATCGCCTATGGATGTGCTCTTACAGCAGCAGAACATGTTCCTGCCACTCAACCTTTCTTCAGCCTGAGATGTCTTTCACTGCCAGCAAGTTACACCTGAAGAGCTGCTCAGTCATTCTACATACTAGTAAAGGCAGCCAGAAGATCTTTGTTGGGAGGGGACACATGACAGGGATGGGGGACTGATACAGGGAACTTAAGGAACAGAACCGCAGTCGAGGAAAAGCCAGTTTGCTTCTGGCTTGTTTCAGTTAGGAGGTGGCAAGCACTTTAGGATGCTCGTTGTTCTGTTATGGTCCTGTTTAAAGGACAAGAGGCAGTTGAAAAGCAGAGGTCCAAGGTTACCCGAGGGCATTATGAGGTGCAAGGGTACCTGCAGAACCAGAAACACACACCAGTGGCAGCCCCTGCCTCTGGCATCTCACACCTAGGCTGTATGAACCTGCAACCAGAGCTTCGCCGGAGCACTAGCTAACCTCCCCGTAACACAGTGCGGCAAAGCTCACCTCACCTCTAGGCTCCTCCCCAAGCAGCATTTCATTTCCTTATTGAGCCATCCTTCAGTCAGGAAGCATGATGCCTCTATCAAAGAGTCTGCCACAAAATTAAAGCAGTACTTCACCCAAAGCTCTGTTTAGTGCTGCTTCTGGTGTACAGCATCTCAAATCCATCTCCTGTCCACACAGTAGAGATGAAAGGGAGGAGAAGCCTCTACACACATCATAGGCACTTGATTCATTTCTCCTTTGGCTTGTACCATTTAAGCTCTAACTGGGGAGCAGACATACAGCCACATGAGGGTAAGCAGTCTCCAGGTGAAGAAACCACATTGCCAGATGCTGCTCTTGCTGCCTTTTTCCATCTATTGATCAAACACTTGCACTGACATAACAAGATGAAAAATTAGTCACTAAAATGCACTTCAGAGTTAAACAAATTATAATAGTTACAGTGCCTTTATCACTGGGGCTTAGAAGTAGTAGCAGAGGTACCCCATGCCAGTCTTCCATGCACACTTCGCTATGCCTGAAGGAATCCTCTAGATCACTGGTTTGGCCTGGGTCCCTGTCCAAGACACGCAGCAGTGCCTGTGCATACAAAACCTTCCCTGCAATTCAGCACACAGCACACACCAGCACGCTCAGCTGCGCTCAGGGTCCAACAGCTTTTCCTATCCTACCACCAGTGACTTTTTGCCTCCACACAGCTCTGTGCCGTTCCAACACCCAGCTAGCACCCCTTGCAGAAAGGGCCACTGGGGTCAGTCCTGTCCCTAGCAGACACCTGAAGTCTGCATCACCACAGAAAACCCCATAAATCAGTCTAGGCAATCACAGGGGCTTCTAGTTGGAAGTTCTTGCTGGGCTTTGGCAAGCTACTCAGGTCAGTCCTCCCACTGCCGCCCGATGCTGAGTGGACATGCTCAGAGTGCAGCTGCAAACCTCACAACTGGGAACCAGAAAGAGCACTGAACTCCCACCAGTATTCCCACTCCATCCAGCAGCTGTACGGTGCCTTTGTCACACATCCCACTGGCTCAAAGCTTTCCAGAGAATGTCTTTAATTACTTTGTCTGACAAGTCCAGCCTGATTTGCAGTCGCTGCAGAAATGCCTGAAGTGCACCCCACAAAAGGAATTAAACCTGTACTCTCTGGAACCAAGAGACTCACAAACCTGCCATCTGTAACACAGCCATGGCCAGCGGAACACAAAGCACAAGGTTCTGCAAGGAAGTGACTCTCCCAAACCCTGCCACTTCCCCAGAGTGGCCTTGTAAGTCCCCACAGAGGTTCACTCTTCACGCTGTATTTACACTTCCCGCTTCCACCTTGGCTACCAGTGACAGGGTAAATATACCAACATTCAAAGCCTACCCACAAGGAAATTCCTCTCCATTTGCTTTGCCTTCCTCCTCTCTGCCATGTAACTATATTTACCCAATCACAAGTATTGCTAGTGGATTATACACTCCATCTGTTTTGATTCAACACACTGATCTTTGCTGACTTGAAGATAATTAAAGACCTCTCCCCCACTCTCCCGTTCTGTCTGCAGCATATATGCCAGCTGCTCGCTGGAATCCAGATAATTGAACAGCATTCCCTAATCAGGACACTCAAGGAAAATCACTTCTGACTACCAGGGTTTATTGCTGACTAGACTTTATTAAGATCATTGCTAAGACAGATTGCCCTGTGCTTGGAATACATTGAATTTGTTCCTTATTAGCCAGCTTGGGGGCTTGATGAGGAATGAGAACAGAGTTTCTTCTGTGTGAAGATCTGGAATAGGGAACTCTGAAATGTACTTGATTATGGCACAGCAGGGTCCTCTGCTGCTCCTAGGCAGCCCATGAAACACAGGACAAGCAACCAAGTGTTCTGCTGCTTTTATGCTGATCCTGCACCTGAGCACAAGCACAGCTGGAGATGCAGGACCTGCCTGGCCACAGTGCTGTGCCTGGAGGGTATCGATTCGCTGGGGAGCTGCCCAGGAGCGTGGGAAGCACCCTAGCACCCACTGACAGTACCACTCAGAAAGCCAAAAATCCTCATGAGCGACCTTTTCCAACTCCTAGAGGTGGGAGGGGAAGGACTAAGACGCACACCCATCTTTAAGAAAGGGCAGCTGGTAACTTCGCTGAGCAGGGGGTGGGGGGAATGCTGCATGTGCTACCCATTCCAGGGCTCACTGGTCTCGCTGCCTATTCACTGGAGACTTGTATTTCTCACCATTCCCACTCTACTGAGCACAGTCACCTCACTGTGAATACAGCTCTTTGCTTCCTCCTAAAAGCTACTACAGAACAGAGAACCAACTGCTTGGTTTGCATAAAATTATTTCCCAGCAGTAGAGTCATGCATCTCCCCCGCTTTTCTGGGGAAAGTATCTGCCATTCATACATACTTACTGTTCTCGCTCTGCTGAAAAGAATGGGTCTCAGATCTTAGACACTTAGACTCCAACCTTTTCTCTACCTGTAGGTGTTTATTTACAGTAAATATCCAGTAAGGACTTCCAAAACTCAAGGTATTTCCTTCAGCCTTTAGACTCTTTATGTATTTCTTGGTTTGCCTGGTTACGTGTTTTTTTAATTTTGGGTTTTTTTTTTTTAAAGAAAAGGAAATATTGGCACCAAAACTGGATACATTATTCCAAGTATTCCAGCATCTATTTCATCAACACTGCATAAAGAAAAAATGTTTGCGTGCAAGTGTATTTCTGTACATCCACACACATTGTACTGAGCATCTGTCTTTTATCCCATCAAGCACCACAGGAGGCCTCTGACCCATCCCACTGAGAATTTCTTTGGAACTGCTTGTCCACTACAATCACTAAAACCCTTTTGTGCCTCAAGAATACAGTCCTCTATTCGTTGGAAGTCCTTTCTTATTCCTGGATGTGCAATTTCAGATTTGCCTTACTGAAATGCTTTTGTTGTTCTCCTCCAGCAAGAGGCCCCAAGAAATCTGCCGTGCTGTGTATGATTCACTGCTGCTGAACAGCCGTCACCGCAATTGCTTCCAGACCTTCATGAAAGCACTGAGTAGCACCGATCGCTGCAGAGGAAAAGAATCTCAAACACCTATTTGATAGGGATTCCCACTAACTATTACTAATAAAACTCTGCTAACTGGTTCTTAATCCTTCTGACACGTGCTCTAAGGATATAGTAATGATATTCTGGAGCAACAAGACAGGCTTTTGTGAAGCATATACATACACACTCGGGGCTGCTATGAAACCCAAGCCTGTCATTCCTCCAAGTCGCACTTGCTTGACAAGAATTATGTCCCATAAAACCCTCTCAAGAGTCATTCCAGCTCTCAAGGCACCACTGATGTCCCGGGAGCTTCCCCTCTGTTTTGTTTCAGACAGATGTCTGGACAAATAACTCTTCGCTGCGCTTTTCTGGGATATGTGCCTGATCTTCCACAGTTTATCAAAAACTAAAACATCACTGGGTCAGTGATTTCCCCAGGCATCTCTTCAGACTCTCCCTAAATACCAGGTTATTGAATTGTCCCTTTAGAAAAATCTTAAAATATCATCTGCTCAACATGTACTGCACCAGACTGATGAAGATATCCCAGTACTAGCAATAAACAAGCACATACCATTCTCATTCTTTTTAAAAACCAGCACACACATACCTAGGAAGTATTCTGCTTCTTGTTAAACAATTTTGCCATCTTCACCTAGGAACAAAGCTAAACAAGTGAAGATCATTATTCCTAATGTTCTACTTCTTGTCCTTAAATTGAACTGTGTTTAAGATGGGTTCAAGATTGTGTTTCTCTCTCTTGGGTAAATAACGCCTTATCTGTTGCCGCAGTGGCAGCCACAGAGGCCAATTAGCAGACATGCTGACTGAATTATGCTCCCACCCCAGGAATGTGTTTCTGACTCTGAATGGAGGCACACTGGCAGGCTTACATGGGAAAACTCCTCGCTGCTGTTGATCTGGCCAGATCTCTGTAAGAACACATTGCTTTGTTTTCACAAGCCCTTCAACTGGAGTCTTTCAAAAAAAGAACCCCTCAAAAATCAGCAAGAGACAGAATGCTTTTGCCCTCTTGAATGTTTTAATTGTTTGTCCCAACAACATTGTTGACTGCTGGCTTGAGAGGTACCACCTGAGCCACCAAATCCAGCACCTGGGTACCACAGCCACTACTGCATAATCTCACCCCAATTTATACAGATCACTTTAAATGAGCTGCGTTTCTCACTCCTCCATCCTGCTGCTGGGCAGCTCTTCAAGCCTCACCACACTGACAGTGATGGAAACCATCTTCCAATTGCCCATCTAAACGGACACACGGCAACTTCACGCTCATTTTTCCCTTATGCCAACCTTTGCTTTTGACTTCTACAGCTTTTCTTAACTCCCCCCTGTCGCCGCTCCCCTTCACATGCAGCAACCTTACCCTTCCTCACTGAACAAACAAGCCAAGTTCTTAAAAAAAAAAAAAAAAAAAAAAAAAAGCAGCTACTCTTTGGGAGGTGACGTTATGGTAGGTGACAATTTTCTGCTGGAAGCTGGTTACTTAGAATCACACTGGTGGGCTCACTGAGGGGGGTTTTAGCTTCGTGGCCCTTGTATGGACACAACCAAAGGAAAGCACTGACCTAGTATAGCGCTCGCCTTAGCAGGGGGTTTGACTGTAGATGGAGCACTTGCACCGCTGGAGAAACCCCACAAGTGCCTGCCGACCCCTTCCTGGCAATTCCCACCTATTTTAAAATAGGGAAATATTTGTCCCATGTGGTGTACTGTGACATTCCGTTAAAAAAAAAAAAAAAAAAAAAAAGCAGAAGAAAAAGAGAAAAAAGTTAGTGCTTGGCAAGCTGTACCCAAATCAGCCCCAAGTAGGAAGAACACAGCCTCATGCCCTGCAGCCGCGCTGGCTGTGTTGCACGCGTGTTAAGACACGCAGTGAGTGCCATCTCTGTAAAGTGCTGACACATTTGCTAGACTCGCTGCTATTAAGTTTTAAGGCTTTTCGGTGAAGTTCAAAAATAGCTACCTTGAAAAGGTCTAACAGCTTCCAGGAAAAGGCGCAGCCAAACAAATCCACTGCTGGATCTATTGTTGGTGGTTTTTTGTTTGCTTGATCGGCTGGTTTGTTGGTTAGTTGGTGTTTTTCTACTATTTATTAATAAAATCCTGTGGAACCGCTTTTATTTCACTTAACCATCAACTTTCTAGTGCAAATCATGAGCCAATTTATTCATGCAAATGAAGACTATCATCCCCTTTTAGCACCACACTAGAACACCTCTTTTACAAAAATGGATTGGTTCTTGGAGAAATGGGCAGGAAAACCAGAAATCTTTACACAACATTGAACCGGGTTTATTGGGTCCACTGCCTTGTATCTGATCATGACTATCACAAGTTCTTCAGCAAGTGTGGACAACAAAAATCTTGTAGAAAGTAATTTAGAAACCCCTATAGTTCCAGAACCATCCTCCTACCTCCCACTATGGCAGAAAGGACTCTGAGGTAAGGACAGAAGTCTGTACAGGAACACTGTATTTCTGAGAGATGCTGTCATCTCACATCCCACTCAGAGAAACACTTTTGCCTGGATAACTAACTAACACCTAAAGACTCACGTAAGACTCTAAATCAAATATTTTTTATTAGATATTCAAGACTTTCATTCTGTTCACCAATATAACTGGTAAATTTACTTTCTTTTTGAAGAGTAAGCACTGGAAATACAGTGTGCTCTGTGAATGCCCCCCTCCCCCTTTTTTTTTGATAAGGCAACGAAAGGCATGCAGTGATGAAGCTCTGTTACAAAGTACATGCTATCATCTCCATGGCACAGGAGAGCTAAAGCTATGCTCCCTTTGCACTCTGAAGGAAATCTTTTTGTCTAAGTTTCCAGGTGCCTTTCTGCTTACTTCTTTTGGACAAACCCACTGGGGAACAAGATGCAATCCTTCTCTTCCTCATATCAAAGTTCCTGCCTTGTGTGCTTTCCCTTCCACCAGGCAGCTGATGCACGAGAAACCTCTTGCCAGCTCATATCCATGGAATAATAAAAGTACCTGATCACTCTGTGTTGCTGATTAAAGCAAGAACTGCATTCTGAAAGTAGAAATATGATCTGAAGACAGCCAGCCCCATCAAGCATAAGCTGAATATATTAACTGGAAGTTGATTCTGAAAGCTCTTCAGCAAAGCGCAGCTATTTCAGAAAGCTCTCGCTATAGGGACCCAACTTACAACCACCTAAAAGCTGTTCAACTTGTCTGCTCATTCATTCGTTTACTTAAGGCTGTAAAGCTTAATGCCTATGTAGCAGAAAACAAGAGACTGCTCTTAGAAGTCAATAGCCACTTGGCACATTAACCAAAGCACCGGCCAGTGCACGTGGAACACAGGTGCTCTGAGAAATTCATCTATTGCCAGCAAACTGCATGAAATTTGAGGAAGAAATTAAGCAACTGCTTTAGGTACTTCTCAGTATCCTAAACCATCACTAACTGATTTGAAAAATCCTTGAAATAGGCATCCTTTTTGTTTGTTATCCCTTTCTTCTCCCAAGTTACAGTGGGGAATGACAGGGAAGTCCCCCTCTCCATGTACCAGCCCTACTACAGGCAAGACTCATCAGCTTCTGGTATTTAAACACAACTGACATGACAGAGAAAAGAGCATTTCTAAGCAGGGAAAAATTTTCCAGCCCCTTCAACATTGAAAGATGTCCCTCAGACGGACAACTCTACCAAAATAACTCATCCTGTCTTACAACTGTTTTGCTAAATTTGGCAAACCCTAACATGGAGAGCTCAACCAGCACAGACCTACACGCAGACATGCCCCAGCGCCCTGCAGCCAGGGCAGAGACAAGAACAAGTGTGGAAAATGGAGGCCACAACAGCTAGAGAGAATCGACGCCATCTGCTAACGTGTCAGATGTCCAGGCTCTGGCTCTCCAGCACGCTCTTTTTATGCAACCAGAGGAGCAACCTGCGCACCCTCCCTTACCTGTGCCAGCACTAACAAGCCCCGTCTCTGCACACATCCCACCTTCGTCCAGCCGTACCCTGGGGAAGGGAGGGAGGAAGAACACCAGGAAGGCTGGTGTGGCGCTAGACCACTTGCCTTCCTGGGGTTTAGGAGGAAGGGTCTCTAACCAGAGTCCTAGAAGTAGTAGAGGGAGTGAAGGAAAAGGCAGAGGTACGCAGTGACCCTCCACTTACCCCTCCAAAGCGTCCAGCCCCAGAGGATACACAAGTCTGCGGGACCAGGAGAGCAGCAGGAGCAGACACATGGCTACAGGGACAGGAGAACTGCTGCAGCTGAGCAAACCTGGCTACAGCACTGTGATTGATTCAGCTGAACTCTGAAACTGTGACAGGCCCTTGGGGATGGGAAAGGGGAGGGGCACCTTCAGAAAAATTGCACCCAGGACTGTTAATTAATGTAGTAATTATGAGCACATATTTGTCTCTTAAAAGGCGACAGAATTTTCCATAAAAATTAAAAAGCAAGGAACAGTCGCTACCCTACGACAGCCACAGAAAGCCAGGTCCTAAAAATAAATACTTTTCTTACTTCCTTTTTATTTCATTTTATTTTCTTTCTTTATATTTGAGCACTACACAGAGATGAATCTACGGCCTTTTCATATAATCCCAGCATGACCATCAGATTCAAACTCAGACCCAAACTCCCTTCTGTTGGGATCTACAGCTTCCCGAGGTTGGGCTGGAGGGGGCAAGGAGTCACACGCCTGGAACACAGCAGCAACCTACAACTCAAAGCTTCTTTGCAAGACACAGTTTGCTCAACCCACCAGAGCATACCCAGGCATGCCCACAGAGAAAGGGAGAGCAGTTTCACAAATGATCTCCTGTGCTTTCTCCAGCAAGAGTCCAGGGACGTCAGACTCACTCCAAAGTAAGTGCTCTGCATGCTCTCAGTTTATATGTCACAGGAGAACTACAAGTAAATAATTAAAGTCCTACCGAAATCAGTATCCAGGCTACTCTGATAATAGAAATCTGAAGCAGAATCAGAAGGGAAGGGAAAGAATTAATTCATCATCTAATTAGAAACCAGCACATAACCTTCTCTAACTAAACTAGTGGCAGGAGGCAAAGAGATCAAATAAAAACAAGCACTACTGAATAGGAAAGATACAAAAACTATGCCAAGAAAACCACTGTTGTTTAAATGATGGACTCACAACTGAAAGCAAGATACATTATTTATGTCAACTATTTATGTCCTTTTTGATTCCCTTTTGGCTCCGATTTGCTGTCACTGGTGAGTTACAAGGCTATTAATAATGCATAGCAATGAATAATATATCCAGTCACACCAACTGAATTTTGTCTGTCTGTATGGCCCAGTGAGTATTTATATATTTATTATACTTGGGGATTTTTCTGAATGGCAGCTGAGACCTGTATATATAAACTAGTTCAAACCTGTAAAACAATAAAAATATTTTGAAGTAATTGCCGGAGAAATAGAAAACATGGAAGTAGTCAGGGGTCGATTTCAGTTCAGACAGCCGCCAGCAGGCATGAATCAAGGCACCAGAGCTTTGGTTAGAAAGTCCCATACAGAATATCCCCTCTGTCACTCAAACCGTCTTCTGAGGCCATAACTTGCGAGAACATTTTCAACCATTTGACTTTATTACAAAAAATGAACACCCACAAGAACCATACAAATCCCCCAACTCCCATCTCCTCCTGCACTTCAAACGGAATTTCATGACAGCAAAAGAGCTTCTTGGGAATGCAAGAAGCGCCATTCATTTAGGCTTCTTCCACGCAATACCATCCAGAGTCACTGTGAAGCCTGGGAGGAAAAGAATCCCCAAAAACATAGCCCAAGGTCATGCTAGAGAGTGGCCCTGAACAGCACACAGTTAACTCCTGAGCAGTTCAGCATTCCTAAGCATTTGTAGGAGCAGGTAAAATCCACTATTGAGAATACCACATTCATTCATATAAAAGCAACATCCTGTGACGATACTTACACGTCCAGAGCCACAAAAGAAGTTGGGTATACAGTAAGAACACATAACAGAGACATCCTGGCTTTACAAGGTGAAATCTGGATTAACAAATCCTACCAATTTAGCCTTATACCAATGTCTTTTATTATTCTGAGCAAAACTGTAAATTAATCCCTTCTGAACATCCCAGTGTGAGTAAATTGCATGATGGAGTAACACAGGTACAGTCTGACCTGTAGCTAGTTCAAGTGTAGTCCCCGAGCAGGGTGGTCCCAGCCCCCTTCCTTTCACCCACAGATATAACTACACACCTTGAAAGCAAACAGATTCAGCATGCTGATCTGATGAGAATAGATGTCTGGAGTTTTTTTGGTGGTTTGTTTATTGTTTTTTTTTTCCAGGCCAACTTTCCAGTCTGATTCCAAGGCCACATTATCATTACATGCAACAGAAAGAAAAGCAGTGGGAGCACATGAATTTAAAAATACATAAAAATCTATGTGTAGTGGAAGGACAGAGAGGGGGCGGTGGGATGGGACTAAGCTTATTTTCCATAGCTGCTGAAAATTACATAAAATTAGATGCAATGTAGAAGCAAACCTTTAAAGTAAAAGTAAGGAATTAATTGAAGCAAGCCTGTATTTGACTGAGAATACAAATGAACTTCTTGATGCCCGAGCCAAGTCACTGTATTAACAACTGTGAGTTCCATTAAAGCTGTAAATAGGCAGTCTAGAAAAACTCCCTACGTATTCCTCTGGTGCCATATGATATATTCACATTCTAAGAACTTACTGAGCAATCCCCACCTATTATTTAAGCACATTTGAATATAATACAGCAAAGTAGGATCACATTCAGAACTCCATCAACTCCCTGCTATGAAATGCAGAGAGAAAGACTCCTAAGCTAACTGTAATTGAACTGTATCTTAATTAATGAGGAGCAAATGATAAGATCAAGCACAAGACTGCCAACAAATTTCAAACTTAACAATTATGACACAGCTGCATGAGCGTGCAGAAACAATACTTATTTGGACAGCAAAGGAAAGTAAATTAACTGAGATTCAGGGTCCTGCTGCTGCTTTAAGGTCAACAGATAAACAATTTGTGACGGACCTAAGTGTTGCTTACCTGCAAGAAGAGTGCTACATCAACAGGCATCAGCTTCCAAGCATTTTCTGAGACCAGATCCAGAAGAGGGATCCATTTTCTCTGTTATCATAGAGCCTGTAATGAAAAACAGAGCACAGTCTAATCAGCAGTTTCAAGGTAATAATTTCGCACCACTCAGCTGAAGCAGAACTTCACAGCTCATCAGGTAGCAAGAGGAAAAATTATTTTTGTCCTAAAATAGTTTCTGTTCCCCTATTGAAGATACCAGCAAAACTCATGTCATCAGGTTTTACTGCAGGCCTGCCTAGCGCGGAGGCCACGCACTGGGAAGGATTTCATCACGGAGCTCAACACTCACCCTGGCCAGTGACTACAAAGTCGCACTTTCACTCGTCAGCACTCTGCAAGATACTAAAATATGTCATTATGTCTAACAGCCTGTGTATGTATGTCCTTAATACAGGACATACATATAGTCTGTGTGCAATAAATGGAGCATGTGTTCAGTTGTAACACAGCAAACAAAAACCCGGGGCTAGCTCGGACAGTCAGTATCTCGCACTGCAGGCACGGAGACACCTTGCCAACAGCTGTGCTACCTGAACACATTTTCCATCCCGAGTTTATTTTTTTCTGCAGTTCAACCAACATAAAGATGCTTACATTAAACACTTCAGGCAAAGCCCGCCTGGGCAGCAGGCTTGAATCACTCTGTCAAGGCAAGGGCAGGTTAGGAACCTCCACGCAAGCCACGCTAACCTGTAGGGACACTACCGCTGCCTTGGCAAACAGCATGAGGAAGTATAGCCTGATCTGAAAACAGTTAAGTTAGCCACAGCCTTCAATAAAATCACTACACCGCCCTGATCCCCACAGCTCTCAGCAGTGATCTTTTTTTAAGTTATTTTTATTTAAATTTAAACCAGTCACATTTAAACTGACCACGGGTGAGACTGTCACTCGAACAGATAACAAGCTTCTGGAATAAAAAGCTGCACATTACAAAAAGCTCAGCTCTGCAAGGAGCGGCACGCTGCGGCTCAGTCATGGCCAAGCCATTCAGCACGTACTCCCACACGAACAGCTATATCGAAATGGAAGTACCCTGCTCTGGTTACTCTGGTCTGACAGCCTGCAGTCTAAGCAGAACCCACAGACTGGGAGATGTACAAAATTAACCAACAAAACCCAAGTCTGCTCCTTGTACAGTTAAAGCATGCTGTACAGGGGTACATGACTATCTTGGAAAAGAAGAATTATTCGCCTGCAAAAATAAAAATTCAATCCTACTGCTCTAGATGTTTTCCATACCAAAGGTAGCAGCCAAACTGTGGCTTTGCTTACATTTTGAATCCGAAAACAGCAGGGAAAATCCAGAAAACAAGATACACAGTAAATTCCCTGAAAACTGACTGTAGTTCCAGCCTGTCTCTGGAACACTGGCACTCTGTTACCTCTGAAAGTGTGCGGAACGTCCAAAGCTGTATGTTTGGTCAGACATCAACACGGACAACAGGGAGGGAAGTCAGGATATTCTGAGCATCAGAGGAAAACCCAGGCTCAAGCTAAGAGAGAGGCTTTGCTAATTCCAGCCCCTTCCCACCCACCAAAGACAGGTGCTTTGGGGCCCCTCACCCACTTTCTTGCAAATGCTGTAACATCAGCAGCGCGGCATGGGATTTGGCACCAGGGGCAGAAAAGGTGAATGTGAGAGCCAAGCTTTCAGGCATAGCCTGAAACACGGAACAGCCAGGAGATCCGCACCCCTGCCTTGGATGATGCTCTGACAGCTGCTCTTCCCAACCTTAGGAAGGCACAGTTGTGAACAGTTCTGTTCTATTCCAGAGGCGTGGAGAGGAAGGCTTTGCACGGAGTGAAATCATTCCTGACAATTTAAATAGCTTTTGGATCAGGATATTCATTTCCAAGAAACATGAACGCCTTCCTCAGACTATTTAGGAGAGCAGAACCCAATTAAATGAATGGGAGAGAAGAGCGTCCTAAATCCGTAAGACCTGCACAATGCTCACATGGTGTACAGAGACAGGCAGCGGAGCTACACGGAAAACCACCCAACTCTGCACTATACGGTGCAGTTAGACACTTAGATAGGCCCCTCTATGTAACCGACCAAAAGCTCAACTGTACCTTTGGTGCCAAATCCCATGCCGCGCTGCTGATGTTACAGCATTTGCAAGAAAGTGGGTGAGGGGCCCCAAAGCACCTGTCTTTGGTGCGTGGGAAGGGGCTGGAATTAGCAAAGCCTCTCTCTTAGCTTGAGCCTGGGTTTTCCTCTGATGCCCAGAATGCCCCGACTTCCCTCCTCGTTGTCCATGACATCAAAAAGGTTTACGCAGGCTTTACGCCAGGTACTTTGCTCTATACATAAAGTGTCAAACTACACTGACAAAGTTTTTCAGACACCCTCAATATATAGATGGATTTAGGAACTGTTTTTCAGTACTGGACTTGCACTTTCTTCCCTTACTGACAGGCCGAGTTCACGTGGCTCTGTGCACTTGAGTACTTTGAGAGCAGCATCAGTCACTCAGCAGCTTACAGATGGGCAGACAGCCTTCCAGACAGGTTAGTTACTCAATCTACTTTTAAATACCCTTTTTCCTTCTTCCCCCTCCCTCCTTTTTCAGGGCAGAGTTGTTTTTCTCACTCTGGGAGTGAAGGGCTGGGACGCAGTCATGCATGCACACATCTAACAGCTAACTATGCATGATTCCCTCTGGCAGCCCTGTCAAGACCTGGGCGTTTTTATGTACAAGATGTCACTCTGGGAAACGTTCTTACACCTGTACTGAACCCCTTCAAAATTCAAACCCAAGAAACATTCATTACAAATCAAAAGTCTTTTCTTTTCAATTTTCACTCCTGGCTGTTTGGGGTTTTTTTGGGGGTGGTGGTGTTTGATTGTGGTGATTGTGGGTTTTTTTTTTGAGAGGAGCCCAAGAAAAAAGTTAGCTCTGGTCTTCCACAAGATCAGATGCATATTTCCTGAAGATTTCTGAAAAAAATTCAAGTCTTGCAGCAAAACGCATCACCTCTCCCTGGCCTCAGAAAACACACAGCTTAACACGATGCTCTCTCCGGCTGCAGCAGAGCAGTCGTCTACAAACTCCTCCTTACTGTGGGAAATTCTCTGATCTGGAAAGGAGATTAGTCCTTGGAGCTCCAACCAGCACAGATCATTTTCCTTCTCACTAGCACACTTCTGAACAGGGAAGCACGAGTTATTTCTCAGCTCTCTTTTCCTTTTCAAGCAGACTTACTAACGTCCCAGCTGGGCAAAATACTTTGAGGACTGAACACAAGCCTCTGTGTTTTCAAGTCTGGCAACAACTACATTTCCTCGGGGCTCCCAGAGAGAAGCCCCGAATTACTGGTTACCTTTGTGAGCCTTCCACAGGAAAATCCTTGTGTGAAGCAAGTGGAAACGTTCCCAAATATCTTCCAGCATCCCACAAAACATCTAATAAGTGCATGAACACTTGCTGTTGTCACTGCGTCACTGATGACACACAAACATGGCAGGTATTGCACAGAGCAGTGCCAAAGGGAGAGGCAGTTAGACAAGACGGCTCCTGCTGCCAAGGGGGTATGGAAGGAGTAGTCCCTGCTGAACTTCACCTTTGACAGCAGGTACTGCCTCATCCTTACTTAAACCCCTGGCTCCCGTCCTCTCCCGCAGGATGCAGGCTCACTTTTACCTTTCAGAAAATGTACTGATTCCCCTGACTGCTGTATGGGCTTTGTCCAGGAGAGTCAATCTGGATTGGTAATTCCTTCAATACTGCCTGCTGTGCTAAGACTAATACAGTATAGCATGGGGTAATTAAAAGGAGTAGATAATTTTGCCTGAAAGGCAATGAAAACTGAGCTTTGAAAGGAGCAAGGAAGGATTCATTTGAAAGAAGCTCTGATGCAATAAGGAACCCAAAATAAGCAGGTAGCTTGCAATAGGATGTGCTGTTGAATACACTGGTTACTGTGCATAGCATGCTGATAGCTGCAAAAGCTTTGCATCCTCATGGAGAACGTGCATGTAACAGAACAGATTCATGTCCCCTCTATCATTTCCTCATTTGCAATTCAAAAGCTACGCAGGCCTGGCTCCCCACGCATTTTATCAGCGGGCACAAGTGAACACAACTACTGAAAACAGTCCAGGTCTGCATATGGGCTTTAATTCTGGAAAAAAAAAAAGTGGAAGCCATTTATTTTTCCTGCAGCTTCACAATGAAAACTCATGCTACTGGAGCCATCAGGACTTCCCAGCTTGGTGACTACAGCCGCCCTCCCTGAGCTCTCCCCCACACACACTGCCCTCTCCTATCCGCGGGAGAGCTGCTGCCCACAGCTCTCTCAGGCTCTCACCAGACCTATTCTTCCTCCCCGTTCCTCAACCCTTTCTCCCACACTGTACCATATTCAAACTTGTTGCTCTAAATCCCAGGACCAAGCACAATTTTACCTCCCTCAAACTGTCCTCTGTCACATCCCACCCTCTGCCCAGCTAACAACATGCACCTTCCCCAAAGTCATCCAGGCCTCCTGCCTCCCAAAAAGCAAGCCAGATGCGTGTTTTAAGACCTGGTTCACAAGTTTCTTTGTAACAGCTTACTTAAATCACACAGTAATGCTTATAAAGCAGACTGATGGATTTTGGGGTAATTGTCTAACTATGTTATCGCCAGTATTATAAATCCCAGGACTTTAATTTTCTGTAAAAATAAATGAAAAAATTAAATCCCTACATTCTTCACCACCCTTCTAAGTTTTGCATCCTTAGGGTGTAAGAAATCCTCTGCAACTTAAGGATCTAAAAAAAAAAAGATTAAACAAAAAAGGTCTGCTTTGGGTAAATTATTTCAACTTCCTTTTCTATCACATGCTTCCACATACTGGGGGGGGGGGGGGGGGGGGGGCGGGGAGAGAGAGACACTCCTGCCAAATTGGTGCTGGCAGCTCTGAGAGGCACAGTTCCCTCTCACCTCTCATTAAGTTTGTACATCATACTTGTGCTCATTCCTCACACCTAGCTTGCTCTAGCACTGGTAACAGATCTGAAGCTGCAAATGATGAAATTCCTATGATTGTTATCGTGGGTCAGTATTTTTCAGCTGCGTGCAGGACAGGGAGATGGGGTGGGCCTTAGCAGAGTTGGAAGGAAGATCTCTTCATAGAGAGTAGCTGCTACAAGAAGTTCATTTCCAGCTCCCTGAGATATCCCACCTTTCAGAAAAGACTCCATCCAAACAATGAAAATTCCTCTGCAGCACTACCAGAACAAACAGTGGACGACCTCACAAACAGCGGCCTCGGATCCAGTGCATCTGCTAGTAACGGAGATGACTTATACTTTAGCCCCCAGCTCTCCCACCAACATCCAAGAAGAGTCTTGGCCATCCTCCCCAAGGCTTTCCTGTGATCCAACAGCATGGGCAGAGAACGTGACCTGCCCCCCCTTGCTATGCATGTGCTCACGGCATATTCAGTGCATGGAGCAGCTTTCCCAAGTGGAAGCCCCCAAACGTATTAGCGAGGCAGCTCTGTGGCTGGAGAAGAGGCCCCCCACATCACCGCCTGCGCTGCGGCTTGCTAAGTGCAGGCATGAGGCAGTGGCTCCAAGAGGAGAGGCCGGGGCTGCCCACTACATATCCACGCTCCCTCCCCTCCACGGCAAGCCCTGTGCGGGCGAACGCGTGGCACTAGCCCTCCACAGCTCCTGCACCGCAGCACTCGCTTGGCAGCACTGCTCAGAGCGCGGCAATTAGCAGCGTTCAAAATTATCTTCTGCTTTTAAGTCAGTAACTGGTATTCAGTCAGGTTCTAATATCCTCTATCTAGAGTATAAATCAGAACTCATCATTTTCTGCGTATAATTGCCTATGAAGCTCCAAGCTGTAGTTTCAACTCTTCACTTTTGTGAAACAGAGTATAACCTTGGAAAGTTTCTACTCAAAGGAAAGAAACTAGTATTCTGTATGCTCATAAAAACATCACCTCATAATATGAGAAAGTTTTGGGGGCAAGGAAAGAACAGCCCATCTGGAGATAATAATAAATCTGACAAAAGACAGAAATTCTAGGATCAAAGACAGAACTTCATTATATTAGGAAGAATTACTAATTAACTTGTGAGAAAAATCTTGTGATTCACACGCCCTAATGGAGTTTGAGAGTTCAGTCTTCCCCATCAGTGTCATCAAATCATTGTCCCCTCAAAATTACGGCTCATTCCCTGCTCTGTAGATCAGGAAAGCATGATAGTGTAATTGGGTATTTAAACAGAGTGGCAATCATTTTAAGGAGGAATTTTGTATTTTTTACATGCACCGATAGGCCATTTTTAAGAATATTCAAAGAACATCTTTTGATGCTAACAACATTCACTTTTGGGGGGACTAAAGGTAGATCTGGCAAGAGCCAGCTTTTACTCATTCTTAATGAGGCAGGTTTCCAGGTCCTCGCTGTTAACAGAGACTCACCTTACTGTAACGCAAAGATTACCGATGATGCCATAGCCCAGGTGGAAGGCACACCAATTCTCCTCCCCCGTGATTTAAGTTACAGCGTCCCGAGGCAGGGTCTCACCGTGTTCTGCGTGGTTATGGCACAGTCAGGGCATACCTGAATGACTCAGGATACAAATGCTACAACATTTCAAACTAAACCTGCAGCATTTATTAAATTAAAAAAACCCAGACAAGACAGGTCTTTTTCTTGTTGTTGATATTTTTTTTTTTTGGTGGTGGTTTTTTGTTTGGTGGGGTTTTGTTGTTGGTTTGGCTTTGGTTTTTTTCCCTAAGCCGAAGTTCAGCAGAGAAGTGAAACAACTGAGATCTTGAACAGATGCAAACCACCCCTCCCAGGTCAGCATTTTAAGCATGTTTCCCTGTAATTCTTTATTACCACACACCACCATTTAACAACACAAAGTACCTTAAGAAATACAACAGGAAGAATACTTTGGCTTATGCTCAACATATTTAAATGGAAGCCACCTGACACAGCTGATGAGTTAGACGTGTCTGCAGCTATCAAGAGAGCAGGGAGATCAAGGCAGAGTAAGGGAGAGAAGAGGTGCGTAATTAATCAAGACAACCTTTCCATTTATTTTATCACAGAGCATCATCTCTGCCAGCAGTCTGTGTATCAGCCTGCTTTGGCATGTTTCCAATTAACTGTAGATAGACACTTTCTCTGCATTACCTATTTCATAAACAGCACTGCACAGCGCCCAGGGCACAGAAGCTATGGACACCTCCTGGCTTCTGCTCTTTTCCACACTGAAACCTGCACTGTGTTATTCCCATGTAACCCGCAGAAGAAAAGTAAAGGATAAATATGTAAGAAATGTTCCTTTGTAACAACGGCTGGATAGTGTGCTGCCTTTGTCACCCTGCTCCTTGTACAAAGTGAAGGAAATAAACAGACACGTCAGCGTACTTGGCAGGAGCGAGGAAGAATCGACGCCTACCCCAGCCTCACTCTCCAGAGGCGGCAGCTGATTTTGGATGTGGTTCACAGGATGGAAGGATCTACGTACACTTCTTTAAGGGCATGAAGGAAACTAAGGTCAACAATCTTGCTACAGTTATTAAAGCCGTGGCATAACAGCCCCAGTTGCAACAAGGTGCCTGAAGTCAAGTTCTGCCACAGACCTCCCGCACTGCCTCTGACACAGGGAACTTTGCCCCATAAGTTGTCTCATAACAGGGCGACGAAGCGGCAGCACATCACACAGGATCTCAGTGATGGTGTCTTTGCTGCCAGTACAAAAGAGTGGGAGATCTTTGGGTTCCATCTTACTCTTAAAAAGGCTGACATGGTTTGGTGGCCACCAGCACGTCCACCCTTATCCCCTTACGCTCATCCTCTCCAGTCTCCATACTCCAGCTTTCCAAACGCGCCAGCATCATTTCAGTCGAAGAAACTTCTGCTTTAACTATTGAAGCTAGTATATGAGCGACCATACGGAAGTGCAGACACAGGCAAGGCTACTAGTTCTTCCTGTAAGGCACCTACGCTCAATAAAACCCAAACATAGCACCACTATGAGAAGAGGGGCTAAGAGGGAAACACTACACACAACTTGAAAACAGGTTTTGGAAAGGGGAAAAAAAACCAACCTAAGCACTTTCAACACAAAAAATGCAGCTCTGGACTACCTAAGGAGTGAGTGATAGAGGCAAGGGTTGCTGCAAGAACATACACTTCCCACCTCCCCTCTTCCCATCCCACCTCCCCAACCAAGAAGGTCAGAAGAGGTATCTACTGCCTCATGACCTCTTGTTGCCAGCTCCTGTGGGTTTTGGCTAACCCAGGCCTGCAGGCTACCTTCACAAAGAATGAGGAAGAAAGACAAAGCAATTTGTTTCACAAAGAAGCCACGGGAGAAGGGGGGGGGGGGGGGGGGGGGGTGGAGCAACACAACCAACAACCCACAAACAAAAATCTAAGACAGCTAATGAGATTCCCAAAGAGAGAGAAAACAAAAAAGTGAAATATGCTGATGTGGTTTGTAATTCTAGCCTTGAAACAGATGTTACAGGCATTGTGAATTTCAAGTGCTTCTACTTAATAAGAGTTCTTTTCCTTTGTCAAGATAACTAAAATACACACAAGCCCAAGAATGGGCCTAGAGGAGAAAGACCCTAACAAGTAACTGCTAACAAATGGCAGAGCACTGGCCGAGGAGACAGCAAAGCCCGTTATGCCGGCGTGCAAGCAGAAAGCTTTATTTACTGCTGTAATTGTTCCTCCCAACACCGTCCCTGCAGATGTATGATTTAATTTTCTTGTGGAAGTCCTTAAATGCATATATATATATAAAGTCAAAGCTTATGGTCTCAAAGAACTAAAAGCATTTCTTAAAAATACCAGTGAAATAAAGTCCAAGCAAAAGCTTCATGCATAGGTCTCATATGCACCTAGAATGAACTATTAATTCACAGGTGTTGTTTACTTTTACAACAACAGAGAACTGATGGGAGTACAAAATAAAGCCAAATATTCCAGAAAAATAAAATACTTCTAAGGGCTGGGAGAATCCTCTCCAGACTTATCAGGGAATCACATGAACATCTGCAAAACTTAGTTGCCAGGCTACAGGACATCACTGTACCACAAATAATCCACGCCACAACTGCTCAGTTTCGCTGGTGTTTAGGGCTCTCCCAACCTGGGGGGGGTTTGCCCACCAAGGCGTGCCCCTGCCTTAGGGAGCTCTCCTGAGAGTGCTCACCCGGGGTTTAGTCCTGCAGTGGAGGAGGCAGCCATGCTAGTGCCCTTCTCTGCCTTGCCAGCTGTGGCATGTGGTGGTCACCAGAACATAGGTCGATGGACAGTTAAAATGACCTCTAAGTTATTAAGACATCGCAAAGAAGAAACAAAAGCCTGACTATTTGCTCAGATTGAACACTGTTGCAAAAGGTTATAGACTCCTTCGTCTAAGGGTGACCACGGAAGGCTGGAGATGAGGCCATGCCCAGCAGGGCCAGGTCTTCAGCCAGCATTTTGGCTCCAATTTCACATACTTTCCTTTGACAAGCTTTCCAAGCAGAGGACAGAAATCATTTGCCTCAGAACAGTATTCAAAACCAAACATATTAAAAACTATGCAAAACAGTTGTGATAAAGGCTCCTGTGTTAACATCAGGCAGATTCCTATCAAGAAGAGTTCTCCTCAAACACGACTTGTGCCTCCACTCCCATCCCCAACATAACTGCATGTCAGTCCTTTTTAGCTGCTTCTGGAGGACAGACTGCCCTCAAAACAGATGACTGCATACTCTTGAATACTTTGCAATTACTTTCCACTTGATCTTGACCAAAACCTAAGAATCTTTAACAGACTCGCAGCAGATGTCTCTGCCCAGAAGGTCGTACACCTCTCAATGGCACTTTTCTCCAGGACCCAAATTGTCCAACCTGGGAGCAAAGCCTCCATTAACTACCCCAGAACCCAGTATTAAGCAGCATGGCTTTAGGATTTTCAGTAAAACAAAATGTTTGATCATGCATTAACCTGGTAAAATTTAATAACCTACAAGAAGTTGTGGCTAATTGGCATCCATTTATAAATTCTCATCCAGCATCAAAATATTTGAGATTAAGGAAACAAAAGAACACATGATCAGTAGAAACATGTACTGATGGGGGCTGTTGTAGTATGCACATCTGAGCACCCACTAATTTGGCTGCAAGCTCTTGTTCAGAAAACAATGTCTGGCAATAATAATAAGATCCCAAAGAAAGGGCTCTACAGGGAAGTTATTTACTCTCTCAAAAAGGCAATATGATTTATACATGTTGTCACTGCCTATGCCAGAAAATTGATGACTGATTACCACATACTTAATTCAGGCTGGATACCTGATCCTGAAATAACTAGATTAGGCCACACAGAATTTCTTTACTATTTACAGCACAACTGAGTATAACATTTGGTTTAAGTCAGTAAAAAGGAGCTCTTAAATAGAATCCAGTAAGAGCTAGAATATATTAAAGCCACCTGAAATGTTTATTATTTATCACTATTACTCATTTATCACACAAACATCTGGATTCCATAGCCATAGCCTGATAGATTGATATTATTAGTGGGGTGAGCAAAATAAATACATAAATAACATCTAGTTTGTTAAATGTCCGCAAGCACTGCTATCACTCATCCATTCCCAGCTCCTGGAGGACAGGTATTTACTTTTCCCTTGTGCTGCTGGCTGGATATTGATTAAAAAGTTTTGGTATCTCAGTTCTGCAGCTCCCTGTGCAAAGGGCACAAGATCCCTGCTCGAGATTCTGCACGTCCTCCATGACTGGCAACAAACCTTCTGTGTGGCAGGACTAGGGAGCAGGCAAGAGCAAGGCAGGGACATGAAAGCACTGAGAGTAAAAGAAGCTTTTGAGAAGAGCATCACCAAAGACAGAAATTAGTAAAATCACAAAATCACGTCAGACAAAGAACTTCTAAGACCCAAGAAACAGTATCGCATACTAAAGCGCCTGAATATGCATGCTACAGTACGGTCTGATTAATATTAATAGAGACTGCTAATTTTTTTCATTGTAGCCTTTTAGATAATGCTTGCAAGATATGAACGTGTATGGTTTCTTCTCCAAGCCACTTACTTCCCAGATCGATTAAAGCATGCTAGTGAAACCTTCCTCACTCGCAACTTCTGACTGCTTTAACAGAAACACAGCAATGGTCTATTAAATACTGTTCAATTCATGAATATTTCATTGACTACCCCTTTTAATTTGAAGTTTATGAAATAATAACCATAGCAAAGCTCAAACTACTTTACCGTTAAGCCGACAATATTTTTTTGTTTGAGTATATGTATGAACACGTCTTAGTTTCCCCCTCCAGCTGAGAGGGTCTGAGCTGATGAGCCCGTATCAGTCACGAACATTTCCTGCTACAAAAAGCCCAGAATTTTATCTGTATGTAAATTATCCAAGTGCCACTGAAGCAACAGCATCATAAAGTGTTAGGAACTACAATGCATGGGGCTCTCCTGAAGTCTGCCCACTTTTACAAAATCCATAGAAACATGCAGCCATTGCTAGATACACATTTCATTATGCAAGAATCTCCATCCCTCTTTCTGCTCTTTGACAAAGAGGCTGTTCAGCATTACGTGGACCCAAGAAGTTCAAAAAGAACCTGCACTACACAAAGATCAATCAATGTAGAAAACCTTTGGCATTACAGTGTTGAAACAGCCTTGCTTTGCTTTTCCTCCTTCTGTAGACAGTGGGAAGAAAGATGTTAGACAGTTAAAGTGACTCTGTGAGTACTCCAGCCAGAGAAACAGAACACAAGCCTCTGATAAGAGCTCAGCACCACCTCCTCTGATACCATCAGGTTCAGCTTTTCCACTCAGCAAGAGGAGGCTGTCACCTGGGGCAGCAGAGCAGGCAGGGGCTGCTCATTGTTAGGGTAACAGCAGAATGTAAAGGAGGGCACTCTCCAATTAACCTGAGGCAGCACATCCCCCAGAGGCAGTGCTGGAAGGTGTAAAACCACCAAATGTAACAGGAGCAGGAACATCCTGAACTCAAGCATAATGAAACCTGAACAATCATCAGTGTGACCAGGAAAAAAACCTCCACACTCTAGAGGCTGGCTCTCCCATCACCGATTTCCCTGCTCCTTTTAACCCTCCTCCAGCACCCTTTCTGCTCCTTTCCCCTTCCGACACCAGTTCTCCCAAGGGAAGGAAGCCTTCCTTCCTTTCACCCGCTCGCTAGCTATCCTCCCTTCTTTTCCCGAAGGCTTCCAGCACTGAACACAACAGTCGAACAATATTAAACACAGTGCAGAAAGACCACGTGCAAAAAGCATTTTTAGAGCCCTCTTGCGACAGAGTAGCCTTTCAGCTTTCGGGAGAAGAAGGTAAAGGAGGAGGAAAAGAAAGACAAGGCCAGTACAGGGCTCCGTGTAGCACGTCGAGCTGTGTCTGTACCTACGGTGCCGCAGCCTCCGGACACTCGGGCCGGCCCGCAGGCCACCAGCCCCACCGCTGTGGGCACGGCAGCCGGCAGCTCCCCGCAGCTCCGGCCCACAGCGCCTCGCTGCCTGCCCCGCTGCCTGGAAACTGCGGGAGGGGGCTCGGCTGCCGCGCAAAGTCCCCCCGGAGGGGCCGCACGGCGGCGGGCCCGCCCCGAGCCCCCGCGGAGCAGCCACATGCACAAGCCCCAGCGAGGCCTGCAGGGCACGGCCGCGGGGAGACCCCGCTCCGCAGCCCCCGAGGGGATGCCGGGCCCTTCTCCCTGCTCCCGCCCCGAGGGCAGCTGACGGGAGCGGGAGGGAGGAGGGGGGGGGGGCGGCCTAGGCTTACCGGCGGGACGGCACCGCGGTGCCGGGGGCGCCGCCGCCATTTTCGGGCTGAGGGGCAGCGCCGGGGGCGGGGCGGCGGCGCTTCGGGAAGCTTCTGCGGGCGTGAGGGGGCGGCGCGCGGCTCGACCGCCACCAGCGTCGAGGGGGGGCGGCCCCTGCTGTTCTCAAGTAAATAAAATGAGGAGATTAAGGAAAGGTGGGCTCCTGCGGAGTGTGGCTCCTGTTTCAGCAGAGCTGGTGGTTACGGGGGTGTCTGCGGGAGGTCAGCTTGGCGGTGCCGTGGAGGACCCGCTGCCTCGCCCTTATGGCTGAGGGCGGTGCGGGCGCCTTCAGCAGCAGGCTTGGGGCATGGCCAAGAGCCCATGGCTGCCAGTTTGTGGTGCATTCACTTCACCTCCAGTTTGGTAATGTTACCTCACACCAACGCTCATCCGGGCCTTCTGCCAGAGCCTGCACTGCCCAGCGTGTAACCCCTGTGCAGTGTGAGGTGTGCCCAGCGCGTAACCCCTCACGGTGTGAGGTGTGCCCAGCGCGTAACCCCTGTGCAGTGTGAGGTGTGCCCAGCGAGTAACCCCTCACGGTGTAAGGCGGTGCCATGCTCTGTGCCTGCTAGTCTGTACATCTGTCTTGGCTGGGCCTCCAGTCACTCGAGTGGGGTTACTTCTACGGGTGGAAGGGCAAAAACACCCCAGCAGCCTGGCTGGGAAGGTTCATGCACTGCCTTCAGCTCCGTCAGCATATATGGGGAAAGTGTGAAGTGTAATGATGCTTGTGTAAAATCACAGTGGTATTACTCACTACACTTGCGTAAGCATCTAACTATTCTCTCTTACGATATGGTAACACGCTTGTATCGTCACTTTCTTACACGCTAACGTACTAACTTTCACTGTACCAAAACCTGGTGCACAGCTTATTTCAGTTCTGTAACTGGAGAACATTTTCACAGGTCACATTTGGTGAAAGAGCTTCTGAACATGAAACAATAAACATTCTGTTAGTTATTCTGTAATGTTTGGTATAACAGCTACCATTTGATAGCTGTTTTCCTTTTTTGCCTGCAAATCTGCTCATTCCAATGCCTGTGAAAAAGGAAACAGAGGGCTGTATAGCATTGAAGGTTGTTAATTTTAGAAAGATGATAGGTTTTAGGAGGTTTGGGCACTTTTTGTAATGTTGGCTCCAGTGTAACAATAGGAATAAACATACCCCAGTTTCTGCTTGATTATTTCTGTGTTAGGAGTTTGGGTTTTTAGTAGAAAACAAATATCTTCCATCAACTCCACCGGCAGCTTTATCTCTGTAATACAGGAAGGCAGACGTATTACACTGAAACAGCATCCAAAGACCAATGCAAGGACAACACACGTGACAGATGCTCAGTTTTTGGGTTTATTTCATCTGCTAACATTCATTCTTGATCTAGACAAAAACAGTTAGATGATTTTTTTAATCCATTTTTTCTTGTGGAAGAAAAGAAAAACCTTTTAACACTTTTTGTAAGATGCTATAAATAAATATATAAAGCTTTAAGTGTTACTTGGCTCAAGTTAAACAGTTGTCTTTTATTTTTGTTGTTTTTAAGTTCCTGAAATGGGAAAAAACCAAAGAAAAGTGCAAACCACACACATTCAGCCCAATGGAATGACTCCAGCCACAATCACTTTCAGAGAAGCTGAATCTGTTTGATCTACAATATGGAGGATGGGAGGCGGAGGGACAGCTGTATTTTTTTACCCTCAGTCACACAACTCCTAGAAGACAAGAACTGAGCTCCTTGGTAGGTAATGCACACGAGAAAGACGAGAGGAAGAAAAAGAAAGTCCTGCCTGCATCGCCCTTTCCCTTCCCTGTGCAGAGTGTGCAGCAGAAAGAAGAGACAGTATGAGCAACACCTCAGACAAAAATAAATGACAATGAAAAATAAAATCAGATATCAGTAGGGATGGTGAGAAATCCTGTGGCTGTTGTGTGTTTGCCTGGCAGACTACACACAAACACAGAGGAACTTCACTTTGAGAGAGGGTGGGGATTTTTGTCTTCTCCTTATGAAAAAAAGATGAAAAGGGGCAATAAAAATAAGTTAAATCATATTCCAATATGTACAAAACAAATCACGCTCAGTAAACGATTTGAATATAAAATTATTCATTATAGTACAACTCTCTCAATCCAGTCTGCAGAATTGACACCTGGGGGAAAACAGGGAGGGGGAACTGCAGGGCTTTGAGGAACGAGACAGACTCATTTGCAAATCTCGGGGTTTTTCAGCTTGCGTGGCTAAAACTTACAGAGAGAATCACCTGCAGCTGGGACGATACAGGCTTTAATACCCACGTGCTTATCAGGACTGTGTTCTCCTTGGCAGAACTGCTGTAGATGGGGCAAAACAAACAGCTGCAGATAGCTCAGATCGTGTGCGCAGACACGAGCTCCGCTGCTCGCTGGTTTACCCAAACTGCTGCTAACTGACCTGTGCTTTAAAGGCTTGGCTCAACTGCTGATCGGGAAGCAAATCCTGCATTCACTTCTGCCACTGGAACATGATCTGCTAATATTAGTGAAAACAAGAACAAAAAGATAATGCAGACAGCCCTGTGATTTGAATCCAGCAGATAGTGTGAGTTGCATTCCAAGCGATAGCCCTGGAAATACAATGTTTAGCATAGTCTGTGTTGCAAGTTCCGATAGCGCTACCCATTTCTGTGACACATGGAAAATTCTACGGGACAGGAGGGGGGCTGAGTGACTGAATGCCAGTAAGAAGCTAGAGATGCTTTTAACTCCAGGATATAAGTCTTGGTCAGGGCCTGCTCTGTGATGCTGTCGTTACCTCCTTAGCTGCTCAGTGGCCTCTGGGAAGTGATTTGGTGGGCTCGGAGTGGAACCTTGCTCAGTGCCATGTGTCCGTAGTGCCACTGCGGCGGGCCTTCTGTCTCGCTCGTACTCTCAGCAACTGCGCTGCCCTTCCTGCTCCTACAGGACAGCCCTGGGAGAGGGGATTCAAAAGCTTGTTGGGATCTTGCTTATGCTGCTTCCATTGCCACCTCAGTTTTGTAAGCAAGTAAGGGACGACGGGATGCAAAAGTATCAGCCTGAAGTGCTCCCCACTTCTTGCAGAATGTTGGGCATGAAGGGAGAATTTCAGGCAAGCCAGAAATTCCCACTGATCGTTTGTTGAAAGTTGGGGTGGGATTTTTGGATGACTTTGAACCCCGTGACAGCCTGGGTCTGCAACCTTATGAGTCAATCCTGCATTCTGTGATCTGGGTAGGGTACACAAGGTGGCATCTGACTGCCTGGGAAACTTTGGAGGAGGAAAACTCCTTCAACAGAGCTAGCTGTGATGAGACAAATAAGCAATAAAAACTTTTCTTCAGCAACGACACCCACCAAGCAGTGACGTTAACACTGTTCAGGTGACTAAAGGCAAAAAAGATCTCCTCCTCCTTAGCACTGCAGTGTGCCTCAGCCTCTCCTCCATCCCAGGGCAGGAATGGAGTCTGCGGGGAACCCCCCCGCAGAGCATCACCCTCGTCTGCCGGCATGCAGGGTTCAGCACTGTAAGACGGCAGAGGCTGAAAGCCATCATCTTGGGTCTGGCACCAAATAACTGCCTGTCCAAAATGCTCCCTCACACTAACACTGCTGACTGTGTAAACCCTTAGCTATACCTCACACAGCCCCATCATTTGTAAAGACTCTTCGTGGAGTATCCCCAGAAGCAGGGCAGAAACGCTGTGGGATGGACAAGTGTCTGACTAGGTAAAATCTGAATTCGAGGGGAACTGCCTCACCACCTCCAGTAAGTGCCAGGTCGTGGCCTTGCACCTGCCCTCACTGTACCCAGCACTCACCCATCCTGACCTGGATCATGATGCATTGACAGGCCCCCTCAAGAAACACTTCATGTAGTAAAGAAGGTCTCAGTGTGTCTGGAAGTCACAGGAAAAACATTTTGGAAGGAAGGGGCAGATATTGAACAAGAACGTACTATCTGGCCTCTACTTCTGCCCGAGTGCCTTAAAGACGTTGTTCTCCAGTCATTTTAAAACTACACACACATTTTTCATGTTATTGTAGCATCAAATAATCAGTCCTAAAAATAAAAGAAATTGTACCACTTCAAACTGTAGTACATATAAATCACAAAAAACTACATTCACATTATGTTAAAAAAGTTCCCTTAAACCCACTAAAGGAAGAAGACAGTGCCAGGTATGTCCTGCAACCCACGCTCTGGCACACAGCACTAACAATAAATTAATGCATGGCCCACAGCTGCACACAGCCCAGCAGAGCAGCCAGGCTGAGGGATGGCTTTGGGGTCATGCTCTTCATTTCCCACACTTAGAATCTGTTTCAAAGTGCCCGATACTACTCATACCTTGGAGTACCTCTTTAGAGCGTGTAAATTTGTAATTTCCAATGTGCAGGTGGACAAACTGCAGCATCTGCTGGTGCAGGATTTGCAGGAATTTCTGCCTCAGTGCTAAGCTGAGGCCAGCCCTCCTTTTGTGGGTTGAAGCGAACTATTGACAAGACAGTTTTCAAGATAGTTTCATTTCTTTTGCTTGTTACTGTAATATATTACAAAGAAAATGTTGGAACAAGGTCTTCTACTGACATGCTTCTAAGGTCAGAGGCTGCCTCTGATTTAGGGAACCCTGCAGACAGATCCATTAAAATCCAGCTGGTTACTCAGAGCCCATTCACACAGAAACAACTCAGGCAACCTGGGCCAAATTATGTTACCATTCCTAATCACCCCCAGTCCCGTTTACCGTCCCCCTTTGGTAGATGAGAGCAGAGTCTGGCCGTCAGTACAGCGCGGCGCTCAGAAGCGGTGCCGGCACAGGCAGAGCTGCCTGGGGAGCCCTGCCGGAGCTGCGGTGACCGGCACCTCGGACATGGATTAGCTGCAGGAACCACCTGTGCGTTATGGATCCATAATGCAGGATGCACAGTGAAAAGCCTTTGGGGGAAGCTGCAAACTGTGCATATAAAACGGTTGCTTTTTTTATCTTGTGTATTGGTTTTGTGGGTAATCAGCCCATAAAATTGCGTTTTAAAAATATCAATGTTTTCTCTAGTTACAGCAACACATAAAAGCGCTGGGAACTAGCAGGTGTAGCTCCTCCCAGTCTTGGAATTCAGAGATGAGCAAATGGATTTGTAATACCTTCTGCCCCCAAGCCAACAACCGAAAATTGCTTCATTTTGCTTCCCACTTCTCAGTGAGGCGGAAATGTTTACGGCCAGGCTACACACCGCTGGGAACAAGGGCCATTTTGTGGCAGAAGCACGGCCAGAACCTTACAGACAGCAACACCACGAGCAAATATTGGTACCAGCCGAATGCACGGGTAACAGCATCCCATGGGGCTTGCCGATGGATGAGCGTGTGCTTGTGTGCTCTGCAGCACCAGGATGCAGACCTGATCAAAATCCATCTGAAATCAATAGGAAAGACATCCTTTGACTTTGGTGGACTTTGGATCAGGGCTGTCACAGGGTTGCATTGGAGCCCAAAGTGCTGATTGTATTTTCTGTTCTTCAATTTTTAGTCATTTTAACTCTTCTGCAGAAGAACATCTCCACAAGCAAGGTGTATCCCCCCAGGTGTACACAGAAGAAACAAGGCAGCTCCTCTGCTTAAGGCAGCCCCTCTGCTTAAGGCAGCCCCTCCTTTGCAAAACTCAGGCTGAATTTGAAACTGTTGGAAACAGCATAGAGAGGCAGAGAGAGATTTCAAATACAAACCAAGCAGCACTTCAGTGGATTTGTGTGATGGGAAAGGGACACCGTAAAAATGACACGCTCAAGTTGAATGCATCAGCTCTCTGCCTCTCCTCTGGTGACTTCAATGCCATATTTGATCTGCAATTAACGTGGCCTTTGAAAATCAAATCATATTGCATGTGGTTCATACTTTACCAAACAATAGTTGGTTCGGGTCTTACAGGCTGAGTAACAACGGGGTGAGACATGAAACAGGCAAAAACTGCTTCATTTCCATGCTTCCAGCCAAACAAAGAAGTGCTTGCAACAGCAAGAAAATAAGCCATATTTTAATTTGGTGAGTGGGAAGAGGAATTAAGAGATGTCATTGTTGTTCTATGACTCAAAAGTCAGTAAGCTGAACCTGGTTAGACTGTCACCACACTGGAGGATTAAACTTACACGAATCCCTAAAAAACAGCAGTGCAAGAGAGAGAGTTCTGCTTTGAAAGGGGTCTGAGACTAAAAAAAACATTATCCATGATTCCCCTTTCCAGTTTTATGAACACAGCTTGTTCATTTAAAGTATGAGCTGCAGAACAGGCACTCTGCCAAAAGATAATGTGCACCGTCTCATAATTAATTCAGACCCATAGTCAGAAATTTTCACAGCTCTGGAAGAGAGCCTCATCCTGTTCCCACTTAAATTGGTTCTAGTGACTTCACTGAAAGCAGGCTGATGCCCATTATCCCTTGGTAAAAGCAAGTAAAAATAACTGAAAAAAACCTAGAGATACGGGTACATCTGTACGCTTGTTCTAGTTCAGTATTTCACAGAGCAACAAACAAAACAAAATCACCCCCTCATCATGTTCCCATTAATGACTGATTATTTGCAGGGTCTTCCCTGAAACTTGTTCAGATTTATGAGGGAGTATTGCTATTTAAATTCTTCTTCCTTTTTCTTTTAGTATGTAGGATAGGGTTTTCATGTGCTGTTAACACATAATACTGATGAGAGCATGAGCGGCAGTTGTGTAGGGTGACAGGATGGCATGTGAGTGCACGTTTGAGCCTATGTGGAATTTGATCGGCTTTTAACTTGTTTTGGGACCTGCCTGTGAAACCAGCCTGGGAGCTCTGTGCATGAATTCCCTATGATTTTTGTGATGAAGTTGCGTATGTATATGTGATACCAGTGCAATGTATCAAAACCGCTGTGCTAAGTACATATCCTAGGCCATAGTCAATTTGCTTTAATGTTTCTCATCCTCTGATGTTTTTCTTCTTTTATTTTTATGGTACTCTACTTTTTGGCAGTGGCTGCCAGCTGAAACGAGGTGGCTGCCCTTGTGCTCTGATCACTGCCTGACAGGACAGCACATCCTCAGCTCAGTCACCATTATCATTTACTTACAAACAATGCAATTCCCATCCCACCTCCAAGAACACCCGCAAAAGAAAACCTCTGTTTCCTTGTTTTTCATTAATGTATCTTTATATCATTATGCTTAGGGGATAAACAGGCCTAAAAAATCCTACTCCTGCCATTTGTGTTTGAATTGTGAGGATAAGAAACATTCTTTTGTATTTGGCCTTAAGAGTGGGTAACTGAATTTGTGCATTTTTTACCTCTGCATTAACATGTTGACCCTTTTTTTATGTATTTATTTATTTTTTTTAAGAATCTCATCGGTCTTGTAAGAAACAGTAAAAAGACCCTATGCTTAAGGAAGCAATCTATCTTCTGTTTTACAGACTTGCTTTTAAATAAAATATTTTTTGTTGTTTTTGTAATTTTACTTCCATGATCTTTTATATGGAAATCCTAGAATATCATCGATATAAAAGTCTGCCTAGGCTACCACTTCTCTATAATATGGCTGATGTAGTCCTCAGTGGGCAAGCGTCCTTGCTCTTCGGTCTCTTCCTTGGGAAGTGCTTCATTGGACCGGTGAAGAAGCCTCTCTTCCCGATTCTTTATCCTCTGCTCCATCCTCTCGAGCTGCCGTTTGTACTGGTAGCGCTGCTGGAAGAGGTCCTTTGCATAGTCATAGAGCTGCATGTCCAAGTCATTGAGCTCCTCAATCCTCCTGATGGTGTCGTTATCCACTTCCACCCCTCCTGCCCTGGTGCTGTTGTACTGCATAAAGGGCCGGATGAATTTCAGATTAAAAGTTCTCTCAAACAGGTACTGAGTCTTTCTCTGGAACTCTGTCAGGCCGAAGAAGGCCATGTCTTTGAGGTTCTTTTTTGCACTCTCCAGCAGGATCTGCGCTCGCTTGTTCTCTGGGATGAAAGACATGTTGTAGCAGCCCACTAAGCTCAAGTCAGCCAACATCCTCACTTGGCGGTTGTTGGCCAGATTATATGGGCAATCCATGAACTCCTGCAGCGTGCAGCCTGACCAGTCCGTGCCTTCATAGCACGACGGCAGCTCTTCAGGAGTTGGTGTCCTGCCATCACACATGTGCAAGGAGGTCTTCCAAGTAGCTCCTCGTTGGACGTGACGCCATTCGCTGAGGTAACGAGATACGGGGTCTCTCAGCAGTGTGATGTAGTAAAATTTTCTATGAGAAGAAGAGAAAAGAAAATAAATACTCTGCTAGTAACAAGAAAGATGCTTGGCAAGCTGAGGTCTAGTGCAGGTATCAAAAAGACAAAAGTAAATCAACAACACATCCCACTGTACTCTGGGTTTATTTTCTTCTTGCAGCATCTCATGGGAAGTACTTTGTGCATCGTTAGCCCCACGTTCCTCTTTCTCATTGCCACCACTGTAGCCTTGCCAAGCAGTAACACTTTCACCAGGACATCCATTTCCAGCAACAGACTGCAATGTCAGAACAAATCATCAGGAGTCAACCCATCTACCGACTTGAGAGAGCAGCTCTGACCTCCGGGGCCGCCTGGCCTTTCACGCGCCCTGCAGACCAACCCGGCCCCGCTCTACCGGACAGCCCAGCCACCGGGCTGCTCAGGACCTGCACCCATCATTTTCACTTCATGCAGATGCTGGCCAGGACACCTACTGCTTGATTGATCTGGCTGCCAAGCTGAAAAGTGGGAGTCTGCAGTGAGTAGCATGGTAACACCACAGGAGCATAAGTGAAAAATAACGGGAAAGCAGGAATGCAATATGCTAGAGAAGGCATGAGTTGACAACCAGCAATGGTAACAATAATTTATTCTTATTTCAGCTAATCTGCTATCAACTCAAAAAAACTTAAGACACACTTCTGACACATGAGACCCAACAGGAGGAAAAAGCGAGACAATCAGGAGGAACACACAAAGTGACATGGGGTGTTCTTGCTGTTCCAAGTATAATGAAGTCCCCAACAATACAAGCTGTCCCTTGAACTGAAAATATGACAGCTGTCTGGTACAAAGAGACCCACCCCGAGCCTGGATAAAGTTCTGGGATTGATAGCGATGGTGGTCTGCAACAACCCTCTCCAGACAAAGGATAGGCATTTTTTCCCTAACTTCCAGTAGTTTGGGACTATGCTGTCTCTGAGTGCTTCTAGAACAAAGAAGTATCTTCTCTAGCTGCTAAAGCTGGCAAGGAATTAAATCCACACGTGCTCCCGCTGCACGGCGCTGTGTGACACTGTGCCCAAACAGGAGCACCTGGCTTTGGCAGGGTAACACACACACGCTACTGGAAATGTTTCACATAGGGGTAGCGGCGGATTCATTTCCCCACCAGAAATGGATCTTTGGAATGCTGCTATGGCTTGCTGCCCTGCCAGCACGGCTTGGGAGAGCTGAATGTGCCGGTCATTGCGAGGGCACAGCACAGTTTGTTGAGGAAAAAAAAAAAAGTGAAAAAAATTCTGCTTTGGCTAATATTAACACCCCCATATTTTCCTAGCACCTTCAATATTATTATTCCTAGCAGTAACCTATATTACTGCAATAAGAGTAATTTAGTTTTAAGAAAATATATCAAAGACATTGCCTGGGCAGTCTGATTTTAAGGAATATTTGCTTTCCCAATTTATTGCTAACTTGCTAAAGGTTCTTCCAAAGCGGTAAATTTTGGTCTTTCCAACAATGGCAATGGGTGTCCACTCCAGCTCCTCTCGTGCCTTCTGCCTTCAGAACTAGGGCTGGTAAAACCATTTGCTATTTTTGGAAACCTTTCCATCTCTCTTCATAGCAAAGGTATCACACTGTCTAGTAGTACTGTCTAGTACCGTGTAGAGGGAGAGGGGTGAAGGAAGTGGAGCAGAGTGCATATGAAAAACACTTCCCTTATATTTACCTCTTTTTCCTTCATTTACATTGCAGCCTGTAAAGATTCAACTACCCAGACTGAGATGTAGCTATGATTTATACAGACAGTGCTAAGAAACCTCTAACAGATGGGGATAAAATATGACAGTGGAAGGAAAAGGAAAGCAATGATGAATGCCAGATGTTCAAGTGACAGACATTGATGCTAAACACTAGCAGCATTTTTTGACTTGTGAACTGTAGTGGACTTTTTATTTACACCAATGTAATCCAAAGGTTGCATTTTTTGCTGAAGCAGGTTGAAGTCAATTATTATTATGTGGCATACAGAAGCAACTAGAAGTTTCACCTAAGATCAGGGACTCATTTGTGAGGTATCCAAAGACACAGGAGGAGCTGATTCCTGTCCAAACCTGCAGTCTGTACAAGTATGCATAAGGAAAATAAGAAGAATTAGCATTTGTATTTTGTAGATAGGGGAATATAAAATTATACTAAATGATGTGCATAAAGTCACATGGGTGTCTGTGGCAAGAGTTTGCAGGAATCTGATTCCTGTAAGCCTGAGTCCAGTCTCTCCTCACCCCCTGCCACCATCATGCAAAGCTTCTAGGGTCCATTGAAACGAAGACAACTTGAAAAGGACAAGGACTGAAAAAGGGATAAGGAGCAAGTGTTTCTTTCTTCACACCTGGACTATAAGAGCTGTTATCTTAGTTGAGGCCATACAGTGGTCAGTATTCTACCACGAGCAATCTCTCGCCAAGATTCATCTCAATGAATAGAAACCACAGGAAAGCATGGCACATTTTTTGAAATTGTACTGGATTTGATGTGCCACCTTCTGGGTCTGTCACAAAGAAAAGCACTTGAAGGAAAGGAGCTTGCCTCCTAACACTGAAAAAAGATGTACCTTTGGAAGCTGGAATAAAGGCCCCTGGAGGTACTTTAGGAAGCTGCCCCAATGGAAGCATAAATAAAAAAACCCAAACAAACCAACAACCAACCAACCAGAGACTGCAGTGCAAAAGGGTAGTTTAAACCACCCAAGCTGAGATGCATTGCTGGCATACAGAAAGGTATGCTCCCAAACCTGTATTTAGCTTTCTGGAAGGATATTAGCTTCAGAGGTGCAGATTCCCTCGGCTCTCAGCGGAGTGAACAGCACACCTTTAGGAAGACGGGGGCTCCAGGAACCAGAGAGATGAGCCACTTTGATATTAGATGAATGACCATGGAAGTATTCACCCAAGGTACTTAAGATACTGAAGTTTCCATTCTCAAACTGTGACTTGGGGATTGCCTTTATGTTCAGAGGAAAGTTAGATCTCTCTGGAAAGCATCATCCATTAGCATCATTGGTATTAACACTGTGAGCCGAGAGGTTGGGGGAACTTTGCGCCAGTGTGGTTGAGAACACAGGCAGTGCCACTTGTCAGCAGTGGCTTGAAATTTATGAGGAACTGCATGACTAGTAAGTTCTCCTTTGTCATCAGAGATAAAATAAACCCATAAAATACATGCAGCTGTGAGTGCCCTTCCTTTCAGCATGGTGCCCCAGACAGCTACTTAACTTAAGTATTCCTAAAGGCTCATTTCAGAAGCGTGGTCTTCTCCTAGCCCAGATGGTTCCACTCAATGCTTCCTCATAAAAAACCCAAATAGCCCCGGTTTGGTCATGCAATGCCAAGTCTCACTGGCCTTCCTGGAGTTAACAAGCTTGAGCAAGAAAAATGGACATTCTAGTTAGTAAGGCATTTCTTTTCTTTTTCTTCCCATGTGAAGCTGGGAAGAACAGCATTACTACTCCTGCAGACTCCCCTTCCACATATCCATGGGGTTGTGATCCCCAAGAGGACAAAGAAAAGCAGAAGCTGAAGTCACACCTCTGCCTTGCCCTGCGTTACTGTCCCTGGCAGACCCAATCCACCTGAAGCCTCCTGGGGCATTTGCAACTTCAGTGCTGCAACTTGGATCTGCATGCAAGCTGCAGGTTCTGTCTGAGGAAAGAACCGCTAGCGTATTTATTAAACAGAGCACAGTGAAATCATGTTTTTGATAAACAACCCTGTATTGGAACTGAAGTTTCAGAGAACAAAATCCAGTATTAGAAAGGTAGGGCAAGCTTGTGGCTGCGGTACACAAATGAATTCAGGAAACTTCAGTGAAAGTCCCCCTTCTGTCAAAATTAGCCTGCGTGCCCCAGACAAATCTCTCTCTCTCTGCCTCCCTTTCCCATGTGTGAAGGGCTGACAATGTCTCCTTTGTCTATTTTGGCAATTCAAAACATAACATCTTTTGGAGCAGGAACTGTCTCCTTCAATGATTATGCAAAGCCCCTGTTTCAGCATGGATTGAGGTCAGAGGACAATAGTTAACTTGAGGCATATTTTCATGACACAGGCATCAGGGGCACTGTTGCCCTACAGGACTCCCATCCCAGCCCTCTCCTTCCCATTCTCACATAGCAGCACAAAGCAGCCTTAGTTTTGCCAGCAGAGAGGTTTTTTTGTTTATTTTCTTTTCTTTTCTTTTTTTTTTTTTTTTTCAGGGCCATGCTGCAAATGCAGTCACTGAGGAGATCTGGGTTAAAAAAAACCCCTTTCTTGCAGACGTGAGGGAGTGGCTGAAGCCCCCATTTAGTAATATTCTGCCTTAATTCCTGTCAGCAGGTTCCTCAGCTAATGAAGGGGAAACGAAACCCCTCTTCCTCTAAAAAAACAATTCCTTCTCTTTTGCTAATAACCAGTCAACATAATTCTGAGAAAGTGACAGATTCTAAATATGATTCTATTATCTCTCTTCAGTTCATTTCCATTTATGCTTTCCTACACTCCTATTTGATATACCCTTCTTACTTCCCACTGCTGGTCTCTAAAATCTGCCAAGAACTGCTTATTTGACTGTGCAATCCCCTATTCTTCGCTGTGATTAAATGCTTCCCTCCCACACGGACAAAATATGTTATTTTTTATTTCTACAGGTTCTTCACCGAGCTTTCAAGCATCCCTCACAGGAAAAGCAAAATCTATAACAAGTCCGTCTTGACTACTGTGGTGGTGGTGGCCTTCCATCAGATAAAGAGCAAAATAAGGATAGCCACTTCCAAACAGAAATGCTTCATCCCACCTGCCAGGAGGGGGAAGGGGAAGGAAGCTGCATAGGTCAGCTTCAACCGTATAACCCCAATCTGTCAAAGCAACATGCCCCCAGGCTACAATTTTTCTACAGCTGAAGAAAAAAATAATAAAAAAAATCTATGTCCTTGCTGAATTAACTGAACTGAACAGGGTGTCTGCCAGCTTGTAGGAATGAGAAACACTGTTTTGTTTAAGAGAAGTAGTAATGCAAACCGGTGGCTGTGTTAAGGCATCTTTGTAAGCCAAACCCATGTATTACGCACTCCTCAGATCATTGGTGAGGGTCCTTATCCGATTCATCCTGGCTCTCACCTTACAGAGTTTATCACCAAAACGCCCAGCGCTTTGCCTCCCACCAGCGACATGGAAACGTGCACCCACCCTGCCGTCAGCCCGCAGGGACCCCGGGAAGCACCGGAGCAGCCAGCACCCATACTGTGACCCTCCCCTCCTAGAGGCAGTTAAGGGGGATTATTAGGTAACGGTTATCCCCACTGCAGACGGCCAGCGTATCCTGACGGAGCTGTTCCTGCAGTGACTTACAGGTACGTGTAAAGGTGAGTCAGGTGTCTCCAGTGATGGATGAGCTGAGAGCGTGGCAGGTGGAAGTTTATCAGGAATTTATATCCTCATTAGAAAGTCATACTGAATGTTACCTACAAATAAGAGGTGTATGAAAAACTGTTCTACCCTTCTGTACAAAGCCACAAAATGACCTTCTGCGGTGGTGGGGACCTCTGGGGTGCAGAACGCTCTCCAGCTCACCCCACCGCTCGCTTCAGTGGGAGCTGCCTCCTGCCTCGCTCGCCACCGCCACACCAAACCTGCTTCCCGCTTGTAAAGCCCGGCCTTGGGAAGGCTCCACAGATTTCCCTTTTCCTCCACCGTCACATTTCTTGCATAACAAAACAAACCCTCAGTTAGAGATCGGAATTTAATATATGTACAATGATTACTTCCTTTGGTAGCAAATAGCCCTAATTCTCCTCAGTCTATTTCCTCTCATCTGGTGTTCATTTAGACTCTTCCTGCATTTCACACACAATAAACTCTTCAGCCTTTTAAAAGTCAGAGAAAAAGAAAACCCCAAACAAAAAAACCCAAATAAAAATAAACAAACCTCTTCTGTTCCCTATGTTTAAATAAAGGTTGCCACAGAAAACACCAAAAGCCAAGAAACTGAACAGCAAAGCCAAGCCGCCAGGACTCGGACTGCGTAAACACATACAAGGTTTTTCTGTTCCAGTAAACAAGGGGGGGTGGGGGGTGTCTACAACAAGCCCGTGTTTGCTTTGGTAACTGCGTTTGTTTTGCAGTTGTGTTCATTTGGCCTGATGGTCTCTGCTCTTGGGACTCTCCTGCATGAAAAGATATGATGTTCTGAAATGTTAAGAACCCACCTTTACACGGGCTCTGCTCACCCTCCAGACCACCGCTCAGGGACCCTGCCTAGGGTCTGATTTCCCCATGGGCCAGCTCCCGATGCAGCGGTAAGACTCTGGTACTACGGACAAATGGACGTGCTTTCCTTCCAAATGGACAAATTAAACTCTCAGGCTCTCTTGGCAGGATGCAATCCAGTGGGGAGGTTTCTACATACACAAAGGTGGGTTTCAGCAGGGAAAACCCAGTGTTTCAGTCCAGCTACGGAGCAGAGGTGTGGGGGGGCGACTCCCTTTCACAACCTGGCTCTGTTTTTGAGAGTTTGAACAAAAAACTGCTGTATGAATGCCAGGCAGTGTGGGGGTGCTCCAGAAACCACGCGCCTGCTTACCCTAACCTCGGGCATATGCCATGCGGAGTCTCACATGTCACACCAGCTCCCAGAAACCACAGAAACCTGATCTGCACCCCCAGCCCCTCCGTGGGGCAACGGGGGAGTGAAAAGGGCCGCTCTCCCAGGGGAGCATAAATGCAGTTTAACACAAAATGTATTCCTCCATTCCCAAGAAAGGGGTTTCCAAGTGTATTCTGGAGTCTGTGGAAGACCCTGGCCTAGCAGCCCAGTGCCTGAGTGCCTGCTGGGTGCTCGGAGCTGTGTATCCTTGCGGACACGACTTGTCTAACTCCTCTGAAACACAGGATGGGGTGTGAGCACCAGCAGCCCCTGAGTAAAGCACATTTCTAGAGCTGGCAACACTTATATAGCTTTAGGGCTGCAGCCTTATCTGCTGCCCTTCCAGTTCACAGTTCCTGCCCAGGAGAACTGCAGCTGGACTAGATGATCGCTGCAGGTCCCTTCCACCTGAACTATTCTAGTCTAAAAACCTCTTGGGGAAGAACAGATTAAAAATGGAAAAACAGAGTCAACTCTAATTCCAGCAGCTACAACACCGGCTGAAGTCGTAAGTAGGTCTGTACCAGATTTCAGAGTGTAAATGAACCTGAGATTACTTAGGTCTGATCTTTTGGATTTAAATAGATGTAGAGTCAGAATCTATTACATATTTCTGTCTTCTAGTAGGAATTAAAATGTGTTATATTCATTAAAGATACACTTAAAAATACTAGGACTATTTAACCCTGAGTTAAAAAGAAACCCTAATTTAACTGTGAGTAGGCATGCATGAAGAGTCACATCTCTCTTTTCTCCCTGTGTATTTCAAAAAATGTGGAGGATTTTGAATTCTTCACAATCCTGGTGATGCAGCCTTTCATCACACAATGACTGGTCAGTGCTGTCAGCATTGCAGTGCCTGCCAGGGAGTGTGAAGCTTGTGCGTGTGTGTACCTGCGTGTACCAAACACAACACACCTGTCTTGCCAAGGCAGTAGAAGAGGTAACAGAAGCAGACAATGAAGAAGGACACAAAAGAGCAAGCATCAGCTCAGGCATTTCACACGAAGATCAACCACCCTGCCGGCCACTCAGCACAACTTGAAACAAAAGCTCCCCTTTTGGTGTTTCCAAGACATGCATGGGCTCCAAGTCACAGCTTTAAAAACACCGGACAGAATCAAACACAGTTGCAAAGGCCTTCTCCAGCCTGGTGGTGAAGAATCCTGCAGACATGACACCAAGGAAAAGATCAATCTGTGTGCTCGATCCGGACACCCTGCAGCAATCCAGCCTTGATTCTGGAATTTGCAGGAGTGGCAATGTCTGCACGTGCCCCTGCACACACAGCGGCTGCAGTGCAGGAACAGCACGGTGTGAGATGTCTCTATTTAAAGTTGACCTACAAAGAAAGGTAGGTCTACAAAGCAATAGTTGGAATACTATTACGTAGATATTCCTTTTTACATAGATACTCCTTCTGCATTATACTGGCAAAGGCTGCAGAGATGGAGTGGAGGTACAAAGGATGCACGTCAGCCCGCAGGGCAGATGGGTGAAACTGTGGTTTCTTAAAAAGTTGGGAGGACACGTGCAGCCTTGACACCCAGCTTGGGAGTGGTGGGATGCTACAGACTGTTCCATGTGGAGGAGCCATACATGGTAACGCAAGGGAGCATTTCATCTTTGGAATCAAATACAGCATCGAGATGGGTATGGTTGGTTATTAATTCCTCTGAAACCATCAGAAATGGACACTTTCAGGATCATTATCTCCATAGATGAAATGAGGGTATCCTTTTACCTTGTGTCTGTGTTGTGCACTACTGATACTTGCTGTGCTCATCATAGGCTGTTACACACTCCGCCCCAGTTCAGATTTGTTAGCAATACACTACTAACGGGCTTTTACCCAGGCAACAACTATGCTCCTGTCACCCTTGTGTCTCATGACTGTTTTATACCCAATTAGCAGAATACACACAGACTATGAGTTTTAACATCTCTGCTTTTCAAGAGAATTGAGCTGCTGTGTAAGCACAAGAATTTCCTGTTGCATTGTCTCTTGCAAACAAGTTAATCTAAAAAAAGATACACAACATGTTACGAACCTTAGGAGTGAGCCACCAGTTCATTTTTCAAAATGACAGATGTGATGAAAATTGGCCAAAGGGCTGGGAAAAAAAAGTGGGGGTCAGGGAGAGGGGAGCAGTTGGGGGTGGAGAAGAAGGCATTCCAGAGCCCTCTGGAGCCTTGGACTCCTCTAGGACCCATTAAAAGCTTATGTTACTCACACCATTTATAAACAAGTGCTTTCTTTTGCCATCATAACCTTCCTTATATCAAGCGCTTTAGGAAGTGTTGACTGCTGTCTTCTACTGAAGCAAGGCACCAAAAATGACGGCAAGTTACAAATCAAGTACCTTTGATTTATTACCTTTCCCAGGTTCCAGGAGGTTTGTTGTGATTCCTAAGTGACCTTAGTAAACCGACTAATCAATAGCACATCTGAATGCTGACAGACTGCAATGGAAAGTTTCACTGCCAGAAGGATTACATCAGTGCTGGCAGAGGACAGACGGTAGAAATGTGGACTGCAACCCATGCCTATTCTTTGCATTCTTTTGCTTTTATTATTGCCCCTGCTGTCACCAAGGTTGGAAATTTCAGGATGTAAAAAACCTGCTGTTCCCCATAAGAAAAATTTTCACTCCCCTCACTTATTTGCTCTATCACAGAGACCTTCATTTTTACTGATTTTAGCATTACACAAAACACAGACTTTTGTAACACATTACAGCCATATTTACTATACAATATTTGCTGGAAGAGTACTGTAGCCCCTATTTTTTTTTCAGTTTCTCCCTGTATGTTAGCTGCATTAGAGTCAAGCAAGAAACAAATCAACCCCTGAAGAGTACCAAGACATTTGCAATGAGACACTGAACTTTTCATCTCTGTGTCAGAGACCAATTTGCATTAGATAGGTAATGTAAGACAGCCGTTTTCACCCCAGAACTAGACAGTTCAAGTGGAAAACATTTGGGGTGTCATTCTAGCTCCAGGGGATAAGTGCTGTCCCTTAACAAACTGCCAGTGCAGGCTACCATGTTATCAGGGAGCCCGAACTTTCAAGTCTCCCCCTCATCATCAGGACTGAGATGCACTGGTTCTGCACGGAAATCTGCACAGCTTTGTACTGTCTTTGCCCTGGGAAGAGAGAGAATGCCAGGGATTCAGCCTCTCCAGGGGTCAAGATGCATACAATGAATAAAATGAGTGCATATTTTACCTAATAAAGCAGGATTTCTGCATCTGATTCCTGCTCACTTCAGGATGCAGAAGAAAGAACGGGGATATTGCGACACAGAAAAAAGAAAATCAGAAGCAAGTTGAAATAGCGCAAAGACAAAGCAGAACTAACTATGCAATATGCAAAGATATTTATCCAAATGAGCTGCAAACAAAGCAGATAGGCTGGAATTTGCATTTTCTTTTGAATGGTAAGCCAGCTTGTCTTGTGAATCACAGGAGCTCCACTGGCAATGAGATTCAAGAAAGATTCAAGAAAAGTGTAACAGCATGACAGATGGGAAGTATGTCTCCTTGAAGAAGATTAAATTATAAAGAAACCATACAGAAAGATTAAGGGAGCAAGAGTAGTCAGAGGAGCAGATATTGATCGCTTATGCAGGACAATTGAATTCCTTGGCAACTGCCTGCCTCAGCCAAAAGGGTTGCAATATTTGTGTCAGGCAGCTGCAGCTGCCATACAGACACCCGTGAGTTGCTCGTGGATCAATCTTGTTCCAATCAAAAATTGATGGATGGCTACTTTTATTGATCGGAGGGGGAAGGCTCAGGAAACAGAACTGAGATTCACAGAATTTTGAAACTAGATTGACATGTCCTGGGCATATAAGTAAACATTATAGCTTTCAACTGGCCCGGGCACATCAAGAAACAAGACATCCCAAGGAAGAAAACCACAAAGAGCAGCACAACCCATTCCTGGAGGCAGCCACAGCGCAAGCTGTTGCAGGGACTGGTTCCTGAAGAGCCCCCCAGTGAGCCACGCAGGGCTGCTAGTGAAAGGGACCAACTACTGCCCAGCAAAGCAAACCAGTGTGAACTACATACTGCCATATACCTAACGGCACGAGATACGCCCTACTTCCATTTACCCAGTTTCTTCTTAAAATTAGTGCTGGGAGAGGTTCCCACACTGCCGCTTTTCTCGTGAATAGTCATATTAGTGACTTAACAAAGAGTACCAAAGCTCCCTCTTCTCAATTAACTGACTCTCCCTCGCTCAGGAATAGCAGATGCTGTCAAGCAACAAATAGATAATCCTCAAGAAAGCAGAGCTACTAATCAGTCACTTTTACATTTAAGATCACTTGGAGTTGCCACTGCCTTATACTGTTTTTCTAATTAATTGCACTGGAATGCACTTAAGCAAGCCTGGGATCAAAGAATCAACTGCAGAGATTGAAATAAATCCTGTCTGTGTTGCTAATGCCTTGGAAATGGATGACTTGCTAAGCATTCAAAATCCTGGGTACCAATGGTTTAAAACTACAGCTAGTGTGAGAGACTTTCATAGCAGTAGATTTAAAAATAAAAAGGAAAAAGCTCCCTTCATGTGCTCGTAAAAGGCAGTTAAACAAAGGCAATTGTTCAACTAATTTTTTTGTGAAGTTTGTGTGTCTTAAGTTCCTTATTCTCCACTTTCCTAGCACCAGAAATCACAGTGCAGGAGTGTCAATTTTCATTACAGCAAAAATTTATCATCATTACAGATTCTTTTTTTATTCACTTTTATGAAGGGTTGAAATCTTTTCAAAATAATGATAAATAAAAATGACTGGGGATGAATGTGTTACCAGTTGGTGCAATAAATCACTGTCTCTTCCTGCATGAGCCTCTCTCTCATGGTTTAGAATATCATCAGAATGCCTTTGATTGATTTACAATTTAGTAATCCAGCCATCATCATCCATAATTCTACAATAAACCACGCCACTTAACGTAGCTGTTACAGATGTTCAGAAGTTCATTCCCTGCCTTTTAGGAGGTGATATCTAGACAGCAGCTGCAGACACCAGGATTAGTTGGGGAAGAAAAATCTGTCTTCAGCACAGGAAAACATCCCATTTTCCTATAACAATGCCCTGTCTTCAAAGCTGAAAGACGTGCTGCCAACCTTGATACATCCAGGTTCAATTATTAAACACCAAATAGCTATATGCATATACACACGCACGTCCCTTGCCAGTTGGCAGGAGTAACAAGATGCCTGGCTTCTTGTCTAAAACACTTTATTTCCTGAGAAATCAAGACATTACTAAAAGCCATACGCAACGAATCCATCAAAGGGTATGTAGCAAAAAGCAGCTGATCTCACAGAGGCCGCGCCAGCATCAAGAAACCAGTGCTGCAGTGCATTCTGCAGGTGGTACAGCTTCCAGGGTCAGACCTAAGGACACGCTCCCAGTTTGCTCTTAGGAGCACCCCAGAAGCTGTGCTGAGGCAGGTGGGACGGGCTGCAGCCTGCTGAAGAAGGTGCTACTCGTTATGCTGTCACTGTGACCCATACCAGCCCTTCTTGGCAGCACAACTGGAGACTTCATGGGCATCACTACTCACTTTGTTCACCTATTACTGATCTGAAAACAGAAGGTGAATTCTTGGTTTCCACTTCTTTTGCTTGAGCCTGAAAGCAACACAGTATGAGCTGACCTGCAATTAACACTTGTGGTCATGGTGTTTCTTAAAAGAAAAGGAAAATGCACAATATGCACAGTACAAGGTGCAGGTATTTTATACCAGCAGCACTAGTACTCTCTGCCAGCCTCAGCAGCCACAGTTCATTTAAAGCTGGCGTACAGAAATACCCAGCAGGAACTGTCAAAGTGATGGGCTAGGCCACAGAAACAATCCCTCTCCTAAGGGAATCACCATACGGAGGAAGCTAACAAAGACTGCAAAGTTCATTAGCTGAGCAGTGCTGGAAAGGTCTGCTCCAAATCCGTCCCTGATCCGCCTAGGCCAGCCAGCACCCTGCCTCTGACAGTGACCTGGCCCAGGCGCTGCCAGAGAGGTGCAAGGAATAGCAAAGCTATTTTTCATTACAGGAATCCACAAATCAGACTCATGGTTTGGGTCTTTGGAGGGACATCTGAGTCTTCAGAACTTCAGATGCTGGGTGATCCCTCAGAGCAGTACATTATGAGGGTGAAAGAGTTAGCAAATCCAAGTGAATGTAAAGTCCAATGAAATATCAAGTGGGTATTTTGCTGGGACAGGACCCCTGGACTGCGTAGAAGGGATATCACACCCTAACAAACCATGGTTCTGCTGCTTCCAAGGGTATTAAAGGAGATCCCTTGCCCTGTGCCCAGCAGAAGCACTTAGGACTACCAGAAAAGCGGCAATGTGTTGAATGTGATTTTGAAAAGCAGTTTTTTTATTAATAAATCCTTGAGAGACTTTTTTTTTTTTTTTTTTTTTTTTTAAATACAGGCCAGTGTTAGTGCCTTGCCTTCCATCTGAAGGACTCTGGAGGTGGCCTAGCCAGCTGAAAGGCAACCAAGCTTTTCTGCAGCTCTACTGAAGATAAGTCTAATTATGTGCTTAAAAGTGCACATGTTCCCTAAAGCACTCCTTTCAACTCCAAAAACCCCTCTGCATCTCTCCAAAGACAGTGCACAGCAGGACTATTCCTCCTGCTGCCACTGCGGCCTGGGAACACCCCAGCATCTCAGCACAACGGGAAAACGCAGCTCTCCCTGAGAGCCAGCCTGGCTGTGGGGCTGGATGGTCCCAGCCTGCTGCCGAGTGCCACTGGCAGGGGACACGCTGCCCCCAGGGAGGGACAGCTCTCCGCATGGCAATAGTTTTCTTCCTGTAGGATCTGTTATGTCTTACGCACTCAGGCCACAAGTATAATTTCATTTAATTGGGTTGGTGGGGGAGGACGACGACAAGAATCATTAATAGTGAATATTTCCCTTTCCGTACTGGGGCTGGCGGCGGTGATGCCAAGGTGCCACCCGCCAGCCCCCCATGCTGCACTGAAGTCACCCCACCTGGGTGCCAGCTGCAGCCTCCGATGGGGTGGCATAACCAAGTACAAGGGTTGACACAAGTGCATCCTCCCAAGGCAGTTCCCTGCATGCTCCACTTTCTTTCCAGAGGGACTTCCAGTACTTGCCACTGGTATTGGCATTTCCAGTTTAACGGTGCGTATTCACTGCTTGCACAGACTCTGCACACAAAGTGCCCCCTGGCCTGCAGGGGATGTTGCACACTGGGGCTTGTATTGTGAGATTACAATTCTGTACGTATAGAGCCTTTTGCTTAAGTCTCTGCCTCAGGCTTGACTACGAAGGTGTTCAAAAAATATAAAAAATCCACCAAAACCCGGGAAAAAACTGGAAACGCCCCAAAACGGCCCCAAAACAAAGAGAAAATTTTTCGGAGGTGACGTTTTGTAGTCACCTCAGGAGTTTTCTCCCTCACAGGCTTAGGTTACATGGAAAAGTTTTGCTGGCAGAGCTGTACTGCGAGAAGTAAATAATAAAAGAACCTTGTCAGCCAAATAGCAATGCCAGCAAAAAGTTGTGGGTAGCTATATATACAGTCGTGGGTATAACTTACTCTGTCCAGGGAAATGGGTTAAGTTATAGAGACAGAGGAATGCTTGCCCGTGTGAATTCTCTTCCAAAAGGGGTTTATCAGCACGGCTCTACTGAAATAACCACATTTTGAATGCAGGCATGTGCTTAGTCTCTCTGTCAAAACAATTACCCCAGAGAAAAAAGTTTCTTGTGTTAGGTAAATTTTGCAGTAAGAATGTAGCAATCTACACCCCTAGAGCATGCTGTGTAAGTCTCTGCCCAACCGGATCTGCTTGGCTGAGCCCGCTAGGTCTTGCAGGTACTTGAGCAAACCGCTGAGCTTTGGGAGGCTTTCTGTCACTACCAACCTGGGATGGATGAGGGCTGGTGCTCTTGTGATATGAGGCTCCATATCCCACAGCCCTGGGCTGCTCAATCCCCCGACTGCCTCTTCACATAAGAATCTATCTTTTCTTTGAGAATTTTGCCAATGGGAGCTGGAGGGTAGCAGGGTCATTGCTATCTGTTTCTTTGGATACTTTGTGGGATCTCAGCTTGGCATAGTTAATTTTTTCATCCCAAAGAAAGGGTGTGTGCAAAAGCAAGAGATCTGGAAAGCTTTCAGCATCACAGGAACTGCCAGCACCGCTTCCTTTGTTTGCTCCGTTTAGCCTGATGATGTTTTTTATTACCAATTAGCTCAAACACAGAAAAGCGACATCTCTCAGCTGGTTGTGGGAAGGCTGTGGGACACAGGTATTGGGGTTCAAATTCCCCGTGTTAGTCTTTCTGAGAAGCGGGGCTGATGCTTGTTGTGCATCCTGTTATTCCAGTCAGCCTAGAGCCCAGTGCCAGAGCTGTAATGAAAGGCATGTATCAGAGACAGAGAAAACCAAAGGTAAATTCCTCCCACTCCACACTTGGGCTTGGTGTACCTGTTACTACATGTGTATCCTCCTTATGCCAGACATAACAAAGGCAGAAGCAGTTGTAGGAAGGGACAAAAAGGGATTGCTAATACAGAAAATTAATTTTGAAAGAATCAGTACAGTAAAGATTCACAATGCTCACTCCGGGAAGACAAGGTCTTCCTTCTGGAGAATTCCCTGAAGGGAGGAACAGTAGCAATAGATTTGAAAAAGAAAAAGAAAGAAAGAAAAAAAAAGAAATCCAATCACATACTCTATATTTAAAAATTAAAAAGACTACCAGATGCAATTACATTCATGATTAAAAGATCTAACAGAAGCATATTTAAATTCATTAACTTAGTCCACACTTTACTACCTCAGGAGACCAGCTGCTCCTGGAATACAGGGCAGCAAAATACAAACTACATCTTGCTTGTATTTGATCAAAACCTTTTGGAAGTTTCAATGATCTGTCTGTTAACATCTCTTAGGTGATAATTAGGCTCTTGGGGCAGCAAACGTTGTTTGGAAGAGAAAATGCACTGTGGAAGCCTAAGTAGCGGAGCCTTCTGCCTTGCTGAAGAGTCAGTTATTCCACTATATAAAAACAAGGCAGGCGAGGGCAAAACGAGGCCATTTTCAAACAGAGACTCATTTTGCCTGTGTATATCAGCCATCAGCAGATGCTCACCTCTGTGTAAACAGTTTACTTTAGCTTTGCTCATTTCTTGCAACATATGTCTGAACCAAGAGATTTTAGCCCTTGCGCACCGTGGCTCACGAGCACGACTCTCCTCTGGAAAACAGACGCTGCATGGTTTTTCCATTGCTGCTTGACAGCTGTTTGGTAGCAGGCACCAGCTGGGGCTGAGCAGGCACTTCTCCCAGTTCCCATCTTCCAGGCAGGGTCCCTGCTCTGCCTCAGCCTCCTGTGTCTCTCTGCAGGGGGGGGGGGGGGGGGGGGGGGATGCTCCAGTGCCCCTGGCTGCAGGACAAGGCTTCAGGGCACATTCGGAGGTGCTGAGAAGAGCCAGAACCTGCCTGTGGGATAAAGCCTGATAGCAGGGCAGATGCACAACAGCACTCTCCATCTGTCCCAGAAGGACACTAAATTAACAGTGGAGGCACTGGCTTACTTCCTTTCTGTAATTGCCATGGGACCTACTTCCTGTAGACTGGACAGGAAGAGACTTAATTAAAGATAACTGGGATTTTCTGTTTATTGTTGGATCTGACACGTATCTGTCCTCCTGAAGTCCTTCTCTTTCTGTATGTTAGGCCTGGTTTTGGTCTCCTCCATCCTGCAAGACAAAGTTCACCTCCTCTGGGTAAAGATCTTCCTTCTCAAAGAGATATTTTTAATAATTCTGACAGATGGAGACTTTCCTGCCTTTCCTGCACAGTCCCCCGTAATCAAGCACAAGAAACATCAAAGGACAGCACTGGTCTTTCAGACAGACAGCTATGCTTGTGTCTGGACTGTCAGGCAAACGTTTTCAGGACCCCTTTCAGGATTTTACTCTTGTGAGCTGGTTACGATCTATGGCAGAGTGCTCTGCATTATGGAAGCGCCTGTTCTCCCTCCGTGCCGCTGGGAAGCTGCACCATCCCTGAAGAGCTGTAATTCAGCTTGAAACCAGCAGATTTAGACTCCAGCTATTTGTGCCACATGAACGTTAGCTCCTGGCTCTCTGCAAATGTAACTGCGGTGCCCGGCACCCTCCCACACTGCCGAGGAGGCCCTGATGATACACGCAGGAGCAGGAGCAGGAGCAGGAGCAGGAGCAGGCTCCTGCTGTCTGTGTCTCTTCATTCCAATGAAGTCAGCGGAGGTGCGGCTCCACCGGCAGTGAAATGTCCCAGTCAACTTTATTTTTCCTTTGTCACTGAAGGACCGGAGACATCAGTTTTATTTTGCTTTAGAAGCCAATGTGAGGCAGCTGACTCCCCTTGACAAAAGCATGAAAGCCCAGAATAATTCAGATATCAACCCCACCGCTTCAGGATGTTCCTTGTGTGAGCACTAGCTTGGCAACACCTCACAGCTGAGGGTAGGGAGGTGCGAGCTCCTGCAGGGGCTGCAGAAAGACTTCCATGACTCATCAGTCATCCCTCCGGTGAACAAGAACACAGTGACAGGATTAGTCAGAAAAATTGTAACTGTAACCAAAAGCAAGAAGAAAATAGAGGGAAAAACAGGGAAGAGGACAGGAAATTGCACTGGTCTGAAAACACTCAACGCCAACTTCCAATTCTAAAGCTGTTCGCTAGTAACCCAACTCTAGACACGATTCTGGACATGTTCCTAAATCAGAATGAAATGCAGTCTCAGATCCTCATTCTGATGAATAGCAACTACATTTTTTCTTGTTATATGGGAACATGTATCATACATATTATATTGTGTTTCAAATACATAGGAAGAAGATTCCCCTCATTGACATATTTTTGGGCCAATCCTTAATACCACTCCAGAAAACAGAAAAGTACATGCTTAAGTCCCTTACAATATGAGATCGCTTTCCTGAATGGAACCTGGAATTCAGCCTGAGCTGAAGTTACTTATAGCAAAACCCAAACATACTTCACGCAATACCTGTGTTGTGCATGTGACCTGGAAAATTATGGGATTATATTTTGTGAGGAATTTAAAAGAAATGGTGGGGTTTTTTTTCCTTATAGAGTACTCAGTCTCAGAGAAAAGGGAAATTATTTGCATCTAAGAGCAAAATGCCCGTTAATACCTCAAACACACAAAACTCTGGATGAGGCTTCTGATGCCAACTTACAGAAATCGGATGCCAAAAGTCCCTTACAAAGAGACGTGCCTTGTGTCGTTCTCATCATCTGAGAGCCTGTAAAAGCTGAAGTGAGTTGAGACTGGATACTGAAGATGGTGGATGGCAGACTTATGAATCACATTCCAATTTTTTAACCCAAAGAAGCTGCAGTACATTTTACTACCCTTCCCCTTCATCAGAAAGTTCCTGGTTATCCCTGACAACAGATAGCTCCATCTGCAGTTTTATTCATCCCTGGTCAATACACAGATTTTCTCTAAACACTGATTCTCATCTGTATAAGCCTTGAGGAGTAGCAAAATATTCTGGGAGAAAAACTCGGAATAATCCAGATGTCAGGATAGGGAGGACAAGGAAGGCAGGCAGGAAAAGAGGAGCTTGAAATGACTTGTGATTAAATTTGTTAAGTTTAAATCTGATTAAATTTGCTACATTAAACTTGCAAAATTAGAGTATCAAACGTATCAGCCTTGAGTTCACCATCAGGTCAATCTGGTTTTAGAACAAAAGGCTTCCCTTTTGAAGAGGTAAAATTAAAAATATTAGACATTTTCTCTTTTATAACCAGCTTGTGCAGGAGGGGGTGTTCTGGCTATAAATTACACGATTAATTCTCTTTTCGGTGAGTATCTGGGGTGAAGTTAGCTGTGTATGTTACCATCCAAAAGTTTTATTTTTAGACCTGCATCTACTATGATCCTACCTTTCCTTTTTCTTTCTGTGGATAAGATTTTTGCAGGTCTTACTGAAAAATCTGCTTTAATTCCAAAGTGGGAAACAAGAACTTTTCCAATGATTACCACTAATACGGATGAATTACAAACATACCTGGCCTTGTTGCCAGCTGAAAGCTGAACACCTCAGAGGTCAACTGTCACTTTTAATAGACCGAATATGCCTGTACTCGGCTGGAGAACTGCTGTCGTTACAGATGTTTTTCTGGGCACCAGTGCTGACGTTTCCCATTCTGTCTGCCTTCCCGTGCCTGGCCTGTCGCACTCATCTTAAGCTGTTCCAGCCACTGTTGGTGTGCTGAAATCTTTCTGCCTGACTCTTAGTCACAACTACTCCATGCATTCTTCTGCCAAATCTTCGTTCCATAATGGCATGATCCAAAGCTCGCTGAACTCAAAGGAAAGATTTGCACTGGCTCCTAGGGATTTTGGATCACACCTCACCTGCCTGCCTGCCAAATGCCTTCCTTGAAGACAAAAGAAAACGCTGCATATGAGCTCTCTTATGAAAGAGTGACAACTGCTAGGGGAGGACATGTGGGGAAACAAGGAGAAAAGCCCGAGGAGACACAGGGAGGGACAGACTGCTGAGGGACATGGGGCTGGAGACACACTCTTCGAAGGAGGGACATCCCTGAGGGACTGTGGCCCACAGAGGACTCACGCCAGGGCAGGGACACGCTGCCCTGCTGACGACCCACGCTGGAGCAGCAACAGTGAGAAGAGCAGAGCAGAAAAGAAAACCAGTTAATAACCACAGAAGAGGGGCAGACAGAACCAATTACACCATTACACAATACAACGATCACACGTGATACTGCCATTTCTGCCCAAACCCTAATTTAGAAGAATAATCTCTAGGTAAAGTAGGAACTTTTATCTCCAGGTTGTTTCAATGCTGGGCCTTTCTCAGAAAGGGACAACGAGGACCCCGGTGGCAGTATCACCTTCCTGAAAAAAGGGAAGGTGTGTTTTATTGAGGACATGCAGACCCCTCCCAATTCAAGTTCAAAGAAAGAGCTTTTGAAAAATACCAGCTTGGGCTACTTTGCTTTCTTTCTATGCCCTCACCAGTTCTCTTAGGCTATGTCTATACCGTCAGATCCAGGAGCTCTTATCCAGGTGGGATAACCAGTTAGTCCTGACCTCCAGGGGTGCCCCAGCCACCCTGGGCTGTGGTTTTGATGGGCAGGAGGAGAGCTGTGGGATGCTCCAGGCAGGTGTCCTGTTAGCATGACGGAGGGATCAGGCTGTAAGGGATTGCCACAAAACAACATATCCCATACCTTACACTTCAGCAGAGTGACACACATCCTTTGGAAGGACAATTTGTGAAAGAAGTGATTGTCAAGCCTTGTTTAGGGAGCCAGATACTGTTTTCTCCCCAGAATTACGTCTTATTTGCCATTATCACAATTTCAACTGTCCGTGCCCGGTTTGTCAGCTGGGACTCTGCTGATGTCATTGCCTTCAGCAGAAGCACTGGGGACTCCCCACTGTTCAACAGCAGCCAGGAAAACTAAACACTTCTCCCCTGCTAATTCACTAAGAAGCTAAAAGGCAGAAAATAAAAGCCTAAGTAGAAAGGTGAGGCCTTTTTACTTGGTTCAGTCAGCGCTCTGCCATGAAAACACCAGAGTCTCTCTGTCCATTCATGTGGCATCTACTGACCCTACATTCCCTCCTGTCCACATGCACATGCAAAGTGGGTTTTATACTGTTTGAGGCTGATGGTTATAAAAGCCAAAAGATTTATGAATTGCCAGATTCATGCATTCAGAAAATTTGACTCAGGTCCCTGGAAAACCACCGGACCAGCTGAAAAATTCCGCCACATTAAGCTGACCTCATTCTGCTTAACTCCAAGTGCTCTGGCAGCAGAACCCAGGACCCTTCCAGCTCCAAGTCATTCGCTCTAGTAACTACACGAAAGCTGCAGGAGGTGTCCTCTGCCAAACCTCCTTCTTTCACAGCAGTGATGCCTCTGTTCATCAGTGAGCAGTCATGATTTCTGGTCGCTGTGGCCCAGTTCTGGTCTATTTTAGGATATCTAGAAGCTGTTAAAAACGAGTATCCTCTCCCTCCCTCCTTCTAGAATCTCATTTATCACTCAGCCTCCTGCACAGTTACACTTCTCTCTCTCAGCTGGCAATTTCTCTCCTATGATATAAATTTTGGATGACCCTAAGGGGCTGTAAGCACATGGGTGCAGTGGACCAGACTACAAAGAGACAGGGAAAGATTTAAGCAATTGGGACTGCCGGGCAAGAGGGAATCGTGCTAATTAAAAGGAACAGTAAATAGCCAGAGACAAAATGTGAAGCTCCTCAAGCAGGAGCACCCTGGCAGCAGAGAAGCTCCTTGTGATCTCCCCCACACAGGGCTACGAAATGCAGCAATTCAGCAAGAGATTGATTCACTCTCTGGTGTATTCAGTGTCACATCTGCTGACTTCAGGTATTATTAGTACATTTTTACAACTGTTTGCACTACAGTCACCATAATTACAAGCATGTCAGTTGAACTCAACTTTGTCTTGTGTCTCATAAATAGAACTATTGCTAATTAAGCTTGATAACCATGTTCTGTCCCTAATGGCACTTCGTTAGCTACGTGATGGTGCAAAGGTGAAAACAGTGCATGTAGAGAGTTTGCAAATATGAAGGGAAATATTCTGGCTTACAGAACCAGTGCAATAAGGAATGATGCTTAAGATGGTGTGGCTTGATGATCAAGTACCAGGCTGCATTTGCTGGGCTAACATAGGATTCTACCTGCAATCTCAGTGGACCCACATGTCTGCTAATCTTATTTATAGGTATTTTTAAATGTAAGCAAATGCTAACTACAAATAAGATGTGGAACTAAGAATAGACATCTGGAAAGGGAGTTTGTACAGGAACAAAGGAAGCTTTCTAAAACCAGTGGACTAAGACTACATTGTCTCTAAATGTCAAGTGAAGTTACTGAACTCTTCCCATATGAATAGCTCAACCTTGCACTAAAATATCTGTGTACCTGCGTGCAGGGGTGCGACTGTGCACGCACAAGGAGGAACTCAGACAGCCTCTTCCAGGGCAGCTGCTTCTCAGGGTGGACTCTAGTGAAACAAACGAATCTCTCTCAAATCGAACGGGGGCTTTTTCTCACAAGTGGCACCAGTCTTGATACACTCGAAACACACTGGTTCAAAAAGTCAAGCAACATAATTGCTCCTGGGACTGTCATTTGGTATAAAGCATTTGTACACTGTGAAACACGACCAATCACCGACCTCCTCTGCCTCCAAGCACTACGGCACATCTGTGGCTACAACCAAGAAATGCATAGTACAGGTCAAGAAAGGGCCAGAGGTAGCTGCCAAATGCCACTGATCCCAAATTTGCGTTATGCCTAGTAGTAAATGGCAATAGTACAAAAGTTGGCTTAAGTTTACGGGCTGGCAGGGGCTCCCGTGGGCCAATAAAGCACCAGGGGATCAGTGGTAGCATGTGGAGAAACCCACTCCAATTCCTTTAAAGTAACACTGGGGAGCCACAATAAAGACTCCAGGATGCAACAGGGTTCCCCTCTGCTGCGATGATAATTCAGTCATCAACCGCACTGCTGTAAGTGCCCAGCCTCACACCAGTGCAGACCAGTTAGCACCACAAGACTTCTGTCTCTGCGGGGAGGGGCAGCGGAAGGTATATGCAGCATAGTCCGCCTGGTGCCGAGACATGGCATAATGTCTAACAGACTGATTATACCACCAAACATCACTGAGCATCCAGTTTCAAGCGTAGCTCACTGTCTTGCTTTCAGGCCATCAATATTCCTTCTGCTTTTTGTGCACATTCACACACAAGAAGCAAACAGACAAAGCCAATTTTTCCCTGCTTCTCATCTCATTACGGAAATTTTCCTTGCAGCTCACTAATTTTATTCTCTCTCAGGTATGAGCACTCCCAGCAGCAGGTTTCCAGCAGCAAATTAGACAAGCTAAATTACTGGAAGTTTACCAAAGGAAAAGGAAATAAAGACCTCAAACACCTTGTGGACTTTTCCCTCCCTCAAATCAGTAGCTTGTTTATTCTAATAATAATAAAGCAGGCAGAAGGATGTAATTAATGTCAAGCACAATTCATTCCTGTTACTTTGAGGTACTAAAATCAAAACCAGAAATCCTGACTTTGAAGCAACATACACACAAAAACACAAGAAAACTTTTACACATACCATTTTCCAATTTAGGAACATCCATGTGCAATGTGAGCTGCTGAGCAAATTGAGCCAGGAAATACATTAACTGGAAGCTAATTTAGAGCAGAACTATTTTACCTCATGTTTGAAAGTGTTCCACCAGGTTATTTCACTGCAGAAAGGCGGAATATTTTGGAGAGGAGAATGAACGCGCTAAGGGGAAGAGAGAAGGGTGGAGATGTTGCACTGTGGGTTTTTGGCTAAAACGGAAAGGAAGCCATTTCTGGTGAAGTGGACTCCCCCCCCACCCGATTAATGGATAAATCGTGTAAGAAAAATATCTCCATCCCAAGGCAGACCCAATTATGTTCTGCATTAACTGAAACATATGGGAACATTTCAGCATAAACAAAAACTGCACTGTATGAGCATTTTTCTATGAGCTTTCCAGTTCATTTAACCCTTGCTATGGTGCACATTAAGTACAGCCTGAGATTACTGGTGTAACACTCCACTGAGTATTTTTTGGCTCAGATAACGCAGCAGTAACTCCCAGCTTTTATATTGATAAACTGGAAGCCTACTTGCATTTCAAAACACTGTAGGCCCTCTTTTTCTGCCAGATTTTTCAGCTGAAGGAGGTGGATGTTACAGTGGGCTTCCTGAGGGCACCCATGTTGAACAAAAGCCAATTTTTTGAACAGCAGGATGGCAACACTTTAAAATCATCTATGAGAAAGATGATTCTCAATGCTCTTCATGGGAACTTCGGCTCCCAAATCACCTGGCTGCTTTTGAAAATGCAGCCACTAAGTAATCCGTATTTTTTGCTTCTTCCCTTTCCTGACTGTGCCCTTCACTTTCACGCTGGGACTCCGGAAGGACTTTTTCCTGGTTGCAACAGTGAACACCAGCAGTCGTGGTGAATCATGGTGACTCAAACCTTTGCTGAAGTTCATGTGCCTCTGGGTTCCAGAGCAGCCCAACCCAACTGGGCAATGCAGCAAGGCAGCCTGCTTTTGGCTTGCCCTTTCATCTTGGAATCATAGAACCATTTAGGTTGGAAAAGACCTTTGAGATCATTGAGTCCAACTGTTAACCCAGCACTGCCAAGTCCATCGCTAAACCATGGTGCTCAGCACCACATCTACATGTTTTCTAAACACCTCCAGGGATGGTGACCCCACCACCTCCCTGAGCAGCCTGTTCCAACGCCTGACCATGTTTTCTGTGAAAATTTTTTGCCTAATATCCAGTCTAAACCTCCCCTGGCACAACCTGAGGCTGTTTCCTCTTGTCCTGTCACTTGTTCCCTGGGAGCAGAGCCCGACCCCCCCCCCCACCTGCAGCCCCTGGCAGGCAGCCATAGGGAGCCATACGGGCCCCCCTGAGCCTCCCCCTCCCCAGGCCGAACCCCCCCAGCTCCCTCAGCCGCCCCTCACAGCACTTGTGCTCTGGACCCTTCCCCAGCCCCGTTCCCGTCTCCGGACACGCTCCAGCCCCTCCATGTCCCTCTGGCCCTGAGGGGCCCAACCCTGAGCCCAGGAGTCAGGGGCGGCCGGACCGGTGCCGAGCGCCGGGGGACGGTCACTGCCCCGGCCCTGCTGGCCACACGGCCTGGGACACGAGCCAGGCCGCTGCTGGCCGCCTTGGCCACCTGGGCACACGGGGGGCTCCCGCCCAGCCGGCCCAGCCAGCCCCCCCAGGCCCTGTCCCGCCGGGCCCTTCCCAGCCCCCTGCCCCAGCCTGTAGCGCTGCCGGGGGCCGCTGTGCCCCACGGGCAGGGCCCGGCGCTGAGCCCTGCCGACCCTCACCCGCTGGCCTCGGCCCCTCGGCCCGGCCTGCCCAGCCCCCCCGCAGAGCCCCCTGCCCCCCAGCAGCTCAGCCCCCCCCCAGCTGGGTGCCCCCTGCCCTGACTGAGGGGGCACTCGCTCCCCTCGCCCAGCCCGGCGGTGCAGACACGCAGCAGGACGGGCCCCGGCGCTGAGCCCTGGGGAACCCCCCGTGTGCCCGGCGCCAGCGGGATGTGACTCCATTCCCCACCGCTCCCTGGCCCGGCCGCCCCCCAGCTCCTGACCCCGCGCAGAGCCCCCCCGGCCCGGCCGGGAGCAGCCGGTGGCTGCAGGAGATGCTGTGGGGACGGTGCCAAAGGCTTCGCTCCAGCCCGGGCAGCCACCACCCGCAGCCTGTCCCTCACCCGTCAGGGGGGTCACCTTGTCCCACAAGGAGATCAGGGCAGCCAGGCAGGCCCTGCCTGCCATAACCCCGCGCTGGCCGGGCCTGACCCCCCGGCTGTCCTGCACGTGCTGGGTGATGGCGCTCAGCACCGTCTGCTCCGGCACCTTCCCCGGCACCCAGGGCAGGCTGGCAGGCCCGTAGTGTCCCGGATCCTCCTTCTGGACCTTCTTGTAGATGACTGTCACACTGGCTGACATCCAGTCAACTGGGACTCCAGTTAGCCAGGACTGCTGATAAATGACGGAGAGCAGCTAGGCGAGCTCCTCCGCCAGCTCCCTCAGTACCCTCTCATGGATCCCATCCAGCCCATAGACTTGTGCATGTCTTCTTGCTTTCCTTGTTGAGATCTGCTCTGCTGAGTTTATCAGCTGTGTCATCACTTTTTTTGTCAGGTAGATGAGAAGTTATCAAGATTTAGACCATTTTTCTTACGTTAACTAGTCTACTTAGGTTTCAGTAGTACTGTTTACTATGTCAACTAGTTTACTTTTCTCTTGTGAGAGCATGTGACATTAAATAACTAAATGTACCTCCAAACTCTCACAGCCTCCTGACCACTATAACAAGCAAACACCAGCAGCTCGGACATAGCTGTTAATGAAAAGCTTCCTTTCTATATTTTCATACTGTGTGTGTGGCAGGAAAGGAGCCTCACAAGGCAAAGGGGAAGGTCCTTCTGCCAGGGAAAACAAGGGGAGATACCTCTTCCAAGTCAACGCTGAAGTATCGAGTGACAGGATACAAACTCCTTTTCATTTCCTGACCAAGTCTCAGCGAAACCAGGAACTTAATTCATCTCACTGTCATTCATAGAAAGTAAACCCACAAAAGACTATTGCAATTTTGACTTCCGATTTACAGGGGCCACTGGGCTTCTGTGACTTAATTCTTCCTTGAATTCAGTATGTATTCTTGAAATAATCTTATTGCAATTTAACAGTTGCCAGCAATGCTCAACCCAGTACAACCCAGTGAATTTTCTACAATCTTTAGTCTGAGTTTGTCTAGCTTCATCTTTCTTTTGTCTACTCTACTGCCAGTGTGCTGTTCCTCTCACGGCCTGGAAATCAATGGCCCTTTAGACTTAAGCTTGAACCCAACAGACTGTGCTCTGCACGGTTCCCCTTCAGGCCTGGTTTCCAGTCTTTTTCTTTCATGTAGTTTTTCAATGAATCCTCCCCTATTTATTTTCCACCTTCTCCAACTATGGGCACCAGAACTGAGGAAAGTGAATGCTACGTGCAAAGCAGCAGGAGATGCCGTCACAGCTCCTGGGTGGATACCTGCTGTGTACCTATAGTACAGCTGACACGGGAGGATGCCGGCAGCACACCCCACTAACATCCCCTGGCCCACTTCAGATGTTGTCGGGATGAGCCTCATGCTGCTCTGTTTGGGATATAAACAGCATTCAGAAACTGATCCCATCTCAGCGAACAGACTGACTTTCACAAAAAGAGTATACATGAAGTAACCGTACAGATGAAAATGCTGACGGGTATTCTGGACAAATTTCACATTCTGTTACACTGAGAAACACGGACCTGAAACTTCTCAGGACTGAAAAGGAGACGTAGAGCAGTTGGTTTCTGGATCAGGAGTTCATATCAGATGGAGGAGGGTAATGAACAAAACCTCATTATCATCTAGCGGCCACTAATGAGTATCAGTAACTAGATGAATACAGGACTTTGCTGACTGACAGCGGCAGCTCCTGTTTTGGTGAGAGCTGTCTTTGTAAGAAGGTCTGGAAAAGTGAGTCAAAATTCTGAAACCAAGTAATCCTGGGGTATGAAATGACTGGCAGGATGGCAAGTGAGGGGCAGTGACTTTACTTCTAGGTCACATGCTTGTAACCAGACGGGAAAAACAGTAATGGGAAGGAGTTAATGTTTAGTAGCCTGTGTGTACGTTATTTACCACTTCAGTCCAGGCTGACTGCCACAAGCAGCAGTTTCACCAAAAGCAGTCAGGGGGGTAGATATGCCCCAATTACCCACACTGGAGCCAGTGGAGAGGCACAGCAGGGGCACCTCCTGTGGCACAGCTGCTGGTGCTGCCCCAAGCTGGGAAGTCCAGAAGTCCACAGGCGTTTCAGGGTTTTGCAGCCATCAGCTTCGATGATTTTCATTTGGCTGGCTGGGAGGAGGGGAGGTCAGTGCAGTCTCATAAAGATAGTTGTATTCTCACTTTTAGAGAGGACTTTCATTCCATAAGCAAATGTCTTTTTAAAGATCTGTGATACAAATGAGGAGGGTGCCCGCTCTCCCTCCAAAAGTTTGGACTGCTTGGATGGTGCTGTGAACAGCACAAGTTCCCTTCCCTCTCCCTCTGTGTGCTCTGCCCTCACTGTTCAACTGTCTGAGAGGGTTTCACCTTTTTTTTCCCAAACACGTTTTCCTCTTTGGCTATTTTTCCTTTCCTATGTAAAGCCCAAGCCCAGTAACATTCAAGATGACAACTGTCAGACCTACAGTGTTCGAGTCAGCTAAAACGTTGATGAAATGATTTTGCTTGTCCCTGATCTCCACTGCTGTCAGTTCTGGCACTTTTCACACAGTTTGAGATTCACTATCAAACGTGTCATCTTGGCTGAGGCAGGCTCCTTGGCCTCAGAATGACATCCAGTCACCTTAAATCCTTAAATCCTTGCACCCCAGCACCAACCTGCTGCTACGGAAAAGCCTTGCTTGGTTTGCAGACAGAAGGCTGGCTGCCCTACTCCCCCAGCTCCCGCAGACGCCTGCTGCGGCGGGGCGCATGGAGGAGGGGACCGTGCATTTCACTGCGCTGCCATGGCTCACTGTTGGCAGCAATGATAAACCAGGAGAAAGAGAGTCAGGAAAATTTACAGGGAGAGGAGCCCCGGCAGGAAGCCTGTGGTGAGCCGCGTTGCAGAATTTGCAGCAGAGAATGGCGACCGGAGGGAGAGCGTAGGCAGCCCCTGGAACTCTGCTGGAGCGCTGGGACAGGCTCGGGAAGCAGAGCAGAACTTTTTCTAGATATTAAAAATGTGCTAAGAATCTTCTCATAACCGTTCCTCTATACTCCTTAGCTAAACTTCCCTGGATGACCTTCCCCACTCCTTCTGAGGCATGGTGTAAATCACAGAGATGAAATTACATGCAGTTCTGCGTGAGCAAGCATTTCTCCAGTGCAAGTCCAACTCAATCTCCAGGTAACTGGAGATATTAAGAAGTTAAATCCTTCAAACTACTGTTGTGAACAGCAGCACTTGACACGGTGACCCAAGACCGGAATAATCTTGGACTCTGATCTAGTTAAACATCCTTGTCTAATAACTGCCTCGGGCTTTCAGACTGCAAAACCGGGAAAATAAAGCCGCATCACAATACAAAAAAAATCTGACTCGTGTCATTCCTGGCTAAGAACCTGCTCACCTTGAGCTGCCAGGTCATGCAGGCAGGTAGGGAGAGCTGGCGGTATCGATGTCCAGGCAGGAACGGACAATTCAGGCTGCAGTTTGTCTCGGAATGAAACCAATTACCCTTCCAACACTCTCAGCACTTTTGTTTCAGCCCATTACGTCTGCCCTGTAATGTGTGCTCCACTGCTCAGTGAGGTGGGCTTTACTGATGGCTGGAGTCAGCCTCTTTGTCTTGGGCCCACCAGGCTTTACATCCTTCACTGCCTGTTGCCGAGAAGAATTTAGATGAATTTTTCTGGAGTATGCACATCCAGGAAATCCCTGGACGGTGACATTTGGAAATGGGGTCAGGAAAAGCTGTTATCTGCAGGTCTGGGAGCATGCAGCCCGTTCTGGCAGCAGCATGCTGCCAGCGTGTTTGTGGAGAGAACTGCAGGATAAGCAAGAGCCTCCAAGCAGAGCTATGTTACACATCAAACCATCCCTCGAGAGCACACGAAAGCTTAAGAGCAGCAGTTCTTAAATAAATAATAAAACCCGAAGAAATGTGGAGTAAATGAGTAAATAAACTGAGGCCACGCTCAAGGATGGAAAAAATTCATGACAACGTATTTCCCGTCTCTCCCATCGGTGGTGGCCATGCTTCCCGGAGCGCCCTGCCTTTCAGTGCCGCAGCGCTTCTTCCTCTTTAAAACGCCACTGCAGCGGATTAGCCCTGTGATAGCTGCTCCCAGCCCTGCCAGCCTGGGTTAGTATCTGCCTGGCTGTCAGACAGAGATCTGCAGAACTGGGGAGCGAAGCCAGAGCAGACACATGCCACCCCCCAGGCTGCGGCCCCTCAGAGGGCGAGGTGCTGGGACCCCTTGAGGCACCCAGTCCCGCTTCAGTCTCATGCTGATCACAGCACAGCGCTATGTCAACCGCTGGGAGAGGATGGAAAAATTAGAGCCTTTGAGGTTCATTTATCGCGTGACAGGTGTAATATTCACAGACATGAAGAGACCTTTCTTTCGCTTTTCAACAGTGGCAGTGGTTCAAAAAGACCCTTAAAAATTCTTTTTTTGTGCACTGTCCTAAGAGCTGTAACTATACACACCCGCTCCTGGATGGGATCCAGAAGTGTCAGCAACAGCCCGAGGGTTAAGTCCCTTCCCTTCTTATTGAAAACAATAGTCTAAAGCTCACCATGAAACTCTTTGTTCCATATCCTCTGCAATGAGGCCGAATGAGACCCCAGGGCATCCCACAGCGATAATCCAGCCTCATGTAACTTGCCTGAGGGTCTCTGAATTAACGTTTGCAGCGACTGGGTAGTCAAAAACTTTCCTCGCAGCCATTTTTTTGGCACTGCAACGTCCATCAAAGCCTCGAGTATTCCTACGGTGGCCACACATTGTGTAATGTTTACTGTGGCCTTTTACTCTGTGCACACACTCTGGTAGAGATCCAGTGTATGAGTCCTCCTACTCCTTCCATGTTTTTCTGGGTTTCTATCCATTAACTTTCTTATAGACACATATCCCGCTTCAAAGCCCTTTTTTAATGGAGAAAACCCAATATTCCTAACAAGTTTTTAGTCTATAATGGGCATGGAGAACCACCTCCTCAACAAACCCCAGGAACCTTAATGTAGTTGATTTAATTTCTTCTGACACACTTGCAGTTTCTGTAATTTTGCCTCTGGCGCTGGCATCCAGCCACAGTGGTGAGTCACTGACAATTCCATTTCAAGGGTTAAATTTACATGTTTTACATAATGAGTACACACATTTTTCCTTCCTGCTAATTAAATTCATTGAGTCTTCGGTGACTCCACTGTCACTATGTAAATGGAGGCAACCTACCATTGTTGAGAGAGGCACAAGGCTACCGGGTCCAACCCTCTCTGTCAGTCACTCTCTGGAACACAGCCAGGCCTTTGCAGGGCTGTGGAGATGGCCCAGACACTACTGCATGTATTTCTGGACCTCTGAGGCGGGGGGAAAGTATAAAGGCTGGAAAAATAATATTATCTTTCAGCTCTGTCAGAGACCAGGACCGTCTCTGTGCAAGCTGGGAAGCATCAGGGCTTCCCTATTTGCCACTTGCTGGTTACATATAAAAGTGCTCATTAAAACAAAATTTCTGACTTTAGTTGCTGTTGCTTGTCTGCAGCAAAAGTCTGTGCTTGGCAATTGTCAGAAAATATACAGCCCTGCCTCCCAACATCTGCATGTTTCTCAATTCCTCCTGCAAAAGGTTCTCTTCCCTGAGCGTCCCGGTTCCTGAGGAACAGAAGGTCCTGAAAAGGCATGAAAAGGCAGCAAGCGCTGGGAAGGAGTGGTTTGGAGATATTTCACCTCAGACTTGGCAGACTCCCGAGAGCAGCAGAAAAATGCTGTGTAAACTAAAGACATACTTGTAAAGCAGTGATAGAAAGAAAACACTGCAAGCTTTCAGGGAAGAGACAATGTCCCTGCCTGTCTTTGTACACCTATCACTATATACTCTGATCTTGATTGGCATCCCGTCTCTCTATTGTAATTTAAACAAGCCCGTATACATGTACATTTACATTACCGAGCCTCATCTCAACAGCCACAATTCTCTGGAACTTCCATGCAAAGTGAAACACCAAGTGACCTTGTCTTGCTCCTTGCAATCCTGGGCAGATTTGCTGCTCCAAGGCTGCTCTGATGCCCCCTCCAACCTTTCACTTGCTTCCCGGTAGCATTCAGGGAAGTGCTGGCAGAGCTGGGAAGCAGCAGGAGGGAGACAAAGCCCAGTGTGGCACAGTGGCACTGAGTACAAGACATCGTCAGCAGGCTGCCCAGGAGAACCCCAGCCACCTCTACTTGCAGCCAATGGTTAGTGAAGACAAAATATAAAATATACTAAAGAAGACTTCTTGCACTCCAAATGGCCACTAATTATTTTGCCTCCTTACTACCCTCTTCCCCAAACAGCTTTCAAGTTGCATTTCTGTACCTCTGATACATGTATAAAGCTGACTGAGGAAATAATAATCTTACCTTTAAATTAGTGATGTAGACAGGATCACACAGGGATATTAAAGCCACCAGAAGACAAATCCAGGTCAAATACAGGAAGGAAAAGAGAGAGAGAGAAAAAGAGAACACAGTTAGATTTGTATTTCAGTATGAGCATGCTAGCCAAACAGGAAAAAAAACCTCTTGATGTTTTAATTTAATTTAGTTTCTTTCTCCAAGCAAATGATAAAGTAAAAACAATGGAGCAAATGGAACAGAGGGACACAAAGCGATTTTGTCTGTGGATGAAGATTTCAAAGATCTATGCAAATAATTTTTCACCAGCATTCCTCTGTGACACCCATTTGCTGTCTTCAAAGGAGTACCAGGAAGATCTTTTATGTACTATGAAATTTAACGCAGACACGTACCATTCCACTTTTGAACACTAAGTGTAAGTAATGAATGCAGATATAGCGAAAAGGTAGGGTATGTATCAATATATCTGTCTGCACGCACTTAACAATATTAATCCCTTGGCAAAACTCCAGTTCTCGGTGGTACCAGCCCAGCCCACTGCATTTGCCACGTTATCTCAAAACCCCAGGCGCAGTTTTAATATCCAGTCACTTTTCTCTGTATTAGCAGTATCCTTCCGGCGCTCAACCAAGGAAAATGCTTCAGAGACCTGCTACAGCTAAAACAAAAATCCATACAACAACAGAAGTTCGGTGCAACGAAGGGATAAAAAGGGGAGGGGAATAATTACTTGCATGAAAAGAAACAAAGACTGTTCTAAAGACAGAAATTCTGCAAGTTTCCTGGGGAATTTATCAGAGACTGAAAGATTTCTAGTGCTACTGAAGGAAGCAAGCAGGAGGCTCAAGTCCTTTAATTGTCTCTTCATTAGTGCTCTGCCACTGTGGTAAAAGGTTTGACATAAGTGTCTGTGAATCAAGGAAAAAACCCAAGCAAATGGGAAATTTCCATTTCACTGACGATAAAATCACAATCATGATTTTATTCTTTTTAAATATTAAGAAGAACCTTTTCCAGGAGTTGCAAAATCAAGTCTACATTTATATGAAAAACTTCAAGAAAACGGTGTCGTAAGATAGTTCTATTTTTTCTACTTGAGCTCCAGCGCTTGACCCTAAATGGCGCAAGTATAAAGAGATGTTCTTCCAGAGAAATTAAGACCATAACTAAGAAAAAAAAAAAAAAGACTGCAGACAGACGCAGAAAGCAATTGCAATGTGCTAGGTAGTACAGCAAACGTGTCTACCATGGTGGATCGCACTCGCTGTTCATCGCAACCTTGCAGGAATACGTTAACTAGCCACCTGGTCCAGCTGGGGCTCTGATTGCTCACTGCTGCCTCTGAGCTAATTAGCCCTACTGATGGCAACACGCTGCTGCCTGGCCATCTCTGCGCTGGCCCCACTTCACAGGCTAGAAATACTCTGTGCTAACAAGGAGCTGTGCAACTCCCCTACTCCCCGAGGCCGGAGCTGGGTGCTGAGGAGCTGGCCCTCCAGCCACACAGCGCCTGGGGACAGGCAGCAGGCATGTGCCAGCCACGATGCTCGCTCTCACCCACCGCGGGGCTATGGCGAGAATAACGGCCGCCTGCCAAAGCGCTTCGGCCAGCCTAGTCTTCCATCCACCTTTTTTTTTTGTTTATGCAAAAAGACAGGGAGGAAATTAAACGGTGGATAAAGTCACTCTGCTGAAGGAGCCATGTGGTGCTTTAAGCCCAGCCGGCAGCGCAGCCCCACGCAGCCGCTCGCTTTTCCCCTGCGCTGGGAAGGGTGAGAGAAGCAGAAGGGTAAAAGTGGGTTGGAATGAAGACAGTTTAATAGGTAAAGCAAAAGCCATGCACACAAGCAAAGCAAACCAAGGCATTCATTCACCGCTTCCCACGGGCAGGCAGGTGCTCAGCCATCCCCAGGACAGCAGGGCTCCATCACATCTAACGGTGACTTGGGAAGACAAATGCCATCACTCCAAACGTTCCCCCCATTCCTTCTTTTCCCCCCAGTGTTATAGGCTGAGCAGACATCTCATGGTATGGAGTATCCCCGTGGTCAGTGGGGCCAGCTGTCCCGGCTGTGTCCCCTCCCAGCTCCCTGTGCCCCCCCATGTCCCCGCCGGTGGGGTGGGGTGGGGTGAGGAGCAGAAGAGCCCTTGGCTCTGTGTGAGCGCTGCTCAGCAACAATGAAAACATCTCTGCATTATCAACGCTGCTTCCAGCACAAATCCAAAACACAGGCCCACACCAGCTACTATCAAGAAAGTTAACTCTACCCCAGACAAAACCAGCACAATCCAACAGGGTGGAGAGACCATTGCTCTAAACAAGTGCCAGTTATGATCTCACTCCCCAGTAATTACTGAGCAACGGTGAACGAGACATAAGCAAGCGCACATGTGATGAGAGATATGTTTCACTGGGTTCCTATGGTCACAAAATTAAGTGGGTACATGAACTGTCTCTGACTTTCACCCCAAAACCTTTGCAGGCTGCCTGTTAGTGCCCTGGCACTCATCAGTGTCTTGAATTCACTCGGTGAGTTTAACTTCTGATAAAGAAAGCAGTGAGAAGGGAGGAAAATGGTTCAAAAAACCATGGCAAGTGGAAGAGCGAGCTCTGTAAGGCAGGAGGACCCAAAGGATCTGGAGTTTGGGCAGAGAGTTGGTCTGAGGGCTCTTCCCTCCCACAGAGATCTGCCCCCAGGAGATCCCTTGTCTCTGGGTTGGTGGAGGGGGGGAGCTGCTGGTTCAGCTGGTCCTCGGAAAGCAACAGGAGGGTTTGCAAGCACTTCTATAAGATTATTTATCTTTTCTTCTGTCTCAGCAGGGCCCTGTAGCTCCATTTCCCCATGGAGAACTGGAATGAACTATAAAGCACATGTCCTGCTGCTGCAGGGGACTGGAACACTGCACAAAAATCAAGGAAATTTACTCTCTGTATTTCTCAGACACACTGATGCCCAGAGGCGCAATATTAAGGCTGCACTACACAATCAGCAGAAGAAAAGAGTCATACACAACTTACTCCAGGAAAAGATACCCGTTTCTCAGTGAATAAGATGCTTTGCATCTTACCAGTTTGGCTTTCAGTTGTGGGCAATACCGCACTACTGGAAGATTAAAAACAAAATGGAAGGACTAGTCTTTACTCCTGTGCCAAATGCTAGATGAGCTGCGCGAACATATTTGTTTATAAAGGTAACAATGTATGTAATAACTTAAAATCACCTCCTACTGCCGGGGAAAAAGGAGTCTTGCAGTCAGTAACTTCAGCCCTGCAGCGCCCTTCAGAAACTGGCAAAGAGCAGTAATTCCCATAGGCAGGCAGGGAAAGTGAAGTGTAAGGCAGCCATAATCAACGATACAGAGGAGGGGGGTGTCGTACAGCTATACCGTCTGCAGCAACGCCCCTCGCCCCAGCCCTGGCCTCTGCCAGGCTCCCGGTGCCCGGTCGGGTGCCACGTGCTGCGCAGGGAGGGGGCAGCCAGGCTGCGGTGGGGGGCTCTGGATGGAGGGAAGGATAACACACGGTGGCAGCTGAGACCTGCTGCTGTCACCGCTCCTGCTGCCTGTGTCCCCACCGCCTACAGATTCCTCCGGCTGCTGCCACCCTTGTGATGATGGCTGGAAGATGCCAGAAGAGGCTGGGGAGCCGGGTCCTGCTGCTGTTCCGGAACCCCCCTACAAGCTGTAACAGAGATGGAGGGAACGGGTGGCCCTCACCGTGACGGAGTTCAGTTCCGGCTATTTTAAGCATCACCACTGCGTTACTGGTCCTGCCACACAAGCCAGCGCAGGTATTTATACCGCAGCCTTGATCTTGAGAGGACTGTAGCATGACCATAAAGATGGCTGAGGTATCAAAGGGACTTCTTAACTTTTTTTTTTAATCTTGAATGGCACAGTACTGATGGAAATATGTTCTGTTACTAGAGATGAACTGAAGATAAAGTTGTATGTATGGAATTGGACATGCACTCTGTCTTCAGCGCTTGCTTTTAAACAAGAAAGCACTGCTCTCTGTCTGCTGCACTTCGTTCCCGCTGAGCCCAGGGCAGATTCCAGTCATTCCAAGCCTAAAGACAGCTTTAAGGGTCTAAGATGCAAGCACATCAAAACTCAGATTTCCTTTTAATTTATTTCCTTTTACCCTATACTGATGGGCATAGTGTCTCCTACCAGCAAATATAAGAGCATCACCCAGTAAATCTCTTTCCAGGGGTCAACATGAGAGCACAGAACAACTGCCTAGGGAGAGTAAGATTATTTGCTTAATTTAAAACCACTTTTTTCTCATTAGCTGGCAGAGAAAGGGAAGGGAGTAAAAAAATCAATAAATATAATAACTTTAATAATAATCACATACAGAAAAGTTGAAATGAAGTTAAATAAATGAAGTTTAATAATGATTTTTAATTACAGGGCCTTTCATTTCACTTTTCAAATGGATCTTAAAAACCTTGCCCTTGGAAACCTCACTGTATTTATGAAATAATGAATAATTCAACACAGCTGCAGTTGACACTTTACACACCACTGATGGTAATAGCATTGCTGTGATCAATCTGCAGAATGCCTTTCTTTAAAGTTCTTACATCTGGCTGTTAATACAGCTCTGAATCACAACGCCTTTTGCAATCCCTAATTTTGTGAAGAGACGCACGCAAGCAGAACTGAACTACTTCCTAAGCTTCCGCGTGCCAGCTTGGAAAGGCTGGATTGCTGCACGCAATGTCTCATTCAGGGCTGCAGTCGGAAGCATGAAAGAGTGGCCTTGGACACTCCAGCAGGATGGCATCCTCTGCTAGCTTTGGGCAGGGAGAGGAGAACGCTCAAGAATGCGCCTGCAGGAGAAAAGTGCTTAAATGTGCCCTGGCAGGCCAGCCGAACAAGTGAGAGTTTTGTCTCTCCATGGACAGTAATTTCTGGAATCTTACAAATGGCAAATTGTTCTTAAGGGCTGAACAGAAAGTAAAGCAAGAGAAACTGCCTGCTCATTTACCAGACAAGAAGCCTGCCCCAGCCCCTTCTCCTGGAATACCCCTCCACCATCAGTGCACTGAAGACTGTTTGCACAGTACTGTTCGCTTGCATTCAGCAAGGAGAAAGCTACTCATCACTGAAGTGAGCTCCTCACAGGCTGGAGGGATCATCAGCAAAGCACCAGGGATGTGCACATCCATCAGCATAAAAGAAATGAAAAGACTACCATTAAAAAACAACAACAAAGCAACCTCCAAAAAACAAATGTCACAGATATTCAAACTTCAGAAGGAAGATTTCTAGTGAGTGACAAAGCTGTCACTACATTTCATGACAGTAAGATAGGATACGGCTTTAAAGTTCTGCCTTAATCAGAGCAAAGCAACGAGTGGAGAGATTATCATCTGCACTTCATGCCACTTTTTTTAAGGAACTGCAAAATTATAAAGAAACTGCATCATGTTACGTATTAACCCAGTTTTTCAGATGGTAGATTCTTAACTGTGGGAATACATTTTGGAGACAAATTCAAGCCACTTAAATCCTTTATGGACATCAATTTGTGGACGTTTGAATCTGTGGACATTTGGAAACTCAAATGTACACGACACAGACAGCGCTCTGTAAACAGCCATGGGGCTGAATAACTTAATTCACATGACTTGTGTCACTAACAAGTTAACATGCAAAATATTCTCATTCATTTTGACTGGCAGGATTGGGGTGCCTTGAGATAGACATGGGGGGAAATAGGGTGTGATTGTAGTTCCTGGGGTTCAGAAAACTACTCACAGCTTATTAGCAAAACCTGTGATTTTTCTTCTCATTCTCCTTTCATTCTCATTTCATCACTGAAATGATGCTTGACTCTAAAATGTTTGCCATGCAGAAGCTGTGTGGTCTGGACATACATAATTTTGTGAGCCCCTTCCAAAACCACGTCCCGCAAGTACCAGGTGAGGAAGAGTTCAGGTTTCTTTCAGATCCCACATGTGGGAAATCCTACCAGAATTCAGGTCTGCTCAAATTCAGTCACTCATTCCTTTCAACTCACTCTCTTGATAACTAAACAAAAAAGCCCTTCAAAATAACTTGTACAATTAACTTTCAGTCAAAAATTTCAAAGATATCTAGAATATACTTTGGAAATAATTCAAACAGTAATGGTCTTTCCATTTGGGGCCAATCCTAGGGAAAAGCCCTAGGTCTCCTGGGAGATTTCAGGTTTTGTTAGTCATTTGGAAATGTAGGCTTTTGAATGTAATTCATTCAAAAAATTTGGAGGCTTCTGGGCTTCTGCTCTCATTTACCTGCCAAACTCAAGAAAGAAGTAGTATCAAAGCTTAGCAGGCTGCAAAAAAAAATAATATCCTTAACAGGTACAGGAAAGAAATCCGTGCTGCGAGGCCTTAGGCACGCTGGAGGGGGATGAGAAGAACCTGCTTTGTGGTGGCATCTATCATGACATCCCTGTGGCTGACTCAGGGGCTTCTGCAAGGTCTCCCTGTACTGAGCTCAGAGCTATCCACTGATACGGAGGGAGGGGAGACTGGCTTTGGATCCTTCCCTAAAGCCACCTACACCGGACCACCAATTCCAACACGGCAGCAGGAGGGAGAGCAAACTGTACTCCTCACAAATATTTTGGATTTAACTGTTCCTGATACTTTTTGCAGTGTCTCATGCTACCAAACCAGGACTTCCCCTGTTACAAGGGCAGGAATACAATCTCAGTCCTAAGGTTTGGTAGGTAAATGTAAGAAAAGGTTGGAAATGCTCTATTTTCTTTTCAAAATTAAAAAAGAAGCAACAAAAAGCCCAACAAAGTGGGATTTAAAAATTAATCCTGCTTTAGGTGTTAGACCTGCTATTGGCCTTACTCGTCTTCCATGTAAAGTCACTGGTAAACTTGGGGGGGACGGTTTCAAAGCATGGAAGACTACATGCTAACTGGTAATTCTGTCATCCCTTAGGGATCTTATTGTTACAGTTTGGGTTTGATATTTAGAAAACATCTTTGGAACCAACCTTAAATGTTAATAAGAGAAATAACTCTGCAGAAAGCCTTCCACAGTGAAGCTCCTGTATCAGTTTTGCTATAGCTTCCCTCAGGAGCTGACACAACAGCCTCTTTCAGCCTGAGTTTTAATCTTACAAAACACAGACTTGCTATTCCATTTGCTAAGTTATTTACCTAGTGATGCAAAACCCGGGCACAAGAGCTGACACCCTCAGTGTTTAGACAGACCCATGTATTAAGCAAATCTTAGTATCACGTCCCTGAAGTCACAGAGACAGTGCAAAGTGCTGAGGTCCTGTGAAAGCTGAAGTGCTGTATCACTTACAAAGAAAATGCTTTACAGGAGTGCAAGTCTCTGTAAAACTGCCTTTAGATGGAAGTGGAGTAGGTGGAAACTTCTGCTTGGGTGGCAAGCTTTGGTTCTGCAGCACTAGTTCCTCTGCAACCTGATTTTTCTCAGCCAAAGAGAAGAAAAAGCAGGAAATCTTGATTGAACAGGTTTTGTTTTGTTTCTTTTTTCTCTTTCCTTCAAAAGAATTGCTGATGTCAAAAAATGTCAAAACACAATTAGGGAGGCCTTTCCTCCTCTTCTCTGTGCTTTCTGACAGTATTTAATCATTACCTTCCAAATTAGTTGCAGAATGCTGGCAAATAAATGGGGGGAAAAAAGGTACAACCAGGGATACGGAGCCAAAAGGGCTAATGCGTAAGTTGGAGCCTGTGCGTCGTGTGCACCGATTCCAGCGGGTCTTCTGCACACGCTTGGGCACCTTCCTGAGATGTGATGGACCGCTCCCTTGAGATCTCATCTAATTTTGGTATTTCAGTAAAGCCCATAATTATACAGCCAAATGGATGTTGAATCAAGCTACAAAGAGCAATGTTGATCCTACAACCCCCTTATATTTTGAGAAATAGAAACAGAAAGAAACACACTGTTTTTTAAGGAAACTCTGCAGGTTTCAGCCCAAAGGCAACACTAGAACAGCAAAGGTCAAAGTGCAAACCTAACCTATCATAATGTCTGACCTTCGATTACAGTAACTCTGACAAAAGCTAGCATCATGAGAAGATCTGCCGTACAACACAATTTTGAGAAAAGCTAAAATAAATAAGTAGGAAAGCACTAACAGCAATTCGGGGCTGGAGCCAGCATGGTGTGATTGATGTGGCTTTGCCCACGTGGAGCAGAATAAGAAACTGTATTTTGAAAAAAATCAACAGGGAGTTGAGAGCCACGTAGTGCTCTGTTCTGGGTTCAGCATCATCACCGAGAGCCAGGCCAAACCACACACTGCATCAAATCCAAGTGAGAGAAAAAGAAGTTGGCTTTCTCCTACTTTTACTTTTCCCACCTGCAGGCTTAGGCTGCTGCAGACAGTTGCAATGAGCCACCACTCGAGGGATTCATTTCTGGCAGACAGGAATCCTTGACAGCGCTGAACTGCTTTCCAGCTATGCCTCTTTCCCCACCTGGAACGTCCCTGCAGTCCATCCTCTGGGCCAGCAGAGCTTGTCACATCTCATGCATCTCGTTAGGCTGCAAGCAGCTGGAAGCTGGAATAGTGCTACATGTCTTGTTAAGTACCTAGTCCATCCAGGGTACCATATATATCAAAACAATCACTTCATTTGACGTAAAACTTTGTCTTCTGTTGCTAAATGGAAATGTCAGAGAAAAAATGTGGGGAAAGAGGGCTGGCTTTTTTTAACACCATTCAAAAATTGCCTGGGTCTGCAGGACGGCATGTAGCTTACTCTTACGGGTTGCTGAAACTGTTTTCTTCCCTCCTGTCCCTTTAGGGAATCTTTCTTCAGCGCTTGCAGCCAGTTCCATGCTTCACAAATGCATTAGCCGCCTTCTGTGTCCCCGCCTCTGAAATCCTAGTTAGAGGAGTGAAACCTACCCAAAGCCAGAGCAAAGTGTGAAGCTGGGGGGGAAAGAAGCAGAAGAGCATCCCCCCAGACGCTGCCTGCCCCCTGCCACCCCTGCCTCCACTGCCTGTTGGCCTCCAAGAGGGCTGCCGGCAAAGCTGAGCTGGCAGTACAGGTGATGACAGTAATGCTGATGATAATAATTTGGTATTAAGGAGCTTTGTCACTTAGCTCTCAAAACCTCATAATTTTACAGAGCAGGGAAGAGATAAAATCTGATCAGCTGGATAATGGGCCTGCTGCACACCACTGGGGAGAGTGGTGCATGAGTGGTGACTGGATTTTTTTTCCTGTCCTATTACTCTACCGTATAGATTTCAATGAGAATTGAGGCGGATTACACCCCCCCCCCCCCCGCCATCTCCTCTTTGCACACCCATGTACAACAGTGCCTGGCCAAACACGGAAAACCGGAATGCGTTAGGACCTTCCACCTACAGACGTGCATGGACACAGAGCTTTTATTAAATAGTAAGTCCTGAATTTTAAAACTGTTCCTTTCTCCCTACAGGAGGAGTCAAAGGTGATAATGTAATTTCAGCAGCTGAGATATAAGGAAAAACACTACAGCGGTACTGCTTTAAAAGCCTCCAATTAGCAATACTGTTATAAACAGACACACTAGCTCCTGATTCTTGTGCATAATTTCAACTATTCCATCTCAGTTTAATGAAGTTCAACATGAACCCCCCTCTGTGTACAATATATAGCAATATGAGCACCTTATGGCTGGACTCAACTGCAGTGAATAATTAAACAAATATATATATATATATATATATATTTATCTCCCATCCCGCATTTGTAAAGTCCTCGTGAATGTAATTTTATTTTATGGATCACTCACAGCTGTTTCCTTCACAAAAGAAGAAAGCAGAGAAAAGAAAGACACTGGCAGGATACGCTGTTTGTCAAGCTGAGCTGTAACTTGCAGTAGCAGTTTCTCAGAGTTGGTTCGTTAGTCCACTCAGCGGCAAATGCTGAAACCCTCACCTCCAAAGCTCAAGACCAGCCTCAGCCTGCACTCCTAGGGCCTCTTCTTCCCATAAAAATGCAGGAGAAGTTTTTTCAGAATTAAAAATCTCTGTTGCTGAGGGCTTCAGAGAGAGAGGAAAGGCATCTGGGTCACCAGGTCTACCTCTGCTGAACCGACTCCAAAGAGGTATTTAACCTGCAGTACCCAGGGATGCAGACTCTGGCATGCAGTACTTTACAAGAAGAAATTTCCTCTTTGGAGAGTGGGAAAGAGAAATACCAGCTTTGTCAGTCAGACTGACTGAAGCATGGCTCTTCCAAACGGGGATCTGACCTGGCTGCCGTATGTAGCACATGGTGTTTAACAAAGGTCAGGAGCCTGCTGCATGTCTCTGCTGCCCAGATCGCGGCTCGGCGTGTTCCTGAGGCGGGCGGGAGATGCCGTCTGTCTCCCCAAGGAAAGCACTCTGACATTCAGAGAGAACGGCTTGCCAGCCAGCTGACAGCACTGTAAAAGAAACCTTGGGACCCATTTTGAGATTCTCTGGGATAGGACAGTTTGACTTTCCAATTTCCAGATATAACCAAAAGGCAGGGAGAAGACTGGCCTGCTGGAGGCAACAAAGCAAAGCTTGGGATATGTCCTGACAACACGCTTAGGAATGATAACTGACAGAGACAGACTGCTCAGCTGGAATTTCAGATAACACCTTGTGGGTCCATTTTTTGGCAGTTTCATCCTTAACTGCCCCCTGCAGAAAGATATAATTAAATCATCTCTAGGGAAAGAGGACACATTTAGCTGCTTGATGGGATGCTGAAATGCACTTGACCAGCAGGAGAATTCAGGAGTTGGGATCTGTTTTCATGGATCGTTCCAGGATCTGCAACTGCATTCTTCCATCTCTGACAAATTATGGGCATATTACGCATCTCATGTTTCAAAGCCAGGACTCCTGCAGGTAGAAGAGGCACTGAGAGTTCCCGTTCTTCCATTTATTGTGAGAGAGTAAGCAAGCCCCAAAATCTGCATGTTTAATCCACTGCTGGGGAATGCAGTGCAGCAGAAGTGGCCAACACACGTCACAACAGGAGAGCGAGAATGTCCTGAGGATTCTCTAAAGATATATTGAGGGAATTCGGGCCAAACGTACATAAAAGATCAGATATGCATCAGGCTCTGTTCTGAGCTCAAGCAGGAAGAGAAAGCCGAGAGATGGTCAAAGCTGCCTTGTGCTTCCTACCCTCATTTAGAATCATGCTTTCTTATGCACCCCTGCAAGGGGCTCTCAAAACCTCTTTCCTGAAGAACTTCCCAATTCTTTGCTGAAGGCCTTCTATCCACCTCCTTCTGTAACTCTGCAGTGGGCAACAAGGGGAGATGAGCACGCTGCATTACAGCTTTTTCTTTTCCTTAGAGAGACTTTTGGGGTTAGTGAATGATGACACTACAAAATATATAGAAAGGAAGAGTGATCTGCTGGCACCAAAACATGACTTTTCTGGCAAGTTTTGATGAAAATTAATGAGAAATACATGCAGTCATGGTCATATTAGCCAATATTGACTCTCTTGGACTAGTTACCAGATGAAATCACGCCCTGGAATGCAGTCTGCTTTGTCAGAAGCATTATTTCCTTCTGGAATTCAATTTTCCAACCTAAGAAACAACCACGTTCTGTCTAAACTGAAAATACCAGACAATAGTGTCGCATTTTAAGCCTGTACTGAAAGTCTGAGTAAAAAGGAAAATAAACAACTCTTCTGCCTCTTTACCTAGCTCTGTCACTTTATTCAGATACTCCTTTCAGGCTGCAGAAAAAAAAAAAAAAAAAAAAGACTAACACTTTTAGAGATCTGGCTGGCTTCCAGCACTGTCAAAAGTCAGGCATGGCCTATTCTGCTGCCACATTTCCCTCCAAATGAGGGGTCTTCTGGCATGGGACCAGCAGGGGACACACTATGTCATTTAGCTGAGACCTGGGAGCATCTGGCAGCCAAGACATCGACAGGATGTCACCTAAAGATGTAACGCAGTAGTTTATCCCTAAAACTTTTACGGTTGTGTAAGGATATATGTTTGCCCTGGGAATGACTGAATGTAGGTAGGTAAGAACTAGCGTATCATTTTGCTAATTGTAGAACAGAGAAAAATGAGTGAAAGCTGGTGATGCCAGACTTTTTTTTTAAAAGATTGCTGGTAAACTGCCTGTGAACCACACTACAAACAACAACAAGCTGTTCCTGGTCAGGAAAATCAAAGCCCCAAGGTTTGCCAAGTTATTCTGCATCTATTTGTATGAATGGGAATAAACTTACAGTTTGGAGAATGAGTGACCTAAGAAGCGAAGCAGAGAGCAACCAGGGTGCTGGAAGGTGTGCGGATCCACGCACCGTAAGGATGCTCCCCTGTGCAAAAATGAATGTGCTTTAACTCCTGCCCTACATTTACAGTTTTCTTGGCTTGTCCCACACCTGAGAGAGATACCAGAACATGAAGGGGAAATCACTGATACGGGCCCTGCACCTGCATTCAGAACAGTATTTGCTCCCTTGGAATCTAGTTGCCGCATGCAAGTAAAACCAGGACACTTTCCAGCGGGGATGCAGCATTCAGAGGCTGCCAGGGAAAGACTGAGAGCGTGAGGCACACCTGTCTTACACTTGTTTAGACTGAGTAGAGGGATGTGAAGAGAAGCAGTGCCATCGGGCTGTGGAGGGCAATGCATCTCCCTGCAGGAGCTGTCTGTTGATGGCTGTGCTGTGGGAGCCCAGGCAAGAGAGGGGTTTGGTTTTCCACTGAGGTGGCCGGCGCTGACTTGCAAACATGAGAAAATTCGCAGTTCTTCTTGTAAGACTTGCTTGAAGCGAGTGAAAATGAAAACGGGGCAGGCCACTGCCACGGGATCCAGAAGCGCTCTGCCCTGGCCGGTTCAGCTGCTGCCGACCTCGGTGGGGTTTTATCAGTTAATGCAGTGAGAGTGAAGCCAGTACTGAACATTACTTTACTCGTGGCTGTGCCTTAGGAGGGACAGGTCATCCTTTACATTTACCTCTCTCTGTTACAATAAAGCACCACACAAAGGCACTTAATCTTCACTTGGGCCAGCAGGAGCTTTTTAGCACTGATTGGTATGTCAGAAACGTGCTGTCTTTGATACTGAAAGGGCAGCAATTTCCTTGCAGCAAATATGCATATATGTCACGGAGGTGATGTGTTCAGAATAAGGAGCTAGGAAAGAAAGAGAAAAGGGAGCCGGCAGCAATCTTGCTTATCTGTGCCTTGCTGTGTTCACAGTCCAGGAGAACTGATACCTGTATCATTGAGCTATGGCCTCATTCCTCTTGGGGCTGCGGTAACCATCTTCACATGGAAAATAGCTAACATGCTACATAGAAAAGAGCTTGCCACAACTGATCCTCAACTGCTCCACTTGAAGACTATTAATCTAATTTCTTTATGATTATCTTTTCAGAAATTGGATCCAGCTGTTCAGCAATCTTCAGTGGGAGGTTAATGAATATCGCTGAGCTTGCAGAACAAAATGTTGAGCTTCAAAAAATGTCTGGGTTCATTTTTAATGAAATGTTTTAAATTCTTGGCTTTTATCTATTTTGCAAGCTTCAGAAGTAGCCCTGGCACTCTTTTAACTTGCTTACTTGATATTTTTCATTAGAAGAAACTCAAAACGCATGTATTAGAATGCATCATATTGTTGCCCTTTTATCCCAAACAGTATGCAAAATTCAAAGCCTTCTTGACTTGTTTCCATGAAAAATTGATATGGCTCCAATATTTCTTTGTAAATAAGTAAGACTGCACAAGAATCTACAAAAAGTCTTCTTTTTTTCTTTGTTTTTTTTTTCCTTTCAGAACACACAAGGAGAAAAAAATAAAAAATAAAAAATAAAGCTACTCTTTGAGGATGGGAGGGTGTCAGGGGCAGGTATCCTACATGTCTGACATATCCCTGGCCATCCCTCAGCGCCACATCCAACCACTACTGGGAAAAGGTGGATTAGGCTTGACCCGGTGTGGCTGCCCTCTGCCTTTTCCAGAACTCGCCCTTTCACCAGCACTCTCTCTCGGGAAGCCCTGCCTGAGCATCCTTCACAATCAAACTTGTTTTCTTTCTCCCTTCCCTTCACGGTTTCCTTCACAAAAGGAGCTAAAGAGAAGCTGAGAACTCGTTAACTTAGTGGCCCTGCCCTTCTAAGCAATATCCATGGAACTCACTTGGGACTTAAGCTCTGGCCCTGGCCTTCCTTGCCAGACTGCACCCTTGGCAGGGGCTTCGCTTATTAAATTGTTACCAAGAAAGGAGCATTAAATGGCTTTGCTATCTAGTCTCACTGTAGAATGCTTACTACATAGACAGATAGTTGTCAGGTCTCTGACTAATGGCTATTTTTATCTTCCACCACCGCGATGTATTTCTTCTCCCAGGAAAAAGAGAACCCAGTGGTGTAACCACCTCCTTCTGGAGCATTTTTATTCTTTTCAAGTCCTGCATGCCTTCTTCAACGCTCAGGTGCTTCAGCTGAGACACACAATGACAACACACAGCGAAGGTGGTCCCTGGCTTGGAGAACTCACCTTACCACAGAGCGCAGCACAGCAAAGTCTCTTCTGAAGATGTCAGAAAAACTTCTGCCTGAGGCCCCAACCCCGATGATATAGGCTCTACCTCCAGGAAGCTGCCATTTGTGGGCTCATTTTGCTTCTTATTTTATGGGTGGCTTCTGCTTCACATCCTCTGTGTACACTTAAGCTACGCCATCCTAGTGCCCAAAGATTTACCGTAGGGTCTGGTTATTCACCTGTACATTTACTGTTGGGATTTCATCCTGTTCATCTCCTCTAGGGAAAGATTGGTTGGGTGACCTATTATTATACACTGTCAATACAACACTTTCAATTCTATATTCTCCTTCTCATTTGCTTTGCTCTCTGTGAAGTTCAAAGTAAACCCTTAAGGGTGGAGACAAACTTGTACACAAGGAGCATCACTTCCCTGCTCACCTTCGGGACCAGCTGCAGGCGCAGCAACACGAACGGCTGCGCCGTCTGTTCTCTCAGGCCAATTTTTCATGCAGTTGTCCTGCCAGCCTTACAAAGCCATTTCGCTAAAGTCAGGAACAGGTCTAACCTGTGCTTGTGTCTATCACTTTTGTATTTGCCAGTATTAGGCACTTACAGACAGACTTCTGTGACAATTTTATTACCCCCCATGTTTATGTCCTAAGCAAATGCTAGCAGGCTGAGCGTGCTGCCTGCTTCAGTCCCCGCTTGCCCGCTTCTCATGCGCAGTTTTGCAGGATCTGAATGCCTTTGGGTCAGCGCCACAGCAGCCTATGGCAAACTGGTTCTCTTGTCTGTTTATCCCCTAACTAAACACTGGCAAATGCAAAAATGACAGGCCACCTTTTTGCGGGAAGAAATAAACTGACCTCCAGTCTGGCTTTGCCCTTTGCTGTATAAAATAATAAGCAAGAAAAAAAATGTTGTTGGCGCGCGGTCCCAGTGACTTTTAGGCAAATCTTAGGCAGATCTGCAGTGTACGAGTGGCCATAGTTTATTACAACTCTGGCATTTTTACGTTGGTTTACTATCAACAGGAAGCAAACTGTTTGAGAAACGCCAGACAAACGGCTTTGTGAAATCCTGCAGCCTCCCCCAGTAATGCTTTTAAGCAGCTAAACCCGGAAAATCTCTCAAATGAAACTAAGCACTAGCTCGCCGTCAGATGTGCTGACAGAAGGACAGACCACTGTTTCAACCACGAGAAAATCCACCCTATAGCGAGTTAAAAGCTGCACTAGGCTAATTATGAATCTGGATAATAATCCTGAAAGGAAGCATGAGAACCTGTTCCTTACAAGTCGTAACGTGCGTTTATCCCGCACAGAGCTCCTCTAGCAGCTCTGCAGGCACACGGGCTGCATTCGAACAGCCTGGTTCCCGGCTCCAGCGCCGGGGCCAGGGCTTCTCTGCTGGCACGCTCGCTCCTGACTCATGCCTTGTCACATCACCGTTTCGGGGTGCTGCTCTCATCACCAAAACAGAGAGTGGAAATACAAGCTGTCCCAATAAAAGGCCCAGCTCAAGAACCAGCTTTACGTAACAGCCTTAGAAATATGCAATACTCCTCATATTCAGGCTACAAGTTTCATGCATTGCTGGGACTATGCTGCATAACACCACCCTGATATATACGTATATTACAGACATGTAACATCCTTTTCCGAGACTGCAAAAGTCACATTTCTGTAACCTCTTTCCTCTTTGTCTTGGACTGCTGGATAGCAACCATGGGAAAGTGGGAGCTTTAAAATATTGCAAAGATTTGCAGCGGGAAGGTATCATTAACTTGCATTTCTTTCTTGCAAATTGAGAAATCCAGCTCAAAACGCCCCCGTATGTAATATTCTCCTCCTTTGTAATATTCAAGATATCTCTACCGACGGGTGTAACAGTACTTGGCACTGCAAATTAATTACGAGTAGACTCCAATCTTTCAGTATAATTGCTGGATACTGTGGTATTATAAACATTGGCAAGGACATCACAGGTGGAAAAAGCCTCCTAATATATAAGGCTTAAAAAGATCTTACTCTACATTGACATTTAATTCCTTCATAATGTTAATAAAAAGCTTCATGAGCAGTATGTATTTTAAGAGCAGCTCTGATACTCAAGAGTAGGGGCACGCATTTAGAGAGATATAATTTACACTTTGATTCTGAGTACATGTAACACTTACTGTATAAAAGAGTTGACTTGTCCTCTATAAATATTTTCGAGGTAACTTCAAAGGCCAGCTGGAATCTCTTCTATGGAAAATACGCAGACTCTAGGATTACACACATGGGGAGGGAGACTCGGCTTCAGGAAAGATAATGAACAGCCAGGCTCTCCTTCCAAGGTCACAGCCTCATGTCCAGCCTTGATAGATGTTTCTACCTAGAGACTGATCAGTGCTTGACATGAACTGGGGCACTCCTAATGCAGTCCCTAGGCAACAGATATCTATATTAAAAAACAAGCCCTTACACAACTTGGTGGACAGTAACCGGCAAGGCCAGGAGAGATGCAAAGGAATCAGGACACGCAAATTAATGACCACTTTGACCTACATGCATCCTCATCATTGTAATGGCTCAGCTAATGTTCTTAAAAGGGTTTCTTCATGCCAAAGAGGAAATGCTCTGCTTGGGGACTGCAGGGAAAACTATCCCTCTTCTCTCCGTAATGAGTCTAAATGGTGCCTGTGCACCCGTGTTTTCAAGGCAGCACTTCCCAGCTGTGCTGCGTTTAGGTGGGAGAACGATCTACACTTCTTCTGGGAGCAAGGTCGACTCCTGCATGGCTCTCTCACACCCCCAAGGCACTCATTTCAGCAGTGGCCGAACAACTGCTTCATGGGGCTGAATGCTGGACTTGATCAAGCAACCGAACCAAGTTAAAAATAACTGAGCCAAGAAAGGAGCCCTGACTGCTTCCCTGGTCCAGGCCAGCATGCAGCCCCACAGCCAGCAGCTGCAGGAAGCACAGGAGAAAGGAGGGGACAGCAAAGGAACCGTCAGCCAGCGAAGCCACCAATAATCAGATTTCCAAACCACGCTCCAATTTGATCCTCACATTCCCCAACCTCATTTAATTGCACTATTTTTTGCCTCATTTTATGTATTAAGAAAAGAATGAGTTAGTGAAATATCCCAGTGCCCTGCCTGCGAGAGCTGGGAGCTGACGGGGCGCATGTCGAGTACCTATAAACACCCAAATGTGCCAAGGGTCCCGGAGGAGGGAGAGATGGCGCAGGAGGGAAGAGACTGAACAGCTGATCCTCAGGCCTAGACATGGAGAACATCTTTGGCAGGGCTGCCCCCAGGATTGAGCTGGGATCAGGGACAGGATGCTGCAGTCCCCGGCCCCACTCCACAGGGCCTCGGCGTCCCTGGGCATCTCTGACCCTTCTCCACATTGCCCCTTTGGCAAAAGGCAGCCCCTGCCAGCTGCTCGCTACCTGCCTGAAGGTCGAACAGATCACCTGTCCATAGGGGCTTCTCCAGCCTCTGATGTGCTGTATGGGGGCTGTGAATCTGCCTCCACAGCCCAGCGGCGCTCCCGTGGCGTGCAGTGCCATGGGGTCCGGGACAGGCAGGCTTCTGCTCCAGCAGGGGTCCAAACAGGGAATGATCAAATCAGATTCACCTTGTGTAGCTCCAACTTACTAACCAAAAGAAAACTCCAAAAACATCATATGACTCCAGCCTACTCCTTTTTACACTGTTGTGGGTTTTTCCCAGTCAGAAGAACTGTGTCCTTCTCCTCACAGTTCAGTTGTACTACCCCTATACAGGTGTTTCTCATGGGTCCAACCAAACTCATGGAACAAACACATTATAAACATTTAGCAAGAAGATGCAGAACTTCAGGCAAACTCCACTATCAACTTGCTATAGTATTATGTTCCCTTTTCTAGATTACAAAACCAAGCTCTGAATTGTTAAAGAGGTACCCAAGAGACTCTGTCAAGTAGAGAAGACTCAGAAGTATCGCAGTGCAGGGTATCACAGTCCATCTCAACGCAGAGAGAGGCTGTTACACCTCCAAGGCTACACTACAGACACCCTCCCAGCCCACAGTCCCACCTTGCCCTGTATTTCTGAGGTTTGCTATAAAATCCTGTGCAGACCAAAGCAACACCCAGTGATAGGAGAGTCTGGTGTGGGCAAATACCCAGGCAGCGGCCAAACTGACCACCCACAGGACCTTGGGAATCTCCATTGTTAAAGGTTGGAAGAAGAAGTTAGATAAATATGTCAGGAGAAGTTTAGTTCAATTCGATCCCGCCTGGGGACAGTGGGATGGAGTAGATGACATCTTGTCCTTTCTAGGTTGATCTTCTGCAATTCTGATGAAAGCAGAGTGAGCAGAAGCTTCATTCCAATCCTTCCTCTGACAATGACTTTTCATTCATCCTTGCAATTACCATTAGCTTCTCAGACTGCTCTACTTGCCGTAAAACTGGGATTAAAGCACTTCCTAAGTCATATGAACACGCAGAGTGCACATACACACATACACACATGATGTATATCTCTAGCTATATTTTTATCTATAACCGTTTATCTATAAAACATACATATGCTGCTTCTATAAACAAGACACATTCCAGATAACCACGAAAACAGGAGATGAGAATGAAAATGGAAAAGAAAAGCATTAAGGCTGAAGATACCACAAGAGTAATTCCAAAACTGCTGCTCATGGCTGCTTTTTTAGAGCTGAGAAAGCCTATGTGTTAGACTAGCCACATTTCTCTTACAATACAAATGAGCGATTACAACTCCTGAGGCCAGAACAAATAACTGACTGCCACGGTATGCCGTAACCATCATATTCCAAAACATCACATGTATCAGTAATGTCTCCCCGTTGTGCCAGCACGTGCCAGGCTGAGCACCACACAAGCTCTATGATGAAGAAGGGATGTTCTCCAGCTCATGCCGCTCTGACAGAAGCCCCAGGAGAGGGTCAGACTTACAGGACAAAACTTCAGTGTGAAGGCCCCAGAAGGCTGCACTTCAGCAGTGACGTTTCAGGTAATGCCTGGGCAGAGTGGTGATTTAAACTTCACGAAACCACAGCACAGAACAGAAAGAGAACACAGGAAAATCCTTCTGGGTTTATCTGTTCAGCTCTCGCTTCAACGGGCTCCCGTGCCCGCAGCTGAACTATAATATATGGTCTGGCATCTTACATCTAAAATGTAGGTTACTAAAACAGATTTTACAGGTAAGTGTACACAATATAGGATTCAAACATAACAACCAGCCTCCACTTAGGTTTTTACAAAACGCAGGGCAGCTGTACCTAATCGCTGCTTGTTGAATCACGTTTGTTATACCTCAAAACGTGCTTCTGCAAAATATTGCAGGCACATGCATCAGGGCCAGCTGAGATACCTGGTGTCCCGTGTGCATCTACATACATTATCTATGACTGTGGAATAGCTGAATATGTATAGACAAGTTTTAAACACTCTATAGCTATTACACACACACATTTCTGCAGAGATTAGATGTCTGTTCTCACGACATGACAGGAAATGACTGGGGAAAATTTATGAAAACTGAAATAATCACCATGCAAATCACCAAAGTGGGTTTGAGATGCAAAGGGATTTAATTCATCAATTTGCACAGATTAGGCAAAACTGAAATTCACTGCATTAAGAGCTCCTATTTATTTCTTAAAACCTTTCTTGGCTGGGAGCCATTAGGTACTTGTATAAGATTAGAATTATTGGTGTTTGATGGGCTCTCTTAAAAGGAATGGAAGGGAGAAAATGGCAGATTTGAGTTATTAGGATCATCTTCTGTTAACTCCTGTATTTTACAAAAATATACTTTTAAAAGCATAAATAGATGACAAATTGCCTAACTATCACCTAGCATGATTCCCAGCCGTTTCCACTCTCAGTAAGCACGCTTCCAGGCAAACTGCCTGCACTTTGCAAGTGTTCCTCCTTATTCACGCTGACACATACCATAGGCCGAAAGATTCATTTTACAGACCATTTTGTTTTGACCCGACACGTGAACACTCAACAACTCTTCTACAATAGCAAACCAGCTATTACAGACCGCTAAGCTAGCTCCTTTTTTCTTTTAAATAATGTAAGTGGGCTGACTTTATTCAAGATGATGGACGAGCTATCCTGACAGCAAGACACCATTCATTAGGGTGCCGGCAAATCTTCCTCACGCAGCATCTGCCAACCTATCTCCAAAGCCAGCATCAGCCCTTCCCTGCTCTTCTGACCCTGGAGCCGCTGCTATCTCCCTCCCAGACATCCCTTGTTTGGATGCTGCTGCCTGTCCCAAACCCAGCGTGGTTTTGGTACGCTTCTAGGAAAGAACTACAGTCACTCCAGCCAATTTGATTTACAAGCTAGGATTTAATTTCAGGTTTTTATTGGGCAAGAGATTAGTACCCTAATGCATTTGATTAACTGTGTATCAGCAGACCCAATTTGCTGATTGACTGAAGTTATTTGATTTGCAGGGTTTGTGGACAGAAATGCTTAGGTTGACCTTGTAGTCCAATAAAGAAGAAAACCAGCAATCTCTAAGATGGTTCTACAAAACAAAGAATATGCCCAGAGTAGACAATGCAGTAATTTGTGGTTTTAAAGGTAATTAGTTTTCAAAATTACATTTATGCGCACCTGCTTTATCTCATACTTTAAAAAGTCCTGCAGCTTGCCTTCAGCACTGCTTCTGCGCTAGAATAGTGACAACGGAACCTGAGAAATACCCAGAACTCAAAGGGCCCGATCCTGTGAAAGCTGATTTTGGTAGGTGAGATGTCTGCTTGACTTCAGCACATGTGGGTCTGTGTGTGAGACTGGGGTCACTGCTTATTCCAGAAAAGTTGGCCCAAGCCTAGTTGCTTACATCATTTCCCCTTCCTATTAATCTGTCTGTCTGCCTGAAAAATGGCCAAAATTGTTGTAATGCCTACTTGTAGGTTTCCTTTATTTTTTTCAGAATTTTGTACAAGAATCTCAATTTTTGGTATGTCCACTGGAACAAGTTTTACAATTCTACTGCAAACAAGTTACATGGCATTTTAAGATGTTAACTCCTCTAGAGTTTGCCCATCTATCTATGATGCATTAAAAATGCACTGCTTATCGGAGCTTGTCCAGGCACTAAAAGAGAACTGGCTAAAAATCTGGGTGAGACAAAATGCGTCCATCAAGACTAATGTTAGCCATAGACATGAGGCTGCTGAAATCCACTGTTTTGTGAAAATTAACTATATGGTAACCTTTCCCCCTTGTTTTATAATTTGTGTCATAGTGATACGTGACTAAAATTTGTTCGGGTCTTTAAGGTGTGGGATAAAATGTGGTCCGTGAAGAGGAGATTTGGCAGCAATGCCAAGTGCAGGAACTGGCCAAGGACCGCTCTGTGCCATTTGTTGCACCGCTGTAGACTCAACCCTGCAGCTCTTCTAGAGACTGAGGAGGCTTCTAGTCTTGTCATCCATGTACTTTTTATAAGATCAGTCAATAACACTGAGCACGAAGGAATCTGGTGTGAATTACAAAGGTGTTCCCTTGCTGACCTTGAGAAGGTGCAAAGAACCCATGTGGGGCTTGTACTTTGTAGGATGAATAAACCAAGCTTAAATGATAGGGGTTTCTGAGCTTTTCTTTTTTGTTTTACTAAGTTTTCTTCCCTGCTTCTTATGGATAATACAGATTTATGTCTTGCCGACTCTGAAAGTCCTTGCTAATGCCAAAAATTATGACAGCATGACAATCAAGAGAATGAAAGCTGTGTAACTGAGAAGACCTTTCAATTTAGGCTGCTTAAAAGCTCTAATATTTTCTTTAAAATTCAAAGAGTTAACGAGCATTTTTCAGGAGAGATGTCCTTGTTAGCAATTCAATAGCTCTACTCTTTCAATTATCAAGTAGGATCACACTCATGCTCGAATACCTAGGAGCAAAAATGGGTACAAGCCTCGAGCACAAGAACATCCTTTGAAAAGGTCATTTTTAAAAGACATTCCAGAATGCAATATGGGGCAGCTGTACTACCTCCCACAAGAGCCTAGCATGTTTGCACTCCTTTTAAATACAATTGTGGGGAAATGAACAGGCCTCATTTTTCTCCTCAGCTTTGCAGAGACCTGCACGTAGTACTTAGCTCTTGGTACGCAGGTACTCCTGCTTTACGGCACGCACAGCATCCAAGGTTTGACATTTATTCTAATTGCCTGCATTGGGACTACAGCCTTCCTAGCCAGTCAAAGCAGAGAAAGACTCCCCTGGATGGTGACACAAAGGATGAGAAACAGAAGCTCCTCTCTCTGTTATACAATATAAAAAGCTTGAAGTCAGACACAGTGCTCTTATTCTAGCTGTGACGGTCTAAAGTCGCATATTAGCCCCGATTAAGAGTGAATTAGTATGATTATACATCTCTGTGCTTAAGCAACTTCAAAACCAAAGACATTGTGGAAAATGCTAGATAAATTATTTACAAATTGTATGTTCTTATGCCTTATGTTCATATATATATATATATACACACACATGTGTAGCCTGTGTGTGTGTGTTAGAAAGTTTTCACTATTTTGTTTGTTCCTGAGTGTAGCCGAAGGTGCCGGCTGGGACTTCCCAAGGCACAGCGAGGGCAAGGAGCCGGGCAGCCAGGGATCAGCTCATTGCTCCAGACCCTGTGCTGCTTGGCTGGAGCAGCTCAGGGCTCACACGCCTCCGCCACTCGCTCTGCTTGGCAGCTTGCTGGAACCTCTACCTACTTACTCAGCTCCAGAGCTGGATGCCATACATTTCTTTTTAAATTTGGCTTTGCATTTGCTTTTACGTTTTTGGTTTCTTCCTTAACAAAATGTCAGTGGTGTTACTAACAGTTGGCAGCCAGCAGGGGTGGCTTGTGGAGTTCCCCCTCTCCTTCCCATCCAGATCCCAGCCTTGGCAGAAAATACATACTTTTATTATTGCTTAAATCCTCTTCCCCAAACTCCTCTTTACTCGGCGTGCTAATATCATTAAACTATTAAGAACAGCAGTTCACGTAGAAGTTTGCTGTGCACTTCAACTCCTCTGCTCTACACTTATGGCAAGGGAAGAAAAGAAACACAACTTTTGTAAGAGGGAGATGACAGTGAGGTTGGGAGGCACAGGAGTTTTTTGTTTCAGCTATTAACTGTATTTTGGAGTTTGCTTCTGTAATCAGTTACACTAGAGGAAAAAATCACAGTATTTTGAAACTACAGAGCTCTAGGAAAAGCTGTCGTCACAAGGATGACAGGTACCTAACCAGGTCACAACTTAGGAAGAAAAAAGCACAGGACTTTGAAACCCCATTTCCCATTAGGACTAGACTGCACACGGTAGGACAATTAACCACCATCGCTTCCAGCAGGGCACCCCTGAGACCCACTGAGACACCACTGCTCCCAGTGACGACCATGAAGAAAAAACCCAATGATGGGGGGATGTCAGTTTACATCATGATAAGGTAGAGATTCAGCATATAAGCTAGGTAAAGTTGTTTTCACTCATCTTGGACTAGCTGAAAGGACAAATAAGCAAAGGTTTCCTGGACTAGAGAACCCTCTTGCATCTCTCTGCAAGCTCAGTTGCTGCTTCCCACTCTGAAACATGGGATAAAACCACCTAATTCAAAAAAATAAACTAATGGCAAACAATGCCCAAAGGAACAAAGCCAAAGGATGCTCGTTAGCCAAGCGGCTCCCCCCTGCTTTATTATCAAGCCATATCCCGCTGGGGGAGCTCGCTCCTGGCGTTGCTGCTGCCCTGCACTGCGGAGCTGCACTGCGCGGGGCTCTCCTCCGGCCCACGAGGTGCATGCGGAGTGGAACCCTTGGAAGGAGCTGGCAGATCCTCCCCTTGCTTCTCCTCAGCAAGAAGGAAACAAAGCACCACATTTATTTGTTGTTCCTTTGCTGAACTGGGACATGCAAACAGGCACACGGGGGACAGGAGGCTCTGCCAGAAAACTAGCTGTCACTGCTCTGCTCTGCTGTAAAAGAAAGCATGTGTATTTGTGCATATGTGTGTGCATGGATTTGGAGGGAGAGAGAAGATGAAGTAATGATTTCCCCCCTACCCCCCAGGCCAATTAACATTCCCTTGGAGGTTTTTAATTAAAGCGAATGTCTGCCCAACAAAGAAGGCAAGTCTGGGAGGTTGACATCACACCTCCTCAAAAAACACACACAGACACACCTCCCAGATAAAGGCTATTTATTATCTGCTCAAGAGACTTTCTGGGATTCATTCCCCTCTTTTGGCCTCACTGTGGCCAAAGAGTCCCTTTCTTATCTGTCTGACAGGTCCATACAATGCTTAATTGACTTGCCTGGGGTCTTGGGTTTTCTTTCTTTAGGGGAAGCAGGGCTTCAGGGTGGTGATGGAGAGAGATCCCGTCCTTTTGGCTTTTAATGAAAAGATTCCCATAATAATGCCATCCATTTGCAACCATGACCCCCTAGAAGATACTGTGTGGACAACTGTTCTCCTCACACAGTTAGTGGGAGCTGGGAAAAACACAGTGCTGAATTTTCAACTACTTTGGCTTTTGTTTTCCTAATACTATAAAAAAATACAGCATTCAAGAGATGGAATGGCCCTTACACTGAAGCTGGATTTCACAAACACCACGAACTTCAGATAAGTCAGTCTTGCTCAGATATAAGCATGGCTGACTGCAAACACACTTTTGACCTGTAAGAAAATTTGAGAAGGGTCACCTATTGCTGAAAGCCCATAGAAATCCTAAATAATGGCCTGACGGTGGCTGAGATGAGTACTGAGCATTCATAGATCCCCAGGTATGAACACAAGAGTGCGCAGTCCCAGCGATGGTATCACGGCCGTTATTAATGACTAGGGGACACGAAACTCCTGTCCACGGAGCCTGGGATTAACTACGTTTTTCCCCAGCAGCACTGGATGGCAGCATGGACCCTGCAAACATGGTCCGGTGAGAGGAGCTGAGCCGCATTAACAGCCCACTGCTGCCAGCAGGAGCCATGCTGCTCTCCCCTCACCGTTTTGGGACGCAGGGTCTTGCCATCTCCTTTGGCCCTGCCCTGGCACTCATCTGATGCCCCCCTGAGCCAAGCCAGCATATCAAACTTTTACCTGTAAAAGCACATCAAGTCAGCACGCAATTTGCACCTCGGCTTCTTCTTTCAATCTTGCTTTTTTTTTTTGCAAATTTAGTGAGGCAAATCCACTCGCTAAGATGCCAATCACGCCCCAAAGCCAGTGCAAAGGAAAAGGCATGCAGGGGCTGGAGAAGGGGAGCCAGTGCCTGCCCCTTTGGCAGCCGTTCCTTGCCACTGCAGCTCAGACTCTCTTTAAATGCACCCCAAGCAGTGAAAGGTGGTGGGATGGGGAGGGGGCAGGGTTTGGATATACTTCCTTCATACGAAAGAGCACTGCACTGTAACTTTAGTGATCAGTTCCCAACCAGCTCACCCACCACAGCAGCCTCATCCAAAACTTTGCCATAAATTTAGTCCCAGTGGCTGCAGATGAGAATTTACATGCATAAAGTGATCCAGGCTGGCATCAAGCGCCTGCACAGCACGTAGCTGCCAGGAGCAGCCGCCATGGGCAGCCACCCAGCCCAGCTGATGCACATGCAGGGCTGTGCGGTCCCCTGCTCCCCCAGCCTGCCGGCACAGCGGGGGGACAGCCAGGAGACACGCTGCTGCCCAGAGCAGACCAGCCTGCTGCTAAGCTTGCACCCCTGACCAGGGTCAGCATGCGGAAGAAGTCGGGAGATGATGGTGTTCGCAACCCTTGCCTTTTCTGGCTGCTGCTGCAGCCAGACCTTGGTGAATTCACTGCGCTTGGTGAAACCTGGCTGCTAAAAATCTCCTTCCCCCAAAGAAGAGGGAGGTGGCTAGCTCTGCTGAGTGGGATGCAGGGTGGGGAGCAGCCCATCTCATTCACACATAGTCCCAAGAAATTAATTTGTCTTTGACCCTGCTGTTGTGAAATTCAGTTTTTCCTGAACACCCTTACTGATGGATCTATGAGAGGATGTGGAAATGGTGCAGCAAAGGAATAGTAAATGAGGGAGAAGGGAGTGCTCGAGGGAGCCTTTCCCTTCCTACCCCTCGCAGCTTTAGGGCAGCACTTTGGAGAGGCTGCTGACAGCACAGGGAATGAGCGGCGTGTTGCCACAGGGAAGGTGACGGCAGAGCATTTGCCATCTGTGAACATCTGGGAGATTCATGGGCCTTTAATACACCCTTGGGCTGGGTGAGGTCTCTACCACCGCCAATTGCATGGAATAAAGTGCAGGAAATTCTCAATAGAAAACCAGGCAAACTGTGCTTCTTATAGCTCCTTGCAGCTCAGAGAACTGGCCCATCCCCACTTGTTTGTACTGGAGAATGAGAAACTGTCCCTGTGACTTGCGTTCACTAAATAGACTTCATGTCTATTTATTGTATTAAAATCAATTTCCATAACTGGATAACAAAAAAGAGAAAACAGAGAGAGACAGGAACTGTCTGAGTACATGCTAGATAATGTAATAAAACCAAAAGGAAATCTGCAATTAAGAACTAGGACATTCCATAAACTGTCTTTCTAATTCGGCAGCTTAGTATCTCTTCTATCTCTTCTTGCATTCTGAAATTAATAGATGCTGCTTTTGCATCCCACTGGTGCTTTTGCTGCCGTTCTCACGCAGCAGTGTAACTCAACACCCTAGACCTCTGTCCCCTGCTCACAGCTGTACGCTGTATGCATACACCAAGCAGTATGTTCCCAAGGAATGAAAATGCAGCAGAGGCTTCCTGAAGGTCCCCATCCTCACACAGGATTTCGCACGTACCTAAAGGCTGATGCTCAGGTGAAAGTATTCAAATGCTAAGCATAATAATTATAAACAAAGTCAATGAACAAGTCCATTTCAAGAGATAAATGCACCATATACTCTATGTTTATATATTAATATATTATAATTAATTCCCTCTAGCACTAATGCCGGCTTGGCCTGGAACCAAAGCAGCTGTCTTGGGGGATTCTCTGCATGGTACTCCCTCTTAAATACACTAGAAGCAGACACTTATCCACTTTTAGGCCTTTTATAATGTTTGCATGGACAAAAATAGAGAAAGAGGCAAAGACGGGAGGCGTGGGGAGAAAAGAATAAAAACAAAAAAAGAAATGCAGCCTGGAAGTCAGGAAAAGCGAGTTTCCCGCAGCACAGCTCCGGGGGTGCTTTCTAAGTCTCTCAATAGTGATTCAGAACACCGACGCTTACTGGAGGAAACCAGGCTAAAGAGATTATCTGAGTTTGCAATTGTATATTGGTTTGGTTATTTTACATGCGGCTTCTGATGTCCATTTCTATTCTAGAGACAGAGCTAAAAAGCTCAGCTTTGAATGCTATAGCTCAGAAAAGGGGATGCAGGGAGGCAGCTTTTATCAATGCTGCAATGCAAAAAAGTCCATAATCTCTCCAAAGTCCAGCGTTACTTTTCTTTGTAACTTGGCCTTTGTCCACTGCTAGATCAAATCTACAAATTTCAAAATGGTTTCCAATACGCACTTTAAATGGGGGCTGCAATGCATTCCAGTGACCTACCGGGATCTCACGCTCTGCATTAGCAAAAAGTCCCGTTATTTAACCTCCTCAGCTGTACCTTGACCTGAGCCGGAGGCTACGAGAGTCCAAGGATCCAGCTACAGTGAAAGCAAGTACTTCAAAGCAAGTCAAAATGATCTTTGCAGAAAATACAGAAAAAATACAGCAAACGAATAATGTATTACTAATTTTGCATCAACTAATGTAAGCAGCACTGTATTCATAAACTTTGCAGAAGGGAAGGAATCTTAACACCAAAAATGTTGAAGTTCTCAGACTGTAAGGAATATTAATGGATGGGCTGGCCTGTTACAAAAAATTGTAACCTAGGTTTAAGTAAATAAATTGCTTAGGTAGCAAGGGTCTCATTACAGGTGGAGCTGGGAATTGCCTCACGCAAAAAGATTTGTGTGTCAGAGAAGCATCCTCTCTCACCACCTAAACACTAAGGTACATCTGCACAAAGTACAATAAAGGGACATTCCTAACTTTACCACCTTGTCGTCAGGTGGATCAGACCTATCTTTAGCCTGATGTTGGGATTCTGTGGGGAACTTAACCTGCCTGACCCTGTGTCCTGGGGCTAAACTAGTGTCTTTGGAGGTGCCGAATTCACCATTTCTAAAGCTTCTCAGCTGTAACCATTTCCAACTCTCTGACCTACTCCTAAAACCTTCAATTTCTAAATTGTAAGTGTAAAACTTAACTTCCTTATAAAGCACCCAAAATCCTACTAAAAGGGTCTACAAGCTCTGATGGCATTATTACAGACCCCTGGCTTTTGTACTGGCCTTCCTTGCTCTGCAGGATGGGTCTGGGTCTGTCCATCCCTGTGTGCAGAAGACCTGGTCTGTAGCTGAAAATACTACTTATTACTAAATGCCAACATTATTTTTCATATCATTCAGGGCTGTCAAGAGTATTTTCAAGTATGTAAATAACAGTACTGGGGCAAGGGATTTCATTGACTGCCCTGTCACGTTGTTTTATATAAATGGATTAAATTAGTGCAAGCTGACTCCATCAATGAGATGTTAGTCTGCAAGCTGCATCCATATGTGTAACAGAGCACAGGAAGATCCAGAGAGATTAGGGTCACATGGAATAAACAAGAACAAGCACAAAGTCCACAAACCTCTCTTTGTCTGCGAACGTCTATTTACAACACTGCAAATTGAAGCAGCCATGTAAGAACCACCTGATACTTGAAAAGTCAGGCACAGCCCCAAGTGCAACACAGAGAGTGCCCAAAGGAGGCAAGGTGATGATTTCATCTTGGCTGGTGGGGATGATCAGGTGTCCCTGCATATACAGCTCATCCTAGCGCTGCCTTGAGACTGCTAGAGACACCATCCTCACAATTTCTCTTAAGGTCCACAGCAGGATGTTTCGTTTCTATTTCAGCACGTCCCCCAAACCTGTCTTTGAACGGTGCTGCAGGTGAGATGTGCTGACATCGCTGGTTCTCCCTTACAGCACTGAATCCAGCCAGGGCTCTGGAGTAACTTATTCAGCAGTTGGAAGAAAATGGGGCATCAATGAGAACTGCTTGGTCAAAACAGGTTCATGGGCAGCAACATCACAGCAAAAAAAGACACAACGCATCGGGACAGGCTGCCCAGGGGAAGTGGTGGGGTCACCATCCCTGGAGGTATTTAAAAGATGTGGAGATGTGGTGCTCAGGGTCATGGTTAGTGGTGGACTTGGCAGTGCTGGTTTAACAGCTGGACTCGATGATCTTAAAAGTCTTTTCCAACCTAAACAATTCTATGATTCTATCTCTTTAAAAAAACAGGGTTCATCAGTTCTGCTGCTCACAAAGTGACTTCTGTGCAAAAGCACATAGCCTGGGACAAAACTTTTTACTCACATAACATCCTCTAACGGTACCACTGGCAGCTCCTGCTGAAAATGTCAGTCTTTCATTGCATTTTCTTCACATAACAGGAAAAAATATTACCTTCAGCTGAAGTCACTGTTCCTGGAATCTGAATTTCCTTTGCCTAGCACGCGTTATAGATTAAGCAGAGTGACAATATGGTGTGTCAAACTAAACTAACACAGCTCAATTCTTTTTGGATCTTTTACTATAGCTGCAACTAAAAATAAATGTCAGCCAGTGACACACCAAGCACTAATCAGAGCCTTCCCTTTTTTATTTTAGGAGACCTTACAGTATTTTGGTTTTTTTTTTTTTGTCAGGAAAATTCCAATCTTAAATCTTACATCTGCTAAGGTTAATAAATCTCCCCATGTCATCCCGTTCTGCTCCTTATTTCTCCTTTTCTCTCTGTGCTCATGCACGTTAGGCGAGCAGTGCCGTTATTATTTATGACACTACCAACCCTCTTGCCTGTTCAGACATTTTTATGACTCGTGGCCACATTCCAAAGCACAGTGTTAAGGGGCTTAATGGCTGTGGCAGAAAACTTTTCAAATATCACATATGTGTCAGCCTAATATTTTAATCATTCTCTGCTTCAGGTACAATGCTTTGCCCTCCAGGGTTTGCCAGGTTACAACATACTGATGTATGTTGCAACAACTCGTTGCCTCAGGAAGGCTTCATCAAAATTTATAGTGGGGCAGTACATTCTGTATGAGGGCATAAGCAGGCATGAATCTTGCACCTTGATCTGCATCATCTTCTCCGGCTTCTAGTTGGCTTTTTTTGCATGGAAACAGTTAATACACCTGGCCAAGCTGTTGTTTGTGAACTTGCTCCCATTCCCAGCACTCCCTATTAAGGTGTACTTACTAATCTGCTTGCAGCTGATGTGGCAGGGATGAGTTAGTGCTCAAGCAGCGTGTGCATTCTCGTGGGTCTCCTTGTGCTGGGAGCGTGTGGGCTGGGGATGAGGCGGCAGAGGGGCGATGGGGAAGAGGGCACACCAAAAGCTGGGGCTCCTGGCGTTCCTAGGGTTTCTAGGACTTCTCCTTTAGGTGAATCTGCACATGTCTCCATACAACATTAAAACAGAAGTAGACTAAGATTAAAACCCATCAGTTCAAATAGAGATACAAAACATAGCCTGAGTGGGATGCCCTGGAGCTGCAGGCAAGGCCCTGACTTGACCCCTTCAGTTCCATATGGTCACCAGAGAGTTTTCAAAAAGCACCTTTTACAAGGCAGCTGAAGCTGTGGGAAGCCGTGAGGCACAGCTGCACACCCCAGCTCCTGCCCCTGCAGAGAACTGAAGGCACGGAGCAAACTGTACCATCGGTTAAACGACAGGGTTGGGTTGTTCCCCAGGAGTAACCAAAATACCTCACACGCATTTTTACCCTGCCATCTGCCCAGCCTGCACACTAGAAAAAAATAATCAAACCTGTGCCAAAATTATAATAAAACATGCAAGCAGGCTAAAAATGTCTCTAGAGCATCAGGAATCATTTGAAAATGTGCTTCAGTATCTAAACTGAGTCTAGCCTGAAGGAGAGGCCCGTGCACAAAACCCAGCTCTCAGAGATGACAAGCGTGCCAAGACAGGCCGCGTTTGGAGAAGGCCTTTCCAGAAACTAGTTCCTGGGGCTGCATTTAAACCAAATAGGAGGGCAAAACCTTACACTCACAAAGATATTTTCTGCCTCAGGATGCAAACACACCTGTCTACAAACTCCTGTGACCATCAAAGCCCAAACCTGCCGCTCTTTCTATTGTACCGTCCAGTGCAAATTCACCTTGCTTTAAAGAGACAAGCTCCTAAGTGAGAACCTAACATACCACATACCTCAAAAGTGAGTTAACGTACCCTTCAATACAAAATAAACTAAATCAAAAGGGCACTGTTTAAATCTTACAGAACAAAGGGGTCCCGGGTTTACCTGTCTTCTATTTTTAACAGCCCTCAAATTAAAAAAATTACTGCAAGAATATCACAATGACCATTACTGGCTCCTTGTGTCCTTCCACGCCAGCCTCCATCTGTAATTGCAGATTTTACACTTAAATTAGAAACCCTGCAGGGCCAAAAATACAGGATGCCTTTCTGCTGTGTCTGTCCAGCACCCAGCACAGTAAGAGCCTTGTTCTGCTACGTGGGCTCCCGTGCAGCGCTGCGCTGTGAACGTGAAGCTGGACTAAAGCCAACATCAATGCAATGCAGCTCATGTAAGCACGTGTCTCAGTGTCTTCCTGACGCAGAACCTCTCCCAGTGCAATACGAGTACAGCAGAAATATATATAACATAATATGATCTATGCATTTGTGGTGTTAGGAACCTGCAATGAATGCTCCAGGCCAGATGATTATTCCTCAAGGGGAAGGAGGAGTTGCAGGCAAGGACTAGCAAAGGCTGAGGAAGAAGGAAGCCTCAAAAGCAGCATTCCTTGCTGGGTAACTGTTTGGCACCAAGGCAGCATTTAGCATAGCTTGAGTGCAACCACCAGTCCAACTCGGAATATGCCAAAGAAAGACCTTCTGGTCTTTGAGGGAAAGCCAAAGCAGCACCTCCAGCCTTGAAGGGACAGAAAAAGGACTGTTCCAGCCCTCGAAAGGACAGCAGAAACAGGGCATTGATCAGCGCTGCTCTCTGCAAAGCTTGCAGTCCTCATGAAAAACTCTGCAGGAAAAAAGGAAGTAATTCTTACAGCAGGAAGACTTAAAGAAATGCAGCATTGCACAACCAGCCTCCCCCCCTTCCCCTGAAAGCAGCCTGCTGCTCTTAGTCTCATCTCAGATATGCCCTTTCCCTGTGCTGCTTCCGAGATGAGACGCTTCTGCCACCATCGTCTTGATGCAGAGAAACTATCTCTGCCAACAAATTGACAGAGAATTTCAGTCTTAATAATCATCCTGCCCTGCACTTCAGCCTGATCCACATCCCAGAAGGAAGATTAATCCGCTAAGCCTCTCAGCTCCCAGAAACGATACTTACAGGCAAACAACTATCCCCACTCATTCTCTTCCTCAGATGATAATCAGAAAAATGTCTGTATTTGGCTCACTGTGACAAGCTGATTTTAAACCTCCTAAGGAGCACAAGCTCGTTGGCTGTAGGGATAACCCTGCTCACCCCTCTGCTTTAGCCTAGCAGCCTGGGAAAGAACAAGGCAGGCTGTCTACAGAAGGGTTAACGCAGGCGGGTTACATAGGCAAATCCTGAGCTCAGTCACATCCACAGAGCATGTCAGGCTTCCACAGGCACCATACAGTTAGCGGAGATACAAGGTCTGGTAATGCCTGAGCTCTTTTCTTCTCCCAGACAGTACAATCACAGGTGCTGTTCAACTTGACTTCAGTGTTTGCATCACTATTAATGCATTCTTTTGATTTGCAAAATGACAAGTAGATATGGAGACATTATGGACATCTTGGCCCCTTGGTGAACCAGAATCCATTTACAATTAAGTCTGAAGCTACATGGCTTGTTAGGAAGCCAGCTAAAGCCTTCCCTATAAAGAAATCAATACCTTTGAAGCTTCATCCCGCCACACCTTAGTTTAGAATAGGTATTTTGTAAAGTCTTTGCAAGGATAAGAAAAGCACCAAATAAAGGCATGAAACATCATGGTCACAGCATTTGCGAAAGAATTTGGTGCGATTTTTTTTCTTTCTTAAGTTTGCTATTTTGAAGCAGTTCTCTAAAAATTGTGCTTTATCCTACAAATTTTATGTTTGTTTTTCTTACTTAGACTGTAAACCATTTGAATGATGAACCTTTATGTATTTATAATACAAGCCACAAAGATATCACAGGAACTGGAGCTAAAATACTAGGATTTTTTTCCTAGGTAGATAACACACACAATTTCTGACTGAAGAAAATTGCTTTTCAGTATTTTATGCTCTCCTGAAATCAAAAGAGGCTGGAGGAAGACAGGACAGGCAATAAGATATACGCAACACAAACAGCCCGTAATAGTCTATGGCTGCTTCACATTTATAAGAGGTTAATTAGAGCAGTGATATAAAGGCGGCAGCAGTGGAAACTACAAGTAGTCCTGCAGGGAGAAGAAATAACTTGCCCAGCCCCAGAAAGGCTGCACAATGTAGGACAGACGGCCAAGAAGTTGTGTCCTCTTAAGCCTTAGTCTGCATTTCTGGGAGGGAAGGTGGAGCTGAAAGGCACAGATAGCCCAGGCCTTCCATGGAAAGTAATCTGATTGCTCACCGTCACCTCTATCTAACACTGGATTTAGAGTCTATGTGCTGTTTCATTCTAGATTCAGGAATTTTCTAGGTTTTTTTCCCACTTGTGAAGGTCATCGCTACACTGGCCACTGTTTCTAGGAGATTTGGCAAATGTGACATCTACACGGAACCACAACTTTGGTTCCACAGTTTGGAAGCTACGTCCTCCATTTGACACACGTCCAGAGAAGCCCTAGGAAGTAACAGTAGGCACTTCACTGCAGCAAAATGAAAATGAAAGCGGAGGTATGTGGGTACAACAGGAGCAGAAGAATTTATTGTTAATGTTTAATTATTTGACGGCAAAGCAAGTTGGGAAAACCACACAGACATAACAGGTCTTCAGCTAAATGTATGCAAAAAGAAACACTACTCTTTCAGCAGCTCCACATTTTGTTCTTGCTCTATTGGCAAGCGCTTAAAATGTTTAGGCACCATACATTGTCTGAAGGCCTCGGAGCATACAAGCCAGGCAGGTCATTCAAGAAAACTGTGAACTCACAATTTGCTCTAATTAATTCATTTCTTTGTACATCACTCTGAGGAACCTTGATTACTTCAACACCTTCCTAATCCTGCTCTCAGGCAGCTTTCGCAAACTCACACCTACATTTTGTAGTCTTAACAATGATCCATTCTGCAGTGAGCTGGTTAGCTTCTAACACATTCTCCCACTCAAATTGGGCTCTTTTAAGGATAAGGAATCAAATCAAAGAGCTGTGCTGTAACTAATCCTTCTACCCTTCAAACAATAAAAATCAACTCAGCAAGCTCAATAAAACTAATGGTAAAAAACCATAAGCCTGGAACAACTGAGTTAAACAGAAGATTTTATAACAAACCCTCAGCACTCCAGTGCTGAAATTCAACTACACAGGAGGGCTCCTTTTTTCTCCTTGCTTTTCTGAAGACTTTCTCGATAAAGTTCTATGACAGGACTAATTCTGTGTAACCAAAGTGTGCTAATTGAAATGCAACCCATCATTTCCTTCTAGGTGATTTGTTCTTAATATCTGCTCTGCATCAGGGTTTTGATACTTAGATGCACCCACTGTGCCATTGGGAGGGAGGAAAAAACCCTATTAGCTGTAGCAGAGATGATGAAAAGCAGAGAAATCAAAGGGGAAGGAGACAGAAGGCTTTCTCTCTTTAGGCAAGGCTGTTCCATATTCCCCGTGACTCTCCAAAGCTGGGCCAGCTCAGACAAGTTGGCACTTGGTGCCCTGAAGGAACAGGCTGGCAGTTTGGCATGAGGCTTTGAGAGACAGCCTGGGTTTGGATCCCATCCTTGCTCTCCAGCTGACACCTGACTTTGGACAGAGCCCAACAGGAAGCAAGGCATCTGGAAAAAAGCCTGCAATTCCTTATCTAGGGAACAATGAGAAGCTAATACAGCAGCCTAAATGAGACATGACTCAATTAATGAGAGCTGATGGGGCTAATGACTAAACAGATGGTATTCCTAAAAAAAGACAAGGGAGGGGAAATATAGCCGTGATAATTGACCTGCTGCAGTGTACATGGCAGCTCTAACACTGGCTCTTGCAGAGCATCAAAACCACTGAGAAAAAAAGGAGCGCCATCCCCCTCAAATGCAACACAAACTGCAAAAAAGGCAGCCATGCTGCATCGCTGGTCTCAGGCATCGCATCTCTCCTTCTGTCCAGCAAGAGATGATTTTATTAGAAAAGCCTCCTGATACATCACCGATAGGCTGCTAGGAATTCTGTTACAGCCGTGATTTCTACCTCGATACACCCCCACTCTTTGTTTTTGACAGACTACAGTAGAAACCCTTTGCCAGTGTCTTTCAAAGACAGAAGTGCTTAGAGCTGAGACACGGCTCGAGCAGGAGGAGCTTCTGATTGCAGAGTCCCATGCAGTGCTGTTGTCAGCATCTCTGTGCAACAGCATCCCAAGGCCAGGCAGACCCTCCCCTCTCGAGACACTCATGCATTCCTGGAGCACCCTTGTGAAGGTCTGACTGGACTTGATCCCACTTACTGTTGTAACTGTGTTGAGATTACGGGTCAAATGTTATGGGCCACTGGATTGTCAAGGCGAGTCAACATTAGGGTAAAGAGCGGCCTCTCTCCTTTTTGATGATATGTCAACTACAATTATATTTGTGACATTTTATCATAGGCCTGAGAAACTGTAATGAGCACAAACCTACAAATATGATTAAAACACAATGCTCCCAGCTCCAACTAGCAGCTTCCTTTTAAGCATTACCCATATGTTCATTCATCAGCTATTCTTCGATTAAGCTGCCGTGATCAATACATACAGTGTTGCTAAAGCTTCCTGTGGATTAAATACGCCACTGTAGCATGTCTGTTCTGATAACAGGTTTTGTAACAATGGGCCCCTCCATGGTGTTTGCCAGCAGGAGGGAGGAGGGAAGGTTCATCTTGCTCAACGATGCGTTATGACTGACAGGAGTGTCTGGTCTGAGGTGAACTTTTGATTTCCTCCCCTATAGACTGAGATAGCACACAGCTGTCTTCCCCCATGACACCCAGCCTAATGGGGCAAGCATTAGAGGCACTCACATTGCCAGATTTTTGGCATTTAGAAAAAGGCTAGAGCAAGAAAAAAAAATAATTAAGAAAATGAAGTTTTCTATTCCTGAACCTTTAAAAATACTTTGCTAAAATGGGTAGCGCCCAATGCATCCCTTTTCCTGCTTATGGGCATCTCTGAATTTGACACTCTCATCTGTCACTTTTCACACAGGTCTTGGTGCTGCCATCAGAGGGCACCTTGCGGTGACACCCTGCAACCCACAAGAGCCCATTCATGGAATTATCACCACCACCAGTAAACCTTCCCATTACATCAGGTATTTTTTCCAGAAGAGGAAAGGCAGCAACAGTTAATTATTAAGTTTTAGTCAGCAAGTGCAAGTTATTTTTGTCTCTGTAACACAGGGGGCCTAGGATGTTTGTGAGATCTATAATTGAGCTGTATAGTTTTACAATGTATCTTTTTTTTCCATAGGAATATTTGAGGAGCTCCCATCTATCCCAATTTCTAAATGCAATCATCTTGATATGCCTCGTGACTAAAGACAGCCTATGTTCAAAAACAACTGTTTTGAACACAAACAGCCTCACCGATTGCCACTAACATACTGGACACCGTAATGAGTAATTTTATGGTTAGGATGGCCAAAAGAGTTGCTCCTCAGAGATGATTTGCTGGGTGCACGACATGCCAAGGAGACGGGTGAGATGCTGCCTCTTAACTCTGCTCAGCTCTGACCTCTGGGATGAGGCTAACAGGGAGTGTGTGCAGATTCTGCCCACTTTGCATTGTCTAGTGCTGACTTTCAGCCTCCTCTTTCAGCTGGAAAAAAGAAACAGCAGCACAAGTATGCCTAGTCTTAAGTTCTTTCTGAGAAAAGAACATTAAAATAGGCTTATTAAATTCAGAAAGATTCAGGGACTGATGTAGATACAATTAGGAAAGAACAAAACCAATACAATAAAGCAAAGTTCTGTGCTTCTGTGTGACACCTGCTTTTGAATGAGTGCCCAAAGCCAACTGAGACTGACTTGGTTGAACCTTTCTGCTGACTCCAGCAGCAAGGAGCAGGGCCTGCCCACCTCCTTGTGAAAAAACATCCTTAGAAATTAAAAATGATTGTTTGTGGGGGAAGGAGGAGGAAAAGAAAGCTCTCACGTGATAGTCTGAAATTACAGACAATAATGCAAGACTTGTTATTGTTTCAGTCTTGGCTATGCTAAATGGTAAGATCAAAACTCTTTTTTTTTTAAGAAAGAAATAGAATATTTTCTTTGTTTCTTTGTCCCTATTCAGGCTACAGAAGAAGGTTCCTCCATCTCCGCTTCCGCAAAGCACATGGTAGCACAGAGTATGCCAAGGCTAGTTCAGATTAGCTTCAACAGTTCAAAGCAAGAAAGCATCCCTGTAAGGTAGGTGAACCATTCTCCTAAATTAAACTGCAGAATCCTTCCCAAACAAACAGTGCTCTCCCTTGTACTGCAATGGAAAGAACAATTTACGAATACAGAAAATCTTAGGCAAAAAGCATAAAGGGGGGATTCTTAGGCAGAAGCACAAGAGAATTAAACTGAACATACTGGCACAGCATCAACAAATCTTTCAGAGAAAGGCTGACAGTCCTGCACAATAAATCTGCTCCCTCTTCGTTGCAAGCCTGTCTGTGAGAACACTCTCCACTAAAAGCATTGCTACAGCAAAGTTCTATTTATAGCAATCCTCATGGCAATTCCCTGCTTCTCCCCCTTCCTACCCCTTTTCAACAATCACAATGATTATCTCTCTTGGATGGTATTAGAACAAGGGTGAAGCTTGTGTTTCCTAATTTTAAGAAATGATACGTATTACACAGAAGGACCAAAGAAAAAGTACTAAAATAGTGACTTTCAGGTTTTACTAGTGTGAAATCAGTTCATATGCATATGATTTTTCTTGATTTTGTCCCCCTCTCCTCTTTTGATGATATCCTTCCTGGAGCAGAACCAGCCACAAGGCTGCTTATCACACCCCAGGGAGGATTCATGCAAGTACACAGCCTCTTGTGTGTGTGCTTTCACGTGAGTTTTAAGGCAGAGGTTTTTGAGGAGCTCATTCAAAGTCCCTGCTTGACAGCTGCAAAATCTGTGCTCCTATATTGTGTGGGAACAGGTACAGCAAAGGCCCCAGCAGCACAGTATCGTCTCCTCGACTTTACTTGAGCTCATGAAAGCCTGGCCATTTTTTCCAGCTATATTAGTCAGTTCAACAAAACATACTTACTACCCCTACAAACCTTTTTTCTCTTAAACCTTTTGATCATTATGGCCATAACATTATCCCTGTTAACGACTGATGCTGCAACATTAAGAGATTGCGTCTCATCAAGGGAAGGTGGTTTGTGTTCTCTATTTGTTCACTCCTTGATCTCTGAAAGAGAGTGGCAGTTGTGAGAGTGGCAGGTGGCAGGGGAGTTGCATGCAATTCCCACATTTGTTACAAAATGGAGCACGTCTTGATCACTGTCTTTTTAATGAGCAACGCCTCATCCAGGAGTAAGGCTGTACATGTGCAGTGAGATTCTCTGGGTTTCCTCTTTTTATTCTCCTGTTTTCACAATCAAAGATTCTTCCTTGCAGTCATATTCTCTGTATGGGGTTTGAATTTCTGGGCCAGGACTGCCTGCATTTGAGGATAACAAAGAGAAAACCAGGGCAGGGACACCATTCTTGTGGTTCTGACCCTTAGGCACGGGTTATTCAATTGCTGGGAGAGAAAATAGTGGAAACAGAATACTCATTATTTTTGTTCCCAGGAATTTACACTTCTTAACAAAGATTCTGCTGACACACACAGGTTGCTAAGCTTTCAGTTTGCTGGGTGCAGCTCCACTTCTAGTATTCCAACAAAAGCAGCTGTGTCTAAACATCTTTCAGACACCAGCTGTTTCTCCTAATCGCTCTGCCCTAGGTGAGTGCTGTCCCCCTTACCCCTGCTTCCAAGCGTCTTCAGGGACCTTAAAAGCCTTCACAAACAGCATCACAAGCTCAGGGCAACACAAAACCAACGCATGCACTATACAAGCAAGACCCTGACCAGCCAAAGGGCAACCCAAGAAGCCTCTGTGAGAAGGGTTAGTGAGGGATTTTAAGGACATCTAAAGCATCAATGCATTTAGGCAAACCAAGCTGTGCTATCTATATGTCCCTCATGATTCAACTTTCACTATACTATTTCAATTCAAATAGAATTGTTACAATTTTCCACATTAAATTAATATGCAAATAATACCCTTTAAAATACTTAAAACAAGTGATGTTTCAAGTTTCGTCAGTCTTGATACAGGCAGGCACCTGCTTTTATCTTACAGCTACATTTCCAGTCTGATACTTACATTAAGTAACTCGAAACCACGAACTATTTAAGTTTCATTGTAAACAGCAGAAACGAGGTGGTGACACCTCCCTTGCTGACTCCAGCTGTAGAGTCAGTTTATTCTTAGATAGGGATTACAAAGACCAGGTGCGTTATGTGTGATTAAAAGGAAACTGGCCAAATGCCGAGTAGACCAGCTCTCAGTGTCTCTTTCCATCCATCTTTAATGTTGCTTTACCTCGCACTTGTAAATTTTCCAAAAACTTTCACGGTCTTATGAGTTTTCAATTATTAAACCATAACTGAAGTCCACAGAAACAGGCACGCGATACTCACAATAAAACCCCGGCACCTTCTGGAGTGTGAACAATTTGCCTTGGGGAGCACTGCTGTTACTATAATGTGGATCTAGTCTCCTTTTATAGATGAGAGTGAACAAATGCTAGTGCAAAATTTCTTCCTGTCATCACAGTTAACAGAAAACAAACTATCATGAAGGAATGAGATCTCTCTGGATACTGGTTATGCACAAAATGACATCCATTTGAGTTTTGTTTTGGAGTTTGAATGAGAAATTATTTAACAATACCGATGTTTTTCAGTAACCCCCCCGGCAAGCACTTTGGAATTTCTTATCCTTCTTACAGTAAATGAGACTACTCAAAATTACCTGCTTGGTTTTTTTTAACCAAATGACAGTATTTGGTACTACTGCTTACAGATGATAGAATCTGAAAAGTAATTTCTTCCACTTTCCCGACTCTTTATGGGAAAATTGGTCTTTTGTGCTTGTACTCAGTAAAGCACACAGCGTTGGTCCAACTGTAACTGACACATGAGCCTCCAGCTGTGAATTCCTATATTACAAATTTTCACTTACAGCTTCAAATGCTGAGTTTAACAATCACAGATTTAAAACAGAATCTCAGAAAATGAAGAAACATACCCAGAACAATGACATACAGAATTAATCAACATGAAAATGCCCCTCTGGCTCAATTTCTTTTGATGCTCACCAACCGCATCTTTGCAACCAGAAAGATGCTGTATGTGATGTTACATCTTCCTTTATGTATTATATCTGTATCTTTCACACACAGAAAAAAGTGTCATATTAATCTTTATTCTTTTATTTCCAAATACTATTCCTTCTATTTAAGCCCTTATTTCTCAAAAGGCTTTTATATTCTTTCCAGTGGGAAAAAAATCCACCCAAAAGTCACTTTTCTACTGCCAGCAGTCACTGCAAGAAGCTCTCCAGCCAAAGCTGGGGGGATGGAAGTGCCAGGAGAGCTGCCAAGCCTGGCAGCCCCCGTACCCGCCGCAGGTTCCTGACCCCCAGCAGGTACCACCCTTCCAGCCACGGCTCTGTCCGCTGGCATGAAAGGTGAAAAAAACTGAAATAAACAGAGGCTGGGCAGGTGTGAATGAAACCTTCTGAAACATTAATCAAAAAACCAGGGTTGTATTTTAGTCTCTACAGTGCTTCAAAGCCTGAAACAAAATAACCAGAATCCCAGACAGTAAAACCTGTTAAGGTAATGAAGGATTAAGATCACTAATACACAGAGGCTGCCCACTGCTACTTGGCACAGAACCGGGTCTGCTGCGTTCAACGCCCCATCTCAATGGGGCAGCAGATGTGCAAACGAGCAGTGTTAGCGGTAAGGCTGGCTAATGTTGCCTCCCTCACAAAAACTGCAGTACTTTAACATGGAAGGTTGACTTCTTGTATTTAATCTCTAACCAGTTTTATTTCCTGAAGAGTTCCTTTGAGAGATGCGGTTAATAAGAAAGGCGCTATAGAAATAAAGAATACAGCTGATTGCATACGCAATTCTGTGTGCGAATTTTCAGTGGGGAGGGGGATTTGCAGCTGAATGGGTTAATGGTAAAAGTGATTGCTGATTTTTTTCCTTCTTCCCCTCCCCAGCTCCCCCAGCCCCCAGCTCCACAGCTGAACACGATGGCATGTGAGAGCAGGAAGGATGGTTAGGGACACAGAGATTAAAAAGTACAAAGCCATTCTGACTGCTTAAAATATTTCTGGCAAGCCTGATAGCGCCGGTGGCAGAGGAACTCAGCACTGCCTTGAGGGAGGACTTGCCTTCGGACGTGACTCTGAGACAACCTTTTTCCTCAAAGCCTCCACTTTTGGTTATTTGGAAATCAGACAAAGAGCAAGAGAGGAGCGAGCTAGTGGAGGGAGCAGAGCGGTTATTCTTCTCTCAGGCACTGGGGCGCTGATGGGAAGGATGCCTGTGTTATGAAAGCCTGGAAAGGAATAAAGAAACAGAGAAATAAACAGAGAAATAGAAAGGCAGCAGCCTGAGCCCTCCAGAAGCAGTAAACCTTCCCTTTTCTTTTCCGTGATATCTTTGGAAGCTGCTGCTAGGGCATACTGAAAGGGGTTTTTGTCAGAAGCCCTCTCTGCAGATGTCTTCTGATCCCTTTGGAGGCATTTCAGCCCCTAATACAGCTGTCACTTTCTCCCCGCTGCTCTAACAAAAAAATGGGGGAAAATATAATACTAATAAATTTCTGCCTAACCGACCGAACTGCCACTGACAGCCACCCACTGGGGACCTTGGCCTCCACGGGACACCCTGCTGACTGAGAGAGAGGCCCAGGGCTTTAAACTGCTTTCACGCCACATTAACACCCTGCCTGGCAGAAGCAGGATGGAAGAATCCAGGGCTGTCTGATCCCCTTTGCTACTGGGAGCTGCAGCTCTCTCCCACCCTCCGTCCCTCCTGCCCGTGGAAGCAGACAATAGTTTTCTCTCCATGCAAATGCAAGGCAGAGGGAGGCGAGGAAGCACCTTACCCTCGCCCCCTTCCCTCCCTCTCCTCCCCTTTGTGAGTTCAAGCAGATAATAGTGAAAGCCAAGGCCCATCTGTGGCTTCTGAGCAGACTTTGTCCCAGTTACTTAGGCTCATCTCTAAGCCTACTTTAGGCTCCCTGCAGTTTAATGCATCTTTAAGAATTGTCATTCCATCGCTCCCTTGCTCTGCCCCCTCCTTGCTCTCTCCCCTGCTCCAGTCCCTCCTGCTCTCAGCCTCCCTCTCCCCCAATTAAAAATTCTTCACATTTGAATGAGTGTATTTTCACCACTGCTTAAGCTCAGAAATGGGGCCTCCCCCCTCTCCTTCTCATCCATCCTCCTGCTGAATATAAACTGGGCTGAAGGAGCTCTTTCTACCTATTAATTATTTAAAAGCTCTCCCTTGCATTTCATACCGAGCCATCAGCGTGGCTGGCTGCCTTGGGACAGCATCTTGATACTAACAAAACCGCCATGTTAAAATCTTCAATGCATTTGATTCAATTCTCCTGCCTTTATTCCCTCACTTCATGCTGTACAGAAGGCTGAAGGATCAGGTAATAAAGATGAAAAGTGCATCTTCTCTAAGAATTATTCACTTATTTTAGGTTTTGGGTTTTTGTGGTTTGGGTTGTTTTTGGTTTTTTTTTCCACAGTGCTAGTTGGAGAACACTGAAGGCCTGATAATTTTTAAAATCACAGAACACATTAATTTACCAGGAGGTTCTGCCTGGGCTCAGCGCCTCTGAAAGGCAGATACAAGTCTGGCATGAAAAAAATCCCAACTTACCTTTCTCTGCACCTATTAATATTTATTTGTAGTAGGACAGCACCAAGACAGACACAAGCCCTGCCACAAACAGAATATAAAATGCCCACCCCACTGGTCCCTGATGGGGGCAGGGCAAAGCTTTCACCATGACTCCGATGGACCAGGCTTTCTCCTTTGTTCCGCCCCTCTTTCGAGCAGGGGCACAGTCCCCTCTTACAGCCACCGAGGGTTTAGTGGGCAAACCTCCACTTGTTCAAGGACCTAAATAAAAAGCGATGCCCACAGTTTCAGGTTTTGTTCCGCAGGGAACTGGAAAGCGTCTGGCAGCCCACGGATACGTGTACATCTGAAGCAGATGTTTTACAGACTCTTCCCTAGTAAATATTTGGTGTATGACTGCCTGCACCTACAGCTGGAGAGATGGTTTCCAGCCGTAGGTTTCTGAACAGAGAGAGCAGGCAGAGCGCAGGAAGGGAACGGGCAGCGTCAGGCCCTGAGGTGCCTTGCTGACAGACCATGGCAGACCAGGGGCAGGGCAGGGAATGAAAGCCCCAGCCCAGTTTTTGAGGATTTCCTCTCCCACCAGGATGACTTCAGTTTCCATGGAGGGAGGCTGGGAGGGCTCCAGCACAAAGGCATCAGACCCTTCAAAGGCAAAAGCTCCACTACATGTGAAAAAGCCGTATTTCTTGAAGCACTAGAAATCTGTGAAGGAAAGGGCCTTTCTCTGAGGCATGAAATCCTTTCAGTTGTTACACAGATGGCAGCTCCACTTAATTCTGAGAGCTGGAGAGCCAACTGCCGCCAAGATCTGACCACCACCTCCCATCTTCCCTCCCCGACATGGAGGCAGGCCTCTGGCTTCACACCCTCGTAAGCGACAGCAGCCTTGAACCGAACCTGCCATGGAAATAAAGAGAGGAGTAGCTTTCCTAATTAAACATCGCAGGGTCCATTCCCAAGTTGGGGAGCACAGTGGAGCAGGAGCAGCACTCAAAACCTATTCTTCGGATTTGCCTTAGCTAACAAGTCACTCCAAGAAGGAAAAGAAACTGAGCCATTTGTCTCCCTCCCTCCTGCTGCCCAACACTGATACAAACCACTGGTGACTCCAACAAGTCCAAGGGAAATCCAAGGGAAATCCCAGGTTGGATTTCTCTACTTCCTCAGCACTACGGTTTTGACAAACTTCCCATGACACCGGCAAGACACATTTGCAGAAACCCCAGCACAGTACATTTCTCTACACAAATGCAAAATGTGATACTCAGAGAAGAGAGAATGATTCTGTACCGGCATGGAACAGTACAGCTTTCTCCAGATGGACTGACGATGCTGTTTGATGCATGGAAGAAATCCTGCTGGAAACGCACCGGATTTGCTCATAGACCTGATGCTTAACTCCTAAGACCTCTCTGTATTCAGGACAGATACGAGCAAAAGGATATTCTTCTGAAAATAAAGCCGTTTATAACATTTCTTGCACACAGAACGACTAACAAAACGTGGAAAGATCCATAACTGCTTTGAGAGAATTGGGAAAATTTATTTTGTGCTGTTAGTGAGGTGGAAGAGGGAACCTGTGTGACAGGCTGTACGCTCACTGTCAGAACACGCAATAACAGCAATCTGTTTTCTATCCCCCATTTCTGAGCTGACTGAAAATCAAGTAACTCCCAATACCAAATCACAAGCGGTGTTATGGCTGCCTGGAACACACCTGAAGCCAGGCTGCTCTGTGTGACTCATGTGGTGTATTTCGTATCGCGTGTATCATATGACATAGGCTACAAGAGGGGAAGCCATCGGAGGCTGCAGTTTCTGAGGCGTAGCTGTGTGACAGAGTCTCTGAACAGAGTTTAGGGGTTCAAATGCTCCATACAAACATTTTCCCTGATGACCTCACTCATAAAGCACCAAATCCTCACTGTGGTGTAAATGAGCTCGTTTCACTGAAATTTATGGGGTGATGTTGATTCATATCAGCGATGATTTGGCTCACTCTGTCTGCAAACAATGTAAGGAGTATCACCTACCCGCACAAGTGATCAGTCAATACAAATACAAGGCTGTAGGCCTTAAATGAGGCCAAGAGCTACATAAAGTAAGACTTTCCAGAGCCTAAGTCACTGAGTTCACTCAGACACTTGTAAAAATTTCATCTGCCGAGCTATATACTCTCACATTGTCCCTAACAACATGTACGGCAGAGGGAAGCAGGTGGGAAGTGTATTAAGAAGCAGGGTTTAATAGGTTTAGCAAGGATTAATAGACTGACATTGAGAGTCTGGGGCTCACGAACAGCACTGTGCCACACTATACTCTACATCACAAGGACTTTTACAAAAGTGGATGAATAAACAAGCTCAGCTAAAATGAAGCCATGAATATACCATAGGCTTCTGCTGGCACAGTGCTCTGGGAAGGGCGAGAAGAGGTGGGTCTTTGCGGGACAGCGCTGTGCCAGCAGAAGCCCCTCTGTGCAGACATGTTTATACTGGCAGCACATGCTTTTGGTTGGAAAGCTTATTTCATGTGTGCGCACTCCAAGGAGAAGTGTTACTAAAACAGTACAAAGAACAGCTTTGCCAGTACAGCTGATTCCATAGCAAGAGCACTTTGTCAGTATGGTGGTTTTTCCCCTGTAAAAGCATTTTTAGTGTAGCTTTCCTAGCAATTCTTAGGTTAACCCTGGTATTGACTCCAGCTTTCACCCAGGACTCGGAACCTGAATTTGGAAAGTAAGAAAAACTCCTTTAAAAAAACCCACCTCAACCAATTTTGCCTTCAGGTAGAGCTCTGTATCTGACACAGTTAAGTTGCTGGCTGATAATCAGCAGTTACATGATGTAATTAGTACTCAATGTTCAGACACACATAGTAACAAACTAAAACCATAAACCCATGAGTGAGTATCTGTATCACAGAGGTACCAAAGGCAAATAAATGAGGCATAAAATGTAGTTACGGGAAAAGAAGGACTGCTGTCAATACATCAAGCCTACTTTCCAGGAGAACGTCTGGGCAAGCACTGAATTGGACTGCTGTGCTGCCTTGCTCAGAGCTAACTATAATCATACTTCCACTTCCCCACCCTGGCAGCAAGCACTTTTGGGGGGTTTTAGGCCAGAGAACAGATTCAAGTTGACACTGAAATGTAATATTTTGCTGTCTAAACCCCCAATTGCATACTAATGCATAAATAAAATGACAGGAACTCTAAAGAATGTATTTCAGATACTAACCCTTTGAAATGGGAGGCACTCTTCAGTCCAGCCTCACGATGGAGAAAGGAACAGCTTCTAAAGCAGGCTCTCGGTGGACTACTCTAAACACTGTCCCAGTCTCATTACCTCTCTGAGATTGAAGAGAAAAATGCAATTGGCCATCAATTAGGAGGAGTTCCCACTGAACATGCAGAAACTCAAATTCATTGTTAGCTCATTAAATGTGCTAACATTTGTAAAGGTTCAAATGGGCTTTTCAGCCTTCAGCCCAGCAAGAGATCTATCCCTGTTGCTTGTTAGATAATTGTCAATTAATGAGTTTAAATGCTATGTGGCAGCCTAAATGAGGAACTAACAGCTCTTCACAATCCAAGAAAATCAGGTGAAATCAAGATAAATCGAAATGTTTTACACAGTACCCCAAATAAATGACACTTGGGAAAGCACATGTGTATTAAAAGTGTATGACTTCAGAATCTTTGCATGGGCCCACTCCACGGCTATAGCCACAGAAAAGGTACCTTATGAGATGGCATGCAACATTTCAAAGTGGCAATGCATCAGGCAAGATTTTATAAGCCTCTGGTAGCTCCTTAATCTTGTTCTAACAGACTGTTCTAAGGACTTAGAGTTATAGCCAAATCATTTACAATCCAAACCACATGCATGTTTCCCTGTATTTTTCTTCTCATTTTCACAAAACACAAGTAACAAGAGGCATTTATTCAGAACTGGTCAACACAGGTCTGAAAAGCCCATACTCTATCTGCCACATGGAGCTGCTCCTTCATTCAGCATCACTCCCCCGACCTGCATTCACCCAAGGACCCAATGCCAGGGCAGGAGTAGGATGCGCTGAACAGGGGAACCCTGACTATAGTGTTTGTTTAGAAATAAGCATCTTTGTAACAAGAAGAAAGGTAAATATTTTGCCAGGAGTCCTGGCAGAACACACCTAACTTCCCTAAGCACATCAAGGACTCCCATCTTCTACAGGAGAAGATGCTGGAGTTTAAGTGTGCATAATTACCATCCGTTCCGCCACACTGCTCACGCTGACTGACAGCTGTCTGAAGGATGCTGGAAGAGGGTGATGGGGAGGCTGACTCATTGCCTCCCTTTCCCTAACAGAGATCCCTGCCATGCAAAGAGGGACGTATTCTGTATATCCCAGACACTCTTCATGGTGAATTTACCACCTGACAATCAAAACCGAAAAGACTAAACAATAGGTGAAGCATAGTAAAAAACAGAGAGATGGGGTAGAAGAGGAAGGAGGGGGGGCATACTTGGGCTTCCAACACTTCAAAAAACAGTGAGCACTCTTACATTTTAGATATTTATCCATGCTTAGGTAGTTTACAAAGGGCCACAGAGCAGCCTGTTTGGGGACAGAGAAAAAGAAAAACAAAAGGGAAGCTGCAGCTCTGTGATAACTCGAACTTGTACAAGAAAAAGATTAGATGGTGTAGCTAGTAAAGATACAAAAAACTTCTGGGAAAAACTAGACTCGTCAGTATCCCTGAATCAGACTTTATCTAAAAGCAAACCGAGCTCTCAAACCAGACTACAAGGTTACCAGAAATGCAGTAGTTCCCCCATATATCAGCTGAAAGAGGGCACGTTTAGATTACATATGAGGAAGAAATTCTCCCCCGTGAGGGCGGCGAGGCGCTGGCCCAGGCTGCCCAGAGCAGCTGTGGGTGCCCCATCCCTGGCAGTGCCCAAGGCCAGGCTGGACGGGGCTGGGAGCAGCCTGGGCTGGGGGGGGGTGTCCCTGCCCGTGGCAGGGGGGTGGGACTGGGTGGGCTTTAGGGTCCCTTCCAACCCAAACCAGTCTGTGATATATGGTATCCCCCGTGCTCCTGCAGCATACTCTGTATTTCACAGCACTTGTAATTTCGAGAGAAAACATACTGCAAAGAGAAAAGCTCTCTCAGAAGCCAGCTGCAAAGATGTCACTGGCCAAAGTGACCTAGAGACTATGCTGAACTTTTGCCTGAGCAGATATGGGTAAAAATTCAGCAGCCCTGTCCTAAGTGTTTTTAACTGCTAGAGCAAAGACCTAAGGACACACCTGCCTTCACCATTTCATGCAGTCAAGTTGCAAGACAACCAGCTAGCATTCCCATTTGGAACAGCCACAAGGTGCCATATCAGCAGCATCATGGAGAGACGGGCTGGCAGAGGGGACCGGCACTGTTCCAAACCCTCACACAGTTTTTCCTGGTATCAGCATCAGATGCCTCTACATAATACAAACAGGTCTGCAGCTGCCAGTTTTCAACTACTACTGTCCTCCAGGACCCAGGCATGCCTGTCACCTTAAGCAAATAATTGCATGTTTCAGCAGTCTCCTCTGCTTCAACTGCTGTAAAAAAGCCAGCTATCTGCCTGCTGAACCTGAAATGAAGATGTATGATTAAAGTCCTAGCAGCCTGTCAGGAGCTATAACAGCAGGCTCTAATGGTTTATTACCTTCCTGGAAGCTGGAGTCAGAAGACCTGATCTTCCCAAACCCTTTACTGACCTGCTACGTGCAAAGCACACTCCCTCAGACCCTCCAGCTCTTTATTTCTCCTCCTGCCTCTGGTCTGCTTCTCCATTGGTTTGCACTGGAGGCTGGTTCTGCAGAGAATCTCCTAGTGCACCCAACCACCAGGACCACCTCTTGTCTGGACTGCAGCTGTTACTGTTAGCTGTCGTGTAACACTAGGAGCATGACACAGAACGTGTAGGATTATGGAGCAAAATTCAGTCATCTCCCTTAGCTAGTAATATATGTACCAGCTGCCAAATGGAAAGTTACTAAAACAATTCTCAAAGTAACAGGACAAAGGACTTTGAGATACCTTCTTCTGCACAACTTGCAGCTCAGCTGTGGTGATAGGGGTGAGTTAATTATTCAAATTCATCTGATTTCTAGTTTTTAACATGCAACAGCTCTTCAGTCTGGACTCTTCACTTTTTGCCAGTACCTGAGAATGCCAAGCAGTCTCTCATCCCTGTACTGGACAAGCCCAAGACAGTTTAGTTTCCAAGATCAGTGGGTCCACTACAATCAGAACAGTTTTGGGCTATGCCCCCAAAACCATCTAAAGCTACAGCTCTGAAATGAGGCCCTTCGTAGTGTATATTTTTGCTCCCTTCCAGGTAGCTGCTACTATAGGCTATTACGAATACTACTACCTGTGAAACTTTGTTGAGCAGTTTACAAGCAGATCAATACCCCATCTTTCCTCCTGTCAGAGTACTGATGCTGCTTATCCATTGCCTCCGATGCACTGTTTGGCTTCAGTTACATGTCACAGAGTCAGGGAAAATAGGGAAAAAAGTTCAAGAATCTGCTTGATGAAAATCACTCATTAATTGGTTAATTGGTTACCAATTATTGGTATCATACCTCCAACTTATTAATTGGTACCATACCTCCAATACTCATGTCAATGAAGAGATACAGTGAGTTCCTAATTGTCATTTTCTGTTTTCCTCTTTTAAGCACCTATGAGCCTATTTCTCCTGCAGGCTGGAGCGGGCCCACCAGGGACAAGGGTAACTTTAACTGCACTGCAGCAGTGGCAGAAGTCAACTGAGGCAGGCACCAGAGCCGCACAAAGCCTGCTAAGGTGACACAGCACATTCACTGTTAGGAACGAACGCTGGATTAGCCCTGCCATCTGTTCTTACAAAAAGGTGAATGTGCTTATTGAGGTAAGTTCTTGATTTTAATGCTGGCTGAGTCGCTGACTGCTGTGACCTGAGATGAGCTGTGTGATTGATGCAGTTGACAAGGCTGCAAAACTGGCAAAAAGCCCATCTCAGAAACAGTTGCTGAGATAAGGCTATCAAGCCAATATGATTGCGGAAAAAAAATATAAATCAAGGAACCAGAAGCAATTCCATATACTTTTCCCTGTCCAAGTACACATTCTTAAAAACAAGGTTGCCAGCTCACTCAAGATGGACACAGCAGCAGTACTGTGGTATTTTCAAACCCCAGTTTGTCAATCTTTTTGGCCCCAGCAGCAAATATGGACTCCACGGAATAAAGCCCCGAAGACCCTTCCTGCGCACGGAGGTACATCCCACAGCCAGAGCGACTGCTCAGAGTAGATGACAGTGCTGCAAACAGAGGCTCACAATCTCCCATAGCTACACCACTGTGTGCCCACTTCGGTTCGGTACTGTGGGTCAGACCCCGATGCACTGAAATCACGCACAGCACCGAAAGGCTGGCTGGTCACCACTGGGGTCAAAACCCACCTGACTGACCAAGGCCTGGGTCAGGGTCTGTGACAAACGAACAGTATTTTGACGTAAAACTAAGTAGCGGTTTCTAATCTTCTCACTTGCAGCATGAAACCAGTCACTGCAGCTTACGTATTTTGATGGAGAACATCTAGGGACGCCCCTGGGCCTGGTGAGGAGGGTTTCGTTAGCCACAGATTAAAACCTGGAAACTCTGAGCAGCAACATTAAGTTGTGTTGTCTCATAACGCTCGCTCCGCTCCAAACATTTCCTCACTGGCTTTAGAGAGCAGGATGCCCAGGGAACGCTGAGCCTGCCAGCTGTTTGAGGAGTGGGCAGGGGGATTGTGGCCTGTGTCAGTTCAAAGCCCAGCCTAAGGGTACAGCTGCAGAACCCCAAAGTGAAATACTTACCCTCAAGTCCACTGTATTCCTGCCTAAGTGACTTTTCAGACCTTTAGCTGAAACCTAAAAACTTGGATTTTCATGCTATACATGGAACTGATGACCAGTTTCTGGCCTCTACTAATGGCAACAGAGACTCTGGAGTGCTGATGCATCGTGACCAGTATTTTAAATGCCCAGATAATGTAATCCGAAATTAAACTGGCGTCATACTCAGCTTTAACAGCTACAGATAATTCCTGGCAGCAACCTTACGCTACAAACAATGGAGAATGTCTTGCGCTATTTGCCATCAGGATTTGATTTTGTAACACACTTTCTCCTTTGTATTTCTGGATAAATATTTCGGACATACTGATTTAGAGCCTTAGAGGGGATTTTCTCCTGCTGTCAGCAGGCATGTCACAATCTTCCTAAAAGTGACCTGAATTAAATACAATTCTGCAGCAGATATTTCATGAAGGTAATTTTATTTAGCCTCTGCAACAAAACCCCAACTAAATATTCTATGAGCTGCCTTTGTTATTACCCGCCAGCAGGTAACTGCTGAGGAACAGATGAGGCTTATACTTGGTCAGATCATTTCTGTAATAGGCTTAAGTCAGGAGTTCCCTTTAAAAACTGAATTGGCCCTACACAAGAAACTATTTGACCTTATCAGGAAGGTCAAAGGTTTAGCGAAACCACAAGAAAAGGACAGGTCTAACAGGTTTAGGCAAAGGCTTCTGCGCCCACATTCAAACCAGTCAAATTTCTGGGCAAAAAAAACCTCCCTCCAAAACAGAACTGACTGTCAGCGCCACCAAATTCCACCCTACCTAAAGACTGTAAAAAAAATAATTAACCCACCTCCCACATTTTTTACTCGTCAAGCTACTCTTCAGAAAAAAAAATGAAACTGAAAAGCAGGGGAAGTCCAACAATTAATTTCCATGTTCGTCAGTTGTACCAGTAAACCATTATGTGAAGAGGAAAGATTTCTGCAGCCTCCAGACATTCTGAAGCTTTACTTCTTTCATCTTGAGAAACTTGTAATTATCAGTCTTTACAGGACAACAATACAGTACAATTCAACAAGGTAACTCACCAGGTGGTTTTACTCTTATTTTAACTTCCAGTCTTGTATATATAGATTCAAATATTGTAGAACTGAGCTAAACTGAGTAATAGACTCAACTGCACCGCCAGCCACATGTGCTTCTAAGAACCCTTGTGAGATCTGTTTCATCATCCTTAAACACATAAATATTTGCCAGTTTATATTTGATAATCAAGTTCCTTTCTACATTAAATTACTTATTTATATTAGGTTAGAAAGATGAAACAACACCCCAAGGCAGGAAAATACTTGTAACAGACTATACAGTAGTAGCAGGAAAATGAGAGAAAAATATATCTGGGGCTGGAGCAAGACAAACCGGGTCACATTCCTGTCAACTTCTTGCTATAAGAGCCTGGGAAAACTGCAGCAGTGCAGCTTGGTACTATTTTGCTAATAATGATGGTTGTAACAGGAAAAAAAAAAAGAGATTTTTCAGGGAACTGGGAAATGAAATGATTAAAAAGAGGTATGTTGGTACAGATCTGTGCATCAAGTTTGAGACCAGGTCAGCGCTTGGTGTGGTGATTCTCATGCCTTTTGACAGCCCCCCCCCCGCCCCCCCTTATAATACACCAGAGCCAGAAAGGTCTTTCATCTGCTGACTTGTTTGGCATCTGCTCAGAAACACACTCTCCAGGGGAAGAATACAACAGCTAGAGATGCAATATCAGAATAATTTAAGCCTTTGAGAATTGTAAGTAATGGGTGTGATTTTCTATGAGTTAGTATAGTTTATCTCAGCTGATGTCGAGGGAGTTATCCTGGTGAAAAAGGGTAAGATGCTGAGACCACTGTTTTATTCTGATAGCTTACATTGCTCATTTGTTCTCTCTGGACATTTGAACTCCCAAAGCATCTAATAAGAAACTCTAGATTTTGGGTTGTTGTTCCCTTCCCTTTCTTTTTTCTTTGGGGAGAGGTGGATCACTTCTCTGCTTGTCTGACTGAACCATCTGCTGATATTGCAGGAGGACATGCATTGCTATTAATAAACTGTACATTTTCATGTAATAATTTTGCTTTGGGACCTAGCTGAATTGGTTTAGCCAGTTCTCAATATGATGCTGCCAGCCATTGATATTTGGAAGGGAAAGTCATAAATACTTTCCTGAATCTGGTTCATTAATTATTTTTTTTTTTAATCAGAATGATTGCCATGGTTTTGCCTGGGAAATAGCGACTTGCAAAAATGCATTCTAGAGCGATGTAGGAAATCTAAGCAAAGCCAGATGTGAATGCTTTGTTTTAGCCAGTGTATTGCCAGGCACTTCCCAATCTCAGTCATTATCTTCAGGACCACAAAACCCACAGGATAAGGAAAAAATTACATTGCACATTTCTGCGAGACACACAAATGCAAACCAATATCTCTGGCTCATTCATTGATGCAAGTCTGAAGAGTTCTCATTTTCCTTTCTCTTAAAATCTTCTGTCCTTCCAGATCCATGGCCAGCTCAAGTCTCTCCAAAAATTAATAAAAAAAGAAATAATCTTGGAGTCTTGGCAAAAATGGCAAGGAAAGAAAAAGGTGAAACCATATCTCTACCTATGTTTAATTCAGCAGAGTATCTTTAAGAACTGAGAAACAATGTGATAAGATATGGCAAAACTGTTCATCATCAGGCTCAGCTTCACTGAGACCTAATCTGGCTTTCCGGCTGCCCACTCGTCTAAGTAAATACCTAGAAATGAAGCAACTGTGACATGTGGGTGTCTTGTCTGTTTCCTGACGGGGCAGCAATTTGCCTTCAGCTGGATCCCTGGAGTGAAAAAATGTGCTGTGGCTGAACTTTGCAAGCTGTGCATGATGCTCCTTTCTGAGGGAAGTGCAGGGGAAGCGGGCAGGGCGAGGGCAGGGGGGGCAGTGGAAGACCAACATTGCTAACCTGTAGCTTGGCAGCGTTTCTCCACTTGGACCTTCTCTAGGTTCAAAGCTTTCTATAAGGAGGTTTGTGGAAACAAAGCAGCCTTGCTTGGAGAAGGCGAGAGGCTCTCCCCTTCGTGTGACTGGTGGGCACCAGCCGCTCTCCCAGCGAGTGGCACTGGCATTTAAGCGCAGCTTTTTGCAGAGACCGCAGCCAGCCTCTGAAACGGCAGCTTCTGAAAGAACAACTGGACTTATAGCAGTAGCTTTTGCTCAAGCATTATAATTTTCTTCTTTAAGCTAATAAAGCACTTTTACCATCACGTAACAGTACAGCAAAAATGAAATAATCCCGCAACACGGGCTATTTGTCCACCACATCATCTGTCAGATACACATGCAAGTACGCAGACTAAAGAGTTTTTTTCAACTTCTCTCCCTCTCACCACAATATCCATCATCAGCGTAAAAGGACCAAAACAAACTGGTAACAAACCCCCTTGCCCTACAGGCTGCATAGGCAAGGCTACTCGCACACCGGACCTCACACTGAGCCACCTGGGTTTCAGGGTAGGAGCTGGGTAAGAAAGCCTGCTCTGTCTTCTAGGCAGCTTTTCAGCAAACCGTTTCTTTTTCCCTTCACCCTGTATCATCACAAGCTTTAAAAGCCCCTATGCTTCTTTGTCCCGAGAGTTCTTTTGTTCTTTTATTTCTGCAGTTTGCAGCCAAGTTAAATGCCAGAATAAATGCAGGGAACAGAAAATACCAAGGTGATACAACAGCATGAAGCCAGTTTACCCATTCTTACCACAATCAAAATCATAGCTCTGTATCGGTTGGCAACAATGCCATGAGAAACTAAGAAAACCAGGAGTAACTCTGCCAATAAATTTTTGAACAATTTAATGTAAAAGATAAAGCAATTCAATTTACAGAAGTAATTTTTTTCAGTAATGTTCATATTTTGAGTGCAAGGCTATAAATCAAAACATATTAAGAAAGTGTTACTGTTGCATAATTAATGTTCCAAAGAAGAAAAATATATATGCTAAGGAATGATGTTAACTGCATTCCCACTTGAGTGTGTGTTATGATACAATATTTAATTATATGCTTGCATTTCTCAAATACCTATTAGAACATATCTTCTGTTGGACATGATGCATGTGTATTACTTGGCTGAACAGCACGATAATATATCACAAGAAATTGCAGGAATTGTTTTCCAGTTTTCATAACAGAATGTCAATTCCCTTCCACTACAGACTTGCACCCAAACTGATGAACCATGGCAGTCCTCCCTCCCACACAAGCCAGCTTCCAGCAGGAATACTTTAGCCTGAGAGATTACATTTCCAGAATGCTACAAGCAACAGAAGAAAGGAAAATAGCAGAACCGCTAAGCAACTTCCAACAACAGGACTTGCTACTGATTCAACCATATCATAGTTGCAATGCAGGCAGCGATCATATGTCACTTGAAGTAAATAAAACAAAAGAAAATCCAGGGTATTCTGTAATTGATATATGCTTTCTTTCTCTTTACTCCTCCTATCAATTCCAGAAATTTAAGCCAACTACACTTAGTTCACTTGAGAATATATGCAACGTTCAGCTGAACTTTCAGACATATGCAGGCTTAGTAAACCAGAAATTCTGGTTGAATTTTCCCATAAAAGGCTGTGAGGTAGCTCTGCAAAACTATTTAACATTTATGTAAGCCCTCATACACACAATTACATATGTATATCAAAGTTTAGTGTCTGAACCAGCAAGACTAATATTTCACTTCAAAGAAGTGTTAGTACCTTTGATACAGCTTTAAACCAAGACGGCTGACATTGTGCTACTCTATCACTGTAGGCAATGCAGGCTAAGGCTCAGTGATGTCAGATACTAGATTGAAAAAACTGTAATTGCTTATAACAAAAGAAATGAAGAGTTAAATAAATATTTGAACTACAAAATACCTTTGATACCTTTTCTCTCTTTTATGCTAAATTTCACTCAGATCTGCAGGATTCATGCATGCTGCCCTCACCCTGCTGTAATTTCTGTTTATCTCAGGATCTGCAGCTCCTTACTGATTCCTAAGTCGGGAAAAGTTGGCTTCAGTTTGATATGCTTCAATATAAAGTGTGTTAAAACACCAGAGACTGAAGAGCGTTCAGGAACTGAAGAAAAGGAGGACAGGGAAAATCTCAAGGTCATTAAACTATCTGAGAGTCAGTGGATTTCTGGTGAGGCAAAAATAGAACCCGGTTTGATTTTTTTATGGAAAAGTTTGTTATAAATAGGGACTGCTCCTTCTGAACAGGACTTTTATGTATTTAACCCTCCCAATCACAGCTGACAACACCCCAAGGGCACAGTTTGCCAAAAATGGCAGGCAAAATTGCTGGAAATTTTCCACATGTACAGTTCACATCCCATTCAACCCCCAGCAATGAATTCTTATTCTGACATTAACCAAAACTAAACTAGAGCTCTGTTCTTTTCAAATGTGTTACCTTCCCAAATTTCTGTGCATACAAATACATGCACATTTTGCAAGAAGAATAATGGCACTGTTAGTAATACTGCTACTTGATCTTTCCTGCACCTACATTACCTTTATTGTTTCTCTGAAGAAGCCTTTACTGAGCATTACTTTTCAAGAATACACCCCTCAACTGTATTGGAAAGCCTGGTCTTTCATTTTCAAGAAGAATTTGAAAAACAGCAACAAAAAGTCTACCGTGTAAGCCCACAAACTGCCACTGTGCCTCGGTACACAACGGGCAAGCTGCACATGACAGAGGTCGCCTTTAGGAGAGTGCAAATCCAGTGATTCCATTTCCCCGTTCTTCTTTAATACCATAAGCACACCCAGCTCCACGCCTCCAATGCGTGCCTGTCACTTGCCTTTAGCTACATTTCAAAATACCACATTTTGTAACCAAAGTGAACATTCTCTCTAAAGGACAACAAATTATTTCTGAAATAAGTCATTTCACAATGACAACCAATTATTGTTTTTCTGCATGGAAAGTAAAGGCCAGCTATTTGTGCTGGCTATGGATTTGAGAGCATCTCTGTCACTGGAAAATTAAACTAGGGCTCACAGTATCCCTTGTGTGCTGGAAAGGACAGCAGGTAGGGACTCTAACGCTACATAAGTCACCCACAGTCACAAAGACTTCGGCACTGTGGTGGGTTGACCTCGGCTGGGCACCAGGTGCCCACCCAGCTGCTCTGTCACTCCCCTCCTCAGCAAAACGGGGTGGGTGGGGTGGGAGAAGGTAAGACGGAAAAGAACTTGTGGGTCAAGATAGAGGTAGTTTAGTGAAGAATAGCAAAAGTCACGTGCGTGGAAGCAAAGGAAACCAAAAGGTGTTATTCTCTACTTCCCATCGGCAGGTGATGTTCGGCCGCTTCCCGGGAAGCAGGGCTGCAGTATGGGTAGCGGCTGCTCCGGATGGCAAATGTCATAAATAATGAACGCCCCCTCGTGCGCCTCCTTTCTCTTCCGTTTTACATCTGAGCAGACGTCAAATGGTACAGAATATCCCTCTGGTCACTTTGGGCCAGCTGTCCCGGCAGTGTCCCCCCACCCCCAGACCCTGCCCACCCCCAGCCTGCTGGTGGGGGGGGTTGCAGAGGCAGCCCTGACGCTGTGCCAGCGCTCTCGGCAGCACCCAGCCGCTGGTGTGTCACCACCGCTGCGCCGGCTACCGGCACACGCACAGCACCCTGAGGGCCGCGGTGGGGCTCGGCCAGACCCAGTGCAGGCACAGCCACATATCCCAGCTGTTCCATGTAACCAAACCAACCCAGATGGAGTGTTCATTAACGGCAAGACTGGAAGACAGCACATAAAAACCACAGAGAAGGGAAGTGACGACCTCTCACCCAGCCCTGTGTAGTGCCTTTGACATGAACAAGAGAAGAGCCTTCCTCTTTCCCAGATACAGAACAACTGCTTTGCATTTTCCAGCAGCAACTACAATTCCATTTGTTAACTATCACTTACACGGAAATAATTTTAAGAGTGCTACACCAAAGGAACCTGTAAACTAGTGCACGTTATTTATTTGCCCTTTGGGAGATAGATAACATTGGTGGGTGACAGGGGGTGCAGCGCCGTAAACCTTACGGAACTGGGGACTTGGGGAAGAAAGTAGTATGTTGCTGTAAACGGTGTTTAAATCCTTAGGTCAGAAACTCCATATTCTGTCCGATATTTGTCTGGCAAGTTTAATTTTTACTCTGAATGTCCTACTTCTGTGATGCTTAGGAAGTCATTAAACTGAAAATAATTGGAAGCTGGAAAACTATTAGGGGGAAGTATCACATATGCTTGCCTTGTTTTATCTTCCCCAGGCTATTGGGCTCAATGCATTTTTCTCCTGCACCAGTACAGCTGCTCTTAACTCTTTTTCTTCCGAAAAGGGTAACACCCTACATGAACACAACTGAAGATCAATATATACTTGTGCAAGCATATCAAGATGACGCACACATGCGTGCACATGAGCTTACAGCACTGGATTGTTTCAAACTCTGCTTTTACGACACAGTTTAGATCTACAGCTCAGATTTGTATGCTCCATATGTGGTACATGCAATATTGATGGTACTTTGTTACATTTCAAAATTTAAAACTGTAATATGCACACAGCTTTTAAAACATGCAGTTCACATGAGTGCTTTTCTACTTGTAATTATCCTTTGCTAGTAGCTCACTTACGTGGCAAAGCAACCTCTCAAACAATGGGAATTTCTAAGCGTTTTGGCTGTTTTATCATTTTGCAGTACTATATTAACCAAATGTTTGAAAGTAAACACATTTAAAACAAAATTTAATCCATCTTAGACGAAATTATGACTGGTGAGTGAGTAGCAGAGCAAATACAGCTACTCTGCCTTTGTAATATCATCAGAGTTACAGATACCTAGGGAAGGAAGGATGCAAAAAACACAGGGTTGAGAACAAAACTGAATTTTCAGCAGTTACCTACAAAAATAAATTCAGTGCTAGCAAAAGCAGTAGCACGGGAGATACCTGCAACACCTTCCAAATGATGCAGTCCATCACTAGGGAGCTCCAGAGTAAATTATAAAGATCTTTGAGAAAACCGTAGCTCAGGTCGCACAGACAATGGGAGAAGCTCAGGACATATCCTGTGCTCCTGAACCCACGTGCAACAGCCCAGGCTTCAAACGCCTCTCTGAAAGCTCCGCTTTTAGATCTCACAGACCCTTTTGGCTCTCCACACATCTTCAAAGGCGGCAGAAAAGCTTTCCAAGACTCCAGAAATTAAATATTTCTTATTCCCCTTTATATACTTGGTAATTAGAGGTGGTTTAGGGCAAAGGATTTGAGACAGGGTTTTGAATCACAACAGACACATATTACAGCAAATTCATCAGCAAACACTTTGTGGAAGTGCGCAAAGAGTTTTGAGCTCAAAGCTATACTGATTAAATGTACAAGTAGGTTTTCTGACATTTAAAATCCCACTTCCATTTTGAATTACATCTGGAAATTATTTCATGACTTCCTATGGAGGTCTGTTTACCTCACTGGAAGAAAGTAAAGAGTTTCTTCATACGGAGTTCTGATTTCCAATTCTTTTCATTACAACATTAGCACAAAGTCGGGTGTATGTGTGTAGCAATTTCATTGGAAAGAGATTTGGGTTGTCTCACTTTATACTGTTTCTGGGTGAAATGGGAAACTTGGTTTTGGATGTTCTTATCTTTTTGTGAAATGTCTCATTGTTTGGGAACATGTATTTATAGAGCACTGGGGATCATACCATGTCTTTCTCACTGTTTCTCTCTCCGTGCAACATACTCCGCAAAAGTCACTTGCAATAAAGCTGACAATTGAGGGAAAAACAAAGAAGAAATATTGATAATGGATATTTGTAAAAAAAGTTTTTCAGCTTACCTGCATGTTTCAAGTTCATGAATGAAGAGAAGAAGAAAACAAGATCCAAGAGCAGCAAAAACATGGAAGAGAAAAGAAAAAGTATTCCATTAGTTCAGAAAAGGAACAGTTATAGCAGCAGATTTCTATTACACATACAACTTGGTCCTGTAGGAGCAGAAGGCCTGGAGGCCTTTCCCACTGCCTCTTCAGAAACTACATCCCACGCACTGGATCTCAGAAGGTGTAAAGTGACGGCAGAATCCCCCCACCTCAAAGTCTGGACAGTGAGTTTATTTTATGTCCGAGGACACAGTTTGTTGAAATGAGCTTAAACTGTGGAGTGTGGCAGGTTTTCTTCTATCACAATGAAAGCCTGGTCGAAGTATTTACTTTCCTGAACACACTTTGGATCAACAGTATCCTCAAGATGATGAGATTTTTGGCATAACTTTTTCTGTGTTCCAGTCATTTTAAGAAAAAGAGCAGAACAAAACACTTTGGCAGGAAAAAACACTGTTTTTATCCCTGAAGAGGGCCCTTGTTTGTCTGTTTAAAGGTCTCTATGCTCACAGAGAATTAACACTTGGTTGCCATCAGAGTGCTTTCAAGGAGTCTGAACTTCAGAGGATTTCTCTCCTTTCCACATGATGAATTTTAAAAACATGGGACAAAACCAGGCAGACAGGACTCTGTCTTTTCTAGAAAATCCTCCTCTCCCTCCCCCCACCCCACCCTCTCGCCATGGCTGAGGAAAACGCGGAGATGAAAGTCTGCACTTTAACTGAGCCCTCTGTCTCCAAGGCCTGTGCCGTACACAAAGCCAAGCCATTAGAAGCCTGAGGGTTACGGGGAAAGGCACTGACAGGTTCCTTTTAATTAGGCTGAAAACTAACTTGGTGAGAATAGCTTGTCTGTATCAATAGCTCTAATTGACTGTTCTGAAGACAGACAGAGCGAATAAAGCAGGGGGTAATTATTGTCTGTGACAATTTGATTGACAAGCTTGTCCCCTGGAGGAGAATCCAGAGAGCCTATTGTCTAGCAAAGCCCCCCAAATAAAGCATTCACTTTCAGAGGGCTCCATTAAAAATCACACTGGAGGGCTGGCAGATCTGGCATTTGTGCTAATGGGCTAACAGTAATTTCAGACGGGGAGTTTCTGAACGAACGGCTCAGGTGTACTCACTGGGGAGGGGAGGGGGAAAGGCCGAGGAGCAGAGGTGTGCTCCTGCCCTGGGCGAGGGAAGCAAAATGAGAACAGATGACCAAGGTGCCGCCTTGCTCTCGCTGCCATACACCCAGTGATTGTAAGGCAGCAGATTTTCAATTCGGCATCATGGCCTGTCTTAAAAGAGAGCACCACTTGAGGTCAGCCAGAAATAACTAGAAAGCAATTGAAAGGGATGATGTTGTCCCATCTAACTTATCAAACACAGAAAAGCTGTGACCCATGTTTGTTTTCCAGACCACCAATCACAACCTCAAACAAATGCAGGCCATGTTTTTAAACAGCATCTTAGAAACTCTCTTTCAGCAGAAGCGAAAAGCTCCCCCAAACCACTGTGCTGCCTCCCGGCATCCTGCAGCAAAGGTGAGGGCTCCCCAAAGGACAAGGAAAAGCTGGCAGGATGGAAGCAGGAGGGAGAAAGCACCAAATCAGAAACCAGCTCGACAGTGAGGTTGGAAAGCAGCTCATAGACACACCTCAGTGCTGCCCAGTAGCTCACCTACTTTCAATTTTTTTACCTATAAAGAAACAGTATCATGGAAAAGTTTCTCTACCAACTGCTGGCCACACTCGTTTTCTTTCTTGGAAGACTGTCTAAACGTGTGCGTTTAGGGAACAACTGTGACAATGAAAAGTCACAATAATACTGGAGGTAAGAATTTAATTTTTATTTGCTTAGCTATTTAACCAATTACTCCCACTTTTTATGGAAACCTGTTTGGTGTTTTTTTTCTCATTTTGTTTTTGACAACAGACCAATTTCATTACAACCTCCCAACCACTTTGGTAATAATGCTCCTGTCCTCCACAGCAGTTAAAAAAAATAAAATTATTTGTGCAGTTTTTATTCAAGAATAAGCCTTCAAACCACCACCTTGTTCTTTCACTTGGAATCACAGAGCACAGGATCCTGAAATAGAGCAACTGCCCGCAGCCAGGAACGGCGCTGGGGTCTCCGGCATGTGGGATGGGGCCAAACCTCACTGAAGTCAAGGGGAACAAAAGATATTCATCAGTTCCAGACTGTCACTCTCTGTGTAACAGCAGCAGCCAGACCACAAACAGTGCTTGGTACGGGCAGGTACCACATCCTGACACAGTGAGAAAGGCAGTGTCTTTGAAAGCTTATAATTTCATGTCTGAAACAAAGGATGAATGGCAGACAGAGCCACAGGGTAAAGCAGGCAGCCCAAGGGCTCAAAAGCAGGCCAGGGGCGAAACTTGTGAAACCCCCTAGATCTCTTGACCTCAGCTTCAGTGTCTAAACACTAGGCTCGGGGGTCAGCAGCCCATCAAGTGTCACATGCCAGACAGCTTCCATTTTGTGCAGGAAAAAAATACAAAGTACGCTGCTTTCATTTTTCCTCTTGCACAGAGGCAAATTGTGTCTGTGAGTGGCGGCACTCCTGCAAAGTCCACTTCAATGGGAGTTCGGAGCTGCCCTCTGTCAGAGGCAGACACATCGGCGACTGCTGGCAGCAGCTTGCTTGCAAGAAAGGCGGTGATCTTGTACGCCTGGCTCCATGCTCCCAGCCAGCAGTGGACACGTGCCTGCCTCTCACGTACCTGGCTGGCATCAAGCAGAGCTGGTACCATCTTGAGAGGCTCTGCAGGAGTTTAGATTTGGGAGCTATAACCTCTGGCACATGCAAACGAGGCTTATTTTATGCCAAACAGTCTGTCTCTTTACTGTCTTCAGAAACAGTGCCACAGGTCAGCAGTCCCCAGGCTAGATGCCAGCCTCCTAGGACATGGTCCCAGGAGAAATAAGAATTACTGAGTCATGAACATGGGTCAGTTTGCAAAGTTCAATCTGTTGCTCTGCCTGGAAGGTCGAAGATGTTACTTCAAGAGCTGGAACTGTGCTTCGAGATCATTGCCCAAGCACAAATTGCAACAGCACAACCCCGCATAAACCACAATATCTCAGGAGACGTAGCTGGAAAAGTCAAAGCGTTAGCGAGCATTGCAGCCTGGGCTTTGAGAAATACAGAAACCTCAAGGCATCCTAGGTCTCAGCTCCGGACAACATCCTTAAGTTGGCAAAGCATAGGTGGAACTCAAATAAAACTTAAACTTTGAGCTACACAAAAGAATTTTTTTGGAAGTCAGTGACCAAACCCACATAGAAGTTTCATTTTTGCTCATACCAAAATAATTTTGTTTTCTGGATCTTAGACCTTCACTCCACTTACATAGAAAAAAAATATTTTTTTTGCTGAAACTGTTTGCCAAATGTAAACAGAGTTTGTAAATAATATGAGTTCCTCCCACCCTTAATCATATTTCTTGGCCAATTTACTGTTCACTGAGTATTTTGCTGCCATCTGCATATGAACAACTTGAAAGTAGAAGCTCACTACGGATGCCAAAGTGAGAAAACACACCTCAAAATAAACCACAGGCTGGTTTTCTGCAGGAAAAAAGTTCAAGAAACAATTTGAGCAATACAATCGAGGGAAAACCCCAGCTGGTACTGTGACAAAAGGTTTACAACATGCAGACAGGACTTACTGACCACTACCATGAAAACATAAGCCACGTCTAAATCCACAATTAGGCTCACGGCAGCAGCCTAAAAATGTAGCCGGGTCATTATGTCCCAAGTGAGATGAGCCAGGCTACTAAACAACCCAGACTAAAGCCACAACAAAATCAGTCTTTAAGCTGCAGGAGTATTAAGACAAAAATCCCGGATCAATAGGGAATTCACTATTGACATCTTCCTACCTTCCAGCAGAGGTAGACAGAATTCAGCCCCCCTCCAAACTCTATTTTTGAAACTACTACAGTGTAGTTGAAGCCCTATTTAAAAACCCTCCTGTTGAAAGGTACTTTGATGTTGGCTGAGAACTGTTAGATGAAGAGGCTGGTTTTAGGCATTCAGGCATAAGCAGTCTGCACCCTGAGCTACTGCCTGTCCCAGGAAGACTGGGAGGCCAGTGTTTTTCCTTCACACAGATTTACGTGCCACCCATCACTCAAGCTACATACTCTCATTGAATCTGTAGTTCCAGAAGCAGCTCTGATTTTTAAGTGTTACTCAATATGCTAATTAACTCAGCAACTGCAAGACAACAGATGGACCTGAGATATTTCTGTGTTCCAAACCCTGGCTTTGGTTAAATGTCTGCAGTTTGGTGTGATGGTAGACATTTTAGCTGATAAAATGGACTGAAGCAGCTGCTCCTGGAGCAGTGAGCCTTGGTTTTGTATATAGCTGGAGCTGAAGAGCCAGGCTCTGTAAAAAAAAAGCTCCCATCCCCTAAAAGGGACACAGGGTACATGTAATACATTCACTGCCTAGGCAAAGGATACTGGCATCTCTGCTGGAAGGCTGCGAATGCGGATCAAAAAGCTGCTTCAAAATTGTGGATAAGCCTCAATATTACAGTTTTTTGGAAGGGGTAGGGAGGAGCAGGAGGCATGGACAGGACTGGGATGGATGGACAACATGGGACAGGAACAGATGGCTGGGCAAAGGACAAGCCTCCCACTCAGGAGAAATGAAGAGATATTTTCCAGAGTGGACCAGGCAAACCTTTATCTATCAAAGAAAGGAAGCGAGCAGTGGGCCTTGGAAAGAGTGATTTCCCAGGGCTTGAGGTTTGATTATCCCATGTCTAACAAAAGCACAAGCTCTACTTGGAGCTTCTCCTGAAGCAGAGGCATGTGTCCCATGTGGATTCATTAATGTCTAATAATGTAGCTGAGCTTACCCCTAACCTCCCCTCGAGGGGGGAATTAATTTGTGTCTCTTTGCTTTGCCTGGCCACCTATTATCACTGAACTTTTCGCCTGAAATTGCCTAGTGGACTCAAAGCTTTTAGAACAGGAGTGACAAGCATGAAAACAGATGATACAATCACATACGCCTCATTCCCTTAAGGAACCAGGCTAAAAGTGGCTTAGGAGCTTTTCCAGCACAGACCTCCTAATGGCTGATCATTGCAGAATGAAGATTTTTATTCTTTTTTTTTACAGTGTTATGATAAGTAGCAATAATTAAGGGATGCGGGATTGAAATGTGGTGCACGCACCCGATGCCTGAACTTGTGGGTGACCTGGGCAGAAAGCATCTCAAGTATGAAGGCGATGCTAATTGGAACCACACTGCCATAAGCACAGTAAGGCATGGCAGCGCTTCCTCCTGCCACCAAAGTTACCGGGAAATACTTTCTTCCTTAACTGTTTCTGAAAGGATACGCGACTAATGACTACTGCTAATTTGTATTGTAAACACCCAGTTCTCAGTCCTAGAAGAGTATAGATGACTCTGCCTGCTAAGTGGGACCCAATTATTCTTCCGGTCTTGTGCTGGGATACAGGTTTCCAAGTATGGCACAATGACTGACCCCACAAATAAAGAGTCACTACTGTCTTGCATGTGCTTCATGCTTTGAATCTACTTGCGTTTTTTAGCTGCTGGCACCATTAAGGGAGATGCTGTTCTCAATTAAAACCAGCCCATTGCTTCCCTAGGCTTAATTAGGAGCAGGGTTGTACATTCTGGCACCAGCAGTATTTTCTTTTCAATTAATGGACTTAACAGGCAGCAGATGCCAGTGTCTTCCTTTCTCCCCTCTCCAGCAAGTACCCCACATCTATTTTAAAATCATTGACATTGATTTTAAAGAGACGGCTAATTCAGATACTGCTTCTAGAGCTGAGAATAGTTGTAAAAAAACACCACCACCACCAATAAACCCCATAAAAACAAAAACGCCACAAAACCCCACCCATCCACCCCAAGCAAGCAACACCTGGCAACATGTACATTTCAATGTTGAGAGCGCCCATAGCAATCTTCCACCTCCTCTATACTACAGAACAGATAATAAACACTGAATAAAACAGAGAATGGTGAATTAAGTAAGTGCCAACCACAACAGCCTAGGACAAAACTTTGTGTGTGATTTACCATCAAGTCCAATGGTAAGGCTAGTAGGGAATGGGACATGCAAAAAGACTGCAGGTAATTTTTCTTACTGAGAGAATTCATGCATTTCAACTATTTTGCATTTTTTTCCTTAAACATATGATGCAAAGAACCTGCAGTTACCCCTCTATAGAAAACTGTAAAATACCTATTAAAAATACATCAATTGTATTTCAGACTTTTCTACAGCCGTTCCCTTATGGCTGGATGTTAACCTATGTCTGTCACTTCAGCTAAACCTCAGTGCTGTTAAGTGTAGACTTTGAAATAGGGCATTTATTTGATTAATAGTGTATGCAAGAGTGTAGAAAGCTGAAAATTAAAACAAAAGGAAAGGGCTTTTGTGGACAGTTTCAACTTCTAGGCATATTTCTCACCCAGACATCTTCACCTGCCTCCTTGTATAGCCCTTTCATGCATAGCCCCATCTTCAGGCAGTAATTGTAACAATTACGCTAATAAACATGACACAACCTTTTGCAGTAGCTTTGGAGCCAGGTACCTGAGCACAAACCCAGGTTGGAGGATGCATCTCCCATTCACAATAGGACATAAACCAGCTGAACTCACGCCTGAGTTGAGCAGATTATCACCAGAATACACAAAGCCCTGGCCAAGCTGGAGAGAACTGTCAAGCTTCAGATTAATATTCTTTTACTGGTATTGACACAAACCAAGGAACTCTACAGTTAGAGGTTTCTTCTGTGGAAGAACAAAATTGGAACAGCTCCAAAAAAGCGAGCCTCCTCCTAACTCAAAATTATTACAGAAACCATCGTTTAAAACCGTAAATGCAATGTGGTGGTTAAAAAGCATCAAACGGGCGACCCTGAAGACACAGCTCTTCGCTCAGCTGTGTGATAGCTTTCATAAGGGTAACGTGAGATCTTTCACAATCTCATAACATCATGCTTCACAGGTGGCTGTCTGAGGCTACCACTAAGAAACGCCACCTCCATCTCCGCATTTACTTCCAGTTCAGCTGGCATATCTGCTGAGAATAACGTCACCTGTACCTGTATGATGTACTCAAGAGGGGCACGATGGCTGGACTCCTGTACTGTTGGGCATTGCAGACAGCAGGGAGACAGTACCTGCTTCTCAGAGCTTAACATCTACACTACGTATAATCTCCAGCTGCAAACCGCCATGCCTGCCTACACTTTGGGAAAATCCTTCTGCAGGACCAACGAACCTGGTTTTCAATATGTTTGAGTATCAGTTTTATGAGCTAGTGTTGATTCTCTGAGGTACTATAAGAAGCTATAGCCATCACCCCTGTGAGATTATTGCCTCTCTGTCCTCTACATTGTTGCCTGCTTTCATCAAAATTTTTAGATCTTCCTCTCTTAAAGATGACTACTATTCTTTGGCTGGAATTTGCCAGACTTCTCTACTCCAGATACTTTGGTGGAGGATTCAAGAGAAATACAGTGTGCTCACATAAACCTTGTTTGCTTGGAAACTTACAGACAGTGTTGGGGGAATCATTAACAGGTCAGCGTGATAAGCTCTCTGTGCAGTCAAGGGGGACTACAGGCAGGCTTCAGATAGCCCTGAAAACAGAGCTGCCTTTTTTGTCAGGCCTGGGCAGGAGCGTATTTCAGAGGCACGGATGAAGCCATGTAAAATCCTGCCTATAGTCTAACAGATACGACTTCCTTTTAAATCTCAAGGGCTAATAGTCATGAGGTTAAAGGTTGTTTTCGTAATACAATCTGACAGTTGTCCCACTCCTGGTTTTTCCCCTTACTTATAAGTAAGGGGGTATACATTGCCACAGCACAGAAGCGTCAAAATCTATGCACTGAATTGCAGCGCCCTAAATCAGGGCTTCCATTTTGCAGCGGTTGGCTATCACTACTTAACAAAGCAATCTTCAAACCTGACTATATTTAATGCTCACAAAGGTCTGTCTGCCCCCAAGTGCCATGATGAACTTCATGATGTGGAGATCCTTCTTTGAGTAAGGCTTGTGAGAGCTCACCTCTCGCTTAACTGGCCACCACATGGACAGCTGCTCTCAGTTACTGTCCCCTACAGGCAACTGTACCTGGAAATAAATGGCAACACATGGCAATATCCAGCAGGTTGGCCTACCTTGTTCATTGTTCTGAACATCTAAAATCTACAAAAATCTCATAGATTTCTTTTTTGAGCACTGTATACAGAAGGTCCAGTGTCACCCTTCTCCCCATCTCTACAACATGGCAGAAAGTCACGGAGAAAGAGGAAAGGAATAGTTCCTTTAAAGCTTTCCTTTAGTCTAACAGAACTAACTTGTCTTTCCATTAAGCAGCTGGATCAGATCAGGTTTAAGAGAAACTGTCCTTAATTAATTTGGTAAGATTAAATTTAATTTAGAAAACACATAGAAGATGCCCAAGGGAAAAATCTCTCTCTTCACTCTATAACCCAAACTGGTTCCAACCCTATATTCGCTTTCAGAGAAACTGTGAATGTGAAAGATAGGGTCACGTGCAGTATTTAAAAGGGAAACAGAACATAATTGTTGCCGACATCAAAATCATTACTCTTATTCAAGGAAGGTACTGAGCAACTGGAAGAGAAGGGGAGGGGGAAGGCAGAAGGGGAAGTTGTTCTGTGGATTCTTAAGTCTGCTTTTTGAAAATAGAAAAGAATCTGGGACAGTTTTGCAATCTAAAAGCACAGTTTAAATCTGAACTCTGCCCTTCTAACGCTTCCGTTTTCTACATTTTTTTACTGAAAAGAAAGCAAAGTATGTAATTATATCCCTCTATGAGCAAACAAACAAACAACAACAACAAAAGATATAAATGAGCATTTCTCCTAGGGGAGAGAAAAGAGCCCAGGATTGTCCCACTCAACTTTTAAGACATTCACCAGAGATGCCTAACTTGGAAGCTTGCTTGATGCTTACAGTCTGAAGCATGGTCTGCAAAGTGTCATTCTGTTTCTGCAGGCTATATTCACAATGGCTACAGTGAATACCTCTTAAGAAGAACAGCCAAGACAGAGAACTCCAGTTAGCTTGGATGGACCTCAGCTAGCTGGACTGAACCAGACACTGTATGGACAGAAGGATGCTGTACTGGATCACAAGGGTCACTGCAAAGAGTTGTTTCTGGTTCTCTCACCCGGCACTGAGCTACTTTCCTACCACTCGTATGGCAGAAACCTGATTACCTAAGTTCTGCCTGCTGGGACAATATTAGAAAAAAAGTCTTTAAGCATGGTTAATGCTGATAGCAAATACAGAGAATATTTGATTTATCTTTTTTAATGATCCCTTTATGTGCCTTATTCTTCCCAGCTTTCTGAAACTCCAGGTTGGGAGACTTCAGAAATGAATGGTATTTGCAGTAAGCTTCCTGACCAGCACACCAAGAATCAAATGAGGCAATATAACTGAACGAGCCTACTTTGAGGGAGACAGTAAAAGCCTCCTTGTGCAAGATTTAATGGAATTGAGGAAGGAGAAAAGAACTACTGTGACACCAGGCTGCAGAAGATGGATTCTGCTCAGGAAATCACACTACATCAGCTAATGGTAAGTCTGGCTCAGACATCCTAACTCAAGGACTTTGATGCGATCCATGTGACATACGCTGGTTTGATTTAGAAAACACAACTTTGTCTAGATGAGATTTACTGATATTTTGCCTGACATCCCCCAAGAGCCCCTGTTTCAGAGCTCTCTGATGTGCACGGAGATGCTAGAAGAGATCCCGTGACTTTTAGCCCAGTCTCAAAGCCAAAAGCTTTAAATAAAATCCCCTCCAAGGCCTCAACTGCCAGAAGCACGAGAGAAAGGTCTTAAAACCCTTTGGCAAAAATCCACTTCACCAGGCCAAAGTGACTTTTGCGTGAGTGAGGTTAAAAAAAAAAAAAAGCATTCACTAGAGCGTTTTCAGTTTTGTTTGCCAGGAGTGCGATGGACCTTACCTTCGACCATCACTACTGCCACAGAACAGGAACAGGTCAGCAGTTCCCACCAACCCCTCTTTTCCATACAGGCTGTTTCATGGGCTCAGGCTGGCAAGCAAGCTTGGCTCCCTCCATTCTACCTCCACCATATGCAAGCAAGCAGTGATGGACAGAGATCCTACATTTTTTGGGGGTGGGAGAATATAAAATAAGTCATGAGAAAGGGCAAAGGGGTGCCACAACAATGCAGCCACGTGGTGAAACGGCAAGTAGATGAAACCACATGTTAATCTGGATAGTATCATGGTCTTTTTATTTATTAAAGAAGTTATAGTAGCTCCCTTGGATTATTATAAATGAAAGATCAGGGACAAAACTCATGTATTTTTCCCCTACTTGCTGAATATCTTTTAAAAGTAAAAATGCATAGCAATCCCAGCAGAGGACAAAGACCCCAGTGAAGCCCCACTGCAGCACCAGGTAGAGACCATCAAAGGATTGACTCATTACACACCTGTTAATTCTGGGTACTGTGCATCAAACAGCCTCTGGGTTTTACAGGCTGTCAGTTTTGCTGTTTGTACTTACGCACCAGGGAAAAAGGTTTTAAGACAGGGAAACAAGTACAAACCCATAAACACTAACAAAGAGAAGCTCTACAAGAGACTTCAGACAGACTGGTTCCAAGCGGCTGATGTTCCTTTAAAAATAGTGGTGTGAAGAATACGGAGCTTTGGGATTTGAGTGAGGTTAGACCGTCCTACTCCAAGCTAATAACGTTCTTCCTACTGTAATTCTCATCTCAGTGATAATAAGTCAACTCAATTTTCTAGCTTAAGCAGGACCTTCTGGGATCCAGTATTTATATGCCATCCAAACATAGAAACCAGAAGAAAAAGGAATGTATGCAGTGAAATATAGGACTGCTTAAAAATTGTATATTTAAATACATACTTCAGCGTTCTCAAACATTCAGTGTTGCTCCTAAGAGTAACTGAATTTGAAAAGAAGAAAAAGCACATCACAAAGTGCTGCAAATCATGCCATTATTTTACCAAATGCTAACCATCCCTGCCAGAGAGGCACTGCCTCTTTGCTACCATAGATCTGACAGTGGGGAGCTCTCGTAATAGTGCAGAAATACAGCCCCAGTGAATTCCCTAGCTGCGAATACACTATACATCCTGTTGCCACGCTGGGGAAATGCATTTGGCAGCTGACTCATACAGCTTGTCATTAAAGAAAGGCCAAACATCCGAGGGCAGGCAGGAGAGCTCTTCCCAGAGTGAGCAATTTCTTTCCCCCACACACGATACCACCGTTACACTGCTCTCATCGAGTCCATTCATCCATGTGAAATGAGCACATCACTGCAGTACTCCAGCACACGCAGGATTGCTGAATTTCAACTAGTTTCTCTACTAATACTCCAAACACACACACGGAAGAAAACTTCCAGACATCTCCCAAGCACACTTAGTGAGCCTGTTCTTAACACTCACCTTCCTCTTGTGGCAAAAACTGTAATTCTTCATACCCACTGGCTGATTTAAACACACTAACAGTAGTATTTGAAGACCTACTGAATCATCATGAAACTCTTAGAAAATACGATCTCCACACTGTACTGATAAGAGAATGTGCTTTGATATTTCAGCCGATTAAATAACTGTCATCAAAAGCTTGTCCTGCTTTCCCATGCATATCAGTTAGGGTAACAAAAGATACCATCTGTCTTTGAAACTCATATACCCTTAGACTTTCATCACTGCAAGACTGCTGCTATTTCAATATATTGTCTTCCAGTTGCCTAAAAAAAAAATAAAAATAAAAATGAGGCATTCTAATGAATGCAGACTAATCTCATGTATCATATGTCAGTTGTAAAAAAAATAAATAATCATTGCAACAGTAGCTTAAAAGTTGAGTCACCAGGTCTGCCGCTTGACTATTTGTTCTACCCCAGCTGAAGAGCAGTAACTGGCAGAGTGCACGCTCTAAGCTCCTGGCAAATACAGTGCAAGTTCATTTAATTCGCAGAAAAGAGGTAACACTTAACTGCTTACAATGTAAAAAATGGGTGATTACATTACTTTTTTAATACCAAACCAAACCCATCCAGATTAGGTTTTCAAAACAAGTCAGTACCCAAAAAGCTCTTTGACTTTTCTGAAAGTTGAGATTTTGTTTTCGTAACTAAATCTGTGTTGTGTCAATGTATGCTGCTTCTGATCTTGTTCTTTGTCCTCTCCCTCACATAAAAAAAATGGACATTTGCCCTAAGGTAAGTATGACAATTTATGTGAAGTTCATTCATCTCTTGTGTTTGATATAGACATGATTTAGATATGGAACACAAACATGCATTTACTGTTATAGGTGACATTAAATGAAATACATTATCTTGAGGAAAGTAAGTAAGAAAACCTAATATAACAAAGCTTGCAATTTTGGAAAGTTTCTATTTCTAAAGAAAAACAACAAAAAAAACCCCAACAAAGCAGCGTGGCAGTGAAAGTGTGTTTAACTGTATTTACCTACTTAGAAATTTAAGATATGCATTTTCAAAAGAGAAAGATATATTAGAAAGCTTCACCCAGATTTTTCAAATACAACATCAACAGTATCTTAAGGGTTAGGTGTTCAGCTAGTTAAATACTACAGGCTACCAGAAAAAAATAATATCCGTATTGCCTAACCAGTAACACAAACGCGTCACTCCAAGGGCTTGCCATAGGATGAAAGAAATATGGACTCACTTTTCAGTGTAGCCCTTGCAGCCATATTCTCATGTTGTAACAGAGAGCACCCCGAGGCATTTTAGCAACGCACCTGGCTGAAGTTTGCTGAGAATGTGAGGTTTGGACTTGCTAAGTTCAAAGCTAGGCCAGGCAGCTGCTGGTTTTTGTTCCTTCTGTAAGACTTGTAGCAATTCCTTCTAAGATTTCTTCAAGACTGATATATGCTCTGGCCATGACCACAGCATCATCTTGGATTAAAAATGTGCTTACCACTTTGTGTAACCATCCTGAGTCTTTCATTTTACTCTGCACATTGGATAAAGGGAGTAATGCAGCATGTAATATGTGAAAATTGTCACCCCATCAAGTAAAGTGGGTGCTTGTTTTGGCAGGACAGATGAAACAGGCTGTGATCAACAAAAAGGAAAACAGCTTCTGTATTTTCATCAGTAACCGGGCTTTCACAAGTTAATTTCCAGCAAAAAATTTTTTGGGGAAAAAAACCCCACAAACACAACCGTGTGCAAAACAACCATTACACATTAAACAGGCTAAATCAGTTTATACTGTTTGTGTCGCTCCCATTACAAATCTGTTCTCTACGGTATAATAAGTATTATTTGTATCAGTTGAGCTTTATGCATCCATGGGGAGAACTATTCAAAAATTAATTGATTTCATTGTCAGGCTGTTTCCATTTCTTCTTCCCAACAGCCTCTCAAGCTTCCCTTTTCCTTGATCTCCTGTTCTAGCTCTATAAATCACTCTCCTCTTTGCGTATCTCACGTTTTCCTTGAAACTGCATTCCTCTCAGCCACTAATTTTGTAAATTAGCAAATGAAACAATAGGATTTCTCTGGCAAGAGTTACTCTACATAAACTCTGGCTGTTGACTGTTTGTGGTTGTGCAGCTCATTAGGACCGAAGTGCTGGCAGTACATGCACCACATTCACCTTTATGTGTTCTTTTCCTCAAAAACACAGCAGTGTTGTCTTCCAGCTTCCTCAAACCAAGCCAAACCAAAAAATATATCCTTCATGTAAGGTGACTAACTGAAGCCAAAGCCTGCAGAGATACCGTAACCTGCACAAATACTTCTACAACATCCCTCGCCATGCAGCTGCAGTATTCTTTTATTTGTTAAATGCAATAGTTAAATTAGACTCCACTACAGGGTAGCTACTCCTTACCTGAAAGAACATTTGAGCACCATTATCACAACCTGCCCTGTGACAGCCAGTAAAGGATGATTGATTTGTGAGACAGGAGTCTTTGCACAACGTAGAGCTCACTAAAACGATAAAAGACATTACAAGACAAAGACCTACAGAAGTCAGGTAGATAGCAGGTCTAAAACAAAACCGGCTAAAACACAACATCTGCTGCACAGACCTTCAGTCACAGCAAGCACTAGAACCCCACCTACGTGTACTTTGGATTAGATACAGCCATGGAAGAGCAGCACTCCTGCATAAGGTATGGGATTGCCACTATTACATGAATTGCTATGACAGCGGAGATGACTACAGGAGCTAATTTCTCTCCATTCCTCTTTAAGTATATCCCTTGAGCAAGCAAGGAAAAATAAATGGTTCTTGATAGACATAATTGCTGCCAAAACTATTCTTTGGAGGCATCTGAAACCCAACTTTATCTTATATGAAGAAATGCATACACATGCTTTATTAGCCACCCACATAAGGACAAATTAGGCTGAATTTCATTTGGTTTTAATTTTAAGCCCTGTACTTTAAGCACTATTCTTCGTGTTGGTTCAACCGACCTTGACACTTGCATATTCACGATGGAGTAAGTAGAGTCTAAAGATAAAATTATCTCTTTGGTTTCCTGCTCCCTGGTTCCTGTGATGCTCACAACCAGTGAGTACTGAGTATCTCTGTGGTAAAGTCTTACAACCAACCTGTTGTGACAGTTTTTAGATAGTAAGCCAATATAAGTGTGTACATCATAATCTGCCGCTATTTTATAGCTGCAGTTCATACATACTCTTTGGGTTTAATACCACAATATTTCACTTCTAACAGTATTAACTGTATGGCAGATAAATAAGCACAAGCAGATACAATTTATCTACATTTTCAATGAAAGTTTCATGAAGTTCCCGCTAAGAGGCCATTAAAATAACACAGAACTAAGAACGAGAAGATGCTGTCACAAACTAAGCCATGGCTGACATAAACAGGAGAGAAAAACTCTTCCATGAACTTTCCACAGCACAGGAAGGGGAGTGGGCTCAACCCCTGCATTCTTCTAGGTAAGTGACAAAATTCCTACCCAGCTTGGTAGCATTCTGCCTGGCATTCGAAGATCTGGGAGCGAGGGGGAATACGGCAGCACACCTTTACTTATGACCAACTGCTTTAGAAAGCCTCCCAAGTGAGGAAAAATAAAAAAAAAATTAAAAAAGGGGAGCTGCAGGAAAAGACCTAGCTAATCCAACTCCTAACAAAGTCATGTCTTGAAAAACACATTACTAGTAGACAAGCATCAAAAAGCCCGCAAAGATCTGTGACTCTTGGCTTACGCTGTGATGTATTAGCCTTCCAGAAACAAGATCTGGATGTTGTGATGGGCAGCACTCTGCTCGGTTTGCAGAGACATCGTGAGCACAACTACAGTTGCTAGCAATGAAATTGAAAATGCTACACTGGGTCAGTCAGTGGCATGTCCTCCTCATGACTGCTGCTGTCTGATGGGATCTTATCATCTACAAACCAAAAAACACCTAGAAAAGCTCAATGAGAAAGACAAAACTGATTTTATTGAAGATCTGAAACCTATATGAACAAATGCAGTCAGTAATATAGTATATGATTATGTAAGCCATACTGGAGCTGAACAGGTTCTACAGCAATAAAGGAGAGCAGGCTATGCCTTTTTCATGTACGATCCTACAGTTTAGGGAAAGCTACATGAAATGTCACAGCAAAAACCAAGAATAAGAGTTTACCACACCCACACCCTGTCTCTTCTCCATTGCACAGGCAGGGTGAAAAGGATAAATTCCATATGTGGAGTTGTTACAAAAAATAGGTACTAAACACCATTTTTTTTTTTTTAAATTAAACATTTATTTGGTACTGTCTCAGTATAAAATGATAGAAGAGGCATCTGACTAATTAAGCAGTATCACTTCTACAAAGAAGGAAAATCTAGGTCACAGAAGTGACCAAAGCCAGGACAGACTTCTCTGAACTTTCAGGTGAAATGAACCACTATGTACAATCACAGGTTTGTATATGTATGTTGCATTCACAAAATCTCAGATGTGACCATAACTTGTCAAAACAATATTTTTACCAAGTGTTATGTGTGATACAGGGAAGTCCCTCAGTGTGAAAAAGCAGGACCTGGTCCACCTTGTTTGACAGAACAGGGACTGACTGCACAAGTGCAAGAGTTCAAGGATGCTTTGACTAAAGCCCGCAACAGATTTCCCCGGCAGGGAGCTGGTGAAATCCAATAAAGAACAAGTGATGAGAGTCCCTTGATATATCCTTAAAAAACCCCAAGACAACCTACTTACCTGCAAGCAATCATCTGTGGCTCTCAAAGACAGCAAACAGTGCGTGTTTTCACTCTGGCAATCTACCCACCGCATCGATATGCCCAGTAGGGCTATAAAGCTCAGCTCTGCTGCTCCTTCTTAAATGAGGAACGTGGACCAGAATCTGTGCGAGATGAGAATCTGTATGTTTAAACTGCCTAAAGGTTATCACAGACATTTGGAAGAAGTGGCCAGATGCTAACCATATGTCATGCTATACACAACTAGTTTTCTTTTTTAAAGAAATACATAGTATTGAGAGAGTAGCTATTACTGGGTCCCTGACAGGCAACCACTGATACCAGCAGCACCTTGCTCTGCAACTGGATTGCCATGCAAAACCATCACTTGCAGGGAAATGGAATACTTCACTAGACATTTATATGTCTCAGATTTATAGATCTATAAATTAAGAAACTACCTGCAGCCAAAATGTGATCCTCTACAATCAAGAAAGTCTGTAAATGCACTGTGATGTCAACAGCAACACTGGCTGCATAAATGTAGCCAAAGGATTACTAAATATGCTTCATGACATGACAGCATGAAAAAACCCAAGACATTCCAGGCCAAAGCTCATCTTCACCCAGATTTAATAGGACTCAGTAGTTGTCAAGGTCTCTACCCGCCTTGTCCTGTCAAGGATTTTTCAGCCACCACCAGCACTACTGAGAGCCATGGGTAGGATCTTCCTGCTTCGGTCAGTACCCAGAGGCTAATAAAAGCCTGGAGGAAGGGGTAGCTGCTTTTCGGTACATATTTATACAATGGCTTACAGAAAGGATTCTTGGTCCACAGGCACTACGGGAAACGTTTACTGAAGTGCAGTAAGGTCACGGATCTATCACCAGCGAGCCTCTGGGGTGATACAGGGCACGTGTTACCAGTAAGTCATCAAGGCGGTAGCCCGAAACTAGAATGTTCATAAGGAATTATTTTTCCTTAATGTTGATAGTGTAGGAAAAAAAATATTGCATGAACAGTAACATACTTCAGCCTTGAACTTCAGAAGACCTTTTTCCCTGGCTACGGGGGGATCCCTTCAAACAAAGATCAGCAGATTGATCCAACTCTGAAACTTCCTCTCATTAGCCACTGTGATTTCCTATTTCCGTAAGTCATGTTTTTCCCACAAAGATCAGACTGTTTTTCAGAGCAACGCTATTAACAGACATCCTTTGGGGTTTTTTTGTGTGTGCGCTTTTCATTGCTATCCTTAACAGTAACAGGGCTAATTTCAAAGCATTAGGATATGTTATCTTCATAGCACAAAACTGACAGATGTTCCACATATTAAAAATAAACCTTAATGTATTCTTGTGCTGCCCTTCGTAAGTTTTCCCTTCTTTTTTCTCCTTCCATATTTTTGGAAATGACATTACTTACACAGAAATTAAACTGGGACAAGTACTTTTCCTAACAAGGCATGGGAAAACCCAGGGTCGAGGTGCAGGTCTAGAGCATTCAGCAGGTAGTTGTTGCTTCTCTTCTGCAGTCTGTAAAACGTTCATCTAGCTACGCTCTTGAGTTGGGGCTGCTCAGAGTGCAGTGTATCAGCAAGAACCTGAAAAAGGAGCTGGACAGATGTGTGTCGTATGAAGTGACATCCCAAAGTGACTTAAGAGTAAAAAATACCTGCTTGCTCTGAAGACTGAGCAAAAACCAGGCAAATAAAACCCCTGCATCTCCACGTCTTAAGGTATGATTGGTGATGAGCGAGATTCAAAGCGACAGGTTAGGCCGTGCTTTGGCCTTTATGGCACCCTGAGCGGCCATGGGGGAGCAACCACCACCAAGCTACACGCAGAACATCAAAGCTAGAAGTGTTTGAATGAGGTACTGCTTGGGGTTGTCACATTAGCACTGCAAGACGAGCACCGCATAGCTCCAGTAACACTTCTGGAGCTCAAGCTCAGCTGCCCTGTGCAGCCCTTCCCCAGGATGGCACACGATCTGCTCCACATGGGTACGGGCCAGCACCATTGCTCCATGAAGTGAGACCACCTGGTGCTCACGGATCACATCTGCAGGAGATGGAAGCCAGCAGCTTCCTCACACCAGCTGTAGGCCAGACACTTAAAAGAAGCTGAGGTGCTGGATGATGTAAGGAAAAGCATGGCTTGCATCCAACCATGAGAACATGTGTCCAGCTGGAACACACTTTCCTGCCGTGCCAGGTGATGCAGTGAGCAAAGTACATTAGCTTGGAAATGCACAAAAAAAAGACTCAAAAGGAATTCCTTTCCCAAATATATCTCTAGGCAGCACAAGAAACCTAAGACCCAGGACACCACTTTTCCACGCAGCAATTAATGAAGTGTTAAGGAGAGACAACCAAATGGGTTTTAGAAATCTTGTGCCATCCCATGCTCCAGCATGGATAATAATGGCAAAAAGGTCATCCTGACCTGGATTCGCAGTTTTTCCCAAAGAAGTCAATAAAGTAGTGACAAACACAAAGATTCATGCTCATGGGCAGAAGATGAGCAAGCATATCTTATACCTTCCCAAACCAGTCACCCCACAATTCATTAGCTTGCAGATCCTTTGTTCAGCTGAGGGAGCTCAAAATCAGTTCTGGCAAAAACCTCACTAAAACACTCACCTTTGAAACTGACACAAATTTTGTTCCATCAAATTAACATCCACACAATTTTAAAAGTTACAGTGGCTTGTCCCACAGGAGAACCCAAATTTCACTATTTTTATTATTAAGGAACAATAACAAAAAATAGTAAAATCCATGAAAATTTATGGTGAGTTTTCATTTACCCTGGAACTAGACCATGAACTAGCTACATTCTGGAATGCAAGTCTTGATGAGATTATTCCTTGCTAACATGGAGCTTGACACCAACTGCTCATGCCAGTCTGTGCCCACAATCTCTATCTGCATAAGTATCCAGATAATACTATATCTACTATTAATAATGATAATAAAAATACCTCCCCCACATCAGGCCCAGTGAGAAATCACAATCTGAAAGCATTTCAAATGCTGTCAACCATGAAAATCAATCAGCGCTGACAACCTCAGCTGAAACGGGGCTCACTGAGGCTGTCTGCAGCATCACTGGAGAGCTGCCAGCCTAATCCCCTTGCTGTAAATACAGTGCTGCGAGCGCCTCCTGACAAGGGAAAACGAGCAGATTACACGGGGAGGTAATAAGCTTGAACCGCACCACGTAATGAATGGCGGGGTGGAGGGGACAAATCAGCCTCCCTTTGTACTCCCCAAACGATTTGCTTGTGACTAACCTTTTGAATAAATCTTCCAGCAAGAGAAGTTACCCCTACACATTATGACTGCAGTCTAACTCTGAAAATAAGGTGGCAGCTGTAAGAGGTAAAGTCTTTTGCCCAGAAAAAACAATTTGCAAGTTCTCAGCTTCTCTCAGCTCTACACCACCAGCCTGATCTATGCACCTGATAGCTACCAGAGAGCAGGTTTGCTGTGTGAGCCCAGGAATTGCTCTGTCCCAGGTAGAACACTGTGCCCAGGGGCCTGCACGTTCTGCCACACTCGCTGATAACGAGGAGGCTGTAGAGCGGCTGCACTGCAGCATCCTCTGGGCTCTCACTTTGGCCGTCCAGGAAACAGTATTTAAAGGGAGCAGACGGTCATTGAAATGGACATGCAATCAAACCGATTACTCACCCACATCTTTCAATATTCCAGGAGCTCTTAAATGAAACTGGCATTTCTAAGTCCCATTTGTTCACCCCTTCCTACACATGTGACTCCTTTGAAATGGTGCTCACTTGCTCCAGTACGAAACTAAACCCAAATCCAATAATGAAAATCCCACTGATGATTCACAGATTCATATCATTCCTTAAATCCCATCCAGGGCTGCTTAAACATTTCTTGACCCTTAGGCTTTACCACTGCTGCAGCCTGAGTCAGCTACTGCTCTCCCTCATGCACACACAGCCTTTACTCTGCTGTGCAGAGAGATGGCAGTTGGTCTCTCTTTAACCCATCAGCCAGAAATTGCAAATACTTCACAAAGCCTCCTCCATGCTTTAAGAACTTCACTGAAAGAAGGGCTACAGACGACTGAAATCAGCCGTGGATGTGCGCATGCGTGCATGCTCCCAGGGGTTACTGGAGAGAGCACTTAAATTAAGTAAATATCAAACCCCTCAAACACTGAGTTTTTTGCCTTTGCCGTTGGAGGCAGGGCTTTATGATTTTAATGGTTGTATTTTTTCAAAAAACTTCATGCTCTTAAACAAAGAGGTGAACTCTTCAAAACAGTGCTTTACATGTTAGCTCTCACCAAACAGCTGTTACAGATAATATTCATGCCTTATTATTATTCATGAACCTTCAGCTGAACCATTTTTTTGTTTCCACAGACGTTAGGGAAATGGCTGCTTTCTCCAGAGCTGAAAGGGTGTTTGTGCAAGAACAAGAATCCCCATTATTACCTTGATGTTCATTATTCTCAGTTGTTCATTTCTTCCCTTTAGAAATTTAAATCATGCAATCAGAACAGAGACAACACCACCTAACTTGTAAGACCACTCACTCACTACCAATTCCAAAGAGAAAAGAATTCAAATGAGCTATTTCTAAATAACTGTTTATCCAAACTAGTCTGTGCATTAATGTCATGTTTGCTGAAATTGGAAGGAGCAAAATGGCTTGCAGAACAGTTCAGCCCGCAGCGAACACTGGCATTACTTTTTAGCCAGGCCACTGGTCAGCCTTACTTCTGAACAGCTCTACACAACCAGCCAGTATGCTGTGGATACTGGTGACGAAAGCAAGAGGATCATGAACTCCTTGAGAAAATCTTGACACTTTCAGCTATATTTCCTTTTCTACTGCACTTTTAGTGAACAATATCCATCTTAGGGAGTTAAAATTCAATTTAGTAGTCTATTTTGATACAAGAAGTTGGCATTCTCCAATCTACTTATATGGCAAACGCGTTTATGTGATGTATAGACAGCAGATAAAGTATAGGCAACCTGTAAAACATCAGTAGGAGAAACATGCTTTTCACCTCTTCTTCAAGTTTGTTTTCATGCTTGATAAACAAAGGCTTCCTTATTTGAAAAGCTTCTTTAGCTTAGCATTTGAGCAATAAAGTTGATCCTTGCTCTGCCTGCACATTTGGAAAGTAGATCTTACAACGAATTCTGAAGGAGGGCACGTTTACATTTACATATGAGGAAGAAATTCTCCCCTGTGAGGGTGGCGAGGCGCTGGCCCAGGCTGCCCAGAGCAGCTGTGGGTGCCCCATCCCTGGCAGTGCCCAAGGCCAGGCTGGACGGGGCTGGGAGCAGCCTGGGCTGGTGGGGGGTGTCCCTGCCCGTGGCAGGGGGGCCGGGAATGGACGATCATTAAGGTCCCTTCCAACCCAAACCATTCTTTAATTTTGTAGATTATCTCTCACCTGTGTCACTGGGCACCTCAGTGTTTTCAAAACGGGAAGTGCAGATTCAGAAGAAATTCTGCCTCAGAAAAGAAGCTTCAGTGGGTGAGGGGGAGGAAGGATAACTGCTTTAAACACAGGTAACAAAAGATAAGAATAGTCATATTTTCTAAGAGCACAAAGGCATACAGAAAACTGCACAAGGATCTGTGTTGGGGTCTCTCCCAGCAACACAATCCCAGTTGATACAAAAATAGGTGACTAAGGACACGAAGTTCGCTGGTACCAACACATCAAGGCAGGAAAGACAGAATTTCAAAGAGTTGCAGAAAGACCTCACTAAGCGTGCGAGGAATAAAAGGGCAGATGAAACTTAGGTAGAAAAATGTTAAAACATGCACATAGGAGAATGTAATCCTAACTTTATATATGCAGTGATGGACTACAAATTGGTCACTTCAGAACCCAACCTTGGGAGTTAATGAGACTGCTGAATAAAAATGCCAGCTCAGTGCTCCCTAACTGTCAAAAAACCCAAAGAGAGTGACAGGAATTAAGAATAGAAAAGCGAACATGGAATAGTAACTATGATGGATTTATATACAGAATAAGATTGAGTTTTCTTACTGTCTGAAATAGGATGCAACTGAACTAGAAAATACTGTCAGCCTGAAGCAGAAATGACTAAGTAGTACATAGACAAGGGCTATTGAACATTAAGCGACACTGAGAAGATACGGGAGATCAGTTGTCCGCTGTACCTTCTAGAGAAAGAACTGGGTGCATCAAATGAAACTTGCAGGTGGCAAATTCACAACCAGAGGAAGTGGTTCTTCACACAATAGCTAGTTAGACTGTGTAATTCATGCTCACGGAACGCTGTAAATGCTAAGAGGAGTACAGTTTCAAAAAGCAATTGGAAAAATTAACGGAAATAATATCTGAAGATGTCACCTTTGGCCCAAGGAAGTCTTTGAGTTTGGAACACCACTAAGATAAATATATTCTTGCCCTGTTCTGGTGCTATTTTCCAAGCTTTCAGTCTAGTTGCTGTTGGATGCAGCGGGCTAGGTGGACATTTTCAGTTTGACATGATACGTCATTCTTTAAAAAAACAAAAGAGATAGAACATAGTCAAAACAGATTTAAGTTGCCTTTTAGTACATTATCTGTGTACCACTCAAGAACCCTTCAGTGCAGTTCCTGTATTGAAAGGCCTCTAGAAAGAAAAACGTAAGTACGACAGGTCCTTTCAACACATTTATAGATTGTTTTGTTGCACTTGGATACAGAAAGGGTCTTACTTTCAGAATGAGAAAAACGCTCTGACATCATAAAAAGTGAAATAAAACTGTAAACCTGGAGAAAAATAAAAATATACATAAACCCACCCAACTAAGTCTATTACAATTGTATTGCTATAGTAAGCTGTCTAAAGCACCTAGCAGCTTTGGTTGGCTGGCTGAGAAGTCAGGAATCTTCCCCCCCGGCCCCCCCCCCCCCCTTATACACAGGAGAGATGAAGCACAGTTCTACTGTGCTCAACTGTGTGACCCGATGATCACCTTCCGTAAGTTATTATACACCCATACCTTCCACTATCCCTTCCTTAGCCATGTCATAAGGATTCAAGCTTATTCTGGCTGGAAAATCCTATCCACAAATCATATTTCTATTCTTCCTGCAATAACCTGAACAATACTTCCCACCACAGTCAGCCTAGCAGCTTGCACAGAGAGGATTTCCCACAGTCTGTAAGCGCCAATGGCAATATGGCAATGATAAAAAGGAAATTCTGAATGAAAAAGCCAACCCCTAGGACACTGATGGTAGAAATGACTAGAAATCAGGAAAAATACCTTTGTGATTCAGAGAAGAGACACAGTTAAAAAAAAAAAACGGAGAACCCCGTGCAATCAAGGCCAGAATCAATTGTGTGCGCACTGGGCAGCGTCTCAATTCACAAGATGATTCCAGTCGCCGTTCATATGCTGAGGAGATTTCTAAGAACAAATTAAACCCTACCAGAGGGAGAGGAGCAGAAAAAGAGAGAGGAAACCAATACTTTGAAACTTCCGCAGTTTTCAACTGCAGGCTACCACACACCTGCAAAGGAGGTGCAGCGAGGGAGCAGGGCATGGGCACAGCGTGCGTGTAAGCACGCGCAGAGGCTGCTGGCTGGAAAGCAGGAGCCTGGGGTGACCCCATCAGCCAGAGCACGCTGCTCCCCATTAATCATCTGGTGCAAACTGGGCTTCAGCAGTGGGCCTGACAAGACAGCCAGGATCTAATAAAACCCTGACAGGCTGAAAGTGAGACAGCCTCCTGCCTGTCTCTCCTTCCCTTTGAAATGTGGAGTAAAGGTTGGGGGAGAACAAAAAGACACTGATGATTGATAACAACTTAATATCTTTGTGCAGCTTTATCAGGCTTTTTAACTAATGACTAAAGCAACTCCACCTCTACAAAATCAATCATCATGTCATAAAAGTCTGAAACACTACAAAATTAAGTGCCTGCCCCAGGGATATAGAGCATGTGTCATGTTCAAAGTGAACCTAATTCTGCTGGGGGTCCCTGGATGTTATTTTTCACTTTCATTTCCCTCGGAGATATCCAGAGATGGGGAGAGACATGGCAAGAGAATCCAGAATTAGCGCCTTCTCTTAAGGAAATTATTCAAGTAATCCTTTAATTCACTTATCAGAGCCGTGAACTCAGTGATCTAAGTAATGTAACCACCAACACATCAGCGGGAACAGCCCTGCAGCAGTTGGACAGGATGGACAATACAACGTTGCTCCCCAGGATGCTCAGTCTTCCAAGAGAAAGGCAAACAAACCTCACATACTAGATTCTGCGCCGTCATTGTAAGCAGTACAAACTCCCTCTTCTTTTTAACTTTCAACAACGTCTGGAAACCATCCACTTTGAGCCACCATCCTCAAATACAGACAGGGGCAAGCGGGTGAAGATGAGCACATGGAGTACTTGACATGTACAGCATACCTGTTTAAGGACAGACAAGCAGAACCAAGACTGTGCTTCTCCAACAGGTGCACATAGGTACAGAGCGCTCCTGGAACTGCACTGGGAAGCTTTCACCTTCCCCGTGAGATTGCACTACGCATCATCAACAGTCTGTCAAGTTATTTTTGACATCCCTGTATTACTCTGGATTGCTCTGGTAAGACTTAGTCTCTGTCACTCAAAGATACAGAATTAGAAGATAATTGAAACTCGATATCCATTTTTAAGAGGGAAATAGCTAGGAAATCTTAAGGAAGTGACTGATGGCAGGAATGAGGGCAAATTAAAAACAAAATGTTCCTAATTTAGGGCTCAGCAGCTCTCTTCTCTGCTAGTAGAGAAAAAAATATATACCCTTTCTATCTCCTCCTGTTCTGTACAGTAAAAAGGAAAACAAAAACTTCTCCTGCATTTTACCCCACATTCTCTGCAGCCTGTTCCCACTGGCAGAAAAGTCGAGCGAGGGCTACCAGGAGCGCACAGCCCTCTGCTCGCTTGCGCGGGTGCATCTCTTATCACTGTCGCTCTCCTCCTGCACCACTGAACTTACTCATGCCTTTCCTTCCCCTGCCATGTAGGCATAAAACATTCTTCTAATTTACGAAAAAGAAGATTTTTCTCAAAGTGGGTCAGACACCTAAAAGTGTGATCAAGACTTAATTTCCTAAGCGATTTAAATGCTTCAGGAAAAAAAAAATAAGATCATATTCTAGTTCAAGCTTTTGTAATCCTTGCCTGGATATTTATGTGACAATGACTTAAATGGTCATTATCAACAGCTGCTGCACATTGTCAGGTGAGATCATGAGAGCTTTTGCCCATAGTCAGAAGAGGAGATATCTGCACAGTGCTTCTTCAGTTTTAAACTGTTTCTATTTCAATCCTGTTTGTAACCATGCTAACCTTTTAACAGGCAAGGCTCCTGCCAAGTATGAATTACTTGCCAGGGGATTATTTTTTTAATGCTCAAATTTGATACAAGCCTTGGGATTCTTTTTCCCCCCCTTTCATACAGTATGTTATTCCAACTCCTCTCTGTTCATAAACTTTCCAAGAACTGTATTTAGACAAAATCTAAACTGGCACATTTTTCATATACTTCATGGAAATATTCCTCACTTTTGCAAGCAGCTGAAGATGTGCTTTTATCTTGCTATGAAGTCATAAAGTTTAATTTGCAACATCACAGTTGCTTCTATGGCAACAGATGGTGACATCAAACACAGGATCATGACTTCACTATAGGATCAAGACGGATTAGCGTTGCACTGAGGAAGTTAAGATCTAATACAAACAAATAGCTACAACAATTGCAAAGAGAATTTACAGCAGGATAGTTTACTCCCTGTGTAAATGTTCTTCTTGTTTACTCCACTATGAAAATCCCTTTAAATCAACCAGCTGTTTGTAAATTAAGCACAAATGGATTAGCTTTAAAACAAGCTCAGAGGTTTAAGATGGGGTTTGTACACGTACCCAGTTATGACCGCACTTGGGCCTATGAGTTCCACCTATACTAAGAAAGAAAAGAGGCCAAAACTACAGTATCAGTCCCGCACCATAACCTCAAGGACTTTCACCTGCATTAAACTTTCACCTGCCTTAAGCAGGTTACAGTATGAGTGCAGCATACCTGCATATAATTTTTATTGAAGTGTCTGCTTTGAGCACTGCTTGTTACCCTGAAAACCTTATGGGCACAGTTATTTAATTACACGGCATAATCTTTCTCCTAAGAGAACCATTAAATGGATGAACTCCCTGGCCTTTCACCTTTACGTTACCACAACAGGACCAAACAGAGGGCCCCTAGCTTTAACGGCCTCTCCAGGGACACCTATTTATTATTAACTGTCCCTAGCAAGAGACAGCCCCTGGTGGGACAGCACATGCAATCAAAGAATCGGCTTCCCTGAAGGAGAAATACAGAGATGGATCTTCCCAGGACACAGCTGAGTCTGCTGGTGGGATATGGAAATCCACATTCTGCAGCTGTTCCAATGACTCTCGCAGGTGGGAGAAGGGACAAAAGCCTTATTAGCAGCAGCACAAGAGGCAGCTGCCCCTTGGGAGCCACCTTCACAAAAAGCCCTGAACCAGCTCTCCCTCTCGCTGGCTGGGCTCTGGGTGCAGGCACTCAGCACGTTGACTCTGCTCCATGTGAAAACCTTATTTGCTACATAGGTGCACCGGGCTGCAACTGCTCACTTACTGAACGCATTTTTTCACCGCGGTAGATGCCAAGACCTTTCAACAAGTGGCATTTAACTTTCTGATAAGTATTCAAAAGAATTCTGCCGGACTAAACCATTTGCTGTGTCTCCACAGACAAATTTTATATTGAAACAAGGCCAGCTTCGACAGCTTTTCTGCCTCCAGAAGCAGTAAGTTTGCAACTGGGAGCATGCCCTGCCGCTGCATGCCATGCCCCGAGAGAACCACCATCACAGAGTATAAAGGTAATTCTGATTTCACGCCCAGTCAGTCTCATGCCTCTTTGCTGAGATGCCAACTAGGGTATGAAATTCTCTTCCACTATCAAGAGTTTTCTTTTACATGGACACATCAATTAGACTACCAGTCCTGTTGCATAAAGCAGATTATGTTGATTAGCACAGCCCTTAAGGAAGAGAGGACTTGGAGCAGTTCTCTCAAGAATTAAAGCTTGGCAGTAGCTGAACCACACAGCAGTGTAGGAGAGTCGTTTCAAACCTTGCAGTCAACTCCCATAGGTTTGTAAGTGCGCTCTACTTTTACTGTTAGAGAACTCAGCCTTTGTTGGACTATCCTCATCAGTGCTAACAAGCATTAACTTACAGTGAGTAAGGGACTCGCCTAGGTAAATACATTCATTTTGCATACCCACAATTAATATAATATCAAAGTAAATCAGGGAAAAGACAGCGTGAGGGGCACTATAGATACTGATGTAGTAGGACACATCAGATACACGCTCACTTTCAGACACATTTAGTCTGAAGTGACAGATCTTTTTACTTCCTTCCACATATACTTACATGATAATGAGAAATCTTTCAGACTATGTTGCCACCACTACTCTTCCTGTCGCTTCTCTGTTCCAACCAGCTTCCCTCATGTTCCTACTGAGCCCAGCTCCTGTCTCAGTAATACTATTAAATGCTGTTTACTCCCCAAATACTTCTCAGAGGAAGCCAAAAGCTTTTCATTTCACAGCCAGAACCAGAAGCATTTTACCTCTGAACAGTAATCATTTATTGAAAGAAAAGACTGAAAATAGCAAAAGGAAAAAATCCCAACCACCTCAATGCTGCAGACATGTGAGAAGCCATTTAAATTCTGTGCCTCAGTTACAAGAGGGAAACCATGGCTGGAACGCACCCTCTCCCCAACTCCTCACCTGTTCAGTTATTAAACATGGTGCTTGCTGTGTGCTATCCACATCAGACTGCTCTTGCCCAAAGAACGCAGGAATTCCTCTGCCAGCTATGTGCATACTCATGAAGCAGAGCAATGGCTCCATCTAACACTACCTTTGAGACCAGAGATAGTGGCGAGACTCCAGGAGCATACGTGCTTCACGGGTGCAAAGTCATAAAAGACAGAGATGTACGTATTTGGATCTTTTAGCAATTGGTCCAGGCAACAGAAGGGAACAGTCACCAAATACAGAGTCAATAGGTACTGAAGGCTGCCTCCAGAAAGAGCCAACTTGCAGGAAAATACTTTGTAGTCAGTTGAATGGCTGCGAGACCCTAAAGCATTAAAACCATGTTCCCCGAATGGTGGGCAGTTCTGGGATGAGCTGTGTGAAGAAGCCTCTGGTCCAATTTATCTCTAGGTCTGAAAAGAAGGAGAAGAATGAGGATCACTCCTTCCCCACCAAAGACAGAGCAGGGAAAATGACAGTTCCTGCACAGAAAGCTACAAGATGTGAAGGACAAACTCTTCTGGGAGAGGTTAAAGAAATACACTGCTACCCCCCCTTCCTAACGGAAACCAGGAGTGAGCTCTTAAGAGGAGAAAGTGCAGCATCTCATCTGCGAGGTGCTGCTGTTGATGAGTAATGGTCAGTAGCGGTGTTGCTTTGGCCATGTTTAAACACACTCTTGTAAAAATTATTAGGGTGGTTTGTAGCCTTTGGCCTTGCTAAGAAGACATGTTTAAGATCCAAGTTGTTTCAGCCTTCCTAAAGTGGCTCTTAAAAATCAATCAGGCGGCCTGCACTTGACCCACTTCTACTCGCTACTCCCAAAAAAGCAGTACTTGCTCCAAGTCCTGACCAGAAGATGAACCCAGGGCTGAGGCTCGCTTGGATCCACCGTGTACAACGCTGCCTATTCAAGCATGACCTCCAGAGACCCAGATCCCTATTCATATTTCATATTCCACAGATGTTTTTTCCCCCCACTTTTGCTACCTGCTTTTAACGCACCACTGGGTCTCTGTACAGCCCCCACTTTAAATATGTCTTATTTTTCGTTGTAAGAAAGCAACGAGGTGAGAAGCAAAATTGAAAGGCCTGACAGTCCCAGCTTCCCACTGACATGCTCCCTTATTTACGTCAAAAACCAGGGGCTGTAAGTGACAAGAAAGCAGCAGAAAGCAGAGGGTGCACAGAATCATTTAAAAGGCAGTCGTGACATGACAACCTTCAAAAGGCCAGAGTCAACGTTTGTCAGGCCAGGAGGGTGGGACTGCATTAAGCTGCATTTCATTAAGAAAAAATAATACTCAGAAACTATTAAGGGGTCTCATGTGGCTGCTTCACCACATTTAATTTAATGTCTTTCCTCTCCAGTGACCAATCCACCCCCTACTTTCTTACAAACGATGTCTTGTGGGTCTTAACCTTACAAGTGAAGATACGTTTCACCCATTAGCTACCCTATTTCTATTTAAAGGCTTTTGTTAACCTACCGTGTAGAGCTTGAGACATGATTTTACATGGAGGCTCCAGACCACAGAAGCAGATGGTGTCATAAAAGTCCACCTCCCCCTACCCTATTTATTCAACTTCTGTCGTGTTATCGACATTCATTCTTTATGCACCATTTTCTAGGCAACATGTTATCCCCACAGATCTCAAGCTAGGGCAGTGAGTATCTGAAATGCTGGTCATGGGGAATGCCTCAGGCACTGCATCCATTAGAAACTGGTGTTCCTGGCCTATTTCTTGGGAAGAATGCCCCAAACATGAAAACTCAGACTCCAAATGCAAAAGCCTCCCTGAAAATGTAAAAAAAACCTATTTGCATTTGGGGAATTAGAAATGAAATAAAAGACAGAAACTATTTCATCTAAAATAAAGCCTTGGTGCTACAGTGCCTTCTATGTCTGTTTTAATTTTTTAAGCTTCCTATTCTCATTGCCCAGAACCAATTTCCCCACCAAATGTATTTATTTTCTCCTTCCAGAAAGAACTGCAGAAAAGATAATAAATCCTGACTCTGTTGGCTACAGTAGAGGATTTCCCAGTAAGCAGCAAAGTTCACAACCTTCAAAATTCATCTCTTAGGAGAGACAGATGACTCAAAAATAAAGTCTGCAGAATTAAGGAATAAATAAATAAATAAATAACATCTAAGCACAAGCAAGTCTCTCTTTTACATTACTTTTCTGAAAGAAACTGGAAGGCTGAAGGAGAAAAAAACTCCAAGACATAAGCAGTCAGTACTGAAGAACTGTCAAGAGGCATCATACATGTGCATTAATAATAACAATTAATGAACAATCTGAACAAGATATCTTGTCTCACTGTCAATGAGTAAAATCCCTGCAGAAAAGACTTCTAGTCTGTCTGATTTTCGAAGGGAAAGGAGAAAGATTATTACTGTGACTTGATAGTAGAAGAGCTAAATTATAAAGCAATGTTAATTCCACTGCTGCTTAGCACCAGCAGAACATCACTTTTCATTTTGTGTTGTGGGGTGCTGGCCCCAAAGCCAAGGTGCATCGTGGCTGGCTGATTAACGGGCGAGAAGCAAGCTCCTTCCCACCCGTCTCACTTGCTGAGCTCTAATATGATGACATGTACGGCAATGAGCTTTTATTGATTTTGCATTTGGACCTGGCTCAAACACTCAGGCAGTCTCTACAGGAAAAAAAAAAGATTATGTGGGAGTGTAGGAAGGACAAATCTGGTGCTAAAAGTAGCAGAAACTGAACAAATGCTATTTCATCTCTTCAAAATAAATGAGTTGTTTCTCTAAAAACAGGAAAAAAGTAATAAAAAGTAAAATATACAGAACTAGGAGAAAGTAGAAATACTGAAACGCAGAAAGAGCTACTGACAAAGGATGCTGGCTCAAATTTTCAGTGGAATCTGTTCCAACAACCTACCTTCCTTTGATCAACTCTTTGCACCCACAGTAACTGCCTTTTCACCAGCCCTGCCCTACTTGTTTCACGTGTGAATCCCGAGCTCAGCCACCGCAGGCAGACCATCCTGTGAGCATCGTGCCACGCTTCCCGGTGCAGACGTGTCTCGTGGGAGAGTCTGCAGGGCTCTCGAGACCTTCCAAAGTGTCCCAGAGGAAGGGCTGTTCTGGGAACCACGGCAACTTGCCACTGTGACTTTCTCAAAATGGAGACTGGAGGGAAAGCCTGCGCTCCTTCAGTGATCAGATAATGTGTTCTGCAGAAACCTGTGCAGTGTCATTGCCAAAAATCTCAATGGCCAGAAAGCCCAATGAACAGCCTACAGACTGACAGCAAGCAATGCCATCAGCTAACAGAGTCTGTGTCAGCTCTACAAGATGCCCCTGGCTGCCTCCCAGATTATGGAATAACCCATTCCATGGAGTCCATCAGCAGCGGAGTCCCAGGAGCCACCTGGCCCATAGGTACTGGCTGTTAGGACCAAGCTGCTGCCTATCGGCATCTTAGGCAGAGCTGATGTAACAACACAACTTGAAGTAAAGGAGATGGTCCTTGTATCTAGACCAGACACCAGGCTCAACATGCGAGCCCTAGACTGCCAGCATGAGAGTCTCTCTCATAACACACACAAAAAAAAGTCATGATTGCCCCGGCTGAAAACCACAGCAGCTCATCATGGTAAGTCACTCTGTGGAAACCGGTCGCTTTGGACAATTACCAGGCAGCTAAATATCCACAGGCTGACAGACCTATTTGTGGACTCCGTTCTTGCCACGACTGCCAGAAGCCCTGCGTTCCCCTGCTCCTGGGGTTCACAAAGCCAGGCCTCGGTCCTGCAGATGCAGCGATGCAGCTCCAGCTGTGGCAGGTGCAGAGCAGTGGCAGAGTGGAAGGCTCAAAGCCAGGAGACTAATGGCCCACAGTGACAGCGCAATCAGCGGCAGAGGTATCATAATCTCTGCCTTTTTCCTGCACACCATTTATAAAAGCCAGGGCAAGGTATTTAATAGCATGTGGGCTCCAGGGGCCATGAGATCTGCAGTGCAGCTGGAATGACAAGCGATGTCACCTGAGGCTGCGATTTACTTGACTGTTGCGGGCACCAGGCAAGCGAAGCAAGCTGGACTGCACTCTGCATGGCTGCACAGGCACACGGCGACTACCAAGGCCTGAAACAGGACATATTCAGCAAGCATTATTCAAGAGTCATTGTGATCTTGAGGTCAGATTTCACCTTTCCTAAAAAAAGCAATCCTTTTCACCCTTTTTAACACAATTTGTTTCAGTTCATGTGAACTTGTGAGAGGAAGTGCAATAATTTGTGAAGTGGTGATGTATAGAGAACACGCTGCAGGCTACTAATAGGTTATTAATAGAGCAAAAATTGCTGCAGATTAGAGTCCATAAGCAGGCTGCCTAATTGCAAAGCAAAATGTATATCACACTAAGTATGTGGCACTTGAAATGACATACATGTCCTCAAATCTTGCTCTTCTTTGCTCCACTTAACAACCTGGTGAAGAGTTATGGTAATCCACAGAAGGAATTTGGCAACAGAGGGGAAATTCAATGAGAGGGTTTTAAAGAAGAGGTAACACACAGTAAGAACATAATCCTGCTTCTATTCTGTCAAGTAATCTAGAGTCTTGGAGCCTCTGGAAATGTGTTTTATGCTAAGCAAATGTTTGACATTTTCCCCGCCCTGGTGGGGAAAAAAAAAAAAGAAGAAAAGAAAAGAAAAGGAAAAAAAAAACCAACCAAAACCAAAGAAGAAGATGGATTCAGGTCACAACTGATAAAATTCAACAGAACTGACCAAGCCAGCAGAGGACTCTGCTTTAACTTCAAAGCTGGGGAGATCAGACCATGTAGAGAGAGGCTGTTCCATCTCTCAGGACTGTGTTTTGTCTCTTTGCACAAGCAGAAGTGGCTGCAGAAAAAGACTTAGGAAAGAGGCCAGGTAGAGAGCACAGAGTGCTTAAAGAACCTGAAGAGACCCTGCTAACAAAACAGACTCAACTCTACCTAAAACTTTTCTGACGGAACATTTGCCCAGCCAGTCCCTAAACTGAGCAAATTCCTCCCACACACCCCTCAAGAAACCTTTTCCAGTTTCTGCCTAAGCTCACCGCTTTCTCTAGCATCAGCACAAGCTCTTCGGCTGAAATTGAAGACTGTTAATGCTCAGGTCTTGTTTCCCAAGTAATAGAACATGCAACGCTAACCTCTCACAACACCAGCAAATGCTGCAATGATTGAGCTGAAAGCAGCTGCTGCTGTCGCCTGTGGATGATCTGCACATTACCTCTCCTCCTTTGTCCCAGCCCTTGCCTGTTTGTCTCATCCTTGAACGAGATGACAAGTTTAAGCTGAGGTGGTCATTAATTACATGGTTTGTTGTGAACCTAGCACAACACAGGAGCTAAAATCACCAAGTCTTTTCAGCACTACTATAGCATAAATAATGCATAGCCCCCTGCAGAGTGGTCTCCTGCCCGCATGCTCCTTCTCATTGTCTCTGCCACACATACCCCGTGAGCAGAGTTATGAGACCCCAGGATGGGTTTAGGCACACCACTCTGACACCAGACAGCGTGGCTGATGACCTCTTTGTCCTGGTCACTTGCCAAACTGGTGCTCAGCTCCTCATAACTGCTCCACACATGGGACAGGCAACAATAGGATGGTTCCGTTATTTGAAAAGGGAATATCTTTTCTTTAATAACCTAGAGTAGCTTCTTACTCTTCCTAATGACCCTGTTAATAGGAGCTACAGATCTTTTTCCTTTCTTCACAACAATGACTTCTAGAGCTGTTGATACACCATAGATATTCAAATCAGCTGCCACAGATCAGGGTGCTTCAAATTACAGAAGGTGCCTGTGCTGAGTCTCCTCTTCTCTCCATATACTCACAAGCAGCCAACCCACAGTCACCCAAAATCCTTCCCTGTAAGGCAGCTTCTGCGAGATGGACTCCCAAGAGGCGTTCTGAAAGACCATACAACAATGGGTAGTAAGTTGGAGCTGTCAAGAAAGTCCAGGTAATTCAATACTGTTCATTTAATGCTGCAAGAACACGTGGGGACAGAAATTCAACAAGCTATGTTACCTTGGCTGGGTAACACGGGACTGTGGGAGTTGGACAGCCGAGAGAATTGAGCAGAATCTGCTGCTACTGCTTGGGTAGAAAATGGCATGATGGCGTGACAGCATTTAGCTTCGCTGAAGCAAGTACAGTCCCCACAGAAGGACCGTGTAAACGCGCGTGGTTGGTGACACATTTCTCCATGTGTCAGTGTGATGTGTTGGGGCCCAACTGGCAAACTTTTCTGCGATGAAGACAAAGCCCTTCTGCTTTTGCTGTTCCTTTGAGCACAGCGAGACAGATGTGGTTAGTGCTACACCTTCTGCAGAGAACACTTTTTTAGTGGGAACAACTATCTCTGCAAGGAACCACAGCAATGCTCACAGAGCTGCTGAAAGACTCATTTGTTTCTCTGTGGGCAGCTAGCAGTCAGCTCATGTTTGGTTTCCCAGTTGAACCTGTACAGAGAGGCAGAGTATCCCATTTGCCCCTTGCAAGAGGGCATGGGCAACTGCACATCTGCCTCTGGAGCCGAGCTGCCCTCCTCTCCCTTCCCCAGCTGCCTCAGCCCTGCACCCACACCGGCGTGCAGGGAGATGGCAGTCAGCGCGTGAAGCACCGCACAGGCTCTGGGGCAGCCTTGCCATGTTTCTGTGAGCTGTCACTCTGCTGATGGGTTGGGATTTCTGGAACGTGAACTCCAAACTGGTCTGTCCTGGTTTGCCCACAAAGACGATGCTTACAGTCAGGAACCTGGTCCCCAGGGAGTATTTTCCTTTTCACTTTTTTTCTCAAATCGCAGCCTCACAGAAGTTAGCAGCATAACTACTAGCTGGCTTTGCTATGCACAGAAGATCTCAATATTAAATCTATAAGGTGTCCGTTTCCTACAGAGGAAATCTAACAGGTAGGCTGTCCTCTATACTTTCTCTTTTGTCAAGCATATGGGATCCTACATTACGCATGCAGGCTTCCCATAACTGCATGTAAAGTGGTATTTCTCACACATAAATACTCATGAAGGAAAGACAGTTCATGCATCCTCATTCTGCAATTCAAATTACACCTCATTTGTATCTGTGGAAATCCACTGTGGTTCAGTGAAGGCGATAACTACGCTATTACATCACGTAAGAGTAAAACTCTGCCCTAGTATGTCAGTATCTCTACGTTCTGTATTTTTCTTACAAAAACGTTCCATTAATAAACAGTTGGGCACTGATCACAGTTAAAGCTGCTATTACCAATAGATTACAAATACCTAAGTCACCTCCCCAACCATACCACATGCTTCACTCGTCTCAGCCACATGGCTATATTAACAATCTGAATAGATGCCAGCATATTCTCTATGTCTAGATATGTTTAAAACATAGAAAACCACTTAACTTTGAATTAAAAAAAAATAATACAGCAATGTTTTAGAGACATTATCAGATGGCAGCCCTACTGCTCAATAACAAAGTTATTTCTGTCTGAATTTATGGTGATATGGATTTATCTCTTCAAAAGTATATGAATACATTTCCAAAAAGGGTGAGAATTTCAAGCAGCCCTTCAAGGATGGCTTCATGAACCCCTATTTATTTTTAAGGCTTAAGTTTTTTGAGAATTAAAAAAAAAATATCCCCAGCTCCTATGTAGGCTGCAAGACATGTGAAGGTCTCATACTAATGATTCCTAGGCATAAAAAAGTGGAAAACAAATGACAAACCTGGAATTCCAGCTAAGAGAAGGTGGCTTTTACACAGTGAGCACTTAAGTAACATCATAAAGCTTTTCTTGTCAGCTGTAAGTGTGCTAACCCTGTGTGGTATCAGTTCCGTATTACTCCAAGTGTAATCCACAGGGAGCTGTTACCCTCGCTGAGGCTGGAGGGCTAATGATGGAATTCTCATCAACAGCCTACAACGTCATCTTCCTTTCCAAACCTGGAGCTGAAGGGACCTGGAGGGTGTAGCATTGCAGCTCAGCCCATGAAACAAATGTGACAGATGGCAAAACCTGCTTCCTCACCACGGGAGAAACAGTCAGAAAACACTGTGTGATGCACAAAAGGGGAGAGGATGGGAAGGAAAAAAAATCCCACAACAAAACAACACTCCTTTAGAGCATATACACTTACCTAAACCGCATCAAATGGTGAAACAGGTTCAGGTCAGAAGACATCAAGGAAACATGCGAAAAACAGAAGAAAAAAAAAGGAGGGGTGTGTGGGAATAAATTAGTTCAGAGGTAGGGCATTCCAGTTAGATTGATAACAGGAGCTAAGAGCACCTCAACAAAATCAGACCCAACCTTTACTCAAGTAAGCAAAGTTTAACAAATGAATTCTACTTAAGTGCTGCCTTTTTGCTATCTTTTGGTTTAGTAGCAGCATGATGCATGCAGATGACTTGATACAAAAAGCAGAGAAATAAAGACAGACCTTTAGCACACCACCTGCAAGGCTCACAGAAGCTGCCCACCTAATACTGCTTCTGCACAGACTCAACACGGGTGGCTCAGGCACACGAAGGCCTGACTTCGCCGTCAGATCTCATTGACTTTGGCTAAGCAGTTTGAGGACCTTGATTCCTATTGAGCCCATTAATTCTTAGCTGTGCTAAGCCTGGAGCAAATTTCAAGAGCAGATAATCATCGGGAGGAAAAAATGCTTTAGAATGAAAGGAAAAAAGACAGGAAAATGGGTTATCTTCAAAATATCTTTATTTGGCACTGGTTTTTTTCTTATTGAGGCTCCTGTTACAATGACATTTAATAGAATATAACCTTATTCTTCCATCCCACCGCATGACAGAAATCTTAATTCTTAACAATGCTGTTGTAGGGGAACAGCCGGCACTCAGTTCCACTAGCTGTAGGAACTCACAATAACCTACATTTCTACTGCAACCGACATCAACTGTAAAAAGGATGTGTTTTATTTACCTCAATTACACACATTTTCACTTCAGTCAACTCTACCTTTCTGCTTTCTTTCCCTAAATCAAGGATGGACATTTCCAACAACAAGATGACCACATCATTGCTCCTCAACATCTCCCCTTCCATAGTCTTTCATTTTAATCTTCTTATTCCTGCGAAGCCTACTATGATTTTATCTTGTCTTGCTGTTGCGCTTACACAAAACTTTCTTGTAACCTCTCTGTTAGCTCAAACAAATTAAATCCTCCTCGTTAAAAAATGGTCACCAACTCCCATCACACTCATACAGACCTCCAGTGAACAGAGCAGAACCAGCTGTTCTCCATCTTGCCCATCCATTTCCAGAACTGGGGCAGCAGATTAAGAGAGCAAGAGCCAAATTCAAAATAAACAACAGGAAGTAAATCCTTCACGCTGTGGGCAATATAGAAACATAAGCACCTACAGAAAGCACTGCTGAAGGACAGTCATACTAATGGCAGACCAGGAAAATCCAGAGAAGAAAAATCCACTGAGAATGACTAAATAACAGTAGAAAGTGCATCTAGTTCAGGAAATCTCCTGAGCTGAAATAGCTGGAGACTATGAGAGTTTACTCAGGGGAAGTAGCATACACCCTTGCCTTGTGTTAGTTATCTGTAGAGATCTCTCTATGACAAGCATTGGAGTCGTTGTGTTAAGATGGGCTTTTAATCTGACCCAGGATAGCTATATCCTAGTATTCAAAAGTCTGGTTTTTCTCCAGGAAGGCTGTAGCTAAAAATCAGGGCAGGTGCTCCTAAGGACAAAAGGTGTTAGGAAAAGAAAAAGAAAAAAAAAAAGATTAAGGAGGAAGGAAGAACAGCTCCTCTTAGTCCATGATTAATTAGAAAAAGTTAAAAAAAAAATAAAATAATCCAACACCCCCCCACCTCCCGCATGTTTGGCTTAATCATGAATGTTTGAATTTTGAACCAAAAGATAATCCAGAACCCAAAGTACGAAGCTTCCTTTATGCAACCACAAACACAAGCCAGGAGCCACAGATGGGGATGAGGTTCACACTGCCTGGATGACAAGGACAGCATCACAACACCAGTGCTGCACCTCACAGACCCTGAGCGCTGCCCAGGGAGGAGCACGTGCTTCCCAGTATGCCCTTTTGCGTAACTGGGACTATGTTCTCTGAGGCCGGAGGTTTGAAACCAACCAAGCAAACGATGCCCTTCTCCCCAGTCTGAAGGACTTCCCTCCCCTCACCACCAGCCCACATAATACCCTGTGTCATTCTGTTCTGGCAAAAGCAGCATTTTCTTTGCTTTTTTTCCTTAATCTTACCACAATTTACAAATGAACATGACCAACTTTTCAGGGCAGGATAGAGCTACGTAAAGTGCAGGTGCTCCTTCGGTACCACTCGGTCTTTACCAGCAGTAACATTTTAGTCACTGTGTGGTTCTGCTGACAGCACCCAGTACCGATTCACAGTTCCAGACCTGCTGCCTCATTAAAGAGGATAAATGTACCTTTATCTTTACAAGCAAGTACTTCTGCGGGATTAGAGCTGCAGAGGTATAAAGAAGAAAGATTGTTGCTGGCCACCTTCCGCAGCATATTAAAGAAACCTACATATAAAGCCAGAGCCAGACGGTAATAGGAATTAAGATTAGAGGTACGTGGCATTGCCAAGGAAATCATGCAAGCTCTCCAAGGTTGACAGATGCAACAGGAGCAGCGAGAAAACACAAAGGAGACAAAGCAAGTGGTAAGAGGAAGAGACAACAAAATTAAACATCTACAGTGTGAACTTTTCCCCATCTTAGGTTCTGACTTTAGCAATTACAGCATAAAATAAAACTAACACAATACAATATTCCATTTAAAATCTTCCCTTTTTGCATTTTCAGAAGTCTATTTCCCACTGTCTGAGGACTACCAAGCCCCCACACCAAGATCAGATAATCAGCCAACTACACTATACAGGAGCAAAAACCCAGTTTGTGTTCTCCACCGCAAGGAATATCCTATGGAAAAGAAACAGAAATGCAACCTTTTCTGCAAACCTGGGCCTTGACAAGACAGTAGAGTTCCTTGTTTCAGCTCTTAAGAAGGGTTTTAGTCTTGGGCATGGAGTGACAGAGGAATACAGCTCAAATAATTCCATAGCTCAGACTGAAATGATATCATCAACTTGGCATTTATGCAAACTGTCCCCTCAATCTCAAAAGACTTGCAGAGCAATATTGCCTCCCTTCTATGGGCAGGGATGAATAAAGCAGAATATGATATGATCTGGGCAAGATCTCACACAGCATCAGATGCAGATGCAGAAATCAGTGCAAGGCCAGCTGGCAGAGGGACCTGCCGAGACCTTATCCCAACAACCCTTGTGCAATCTGAAAAGAAGATGAAAACCAGTTCCACTAAAAACACATTTTTCAAAAGCCTTGATGACTTTCACTGCTTCTAGAATAAGCTAACATTTCATTGAAACAAAACCATATGGTAAATGTTGGGTTTTTTTCAGATTACTCATAAAAAGGTTTGTGTGGAATGAAACTACACTGATTCTTTTTAAATTGTCACTAAAGATTTTTCATTTTCTGTTACTGTATGAACTGGGCTGATTTTATATTGGACATTGATGAAATTACAGGTTTTTCCCCTAGACACATTTTAAAAGCATTCAGTATTCCATTTTGGGAGTTACCGTATTTAGTAAACTGAAAAATAGTAATCAGATGTCTCCAAAAATGTTAGCTTTTCAGGCAATAGAAGCAATACCCTTTTTTTTCCATGGAATTGCTTTTAAGTGTAATATTGGAATATTTGTTTTACTAAACAATAAAAAGTATCTTTCGGAACAGAGAATAAAATCTACAGATCCACCATGACTCCGATACACTGGCCATTCCATTTAGTTGGGACTAAACAGGCAGTTTTGGGGGACTGAAATTTTCTTTGTTTTCCTCAAAGCAAGCATGGACATAAACCTGCCGTCACTGGTGACTTCAGTGACTGTAGAATTAGGTCAATATCCTGAACTTTTTAGAAACCCACCCCGTGTTCAGTGCAGCTTGCTCTTGAGAAGCGGGGCAGAGCATGCCTGGGAGAGTTACTTCACTGCACAGTGTTTACAAAAGCAAAAATGTTTAGCACTTTTTTTACCAGCTTTTCTTCTAAAGTGTTTTTCTTAGGATTAAGAAAATAGTTTTGTTAGGAGAAAGAGGGACCAAAAGGTTTGTTTTGAATGAAAATGAAGTGGTACTGAGAGGCAAATGCAGCAGTGTCTAGCTGAGAGCGTGGTGGATCACAGAGCACAAGGGACCCTCGCCCTGTTGCACAGCCCCAGCAGCAGCATTTCTCCTTCCTGCACCTATTTACCTCCTCTCTGTGACTGCAGGCATCTGAAAGCAGGAACTGCCTGTTACCATGAGCTTATACAATGCTCAGCAGAAAAAAAAAAAGCACCCACATTTATGCAACTTTGTTCCACCAAATTACCATAGTTTTGCAGATTTCCTCAGTATTTCTCAGAATCTCTGTGGCTACAGCAGCAGCCTCGCTCCATCCAGTACAGCTGGAGCCAACAAGCCCTTCAGTAGCCAAGGAGCTGCCTTACTGCAGAGATTTGTCACTGCCCGTTAAATCCTAATCTTGCTTCAAAGGCAAGTAAACTGTCTTATCCAGGCTCTTCTCTGGTTTCAAAATGCTGTTGCTGATGAGTTGAATGGGTGAAGCTCAGCTCTCATTAAAGGCTCAGAAGACCATCTCACTGCCTGTCACCACCAGTTTAAAGGGTCAGTGTGCCCAGTGCCAACCAAACGCCCTTCCCTCTTAGCTGTCTGTGCCACTTCCAAACTTTGGTGCCAGACTTGCTGATGAAGAACAGAAACAAAACCTGCTGCGGGACAGAATCCATACGGGGAAAAGCCCAACCAACCACCTAAAGAAAAGATGATCTCAAGTCCACTTGCTCTTCCCTCCACCGCGGTACTAATGGCTTTAAAATGACTTACACACACAGGGTACACATACATAATGGCTTAGGACAACTCTCAGGACAAAGAAATTAATGCTGAGAATGTGATTCCCCCACTCATGGCTTGTCCATGTTTACAGCCCTCACTTGCCTTCTGCTTGCAAGGCAGCTTGGACACCAGCCTAGTTTCTCCCCCAGCTCTATAAAAATAAAATTATAAAATTTAACTGCATTGAAATAAAGCTTTTCTTTTTAATGCTTGTTAACTCCAAAGGAAAGCAAAGTCTTAATTAACAAAGGGTGTCAGACCCTAAGAAGTATTTCTTCTGTGGATTCTGTGGTTACAGAAACATTTCTGGAGTCCTTCAAAAGGTCTGCCCGAGTTTTCCTCCCCTCTGCTCAGCCTTCATTCTACGAAGCCTTTTGTTGATGTAACCTCTAGTCAGACAGACAGTCAGAGATAAAGTAGTGTAAAAGGTTTATTGACCAGTAGGTATGAACATCTAAACAGGGTGTCTTCCATGTCATGACACTTGCATCCAGCTCTAAAGCTCAGAGAGAGGGAGGTCCCAACATTGCCAGTACAGAACTTCCTCAAGTCCACCTGAGTCTCACTCACACTCTTATTTAGGAATTAGAGAAATACAAGATAGTTGCAGATCCTCTGACATTAAGAACCATGAATGTTATCATTCACATTGAAAAATCAAATAGAAACATTCCTCCCCTTTTTCTTTCCGTCACTTCCCTGAATGAACTGCTCAAGCCATGACATGAGAGGTCTCTGCCCACCACACACTGTCACAGTAAAGAAAAAACCAGGCACGGGACTGCTGTGACGTTATTGTCCTGGTCACTTGATCATGCAGCAGGGAAGGGCCCAGTGGCCAATTATAACATCCCAAGACACAATATGCGAAAGCAGCTCACTTCTCGTATCTACAACACCATCACAAATCTTCACTGCTACAAGCACGGTTGTTTCACTCAAGACAGTTTTTTATGACAGGAGAGGAGAGGAGGAAGGGAGTTAAAAGCCAAAATCCTCTTGGGGGTCACTCAACTCGCAGGCAGCACAGGCGACATCACTGCTGGTGGAACCAGGAGAAAAGTGGAAGCTTTGGGGACCAGTGATGTTCATGACACGCTGAAGGAAGGAACAGCTCAAAGTCAGTATCTAATGGCCCGTAGTGGTGGTCTGTAAAAACGACTGAACTGTAGTCTCCAAGGAAGTCTTCTATTCAGGCTGAGCATAACCCTGAACCAATTAAGTGTGTATATCAGCTTTGGTAAGGAAGAAGGGCAGTGAGCAGGGACAGAAATGCCACACAGAGATGAAAACATGAACGGCCTGTGTTGGTTTTGGCTGAAATAAAGTTAATTTTTTCCACAGTAGTATAGGTCCCATAGTATGGGACTATGTCTTGGGTTTGTGCTGGGAACAGCGTTGGTAACAAGGGGATGTTTTCCTCACTGCTGAGCAGCGCTCACACAGAGCCAAGGGCTCTTCTGCTCCTCACCCCACCCCACCCCACCGGCGGGGACATGGGGGGGCACAGGGAGCTGGGAGGGGACACAGCTGGGACAGCTGGCCCCACTGACCACGGGGATACTCCATACCATGAGATGTCTGCTCAGCAAATAAAGCTGGGGGAAGAAGAAGGAAGGGGGGGATATTTGGAGTGATGGTGTTTGTCTTCCCAAGTCACTGTTAGATGTGATGGAGCCCCGCTGTCCTGGGGATGGCTGAACACCTGCCTGCCCATGGGAAGCGGTGAACGAATTCCTTGTTTTGCTTCGCTTGTGTGCATCTGCTTCACCTACTACACTGTCTTTATCTCAACCCATGAGTTTTCTCACTTTTACCCTTCCAATTCTCTCCCCGATCCCACCGAGGGGGAGTGAGCAAGCAGCTGTGTGGGGCTGAGCTGCCAGCTGAAGCCCCAGCAGGATAAGGCACCGCTATGGTGAAACAGGGAACACACAAACCTGCAGCCCTTCACGAATAATCTGCAAGGACACCAATGCTGGTGGTAGTGTGAAGGCAAGAAAACAGACACATAAAACTAACACATGGACACCTGGGAACAAGAAAAAAAATTAATTAGTTTCTTTCATGTGTATATAAAACTGTCTAAGCAGCCCTCAGACTTTCCCTGCATGTGCTCCTGACTGGGTGGCAGGAGCACAGTTATGTAAGATACGTGCAATCTTCAGATTCCAAACAATAATTTTATACCAAAGTGATTTATAGGCCAGCTACTGTCAGAAATGAAAATGTTGCCCATGAAAATATTGTCCTGTGCATCAGCAACAAAAGGAATAAAACAATCTTGCAATAATTTCCCTAGGGCTGGAAAAAAAACCTCAGCTAACTGTTCTCTATACTGTGGTAAACTCATTTCCAACACTCCATATTGATAGAGTGAAGCATAACATGCCTCCAATTAAACTCAATACAAACTTGAGGGACATTGATCTTGTCCTTCAGCCAACAGCGACAAATAGGATATTTGAAGGTCTGCATCTATATCTCAGCTGAGTTAAAAAGACTATCACTACTCCACTTATTTCAACCAGTTTTTATCAGAAGACAGGAGCGGTTGTGGAAGGCCGTCCTTGCCTGTTGAAAAGGAGTATAATTTTAGCACCTCCTAAAATTTAGGAAAGCTTCTCCACCAGCACATCTAAAACATCTGAAGCTCAGCTGCTCAGTACGCGAGCCTGCCAACTGTCTGTAAAGAGTAGCACATCTTTATGCTACTGTGTAAACAAAGAGATCAATTTTTCTGAACATCGGTGCAAGTCACTAGATCATATTTCAGCAGAGCTCAAAGCAGCAGCAAAATGAAAGCTGCCTTTGTTGTGAAAAAGCACTCTGATCGGAAGATTTTGTATCGGTTTGAGGCACATTAGAGGTGTGCACGAACACCCATTTCCTTCTCAGCAATCCAGTCGTTTCAGATTCCTTCAGGATAAGTCCACTCTCCCCTATACAAGCATAAAAGGATTTAGATTTGGAGGTGCAATTTGTTGCTAGATCAGACTGTAGGTAGAGACACCTTTCTCCAAAGAAGAAATTTTCATAAACCCACTCTTGGGGTTTTGTTTGTTTTGCCAATTGTAGCCTGACACTTAGCAGGTTTGAAAAAGTACGGGTTTGTGTACCAGTTGTCTAAGAACCTTCAAAACACATACAATTCTTTGATAACTGAAATGAGCAGAGAGGTAGTTCATCCCCACGGATTTCATTTGCCGAATTTAAGAAGCTCCATGTCCTGACCTTGCTTCCCAGCCCCTCCAGGTTGCTGGCTGCGAGCAGCCCTGGCCCGCTGTCAGAGCGGAGCACCGTTTCTCCCAGCCCAGGCTGGTGCAGGCATTCCTTCACACCACCCCGTATGCTACTGGGGGGCACGATCTGGTAAGGCAGAGCTTTGGATCCCAGCACAGAGGAGAATTAATTGGAACTGGAGGCTACAAAATAAACTTTTGCCCAGCTGTGGGCATTTATCCCAGGGAACCTTTATTGAATTTTTATCTTTCTAGAAAGAACACAGGACTGACACAAGGGAGTTATGTCGTGGTTGTAAAAATGGGCAAACAGCTTTAAGCTCATGGCCGCAGTGCAGCAGGGCCAGGCCGGGGCAATGCTGAGGGCTCTACACGCTCTGCTCTCAGCAGCAGGGCTGAGGGGATGGTGCTTTTCTTTTCCTACGAAGATTTCACAAGCCCCAAGATGTCCTGCAGCTTCCCTCCCTGGTTTTCTCTCCTGACCAGTCAGAAAGGTAGATAGTTAATATCCAGCCTCATTACTCGTGCTAATGAAATGTCAGCAGCAGATGCACAGGTGTTTAACCGCTGCTGGAATGCCTGCAGATGCCAGTGATCCCTCAGGCAGGGAAATCGTCACAGTCAACAGCCTTAAAAAGGTCACGAAGGCAGCGCAAGGGCACAGGAGACCTCTGACCTTCATCCGCAGCACTTGAGGAGCTTTAGCTCGCCCTCCCTTTGCTTTCCCAAGCCCCAAACGCACTCCCTGCTCTCCCCTGGCCCTCTTTGGCAATGCAGGCTCTCAAGGGCTCTTCTACCTTATTCAAAACAAGTGCAAATGTGTGACCTGAGGGGGACCTGACTGGGACTCAACAAAGGCCAGTTACAAACAGCCAGACAGCCCCTGAATGGCGCAGGGCTCTGCCTGCTCCCTCCCTCTCGCTGCTCACCCCGGCATTCCGGAGAGGCTGACACGCTGATGTGCATTACAAGCCCCGAGCTCACTGAAAGCATCCTTCTTCCCAGCACACAGTGCTGGGCGTGATTTATGGCTGTTCTCAGCCCCGGGTTGGGAGCCGGCTGCTGGCTGTCGGCAATGAAACAGTACAGAAACCAGTTGACAGGAATCCAAGGGGAAGGGACGAATGAAAACCAGGAATAGAAAGAGGGTAAAGAAAGAGGAGACCAATGGACTAATTTAATCACGTCCCTTCCACCCTCAACTTAAAAATTAAAGATCTTAAGAGTGCCAAATCTTCTACCTGGCTTGCCCTTCCTGAAAGAGGGAACGGGGGTGGTGAAACTACTGAATTTCTGCACATTTCCTTACACACACACACCCTGGCTATAAGCCACAAAACAAAAACGCTTGTAGATATTTGGACAGCTAGATGCTGCCACTGCAACTGTGCGACCATTGCTAGAAAGCAAGATGAAAAGGAAGAAAAAATACAAAGCGACATTTTCAATAAGGCTGCCAGAGCCGCTGGTTTGTTGTTTTTTTTTCTTCAGCTCTGGCGTCAGTTGCAAGCATGCAAGTATTTGGCAAGTCCTATCCTGCTCCTTGGTTGCTGCAAAATCACACCACCTTTTGGCACAACTGGCAGCATCTGATCAGAGCCTGGTCGGGAAGAATATGGCAGGTCACAGAAAGTGCTTGGTTAACCTGCGCTTACCTAGCTTGGCTCAAACCCCTTCCCTGGATAACCATGCTACAATGTAAGCACTAGCTGACAGTTTTGTTGTTTACTTCAACACCACCTGCAGGGTCTTGAACTCTCAGAGAAAATACTATAGTTAATGCTATGAACTCCAGGTTCTGCTCACTTACGTCTGCCTGAAAAATCCCCTAGTCATCATAGAAGTTTCTGTGTTTAGTCTCACCTAAAAAGTGAGCTGAGGAATTGCAGAGGTTTGTGAAATCAACTGACCTTATTCCAAAGTAGAGGGATACCAAGATCTATAAAGTCACAAGACTCGGAACTAGGTACAAAAAAAAATAAAAATAACCAAGTGCTCATTTTGGAATAAACACACAATAAAACCTGAAGAAAAAAAGCACTAGTAAAAAGATCATGAAATAAGGCATTTAAAACCAAATACGTCAATGAAAAGCCTTTCTGGTTCACGTGGGCTTTGGTTTTTTTGTTCAAGTTTTTTCTTGGAAGTGTGTTTACCTCATTCAGGGTGCACTGTAAAGTAACCCATTCCTTTACAAACAAAAGCTTAACCTCTTTGGCTCTAACTCATGATGTATTATTGCCTTTAGACTTTTCTTTGTCATCTTCTTCTGCCAAAAAGCCACATGCCAAATGTTTTAAGACATTGTGAAATCCTTACTGTCACTTCCTACTTCTCCATTCCCAAAGCCAGAAGAATACACTGTGCTGCTGGTAGAGCTGCACCTTTCCAGGATCTATGTAAAAACATCTTTGCCAAACATCTTGGAAGAAAGGGGTGAACACTGACTGATTGCTCCAGCCACACAACATTCAAGCACATCTCAGAGTTCCCCGGTGCTCTGGAGAATAACCATGTGCTCCTGCTCACCTCTCCCCAAAGCAGACCATGATGATCCTTTGGTATGAGGAGTGGGTCCCTGTCTTGGAATGGCCAGAGATCAGGATCTCAAAAATGCAGCTTTTTTTGTACTTACTGTTGTGCAGACTTAAGGAATTTCAAGTAACTGTCCCGCAAGCAGCGCAGCTGAGCTGCCCAGGTCGGAGCAGGCAGGGCTGGCACTCCTCTGCTCTGGCTGCAGGCTGCGAGGGTGCAGGCACCGTTGTGGTGAAAACTGGGATGTATACAAATAAAGAGCTGAAATCTCACATGCATGCTCAAGTGTTTCCACGAATTGAAGCCTATTAGGGCAACTGCTCAAAGAACAACTAAGGATTATACTAAAAACACTCCTGTAGTGCCAGGGCTTTCAGTCACATTCCCCCTGTGACAGCTTAATTAACAGTTTAGTTACCCAGGCCAGGTTGTTAAATTCTGTTCACGAGAAACACATCAGCACCAGGGTGTCTACATGGCTGCTGGACACAGGATTTTCCAAGTAAATGGAGCTGCCAGACTGTTAAAATTCTCCCCCATTCATCCTCTCTGCAACTCCTTTTCCCCCTTTAAATTTCACCATCTTAGTCATTCATCAGCAGGCAGAAAGTGGCTCAGTAAATTATTCTCAGCTCAAACCACTAAGCTTTCAGTGTGAGTAAATTCCACACCAGTCCTAACTCCCCTCGAGTTTATCAGAGGTCAGGGCAGCACCAGGCAAAGCGGGGAAGAAAATGGTCTAACCCCACATTCCTGGCTAAAAATACTCCTTCCCTTCCTCCTTCCAGCTCCCAGCACTCACCCTGAAAATCCTCTGTATTTCAGGAGCAGAGATAACAGAATAATTAGAAATTGAACAGTGATGAGAACTGCAAGCTGTGCTCTGCAAAAATCCAGTCTGGCCTTTCCTACACTCTTGTCTCCTCTTGGGAGCAAGAACACAAGGTGAAAAAACACAGGGAGTGTAAGCACTGGGCAGCCAAGTTCACAGACTATACTGATAGTTAAAACAACTCATACGCAAGCAAACCAACAGAAAATACATTAAGTGCATGTAAGAGGAAGGTTTTACCTCTTTAGTAAGCTTCTTTTTTTCTCACTGTGAAGCAGCATAATAAATTACTTATTCACTTTCTTTGCTTTTATTTCAGATTTTTAAATAGTTCAACGCAGTATTCACCAAACTGCTACAAAATGGCAAATTCATGTCTAGTGCAGAGAGTAGCAGGTGGTTGCATTGAGATGTGCAGGCTTCCGAGACATGCAAAGTTAAAATACTTTTAAGATTTGAGGTTTCAAACTAAGGAAAAAAACAGGAAGCGGTTACCTACAGCTAGCTGAAGCCCAGGGGATGCGCAGTGGTGAACTGCAAGGTGAAAAGTTTGAGTTTCTAAATGTAAAGATTCTCTTTTCAGAACAAGTTCCTATTTTATGCAGTTCTACAGAAGACATCACAATGAAGACTATGTGCAGCGCTTACACTTGCAAACATTTAGCTTTTAGATGTAATTATCATTTATTTGTCGCCATGACTGTTTACAGTATTATTTAAACAGACAGCATGGGCTAGCAGAGAAACACAGATCCAAACTGCGTCTTTGACTGCCACTAACTTCCACCATCGCACTATTCAAACCATGTTATGTCTCTGTGTAATTTGGAAAGTCTGTAGGGCTTGGGCCACAGCTCACCATTTATATAGTACCCAACAAGATCCCATGGTCACTTGTAACTCCCTACCAACCTAAGAAATAAACGCCTCAAAAATTCAGCACATAATACAACGAAGATCTTGAAATACTGCAACTGCTGAGCCAGCTGGGTGAGCCCAAGGGAGGTAAGTGCTGGAGGACTCCTGGGCAACTCATGGTTTTCTCCCATTAAGATTCTGCTCCCTGGCCCACAGCCAGACGAGACAGCTCCCAGTCTCTAACAGAGGTCTCCCCTCCCGTTCTCCCTTTCTGTGGGTACTACGAAGTCACACTTGTACTCGGTAAAGACAAACCTTGTACTTAGACTCATAAGAAGTTTCTTAGACACTTGTTCCCTCTTTGTCATGTACCAGACAGCACCACTTTCCAAGGACAGCTTTTCTCAACATTTTAAGTGTCCACAGACAGGCTAAATCCAGTTTGTTTGTTTGTTTGTTTTTTTCACAAAATGTCCATGTGGTGCCTCAGGTCAATCCCAGCTGGATGTTGACTAGCACTACACCATTTCATTCTGCACACATTTATAACTTTGATAGATAAAACTAATTTTCTCAGAAGTCCACAATGTAACTTAAAGTGCACAGGTACCTCACTTTCTTTTTTTGTTGAGGTGCAGTGCGGGAATTGTAGGGGAAGCATACCCCTCACTGTCAGGCTCCTCTCAGCGTGTAATTCAGAAGTTTGCAGCAGCATTTCCCTGATAACACAATACTGACTGCATTTCAACAAGGACAAAAAATCCCCATGCAGACCTAGCCATTGCTTTTCATTCCAGTATCTCCATCACTGTTCTTCCAGCTAATGGCATCTACTGAACAGATCCAACCATCAGATCACGTGGTCATTTTTAAAGTTAGCTCACATATATTAAGGAACAGAGATGAAGCTCAAGATACTCTGGCTTGGCATGAGAACTTTGACAGGATCTGAAATATGTCTAGGAGCAAAAGCTTATATATCAGGGAAAAGAGAGCACAAATGTACTTTTAACCACAGCACTGCATCCTGTTTCATACTTCCTGAATAAAAATTAGACCCTTCTTTAAGGTACTGCTGGCGATTTCTCCGGCAATTGGCACCACTCTAAGCAAAGAAACAGATAAGGCAATGTCCTGAATAAATTTGAAATAAAGGAGATAAATTATTTGCTAAAGATGGCAATTGTATCAATTCTAGCCAGCAGGTGCTACTCTGGCAATAGGAAGGGAAGCTAAAAGTTAAAAAAACAACATAAAAACAACTGAATCACACAAAGACAAAAAAACATTATACGGATGCATAAAATGAACAAGTAAAACTGTTACCTGGAGAAGAAAACTGTAAATATTTCACCCCTATTATTATAGATGCTGCAAGCCACAGTCACATTCCGTGCCATATCATTACATCTTCACTAGGTAATTACACAAATAACATTCGATTAACAACAAGATGACTTCAAACCATTGTTAACCCTCCTCCTCCCATTCTCTGGTATTCGACACTAAAAATGTTCCAAGGACATTAGAAATGTCAGGAACTAAATAACAAAATAGTTTCTTGTACCACTCCAGTGTAAAAAGCAGCTCAAACGTGCTGTAAATGGAGGGGGAAGGCAGGAGAAATTCACAAAGATTTTTCCATTTTTCTATTTTTTTTTTAAGAATTAACTGAAGAATTGCTTAGCATTTGCCCCATCCCCTTACTTCTGTAACCTCTCCTCTTTCTCAACCACTTCCAGTCCAGAAGGCAAGCATAAGGGCCTTTCTATTCATGGAATATTTATGGATCTGGAGACCTGGCGGCCTTGAAAACAAAGAAGATTCATGCATAATACAAGGACGGGGCTAGCCATACGAAAGGACGAATTTACCACACTGGCAAACTGCACTAAGAGACAGAAACCCCGTTAGAAACAAAAAAAGATGGCTCACAAGTTGCGAACACTGGGTAAGAAACAAATGGCAGAACAGGTCAGCATACACTGTAACAGAGTAATGACATTTCCTATTACAATTTATTAGCTGATAAATGATCAAGCTTATTAAATTAACCTTTCCCCACTAGCAGTTGATTAAAAAGTTCTATCCTCTCTTAATTACAAGTAGATTAGGAGAAACTAAAAAATAATCAGAAGTAATTTATACAGTGGAAGAACCCTCGACTCTTCAATATTACATACTAAGCAGAAAAGATCAAATCAGCAGGCATTGTTCATGACCTCTGAGTAAAGAATGATGCAGGACCTGATCCACTGACTGCCAAAAAACCAGAAGAAATGTCTTCATACCATCCTTTCATCTTCCTGAGCTTTCAGTGGCCATTTGCTCATTCCCATGGTCTTTATCAAGGCATTCAAAGAGCCGCTCGCATAATTCCAGGCTTGTAACGAAAAGGTAGCCAAGCAAGATACCTTTTTTAACCTCAGCAAATAAGAAAATCATAAATTTCAAACAGAACAAGGTATTTCAGAAGTAGGAGTGTGTATTACAGACCAACTATAAAGGCAGCCTATAAAAAAAAAAAAAAAAAAGTGAAGGTATGACAACTTTCTTTGGCAGTCACAAACAGAGAAACAGAGAAGAAAACCCTACTCCTCCTCTACAAAAATGAGAAGCTCCTTCAGCTACCCAGCTCCTTTCATCCAATAATTGTCTGTAGACGTCCAAAAGGAAGAGAGAAAAAGATTCACAACCGCAAAAATCCCCACATGATTAAAATATGTGCATAAGACTCTTCGCTGCATGAATGCAACCTGATGTCCTTCAATATTGCTTCAAAGCAACCGTTACAGCATCCCACATCTTTCCCAAAGTACAGTCAGTGTCTTCAGCTTGTCCACCAGCATTTTCCAGGGACTGTTTCTACAAAACTTATGTAAAGAAACAGCTGTGGTATTTCACTTTTTCCAGTCTGTGCAATTGTTGCTTGCTTAAGCAATTGCTAATGGACATTTGGACTATTTTTTAAACTATATGCAAGCACAGCATATTTAACCTCACTTTTCTGTATCTTTCATAGACCCCTCTGAAGCAGGCCAGGGTATACAACAGGATTTGGCAAAGCAAAGGGGACTTGAAACAGCAGTTGTGGTGATATTTTCAAAGAGATTCATCCTAGGAGATGCAATGGGAAACTGCCGAGTCCCCCCTCCCGGTTCCGTCCTTCCAGGCTTTTGACTCCCGGGTTCTGTGAAAGCTACAGAGCGAGCAGCACGGGCTGTCCCCCAGCTTGTGCTACAGCCCTGTGCCGGATTCCATGTTGCTTTACTAGAGGGCATGGAAGTACAAGCAAAGTTAATAAAAACACCCTGTCACCAGGCCCGGGAAGAGGGAGCAGACAGGGTGGGTTTTTTTCTGCTTTGTTCCTGCTTTTTTTCCAGCTCTGAAGAAGCACTGAGAACATGAAGGCAACATCGTCATTTCAACTTTCTCTGAGAAATAAAATTAGAGCATGCCCTTCAATTCTCTTTGAAAACCATCTGAGTTCAATAAACTCTTTTATCAGGATTAGAGGTGAGGCTGAAAGCAAATGGTCTCTTTTAGCTGATAAAAAAAACCTCGCATTCCATTTCTCAACCTCCCCACCCCCTGGGCCGAGAGTTTCATGCATATTTGACATGTTTTCCATCTAGACAGCAATACAGCATTTCTACCCACTTTCTTTTTTCCTTTCAAGTGACTCAAGTGCACAGTGTTTCTTCCTGAGAGCCAATTTATATTTTAATTGTATCCGAGTACTCTGGGATTTTTATCTTGACTTCACATGGTTTAATTATTTTTTTAAAAAATAGGCAAGGTATATATTATGAACAAAAGCTGTTTGTGGTAAACTAGAAAGTGCTTATGGGGTTGTTATTTACTATTTATGATTTTATTTACTATTACAGTAGAACCCAGTGGTTTTGAAGCAAGATCGGTCATTCTACCATGCTAGGACATACACAAAGCAGAAACACTGTTCCTGGCCCAAGGCACCTACAATACTTACTAAAAAACAAAATAAACAGAAGGTAAGTGAGAACATGCATGCTAGTGAGAAAAACATGGGACGAGGGTGAAGTGGCTTACCCAGCGCCACGAGACAAGTCAGGAGAGGAGAGCTGGAATAAGATGTTATGTGCCACACTGTAAACTTATGTTGTCATTTTAAACAATCTTAACTGAAGTCCTAGTGACAGCCTTCGGGATACAGTAGAAAAAGTTCCCCTGAACAAGTTTATATTGCTTTAAAGAAAATTTTAATACTTTTAATAAACCACAGATCAATTGTCGTAGATTTCTGTGGCATTTCATCATTTGGGTACTACTACATTTTGTTTCAAACTTCAGTCAATTTAGGCTCAGAAGAATTCCTTGACTTAAGGGAAATGAATGCTGATTTACAGATGCTATCCTATTACTCAAAAAGTATATTTATGGGTTATAAAAACCATCATATTTTTATTTTCAAGTTAGAATGTTTGGGTTGTACTTGTAGTGATTGTTTTTGGTCAGTAATGAAGTGCAAGATTAAGTTGCAGTGCACGTGTGGTAATGACAGCAAACACTGATCTGAGTGCAAAGAAATCAACTGCAATAAATGCATAGAAAAGGGTAAAGTCGGCATAAAAATGCTTGTTAGATCATTCCCATTGTGATGTTTGTAATCAAAATGCCATCTTCTCTTTTGCTAGACCAAATTAAGTTAAAAAAAAAAAGTTAACTCTTTTAGTTTCACATACAAATGTCATCACTCTCTTTTATATCTCCCCTAAATACATCTAAACTTTTATGTAATACCTTTTGTAGAAATGGAAAGAAACAGCAAAAGTTACGATGTGTCATTTAATCTTAACCAAGATGGGTTGTCCATGCAGGTGAATGGCTTGTAAGTTCTGCGAACACACTAGGTACCTTGTTTACACCAAAAGCCTTTCGCATCTCAGTCAGCGTGTAGGGGAGGCAATTAACAACCCAGCTGCTGCACACTGATGCTCCTCAGGTCATTCTCTCCCTGGACCAGGGCTATATGGCAATTCTAAAAAGCACAAGTGACTAAGCGCCTGTGAAAGCGCAGATGTCTCCTCCTCCTCCTGTAAAGCTACTCATTCTACCCTCCATTACTAGAGCACAGTGTAACAGCACAAAAAAAAAAAATAATGTGAAAAAAACAGAGTGCTACATTTTAACACAAATTCAAGGCGGCAATTGGAATTACTAAGTTTATCTTGTCCTTCCACTAAATTTTAGCTTAGAAATTCTGACTGAAAATGAAACTCTTACTGAAAATGAAGTTTCCCAAAGTCTCTGTCATTTAGGAGTGAAGGAACTATATTCTAAAGTGCAAAAGTTGGGAATTGGGTTAAATAACCTGAAAATGTATTCCACAACCATGGCAAAGTCTCTTTATTTTCATACTAATACAGCTGTGGAGCTCACAGGGCCACCAAATGATACATTAAGATGATACAACATAAATTTATTCTCTGTTTCTTTTTTAACCCCATGTGAACATGCCATCTAGCTTCAATAGGCCACATCAAATTTCGAGAGATCTTACTGACAATACTTGGCTTCTGCAACACTGAGGCTTCGGAAGAAAACAGTTGGTACCCTGCAAACAGGCAAATGCAATGAAATAATTTTAGAAAGATGACAAATCATACACAGATATAAGTGCAGCTGTTGTTCACACCAGTTCTACCTTTCCAGTTTTTCTTACTTAGATCTTTTATCTTTCCACTCCATCTTTCTCCAACGAGGATTTTGGATCCTGCTGTTAGTGACTTTTCAAAGGAACTGTAACAGATGCAGCCAGCCAGCAAACAGTATATTTTCCTGATCAACAACAGTCAGATGTGTTAATTGATTGCTTCAGCTTTACATTTTCAAAGCATGTGTAGGAGTCAATGCAATGGCTCCAGTCTACCGTTTGAATCAGTGACCTTGTGTCTAAGAAAGGTGGTCTCCCTTTTCTGCAGCTAATTTGTCTATGAGAGCTGAAGTCTGTATTCTGGTCTAAAATTTCTTTTTGCCTATCCATTTAGCGCTGTTGTCCTTTCCTATTACAGTAATCAACAAACCTGCTGTCACAAGCAAACACTACTTTCACCAACAGCCTGACATCCTCTCCCCCTTGGAAGATAACACAGCCCTTTACATGATTTGCTTTTTCATATCTTGGTACCTTACACTGTTAAAGGTCTAGGGTGTTCATAGCTAGCTTTGTATTAACATATTTCAGAAATAATTACATTAAAGAAATGGGTAGCAGGAACAGAAGGAAGAATGTCACAGGAACAAAGGGACTCCTTAGGCATCTTTTTTTAATTAACATTTTAACATTTATTGTTAAATGTTAATAAAAAATATTTAACAATTAACAGAGTTCAAGAAATTCAAGCTAACGTATGCCATGCTAAACTTGCCCCACATTTTTACAAAGCCTACGCATTTATGTCACAGTGGCATCTAATTCTATTCTACACCTATTGCACAATTATTTTAATATACATAAAGTATACATATGCCCTGTCTTCTATCACTAGCATAGCAGGAGCGCTTAGTTTATGTTTCTATTTGCAGAGGAATTCATTATGGGAAACAGAAGGCTTTTCCCTGCAAGGAAATTTGTCTTAATGGATACAGAGGAGTGGGTTTCTCTCCCCTCTCCCCTTCTTTTGCTATTACTCATTAAATGGATAATTTCCTTTTATAAACAATGGAGTCTATATAATATGCAGGCATATTTGGATAGATGATTAATGACATAATAGTTTCCTGGTTTCCCAGCCTGAGAGATGAAACCTAAACGGCGGCCTTCCAAGAGCTACCTCTTTCTCAGCTCCCCGGAGGAGCTGCACTCCAAGCGCACCCAGCCCACGGAGCCCCGCGCTCCTGAGCGCCACGCACAGCTGCACTGACCTCTTCTTTTAAATGCCTGTTAGGAAGAGCCATGATTTCATCTGAAGCTGCTTATGTGTGGTCCAGAGAACGTAAATCTTTCCCATTTCACTCTCATATTTGGAGACCTCCAAAGAGATCCAAAGAATATTTCCTCTGCAGTTTACCTCAGTGGTACTGTATCTTGTGGAAGCTTACCATGGACAGATTTTGACAAAGAATTCCTTAGAAATTCATAATGGTTTCTGAAATATCAAGCTCCCAAAGAGTAAGCCAGGAATTCCAGTCAGCCTTGCAATATCTAGCTTTTTGTATAGAGAAAAAGTCAGGTGGGTGCTAAGACACTGGCTAGGAAAAATGAGAGAAAAATGGCAACTGGGCATTTTTGGAAGTATCCATATGACATAGAATCGTTTAGGATGGAAAAGACCTTTAAGAACAAGTCCAACTGTCAAGCCAGCACTGCCAAGTCCACCACTAAACCATGTCCCTACGTGCCACATCTACATGTCTTTAACACCTCCAGGGATGGTGACTCCACCATTTCTCTGCACAGCCTGTGCAATGCCTGACCACCCTTTCAGTGATGAAATGTGTCCTAATACCCAACCTAAACCTCCTCTGGCACAACTTGAGGCTGTTTCCTCTTGTCCCATCACTTGGCTTGTCATCAGGGCAACTTCCAGATTGAAAACATACACTGTCTTTTGAGAATCCCTTACTAAGTTTCAATATTCTTTAATTAGAAAGGGCACTCAATGTTGTCAGAATCCATACTGTTCTACAAAACACACTTTGATCTAGTTTTCAAAATGAATTAAGAATTAAACCATTCCAGCATTCAAAGGTGCTCAGAAATCACCAAATCAGGTAAAGGTAAGACAAGTGCCTGAAAAAAAACCCATTTAAAATATAAGAGGATAGCATATGCAGTTCCTCTTTTACAAAGTTGCTCTCTGCTGGGAAAGCTGTCACAAAATACAGGCCTCCTTCCAGCTTTTGTTTGTTTTTAACCTGGGATTATCCTCTCAAAAAACCCGACTATTACAAATTGCCAACTGTTACCAACTCAAACCACAGAAGGGCAGATTGCACCTGCCCCCCTCAAAGGGGAAGGGGAGTGCGTCTTCCTGCCTTCGAGCAGGTCACACACAGCCTGCCTGGTTTAGGTCCATGATCTTTTTCTGCAGAGTGTTGCCACTAATCCTTTTTATTCCACACATACATACACTTTCCCACCAGGACACAGTTCAAATAATTGCTATCCAATCAGGGGTTTGATTTTTCTTTAAATCACTACCAAGTACAAGTGCTGGAGTTCCTCAGAGAGGCAGAGGGACGGGCTCAGCTCATGGTGGCTACCAAGAGGGGTGTGCTGAAGGGCCCTGGGGGTTAACTGCTCCCTTTCATGAGACATCTCTGGCCCAAATCCTCAGCTGGAGGCTTAGATGCACTCACCAAACTCCTACCTCCACTGCTGCCTTTTTTGCTCTTTGAAACAGGGCATGCTTATTCTCACTTGGTTATCCTGTGAGTAAGCAAACCAACGAGGCTGGCTGACCTCTGGAAGGGAAGGGGGTAAAGAATCACTGAAAGGAGTGAAAAAGTTGGTGTGCTGTTTCCCATGTCTAGGGATGCTGAGAGTGTGCTCCTCAAGACAAAAATATCTTTCAGGCCCTTCCACAGACAATGTGATGCTCCAGTGCTCCTGTTCCAATGCTTTCTCTTCCCCCCCCCCCCCCCCTTTTTCCCCTTCCTTCCCAAACCCACTCCTTTTCTCTTTTTTTCTCTTTAACTTCAAATAGAATCTTAGACATTTAAAAAAATATAAAACTCAGCATCAAGTAATTCCTGGCTGTGGTAAAGAATGATGAAATCTCCTGCCTTTAGCAGCTGACACCATAGTATCAAGGATTCAAACTCATTCCTGCCTGAGATCTTAGAAGGCATCTCCATTGCTGTCTGGGGCTCTTCTACAGACTGAAATAGTACTTAACACTAGATCTAAACTCAAACTTATCCAATAAATTTTCTGGCAGAAAATTCTCAAGAAAATTATGATGAATGATGTAAACCACAAAATCTGTGAAAAGAAATGGTAATGAATTGCACTGCTTTCTAGCTTTTGGAATCTTTTCCACTGTATTTGATTTGAATTTCTCTCTCCACACCAATTTCTTTTATTTATGCACATATACAAAGGTGTATGTCTGTATTTGTCCAATAACATGACATTTTGAAATATAATATGGAGCACAGCAAGCTAGCGGGCTTGGGCAGGGACAGAGCTACTGCAAGCTCAAATCAGAGGTTTTCAGGTTCTCAAGGTGCTACTGTCTTGGAATTACTTTGGCTCTTGGAGTTACTTTGGCTCTACACATGCAAATGGCTCTCTGCAGCTAGGACCTAAAACTACATGGCACAGCCTGTGTTAGCACCAGGATCCTTAGATACGATGACTCAAAAGATCATGGATTGTGCCAGCTCTTTGGAGTCTCTACGTGGAACAATAGCTAACTGTCAGCAATTAGAAGGGCAGGCACCGCACTCCCGGTGCATAGCAGGGAACACAGGGACAGCACTAGAGTTGTTTACCTGGGAAAAAATCACTGCCAGCATGAGTAGAATTAGATCATTTCCCCATTCGTGTAAAACAGTGTCTATTCTCAAGAAAGATGTTGACAATATTTGAACAAAAAAATGAAATGTGTTTTCCCAAAAGGTCTGTAACCGCTTTAAGCATTACTCGGGGAACACTGCCATCTAAAGAAGTTAAGGATCCTACCTTACACCCATGGAATATATCTGGGCAGGGTCTCAAAGGGTTAAATCTCCCAGCAAAGTACCAAAATAATGATCAAAACTCAAGAAAAGGTTAGGCCCAAGAGCTCTTCTAAAAGTCCGTATCATGAAAATTGTGACTTTAAAACAGGATAATGAGTTAAAAAAGGAATTGTGAAATCAGGGTCATTCCCTCAGGGCAGTTTCTGGTTTCTGTTGTCCAGTCCTTCATCTTTCAAAACAATTTAAATATTTTGGCTGGCTGCTTCACAGAGTCTGATGAACAACATTATCAGCTAAAGATCTCTGTCTCATTATGCACTTAGCGCTTAAGCCAGCAGCAACGGCGAACTTCAAGAAAAGAAATGCATTTGTGACCTTATTTAAAGTATCACTTAACCAGAAAACTCTTTCCTCCCCCCCCATATCCCTAGAAGTATTTGCTACTTACTTTTAATTTATCAACCACCCTCCAGGCAAACCTACTGGTATAAGTTTCTTTTCTCTCCCTTTCGATTCAAGACACTGGCTATGGAGTAGCTCTCACCTCACCTGACAGCACCATGTGGCTGAAACTCACAACTCAGAGCTGCGAATGAGCCATCACGCTTCAGGCATTGATATTAAATAGAAACAGAGAGTTTAAGCAAATCGGTACCATTTTCATTTGACTTTAAAAGCTCACCACTCAAATCAAGGGCAGCGTAAAAAAGTTACCATTACTGCAGTGCAGGCTAGACAGCAAAGACAGCGAAACTAGACCAAAGCCTAAGAGGTCTAACAAGCCCTGATTTCCAGGGCTCAAAGTCACATAAACACGGCAACAACAACAACATGAAACTACATTTGGAGTCTCTAAAACATTCTGAGTTTTTAAAACTCAGGTTCATGGCACAACCATCTTTCCATAAATAATTTCTGTATTCAAAGCTGGATGTATCGCTGCATCAACACTTCCATGTCTAACACATGGAATACTTTCTTTGAAGATTATTTTTACAGTTCTAGTAAAGAAGTGGAAATTGATCATAAAGGTGGTAGTTTTCTTCTTTTAAATACATTGCTTGGGAACTACCCTTAAAACCATTTCTTGTTATTTTTAGGAATAAGTGATTTGTCCACACATCAATAAATTATTATGAAAGGGGTGTGGTGTGGGTGTGTGGGTGCGTCCATCCATCCGTTCCCACATCCCAACATTCATTAAGCTAAAATTTCTGAAAATGAAAACTGTCAGGACCAGGAGATGGGTGGGGATGTGCAGTACACAAAACAATGCAGAGACTCAAATAGAATTTTTTGCCTATTTACTGTTCTTCCCCTCCCCTGAAGATAAATAATTTAATGGATTGTCCTATTAAGCTTATAGATAAAAAAGGAGGAGCTGCTAACTTCTGATCCTGGTTAAAACCAGTTGTCTGTTTCTGTGCAGAAACAGAGGTGGCTGCTCACTGCAGAGTTACTGACAGAACTCCAAGCACCTTCGCTTGCTCATATTTAGACCTACAGAGCCCAGACATGCTCCTCACAGTCAGACTTCTTTTTTCCATGTAGTATTTTGGCAGTATCTTTCACACTGGTTTAATTTCAAGAGTAGTCCTAGCAGAGGCAAGGAGACATGCTTTCCTGGATGAATCCACACTGTGCAGCAGTACACAAGATGAACTCAAAGGCTTATTTTTAGAGTCTAATTCTTACAGAGAAACAATATCATCCACTACGTTTTCACTTCCCTTTCATGCTTCATTGGCATTAACTCATTTGTTAATAATGTCCATCTGTGATGGTCCATTTTTATCCTCATAAATTTCACGGCAGATTACAGGCTTTTAGGGAGCGCTCTAAACTTTAGCTTCCTTACAGAGAAAAGTTTTACCCACACTCTGACATTACTTGCATTCTGACAAGTGAAGCTGCAGCACGTGACACTACTCTGCATCTGTGTGTCCCAACCAGAAAGGAGCAGCCATGACACCCAGAAGTCTCGTGAATGCAGCCACAGCCACGGAGGGTAGTGCTGACAGAGCAGCCACCACTCACCACAGCTACACCAAGGGTAAGGAAGCGTGCTCCTGCCTTCTATGTGCTAGCTGCTGCATGGATGTTAAGAGAATGAAGTTTGCAGAACCATGAGTCTCCTACCTTTCAGGATCTCTAGACTAAATAAACAGCAGAGTTGGAAGAGGAAGGGGAGAAAAGCAGGTAAGAAGCGTGCAAATTACAAAGTGGAATCAATGGAAACTTTGTATAAGGAAATTTTAGGGTCTTCATGCTCTGAGAAGTGCCATTTGGGCATACCTTAGCTCAACTACTGAAACAGATTATCTGATCAGCAAGGATGGAACAATAGAAAATCTATTAGCTAGTGGCTGTGGAGCATCACAGGTCTATTAGCAATTGACTGATTAGCCTGTCAGGTGAGAGTCTGACTTTCTCAAATCTCATTTTCAATAAACTGTTAAAAGTCAATACAATGCAGACTGAAAATTCAATTCAGTGTAACGGGGAAAAAGCAGCTAATTATTCTTTTACAGAACCATTGATCCTTCCAGGTCCTTTAACAAAGGATTAGGCATTATAATAGACTATTTATATATAGATTACCAACAAAGATAATCTGGGAAATAATAATAAAAAAAAATATAATTAAAGCACCTAAAGAACAATTCCACATGCCCAAATCTGCAGGATTTTAAATACTAAACTACAAACAAATGGCGCTCATGCTACAGAATCTGTGGAAAACCAAAAAGATTACAGAGTCAGCAGAAAAAACCCTCCTTCTTTCAAAAAACTTTTTTAGACAATTTATCACTTAAAACTGCAGAATATCAACTGTGGAATACAATGATCATTATTCTTTCAGTGCTTTATATATAAAATAAAACCAACTATATAAAAACTATCCACACACAAGGAAATAAGGTTTCAACAACTATGACTGAGAAGAAATTTTTCAAATGCAACAGTAAGAAATAAGAAAGCATTCACAGGCGTTTAGACTAGAAATCTGAACTGTAGATAAAAATCTGCCTACACTGTGAACAAGCATCCTTCAGCAATCCTGAAGGTTAGAACTCCTTAAGGTACACCACAGGCTTGTGATGACATTCATCAGCTCCTTTACATTAACACATGCCTAGAAATAACTCTCCAGTTTTACCTGCTGCACTAACAACAATACTGCGTGCAGCGGCAGGCCAGCTTGGGAGGCTCTGGGTACACTGCAGGTGAGGGGAACGACACAACGGCCAGAGGGTGTATACATTTCAAATTGCATGGGCAAAGGAATAAGGCAAAAAAGGGCAGCACTTACAGGAATGACAGCCATCTACCACAGCACTGCCTACCATCATAAAAGTAGATTAAACAGAGGCGGGAAAGGTAACAAAAATACACGTTGACAAAGTCAAGAGCCTTACAGGCATCATCACTGGGCTTGTTTTGCTATGGTAAGTGGCTGTGTGCAGGTGAAATAGGCAAAGCAAACTTTAAATTTCCTGTGCAGGCTGGTAACAGTGCAAAGACCACATCCAGGGAGCCCCACAGGTTGTTTGGCTTGTGCACACTGTAGCAGCATTGCAGAACTTAATGTTCCTGCTGCACTGCACTAACTCCTGTTAACACTGTTTTTGAGTAACAGCAGTGTTAGTGGTCTTGGGATATAATGCTACAGCAACTGAAAACACTGGACATAGGATGAGGAAAAACTAAATCAAGATTTCATCCATGCTTTAACATCATGCTTTGGTCTTTCTCTCAGCTGTGTTGAGGCAGACATTTGTGGAACCTTGTGTAAGTCAAAGTGATGTGGATTAGAGAAAAATCTATTTAAATCAGCTTCTTTCAGGAATATTGTTTTGAAGTCTGGCCCCCAAACACTTGCACAAGTACAATCAAGAAGAAACTACATAAGTCAACCAAAGAATATATGTAACATCACTTGGTCTGTAGTTAAAGCAAACTGTGAACTGGAAAGTAGAGGTTATTGATAACAGCATAATTCTGACTGCAGAGACTTCAGTGTGAGCTGTAAAATCTATCCAGACTACTAGACAATATGCAGGTACTTTGTACCAGGCAACATGAGGTACTACCAGCGCCAAAAATCAGGTATTACATAGAGGCAGCACAGCTTTGGATGGAGCAGCTGTGCTCATGGTGGCTGCAGCACTGAGGTACCCACAGCCTGTGTCTCTGACCAGAGCAATTCACCTCACCCCACTCACCTGAAGGGCTGTCGGTGGAAAGAGTCCAGAAAAGGAGAAGGAATACTGAATGCCAGTCCAGAACCTGCATATTTTGCAGCTTTTACTGCCTCACCTTTGATGGTAGAAATTGGTTATTGTTCACATGCTAAAGACTAACACACCCTGATACTTACTCTAACTGAAAGCAATGTGAAAACACATAATCAGAAAGAGAAAGTAAATGAATGAAGAAAAGAATCCAACATTCATCCCAGGTAGTGCCATAGATTCAGTGGAGTAAAGTGAGCAATGCACATTTTTTAAAAACTACCCCAGTGCTAAACGGCGGGGCATGGGGCCTGAAATCTCCCCAGCTTTGTAAACTCAATTAAAGATGTCATGCCTGGATGACTTTTTTCTGATGTCTCAGAAACACTGAGAGGTCTTTATAGATCTGAGTTTTTTGAGAAAAATCCAGTGAAAAGCAAATTTAAGTAATGCAAATACTTGTTTTCTAAGCTGAAAGTAAAGACCATAGTGTTCATGCTCCTCCTCCTCTCCAAACCATTTCAATCAATTGGGAAACAACAGGGCTGCAAGACAAAAGCCTTCCTAAAGAAACTCCGTGCCAAACAGGGTTTGCTTCCAAATTCCTCAAATCAGATTTTCTCCCGAAGAGACACAGATTTCTAGAACCATACCACAAATTTACAAGCTGATAATGGGCAAAAGGGAAAAAAAAAAAAATATTATCAGCCCAGGTTTGGTACACCTTACCGTGGAAACTGGTATGTTTTACTGTGAACGACTTCTCAGTCTGACAGCTCTGTAGTCTTCGTAGCCACGGTCATCCCTCATCTAGGGCAAGGCCTGCGGAAATTTGGCCAAGGGTGGGGAAAGCCCACGATGATGCATTACAGAGGTGCAAAGTTTTTCAGCTGGTCAGAATGTCATTGCCTCATCTTCTGGCACTACTCTTTTTCATTGAGACTGAGGTTTCATAGGATGATACACATTTCTGTCTTACAGACACACCTTCCTCTGTAGAGGGGAAAAGTGGCCATGGAAAGAATCAAAACTTGCCAACAACAGCACTTCAAAGTGAGACAGACAGAACTACAACCAAAACTATATTAAAAAAAAAAAAAAAAAAAAAAGTTGATAAAATAGAAGGTGCTCTTGAGCCTGGGATCACCCTCACAAACATTGAAAGGGAAGTTCAGTCACCAGAAGTTCATTAATTGATTTGAAAATAGGAAGCACAGTATAAGCAGCAAATCTTTAAAACCCAAAAAGCCCAATCCTGCAGGCTGCCTACCACTGTACACGCCTGCTTAAACTTCCAAGACCAAGAAGCTGAGAAAGAATCTGAAATTGCAGCATTAGAATTCCTGCAGCAACTGGAGATATAAGGAGGATCAGGAATAGTCATTTCAGTGTTTGCTGACAATTCCTCCTCTCTCTCCCCTCCTCCCCAAAACCAGTTAAAATGCATGGTGTTTAATCTAGCAGGATAAATAATTATTAAAGACAAGGATGTGCCATTTGGGTAGCGATCAATTAAGCTACCCAGTCTGAAATCTGCAATAATGACATACCCCCTCTGTGAAATGCTATTCTTCAGAAAAAGCAGTGCTGAAAAAAACCAAACCCAACAAAACAAAACAAAAAACCCCACCAAAACTAAAAAAAACAAACCCCACGAATCCAACCCAAACCAATTAATCTGCCCATTTTTGCCAACATCTGCTTCATGCTTTTTTCCATCACCTCCAAACACCCAAGAAGCAGGGAGTAACTGCATTCCCACCTGCATAGGATGAGCATGGAGAAGACAGACTGAACTACGAAGTATCAAGCTTCTTATAATAAGGAGTAACATGAATCCTGGCTGCACCCAAGGAAAAGGAAGAGCAGCTGCTGAAGCCAGGGGATACTGACTCTTGCAGTAAAACAAGGGTGTGGAGCTGGGACTTACATCAATTAGTTTCCTCTCAGCTCTCCAAGAACCACCAACTCCCAGTTCACAGCCCAGTAACTCGTGTGTGTCTAACAGAGTTGTTTCCCCCTCTCTATTCTTCTTGGAAGAGTAGAAAGTTTTCAGATCTAAGGCAAGCAAAGTCCCAGGGTGGCTTCAGCCCGCTGAAACGGTAATTGGCCTGTGGGACCATTAAGCTCCTCCTGGGTGCAAGGAGCTCTCCCAAGAGCTATGGCAGCTGGTGCTTCAGGTATGTGCCTGTGCAAAGCCTGGCCAGAACCCGTTCCCTCCCTCTGTGTGCTCAGGTAGTGGCAGAACAAACCCAGGGTTGCATTAACCCAGTCCTGAATAAGTACTGAAGGTTTGGGTTTCTAAATATAAATGCCAGTAAAGAATTAAAAGTTAGCACCATTAGAGAATTATCGCTGCTCTGCTCAAGTTTATTCTCAAGAGAAAGCAAATGCATCAAAAGATTTAGAACAAAGGACATATTTAAGTCATTTTTCATCACTTTAAAACTGTTGTTTAAATTTAAAACCTTTCTACTTGGAGCAAGGCATTAACAATTTTAAAAAGTCATTTGTGTTCCTTTCTGAACACACGTTCTCCTGTCTTCAATTTCAAGGGTGCTTTTTTTTGGTCTTTAACAAAAAAGACAGACTGATTACTTTCTGTTTGAGGATCATTCACCAAACAGAAGAGACACGGACTACATAAACTTTGGCTCAGACACTGTAAAACTCCAACAGAATTAGCTCTGCTCCATGCCTGCCAGCACGAGAAGCACAAATTTAAAATACACTAGCTACTCTCCATCTCCTACTCTGCACAAGCAAGTCTTCAGATAACTAACCCCATTTAAAAGCCCTGAGCACAGAGCAGCATAGGTCGGTTGTGTAGACTGGGAACCCAGTACCTGGGCCTCCTCCACATCTGGAGAGCGCTGCAGGGACGCCCCTGGCCCCCCTCGTGCGCGTGCAGGTATCGAGCCTTGCCAAGCTGGGGCACCCACAGAGGCTGCCTAGAGACAAACGAAACCACACCAAAGCCACACGCCTCTCATGTTATGCTTTGGAAACGTTAATTTTAACATCTTTGCTGTATCGGTTTTGAAAGAATTATTTTCCAAAGAGAGACTTCTTCCCTCAGGGAAGAATTTTCCAACAATCGGGTATTTTTTACTGATCACCTCATGTTTTCAGAGTCCACTGGCATTGTTTAATTTCCCTAAAATTATTATGAGGCCCACAGATATGATAGCTGGATGTTTTTGTAATACATTTTTCCACATTTTTGTGAGTTGTTTTTCAATCCCTTTGCTCCGAACACTCTCTTCATTGTCACTAATCAAGCTGATCACAGCATCTCCTGTTCCCAGCAAGAGGACAACCCAATTCTCATTGAATACAGTAAGAGCTTTGCCACCAATGGCAATGCAAGTGGGATGATGCATGCAACCTCCATAACAGAAGTAAATAAACATTTTCACTTTCATCCCTGAATTGGTAATGCTGTAATAAGAAATAGCTTTTTTTCTCCTTCTAATAATGTGGGGAAAAAAAAAAAAAATCAAAGTATAATTGCAATTCAGCTGCTGCCTGAAGGAAGGAAAACAAAACCCAATGAAGCTTTTTATTTCATTTGCTGTTTGCAGAAAGGATGAATGATCCATTTGCGTCTTCCTACTCCATTTAAGAAAAGTACCCAGCTCTGGTAGAACATCCATGAAATTCCTCTATTTATTGCAGACATTATTGCCCCAGATCTTACCCATGTAACACAGAAGCCTCCTCCACATTTTCCAGGCTGCACGCTGCCTTGCTCCAGTGATATTGAAAGCATTTTTCAATGGAGTTAGTTTATAACCCCAAATACCAAATCTTACTGTCAAGTTTTGATTTTAATGGTCTCAGCATTGCCCTGGGTAGAAAAGGTATCTTTGATCAGAAATCCAGAGCTTAACAGTGATGTTAAGGGCAAAGGAAATAGCTCAAAATGGTGAATCTGTCTTTCCCTTCATCAGCACCTCCACAGCTCTTCTTAGCACCGGACCTCTGTCTTTCTAGTTGCTGGAGGCTAAGTGCACTAATTATGTACTGAAATAGAAGCTGGGATTTTTTTTTTTTTTTTTTCCCCCAATCTGGTAAGACCCTGGCTCTGGGATATCAAGTACCAACACTGCATCATGGACTTGTAATACTTGCTTGCTTCACGCGAGAAATGCAGCTGCAAGAAGCACTCTCTCACTATTTTATTTTTATTAGCATACAGCAGTCAAAAAGCAGTAAAGTTACACAATATTTTGTTAGATAACGATGAAAGCTTCTTACTTCTTCTTTCTTAAAAAAAAACACCGCAACAAAACAAAAAACGAAACACAGGAGAGCCTCAGAACCCATGCACTGCAGTGTTACTACTTCCTATTAACTTACAGGATACAAGACTCAGTGAGCCTCACTGCTCACCCTTTCACTAACAATACTAGGCAAACAAATTATCACCACTGCCGGCTAAACTGTGCCAAATCCGCTTTCATGCAACACAGCAGCATGCTGGCACTGGGCATGTGGCAGGGGAGCACTCGACCTTTGCTATAGGAAAGCTCAGACTTCAGCTGCAAGTCTGCAGCTCAGCAGTAAGACAGAGTAACTGGTTGATGATGGGATACTGACATCAATTCATAGCAACTGAAAAAATAGCAATTTTTCTTTTCTTATCCTTTTCTCTTTTGAAGCATCAGCTATTCAGCTGCAAATACAAACACCCAGCCAGCAAAGTGTTTAAGAGAAAGCGGAAAACCAACTGACCTGTAAAACAGCCAGTTTAAGCCCAACTTCCAAAGACACTCAGCTGTCTCAGAAAAGCCAACTTCTCTCTTTACATTAACAACAGATAGGACAATCTGTGATGAAGCAATTAATCAGACAGGAATGAACGGTGTAAATTCTTCTGTGTCTTCAGTTCCATTTTGTGATGAGGCTGACTATACATTTCTACAGTGTCCCCCAACCATAACCTCTAGCAGCAGAGGACCTTTCTCTATATTCAAGAGAGGGGAAGTATTTGGTTTAGACTGCAAAAAAATAATCAACTTTGCTTCTTTTCAGGTATTCTCTAACCTGTAAAAAGAATGAACAGCAGTAATACAAACAATAGGCTTTTGTGGATTGCGATTTCAAAGATCACCATACAAATTTTCTCCTCTTGAGACACCCTTCACTGGGTGCTTAGCAGGACACCTTATCAATGAATGGAATTGCATAACACGACCAAAAGGATATGCTCAAGATAAACCAGCCACATCTGTTAATAATGACACGCAGACTCTGTGTTCAAGTCACAAGTACCATTGCTCCTTCCTGCAGCCACTTCAGGTGTGTTTGAGGATATGATTCCTTTCAGAACAGCTACTGATCATAAGGGCGGGCTGTTTCATAACTAAAACATCTGCCTGTTAAACTGTTTCTTATAATTTGTGTGGCAAGGAGCCAGCTGGGATTTTTCTGAATCACTGCAGGTCTCGTATGAACTTGAGTCTATTCGTAAAGCAATTATAAAAAAAACTTTCTAAAACTTTGCCTTCAGCCTATTGTTTTTTCACTTCCTAGATAAAGCCATTCCCAGTCCAGTGAGGAAGATTCACTGCAGAACTACAGCAGCAAGTGGATTACCAAAATATGTTAATTCAGTGCTTGGAGCCAGATACCCAACCAGGGCAAAAAACAAAACACAGAAAATTTCAAGACACTGAGATCATCACTACTCTTTATCATGACCAAAAAGAAAAGAAAAAAAAAAATCAATTCCAAACAAAAAGGTCAGTAGGATAATCAGATGCTGAAAAGAAAACTTCCTGCATAAGCAAACTGACAGACTGCTCCATCCTTTGAAGTACTGCAATGAATAAAGAAATCAGAGATGGACCCTCTGTCATTTACTCCAACTTGTATGGCTCCTCAGACATGAGAGACGTATCCGTCTCTTACATATTTGTAAGAGACACAGAATCAAAATATTGTCTTTTTAGATGCTGTAATGGCCAAGGCAAACAAGACCTTAAGGACTCTTAAGCTTTAACTCTGCATTTCTCAACTTTTATGAGTTGATATCAAGCTTTTAATGTCACTTCTAGTTCAAGTATCTAATGTTTATTCCTGAAACAGGCATTGTAAATATACTGTTTCTTCCCCAAAAATCATTACTACATTCATCCATGCCAACACGTATCTACTAGCATCCATCAGCTAAATAACCTGTTGACTGACTGGAAGCTTCTACTGCTCTGCACCAAGCACCAGGTGCATGTGGCTCATTTGTCTCAGAGTTATTCCAAGCTGAGCACTGATCACACGAACGATTAAAGCTACTTTTTTTCCAAGCACCATATCCATCTACCAATAGGCAAAAAAAATCCATTGTTTCATTCAGTTACGCTGCGTCCTTTTCTCTTTCAGAAGCTGCCTTGCTGACAGGACTCAGAAAGGAAACAAGCTATGTATAGCTCTCCAAGTGCACAGTGTGGCACAATCATCCTGAACTGTAATTTTTCATCAAGTTTTTAATAATCAGTTGGCACAGGAAAGTTTGATTTTCTTCATAAAGCCTGGATTTCTTCCTGTCCTAGTGAATGTTTAACAATCCTGTGGTGATACTATGTTCAGAAGTCACGCATGGTACATTGGTTTAATAACTCTGTCTTTGGGATACAAGATGGCATGTCATATCCAATCTACCACAGAAGCCACTTCAGTCAGGTGGAAACAGGCATTGATAGGAATGTGGATTTGCAAAATGACTGCACTATTGCACTGTGCCTCATTTGACTGCTTTATTGAACTTCAAGTCTTCCACCAAGTAGCCCAGACTTCAATTATCTACACTAAGAAGAATGGCTACCGATCAATAAAAGGCAAAGAGAAAGCAGGAGTCATGCAGTGCATGCATAGGCTTCGCTCCCTGTTTGTATATAACTGTACAGACAGGACTTAAGGTTTTATCTTTACTCTCCTCCCTCCCCCCTTTTCCCTTCCTCACTGTTTCAAAGTACCACATTTAGTGAAGGCTGTTCATTGCATATACCTTTGTCCAGAAGACAAGCAGTAAATAAGGCCAGTACAGAAAGGTTGCCTTGTCCCCTTGCAGGATAAGGCACTGTATGACTGATTCCCCCACCTCACCTCTGAATAAAATTCCTTTTCCAGTGTCAAGAGTTTTATGCATGTTTTTCAAAGTCTCACATTCAAGGTACTACAGAAATCTTTGGAAACCATTCACCCTTTGTACTCTCTCACTACTGTCACCAAGCTTTACAAGGACATAAGCACTGTATCTCGTACTCCCTCAGAGTACTCACAAAGAGGAAGCAAGACAGTGTCATCTCTTCCAAGGTCCTACCTCTCCACCATGCTCACTCTTCCCGATTTCTTCCAGCTTACTGCAGTACTTCTCTCTGCGTAACACACACTTAATGTGAAAACATGACAGGTATAGCAGAATAAACTGTGCAACATTATTATGATGCGCTGACAAGATCAAAATTAAAAACAGACTTTAAATTTATCATATGCCACAAACTATATCAACTATATTAATCCAATACATGCTCTTACTATAAACTGGTACCTCCTCAAAAGGGTGAGCTTCAATTGATCAGTCAAATTTTTTCTGCTCAGCAAGCAAACATAGCTAAACCAATTCATCCTTGTTGGGAATGGGAAATTAAAGGACTAAATGTTTTTTTTCTAACACACAGATTGGCAACTTGTCAAGAAATAATACATCTATTGTATGTTCAGGGTAATTTTATCAAATTAGTCTTACTTCACCATTTCCTCTTTCCCTACTCATATAATTACAAACATGACACAGTAGACATTAAATTCAAAGCAAAACCAACACAACCATTGAAAATTCTATAAATTCCATACATGACTACAAAAACCTCAACCCCTCCAAAACTATTCTTACAAACAGTATTTCTACCATCTGGATGGGCTTACCACCCCCACCCCAGTTCGGCATTAACTCTACTCTTAAAAGAAAATCTTACCTCATCCGTTTTTTTAGAATGACATTTGCCAATTTCAAGTAAAATGTCTATTAAACTCTGTTTCAACTAAGTTGCCTATCCAGTGTCAGGGTCAATACAAACTTACAGAGCTCAACTTTAAACTTCTTGCAAGAGAAGGCTGAAATCAAGCTGCAGAAAGACTAAGAAAACGCTGGCCAGACCCCACAGGAGTGTGTAAGAGGTATCCCTGCCCTGCAGTTCCAATCTACTTTGACAGGAACAAGGAGTTTAGCTTAGAGGATAGCATCTATGTTCTCTGCTCATCCTCTGTTCTTTTCTGTTTCTCTTTTGTTCTCATCTCCTATGTATGCAGTAAGAACCGGAAAATACTCATATGGAATTGATAATTGACCTACTGGAATTCAAATATTCACCATAGCGGAATCAGTCATGCAGTGCTTTTTCCTGCAAGCAATCATATATTCCCAGCATAGATAACATTTTCGCGTATAAATAAGGCCACATATCATTGCTGCTTGTACTTGGAAAGTATCACACTTTCAGCTGTAGCAGCTATGAAAAAAAAAATAATAAAATACACACGCAGTGCACCAAAACCTACCGAAACCTTCAGGCTTTCAGGCTAAAGTTTTTAAGTTAAAGAGACTTTTCACATGCTTAAAGTCATGCTTGTGCACAAATATCTGCAGATGTAAAAACTCATTCAGTACTGCTGTAAATCATGTAAGAGACTACCACCTATAAGCACTGATGCTGCAAAGCCAATTTATATTAGTTCTGGTTCTGACCAAGCCACTCCACAGAAATATTCCAATTGTTTGTACCGTTTAAATTATCTCTGTCAGACACCTAAAAGCATTTGTGGTTCACCCCATTTCAACGTAAGGTGTCATGCTATGCCAAAACACTTCAGTCCTCACAGAGGGAAATGGCATATCAGTGACTATTTCTTTCAGCATGGAACAAGCAATAGTGGAAAGTGCAAACCAATTTAAATTAACAGAAGGGATTCACATCATGGCACGCAGTTGTCCATTAACAGAACAAACCCCTGTCCCCCTCCCTTTCTCCAGTTGGCAATTGCAGCAAATCTTCCATGAAAATACATTTCCTGTAATGTTCTGGTCATGGTTGGCAAGAGCTGCAACCCATTTCCATAAAGCCACCATGCGGAAAATTGCCTTGGCTGTTAAAATGGACTAATGCAAAGGAATTATTTTTTTTAATGTTGAAGGCATCAATCCTTTTTAAAAAAAACCCTCCAGTTTCCAGAATATTAACTGGTCACCCACCAGCAATAAGGTAGAGCCCTGAAACTAGAAATAAAGCAAATCAAAGAGTTTTAAAGAAAATAAGAGAACAAACCCTTCACCCAATTATCACTTACAGACCGTTAACCCAGCAAACACAGTAAGAAGACTGAAGGAACTTTGCAACAGCAACTGGGCTCTCACCAGAGTATAATCCTCCTGCTGCAACTGCTAATCAACACGATTCCACAGTATCGGTTTGCCCCCCAAAAAGTTAAATCCTGAGTGTGCAGGCAAGCAACCGTGTATCACAGGTCAAGTCAGATCGTGAAAACAAAGATGTATTAAGGTTTTCAGGACTGAAATCTAATTCTCTGATATTCTCAGTAAATTCTGTCTTTACCTGGTGCAAATAACTTCAGCTCTCAGTGGACTTGCACCGACCCTACTGCCCACTCTTGCCCTGCAGGGCAGATTTAAGTCCATAACACTTACTTACATCTATCAAAGCCCTCTCTTACACTGTTTCTGCATGCATGACCGCAACAGATCCCTCTTGCATGCTTCCCTCCCTCAACTTCTCAGCTGTGCTGGACCAAGGAGGTGACACACAGACTTGGTACACAGGGTGAGGGCCTGCAGCTTGCACTGTCCAGAACCTTTGGTTGCCCAAGGCACATTATGCAGAGTTCAAGGAGCTTTGCATTCTCTCTCTAACTGGAAAAATCCCTCAAACTTTGGGGTGTTACAAGATTAAAAGCTGAGAAATGAGACTGCCTGATCTGGAGAAAATTACAAATAGGTACACAAGTAGAATATTCTTGCACATCAAAAGCATAACAAATACAGTGCTACTATCATTGTGTAGTTACAAAAAAAGCTCAGAAAGCTTATGATGAGAACCTTGAAGTGCAGGACAGCAGTGGTATTACTGATACCATTTGCAAAACTGGAAAGTGAGACAGAGAAACTTTTAAGGAAAACATTTAGCAAGTTCAATATGATGAAACTGAAAACCTGAAATCTCTGGACAGGCATCGCTTGCAAAGCATCTGCTGGAAGCTTGGGAACTTCTCAAAATCAGGCCAAAGGTGTCTCAGTCTGGGCCCTATATTATAGCTATATTAAAAATAAGCATGCTTTTGAAGATATAAGGCTTGTGCCAGAAGCTCAAGGCTTCACAAAACTAAAATAGATCAGAAAATAGGTCCTAGAAATCCTTAATCCTGAGGTGCTATTATAGTAGCAGGTCAATTTTGGATTACTTTACAATAAGGAAAGGTAAAGATTATTATAAGTCTTAAGAAAGTGTCATCAAAGCGAAAGTAGGAAATACATTTTTAAAGAAATTAAATATCTATGATTAAAATAGCTGATAGAGCGCAGAAAAATATTAAGTTAGTGAGCATATAAGATCTCTGAAATACAAACATTTTTGTGATACATTTCCTGACTATTAAATTCTCATTGCTGTGGTTCCAAGCTCAAAACTGTGCCTAAAGCAATACATCTAGAAATACAACCATGAGCTTTCCAGTTTTGTCCTTGCTTGCCCAAGTAAGAAATGAAGAGGTATCTCAACTGTATCTACATGAACATAAAAGCTACTTTATGATGTTCTTCTGTCTTCAAACTTCATTGGTTTCTTTTCCGGAAAAAGAACTCCATCATATTACAACCTTTCTTCAATCCTGAGAGGCAGCAAGGGAAAGAAACACGAGGAAAGGAACAGAGGAGCACCCTGTGTGCATGTATATTGTACATGCAATCAGAGCGCGGTAATGTTTTGCTGCTGTGTGTAGTTAACAGCTGCATATGTATTTCAGAGTATAGAAAATGCAGTTAAAAGGGTGCATGAGAAAATCTACATAATGCTGATTTCTTTCTGATTAATTTTGTTTTCTATTTGTCATACTCACTACACAAAGATTTAGCGGATGCAGGGTCAGCGAGCAGCTAGAGTATCTTTAAAGAAAAGTCTCACCTTTCCTACTCAGCCGTGCTTCCCATAACCGCCCTGTTAGCTGTCTACCTGATTTACGATTCCCACACTGCCTCTGAGATTAAAGTATGACGGTTTGTTTGCATTTCTACTTAGCCTGGTTATTTTTTGCCCTTCCTCCAACTTCAGACAAAACCCTGCAAACAACAGGTCTACAGGTCCAACACTCATTTCAAAAAGGTACATACCATTGCGCTAAGAGGGCTCCTACTCATCCTCTCCCTGCATTTCCACCATACGACAGAGCTGAGAGAATAAGCACTCTGAAACTGCCAGAGAGTTTCAACCAAGCTGAAAACAATCATGGATTTTGCCTGACAAAGCAGCTGCTAGGTACTTTTGAAAAGACTGCCTCCCAGTCACACTGGCAGTTCACGTCGGACAGAGAAGTAACTCACTGGTCACACACAGTTACTTAATACCACAGGGGTAGAAGAAGAGAAATTCCAGTTTAATGGAAATGAGGTCCCTTGACATTTGCGAAGGAGAAGAACCCAGTAACAACAGGCAGATTCTGCATGAAAAATAATATTCATATTATGTAACAGACAGCCTAGGTGTCACGAACAGGACCAGCACCTCAGTTGTCTATGGCATATGCATTTCTGCCCCCATTTCTTTTTTGACCTAGGCAGGAGCCTGACTTTTCCTCTGGAAAAACCAGCCCACTGCTCAGCCAGCATCTCTTCCCTCCTAGGGTTAGTTGGGTCCAGCAGAGCTGTTGAGACCATTTGTTGAAAGGGACACTTCAGCTGTGGAACTTACAACTTCTAACACTGTAAACAAAACCTCAGCTCTGAATGCATCAATAGACTCCAGCCTCATATTTAAAGCAGTGTTACAAATGGTCGGTGCTATGCTACGTTCTGCAAATCCATGACTAAACATTCTTGTCTCTCGCTTATCTTCCAGTGCTCATAAACAAGAAAAAAACAGTCACAGGAGCAGGTTAAAGCTATATTAGGTTACAGCAGCTGGAGAATTCAAGTCAAAAGACAGTTGCCTCCACAGTCATGCACACACACTTTCTATAGGCTTTTACTGGCAAACCTGCTGAACTTCTCTTCAAAACTAAAGCATTTTGCAAGAAGTCTCTGAAATAAGACATTTCTTTGTTAATGAAACTGGTTGTTAAAAAAGAAGGCAGTTATAAACTTGGGCACATCTTACTCAGTTTCATTGCAACATTCTAATGCAACCCAAAACTTAGTCAGGACTCATTTTAGTTTGCTCTGACACACATATAGGAACAGAGCAAAAAAGCAGGTTGGACAGTGGAGATTTCAGTTTCTTCAGCAGCTGCTCAGTTTTTATTACATTTAGGAAATACGTACTGTGCAGAAAACGTTAGGCCAAATGGGTGCTTGGATTCCTGTCTTTTCTGCCCACTCCCTCAAATCTTTTGCAGCTCTGTGGTTTTTAAAGATGAACCATAGTTCCTGGGAGGGTAAAAGAATGTGGTAAACTTGCTACTGGCTGGTTGCTATTTCCAAGCTCCCTGAGTGTACACCTGTTATTGCACCGCTGGAAAATGCCCGTGTTCCCACGCAGGAAGTTAACTGATGCAGCTCCCCCAAAGCAAAGTGCATTTTCTACGCAGGTAACTTGTGGGTCCAGAATAAGTGCATTAGCTCTTGTATGTTTAGTGCCAACATTTGTTATAAATATTTGCAAGGCTATAGACGCTTCTGTATACCAAGTGCACCCATTTTTGGACAGTCAAAAATAAATTACCATGCATGAAAAATTCATATATATTCAACTGAGTCTTGGGAAACTTCTGCAATGCTGAATAACACAATAACAATGCAAACTTTCTTGTTCAGACATGTCTACCAGCTCATGTCTAAGAACTGGCTTAATACCATGCACTGCAGTTAACAGAAAACCCAACACACTGATGGGGCTAAAACAAAGTTATCTTTTCTTGCATAATCTCCCGAATCACAGAAGTCTTCCTTTCTTCAGTAAAGTGGCTGTCAGTATTAATAACTTTGCAAAGAGATGTTTTCTTAGTAAGAAATTTCAGCCATTTCTACCGTGCTTCATCAACCTATCATCCCACCCAGTTTTTTCATTCCCCCCGCCTCCAAGATGACAATGACACTACAAAGAATTTTCCCTTTCTTCCACATGTTTTTTGGTTCAAAACCAAAATTGACAACAATCCTTTACTATCATTATGACATGCCACCTCTTCCCCTGACCATTGTTTTTCTCTCCTACATCTGGATTACCATTGGTGGCACATCAAATGTTAGGAAAACGCCATAGTAAATAAGTGTCTGCCAAGTTCCATGATGCTATTCCCCATATTAAAAGAATATGATGAACTTTAGCTTGTACTGCCTTAGTAATATTTTTTTTTGCAGTCACAGAATTCCCATGTATTTACAGCTCATGGTATTTCATGAACTTGTGAAATCGTCTGTGTTCCTTCCAGAAGCAAAATACAGTAGTTTCAGCAGAAATATGTATTTCATTACGTTTGACAGACAAGCTCAGGCCATATAACTGATTTAACATACACAAGGCATACTTCATTTTCTTTTGATTTATGAGTCTCCACTATAGTTTTTTTTCTGTAGTAACAGAAGCACAGTATATTTCTATAGCTATATTTCTGTTTTTTCCCTGCTACTTTTAATCTGAAACCTTCATATAGAATGTCTCTGAATGCAAGAGTAACTGAAGGTTACTCTGAACATGCTGTTGTAACAGACCTCACGACAGTCTAATACCACTACCAAAACCCCAGCCCTTCACAGGCAGGATTTTTGACAAACACCAGCATCTTTGAAAAGGTACTGATAATTGCAATAACAACTGTTTTCTATATTGACTTGCCACTAAATCATGCCATGTCTTACATTTCATTTCAGAACAACTGCCAGAAAGAGAAGGTTATGGTGTCTTTTTCAACTATCAGTAAATCATTTTAACTATGTATTTTTCGTTAGGTGATTTTAGACCGCCTTTCTCATTAGAGCAACCACACCTAATACAGAGCAAAACAAGGCTCTATCCCTTAGTTCCAATCCCAAACATCTGGTCACTTACTTCTGCTCATCGATCTTAAAAGCAATGACTTGGAAGTCCATTATTTCTTTTTTAAAATCACTTTAAAAGTATAACATATTTAACAACATGAAACACACAACAGCGAAGCACAACCTGCAGTAGAATCCCTTTAAAACAACCACACAAACTGGCGGCTGTATCACACAGTTTCCCATGCAAACAACAGCTTTTAAAGGAAGCTGACAACAGCCAAGTACTGAAAAACCAACATGAAATTTCCACTTCCTTTGCACATGGTTTCAGCCTAGAAAAGGCCATGGTCAACAAAATAACATGCTCTGACTACCTTCTGCTTGTGAAAAAAGCCCTGATGAAATAAAACAGACCTCTAAAGACCTCAGCATGTCCTGCTTCTATGCCTTCTCCCTGCACATCTGAGAGGTGACACCAGTCATGTCAGTGTGGCTGTATGACATACAATTGCTAATGCAACCCAACCAAAACTTCAGACATGACATTTCCAATATATTATTAAAAACATACTTAAAAGAATTGTTAAATGCTTCTGATTTTTCATATATCAACCTGACAATCTTCAAACCAGTGCCTGCCAATGTTCCACCAATATAAAAATCAGGTTTTGTAACTCTGTGTGAGGAAACATAATGGTATTTGTAAAGGGTTTACTATACAACATTGAACTAGCTTATTAAGATAATAAGTTGTTTCCCCTACTACTGTTCAATTAAAACAAACAAAATGAATCACTGAGGCTTTCTTAATGCAGCTGTATGGCACACTCACATTTTGCAGGTCTTTTTAGGTAGTGAATCAGTGAGGAATAAAGAACATCCCTCATAAATGCTTTCTTTACCTCTCTCACTTTACTGTTCCTCCCCAACATCCTCAGAAATAACCAGGAATCAAAGTGTTTTGACTAGATGTCCATGCACATCCCGCACACACACACCCCATACATGCACACACACATACACGTCATCCATTTCTTCAAAACAATTTGCTTTAGAGTTTCTGGGTGATTTCTCCTCATAACAAATAGCTCCCCAGTCACTACTGGTAGAGGGGATATCAGACAGAAGCAGCTGCCATTGACAGATGAAGACAGGCAGCTTTTGGTTATGAACCGCAAGGTATCCACTTTCAATTATTCTGCTTTCTCTGCCTGCCTTTTTCTCTTTACTTCCTCCGATTTCTTACGTCAACCCATTCCATATTTAATTCTTGAAACTCTTATTTCAAAAGGACCACATTCACAGTTGACAATCTGTACTCAACTGCCTTACAGTGACCATTGCTAAACTGTAAGCATCAACGCATAACACAAATCTTCACAGGACCATTCAACACTACCAAGCACAAAGGTTTTCTTAGGACATAGAGGGCCAAGGTCACCAAACTGCACAGAAATCAAACTTAATTTTAAAGAACTTTAATTTTTCTGTCTCCTAGCAGCTAATGCATCTGTCCAGCCAGCAAACTTAAGCAAAATAAAACAAAGGTGCCTTTAAAAATCCCTGACTCAGCTACAGTACAAAACACTTTTTGTACAAAGATAGTGGAATCAGCAACCTAATTAAAAAGAGGAAATAACGCCTACCTTTTCTCCCCATCTTCCCCACAGCAGCTTGGGAACTCCAATGAAAATCTAGAAAACACCTTTGTCCTTGATCTTTTAGCTCTAGAAAATCAAATGTCTTAAGAACAAAGGCCTGTAGGGAAGATGCAGCAGGCAAATAAGAATCACCTGTGAGTTACCTATCCTGTCCTTTCATACAAGAGCTCCTATTAGCATTTCCCACTACTTAGAGCGCACCTGTGAAAAACCTAAAGGGTTAACCCAGGGCTTTATTGGAATAGGGAAGACATTGGTCCTGTTCCCTTTTGAGTATTCCACGTCAAAAAAAAAGTGCTATTTTCCACCTTCATATGTAAATTTGATTGACAAAAGATAGAACAGGCAATAAGAAGTGGCAACTTCAGATAGCAAAAAGGAAAAGGAAATTAAAGCAAGAAAAAAAAAATTGACCTATGCATCCAGGATTTTCAATTATTAAGGCCCTGTGAGTCATTCAGCAGTCTTCCAAGACAAGAAAAAACATAAGCTTACTGTGATTTCAGTGGCGTAAGTCCAAGCCTATTCTCAGTAATAATTCTGCCTAAATACATATCACCAAGTTAAACCACATATTTTATGATATTCTATGAATAGGAAGGAAAAATGTAGTAAAGAAACAAATTAAATTACTCCTTGCAATTCACTGCAAATGTATGTTTCCAAACTGAAAATCCTCCAGGATGCCACAGAACAATAAGGATAGAAGTTTAGAAGAATTTTAACCCACTGTGCCCAATTATTAACCTGAAAACCTTCCCACTAAGCAATCATCCCTCTTATGCCTCTTTCCAAGAAATTGTCACTTCATTGCCATTACAAAATAGTACTTCTTAACACTACCGATTTATTTTTCTACATTAGACTTGTGTACTTTTTAAGAAACGAAGATGAAACACATTAATTTTTAATACTTTATGCAAAGCTTAAAAAAAGTGAAATAGGCCCAGACTTCATTTCTTTAAGATTAAAGATCAGCCTGAGCCTCTGTCAGTACTATTCTCCATGATACCGTTTGTCGTATCATACAACAGAAAGATTATTTTGACCTCATTTAACAATCTAAATATTGTCATAAAATCTTTGAGACATCACTTCCATTTCTGATAGGCAGAATGCTTTTTATTAATCTTCAGGAACAAAATAGCATTCCTTGCAATATCACAAAATGAACACTCAAGCCCCCAGGAGCCTTGCTTTGCCACTTGTGAGAGCAGACAAATGGAGCTCTGCAGCACGGAGCTACAGACCGGGACCCAGCATGTAGTCTCGGATCACTTTGAGAGCAACAATTCTTGACTCAGACTTTCAAAATTAGGTAGGAAATACACAATTACTTTCATTTCGATCACTACCACCTTGTTTTGATAGATGAGAAAGGAAGCACCAAATTTTTAATAAACTGAAGCAAAGACACTGTTTAAAACGGAGCCACTAACGGTTTAAACCTGACACAGTCTTGGAAAATACTTGCCCCCAGACAGACGGCAGCTTCTGCCTACAAATACTATGAAAAACTCCCCAGTAGACCACACAGAAGGTGACAACATCCACGGGAGAAGATTTAGTTCTGCCTTACAGATGCAGCTTACCACTCTCAGGTGAATCCCATCAAAGCGCTCATGGTTTGGGTCAGCTCCTGCATAGTCTGTTCAAGACCTTCAGTTAGGCTTCTTGCTTCTGTTCTCTCCAGGAGGCAACTTGTAGATGTCTTAGCTCATTTCATTGCCTGCATATATTCACTCATTTGGTTATTGAAGTATTAGCCAAGGGTGATATGATAATTTTGTTCCAGTGACAACAAATGAGTAGATTGTATCGTAAAACAGACATGGCTGCAAGGCACCAGACGCTGCTGCTTCTATTAGGAAAGCTTTTCCTCCTGCCCCCTCCTCACTTGTTTCAGGACCTTCAGTCTTTTGCAAGTGAAGAGTGAACAACCATAATACACTACAGAAGAAGATGAAAGCTGCTCATTCCCATTTAAACACAATTTGATATATATTATATATGTGCATAGAAAATAATGCAATATTTTTTGTTTTATGACTTGGAAATAAAAATAAATGTAGTGGATTTTTACTGTGTACTTGCACTGATCATTGGATGTCATAAAATATTTTGTTAGGCACACTTTGGGAAAATCAATAACTAGGCAGATGCCAGCTGTGCAGCTCCATGGTGCCAGGCAGTCATGCTCCTTATTGCCTCCTAAACTAGAGGAGCAAAAAAGGACGGCTGCAGAATTGAACTCCATGAAACTGACACTGGAACTAGATCATGCTAGAATTTAGTATAATCAAGCGTCCCAGAAAAATTAACTCCTTTTATATTCTTTCCTTATTTGCAGCAAAGTTAACGTCACAGGCTTCAGCTAAAACATACCCAGTTTGGGCCAGTTGAAGGTGAGGTTGAATCAAACCAACTCTAAATACTAGTGTCCCAAAGAAGTCCAAGCAGACACAGAACTCATGCCAAACGGTTTGCAACCCTCACAAACATGCTGTGCTGTATCTCATGAAAACGCTTGTGAGAGACGTGGCTCTTCAGTTACTGATGCATCAATGCTGCTTGGGCAGGCCTGCATGAAATGTTACTTCCCCCCAGAATATCAACATACGTGTATTAAAATAGTGAGAAAAAGGTAGGGGTAACATTATCCTTCCTGGTGCTAGAGCTCCCATTCTGGGATGACGACATGATGTTTGTTTGTGCCTCCCAGGAGGCCAAAGGACGGAGCAGGAAGGGGCAGGCTGCCCTGCAGGTGGTACAGGGCTCCTCGGGGCGTGCGTGGTGCCTTCAGGGTCTGATCTCCACTGTGGACTCTTGTGTATCCGCCATACAGAGCAGGACATAAAATGTTCCTCCTTAAGATGAGAAAATAAACAACAACTAAGGAAACCACAGGCCAGTTTCCTATTCTTGAGTGTTGCAAACAACTTCCAGTTCCTCTTCCTTTGTTCCAAAATCAGAGACATTTCAGAAAAGGAAGAAGTGGGCATGCCTGCTGGAAAGTTAAGAGGGAAGAAGTGATCAAGCAACTCTGTCATTATCCTGAGTTCTCACACCCTATCATCATTTCACTTGGAGACTGTATCACTGTGCTGTATTCCAAAAAAATCAAGACTGCTCAATTTGTTTGTGCTTTGGACACAGAGAAGGCCCGGTGTCTGCCCCTCCTTTACAGGGATAAGGAAGGGTAGCAAGGAGTCATTCAAAGTCAGGGAAAATAAATTCATTCCCAACCTCAGAAATGGCGCTGGACTGCAAGAGCTAACACTAACTTTGCCCCTTTGTGCAGCATTTGCTTCCTATACAATCAAACCCCAAACCCCACTATCAGAGTTTTCTAGAATTGCTACATTTTTTTTTTCCTTCTGAGGAAAGGCAGAGCCATAAAAAGAGAAGTAATACAATCCCAGCTTCCACTTCAGTTACTTGTCTCCAGTTTCCAACAGATGGTTGCTTCCTTCGTTGACTAGCGTCTTTGCAGATTCTCGGTTAGGTACAGGATAGTCACACAGCAGTGTGGGATACAGAGAAGATAATAGAGCACTTCCCTCCTAAATCCCTTAGATTTAGGCACCGCAGATAACAGACACTATAAAGCAGGGAGGAAGAAGAGGTGAAAAAAACAACACAAGATTATGCCACCTGAAGAACATTCTTCTATTGCATTGTAAATTGCTGGTCCTTGGTACGGTTTTGGTCCAAGCTAGTCAATGATCTCACAAACTAATTTAGGGCTTAGCTCAGGAATGAGCAGGGGCCTGCAACCACCGCCGACAGCCAGTCTGCATGCAGTCACCCTGTTGTGAAGGGTGGCAAGAGCTGAACATGACAGACTTGGGCTGGGTTGTGTCAAGTTACTATAGGGCAAAAGAAAGATCTGGAAACTTGTAATTCACTGTTAGATACCTATCCTTAACAGCCTGACCAAGTCTCCATCTCTAGACCATGACTGGTTTAGATGAGCTCTGAGGACCTTAACTCATGTCAAATGGGAAAAGCAGCACAGAGATCAGGTCTGGTCTACAGTGATGTCCCTCAAGTCTCATGCAGAATGATCCCTTTTTGTGGGTGAAGTTACAACCAGTAGCAAGAGAAACATTTGAAAGTAGGAGAGTAGCATTGCTGCTACTGAAAATTGAAATCATGTAATACAGCTTAAGGAGAGAAACAACCCTCAAGAGAAACAGGGAGCAACAACTCTTAACTCTTGACTGGCAGGTTACCTGCAGAAAAGATATCAAGGCATCAGGACACCTCAGAAGGAATCACATGTCTGATTTCTGTTTACCCTGGTAGGTCTGTTTGTGCTGTTTATATGTAAGGTTCAAATGGCATTTACTCAAACTGAACCCCAGGTCTGCATTTCTTGTTAACAGCATAGCATCAACAGAGATAAATGTTTATAACTGAGGAGCAGTCAGGGACCAGACTGAAATTTATGATTCCTGCCAATTTAATTTGAGGTACCTTTGAAACAGTTTGTGCCCTTGGGTTCTGAAAGGACGACTGACACCAGAAGAGAGTTCAGCAGAAGAATGTGACTGTTATCACAGCACTGGTGATGCTTTCTGTGCATAGTTTGAACTGTGGATAGGCGAGAGCATGCAGAAAAGCTTCAGAACAATATGAGTCATTACACGCATATCTATACAGATAAACGGACTCATACAGTGGACACTACAATTAATGTTGCAAATGCTTAATTTCAATCCAGTCCAGTACACTCCACAGAACACACAAATCCCTGTGGAAAAGGCAGTGCGCCACATGCCAAAGTAGACTGTGCTGGAGTTGAAAACATTGCTCTATTTTGTTTCCACCTCCATGCTCCCATTCAGCAAACACTGACTGTTCTCTTGAAATGTCAGTGTGTGGGGCAAGAGGCAACAATTGGCAAAACTTAGAGATACACTGTCACCGCTTGACGGAAGCTCGAGCACACTTCCAGAGTCCCTTGCCAAGATAATTAAATTGTGCCATTACAGATTCTTTGGACAAGGCTTCTAATAAAGCATTTCCTGCCAAAACTTAGAAATGCAAGTCAACATTCTGCAGTAATTCATACGTGCTTTGTGGCATGGCATAAAACTTCTCATTCTATTCCTCTTTTTGTAGCAATGCCGCTGCTTAAGTCAAGGCAAGTGTTTAGCACTGGAATGACATAAACATAACTCCAACATCTGTTCTCTGAAGGAGAGGAAAATGAAACAAAAGAATAAAGCATGCTCTTTTACTTAACCCCTTCAAATTTCTCAAATGAAAAAAGCAGGAATCCTTCTCACTGCTTAGAGCATCACTATCTCTTCCTTTACTCAAAAAACCAATGAACAGAAAACCATCCTCCAAACGTCTGAAGGACACCTTTGTTGTTTCTTGCCGAGGATTGGTTGCACAGCTAAGTTGGTATCAGAGCTACTGAACCTGATCATGATAAACTTTATGCCTATATACCATAAAATAACAGGGCTAAAAAGCTTAGAAGTTGGGCAGCAGTCTGCTCATGTACAGCAATTCTCACGAAGATCAACCAGTGATAAGAAGGTTTTTCCTCAAGGCCATTGAACCTCTGACACGTGCATGGCGCCTGTGAAAGCTTCCCACAATCTAAACCTCCCACAGCTCTCTGCCCATGGAAAGAGGAAGGTGGATGTGAACTAAGACCCAGGACAAACCCAGGAAACAACCAAACAGCCTGTTAGAGACTGCATCCTACAAATTTAAGCAATGCAACTTCACTGAAGCCATGCAAAAAAAAAAAAAAAAGGCGCCAGAAAAAGCCTGAAAGCAAACAGAGATTCTTGGCCAGTGAACCAGGGTACCTTCTAGTGTCTTCTTACTGCCTTCCTTTCCTACCAGGATGCAGTCAGATGCGGCACCTAAACCCAAGCAGTGTTACCAGACAAGGCCAAACAAAGATTAATTGCACCAGAGTCTCTGTCTTGTTGGTGAAACCCACTGCTTGCTCTGAGCTACAAGTTTGCATGACAGCCAAACCTTTTTTCTGTCAGGGACGTGAGTCCTCTTTCATGCACTCCACATAAGATCTATACTACAGCACTTCAGCATGACACCTGATCTGCTGACAGCTGGATGCGCCACAGCCCTGCTCTGAGCTCTCCCACTGCCGCAAGAGCTCCGAGGAGAGAGCTGGAAACGAAGTCCTTTAGTGTACCTCTCCTGAGGCCATCAACCACAACTGTGATCCATGCCTGAATTTCATGACTAAATTGTTGAAACTAAACCCAGACTTTTTTCCTAAGTGGCTAAGAATCCTATGACAGATTCACTTAGTTCTGTGGCTTCCCGCCAAATAAACCAATTCCATCTTTCTCAGGTTGAGAGTTAGCTGAGTGCCTGCATTTGCAATTCTTTTTTGGCTGATATAGAGGAATAGAGATGAAGAGGGAAGGGGAAGTGACACCAAAAGGTTAAAATAACATTTTAAAAATTGTAAAAGGATGTTTGCTCCAGCATGTGAAAACCAGAGTTAATGCATGGAGGGTATGTACAACATTTGTACCCCCTTCCTGACACTGTGATGGCACAATTCCTACCTCTGGTAAAGACTGCTGTAGCAAGCAAAAGAAACAGCAAATACTTTTGACTCAAGAATGTGTCAGAGATGTTCACTAACCTTCCCCTCTACAGGCAACCAGCTGTAGCACTATAGTTCCTCTCAATCCAAACACAGAAAGTTTTACATCGTAAAATTTGAAGGTATTTTATCATCTAAATGTATAGCGTGCCACTTACGCCATGAAACCTGTGGGCATGTTTCTGTTGCACAGCAGGCATGAAGCAGCTTACTTGTTTCCGCTGACGCTGAAAAACTGCGCCTTACCATGGGAGGAGAGCAAGCACCCGGCAGGCTGAGCAGAACAATGACCTGCCAGCAATCCATACCCTCACCTTGCACCGACTTGTTAGCGGAGTCATACCCCTGACAGCCTGTACGTCAGACACCTCCCTTCTCCCAAACAAGGAGAACTCTAGATACAAACAGGAACCAAAACTACATGAATGTTGAGAAAGCTGAACTCAATATTTAAAGCCGAGATCCATGTTTATTTCTGGTGTTAATGCAGTGTCTCTTTCTGTCTCCCTGCAAACTGGTATCAGAAATCTGCTCCTGTCTCCTGGGCTAGCTTACAATTCACTACATTTATTAAAACTTCTTCAGATCAATATGATGCTGTTCCATAGGAAAGGAAAAATAAGAGCATCCAGTACCTGCCCAAGCTACTGAATTGACTCTCTCTGTGACTATATCCAAATGTCTCATTTCAAAGGCTGGGTTTCTCTTACTCCCCATTTTGTGTGCCTCTGAGGCAACTTTTCTAACCTAAGTTGAAGTTAAACATTTTTGGTCCTGGCGTCCAGTTGGATACAAGTTTGGATACTCCTCGTATTACAGAACTAAAGAGAGACGATTCATGAAGGTCAGGTTTGCAGTTCTGATGCTACTCTAGATGTGCTCCAACAGCACTGACATACTCTGTACCTGTGTCCCATTCTACCAACACTTTTATTTACAAAGAGCAAAAGAGCACTCTGGCATGAAAGGCTAGCTGATGAAATCAGAAGTCATCAGAGGAAGCCTTAGACATCATGAATGACTTGGCCATTCAACGAAATAAGGGTCTATTTAGTGCCATATAGAGAGTGGCATTTGTAGAGAGGACATCTGTCACCTAAGAGCATTGAAAGTACCCACCAGATGGATATGAGCTTTTAGCACATTAAGCATGCTCTCCATTGATCTAGTGACCTGGGGCAAAAAGCTCCAGATATCTCCTTACATGACATCAAGGCACTGGTCCCGCCTCCATCTTAACCAAGTAGAGCACTTACAAGCACCATTCTCATGCTTACGCTCCTTGTTCTTCTGTGACACCATCAGCTGTGTGCTGAGAGAATAAAGAATGAATTTCTCAAAACCTACCTGTAGGTTTTGCATAGAGGCTTGGAAGCATGATTTAAAAACATGGCTTAGAAGCATGTAAACTTTTATAGAGTTTAAAGGGAGCTTAAACAACTAGGCTTTTGTTTCAACTGGCATCATCAAACAGGGTGGGGGAAAAAAAAGATTATGTGACATGTAGTGTAGTTCTAGCTTTAGCTATTAGTCACGTTTAAATTAGTTATAAATAGGAAGGGGGAAGAAAGGCCAATAACCAGAATAAATTGGTATAACCAGCTCCTACTCCAAATTCCCTTGCCAATATTAAACACTTGCTTAATTATTTTCTGGAACATGAGACCCATATTCTTAATTGCAGAAATCCACTAAGATTCAGAGTTCCTGCTTCGTATCATGCTCTGTACAAACCCAGTAACTGGATTTGTTTGGAGGGAGGACTGTTTCTATTTTATCCTGTGGGAAGTTGCTAACGCCCAGTCATTTCCCCCCTGTATTCTCTCCTCACTGACCCCAGACACCAATTCACATAAAACAGTTTTTCTTTTTGAGACGGGGATATTATAGCAGTATGCACTATACAGTAAATCCTGAAGTATCCAAGAACTTAATAGCTGACACCTTTGGAATTCACTAGCTCTGGTTCTCATCTATACTAGGGGTTTTTATTGCACTGATTCCAAAATTATTTTCAGAATAATTCAAGATGTCATGGTTCAGACAGATATAGCATCCTGCTTGAGTTTAATGCATCTATTTTAACTTGGTTTAAACTTTCACAAACATCTCAACACAAATGTACATTCCCATGAAAAGAAGGGGTAAAGAGCCATATGAATTCCTCTGTATGTAATTAATTCTACTGATTTCCTTAAGAGAAATAAGATCCTTTCCGCATCAGGCAAGCGTCTCTAAATCTCACTTACCCACAATACTATAGTTGACAAATATAACTGTTCTTTTTGTTCTCATGAGCAGTTATTTCCAGATTTAGGATTGGTCAGGCTTCAATCCAGAAAACAGACTTTTCATGACGGCCCCCAAATAACTTCAGAAGTCAGGAAATACAGCAGTTAGGAAAGCGGTGGACTCATCCTGCCTGAAGTATCTGGCAGACCAAGCAGCCCACATCTCCCAAATGTTCAAAGAATCCATCCTTCAATTTCTGCAAGATTTCCAGCTGGGTGTTACACATATAACCAGTGCTTTATCATAGCTAACCACTATCTATGTAGCATGTAAGAGAAACTATTTATCATCCAGCAAGTTTCAGAAATTGCAGTTGCACCCTTCCTATTGTAATTTATATTGTCATTACAGTCCAACTACACCTCAAGCATCAAGTCCTCCCCCTCCAACATTAGTTAGAGCACAAGGAAGAAAATGCTTTCATCAAGAAGGCCTTTCAAGAGAAAGCCTCAGGGGAAAGCTCTTTCCAAATGGAAGCAGTCATGCTATGGACAGCCTGCAAGAAGATTCACTTCTTCATTTGTTTCAGGATATTTAGAAAAATGATTTAGAAGATCTTTACTTATAGCATCTGATTGTGTGACAGGATCTCTCACAGCTACCTTGCTACGCAGTCCAGTCCAAGCTCACTCCTTCCACAGATCCTGAGACAGGGAAGACCATACAACCCTCCTCATGGTGAGGCATAACCTACTACAGTAAGCACATGAATGAGCCCTCAACATGCACATACTGTAATTCTAGATCTGGTGCCTTGCTGTATCCCATGGCGAGTGGTTTAACCTTCACCTCTCTCTGCATTTATAAAAAGAACACATAATATCCCAGCCTAGCATGGCACAGGAATTAACAGTTATACTGCAGAGGAATTTGAAGAGATATATGCACACATGCACATCCCGTGTATATGCTCTTCAAGAACAGCAGCCCTTTATACCTTTGATAGGTAACAGCTTCGTCATCGGTGGTTTCAAGACTGGGAAACTAATGAGATACATTTTTTCATTTTTGTGCAGGTAACCTATTTCAAAAGAGCTCCATGGTACAACATACAACAGATAATACAATAAAAGATAACTACTGTTAAAATACTTCAGGTCAGGTAGAAAGCAGTACTTGCCCTGGATATGAAAAACAGGCAAAGTTCTCTGCTGCCTTCTACGGATGATGCCTGGGCTAGTCAAAAATACAAACTGACATCCCAGTATTAGCAAGAATCTTCCCTTTTTGTGCACCAAGAGAGTTTGCTGCTGGTGCTGCTTCCTTCACATGCTGCTGTGCTGGGCCAGTCACAAAGCAAAAGCTCTCTTAACAACTTTGGTGACGGGGTGGGGAATAATGCCTGGTTCCCCCAGACATCATGAGAGAAGCAACCCTTGCACTTGAGAGCTCAACTGTCTGGGAGGAATATAAAACCTGTGTGGAACAGTTGCAAAATCCAGTACACACACACGCATGCACATATCACCTTACAGTTTAGCAACATGAAAGCTGGCTGTGCAAATAGTGTGCATAACCCAGCCTTAGCATTGTCAAACAAACATGAAAACTTGCCTGAGCAAGCTGGGACAGGCAGCCAGGATAAGAACAATTTCTACTAGTTTCCCTGAAGTACCTAATAATATGGGTGACAATCCAGCTTTTGTAATACACAACTTCCACAGCCCTGGCTGGGCCTTTTGCTGGGATGGAAATGGGATGGACAGTTTCCTACTGCTTTCCAGTTGGTGAAATCCTATTAGGGTAAACAAAACTGTTTTCATCGACCAATTTCAAAGGTTTAGACAAAACAAGCGTATTTCTCCTGCTGACAGCTATGGTTACAAGCACAGTGGAAACATTTCAGCTAACTACAGGAATGTTTCTTCCCAGGAACTGCTGTCAGAAGCAGGTTAACACCTAGGTGAGAACTGCTGGCATGAGCAGAATCCAGAGAAATCTTCAGTAATGTTTCTGACAAGAGAAAGTTCAAGGAAGACCTGACAGATACAACTGACTAGCAGGCCCTGAAAGCAATACTGCTTCACCCCTGCTTGAGCAAGCAGGATACTCCAGGACACGCAATGTCAGCCACCTCCAGGCAGCACGGACACACAATACCTTTCCCTCATGCAACACCCTGTTCGGCCACACCAAGCCACTCATTTACCACACCACTACCTTATCCCACAGGAACCTGTACCCCAAACTGAGAAAACTGAAAGGACAGTGTAAAACCTCTGTATCACAGCCACCACAAGTTAATCCATTTCAAAGCACTAATACTGATTTTTGAGACCTCCCTTGAGCTTTGATTAGGGTTTCAGGGAGAGACACCTTCTTCACTGCATCACCACATCACAGAAGCTCCTATAAGCAGCATGTTACAGCATGGAAAACCTTCAGGCTAGCTGAAGGCAAATCCATGACCTTCTCAGTTGTCTCAAGGCAGCTAACAACTGAGAAAAAAGTTAAAAAGTTACACAGAACTTGCCAATTTATTTTTCCAAGGAATTACCCAAATTATAAAAATATATTCTCAGAAGTTGCCAGTTAAACATCTAAATATGTTTTAGAAGTCAGGGACAAATGCCTTTAAAATTTACTAAGCTAGTTGTCTTACATACTGATTTTATTCAGACAAGACTTTTCAAGTATTTTTCTTGCACGTCATAGTCCAGTATTATTCCTTTAAAGAATTACACAGTTTCAGCATCAAATCCTACCGAACTCCCAAGGTAAAGCAATTTGGTGGGAAGAAAGGCAAGAAATTCAAACTACATCTTCACTAAGTTCAAAGAATTTATGGTTATTTAACAAAAAGCTTTATTGTAACTAACAAGCCATCTAATAGCTGAAAATCCTAGTCAACACAAGGTGCCTAGGGCTTCTTCTTTCTTCCTCACCCCCAGTTATGGACCGGTTATTTCATTTTAATTATGTCCCAAACCTCAGATGCTCCTTTTACAACCAGAAGTTAAGTAAACTCTTCCCACCATCAACCAACTTCCTGATATTCCGTTTTTGGCAGGGGGCGCATCAGTCCTCATGACATTTTACCAAATCCAAGTTCATACTACTAGAAATCTGGCAGCTGGTTTTCAGTCTGTTATTAGCACCCCCGTGTCACAAGTAAGAGATGAACTACAGCTAGCCCTCTCTTACTAGAAACAGTCAACGACAGGGTTGGTTTTAAAAAAGTTTTTTTCAAAACTTGCGTATCATTTAGTGAATTTTGTTTTATCATTTCAATGTTTGGAGCTGGCATTTTCTTTAAAAAAAAAAAAAAAGATGCTCTGATATCAACTGCTAGTGCACTTGTCTGCTTGGAGCCTCACTGACTTCTGAACACTTGGGTTGAAAATTGGTAACTGGCTATTAAAGTGTAACTGCTGAAAATAGTAATTGGCTATTTTTGAGCTTCTGTACTACATGTGTTTGCTATGTATGACTGGCTGCATAAACAGGTGTCAGCTTCATCCAATTTAGTAGATGTCATGAAAACAACCCTTTCTGAGTAGTGTTAAGAAGCTCATCCTAAGATGGTAATACCTCACTCAAAAGATTTAAGTTTATTGACTGTATTAAATTTGACTGTTGAGATTACCAGTTGTTTCTGATGTTGGCATAGTTATGTTTTGTAAACCTAAAACTTTCTGACCTATTACAAAAGGGGCTATTCAAGAATTGGAACAAAAAGAAACTCCAAGAAAAAAACTCAGGACACAACCAGCATTTGAAAACAGATGCATGGATTTTCTTTTCATATTCTGGAATGTGCAGGGTTCACAGTGCTGGAGTACGACCATCTTCTCTGTCAGAAGTCCGCAAATTAAGTATAGAAAAAAAAAACACAGGACATTTTTGTAGCTACTTCCTGCCATGTTAGGCCTCAAGCTGCTAGTCTACTCAGTGTCAGAAACTCTTAAATGCATGCAAATGGTAAATGGACAACATTCACATCATGACTAAGAAAGGTGGATGAAGGTGATCACACACAGTTATGAGATGAAATTTTGGTTAATTTGCGTTTGGTTAACGCTAAAAACCAAGCATGAGGTTTAAGTAAATTATTTCACCCTCTTCTGACTGACCCTAATTCAACAAAGCACCTGATGTCTTGCAAGAGTATAAAGCATTCAGAGAGTAATACATCCTACTAAACACATTTTCCCTACAAAAATATAGCGGATTTAGCTTCTTTATTAAGTGATTAGTTTAGAAGCACCCAAAAAGCGACCAGAGGGTTTGCAGCACATTGAAGGACTTTCTAGGCATAGAGGACTACTTTGACCATGGCTGGTACACCACAGAATGAAGAGTCAAGTCATGGGCATCTAAGCAAAGATGACACAGCCTTCAGGTAAACTAAGCATACGACGGAAAATCACCCTAGCATTTCAGCTCCTGCTTCAGCACCAAACATTTCTGAGGCTGTCTAATCAAAATACCAATGCTAACCTTTTTAATTGGTAATAGCATTCATCGTGTGTAGAATAGCACAGGTTCATGAGCTCTCAGTCATGAACAACCACCAAGGAACTGCATTTCAAGACAGGAGACCTCTCCCTTGATAAACACATTGGGCATATTCAAAAGTGTGACTACCTGCCTGAAAATTCAAGATGTGATGGAAGAGGGGACTAACGGCTGATTCAGAGTTCAAGTCCTACTTCTAGTAAATTGTGAGAGTGAGAAGGGTTAGGCAGCAAAAAAATCTCTAAAGTGAAAGAGCAAGATTTCAGTTATCAGGTTCAGGAAGGTAGTATTGAAGTCATCAAGACGCCAGAAGATGCCAGCCTGGAGGGAAGTGTCAGTTCACAGAACAGAAAATAAAGGCTGTTCAGATATTATGAAGAAATAACACACTGCTCAGACAAAGCCTGTTTGCAAAGTACAGGAGAAAGAGCAGGATTAAATGCTGTGCCTGAATAATGGTTTGAATTAAAAAGGGCAATACTGAGTCATTAGTCTTCAGCACAATATTACATTTCAAAATCAAAGCTACCAGTAGCAACAGTAGGAATTCTGATACAATAACACATTATGTCTGTTAAAAATACATGCCCTTACCACAATAATGGTGAAAATAGTGGTGAAGTCTTTGCCCAGGTCTAAGGCTCTACTGGAGTCAGGCTATGTATACACTTGAAAGATGCTATTTTAAACATATATGAAAATCTGGTCAAATCAATCAAAGGAAAACTTCGGATCAAAAAAAGGCTCAAGGTTATTTATATTGGATGTGTTGCAAATAATGACAGCAACCACAACACTATAGTCAGTGATGGAAACTCCACTCAGATGCTTGGGACAAGAAGTTCCAGTTTTGTTCCCTAGAAAAGATGCTAAGGCACTTCCTTATCTTAAAGAGCTCCCATGCATATGTACCAGCTGTCATGTACAGTACACAATGGATGAATATTTCCCTTAATGGGGGTTTTAATCTAAATGACCCCTACTGTACTTGCGTCAACAGTCAGGATAAAACCGTTCAGACTTCCTCCTTGCAAAACTACCCAAGTCACATATGTATTTTCTCTTTCAAAGACCTAAAAAAAGGTACAGGTGGCAAGAAAAAGAAAAGAAAGAGGCAAAGAACAGAAGGTAATCCTGTCTTTTATGATTTAAGGCACGTTAACAGAAGGGATGGTTGGCTGATTATGATTATACTCTGCAATTCTTATGCTCCTTGTTCTTTTCCATCTCCACTAGGAAAGCAAAACCTGTCAGGAAACTGGTGAGTCAGCATGCTGCTGCTGTTTGTCTTAGCTATGAGGCATTGATTTTTTCCCCAACGCTTTGATACAGGGTCACAGGTATCCTAACTAAAATCTTTACTGAGAGCAAGGGGGTCACGGCAGCAAGAGCTGTTAGTTTAAACAAAAAAGTCAATTCTATTTTTACAGTATTTATTTGGACATTTAAACTTTCTGAGAGACCTGAGAGGAAAAAATACAAAAAAGACTGTTTTCTTTTAGCTGTTTAAAATAGAAAGGAAAGAACAATGCATGCACTTAACAAATTCTTCCTTCAAAAGTCACTATTTCTCTGTAATCAGGTATCTTATACATGTGTACAACTAATTAACTCAAGAACCAAAGCTAAAATAGGGTAACTCCAATACATGGAAGGAGTTTTTAAAAGGCAGCACTTCTACTTCTCTAACACTTGTCCAGAAACCAGGCCCCTTTCAAGGTATCTGAAATCAGACAATGAAAAGTCACCAGGCATTTTGAAACTCTAAGCAGTGCTTATTTGGCCAGAAAATCTTAAATCATCTTGTTAGTACTTCAAGAGTAATGTTATCCAAAAAGGAAATTTGGTATAATTTAAAAACAAAAATGCAAAGGCAGCTCAGGAAGCTCAGAGGTCTCCCCACTCGCATAGAAGAGCTCCATAAAAGAAATGATAATATTTCAGTCTACAGTGAGGTGTAATCAAAGAATCTCTGCTTAATAGGCTGGAGATTAGTTATGAAGCAAAACACAGAGTCAGGCCATAAAAAGTTAATTGCAAATCGCTGTTTTCTTGTTTAAATTGGCAGGAAATTGTGAAATATTTCCTCTATAAAAACATAGGTGAGCTATTATGTAGAATTTACCATTAATAAGGTGGAAGGAAGTACAGAGCAAAGTAGTAATAACATGCTAAGAAACCAGTTGCTTCTGAAAGAGACAAAGTCACTGGACAGGAAAAGTCTGTACATTAATATAAAATTCTGAGATTTACGGTCAAAGCCAGCTCTAAGACTGATCAGTAAGAGTTGTTTTAGGTTGTGAATGTATGGAACACCGGGTGCTATTTACCGTATACTTTGTAAGAGGCTTTGAGTTATACAGGGGAAAGAGCTATAGAATTAGTACTGCTAAGAAGTTCCGGTTACAGTTAGAGGTGGACAACAGGAGATTCTTAATCCTCTCTGGATGCGTCATCAGAACAGAGATGCCCAAGAATATTTCATATCCTTAGGTCTACTGAGCAGTTTGTGGATGAGGCAGCATTCAGTATAGTACATCATACTTCTGAGGCTAAACACAGAAATGAATGGATGTGTGCTATTTAATACAACTAGAAACAACTAAATCCCATTAAGCATATTATTTGCTTTTCATCTGACGTCTCTCTGCATGCACCTTTCCTGAAAACACTTTTTCCAGTCACGAGACATCTCAGGCTCCAATAGCCTTGCATCGGTAAATAGCTCCTCCTTTGGCAGTAACATACAAGACTGCCTGAAGCATCCTCTTCAGATCTGAAGCTTGACGTGCTACAGTACAAAGGTGTTTAACACACTTTGTGTCTTTGTGGCAATAATCTCCAAAGGACTCTTCAGAGAGATTCTAAAGATTGGATTCTTAGCAGAGTGCTCTGTTACGGAAATAGAAGGGTGAACAAAAATACACCAAATAGTGATTACAGAAACTGTGTCGCCTTGAATCTACGCTAGTGGTTTTTTCCTCATCAATTCTATTTTAATTACTTTTTCTAAAGTAGAAATTGTTTTTTTATTTTTAAGGTAAACCACTATTTCAGAAACAAGAGAATTTGTAATGGATGACTTCAGCTCTGTGTTCCTCCTGTACTTCATATACTCTTTAAACACACTAACATCTTTGTTTAGGATGACATTTGCTTCCAATATTTAAGCATCCTTCCCTTCCATTCACATCAAGCACGACTCCATCAAAAAATCTTGACTTGGCAGCTATCACATTTGTGATTATTAGGAATTAAAGACCATGCTTCAGCTTTGCTTGACAAAGCACAGTTTCAGCCAATAATGGAAAACTTCTCCCTGCTTTAATACTTTCTGGAAATACAAAGATGAGCTTTGTGGAGTTAAGACTATGTCACTTTGCCTTTCTAAAGCATGCATGAGCCCAAGTATTCACTGACAAAATGTTACCTATTTAAAGCATTACTACCACAATTTGGTAAAGCTGCTGCCAAATAACTGGAAGTTTAAAATAAAGAGACATGAATCAGTGACCTTGGTTCCATGAATGACTGAAGGCAACTGCCCATGCTGCTTTCCCACTTTTTGAGATGTACAAAAGACATAAACTGTAAAAGACAGCACAGTGTACAGTAGGGAGACTCAGAATGCGTGTGATACATTCAATAAGCCAGATATGCCTAAATGAATTTTAAATCAGCGTGTTCTCTCCGTACAGTTACTCTTTGCTTCCAGGTCACAGTAACAAGAATACCACAGCCACAACCCCTTTGACTAATGTCTGTCATGATTCTTCTGTGGCTTTGCTTGTCACTGTTGTGACTAACATTTGGGTCAGGAACATGTTGGCAAGGACTCTGACGAGCATTGCATCCAAATATGACTCAGGTAAGGCACATCAATTTAACCTATGAAATGAAGTTTTCTTAAATAACTCTGGGCTCGCATATCCTGAATTACTTTCTAGAAAACGGGTCCCAGGTTACGCTCCTCCAATTTCTACAACAGGCTGCCAAAAGCTTCTGCTGACTGCTGAAAACACCCATTAAATCTAACCCTGCAAATCAATGAAGGAAGAGGCCACAAGAGGAGGCTAATCTCTTCCTCCTTCCTAGAAGGAACAGATGGCCCAGAGGGATGGTAGTATTGTAATAAGCTCCAAGTTATAACATAATCTCCTCTAGCAATGCTTTCTTAAGAGGCAGTATGACCTCTTCGAGTTCACATCCTAATATCCAACTACAGATCTTCAGTTTTCTGCAGGGAAGAGGCCTCAGCACACACACTCAGGCATGCCCTACTCAGTCACACCAGGTAAATCTGCAGCTATTCTATCAGACAACATCAAATTCACACACTTGCACATCACAGGTTATTTTTCACCTAAAGCCCCTACACTACTAATAAACTCCAATTTTCTTAAATCACATCAATTTTCTTAAATCACAGATTTCTTTCAAGATGCAACACAAAGTTCACAAGGTGAAATTGCTCAGGGTCACATTAGTTTGGAAGAGATGCACACATACACACAAAAATTATTCAGTGAGTGATACAGGCCCTCTATTTGCCATTTCAAACTGACAAAATAGGACCATTCAGCAGAGCCCTGAAAACAGAGCATGGCATTGCTTTGGCCAAGACGTTTCACATAAAATATTACAAACTGTAATCTCCAAGTAATTAACCCCAAAAAATTGGCATGCACTAGTGTGGTGGAATACATCAGCTGTGCATCTGCAGAGGATTGTTTCTTAAAAACTGTCATTATACTGGGAGTATATATGAAAGCACCCAGTTCAGCTATTAATAAAATTCAAAACATCTCTTTAAAAATAATTATTTCTGAATTGTTGTTTGTTTTTTTTTAAAAAAGTGATAGCACAGGTTTTACTCAGAATAGCATACATTTTTGTTTGTAGAGTGGGATATGATAAGGGCAAAAAGGCAAATTCTGAGGTCTATCTAAAGAGTGTTTGCAAACTTCTAAGCAGAAAAACCAAAATTACTATGTTATGATGCAACTTTTGTTTAAAGATTAATGAAAAACAGCCAAATGCATCGTTTGCAAAGCCAGGTTAGTGTAAGAATACACTCAAGCAGGAACATATCTAAGGACACATCCTTTCGCTTTTCCTATTTTTTACTTTTGTTGGCAGAGTAATTAAACCTAGTATACTAGCCAAAACTCTTAAGCTCAGAGACATACAGTACCTTAAACTTAAAGCAGCTACTTGAAGAGTTCCAACTTTGAGTGACTTTGAGTCACTTATGTCACATTCGAAGATTGTCACTACAAAACTATCGGGCCCTTCAGAATTGTTTGGCTCTGAAAGACCAACCTGGCTTTATGGGTGAGCACAACCAGATGCAAAAGGTCTCATGTCAGAGAGTAGGCTTTAAAATACTCCACATGCTAAGGATTTGAGAGAAGACTCAGGCTACCGAAAATAGCCTTATATATTGATGTTTCTCTTAAAGATTAGTGGGGAAATAAGTCTGAGTCGAACTAGTGAGTGGATAAAATGCCCCTTGCTCTGCAGACAGGTATTTCACAACCCCCAGCATACACACAGATCCACAAAGAATGATAAGCCTAAGCTTTTAAAAAGTCCTAATATTATAAAAATGATTTGGTAAAGCCTTTCATTCTCAAACAGTTGGTCTCTTGACAATGTGTCTCTGCAGCTCCTAAGCACACATATAATAAAATCCTCATCAAGAACAGATCCCTGCAAAGGGACAGATATGTGGTTGGAAGCTGTGAAAGTTCACACTTCAAAAAAATCAAACTAACAAACTGCTGAGCCCTGTTAATGGTTTCTTAAAAAAAAACCCAAAACCAAAAAACAAACCTAACCCAAAACATAAGCTTTAAATAGCTTACCAGAAAGATTCTAAAACTTGGGCTGATCTGTTTAACGGCAGGTTTTACTAACCTGCCATAGATTTCTTACATAAAAGTATCGATTTTTTTATTTCTAAAGCATATGAAATCTTGAGAGGGAAAAAAGGAAAAAAAAAAAAGAACAAAAAAAAAAAAGAGTATTGAAATTGGAAGCATACACATACTTTCACAATCACCAAGAAATACTACTGTCACTTTTTTTGTCCATAGATGAACTCAGAAACCAAACTTCTATGACAGACTAGCATCGAAACACATACACAAAGCCAAGACTAAGCCAGTGTCTTGAGGTGCTGCATTAAAAAAAAATTAAAAAAAATAAAAATCTACCCAGTGCTTGAAACAGCATAACAGAATGCAGAGCACGCATGTGAGCGGCGGGAGCACAGAGCCAGCAATGCCCTTCCAGCACTCCACCAAGTACATGGGTTCTCCACAGCAACAGGGAGCTTGCACAAATTGTAGTTTTAAAGGAGCCTTAAAATCCTTCGCACATGAATTATGTATCTTCAGGAAAATGCCTTCTTAAATGCTCTTGTTTTCATGAGGCAGAAGAAACCAGTAGGATAACAACAAAGCCTGGGTTGTTTGGGTTTGAGTTGTTGGTTTTGTTGGTGGGTTGGTTGGTTTTTTTTGAGAGGAAACACGTCCGATTCCTTCAGTGTGATTTATTTGTTTTATTGTTTCTGCAGCATATTACATCAGAGTTAAGCTCATGCATGAAGTGTCCTACAAGGACAACTTCAGAACATCTAGCTCTGCTCTTATGTTAGGAGCATGGAAGAAGGATGCAGCCAGAAGGGCACTGAATCACATTTCCTCCAGAGGCTAACAAGGGAACCTTTCCAACACTTCCAAGGGCTCTCATTCAATCCTTTAACAGAGGTGACAGACAAGTTACTAGTGGAGCACTGCACAGATTTTTCTAATTCTGGAAGTCAAATTAAAGAATTGAGTTTGGCTTTTTTTCAGAATCAACTTAAGAGATTAGTTCTCCTGCAGTTTTAGGTGAGACAAATTTAAGGGAGCAGTTCACAGAAACTGCTTTCTGAAATACCATCATGATGACTCAAAGCACGCATCCTAGTATTACTGCTTTTAAAGTATTTTGCAGTGGTTATTTATGCCTAACAGTACAAGGAATAAATAGGCCTCCAATCCCAAAATCTTGGAATCTGCCCTCTACTACAGCCATGAAGAAAACTGCAGCCAAGCACTTTAACTGATAAACATAGCCAGCTTCAGAGTTCCTTGGAGTCCCAAGTTTTACAGCCCCCAAACAAATCAATCTCTTTCTTTTACTGGCTGTGTATAAAACATAACATTTGCTTCAAGAAGTGCCTGTCCAGAAGTCTTCTGAATACAAAACAGAGAAAGTCACTAGTTGGGGGGGCAGGAGGGGGATGAGAAACAGTAATTTGATTTATTTTTTTTTTTGGTAGAGTGCTGACCCATTACAGCTAAAACACCCATCTCTAACTGCTTACTACAACAATGCAAAAGAAAGAAGAAAAAAAAATTGCAGTCTTGGGCAATGTAGGGCTCCTAATCATTAAGTCTAACACAGAACAGCAGAACAATAAAAAGAGCAATCGCATTGTAAATTTATGTACCATGCACAGGTTATGGAATGTAGTGCAATAGGGCACTGTGCAGTGACAAAACTGCATTCCTTACAAAGTTAACAGCTTTAAGCTCATGATTTGTACATGTGGGCAATACCGAATGACCTTCATGCTTTCCAACATTCACTAGAAGGCAGATTTATCTGTAATCACAAGATAGCTGTTTTGTTTTGGAGGATAAACATATAGTTGGTAGCACAACGATTTAAACTTCGCATTAAGTGGCAAATGCATAGGCCAGTACATTAGGTTTAAAAGCTGAATTTGAAGACCACACTCCAAAACCCTGAGTAGATACTATTAGACTCCGAGTTAACCCTGTTGCAATAGTTGTTTGCCACTCCTTTTTCTTATTTTTTTTTCTTTTCCAAAAGGAGGTAAGTTTTCATAGTTCAGCTGCATTATAAAACAGTAGCCTCTCTAGCATATGCCTTATGTAAAACCATGTTCTGTTTCAACATAAGAAATCCAACATTCACAATGGAGAAATAAAGTTATATTGCTCTTATTGTAATGGACATAACAAGACTATCCTTTTTCTAACAAAGAAAATACATCATATTTTTATTTTAAACAAGCATGGCTTGTCTCTTATTCCCAATTTTCTTAGCCATGAAATAACAGTTTGGCGACGGTGCGTACTAAACTGGACTGCAGTACAACAGAGCAGGATCCTAGGACAGTATTACTAAAATAACCAGCAGATCTTCATTGCACCAAAACCATCCCCAGGATACAATCAACAGTGAACTCTGTTTTTTGTTAAACAGACCAAGATGGTAAACCTTATATTATCTAAAATTACACATCATTTCTCTTACACTGCTGAACACAAAGTTCTGATTTAGATTTAATGGAAAGTACTGAGACCACATTAAGCTGAACTATCTCTGGATATGCACAGACATGAGGGAGTGGGACAGGATTAATTATTTTTCCTACATATCCAAAATTCAAGATAGTGAAGTAGCATATAGAAGCATATAGTTCCTGATGTCCCAAAACAAATGGCAAAGAAATTCTCATTTACAAGCACCTGAGATGAGGCAATAGGCTTCTGGTTCTCAACTTCCTATGAGTTGCAGTAAGGAATTTCACTGCTACTTCTCAGCTGAAGTGCCCTGCTCTCAGGTACCTATACAAAAAACCAACTGCTAAACAGGATGAGATAGATAAATACTGAACACATAGCAGATTTTAATGCAAAATTACCAACAGAAGCTCACAAGGCTCTGAGACAATTCACAAAACCACACAAGTCTTTATATAAGGTTAATGGTTTGCTAGCCAAGTGCCAAGGTTCACAAAACGGGTATTTTTTTTTAAATCAAATTTGAACTTTATGCATTTTTCTTTAACAACACTTCACTAAAATCTCAACAACCAGAAGCTGAGGATGTTTTACTTTTAGGTGTTTCAAGCACCTTATTAGTAAGAGACCACAGGAAAGCCTGAATACTCAGCCCTTTAGATACGCACTTGAGGTTGCTGCTCCTGGGTCAGGCAGCATGACAGCAATCTGAGCATAGTACTTGGATGACTAACACTGAAACAGGCTGAAAACAGCAGCAATCATGACAGAGACAATAAAGAACCCTGGCAATTGCACACAGCTCTAATGAAAGAAAAATTATTAAAAATCGCTTTTAAAAAACACAGAGAAAAAAAAAAGAACTATGATGCTAAAATATACTTTCTTAAAAGGCCACTTTCACAAACGGGATTATGTATAGTATTAACAGTACGCATATAAATAAAGCATATGGCATAAGCAGAAGTTACCATAAGGTCTTGAACACCTTTAAGAATGAAACTTTTAAGGCAAAGAGATTACAAAGTTCGTAATAAAAACACTGGTATGTCAAGGAAGGCGTGCATGATGTTTAAAAAAATAGCAACTAACCAAAAAAACCCCTGTGCTGAGCTAGAAGAACATGATCTGTGAGATCTTAATACAAGCCTTTACCAGAGTACTTCAAACAGAAAACTGCTCTGAAGCTTATAATTTATAAAGAGACCAAGGCAGAGAAATCATGGCATAAGAGGGCAGAAATACACAGGGTGTTCAACCGGGATGCACCAAGAGGTGCTTTAGGATGGCTCTCCCTCTCCTGGTGCACAGGCAAGGGAGATGCATGGAACAAGGAACAAGATAGCTCCTTTCCCAAAAGATTTCACCTCAGGTCTCCCATCAAGGTAAACCGCAAGGAACATATGAAAGGGTGTTTAAGGAATGTTTTCTGCAACGTGCAAAAGAACTATCAGGCAGACTAGGGGAGTAAAACCAGGAGGTGAGCATGAAGCCTGGCAGGCTGCTGTGCCTCTCCTCAGTTGCGCTGGAGAACAATTTGAGCTGGAGCAAAAGGGGTGCACAGGTTAGGGCAAAGCCGATTTACAAAGGGATGCTTGAGGCTAAAGTATGGTGTAATGGATACTAAAAGCTGGCAAGCGAGGTCCGAGATAAAAGACCAAACGTTTCCAGAAGAGAGCAAGTGGCACAAATACATAGGCTTGCTAGAGGATCCACAGAGGCTGCCGGAGCAGGAGAGCAGGGGCTGAGGGTGCAGTACGCTGGGTACGTGGGAGGGACAGAGCGGTGTATTTGCCTGGGAATGCGGAGGGACGGTGCAGGGCACAGCCTGGAGGACGGGAGGGGAGAACAGGTGAAGCGGCGGAGGAAGGGCTCAGGGCAGGCTGGGACACAGCGCGTTAGCAGCACGCTGCGCCGCACAGGGCGGGGGGCTCCGCCGGGGTGGCAGGCGGGGGGCGGGCGGCCCGGGGGGCAGCGGGGAAGGGGCAGCCGGCGGCGGGCCGGTACCTGGGCGTCTTGGCGGTGGCGCTCTCCCGGCGGTCCAGCACTCCGGGCACGCAGTTGGTGAGCTCGGTCCAGTCGGCGTGCAGCCCGCAGCTCCAGCCCGTGGAGAAGCGGGAGAAGAGCCAGGTCTCCCGGCGGTTGGGGCGGTAGCAGGTGCACTTCTTCTGCCCGGGCCGGCAGTCGCAGGGCACCTCCAGCCGCACGTTCTGCACCAGGTGGCGGCCGAAGGTGGTGCCGCCGGTCTTCTGGATGTGCAGGAAGACGATCACGTCCTCGCCCTTCATGTCGAAGGCGAGCTCCCGCTCCAGCTCCCGCACGGGGAAGTAGTACTTCTTCACGTAGTGCGGGTCCGGTGTGGGAAAGAGGTCCAGCTCCTCCGAGTAGGAGCGGCCGCTGGGGGAACCTAGGCTGAGCCCCGGCCCCACGTACTGGTACAGGATAAGCATGAAGCACACCGAGACGGCCACGATCAGCAAGAACTTGCTGGTCCTCTCAACCATGGTCCTTCCCGCACGCTTCATGTGTCACCATCTCCCGGGGCTGCCAGCGCTGGGCAGACGGCGGCGGTGTCGGGGGGCGGGCGGCAGAGCCCGGCGCCTGTGCCAGCCGCCTCCCCCCGCTGCTCCCCGGAGCAGAGCTTTCCCCGGGGGCGGCGGGCCGCTCCCCGGCTCGTCTCCGCTCCCCGCTGTCCCCGCCCGCCCCGCCGCGGGCAGCGCCGGGAGCGGGGCAGGGGCAGCCCGCAGCCAGCCGCTCCGGAGGGGCCGCGGCAGCGCGGCGAACTTGGAAGAGCGGAGCAGGAGGGGGGCGGAGAGGGACCGAAATGCAACACCAGCCCCCTCCCGCCCTCCCCCCGCTTCAGGAAGCCAACCCCATCCCGCCGCTGCCTCCGCCGCGGCGCTCCGCCGTGCCCCAGCCCCAGCGGCACCGGCGCGGCAGCGCCCGCCCCCGCCGCCGGCTGCACACGGACTCGGCTCGGCCGGGAGCGAACGCTTCCTGCCCGCGCCGCCCCGCGCCCGGCATGCACAGCGCCGCCGCGCCGCCCCGGCCCGCCCGGCTGCGGGCACGCACCGCGCCCCGGCTCGGGCCGGCGGCTCTGCCTGCTCCCGGCCTGCCCGGCTGGGGTCACACACCGGGCCCCGGCTGGGGCTGCGGTTCCGCCTGCAGCCGCCCCGGCCCGCCTAGCTGCGGGTACACACCGGGCCCCCAGATCGGGCTGCGGCACCGGTTGCGGGCACGCACCGGGCCCCGGCTCGGGCTGCGGCTCCGGCTGCAGCCGCCCCGGCACGCCCGGCTGCGGGCACACAGCGGGCCCGCGCTGCGCCCGGCTCGGGCTGGCGGCGCAGCCCGCAGCCGCTTGGGGCCTCAGACCCCGGCGCCCCGGCCACCCGCGGGGCGGCCGCTGGGATCACTCGCGCCGCGGAGCCGGGTGGGCTGCGAGGTGGCTGCGGCGCCCCGAGGCTTCCCCCGCTTTTGGGGCAGGCGTTCCCTGCCACTGTAAAATTCGTGCCGTAAGGCGAGCCCCGGTGCTCCTCGGGGGCTAGGTTTCTACTCCCTGTTTGAAACGACAATTATTAGGAATGAGAAAATTTGCATGGAAATAGCAGTAGGTCTTCTCACATGTCTGCTCCCGCCGCGGCCGCCACATGGGACACCACAAGCCTGTAGTTGCAGTGTCGCAACTGGATGCAACAGGAGAATGCTCTGGTCACACAGAGGAGGAGGATGGCTGCGAGCAGGATGGATGGCCTGTGCCCACCAGCAGCCATGTAATTTGAGAATAATAATAGGTGAAGTTGAGGCAAAGATCAACAGAGGTGTTATTTACAGAAAACTTTGCCAGCGAAAAGCGCTCTGCTGGTGTGCCAGGCAGCCTTCCACCCGGCAGCGGTGCTGCTGCAGAATTCATTTGCTATAGAGTGGTCTGGCAAGTAAAGCAAAACATTGGAAGACCCAGGAGCTGCCGGGTCCGTCGCTGGCTTACACCGATGTCCTCTGTAGGGCAGTAGTTAGCAGGTCGAGATCCAGGAACAGTACGGTAAGGACCTACAGAGGCTGGCCGCTGAGCTTAAGGCTGGGCTTCATCACCTTCCCGGAGCAGAGGCCTTTCCGGCAGGTGCAGGAAGGGTCCTGGCGCGGGTTCTTCGCCGGTGCCGGGAGGCCGGTGGGGTTCACTGCCACGGGGCGACGCGGCAACCCCAGAACATCACCGTCTGGTGCATGTAAATGGGCAATGAAACATGGCCCCGTGTCAGAAAGCACAGCAAGGCGCAGGGTAACGGCAGTCATGCTGGCGCTTCCGATAGACATGAATTACCGTCTATGCAGAATTAATAATATGAACAATTGTTAATTTCTAGTCAAAAATCTCTAACTGAAATACCATGTCTCCTGCAAGTATTGCTATTGGTGACAGTTTTCTTCAGTTTCTGGTGCTCTTTCAAATAGAAGTTATGACTAGATTTCAGTGATCCAGCACTAAAATATTCCCCTCAGACTACACTTTTTAATCCAAGTTGTGTTTTACGCAAGTATAAGGGAATGCATGCAGATAAGCCGTTGTTAAACACTGGGTCAAATTTATAAGGGCTTAGGAGGAAATGAGATCCCAGATTTTCATTCAAACACCGTGACTGATAAATCTGCTAGATTTTGAGATGGCTGCATTATTCACAAGTTGTGGAGCCCCAGTGAGTTATGCAGTTCTTCCCAAACAAGTAACAATAAAATGTTTATAGCACCCAAAAGCATCATATGTTGTGTTCAAACCATTTATTTTGTTTGAAATTTTTCTTTTAAAAGTCTGCTTCTGATTTTCCTCTTTTCATGTAGGCTGGTTACTCCAGAAACAATGATGTCATTCTTATACACAAAGTTCAGCTACATCCAGAAGCATAGTATAAACCCAATTTGAAGTTTTGAAATCGGTATTACGGTCTGTAAAATACAGGCATATATGTGAGGTTTACATATGTGGTTGGACTATACACTGCAGCATAAAAAACACAGGGCAGATTTAAGGATTGCAGTGTGTGTGCCTGCAGTTATAAAAGTATAAATATTTAGAAATGACAGACCTATGAAGAAATCAACCATTAAGTTAATTCTAGTTACATGAGCTATTTATAGTTAATTAATTGTTTTAATTGTAAGATATATTTTGGCCTTTTTCTTCAGTTACATGGAGATACTCCAGTGAATTTCATTACTGATTTATATTTGTGGTAAGTATAGAGCCTGTTAGTTTGTGAAAGAACATAGTAAAATATGATCCATGAAAGGTAAACAGACCACAAAGGAAAATACAGAGTTATAGCTAAAAATGTGCTGTTTTCGTTAGCGCAGCACCCTCCGTCTAGAAGTGGGGGTCAGCAAACATGGTGGAAGTAGGGAAGGCGTGTGCCCTTCCGACCTGCACCCACCCACACAAGTACACAACATCCTGCCTTGGAGACACTGCAAAACCAAAGCTCTGGGATCAACGCTTTTATTTTTACTGAAACTGTGGAATCCTTCCCTGGAAATTCTATATGCTGCTCTGAAATGCTTGTATTTCAAAGGTGCTTACAGGTATGACTCACCTGAGATGATCACTTAAGCAAATACTTAAATCAATCCCTATTTATACTCAGCATAAAATTCCACGGAAGACAATGGTAGAGTATTTCTTTGCTGCATGGGGAGTTAAACATCAAGTGCTGCATCAGAGCTAGTTTAGATCAGCATGTTTCTTGCATCAGAGAAGAGTGAGTGGAGTTCAAATAGCAAGATCTACACTTTCCCTGGCTCTTGCATTGAAAATAACAGTAGAAAGAGGTGACAAATCCAAAAAATGCAAGTTGTTACTGCTACCTCCTGTTACCTCCTGTTACTGCCTGTTTATTCTCTGACCTCATCTGGACCGTGCATTTAGCCATTAACCATCCTTGCAAGCTGAATCTTCAACTCTTAAGCCAGCCTCTCCCTAGGCTTTCCTACACCTCGTCTGGGGTTCCTCACAGGAGGACTAAGGCTAGGAGCAGAACTCTTCTCTTTCCTGTGAGGCAGTGACGAACTGCTATCACTGGGATGCCTAAAAGCTACATGTTTGTGTAGAATGAAAGCATCTTAGAGAGAAAAAAATAAATTGTATTTTTATCTCTAACCTGTGGACTAGGGGAGATAGGTTTCAGATTTCCTCTCTGCATTCTTCTGGGCAAATGCAAAGAAAAGATCCCCCTTAGCCCACTGAAAAAGTTTGTCGACACTTTGGTGTCTGTGCTTTGCATCCTAGTTTGGAAAAATGAAATTTGCAGTCCCTTCCTGGCATAAAGCCTGCCCTCAGTTGCCTAATGGCTTAACTTGCAGTCATTCAAGTGTGTGCTGGGATCCGCCATCTCTGCCCTGTTTGTACAAGCCCCAGTACATCACATGGAAACTCTCATACTGCAGCCTGCCAGGCCTCCCTTGTTCCACAACCAAGCCTCAGATAGCGATACTCAACCTCCGAATTCATAGCACCTTCATGTCCAGCACAAAGGAGGTTACCTCAACGACATAGTTACTCATCACAAGCAGTTTGGGTATCCATTTTAAAATCATACCAAAAGCTGCAAGAACTCTGTGTTCACCTGGGACTTCTGAGGGCCTCACTTTGCTTCCCAGAAGGGCAGCCTGTCCCTTCCAGACTCCAAGTAATTAATTTCCAATTAATTTCCAAGTAATTGCAGAATGCAGGCACTAGGACTAAGCCTTCAGATAGTTTAGCTTGCATCCACACAGTTACCAACAGTGAGAGCAAGCAGCACTTGGGCTTAGCTCTTAGACCTGCGTGATGGGATGGGTCCCAAACAGGGCTTGCATGTAAATTACTAACACACACATGAGCTCAAGGTTTATGTATTTGCAGTTAGAAATCAGATGAACAGCAACATCTGAGTTAATACTGAAGTGAGGACAAACTCAGATATAGTGAGAGTACAGCTTATTATAGAAAGCCTCTTGTGCGAAAACAGCAGTAGGAAACATGTAAACCACATACTACCTCTGCCACCAAAACCTCAATGAAACACTTACCTCAAAACCTAATAAATAAATAGTAGCTTTATTAGGCAAGGGGAGCCTAAAGGCTTCTCAGCACAGAAGTTAAACTAGTTTGCTGTGAACTAGTATAACTTAGGTAAGCAAAGCAGTAAAAAAATCCTCTTTAAACACTTGCAACCCCCAAAAAATATCTCAATAAAGGCACCTTAAAAAAAGTTCTACCACTCACCAGAAAGAAAAAAGAGTGTATATACTGTGTTTCCCAAGGATAAGCCCCCTGTTACCCCAAATAGGTCGAAACAAACCACTTACCTTGTTCATTCCAATCTAGGTTGGTTTTTTTTTCCTGCTCCCTTAGGAAGAGTGGGGACGTAATACTCTCATTTGCTTTGGTGACGTGTGTGTGTACCACATACCAAGTGAATGGTGAGGGGTCACAAATCATAGTATTTAGCCATTGGCCTGTAATATCAATGCTCAGGCCTACAGCAAAGCTTAGAACAGGGGTTTCTAAACTTATTTTGCTTATCCACTGCTGTTGCAGCATCAGTAGCAGCTCTCAGCCATACACATTTGCACAGAGTGGCAGCACTCACACACTGTTTTCCTACAGTAACTGTACTTCTAGTTGGAGACCCATAGCAATTTGGAAGCACTGGTGTAAAGACGCTATGGCTTCAGTACTAATGCTGTAGGATAGCCACACCACCAGAGAGCTCTTACAGCCAGCAATGTGACCACTGTTCCTCAAGTACAGCACAGTTCCCTTTCAGATAGGGAAGAAGGTGCTGAATGCTGATAAAATCTATCAAACCCATCAGTCCAGTTCTGATTTCAGGCTCTTGCGCTACTTTTTTAGGGCCACGAGAAAGGTCTGCTGTTGGAAAGGTACCAAAGTCAGTCTTAAAAACCTTGGCAGGAATCAAAACAGTGAAGCCACTAACAGCAGTCCTAAACAAAGTAAAGCCTAACTTCAGCAGCTACAGAGACCAAATCTGAGTTTTGAAACTACCTTCACAGACCACGTGGTTGTGATATTATCCATTCCCTCTTCTCACGTGGATGCTGTGGATCTGAACAGCTGTATCATGGCAGGAGATCAGCATATGACTGGTAAGACAGAGCTAGTTACCTAACAATAATCTTTTCTCTTCTGCAAAGGGAAGATCGTTGAAGTAGATCCACCCCTCGAGCCTCCATTGGCAGCTCACTGCTTTGAGACCTCCCGTGGCCAGACAGAAGCAAAAGTTGAACTTACCAAAGCCACGTGTACATGCTGCTGTATAATAACGGCAGATGGCAGGCCCGAATGTCTGTCAGGATCTTGAAACATTGGAAAGACCTTAGCTGATCTCTCAAAATATATAAATGCTTAAAAGTTTAAGCAGGGAGTTGGGACTGCAGCTGAAGCAGATACAGTCTCCAAGGTATTAATCCATTAAGGCAGGAGTCTGTACATCCACAGGAGAAGGCACAAGGTGCCAGCTGCTCCTTATTCAAGTTCTTTTTTTCCTACTTGCACTGCAGCAGCTGCAAGATGATGCTGTCCGGGCTTGATGGAAAGGACAGGCCTATTTGTTGGTGGCATATTATTAGCATTATTACCCATTCGTTCATGGGGATTAAATAAACGTAAGGGGAGCTTGGGTTCTACAAGATTTTACTTCCCCCTGACTCTCTTATGCAGCAGCTGTCCACTGTGACATGCCTGTTAGCAGGGAACAAGTGTAACCCTTTCAGCCTTGCTCTGTAAAACTCCTCAGAACACAAACGGGACACAAACACAGGGCTGTTGGTAGGGTGGTCTCATTGTGGAAGGAAGTCAGTGCAACCCCCAGAGTTTCTGCATGTTGACTATTGACACCCATAGCAGATATCTAGACAGTCAGAAAATGGTGCTGGAATAATTTCTGGATGAACAGCATAGTAACTTTCTGCAGTGACCTGAAGCTTAAGATTGGCTTATGGCCAGGTGTGCTGGCATGGATTTTTTGTATCATACATATTAATCTAAATATTATTGGAAATATGATTTTGTTTTATTTTTACGCTTTTCAGGAAACGCTACAATGCATGAAGAAGATCCTTGTCTCTTTGCCATTGGGACTTACATAAACATATAAACGTCCTCTTAACGCATTCACTGTTTCTTAATGTTTTCTTGATGTTGATCAAAAAACTGACAACTCAGTTTAGAAATTACATTCTAAAGCAAATGTGCTTATGGGATTTTGACTTGAGATCTCTGGGTCATCCTCCAGGAAAAGAACTAATTAGAACAGGCATTCATCCTTCCTTGCTGATGTTGTAACAAATGGTGAACAGACAACACACGAATGCTAAAGTTTGTGTGAACCGAGATAAGCACACAAAAGTAACTAATCAATTTCCCCTTTAGGCCCGAAATTAAGAAGTTACGTAATGAAGTGAATAAACTGAAAGCTATAAACTGGCTATATAGCAATCATACGCTTAGAGATGTGCAGTTAAACTGGAAATGTGCACAATTCAGTTGTTTGAAGGCTTTTAGACAGAAGCCAACCACCTGAAAAGTGTGAGGAATTTGAAGTGTACTGCTTAATGGATTAAAAAAAAAAAAAAAAGAAATTGACTGGCAAAGCCAAGCTGTGGATAATCACAGCCTCTGTCTTGCATTCACAGGATCAGCTCTTTCAATTATGCTGCTTCTACAAGCAATGTAGCATAAGAGCTGTAGACTTGGCCCACAAAAGTCTGAATACTTTCTGAACAAATACAAGTGGCTGGTTTAAAAATCCCCTAATGTGAAAAAAAGTGCAGAAATAACTCCCCGTTCCACTTCACAATATTTGGCGCACCATAAAATTAGGTCAGTGGTAAAGGAAATGGGAAGAAGTTTGCATTCCAGCTGCCTCTGTGTAGTAGGAGCTGCATGTCCGAGAACCAGGAGATGAAGGGCTTTCCCGCACTGCTGCGCAGGCACGGGGCAGGGCGGGTGCCCCACATACAGCAGTGCGCTCAGCTGTGGATCCAGGCACTCCCAGACCTGTTGATGCTGCAAACCAAAGAGATTTTCCACAGTTGGTTTTATCACAAAGACTGATTGTCAGCATCTTATCAAAACAGTCCTTACAAAGGATACCAAGTCAACACTTGAGAGCATAAGGAAGAGGAATTTCATTAAGATTAGAAGACCAAAATTGTGTCCAAAACATTTACAATTAAAGAAAAGCTACTGTAAAAGGAGCTCTTGTGTGTCAAGCATTTTTAGGCCACAGCAACAAGAAAACTGGGAGAAAAGACTGAAATGCCATCAGGCAAACAAGTTCTTGGTTCGAATGAAAACAGTGGGGCCCATGTAGAGTGCTAGGGCTGTAGTGTGAGACTGCTACCCTGGACTGAATTTCGAGTTCATTTTTCTGGGCTCTTCATTCCTAGGTGGCACTCCAATCCCTTTATGAACCTTGCTGCAGGGTAACTTACCAGAGAGATAAGAGCAGTGATGTACCTGATAGTGGCCACTTAAAATTGCATTAGCTGAAGGAGTGACCAGCTCCAGAGGGATCATCAGTTAAGCCTGATACAGGCACATAGGGGAAATAACTGTAGACCCAGCACAGTCTCTGAAATGAGGGCTTATGTATTTTGAGCTTGATCTACTTAAGGCATTATCCATAGTATATCAGTCTCTTAATTCTTTTTTTTTTTTTATTTGTACACTGAGCATCAGTGATAGCTGGTGGCACAGAGTTTTCTGCCTCTTCAATTTTTACATACAGTCCCAGAAATAAACTTGATACATACAAATGCGGTACACTGGTATTACAGTTGGTTGGGTTCAAGGATCATAAGAACAATAAGAGAAAGAACAAAATAAATTTGAGCCTGCTAGTCTATACATAGCAGAAATAGAGAATTAAACTATAAAACATAGAAATGTATCATTTAATTTTAGTGGAAATACAGAAGTCCCAACTATCCTTTCACTGAGTCTCACAAACTAGGTAAGCATGAGACTCTGTATGGGCAAAAAAAGCAACACTTACACTTATGCTGAATCTTTTCCTAAATTTGACTCCTAGACACTGACAATTACAGTTAACTCATTCCTCCCTCTGTCACTACAATTAATCCAGCTCTGTATTTCCATTTTAAAAATGCTTGCTGCAATAAAAACAAAAATAAAAAATTACTGCCTCATTCTCCTTTATCAGGAGGAAGAAAGTTTACGGTCACAACTGTTTGCAGCCAGAACCAGAGAGAATTCCACAACATTCCCTGACAGGAAGCAGTGCTACCTTCTTTATTGTACACTTTCTAACTGCTGGATGATGCTGGATGGAAACAGGAGAAATTCCAACACTTCCTCATCACTGACAGTAAAATGGGACCTAAGCAAGACCAGCCAGTTCTGCCAATTTGTGCATGTTTTAAAGAAAAACACAGAGAAAGTCCAACAACCTATTTCCAGTCAAATATATATCAGAGACAAGGAAAGAGTGAATGCATAGATAACAACTTTCTGCTAATTTAATGAATTTTAATCTCTCGCTCTGATATATTTATTGTATAGTTATTAAAACAATTGGAGTTTTAATATGACTAAGGCCTTTTCTTTTAGTTAGCCTTTTTAGTTAGTCTCTTCTTTTTTCCTCCAAGTTGGTAAAGTTCTGTTTATCACTGATTAACTTCCTTACTCTGCAGGGAGGACTAAAACATTTGCAACAGAAGGTACCTTGCCAAGGCTTTGTTACAGGCAGTACAACGGGCCCATACAGATGATACGGGCTTCTGCATGCTGCTGTAATAATGCAAGATGCTTGTCCCTGCCATTTTCTCAGGTGGAGCTGATGTGCATATACTGTGCTCTGTGATGAAAACTTAGCTCTAATGTTGCTATCCTTAATTAAAAGAGTATTAATTTGTAGTGAAAAGAAGTGCATTACAGGAATATTCTTAGGTAAAAATGGAAAGGGCTGAATTTATGGAAACATGGAACATTGTTTTAAAGAACAATGACTGTTTCAAACTTAGTTTCCTAGATTCAATGAGAATTTTCATGAAAAGGCTACTGAAGCCAGAGGCGAGAGATCATTTTCTCTGACAATGGTTGAAACAGATAAAAGTAGCTATTTATCAGAAACACAGCTGTGTTTTCCATAGGAACTGGACAAGATAGGGTTTGAACACTTCCTAACAGTACATAAGATTCTGTTGTGGACCAAACAAACTTAAGGGAGAGGTATGCTAAGAAATGGAAGAAAAATTTCTCTTTTCAGCCAGAGTATTAAAGTTTTCCACATATCTGTCATTTTGGTAACCTCTTGGAAAACAGCTTTTGAGAACAGAGAGATAACAATCTCTGAACAGAAACAAGCTAATACTATTCTTACAATGGAAATAGCCTGAAATGAAATGAGTTCACACAGGCTGGATATTGTTTAAAATGAAAGTATTATTCTTTCTAGTTTTTGCTTTGCAGTATAGTGAAATGTATTATAATAGGTCCCAGTGTGGACACTCTTCTATAATAAAAATTATTTATTTTGGAATAATCAGTTTGCTTCAAATGCACAGTTGGTTGTTTTGGTATAAGCCTCCCCTCCTCCCCAAGCTATTTTTCTAGAGCAGTGTCCTTACAGAGAACTCTTCTGCAATTCTTGCTGTGGTCATTTACTACCCAGCAGACATGCTGTTAGCTTGTGGAAGCGATTATAGAAGTGCTTTATTTTGAGGGAGAACCACTTTATGAGTGACACATCTTCTGTTTTAAGGAGTATAGCCCAGAGTCTGGAGCTTTGTATCATTGTTAAACCATTGCATCAGTTCAGAAAAGAGACTGACAGTTGACTAGATATTTGCATTATTGAACATTGAAATGCAAAACAACAGGCAAAATTAGGGCTGTCGAAAAGCAAAAGCCAAGTTGGGTAAAGGTAATGTATTGGAGCATTGTAATTCAGAGCTTCCCCTGTCCTGCTGCTGGCTTGCCAGGTTAACAGTGGACTTTTTCTTGAAGGAAGAAGGTATAGGAAGGAAGGTGTTTAAACTTTGTTCATGATAGAGAATTGGATACTGGAAAAATGTATTGAAGCAAAAGCTCTAACAAGGTAGTACAAGTGCACTTGTCCACGGCATCCCCTGGAGGAATACATGAATCTTGCTGATAACTGCTGCTGCCACCTATGAAAAGAATCTGAATGTCCTCAGTGAAGCAGAAACTGAAATAGGTTGTAAGTACTTCATTATTGTTCTTCAGATAATAATCCAGGAAAACATACTAGAAAAAATTCCACATCATTCCTGGAGAAAGTTTTGTGCTGGTTTAGCAGAAACTTGAGCAAATTGTGGTTAGCACTTTACTCTTCATAGCTTCAAGGAGCAAACAATTGCCTGCTGATAAGGTCAAGCCTCTGTATAATGTGTGTTGTCACTGAACTGGCGAGAATTCCTTTAGATAAGTTCAAGAGAGTCAACAATTCCATACGTGAAATTTTAGAAACCATACAAGAAATGGATATGCATCAAGCTGGTCAGCAGACCACTTTGGTTTGGATATATAACAAATTCTGATCAGCAGAGAATGAAAAGTCTGTGGTGTTTTGTGACCACAGCTTTTCATGCAGTCAGGCAAAAAAAATCAGTGAAGTAACTTGGTACAGTCCAGCCTTCCATCATCTGCATGAAGCATGCAAGGTCACAGTTGACACACAGTTACCAATGAAGTGCCAAAGTGGATGTGCTCCAGCAGCACAGCCATGTCAGCAGCTGTAAGCCCTGGACTGACAATGCCTGATGTCTTTTGCCAATAGAACCTCTGACAAAGATGCTCAGCTCTACAAAATGTAGCTAAAAGTACACGTATTCTAGTAACAGACCAACAACAGCAACTGGATATCAACAAAATGGATGTGGTCTGTTTGCTAACAATATTGGTTATACCACAAAAATTCTACCTTTACTAGCATTCGTGTAGGCACAGTGGGAACCTGAGCAGGTGAGTGTCTCTGGCTTGACAGCAATGCTCAGAGCAGATTTTATAGCAGTTGTAATGAAAACAGCTGTGGAAAGCTAGTTCTCAGACAAGATTGGCCCAGCAGTAGTCAGAGGGCAGCATATGTGCATATTGACCAGCAACGTTCTCTGGCAGTAGCCACAAAAGGAAGATGTACTATTTTCTGTGCACTGCTGAACTACAATATGCTGTGGCAGAGAAGGTCAAAATATGAAAAGCAAAATATTCTTTCATTATCTCCCCTATTAGGTCCCTCAAGACTATTTTCTGGAAATGACTGCCATTCAGGGAAAGGGTCTGGTGCGAGAAACACACATAACTGACCAGTCTGAATAGCTGTTATGGTCTCCGTATGCCTCACTGTTCCTTTAGATTTTTTAAGAGGTATGAGCTGATTGTAATAACTTACAGAATGGTAAACGGGCATTGATTTTAGCTTTCTCTATTATGTCGGCTATAATTTGCAATGGTTTGAGAGCTCTTCAAATAACTGAGCCGTCCTGCACTGGGGTGGAGCAGGAACCTCTGCAGAAAAGATAATGTGGGTAAGCTGAGAGTAGAAATTACCAGATATCTCCCTAGGCAAGCCACCCCCCAAAGAATTATAGCCCCCAAAGACAAGCCTAAAAAGTACGGTCATTTGTCTCTAGGGAAAAAGAATTTCAGACCCAACTTTTGTGGCATGCTGGAGAAAAGAGGTGGGAAGGAAAACAAGCACCTTCCTCTCATTTCAGATAATCTGTGGAGAGGAAGAAACAGGGTCTTGGTCCTGGACACTAGCCTCCATGAGAAGAACTCATGCCTGTTCTGTGCCATTCTGTCTGCAGACCAAGATGAGGATATTGATGCTCTGCAACACATTTCCCTTCTCACAATACTTCTGAGGCAGATAGCTACACATTAAACCATAAAAAGATCTTGCTGTAGATCCACATACTAACAATTCTCAGCAGTAAACTTCATACTATGCTTTTTAAAAACTGCAACTTGTGTAACATGCATATAGGAACACTTTAAATGCATTGATATGAGAGTGTGCAACCACTAATAAGTGATCAGAACACCTTTTTTCTGAAATAGGTTTAGAAAAACAAGTTGGTTTTTTCCTCTTCCAGCTCCTGAGAACTGAAATCTATTATCAGTGGCTTATGACCTTGGCTAAAGAATGATAATCACAGTAACAGACAGGGAAGCTTTGAGAAAGTATCACATTCAGAAAAATATTTGAACTAAAGCCATATCATAGTGTACTGCCATATCCTGTATGACTCCCTTTTTCACACGGTGGCATGTTTGATAATCACTAGACCTTGTGATCTTGAGTTTACTAACTCAGGGTAAATTTTATGAACTTCAGGCCATGAGGCATGATCTTTACCTATAATGTTTAGACCAAACAACTGTCCCAGAATTAGTGCCGTCTTGCCCTAGTCCTACACAAAGCACAAGCCCTTGCTCCCTACGCTATTGCAGCTGTGTGGATGGAAAATGCAGACATGTATACGCAGACATGGCTTAGCTTTAGACACTTGAATATCCAGTTTTGACCACATTTTACTCAAATTTACTTTTGTCTTCTTACAAAGACTGTCTTGGGAGAGAATAAACGAAAGGTTAGTTAGTATTCATTGTTTCCCTGCAAACAACGACCACTAAAAACCCAAAGCTGTTACTGTAGTAAAAAACCATCAGACTATCCAGTCCACTCAAATTTGAGCTCATCCCATCTTTTGAGTTGGCAACTAATGTAACTCACTGAAAAAAAATGAAACAAACATGTTTCTGTTAAGCAGCTTGGCAATCATACAGTTTTAGGAGATTTATTTTTTATTATTCTTGCTTTATAAGTAGCATATGCTTCACTCCTTAAAACATCATCATCTTTTGATCTTGTTTTAAATTCTCTTCAATTCTATCTCTTAAAAGAACAGAGTTCTTTTTTGTTATCTGGAGTTTTGTATCACTACTCATTTCTAACAGTGCATCCTGCTGATATATTAAGCTGAGATTATGAATCAGTTAATATTCTATCTGAAAATTCTTAGTATTTTCTTAGCAGCTCATCTGACTTTAGAGAGTGGTCTAAATCACTGATAGCGAGTTTTTATGTGTTGCCTATTGTTAATGCATTTTGAATTTCATTAAAATTATAAGTGCTCCTGCCACAGACCTCAAATAAAGATGCCCTGCTGATACTGTAAGTATCGACTTCATTGTTTCAAAATATTATGTATCATTGGGAAAGGTGAACACTTAGCAAGCTACTTGTGTCATGGACTCATCACATTGGATCCCTGGGCCCTTATGCTGTTCCTCAGTTGCTAAGGTTGTGTCACTAGCTTCTTCTTTAAACACTCTGTTGAGCATCCTGGGCACAACTCTTTCCCTTACCTTCACAGAAGCAGGAACCAGCTGCCTAGCTGGTGCTCTGGTACTCGCAAGCAGCTTCAGAAATCCATTTCCCAGGGCTCTAACCCTGTGAGCATTTAAGATTTTCTGTCAACCTCTTTGGGAACATATGGTCATCACCAAAGCAAAAGGGCACGCAGTATTTGAAGGGGCTCCGCAATACCAGCACATTCACTTAGTTAAATCTGTATACCTAACGTCACTGGCTGCTTGCATTCATTCACACACAGGTACTTCCTTCCTGCTCTTCAGTATTCCCAGCTTTGAAAAGTCATGGCCCTGCTGAGCATTGTGTCTCCTCTCAGTAATGGAAACTCCTCCTTTTCCCAATGCCACCAGTTTTTTTGAGCTTTTGCTAATCAAACAGTACTTTTCACCATGAATATATGACTTGTACATCCCTCCCCTCTGCACAGACTTGCTGTATCTGCGAGTGATTGTTTCGATTCCAGTTCTTTATGGTTACAATACCCAGATAATTCAGCCTTGCTTGGATATTGTCAATTTACCAAGCTCCATCCTCCTCCATGTTGTATTCCCTCCGTTCTTGCATCTGGCTGCTTTAGTTCAGCCTCAGTTGTTCCTTGCTCGCTTTGAAAGGGAATCGGTTTGAGGCTCGCTCGCCTTTTAGCAGTGTTTTGATGAATGGAGTATGACTTGCATTTTGCACAATGCAGTTTAGGCTGCAGCAGTTTGAGATGCTGAAAACTTGGCAATAAAATGCAAATTAGCTGTGACTTAACATAGTGTATTAACACAGTGTTTGAAATACCTGATATTGTTCTACTGCTTCCTATTATTGAATTGTGTCCGCTTAGTCCCATTATGACCTCTTGATAAAGACATTATGCAGCTTTTTCCTTGCCTGTTCACTCCATGGTTCTCAGGTGGATTTTACAGGCTCTTCATAGCTCCACACTGCTGTAACCAGCTGCTCTGATATCAAAACCAGCTCATTTAAAGCAAACTCTGATATATCTATACTGCAGGTATACTGTAGCACGACAGCTATGAGTGAAGCTGAGGCATATCTACTGATGAAAGAAAGTTGCAACACGGGAAATCCAATTATATTATAAATATATAATAATATATGAATAATAATATTAAAAATGGAAAAGAGTGTGGGGAAATACTAGAATAGGCTAATGGTTGTGGAATCTCCATCCTTGGAGGTACTCAAAACTTGACTGGACTGACCTTAAACAAACAGACCTAATGGAGGTTGGCCCTGCTTTGGGCAGGACGTTGAAGTGGATGACATCCAGAGATCCCTTCCAGCCTAAATGATATGGTTCTATTGTTAAAATAGTATAAACCCACCATGAAGACAGGTATATTTTTTTTCTTATTTGCCTGTCTTTTAGAAGTGTTTTCAACTAAAATATACTGGAGTGGGAGAGATTTAGTCTCTCTAGATATCCAGTTTAGGCATGCTGCATCAGCCTCTGGAGTCTGACTATATAATAAACTTAGGTGTCTGGACGTAGATGCTGTGAGCTGCCGCTGAGATACTTCAATAGCCTAAAGCAGATGAGAAAAATACTCCACCTTTGCCCCACACATTACAGACTACATTTATAACACCATCAGTTTAAAATTTTACCTGACATAACCTGAAGCACACCTATAACCCAAGCCCCCTTACATGGAACATGGCAAAGGCCCTTCAGGAAACACAAGATACTTAAAGGCATGGCCATGATCTTCTTAAGTAATAAGTAAAATAAAATTTTTGTTCTTCCTTTTTATTACATTTCCACAGATGAAACAGTTAATGCACAGCAACATACTCTTTGGCTGTAGTGCCCCACTTCTATGGGCTGCCTCTGACCCCTGAAGAGTAGTCCACAACACTGAAACACTTCTCTTGATAAATCCACACTAATTTCATCTGTTGTGATTCCCTTCTTCTATTCTTCTCCTCCTCTAACTCACCCTATTCCTAAAACTGCTCTTGAATATGTTTTATATCAGTCTTCCCCGCTTAGTGTTACCATAACAGTATCATTTAGAGGAAAAGCCTTAGAGTGGTGCTGCAGCGCGCTATGCAGCAGATGGATACCTAGGGATAGGTATTGGCACAGTGTGCTTGCAGACTTTCTGGAAAAAAAGCACAAAGCAAATTCTAGTTGTACTCTCTAACTGAGGAACCAAGGCACAGAGATGTGCTCCTCCTAGTAAGGATACCCTGCTGTTGCCATCAAATTTTTGGTTCCTTCCTACTTTCTCCGGTAACTTTTCCTGTTTCCTATTCCCAGAAGACATGCCTGCTGAAAAATGAAAATCACAACACAGAACCTTTTCTTCTGAGGCAGAAACATCTCCTTCATACCTGGCACGGGCTTTAATATTAAATATTGTTGCTGTAAAGAAGGTGGTAAAATTCTTCATTCATGGGAGTTTTGTTGATTTAATGGCAGCTTTAAAAGCATAGAATTTCCTTAAACCACCGTTTACATGCAAGGTTTCTTCCTCACCCCCACCCCTGCCTCACAAGCTTATTTTTGGTTTAAATCAAAGGCTTTTTTGTACATATAAGCCAGAGCTCTGGGAAGTGTTTTACATGGGCATAAATACTTAACTGGGCTCCAGTGCCAAGCTAACTGTTTGGCAACAGCTGGTATGTTTGCATTAATTTGGACCAGCTCACAGCATTGTGGTTTGCTACACTGCATTTTAGCACTTGGGATTTGGAGTTATCCTACTGAGTGCTAACACTGGAAGATAATTTAAAAAAATGGAACTGGAATTTTGGTGGAAGACAAGAAAGAAGGCGAGTAGAGCATTCTTTACATATGAGTAGTTTGCTGTGGTGCAGGGAAAAATACACTATTTTTATCATGATCATTTAATGAATTTTGAATAAGAGTGCCCTGGAGTTTTAGGAAGTGTCTTTCCTAGTACATGTAAACCCCTTCAGTTAAGAAGGAAATACTTTTGACTTTTAACTAGACCTTTGTAGCAAGAGGGAAGCTTAAAAGCTAGGTTACCTTTTGATTTATCAGAGTTTACACTTGATTGTGGCTTTGTAAATCTCTTTAGAAAAGCGCCTCTACCCCTGTGCTAACTACCCTTATTCAAAGGCATGACAATTTAGCAAAGGTCAGTTCTTAAGTGTGACCACTACATACTTATGCTCGCTAGTTTATGGAGAATAATCCACTTGCCTGTCCCCTAAAATTACCACGTTCTTGTTGGAGAATGAAAGAAAACACAGAAATGAGTGAAAGTCACAACACACAGGTGTCAGTGGAGAGTCAGATTTTAGCAGATACAGTTCTTGATGATTCCTTCTTCCCTGATCATGCTCAAACCAGTCTCAGCTCCGTGTACTGATCTGACTCAAGGGCCATCCTCTCAGAAAAAGACAGGCTGAGGGGCAAGGCAGCAGAGCAGCACAAGCTTGATGCCTAGTGACAACAGTGACTGAGACAGACTGGAAACTGGATGACAACAACCAGTTTGAGAAGACGAAGAAGTTGCTGCAGCTTAGGAGGTGTCTGTGCTCATGAAAGCAGACACACAATTCCAGAGTCTGGAACAAAACCTGGTATTTTCTTAAACTGTCATTTCTTTTCTGAAAGCAAAAATTTCTAGAGGTAAGACAAAACCCCTTCCTCTCCTATACTGTCTGGCTACATAGGGAATGCTACCGTAAAGTACTAGCTCAAGTGATAAACTTTTGGATGGTGCTTGTTGATTATGTCAACACTCAGATAATGGAATTTGAGGAAGGACAGGACAAGGGGTCACTTTACTATTTTGTAAATCCAGTAATTTCCCCATTTAAAATGGTGTTTAAAAAAGAAAAGAATCTTATGTTTACAAAGTCAAACATCTGAAACTTCAAAAACACCAGAAGTAAAGGTTGCTTGTGTAATCTCAGCTTGGCCCTTTTTTGCTATGAAGGATACAATATTGAATTACATCATTACACACACACTTTCTACCACAGAACCACATTTTATCCAGTACACGGAACGGACAATGCCTATGGAACAAATATCTCTAAATCTCTAATAGTTTTTATCCTCATTGTTATGGTGAAGGAACTTATTTACTGAACATTGCTCCCATTTTGAGCTGAAGAGAAAAATAAAAATGCACTTTGAAATTTCTGCTATTTCTTATTTTTAAATAATAAAAGCATTTCTATACATGAACAAAATATAGCTTTGCATGTCCATCTGAGATGACTGGGGACATTACTTAACATTACAGAAAGGATCTCAGAAACATCCAGGTTAAGGTAAAACCACATCACCTAATATTAAATGTCCAATTTGTTACAACAATGACCTATATTTAGGATCATTTATGCATTACAAATATCTTTGCTAGTAATAATAGTACAATCGTCAAGGCTTAACAACAGTTCTTTAATTAGGCCTCAAAATCTGTTACCTGCCTAGAAAGAGTGGAATGTACATTTAGTTATTACCTAAAGGACTAGGTCAAGCGATGATTTGTGCAGTTTCTAACACTGAAGTGTTTGACTTCTCAACCTTACTAATATTTTTAATTGTGCATGTGCATAGCACGACAGAAGATGTCTAGTTGACAGATTACATGATGCTACCAAACATCCACTATCCAGAAAAAATTGTGAAATAATATCCAGAGTCCTCAGTGCAAAATGTTTGTGGTGTTCTCATTCAAAGGTTCCAAATTAACTTTGCTGTTATTTTACTTTCCATCAGAATTAGAATGTATCTCTTCTCTTAGGAAACTGCAGCAGCTATGAAAATGGATATGGGACTCCATGTCTTGAAGCACTATGCAAAGGCTTCATGCAATATTAGTCCATAAGAAAATAACTCTCAAAACATACTGTGCAACTAACGCCTGTGTTTATATTACCATTAAGGGGTTGTCTGGGAACAATCATGTGAGTGATTTATTTCTGATGCACAGTCCACTCAGCCTTGTCTGGCCATCATTCTTGACTGTCACAATCTGGTTCCTAGGTGAGCTCCTAGCTGAATTACTGAGTACCTTCAGCGACCCTGGGTCCTAGAGGCCCCTAGCACACCACTGTTCATTGGTCATACCTCAGGTTTTGCTGCCTGAAGAGTAAACAAATCTAGCCTCAAGGGTCTAGGTAAAAAAACCCCAACAACTAAATTTCTCAATGGCTGTGTAGACTCATGCAGTTGTTTACAATGGTCAGCCTCCTGTGCTGAATATCTTCTATGGATTTGTGGGCTTCGTGGCCCAGGCCCTGATTAGCAGTTGTTAAGAATATCAATAACGTCAACAGCATTGGTAAAAGAGCACCAATAACGTTGGCCATCTGTTACCTCTTGAGTATGACCTGTAAGAATTTCTTTCTTACAGTGAGAACTTTGCAAGGATGCTTCTTAAAATCATTGGCCTTAGCTTCCTTATAAATGACACTCCAGGTCAACAGCTACCTCAGAAGATGAAAATGAATATGCTTGAGCAAAGTATGAGATAAATGACATCCAAGTGCAAGGGCCACAGGAAAAAACTCTCTTTACTATTACCACAGATTATGACTCAGCCATCTAGCAGCATGCAAGTCATGAATCCAGATCAGGAACCCAGATGTAATGTTCTGCCTTCAGGACAGGCAGAGGTCAGTGATCTCACTAAATCCGAGGCCCCTCACACTTGGAGTACTACAGGAAAATGTTTCCAATATGTTTTAAACACTAGAAGAATACAAGATGAGGTTAGCATGCCAAATCCATCTAAGGCTATAAATTCAGAGGGTCATACTTTCTTTCTCTGAATGTTTTTGATATTAGAGAATTAGTATCTATTCAACAACATAAGATGGAAGTTTAACCCACAAACCAAAACTCTCCATACTCCATACTATTAGTTGTAAATGTGTCCCATGTAAGTTCTACTTGGTGTAGGTTTGTGAGTTTAGCAATTACCAATATTGCACTGCTGCTAAAAAATGCTTGAAATAATACATCTTCTGGACCTAAAAATATATCACAGAGATTTGTTAAATAAAAAATGCAAATAAAGAATGGAGAGTTTTGCACCTGCAGCTCATCAGTTCTGGGATGCCAGACAGATTTTATTATTATTTGGATTACTAGGAAAACTTGAGAGGATCTGGATGTTTTAATACATTGCAAGTCTTAAAGAAATACCAAATATCTTAGTATTAGTATTTTGATTTTGGACATGTTATTAAAGATGTAAATACTATTAAAAAATAACTGACAAAGATTTCTAAGTGCTTTTATTCAGATGAGCAGAATTATAGAAAAGTATTTGTGGGGAAAATATTCCCACTGTCCTTGAAATAATCAATAAATTAATGTAATAAAAAAAGAGGTGCATACTTGTAATTCTTTGTACGGCAAAGGCATAGGAATTCTGCAACTTGGCTACATTTCTGCCTTGAGCAAGTAATTTAACCTCTCTCCCTTCTTAGTTTTCCTATTGGTAAAATAGGAATAGCTCCCTTCAAAAACATGCTGCAAGCATTATCAAGAAGAAATTTTATCACAGTTGTTGAGGTAGGTTAAGGTACTGTCAGTGTATAGTAAAACATCCTCACAGTGAGGGGTGCTGTGACAACCAGGCAATCATGAAATTGAAGATTCAGCATTGTTAATATAGTGAGATTTGAAAGGTCACAACACTGCAAGTTGGCATTATTTTCATATTTGGCATCAGGAAACATAGCCTCCATAGCACATTTGCATAGCTGAATATTGATTTGGCTGATTACAAATGGAACCTAAACTGATTAGAAAATGATTAGGAGGGAATCTGTATGAAAGGTTTTCTTTTTTCTCTTTTTTCTTCTTGGCCAGTTAACTTGATGTGGCATGAATGAATTTGACTATAATCTTGCCACTGACTTGCAAAAGCAGGGAACAAGACTGTAAGTTATCACCGATGATTCAACTATGAACTGTGAAAATAAAAGTCTTTATTCATTCTATTTCTCAAGCATGAAAACCTTTGCCATCTTTAGTTGCCTTACAAAAGAATAAGAAAAACCTAGGCACGGCTTAAGAAAATACTCCCTTATTATATCTGACCTTTGTGCAATCTTGTTGAACCTGTACTGCTTAATGCAGTCTCATTTGTCCCTTTAATCGCTTGCCTAAATACTAACCTAACAGTCTAATGGAAAAGTTGCCATGGATTCACAATAACTGCCTGATCTGAAAAAGTGTCTAGTAATGATGAAGACTAAAAAATGATTTGCTTTTAAATTTTATCACCAGGAACTAATGCTTAGTGCTATTCCACTCACAGTTTGTATGTACACCTACGCTATGTCAACAATTTCTCTGGACAAATAACACTTTTTTGGTCTGTGAACAGAAAAACTAACAAAGCCTATGTACAAATTTGTACACTATGTTCCTGAATTCACCCCCTGCTCCACATAACTCCTACGTTTTTACCATGCTTCCAATGTTAACTGCCTCCCTCACATCCTCTGTCTGCAGTTATACAACATTCAAGCTATACCAGGGATGACTCATCATCTCTAACTACTATATATTTCAGAATAGATAAGAATATGTGTGTGTGTATCTCTATATAACTGTATGTATCAGAATATTTAATATTCTATTTAAGAATCTGCATATATCAGAATGGTAGAATTCAGCCTACCTAGCTTTCTTGTGGTAGCTTGTCTCTTTCCTATATACAGCTAAAGATTTGTCACAAAACTTGTAGGAACTTCATGTCTTTGGAAATACCACTCATCTATAAAAGTTAATTGAAATTGCAAGGAAGCCAACAGAGGCAAAAAGAAGCAGTCTAATGTCAAAAAGCATGCTATAGATACACATGTATCATAGCTGGTTTATTCAGCTGTTATGGGCTCAAACCAGACACGAATCCAGACAAACGAGTCTGTTAGAAGATGATGTTGCAGCTGCTCCCTATCACTGGGCCATAAATGCTATGTGCCATTACCTGGATATCTGGCACCAATATTTCCTTTAACCTGAAGAACTCAGGTTGTTATACTGGTACAACTGAGATCCTTAGACATCCAAAATCCTTAGGCTGCTACATGAAGGAGCAACTAGCAGCTACCCATTACATCAGCTCTCTGCCCTTGTCACGAATCAGGTTTTTACCCTGTATTTTCTCCGTAAGTTAATACGAATAACTCTCACATGTAATGAAAAGCTGGTACTTTTTGCATAGCTAATACTTTAAACTGATTCCCTCAAAAAGCTGGACTCACATGCTCAACTACAGTAAATCAGGATATCACCTCCATGTCACATATTCACCTATGCAATGAAGGAAGAGAGTTCTCAGATTTCACATTTGGCAATATAAGATTTTTTTTGAATAAAAATACTTTTTAATTACCATTTTGTTTGAGCTTTATGTACCACTGCTTATGCTGTGATGAAAGACCTTTCTTCCTATCTGTATTAAGAAACGTTTGTTACATGGGAAGCTTAGATTTTTGATGCCCTTGGTTGTTTCTTTTATGTTCCTAGGTTTTGCGAGTGATATACTTACATAACTGCCACTTAGCAAGCTTGAACAATTCTCAAGACTAAGTATTAGCTTGTGATTATAGACAAGGGTCCTTATTCCCTTTACCCCTTTTGACTAGCGTTTATTCATTCTGCTTCTGTGTAATGTATCCCTAAAGCTACCAGTTTAGACTTTCTAGATCATCTCCCTATGTATGCCACTGTATTTTTTTCCTTTTAACTTTGTTTTTCTGAAAAAAATATCTCCAAACCACATTCTTGATCACTACCGAGAATCACTCGTAACCACTACAAGCAGTTTTCTTTATCATCGCTTTTCTTATGTGGAAGAAAAGTGAGACAGCATTGAATTAAAAATATGCTTAACGAGTACTTTGAGTATACTGGCACTACTTGCACTATGGGCAAATATTCTTTGGACCAATGCTTCTTCAATTTTTGCAGGGCATGCAGCCCTGAAAAAAAGGGAAAGAACATGGCCAAGTAAAAGCAGCATTCCTGGCTGTTGCAAATAACTTAGGATGGTAAGCTCACAGAAAATGAGGGAGAAGGAGCACAGTGGAAAAAAGAAGAAACAGGAAACATTAACATTTTTCTGATCTAGTTGGATTAGATTTAAGATTTAAAGATTTAAGATTTAAATTTGAAGATTTAAATTTTCCACTGATCATGGAGAAAAATGGAAGCTATTTTGACTGAAAGAAAACAGTCACATAATGGGTTGCTGCTTAAGGGTAATGGTAGTACTGCAATGTGTGTTCAATAAATAAAGTATTCTCCAATGAAACAAAGACATTTCATTGCTCCTTCCACCAAACACAGAACAGAAAGTAGACACACGAAACCTGCTTGTCCTCTTCTAACCTAGACCTAGATCTAAAGTGTCTAAGTAACCTAAACGCCTAATTCAGAACAATACAATACAATCAGAAAATGCTGACACAGAACATTGGCATGAAAAACTTCTCTTGGCCTCTTAGGTTGTCCAAATTTAAAGGCAAAAGAGGACACATTCCTTCCTAATAACAGTTTGCTTGAATGATTTTAAACTTACATGGAAGCATTCTTCCTCTGTCATACAGTTTGTCCCCCAGTTGCAAGACACTCTTATTTGGGTGGTGATTGTGAATATTTAGACATAAAAGCATAGGGGCAAAACAGAAGACTGTTGCTATCTTATTTCTATAAGGGGAGCTCAGGCAGGCAGGCACCGTTTTTCAAATTTGGATAATTGTGGTGCAAGTCCTGCTGCTTTACAGTGTAGCTCTAGTGCTCTTCCAGACTTCACTTTTTGCAAAAGTGTCACTGAAATGGCAAAAGCCAAAATGGAATAAAACCACTTCTGGGATACTTTTAAAAATGCTATTTATATGTAAACTCAAGCTTTAATTATTTCTAAGCTTAAATATTTTTTCCTTTTGGCTCACCTCTTAGAATGGTGTCACATTATATTTGAGGTATATCCCTTGGTCATACTATACTTTTCTCATCCTGGTTTCCAGAATGTAAGAGGTGGCGTTTGTTGAAAGGATTTTAACCAGAACTGAAAATATAGCCTGAGGTGAACATATTAAATATTTTAGCGTGCTAAGTTTGCTGCTGTATACCTTCAACCACTTCTAGAGGGGCTTGAGAGGCTTAACAGTAACTACAACCTCTGCAGTAAAGACTTCATTGAACATAAGGAACTTGTGATGCTCTGATGTATTGGTGTGCTTTTGCACATCATCATTATTAAATATTTTCTGTTTCAGGTTGAAACAAGAATATCATTACTCCTTTGGATATTTATGGGAGATGTAAAAGGAGTAGCAGAATACAGAAGTGGTAATATTTTTGTAAACATGTGGAAGAACAAAGGGAGGCATGAGTTTCAATAACTGATGTCTCTACTTGCAAATATTTGGGGGTGTGTGTGAGATGTGTCTTGCAATTTTGCTAAATCTAGCTTGCTTCTTAAGTTTTATTTACTAACAATCCTTAGAGAGGAATTTGGATGTGAACCACTTACAAAGAATTTCTCAATATATCAGCAGCTAAGGCTCATTTTGGTTTATGTACATCTCCTTTCACTTTGTGAACATTCAAGTAAGTCTTGGCTGCTGATTGTTAATCTATATTACATGTTCAAATTTCATGTGTGCAGCAGAGAAATATACAACTTCATTATTGAAAAAGCAATTAACAACAAAACCCAAATAGAAAACATAGCAGCTAGTGCAAATAGAACCGAAAGTCACTGTCCCAAATCCTCATGGGGTCAGTAAACTGTAGGATTACAGGTGCTGAGGAATTCCTGGATGATGTTTGAAACTTTGCTTACATTACGCTTGGGAAAATGCCTTTGGTCTGCCAAAGGGTTCAGTTTTGTGAGATGTGGTATGAACTTTACCTCAAAGGGCTGTTATAAGTTACCAGATTGCAAAAGTTAGATAAGTATATAGAATAAATGTTCTTGGCCTAGTTCTGCAGCCTTGAACCTCCAGACAGCTTCTATGGAGCAGTACTTGCCTTCTCACAGGGACAATCTGGGCTTTTAAGCTATTTTCATCCATGAGATTGCCTCACTGCTGAGTTCTGAGGTTTTCTGGGGTAGGCATAACACTGAACTGCAGCTTATATATGCAGATCTACTTCTGTCCTAATACCGGGATTACCTTCCATAGCTGAACATGGAATACCAACACCAAGCATTTGGTCCTATTCTCTCTCCCTCCAAAGCACATAACTTCTTTGATGGCAATTCTGTACATCTGCCTGATCCCTACAGACACATGGAAGAAGCATTTGTAACTCCCAATATGGGATTTAGCATTAAGAAACAAATAGCTTTGTGTGTGCAGAGCAGTGAAAATTGGCGGCAGGCAATGTCTGAGGAGCCAAGAAAATAAATGTTTCATAGCTACCTGTTCTTCCACCCCTCCTTATCTTAAAGACTGTCAGGGAGTTTGGATGCTCTGCAGTGTAAATGATTAGCTAGAAGTCCCAAATCCAGCATCTAGGAGGGAAAACATTCAAATTGCTTGCATGCTCTTTCACTACTCAAATAGCTCTTGTATTTGCTGTTGAGCCCGAGTGGTGCTCACCAAACCATATCACTCAATAAGCTGACCATACATGACACAGTATGTTTGAAATGTCCTGGTAACTGCCAGACTGTGTGGCTTATGTGGTCTCTTTAAATCGACTTCTGCAAATATTCTCTCAGTATCTACATAGAGATGGAAGTTCATAAACTGTTCTAGTCTTTTTAAAGTTATAGCATAGGTTAATAAAACTTGAATAAATCTGCTTGCTATAGCTGTTACCTGGAGAGTAGCTACTCTGTGCAGTCTGCACATCTTGAGGGCAAATGGCTGTGGGCAACAGCAAAGTGCTCAAGAGCCTGATGAAGCCTTCAGGAAGCGGTACCGGAATTTTGGTAGGAAACTCTCCCTTTCTTTGTTCAGTAATGGCCCTGTGCTCTCTCCCTGCTCTGAAGCACTGTGACCATTTGTGGTTATTGAAAGTACCCAAAAGATGCTATAATATCATAATGGATGCACTTGGAACTCTTCCATTCCCCTTCCCACAGCTCAAGGTATCCACGTTCCTTCGCCTGTTTCACGATACCGCACTGGTGTGTGGTACAGCCGCCTAGACCACCCCATCCTCAAGCAGCTTTTAAAAGACTTGACTTCCCCAAAGTGACCTTGTGAGGGTTCACACAATGTTTGCCACCTGTGCTCTGAGCCAAAGATCAAAGGCACTACTTCATTTATATTGCAGAGAAAATAATTCTGCTTACTTACAAAGAAATAAGCTAGAAAGAATCACTGAACTGATTTAATACTGTCACAGACAAGCCCACTGTTATTGTCAGTTACTGTCTTGAGGGAAGAGTCCACATTTATCACTCTTCCAACATCATCTTTGCTTTGTAAATTCATATTCTCAGAAACTCTTCACTACCCTCATCTTAGCTGAGAAACATGGGACAACTGGACCATGGCATTTTGGAAAAGGTCTAAAAATTCTGGCTTCCTTCTCCCCAGCACTCTTGACCACTCAGACAAGTACTGCTGTACAGAGTGAGTGATGGGGCCTGCTAGCTGAAGCAGGGAGACTGCCTGAAGCATCTGAACAGCCTGGAGGCCTGTTCATACATTTCCCTCTTGGCTGAAGGCAGAATTTTGCTTTTGGATGGCTTTGACATGTCTCTGATATTTACAAATTGCTCCGTGTAGATTGGTTTCTGGCTGTTCTGCTGCACCTAGTCCAGTGCAGTGCGCTATTTAAATGTATGACCTTGAGCTGAAAGGAGTTTCTGCCCTCTCTGTACCGAGAGCAGTGTGAGTGGGAAATATACATGCAGGGAACTGCTCTTTATCCTGAACACACAGCCACCCCAGCGCATTTCACAGGCATCTCTGTTTCTACTGGAACAAAAAATATCTGGAGTCAAGGCACCTGGGGCATTTGGGGAGCCTATTCTATCAGCTCCTCCCGGTGGTGAAAAGGAAGAGCATCACACAACTTTTGATGCCTACATTTTGCTCTGAGAACATAATCAGAGCTACTCTCAAGTTCTTCTGGACAGTATCTCAAACTTCTCCTGACACTTCTGACTGTAGCCTGAGACTAGCAAATGAGATGCTCGAGACAGACACTTGCAAAACCTCAAATATGCATGTGCATTCCACCACAACTTGTCAAATCTCATTCAGCACAGACACATGCAGCTCACCGTGGTGGTCTCTTCTCTGTGATGCCACACACTGAATAGGAGCAGCCGGCCCGATCTCTCACCTACTGCATATTCTTTGCAATATCTTGAGAGAGGATGGATATGAAAATACTACAACACTCTTGGATGTTGTGCAGCCCAAGGAATACCAAATTGGAAGAGGCGGTGCTGAAAAGTACCCTCTGCACTTGCAATATAGCCCTCCCATTTTCAAATGACTGAAAGTACAGGACAGGTCCCTCCGCCATGGCAATGAATATACGAGATCTGCTTACAGAAAATCCTTCCACTGCAGGCAGAATCTTTGCAGCCAGCAAATTTAGCAGCAATGAAATGACCACATCATGCCTCACACATTTTTCCTATGCAAAATCATCCTTTCTATCTCTACAAAGAGTAGTGTTTCTGCCAGCCATTCAGCCTCATGCTGCTGCAATGCAAAAGTAAAACTGCTACTGAATGGAAGGGGTAGGTGATTTACGAGAGGTTTTTCTATGAAAAAACAATAATCCAATTTAAAAGACCAGTGATGGATGTGTGGTTAAAGATATTCCCAAACTTGGCGTCCTTTGACTTCTCTTGGCTACCACATTTGGCAGCTAAACAACAAAAACAAACCCTTCATCCAGGCTAATGGCTTTAGTGGTCAAAAGCTAAAAAGCATCCACCACCTTCTCTGTGGGACTCTAACTCCCAACACAGACCACGAAGGAGTTCTCAGCCCAGCCTCACTCCCTGGCTTACAATCCCAAGTCTCAGAGGCTGAAGGAGACCTTGCACAGGGAAATGTTGCAATTAGCAATAAAAAACCTCTTAGAGATGATGGCTTTTAGTGTATTTCACAGTAAATTTAGAAATTGCTGTAATTTGAAACCACTGGCAGCCTCATCCACAGTACAAATAACATGAGCGCACCATCCACTTTTGCCTTGACCTGTCTGTAACCCAGCAGCTGAATTTGTTAGGAATTGATGCCATCCACTCATAGAAGTGACCTTAGAGGGGACTTTTAATTTTACAAGAGAAAGAAATTTTTTCTTTAAAGTAATTCCAAAGGATTCCTATTAACTCAGCATGCCATGCTTGCATGCTTGCAAATATCTTATCCCACTACTGAGGAGAGTGAAGAAGTACATTAATAGTAAATCCATATGACAGTATGTATAGTAAGAGCCAACCTAGTCTTCATACCTGGTACAATAAGGTCTGTGCAGTAAAGGGAAACTGAACTACTTCATATTTCCTTCTTCCCTGCCTACTAGGAAAATGACTGAGATGAATTATTTCCTCATGTGTGTCAGTGTAGCTTTGCTGAAACTATTGCTGTTGCACTACTTCAAAGAAGCAATCCCTTTAGTTTAGAGATGCTTACTTCATCAGTCCACTAAGGACGCTGGGGCCTGCACTCACCCTTCTTATTGCTTCATTGAGACCAGATGGAAAAAGAAAATAAAGGAGAAAAGGAATGACCTGAGGTAAGCAAGAAAGAAACAGAAAGGCATCTTTACTGTGATGCCGTATTCATGATAAATAGATTCTCGTTAACAAGCTTGACTTGTAGTTTTATATTATCTCTTCCTCCACCTGCATGGCTCTCTGCACCACCTACGTGAATCTAAACTTGTCAGGTAATCAAAGCTGGGGACAAGTATTCCAATCAAATCCCTTCAAAATGGAAAAGGGAGGTTGTAGCACAGTACAGTGGCAGACAGCAAAGAGGCTGTGTTAAGGCTCTTTTCTTGCTCAGTGAAAGCAACATCTCAGCTCTTGCTGTTTCTGACACATTGCCATAAGTTCTACTGTTATTATGCACTTTAGCACGGTACTCAGCAGAGAAATAAGCAGGTCTTTCATGCCGTCACAGGGGTATGCTGAATTTCCATAAGGATGTGGGGGAAATGCATTCCAAACCAAGTATTTAAGAGTCTGGAAAAGTCTGAGGTCTGTAAAATACTTGGGGAAACATCCTGTTCCATTCATCACAGTAGAGCAAGATTTCACAGCAAGTCTGGAGAGCTCTTCTGAGGGAGATGCTGTATTGGTTGTGGGGCAGGGTATGCTGGAAACCTTGGGAGAGCAAAGCAAAATAAACACTACAACAGCTTCACAAAACATCAGCGACACTGACTGTTGGATGCAGAGATGAGAACACTGCAGTGGAACCTGCAAGGTGGGGAAGAAGTTGTGGGGTTTTTTTTATTATTCGGAGCTTTCATATACCTTTCTTTATCTCTTCCTTACTGTTTTTCTATATAGGTTCACAATCCTGCTTGGCATTTCTGCTTTTACCTGTGCCTCAGTAAGAGAGGAGTTTCCTGCAATCTTACTGCTTGAGAGAAGGGAGGCAGAAAGTCACTGCCAGCATTTCCTCAAGTGTTAATTTAACAGAATGGAGAAAAAGAAAGGGACTTCGAGCTATGCTGCTCCAAAAGGACTAGTTTTCAGTGGTCCATTTTCTTTCTTCAGGAGTGGAAAAAGTAAGTTTTGTGGAAAGAAAAACAGCTGTCCTTGATTTCTTTCTCCAGCAATGCAGCCTGCCATTGCTTCTGCCTCAGTTTCCCCCTTACTCAGTTCAGGCTCTAAACCATTCTGTGCTGAGTTGACAAAATCCTCTGCTGAGGTAACAGACTTTCTGTCATTTTAAGAAGATGGTACTAAAGGCCCAGAATAAAGACCAAGACATGTATATTCTGCCCATCCTGCGTTCTGGCCTTGACAGGCATTTTTACCCTCACTGGAATTACAAAGTGTCAAAAAAGGAGGTGGAACCCTGTTGCCAGCAACTCTGAAGTAGCTGATGGCCATCACACCAGTCAATCATTTCCTGACAGCCCTGTTTGGGGGGGGTGGAGGGGAAACTTTGGGAAAAGCAGGATTGCTTGGCCCTAAGTCCTGCCCAGCTCGCTGTCCTCCCTCAGTCAGAGCTGAACGGCTTTGCTGCCCTGGTTAGCTTCCAGGTGAGGAAAGCTCTCCCTTCCCAGGGACTAGCAAGTGCTGTTCCCTAGAGGTAGCTACAGCCTCAGCTGCTACACTAACCCTTTCACCTCTGTGCTCTAATGAAAAATGTAGCAAGTTTAATTGGTATTCCAACAAGAGTAGCATCACCAGATTACACCCCTGCTAAAGTGAGGAAAATGGAAAACCAGAAATTTATAAAAGGATGCTGATCTGAAGGCAAGGCACTCTCAGGCTAATAACAAATACAGGTGCCAGCTTGGACAAGTAGGACCAGGGGTGAAGCCTAACTGTGCTTCTTGCTAGGCTAAGGCAAACTGAGCAGAAACTTTTTTCAGCAAGGTGGTAATTTACCTTAATAATTTGTGCAACACTTTCTGGTAAACTGGAAATATTCTGACTGAAGGTTTGTGCCCAACTTGAAGTGCACTCCTCATACTGAGAATGAAGAGATACAGTAAGGGATGAAAACCGCAAAAAACACAACTTTACTGAAATCAGGTGGCACAATGCCTCCTGGTAAAACTTTTTATTTGCTCCCAGTAAAGAGTGGCTGAACACGTCAGAGGAGGCTTTTTTTTTTTTTTTCCCAAGACAATGAAAATATGCTTCTAATTGTGCCCATTTTATACTTCACATCAGAGTATTTCCTGAGGCTCTTGCCAGCCCAGCCTTCCTTTTATTTCACTTCTTCAATCACTAAATCATCATGAATCTCATTTCCAGTTCTAAGTCCATTACTGCAGCGACCAACTCTCAGCTGAGCTAAAGGTCTGAGATATTACATTGTACTTAATGCTGCATTTCTACTAACACTGTGCCTCTGTGCCTCTTTTTTGGAACAAATTTTCACTTGATTTTGAAAGCATCTGCCTAGAGCTTGAAAGGCTGGCTGACTTACAGCATGCCCGTTAGTGGTGTCCTGGCAGAGGTGTTTGGTTGCCCTAGTGAAATGGCATCCCTTCATTAAGTAACTGGAGGAATTTTACGTGCCAACAAGAAAGGAAAGGCAACAAAAAGAAATGGGAGGAAAGAGAAAGTAAAAGAGGAGAGAAAATTACAGCTGACTGAGGAAAAATTGTTGTGTTTTCCATATACAGGCTATGTTTTGCTACAAATAATACTTTAAATTCAAAGCCAATATCCCAAAGATTGAGGAAGAAGGTCAGAGGAGAGTGAATGCAACTAGCAGGACTTGATCATCAAACCCTATCATCAGCAAACCTTATCGTGCTAATCACATCTTTATTTAAGATTCTGTGAGGCAGTGCAGCACACTGGAATGGCACATTTTATGGATGGTATCTCCTCCTAGGGTTGAATCATTATAATCTACTGACTACCAAACTCCCAAACTCAGTGCTTGAATAAACCAGATTGTCTAGCCTATCTTCGTAACTAAAACCTCCAATGGCAATGATCAGAAAGCACAAACAAAATGCAATTGCTTAAATCTGACAGGAATATGATCCAGTTAGCACTGCAAGCTTTCCTGAGTAAGAAAATATTATAATATTTTGAAGATTTTCTGATATAACAGTTTCTAATTGCACCTCCAGATCATATGCCTACAGATCTTAGTTTTAAATTTGATTACCAGCTGGGCAAAATTTGCTTCAACTTCAGATGCAAAGGTAGATTCCCATATGCCATCAAAAAGCCAAACTCTGCCCTCAGCAATCAGGTACAGCAAGAGAAAAATACAGTAAATATTAATCCTATTAAATTCTAATGGTCCTGACTTTTCTTTCTTCTTGCCTTGCCAAAACATGACAATTTTGAGGAACCTGAAAGTAATCTCAAACTACGACCAGGGTATTGCTTTGTAACCCATACACCATTAAGGTTAGCTGAGTCTCTCCCAGACACATATTCTGAAAATTTCAGAGTAACTTTACTTGCTTAAAACTCTTCAACTGCTGTTGAATAGAATCATAGAATCATTTAGGTTGGAAAAGACCATTAAGATTGTCAAGCCCAACCATAAATCTAACACTGCCAAGTTCACCACTAAACCATGTCCTGGAGTGCCACACCTACACGTTGTTTAAATACCTCCAGGGATGGTGACTCCACCACCTCCCTGGGCAGCCTGTTCCAATGCTTGACAACCCTTTTGGTGAAGAACTTTTTCCTAATACCCGATCTAAACCTCCCCTGGCACAACTTTCAGCCATTTCCTCTTGTCCTTTCTTGCTTGTTACTTGGGAGAAGAGACTGACCCCCCACCTCCCTAGAACCTCCTGTCAGGCAGTTGTAGAGAGCGATAAGGTCTCCCCTGAGCCTCCTTTTGTCAAAGCTAAACACCCCTAGTTTCCTTGGCTGCTCCTCATAGGATTGGTTCTCTAGACCCTTCACTAGAATAGATTTGATGATCTTCAACAATTTTACACCATAAGAAAACCATTTCTAGGATGCTGATAATTGAGTTTTCAAAAAGCTCAGGCCTTTACACCAGAAATGCAAGTCATTAGGTTTGATAGGTTTCACGTTACTAACATACACAACAGACACTCCAGATTGTATCATCTTTCACAGGGTCTCAGTCATTCATTACCTTTATTTACTAGTTTGGACTGAGTTACCATTTTGTTTACTGATTAATTTAGGATGCAAGCATCCTTAGCAAGGTCCAGACATGCCATCCATTAGCAGTTTCCATGCTGGAGATCTGCCAACAACAGGGTCAATGCTGACTCCTGCGCTGGACAAGGGCTATACTGTTGAACAAATCTAACCATGTGCCTATGGTTAAACAGACTTCTGATTTACAAAAGTACATGAAGAACCAACATTCTGGGGAGATCTTCTGCTATTTCAGTTTGTCTATTCTCCTCTGTTACCAGAGGAACATGCAAGAAATATGTTTTTAATTCCCAAAAGTCCATTTGCTACTTCCCTGATTGTTTTTGTATTCCTCTACTACACTGAAGTTATTTCAGCTCCTATGATTTCTGCCCCATGTTTAGCACTAAGAGCATAAATCATAACAGAAGGACTTTAGACGGAGTACTTTTGTACAATTATCCACTATGAATAAGATTTGAAACCATCATGTCACAAAACACATGACCAAACTTACAAAGAACATTTAGTTATGCTTACCAAATCATGCTTATGCCCAGAATGCTTTCAGTGACAAAAGTCACAAAATAATTGCACACAGAAAACAAAACATGTGTTTGAGTACAGTAAAGCTCACAAGTATGCTTCTAATGGGTACAATGAACTCCTCACAGCTCAGCTAGGATAGGATAGGACTCCCAAATACCTAACCGAAGATAGGTGACTAAAGGTTGCCTATACTGATAAATATATCCTATATGCCATGCTAAAAGGATAAATATTGCTGTCATAGGTCCTTTGTATTAGTTCTGCTCACTCCATTTTAGCCAACTAATGCCTATTTTAAAGATAAGACTCAGCCATGGAACAAGAACTGTAGCTTCTTTTAACTAACAGACTGAAAGTCATCCTAATCCTTCATCCACCCTCAGTGAAGAGAGAGGGATTCAAGGGCAAACTTATCTTTTCAGGTAGACTACCCGATCTTTTCTCCTACCTACTCTCTCTGTCTGTAACTGTTTCTTGTTGCACTGCTGCTGGACGCCCACACTCCCACACTCATTTTACTTCATGGTTCTCATGCTGTTTGACATTCCTCATTCCTTGCTGTTAAACTCTTTCTCACAGCAGTCTTTTGCTGTTGCTTTTCTGTTTTCCACTTCTCTTCAGCTGCCTACCTCTGCTTTGCAAAGTAGTTTGATGGTAAAAAAGTTTTCTCCTAAGGCTGGAACACAAAAACCTTCCCTGAATACAACCAATTTGGTCAATGTTAGCAATACAGAGGACTCAAATCTCTAGGAACTCTACACTGAGGGGATGAGGGAGGGAAGTGATTCTGGCTTCTTTCCCAACAACACAGGAAACAATAACCTTCTTCAGTACCTATAGTAATGCTGTAAACCTCTGATGCTGGGTCAGTATGCAAGTGTACATAAACACAATTTAGAGTTACACCCCTGATATTATTGGGTGATCTGGTAACAAAATATTTGTATTGTATGTTTGCATAACCCTGCTATATTCTTGTAGTATTCTTGGAACAGTCCTGTTTCTGTTTCCTTACATGCTCCAGTGAATATACTGGTAGCGATACCTCTTTCAATATGCTTATCTCGTGTGTGCTCCACTGAGGTCTTGCTGCTAGCATGGACCGAAGTCCCTTAGCCTGTGGCAAAAACCAGCAGGTCGGACTCCAGGCAGTGGAAATGTGACAATTTCTCTTACTTTACCATCTCCTTGTGCTGTCATGTGTAGCTATAGCTGCAGGGACGGGTGGAAATTACACTTCCAGCAGGGTAACTTGAGGGGATACTGGAGAACAGCCTAAGTTCCCTTTTTGGTTCAGGTACATTAAAACAGCTTTGTTGGTTATTGCCTCTTAAGTAAGGTCAGCAGAAATTCAGTATCCTCGTTCCAGTTCTCTCCTAGGATTCTCAAGACTCACATTTCGGTGCCAGCCCAGTGCCACCGGCCAGGGCAGGGCGGGCGGCGGGTGCCGCGGCGGGCCGAGAGGTGGCAGCAGAGCGCGCGGCCGGGAGCCGCTCCGCACCCCGCTGAGCCCCGCTGAGCCCCGCAGAGCCCCGCAGAGCCCCGCAGAGCCCCGCGCCAGCCCCGCGCCAGCCCCGCCTCGCTCTGGGGTCGCGCTGCGAAGGTCTCGGTGCCTCCTGAATGTAAAGCCAACAGGGGAAACGATCTTAAAAGGATCTGAAAAAAGCCTCGCCTCAGCAACGGGCTTTAAAGGCATCAGCGTTGACCTCTGGAAGGATCCCAAGGCTCTTCCCTGATTTTTTTTTATCCGGCAAGAGACGAAGTATAGGAACAACCAGGACTAGCAGGCTCCTTCCGGAAGCAAAAAGCCTTGGAGCATGCCAGAACAGTGCAGGCAATTAGACAAAAAGTAGCTCCTTCAACGCTACAACAGCCACGCTGCACGGAAGTCATCTCAGCGCTGCAGCGAGCTCCACCCGCACGGCCCGTGCTGCAGGGACAGCTTCAGGGCGCCCCCCTAACGCTGGGACTTGCCCACGTTCCCCTGGTTTGGCTCCTCAGCACATTTCTAGTCCTTTTATTTTTTGCTTGGGGAAACCATTCACCGTCCTGCTCTGACAAGGTAGTTGAATCACTTCTTCCTCGCTGTAGCTGCTCAGCAACCCATAATGCCTGCCACCCCAAAGCGCATGCTTCTGAGCCGCCCTCACTGTCGGAGGACGCACAGGGCCGCTGTGTCTGCAGCTCTCATCCACACCCTGACATGGAGTGGGCTCGTGCCCATGTGTTTCTAGCTACAAGGCCAGGAAGGGTCACTTGTCCAGCCTTCCACCTGCTTTGGGGTTCAGTAGGTGCTTGGAGAACCAAGGGAACAAATCCTTTCATTCCAAAAGCACAAAAATGAAGACACAAGTATGGAAGAACTAGGGAGGTGCATTTTACCTGACTGGTTGCCTCCAAGCTCCTGAATAATTATGTTTATGGGAAATGTGCTTTTCTTACATCAGCTTTGGCAGCAGTTGACATAATGGAAAGACACCACAAAGGATATAAATGACATTAGGATCTGGAACATTGCTGCTGTTAAATTAGTAATTGTACTTCCTTACACAGCGTTGTGAGTTTATGCCATGCGTTACAGAGCATGGTATCTGCCATTAGCATGAGCTCTTACTGCTCCAATAGCTGGACTTAGAGCTATGTAAATGAATATGTTCATTTACTATTTAACGTAACAGATGAAGAAGTAAGTTTTTCTGTACTACTCTGGAGGGCCGGCCCTACTCTGTGTTTCTGTATCACCTTTCACTGTAGGTTCCCAACATGGTTTAACTGCTAGGATTGACTAAGGCAAGATTTTTAATTAATGGGCAAGACTTTTCAGGAATAATCTGAAGAATTACCGTGGAAGATCTTGCTTCATTTATCGTCCTTCTACACTGACCATTGCCCATAGATGTAATACAGGGTAAAGAATTGGGACCAACTTTAAGTAAGAGGCCAAATATACTTCAGAGTGGCTGGAAAGCTCTGACTAATGAACAGTAGCTGAGGCATTGAGAAGCTACCTTGAGTAGCTTTAGCAATGGTCAAACAACATGAACATTACTCTGAAAAGCTGTGTAAAACTATCCATCCCACCATCTGAATCTCTACTGATTTCCTCCAGACTTGTCAAAACTTTGATATTGCAGGCTGGTTTTTTTCTGATTACACACAAATATATCTCCAGCTGTGTTGGTCTCCAGTTCTGACTTGGGTAAGATATAGGTGAAAAACACTACTTATCCCTGCACGAAATACTATATACTTTCTCTACAGAGCTGGACTTCTACAGGACAATGGGAAATGAAAAAAAAGTTTGGTTTATTTTGTTTCCAGGCCACTTAACCCATTTTTCATTTTGATTCCATTTTGTGAGCCTACACACCCTCACACACACGCATACAGACTGTCTCTTTATCCAACTGTCACAATCCAGTGTTGCAAGACACTGACCTTTGATTGTATCCAAGGTCTGCTTTTGCAGGTTTACTCTCTTTGTTGATCTGCCATCATAGCCAGCATAAATTGTCTTCTTTTGAGAAGATCCAACATCAAAGGGTTAATTCTGTAATGCATCATTCTCATGAACTGATAAGAGTGAGGCTCATGCATGACAGCCTCTAGAGTTTTCTGCAAGATGCAGATGAGGTGAATATTCTAGTTAAGATAGTATCACAAATTCTTTTCTAACAAGTCTCCCCTTGGGAACTGCAACCCCATTTAGACTTGCAGAGACTTGTCATCAAGCATGAGACACTGAAATCTTGTAAAAAATTAACCTAAAAATAATACCTCTAAAATCATAGATGCAAAAGCAATATAAAGTTAAGAAATGCAAAACCTGTAGAAACCAAGCTATTATAATGCCAGGATAATTATCAATCCTTTCTGCAAATCTTTAAATGGATTATCTAGCACAGCTGCTTTTCTTTTTTCATTTCTATCTTCAGTGATACTTTAATATCCTTGACTTGCCCTTAAATAACAAATACAGGCAGTGTTTGATTTATGAGGATTAAAAATCTCTTTACTAATGGTATTGTAGGGGTTTCACAGTAAATGTAACAGCGTGTTGCCCAGGAATAAAGAACCTCATTCACACTCCCAGGTGAGAGTTACCATGACTTTTTAGCCATCAGACTGGGCAAAGTGATGAACTCCTTTAATGAACAGGCAAATCAGGGGTCAAGCCAATTAGCAGATAATCTTTTATTTAAAAGAGGGGTTTAAAGGTTCTTGTGAAAGGGAAGATAAAGCTTTTTCTGTCAGTCTATTTGAGAGAGGTTTCATCAACAGGAACTCCACACTGAGGCTGGGTGGTGTGTACTGTGTTTCTACCTCTGCTAACACAAAAGAGGATTTGTTGTTTCATGTACTCCAGCAGGCCACTCACCACAGCCCTAAAGGGACTGAATGTTACTGGAGTGGTAGGATCGTGGTAATTGGACAGAGTAAGACTGAGAAAACAAGACACAGTAATGGCTGGAAACTTAGAGATAACAGGAATGTGGACAGAAACACAAAACTGTTCTTTATAAAAAAAGCACAAACTTATCTTGTAGTAAAACATCCACTGAGGAGTGTGTGTACACATATAATTAAACTTGTGCTCCTTACCCAGGAGAGCATTATTGTGAATGGTACAAGGACAAGAACTGCAAACCATTCTGCAGAAGTGGCTTACAATTTCCCATAGCATGTTTTAACTCTTTAACTCTTAACTTTAACAGCTCTTAGTTCATGTGATCTAGCTTATTACTTCTTAACGGGTGTGCTTTGTTTTCTTTAATCACTTCCACAAATTGTCAAGATGTTAAATTTATTTTCCTAACCTAGTTTATATAAATTCCTTTGTCCAAGGGATTGTCACATTGATGTGTTTCTTTCTGAAAATTTATTCTTGATGTATTCTGAAAATCATTGACAGGAAACTTAAAAATACCTACAAGATAGTTAACAGGAGAGCTTTACTTATAGTAAATGCAACAACATATTTACAACGGAAAATTATCTAGCACATTTAGTAGCCATGCAATCAAAACATGAAGGATACCTGCCTGAAAACTGGAGTTACCAACCTAGAACACATGCAAGTTCTAATTCTCTTGAAAAGGGGTATTTAGTAGCCTAAAAAGCTGTATTCCCGTTCAGCAATTTCAGAGTGACATTCAAAGGGATTACACAGAAGGGCTGAATTATACTCATGCTAAGTGCTCTTAGGACTAGGTCACAAGATTTTACCTTTTGCGTTTCTGCAAAGACCTTGATCTATACTCAAGTTTTAGTTTCTAGAAGCTCTTTCCAGGCTTGCTCTTTAGAACTACTATTCTTTTCCTGCATACAATAGTTTGAGTTTCATAGGATGATATGCAACTATTAAGAGGAAAACACAATACCTACTGTATGTGGTTCAAATTAAATTTTTAACTTACCAGTGTCTCCCATTATTTTGTGTAGGCATTCACACTTCAACATGCACAGCCTCCAGTGTACTCTCTTCTTCCTATTAAGTGACCCAGAACAATGGATTCATGATCAGCCTGAACTCTGACAAGAAATAGTTTACATCTATTTCACAATTTAGCAAATAACTAGTTCAAAATTGTTTTGATTGCATCTTTATCTTTTATCATCACAGAGAAAAAACATGTTATTCAAAATCACCTCTGAGCTGTCCATACATCACAAACCCATGTCTGACATTCAGGAGCATGGGCAACAAAAGCATGAGTCCTTAAACACTCCTTCCGTTGTCTACATTACACACTTCCAGAACCTTCACTGCACCTAGGCTTTTTATGCTTATAGAGATGGGAAAAAGAATTAGATTAGCACTGTAACCTCCCAGTTCTATACTGATTCTTGAAATATTTGGGAGATATTCCTTGATGCCAAGAGCTGGGGCATAATCAGATTCCATTTTAAATTATATACATTTCTAGCATTTGTAGTTTTGGAGAAAAGCTTGAAATTGTTTGCATGCAGTATAATTTAAAAGTCAAGCAAATAAATCCCCCATTTGGAATCCTGAACTTTTAAAACAATCTCAGAATTTTTGCAAGAGATTTCCAAGAAATGCAAGACTTAGGTGAAGGGTAGCCTTTTGAAAACACTAGGGCTTTGTCAATAATGTTTCTGCAGTCAACATATACATAAAAATTATACTTGTTTCAGCTCTTTCTACTGTAAAAACACCTGATTCAAAGTGCTTTCAAGCACTACATTCCATAGCCCTACTGTACATCTGGAATCTCAGCTCTCACCACAACAATTGCATTGTAAACCTATCACTCACTTGACCATCTATTCTACATTTTGTCATATCAGCAGTTTGCAATGCTAATTAAAAGTAAATTTACGTATCTCAAAGTATTTACATTTATTTTTCTGACATGACAGTAATTCAGTCTTCTGCATGAATTAAAAGTCTTGCCTGCCTGTGTTGTCTTTTCAAAATCTTTTACTCAGCAATCTGGTCACTCAGCCCTAAAACAAGGTCTTGAAATATTATTGTGAGATGTCATATTGTATGCTGTAAAGATTATTTTCATGATTTGAGTAGAGATCACTCTGACTTATTTCTCACTTTATTTAAATACTATAACCAATTCACTGATAAGTTCCAACTGGTATAATGTTTAAAAAGTTATAAAATGAGGAAAAACTATTTAATTTCATCCAGGTTCATTACAAAATTTTTATTTTTTACTGATTCTTACAAGTACAGCATCCTAAAAGCTGGCCGTGTTGAAGACTGAGGAATGGATGGACTTCCATTCTTCTAATACTGCATGCAGTTTTTAGAAGGCCTGGGTCTCATGGTGTGGTAAGGAAAGGCTAATGTGAAGTTTGCTCTGCAACAGAAGCTCTGAAGTATCTCCACTGGCATGGTGAGATAGTTTTAGATGTTTAGGTAGCCAGGCATTTCTCAGGTTTGTGTGAGGGGAGATGACACATGAAGTATAAAAGAACAGCAAATGCTTTTCCACAATAAGCTAGAATGGGATATATGCCAGCTGCATGTCAGTGTTGGAAGTTGAATTTTGTCTCCACTTACTACATGTATAAAGTTGACATGCTCTCCTTTCACAAGGAAATGACACTTGCATTATTTCATACAGTTATTTCATCCAAATACTAACACAAAGTTGAAAGGATAAGTTATTGTACTGTTAAGCATGACGAACAGGAAAGCAAGCAACACAGCGCACATTCCTGAAGTGGTACAGCTGGATCTCTACATATGCAGAAAATTTAATGCAAATGCATTTTCAGGCTGTCCTGTTAAATATTTGGATCTCAAATTGTACAGTCTAGAGCAAGTGTTGTCTTGGGAATCTAATACAATAGCAGAGTAAAACGGTTTGAAAACTAATGCTTTTACAAATAGTTGAGATTATTCAACGTTTGCCTCTAGCTGCAATTCATTACAAGCAGCACTTCGTACAAAAAACCCAAAGTAGAACATATAATTATGAATTAGTACCTTGCACCAGCTTAAGGCTACATATATCAATGCTCCGTTCAACAAACAACTTGTGCACTGAATTGGAGTGCTGGTTCTCACAATTTTCCATTTGGCTTGCCTAGGCATTAGAATGAATATTAGACTCTTTGCACACAGGAAGAGCCAAGAAAAGTACCTGAAACAATACAGAAATAAAATGAGACAGAAATGGTATTGTGTGAATCAGCACCACCAATTCCAAGTAGAAGAAATAACTGTAACATCTGATGTGACTTAGAATCCAAGATGCACCTACTTTGATTTCCTTCAAAAATGTTTTCTTGTAAGATGTTAAAAAGTTAATGACATAGTGATACATTACAGCAGAAACTGAGTTGTTCGATGCAATGGGACTATTCATTGACATACTCTTTTATAGCCTAGGTGGCAGTAAAGCCAGGTATGCAACTACATATTACTTCCATGCAACAGTTTCTTTCCTGTATTTCTATCTGAATCAAAATTATTGGTTTATTGCCATTGAATCCTGGAAAAGAAGGGAAACTGCAAGGAAGTACCACTCAGATTTTCTAATGAAATACTGAATCTAGTAATTCTAAAAGGCTGTATAAAACTAATGATTCTTCTTAAAGCAATTACACCTCAATCTGTTTTGGAAAAGGAGAGGCATATTAACGAAAGTATCAAAGGGTGTGAATTACTTTCCAGACCACTGTGCTCTTATTCTGCTGCAACTCCCATTGACCACAAAGAGAGTGACAAATTACATGCTGCCTCTGCTGTCTGCCTTCAAATTCACAACACATTTAGAAACCAGTTTCACAAGTTATTTATAAAATCTGGTGCAAGCTTGCAATACTAGTAGTAATATCCTACCTCCCTAGCATCCTTTTTGTTCCTTATACCTGGAATCTACAGAACAGTTTTCTTACCAACGTATAAAAAACAAATGACAAAAAGGAATAATTTCATAATCTGGTTTTGGCTGAATATATATTCCTGTTCTCACTAGCTATGCTGATTTTTCTTAAACACCACCACCACCTCACCCTCCAAGCTGCTGTAAACGATAAAGCATGAGCATCTAAATCTTTCCTGCCATTCTTTTGTCTTTTACTTCCATTTTAGTTGTGCTTAAATACTTCTAACTCCCAATCAGAAACTCATTATTTGACATAAAGTCACACTAATGTCAATAAGCTTTAGATCAAACTTCCAATGTTAACAAAGCAATTAGAGAACTAATAGTTTTGCTCCACTTTTAAATTTAAATGTCAAGTAATTTTTAGCTGACTTAAAAATTCAAGTGTTGCGCTAGTGCCATGGGCTTCATCCTGGTTTAAGCATCTAAAAAACCATGCATTTAAGGAAAAACTCCTCATTGAGACCCCAACACCAAATCCATAGACTTAGTGAAAACTTTCACACTTTCTTTAATACACTTTGGACAAAGGCCTTATAATTTGAGGAGCTCTGTTACAAATGATTCTGTCCAGGGCTATCTGCCAACATAATTCAGATGTGAAAGAGGCTGCAGCCCGAGAAAACTGACCTTGCTTGTTGGCAAAGCCTGAGAAGAGCTGCCTTAAAGGAGGAAAATAGGAGTGCTTTGTGCCTCTCTCCTTGCTTCTTGCAGGAGAATGAAAAGTGGATGTTGGTAAGAGGAAATAGGTTGGCCAACATCCAACTAATTCCTTTTATTTTTCATGTCTTTGATGTACAATTTAAATGCAACTTCCTCCCCTTTTTGAAAGGTTCAATAGATCAATGTTTATGTGCACATATTCCAAAATGCTACTCAAAACTATTTCTTAATTATGTCTGATACCAATGTGTGCCAGCCAGTAAGAAATATCAGAAACACGCTTCCAGCACTAATAAAAAAGTTCAGGTATTTTCTACTCATTACCATTGTTTGCCTAGAACATGAGTTTAACTCATACCTACCTGGAATAGCCATAAACTTTAGCAGACACACTGCTTGCTAGAAATGGTACATTATGACTGCCATCTCTGCCTCACTGTGCTAGGGTCCTATAAATGATGTAACTGGAAAGAATACCTTCTTCAAGGTTAATGCTGAGGACAGACTGGTGGGAGTGGAAAGAGTTTGCTTGTTTTGCAGATGACCTGGAAATAATTTCTATTTCATCTAGGCGTCTCTTTTTTCCAGCACCTTAAAGAACCAGATCATTTCCTTTTAAAGTCAAACTGGTGCTTCACCCCACCCCACCTTCCTTTAAGTCATTGCATTAGACTGATTTTGACACAATCTTTATTAGAGGCATAGGAAATTTACAGGCATTAGCTAGTGACCATGGATACAATGCTATATATCAGGAAACAGATGTTGTTGGTACTTCAGTGACTGGTAGAAGTTCTGATGACAAAACCATAGGTTTTGTTGCCACTTGGGAGTTTAAATCTTGAACACTTGTTGCCAAAATTATTTGCAACTAGAATTCCTGGTGACAGTTACATCCCTAGGGTATTTCAGTATGAATGTAAATCTCTAGTTGAAGACATGGGTATATGACAAGCGAATCACTTCATTACTCTGAAAATACAGTTTCATGCCAGTCATTTTAATACAGTAGCATGTAAGTTGCATTTGGCTTGCAAGGATCTCATCAGCAAGGAAACAGTCATTCAGTGTGGCTGCACAGCCTCCCATAAATACTGGAAACTACACACAGTATTTGTATTATCACTGCCTTCCCTGACGTGTTGGGTGTGCAATAACAATTCTTTCTAGTTCAGATACACTATTCACCCTAGGTCTTCTTGATCTTTTCACAGCCAAGAAAGGCCCTTTGCAGCAATGAAACATTAAACTAGTTCAGTAGTTTAAAATGGCCACAGAGAGTTATATCTGTGGACCTTTCCATTTGGTTCTTTTCTCTTTCAAAAAGGAGGAAAAGGGAGAATCTAGCATATGGTTTAAGCTTGTGGTTAGCTGATGCAATGTGTTTTTAGCAAATTCCTTGGTAGAGCATTTCAGGGTGGTCAAATACATTGTTTCTGTAGCTGTCTGTCAGGATATGGAAAAAGCCAGATTTCCACTGATAGGTAAAGCAATGGATGACTTATCTCAGATTTTATCTCAGTGAAAAATCAACTAGTTATGCCAGTCACATGTCTGTTAAATGAACTGCTTCTCACCTTGTGCTTGATGATGATTAATTCCAGAGCTTATGGTATGGACAAAGACCTTATCCTTTCTTTCTGGAGGAAGATTTTCCACAGTTAAACCCCTCTTTTGACATTTCCCTGCCTACTATACCAGTCTCACTTTGACCAGCATTTTTTCTTCATGCCAGAATAGACACTTGCCTTTTGCAGTATTAGGGAGTACAAAGTCATTTGGGTTGCACACATTCATACCCTAGAATAGTTAAGGCCTTATGTTATACCAGAGAGTGAGATGCAACAAGAGCAATTCCAGTGGACAATACGGTGGTAGGACTTTTTCATCACCTGTTTTCAGAAGTAAGGGTCAAACTTCAACAACCTGAATGCAAATTTGCCTGCTAGCAAGTTTTTTTTGTAATTTTTCATGGTCCATCACAAGGTGTTGTGATCTATGCTGTTTTGGTTTCACTTCCAGTGAGGAACAGAAGCAGCCTAGTCTCTATGGAATTACGAATCTGAGTTAGCATTTGTATTAAGAAGCTGCAATGAGCTGAGTATGAAACCAGTGTGAACACAGGAAGCTGGCAAGGCTGGGCATGGCAAAAGGAATGGTGGTTTGCTAATACAAAGAGAAGAATGAGAAAGAAAGCAAGAGGATGGCACAGGTAAACAGCATCATAAAAGGGGCTAAGTATCTTGAGCTGCCCCTCCTTGTATGTTGCCTCTTTTTATCTGTGTAAAGAGATAACAGGAAATTATTTCCTTATGTCTGTATGGAACTGGCCTGTGACTGGAGAAATTCCCATTGCAATAACAGTAAATCAAGTTGCTGTTTCCCAAGGGCCAATGTGAATCATGTGAACACAAACAATCCTTTTGTTTGCAGAGTGCTTGACACAATAAACTTGTCCACAGTCAAGATCCTAGATATAACAGTAAAATAAATTATACAGTTGATGGGGTTTCATGAATAGTAGAGATCCATTAGTATAAAAGCAGCTGCAGAATCAGATGCTAATTTTGTCAAAAGTGCAGTGAAGACATCACATACTGGGATTAACAGTCTTCTGAAAACTGAGCTATTCTTCTGAACTTTTGAAGCAGCTCTCCAGAGATGGGAACCTTAGAACAAGTTATTTGCCTTACAAAAGAGACACTAGCAGCCTCCATGAAATATTGACAGGAAAAAACTTGTTCAAGAGTCTAAAATATTAAGTTGAATGTTGACTTCATTGCTTAACAGCATAAACTAAATTCCTCTTGCCAGACTCCTCATGGTGATACCTTTTAACAACAACATCAAGACAACCTCAAAGAATATTCATCTTGGCGTCATAGCAGCCATGAGATCATAGCTTTTATAGTTTGCCAGCACATACTTTGCCTTGTTGTGCCATGTTATTCAATTAGAAGATCCCATTTCATACACTGAGCAACAGGTCAGGCTGATGGTGAGTAAGTCATGCAGTTATGGTTTAGTAATCATAGAATGTAATAGGCCAAGCTTCAAATTTAGTACTGTAATTAAAATTTGGTTTTGGTCAGCTAGTAGCAGCAGTGCTACGTTTCAGACTCCAATTTGGTTTTGAGGCCAATGACTCATTTACAGCAGGAGCTATGTAAGGTTGCATTCCAAACAGTTGAAGATACTGTCTGGTACAACTTTCTCAGTCTCTATAACACCATACAAGAAAGGTGTCATGTGATAACATTAGACATGGAATATCCTTTCTAATCCTAAAGAGGACACTAACATAAGGAGAAAGAAATATTATCATCCCTAACAGCATCTACCCTTTCCCTGATTCACTGCAGAAAATATTCTGTGGCTTCCAGTTAAGGATTTCAAGCAGTTTTCTTGTGCTAGGGAAGTTGCCCAAAAGACTTCCCAAGGATGCAATCCTAAAATGCAATAAAATAAAATGTTTCTTTAAAGAATATACAGGTCTTCAGACAAGAGACCCACCATTCAGTCTTTTAGTATCTATCAGTTCCAACTGTCTTATGTCTTAGAGTCTTTTCAAGAGACAAAGTGCTGGGCCCCAGCTTTCCACTTTTGTGAATGGCATCATGAAGCAAGACATGATCCTCAGAACTGTTGTGAGCAGAGGGATGTTGTCACAGCTCCCTGCTACCAACTTACCTATTCATAGGAACAGAAATGAAGGGTGCTAGGTTGCCTCTGCAGGCAGAAACTAAGACTTTGGTCCGACAGATGATTGTAGTAGTGGTAAACAGAAAGAGGCTTTTGTAGGAATGTGGAAAGAACAGTAAATTCTAAAGAGCAAAACCAAAGAATGATAAAAGCAGATTGAAGATGGGCAAGAAGAGCAAAAAAGATTACTTACACATTTAGATCATCAGGACACACTTTCAATAGTTTGCAGCAGGGAAGTACTATCTAAATCAATGACTCTTGGGCTACAAACCTGATATGTGTTTTATACAAAGTCCCAAAGGTATCAGTGTATTCAGCCATTTGACAGGTGCTGCTCATTTAACACTGAAAAATCAAGATTTTAAGACTATGGAAATAACACTCTTGTGCTACCACCATTCTTAAATGTAGTACCAAAACTTCAGTATTTGACTGAACTCCTGGCGTATGGGCCTTTTCTGTAAAACTAATGAAAAGTCTCTACTGTCTTCTTCTTATGACAATTAATGCAGTTACCTTTTTATGATTATTAATAATTCAGTTAATAAAGGCTTTATTCCTGAACCTCTCTTTTCATTATTTTTTTTTTAAATAACTGAAGAAGGTCAGAACCTTTAGAAAAGGCAGTTAACAAAAACCAAGTGTAGTTTCTACTTCCCTCATACATACTCTGTCCCTATATATAGCTATATTAAATAAAATTTGTGTCTACTGAAAATATTTTTCAAAGCATGGTTAAAACAAAACAGTCCATCTCTTCAAATGAAAACAGCTCTGACAGAAACCTACATTACAGTTGCAGCAAAGCCCTTTGGGCACAGTTTATTGCACATTACTGTGCTTCTTGGGTGGTTGAAGGCATGAGACCATCATAACACCCCTGAGGTAGCCTATTATGATGGAATAAGGCATGCCCTATTGTGTTTTAGTACTCGGATGAACCACAGAATTATCAAATTAACACTTCATTCACTTCATTTTATTGAACCTAAGCCATACCATATTTTACAGTTCTACAGTGACTTGAGCTACTGCGGCTTAGGAGTAAATTACAAAACAGTAGTTTTGCAAAGTTCTATTTTGGCTAAGAAAATACAACTCGGATTTGCTAGCTATAAGATTTGCAGGTTAAACAGAGTTTCATTAATTCAGTGTATGAACTCAGCAGGGCCTGTTGAGATAATTTAAGGATTCAATGGGTAGAGAACAGATTTCTGAAGTTGTTTCTGGAGCAGTGACATGGCACTTTTATGCCTTTCCTTCCCTTTGTACATGAAACCATTGGATCCTTTATAGCTTACCTTAATATTGATTAAAACCTAAAAATACAGTGAATAGAATCAAATGCAAAATTTGGGAAAAGTATAATTAGGAACAATAATTATAATTAGGAGTTATAATAGTGCTAAATATGTTAAAAATGTATTTGGCACATTTTTTTACTAGTCACAATGCTTTAAAGGCTGTATTAACGATTAAAACCACCAACAGCCATAGAACTCTTCACAGCTAGACCAACTTCTGTTTTAGTAGTATCTCAGTTCTACTATGAAACTCACAGCCTAGCAGTGAAGAAGCACTTAAAGAAGGTGTTCTTTTTGCATCCATAGGCATTTCACACGCAACCAGTGTTAGCTGCTACTAGGGGGTTTGCTCAGCTGAAAAGTGTGTAATATATTGCAAGATTTATCCCGGAATTTCCAATTATGTTTAGAATCTTCACCTTATTTTAGTCACCAGTTTTGTTGTCAAGTGACAAAGGTACATCTTGGGAGACACTGCAGTATATGGGTTTATTTATTTCAAGTAACAAGAAAGTTTAAAAAAAAATATTTGCTAAAACATTTTTCTAATACACAGATACTGCTATGTTTGTGTCTAGGTAATCATATTAACCAGAATGACATGTTTTCTTAGAGCACACTGGACATGTGGCAAAACACTGTACACACTACTCAAAATTGGAATTATTAGCTACTTCCCTAGTGTTGCTGAAGGAATGAATGTCACTGTCCAAAGGCCAGGAACTGTGTTCTCCCCATGTATGCTATACAGACCCTTTCTCCAAGTGTGCCCTCCCCAAGGGTTAGTTGACTCCTTATGCAATCATAAAGTAGAAAGCATTGATACTTTACAGTAAATGGTAATTATTATGATTCTCAGGCAAACACTACAACCAAAGAGAGCAATTTCTCATCTGATAAAGACTCTGTGGAACTGTGTTGTCATCAGCTGAAGTTCTAGCCTTGAATCCAGAGAGAGACAAATCTGGAAAAACACGAAATGCCTTTATACAGATGTGTTCTACCTTTCAAATATTTACAATTCAGAAAATATTACCTTAGTGTGTATAAACTTCATGAATATTCATTATTTAAATATTCTAAGTCTACTTCAAGTCAAGCGGCCAAGGGTGGGGTCCATAATTAATAACTGTAAGGACCTTGTCTTGAAAAATGAAGGATTTTGTCTTTCAGTGCAAGGTAAGTGGTAATTTGCCCTTGACATTGGCATATGCAAAAGTCAATTTTTTTCTGTGGCTAGAAGTTACTGAGCAGAACATGTAAGATCACTACCTGAGTGCATTAAATCTCTCAGGTTTCATCCAGCCTTTTGGCCCTCCTCCTGCACATGGACTGAACTAGATTCTCAAGTCCTGAATAGGTTAGCTGTCAAGCTTACGTTAAAGATATAAAACCCAATTAAAAGGAAAGACCAAACTGTTTCACTATGTAATTAATTCAGATATTCACCGCTGATGCTCCAGTGGTACCGCTGACCATAGGTAGAAGGACAGCTCAGCATGCCATCAACTGTGCACTTCCAGTAACCCACCAGTGCCAGTTCTGGTGCCTATACATCCTGCTGACCCTGCCCTTTTCTTCCATTCCTGTCTGACCCAGTGTTACACTCTACAAAAGAAGCTTTATCCATGTCTTCCCAGTGTGCAGGCCAGAAAGATTTTTAGCTACGAATTTTCAAAAGTTAACAAACAAAATTGTTGACTTAGTGAAGATTTTATCAGCTTTGCCTTAATTGCTAGAAGGGAATAACTAGCAATAAAAATATGTGCCTTATTAATATATAAATAAATTATGATAGCAGCCTTTCTATCTCTAGGAGGTTGGCTGAAAAACAGCTTGTCGGGGCTGGGTGGCATTTACTTTTCTATCTGTCAATATTTGGAGGATTTTATTACTTTGCAGTGCCAAGTTTAAAATGGCTAATGGAAATATTAAAATGGAATTAATCTAACTAACTAAATAACAATGGTTCTCTGTGTGTTATACCCTTGGAAGTGACTTAATGTGCTTTCTGAAACAAAGCTATGGTGGAAAAATGGGTTATATTTAAGTTTATATGCTGTTCATTTACTTGCTGTCAGAAACTTTCTTTTCCAAGCAGAGGCAAGCCATGGTACTTTGTAATAACTATACCTGAAATATTTACACAGAAGAGAAGTTTAGAAGTGGCCAGAGGGTTCCCAGCTTCACTAACTTCCCAAATGTCCTAGTTTAGGAAAAAGGCAATACTACAGTGGCAACTAATGACCCATGACAATAGCATCACTGCACTGCAATAAGTCAATACTATAAAGTTTTGCCAGTCTAACAGTGGTGGCCTAACATGAAAATTACACATACCTCTAGCTGACATTGCAGTGTTTAGCAAAATTCCAGGTGTCAACAGAAGACCTTTGTCAAAAAAGAACCCTCTCATCAAGGTATCTTTGCTGCCTGCTGTGACAGCATAGCTTTATTACCTGTGGAATGGATGCAGCCCGCATTTCCTGTGTGGGACTCCGTCATAGCTAGAATAGCTGCTATTCAGAGCCATCCACAATAGGAATATTTCTAGGCAATTTATGAAATAATCATAGAATAAGATAGTTGACCTTCCTTTACACCTCCCATCACACCATTTTTCAACTTCATATGCCGACGTCTATATTTTTCAAGAGTTTAATGAGTTACTTGCAATAAAAAAAATACACAGCTCTCTTAATTTCCACTTTAGAAAACAGAAGACAAAAGACCCAGAAAATGAAACAAAACTTTGGAAGTACTGCAAGGCATTGACTGCTAAGAGAGAGCTTAACTGAAGAATCAGCAAGGAACCGGAAACTGGGAAACACAAAACATGATCTCATCTTCAAAACAGCAATTGATTTAGCCAGCCAAGATCTAGGGAGCTGTGGGAGGTAGATAGACATGCATCAGGTATCTGCAATGGATCTCCTATTACACACACGTGCATGCGCGCACACACACACAGACACACACACGCACGCACGCACAGGTTGTTACCAGTAAAGCTCTCTTGTAGCTGTTACTACAGATGCTTAAGTAGTTTCCAAGGGGAGCATAGGCAGAAACAAGACAGACTAGTAATGCACACAGAACTTGAATATGATAAATGACATTTTCCTTTTAGCCATGAGAAAACACTGTAGGTGTTTTACAAGTACATTAAGAGAAAAGGGAGTGGGAAGACAGTATGGCACAGTTTTTCTTTGAGCTCACTCACTTTGCTTTTGCACTGCATTATCCACACAGTTAATTCCAATCCCTCGTCACTTCCTCCCTTCCTATAGAGTCCATGTTAGAAGCATACCAGCTTTTTCATTAAACAGTCAGGCTCAGTCCTAGTGAAAACACACCGCAAACTTGGACATTTATGGCACCCTGAAAAGATTATGACAATTCCTCCTTCCTTTCCAGCAGCCTATATGAAATCTGATTCAGTTCTTCATTCTGATCTTTTAAGATACCACTCTCAGTATCAGCATCTCAAAGTCTTCACTGTCACTGCAGGAAGCCACCTGCAACTAGAAGTCACATTATTAATCCACAAGGGATAGATGCAATCTACCTATTTCTAGTGTAATACAGAGAACCACCCAGGACATTCAAGTCACTGGAGAGGAACATGGTTAAGACCAAAGGCAGAGTTTATGTGAGACATGCCCCACTTTCTGGCTTCTTTACCTGTCGCTTTTTTCAAATGCCCCAACTTAAAAGAAATCAAAAGGATAAACAGGAGTTGTAACTCCATACAGCTGTAAAGGACAGGTACTCTCTGGGCTACATTTTGCAGATTTCCAAGAGTTGCTGCTAGAATTGGGGAGGAATTATTGAGATAGAACTTTATGTATTTCTTAATCTGATTTAACATGGTTAAAAAATATGCTGTTATTCTCATTTTATAGATGGGAATATGGACACAGATTAACAGGGAATTATCTAAGGTCCTTTATCATTCACAGGTAAAACTGTACATTTTCTCTTGTTTTCTGACTACAGAGCCATGCTCTCTCCTGCCATCAATTTCAACAGAAGACTTTCCACTCTTCCCTTAAAATTTTCTCAGAGTGCCAGGCAAACTGACACACACACACTGGAGGGATCCAAGCATCATGACTCATTCTAAAAGAGATGGAACAAAAAGGCCGTAACTGACTCATTATGAGATAACGTTTTTTTCCCTGTAGACAGGCATGGTGCCTGTACATTACCTTAGATGAAAAAAAGGTAAAGCCAGTCCTCTCAGTCATTGCTTCATAGGGTAAAACAATCCTGAACCATATGGATTTCAAATTGTGGCAAATATCAGCAGTGACTCTGAGGACTATAGCACAAATGAGTCATCAATTTAACTATGATAAAAAAGTTCCAGAACTTGGATGCAAAAAGCCAAGATGCTCATCCATATCCAAAAGCCTTGCAACCTTTAATGCCAATTTACAGTTTGTAAGGGTAATAAGATAACATGATCCTTAGGGTAATTCTGCTTTGTAATTGCTTGCAAAAATATGCAATTCATAGAACAAATTAATTTTTCAGCCATAAACATTCTTGTGACCAAGCCTCATTGTCAGCAGTATAGCATTAGCTGGGTAATCTGCCAGGACTGGGCTTATTAATGCAACATCAGTCTTGCTCTTAATTGCAACTTCTTTTTTTATACATTGTATTGGTATGCAAATGTCTGCACTGTTCAACATCAGATTCAACATTCAAGACTACATAACACAACTACCCAGAAGTTAAACAAATTCACTTGATCTTAGAATGAAATGCAATGATTAGTGTTAGTTTTTGTCAACATTCCCACTTGCGCATTTCCTGGCAGCATCGGCTCCTCCTGTCACTCACCTTTCAGGGATATTTGGTTGAGAGTCTGCTTGCAGAAATGCTTTGCCACAAGACTCAGCTATAACAGAAGGTTATCTCCAGAATTACACATGTAGCTCTAAGACTAAAATCACAAATTCTGGCACTTATATCTAGGACATTGGATGGAAACATTGCCAAAAATGTAATTGCATATAAAGTTATATTATTTGCAATTAAATGGTATTAAGATGTGGTCACTGCAAGAGATATAAAAATCTTAATAAAGTTAACATTGAGGCATGCCTCCATCAGTCTGCAGTTACAAAATAAAGAAGTTACAGAAGTGTTGAGCCTATGGAAAGATTTATATACTGGGTGTGGCCTTATGTTCCAAAATGATTTCCACAGACTGATGAAAAATGTGTTGACAGTAATTCTTCATAATCCTGCAGTAAATCACTTTTTCCCTATAGACTTCGGGGTTGTAATGAACTTGTTCATTCTGAGTGGTCTGATCTTGCATATTCAAATGTGAATCTTGTTGTTGATGTTGTGGTATGGCTTAGGTATATGCAAGTATAGTTTTGTGGGAAGCAGCATTCTCTATAGCAAAAAAAAAAGAAAAAAAAAAGGAAAAAAGAGGAAAAGAGGAAGAAAATGGAAGAGGGAAAGGGGAGAAAAAAGGAGAGGAAAGTCAGGAAAAAAGGAGGGAAAAAAGGAAAAAATGAGAAAGAAAAAAAAATAATATAAAAAAATTTGAGTCCCTGCTCTGGACTGGAGTTTTTTGTCTATCAGGTTGTGGCTAGGTCAGCTAAAGAAGCTCTGAAATCTGCATTTTCTATATACCAGATAGTCTCTTCAGATCATTACAATACTATCATGATTTCTTTTAAAAATATTCTGTGAAGTGGGTTTTCATTTTGATGGGACAGCAGCACTTCTGTTGAACTTATTTAGCTGAATGTGTTGCACTGAACTGTAGATCTTTAAATTGATGTGTCTTCATTTTAAGAAAATTCTCTGATGCTAAAATGAGTTTATTACACTTATACATTTGTTGGCCAGGTAAGATTAATATTAAAGACAGGGTCTGTAAAAGTTGGTGAATTTGCTCCTGGAATTTAAAAGATTAGTTGTACCTTGAAAGCCCCCACTGCTGCTGATGTGGTGCCCTGTGATCCATGCATTTTTTCTTCTTCCAGAAACTATTCCAGATATTTTTTAGCATGCAGGTACCATCTAAGTGATTTCATGGTGTTTGTAATTCCAGGGGATTTGACTCTCTGCAGCTTATTGCCTGGAACACTTTCTCAAGCTTGTCATTATGAAACTCCAAGTTTCACTCCCTCCCTCTCATCACCATGAAGGAGATACAGTGACAGCAGCTCATTCTCATTCCCATGTGCTTTTCTGATCACCTGAAGTGCTACTTATGCAGTTCCATTATCAAGTCATCCTTATTTCTCTTGTTGCTTTGCTGTCAAATTCAGAATCTTGTCACTGACACTGATGAGTGATCTCCTTGTTTGCCTGGCCATTCCTTGACAGGTCTAATACTGTTGCACTTGTTCCTGACAGATTGAGGGGGGGAAAAAAAACTGGCTAGTGCCCTTGAGAATTCATCAATTTTGTTTTCTGTCTATGGAGTTGCAAGCAACACCATTGCGTGCTGTTCCCTTTTCTTATTACTGTGTCACAAAACTTTTTTGGACACTTCTGTAGAGTTCTCATCCCATCCAAAGAAACAGCAAGTGAACTTCACCTTCCAACTATCCAAACATTTTGGTGGATTGGGAGGGAGGTGAGGAAGCAGTGAGCAGAGGGCTGATAGAAGGACAACAGAGCAATAAGTGGGATTCTGTGGCAATCTCTTTCAGCCTGATGGAGTACTGCAAGATGTTATAATGGTTCAGGTATCAGAATCAGATTATCTACTCCAGGCACCTGAAGCAGGATCCTCTATGACAAAAATCTCTGCAAATTCGTAAGAAACTGAGCAATGATTGAAGACATAAAACAGTGGGCAAGGGATTTTTGCCTTATGAAACAATTTCAGGAGTGGTTGAAAATGTTATTGACATTATTTTATAATGATATTCCATTTTTATACTACAGAAACAGAAAAAAACTATGATAAAAACCAGCTCCTACATTAGTGGTAGGATACATCAAGAAAGGGGTAGTTGGACATGGTCATGAGCATCCTGAAATGCAGTTCTATAGTAACTTAGGCTGGGACATAATTGCAACCTTTTTTTTTTTTTAAATAATTTTGCATTAATTCCTTAAGCTATCACTTTTACCCTAGAAAAGTTATTTCCTACAAGCCAAAATTTTGCTGTTTCACACATGAAAATGGGTAAAGCCAGAAAGCCTGCGAAGTGCAGGTGTGAGAAGCACTGACAAACAATGAAGAATGGCATAGAGGAACATGTTTACCTGTGGTTTTTCCAGGTCTACACAAGCACAACGTTTCAACATCTAATTTATGCCAACAAATATTGTAGTACTTAAACCGAAAGAAGCCATTAGATATTCCCGATTAAAATATAAAAGTGTTCACAAATCAAGAGCTAGGAATTAAGTTTACCTCACCATAATATTAATCTGATCTTTTCAATACTATCATTGACTTCAATTCAGAAGGTGGCATTATAGACATTTTTGATGAAGATGATATGTGTCCCATGTGCTTAGTCTGATCTTCAGTTCACAAGTAGGTTGGTTACCAAGAGATGTGGAATATTGCACATAGCTGAGATAAATTCTGAGACACAAACTACGTGTAACAGAACACAAAGTGAAAAAAAAACAATCTTAATATGAGAATGAGGTGTCCTAAAAGCCCAAAGTTTATTGCCAAGAGCTTTTTTCTAAAAGGCAGACCAAATACCTGGAGAATCATGTACACTGTTCAATTCTACTTAGCTATCTTGCTTTGTTTACATACTTCAGATGTTGCTGTTGAACTGTCCTCTAGGCGTGAAAGACATCTTGAAATTTTACCAAAGGCAAAAGTAATATGTGTGCAGTTTGCAAAATGATTTAATTACTGTGCAGTTGGTTGGCAAGAGTGATGCTGAAAGCCAGACAACTAAGTTGTAATCAGTTGTGTGTATATGCAAGATTATATTTCAATGAAAGGAAAAGAAAATACAGTTGATGCAAGTCTAAGACATTGCAAATGTCCAGACTGAACCGAGGCCAGAGTTTCTGAAGCTATTCAGGCAATGAACTGGTCATATATAATCAAGACCAACTTTCCATCAAGTTCTAAATGACTATATTTGATTTCATTATTTCATTTATGTCCTGAAAGAGTCTTGTAGTAGAACAGCTTATTGGTTTTGTTTGCTTTTTCCTACTCCTTTAGATTGAGAAACAAATTTCAGATTTTTCTGATTTACAGTAAATAGTGGGGAGAAGGATGACTATGAGGATTTTATTGCTGCAAAACTGGCACATCAGTTATTTGGGAAGGTATTTGATCATCTCATCAGCTATCTTGTGTACTAATTAAACTGATGGATTATTGGACAGGGAGAAATCTTCAAAGCTGTTTTAGGAATGCTGGAGGCACTTTGTAGAATCAGAAATGAAAACAGCTTGATGGTTAACAGGATATAATTAAACACACAAGTGATGTTACAATACTGCCTGTGGGTTATCAGAGAGCCTTCTCCCCCTTCCCACCCCCAATCTAGGTACATTAATAGCACTACACTAAGGAACTCCTAAACACTTAACTTCAATATGCAGCTAGTTTATTCTTTGGAGAAGCTTATTCTTTAATGACATTTTTATTTGCTTAGCATATTTTACCTTGCATGCAGTGTTGACATGACACCTCAGCTGAGTATTGCTTGCATATGGAATCACATGTCAAGTCATGGTAGTGCAACATGCATGTAGACAGCAATTATTCTCTCCAGCATTGTATTTAAAAAAAATTACAAAGCTGATTGAACTTGAAAAGAAAAACCCTACCCAAAATTGTATGTATATTCAAGCAAGTGCACAAGCAGTCTAATACCATTGTGATAAACCCCATGAAAATATTTAGTAACATCAGAACTTAGTTGAAGTGTCTGACGAGGAGAAAGACCTGTGCATTCTGGCAAGATGTAACTAATTAAACCATTTAATCTTTATTAGTTTACTGAAATTTTATTTAAAGGCTACACATTCAGTACAGCTGCAATAAAATCATCTTCACATTTTTAAGTTTGCACTGTGTTCCAGGGTATAAAGTCAGATTTCAGTGCTGGCCACCATTAAATCAAACAAGATGTGACACCTTTCATTCCATCCCTATCCCACAAACCATACCTCAGGTTCTGGAAGGCATAACCACAACAGTCTCTTGGTCCCTAACTTCAGTCTTGTTGACCAATAATAAGGAGAAATAAAAGACAAAATTTTCTGAAGTTCTTGGGCAGGAAAGCCTTACTCCTGAGTGATGATTTGTCTATCCCCAGAACCCAAACTACAATGTTATCAAATAGGGTTATCAAGCATCTTCATATTTATGAAAAGAAGTCAGATTAATGCATTTATAGGAGAACTGAGTCTCAGCACTGTGTAGATCGTGACCTAAAGAACCGTTCTGAATTTGCTTACCCTAATAGTATCTCATTTCATAAGTGATTTATTCCTAAATAGCTAAACTACTAACTTCACATCAAAATGCTTCTGCTGCTTGTTTGAGTGAAGTGCAATGAAATGCCATCCTGAATGGAAATGCCTAGGGCAAAAGAAGGGAAACAAGATAAGATAAATGCAAAACCTCCAAAGAATCCAGTCAAGATAGTATTATTTATTATCCCAAAGTAAAATAAGGACCAAAACCACTTAACACCATCCACCCCATCCCCCCCAGATCATAGTATTCTGAAACAATGACTTTATTTAATACTTTAGGATTCTTTCTTGGGAAAAGAGAAAGTTTGTCCAATGCCAGCTTTCTGGTTGTCCATGTGATACAGAAGCTGTTCCTTGCAGATGTGACCTTATGATGGAAAGGGAATATTGACCCCCTACCTTTTCCCATATTCTCCTATAAGAACAGGTTTCTGTAACCTGAGAAAACCCCAGCAGCACTATAAGATTTGCACTGACTTCACAAACAGCAGTTTTGCACTTGAATTGGGCTGGAAAGATGAATGCCACCAGCAGGAAGGGGGTTAAAATTTCTAACCCTGCTGTGTCCCATAACACTGCCAGTGCAGACCACTTTTACAGCTTCTGAGCAAGGCAGGGAGGTACGATCACACAAGGCAGTGCAGGCACAACTCAGATATCAAACCATTCTGTGATCACTGTAGTATCTTTTAATTTGGCTACCATCTAACAACTCACGTTTAGAATCTTGATGCTGATGCCATTTGTCATCTGTTGCTAAAATGTACTTCTTAAGCATGCAAAACCTGTAGCAGTGATTGGGACTGAAGTGAGAAAAGAAGCCCAAGGCTACACAGACATTGATACCTTATGACCTACAATAAATTTCCAGGTCTGGAAATGCATAACAATTGTCTCTTTACTAGTACTGTTAAGTTTCCTCAGTACAATATCTCCAAGCACTAACATTTTTCCCCTATTAGTTGGAAACAGTGGTACAATGCAGCCACTAGAGGATAAGAATTGAAAACAGGAAAATTTGCTAAACTAATGGAGTTTTGCTATCAGTTCTCCTCAGAACAAAATGAAATGACACAGGCTTATCTGTTAACAGTTATGTATAGACTAGAAGCTGCAATGGTTTTAGAAATTAGTTTAGATGGACCTACTTCATATTTTCAGCTAAAAACAAAGCACAATTTTAGTCAGTACTGGCAGATGACTTGGAGTTTCGTATTCGCCAAAATGAATTGGAACCAAGCATCTGATGGCATTCGGCAGTTTGTTCTGATTTTTCCAGCATTGTTTATGAATGATGGCAGCACTCCAGTTTTTATGAAGAAAAGAAAGTGACATAAAAGCAGATAAATTGGATTCTATCTGCCATTTGGTAGAAATACAAAGATAAAATGAATGCTATTAATGGATTTAAAGTTTGACATGTTGGCCCTGTTAACAAACTCCACCCATCTAAAATATTCCACTTAATCATACCACTAGTACACAGATCCTCCCTGTAAGTTCCTGGAACAGTGATTGTTTACCATATTTCAGAGGAAATTTTGACAAGAGAAGTACTGCAGGGTGGGTTTTTCTACTACCATAGTTCTTGCAAAGAATAAAGCTCACTGAACGCAGCTCCTTCTGTTAAGGTGTTAGGTCATAGTTTGGTCTTGCTAATGTTAAAACAGAACTAAGGCATAAGAAGCCCTCCACGCAAAACTAGCACATTTCTGAAGTCTGCATTTGAGGGGTACTGTGACTTGTGATTCCTTAACCTACCCAATTCTGCTGCGATGTTACATGTGAGTGAAGCTGATTTTGTTTCAGCAAACCCAGGGTCAGGACCCTTCTTTTTACCAACACAGTGACTGTGGAAATGGAGAACATCTACAGTGCCTAGCACCAGTTACACAGGTTGGGACTTTCCATCTGTGGGCTGATCTTTCTTGCAGGTTGCCACTGACTGATTCAGCTACATCCATGCCCCAAAACATATTTTGTACTATGGAAGTGGCTTCCAGAACCATACTATGCTAGAAACAGTTTAGCTCCAAGAAAATTCAAAACAGATGTGCTCACACAAACCACTGCAAGACACATGCTGTGACACTGTATGTAAACAACCCCTATCCCATACATGAATAGCAATTCAGTGGTCAAATTCACACACTGTCTGCATGTTCCTCCCTAATCACACATAGGTCCAGGAAAGTTATGAGAGGCAATTCCAGCTTTCTAGGCAGACATGATGAAGTCCTTGTATTCCTTAACTTACTAACACTGACTTTGTTGACATCCTTGTACTCATGAGGCAATACCAGCATTCGGCCAAGTAAGACAACATTATTACATGAAATTCACTTTCCATTGGCCAGTATGCAGGGGCAGAAACTGCTACAGGAGGAAAACAAAAGAACCACTGCTTCCCAGCGTCTGATCACCATTACCTACTGCATGGAGTCCTTGCTACTAGAAAGTTAGAGGTCTGTCTGGGTGCTTTCCCTGAGAAAAAGCAAACGGCATATCTGAGGAAAGTCTGGTAGGATTACAATGGCAACGCCCCCAGTGGAGACAGACTATATCTGGCAGAAACAGTACTTTGACAGTATAGCTAAATCGTGATTTAGAGACCGCTTGCCTATCTCACTGCTAAAATTTGCCACTGCAAGGGGAAGGGTAGCCTGCTGCTATACTACTGCAGTACTGTGTAATGTTTAATTTTCCCATTTTAGCAGCAGCATACTGCCTAATGAGATTGTATTAGATAAAACATACTTCCATCACAAGAATCTTTGGCTGGCTGGAGAACAGTCCTGGTATATTTGCTCTAAAGCAAACAGTATCTATAACTTTCTTAAGAATGGTACTGAACAAATGGTTTTAAAAAAACCAACAACTTGCATTGCTCTCATTAACTTTCTTATTAGGAAATAGAATTTATATATAATGGAAAGAATCAGTACAGGACAGCACTGACATGGGTACTGATTATGGAAACAGACTCCAACAGGTATCTTCCTTCATGATCAGGCTTTTAAAGCCATTTCACAGTTCACAAATCACTGCTGGGTTTTGGCACTTCCACTGATCAGACAAAGAACAGATGACAGGCCAAAGAAGGGGCAGGAAAAAAGACAGGACTATTTATGGTCAGAAAAGTGTTTAATGTTAATCAACAATGTTGTTTTTCCCTTTCCCCCTTGGTAAGAAACATAATTTCTGCTGAAATAATTCTTTTTGGCATGCCTTGTTTCCTGGGTTCAGCTGGGATAGAGTTAATTCTTTTCTTAGTAGCTGGTACAATGCTGTGTCTTGGATTTGGTGTGAGAACAATGTTGATAGCACACCAATGGTTTTGGTTGTTGCTGGGTAACGTTTAAACCAAGTCAAGGACTGTTCAGTTTCTTGGGCCCTGCCAGCCAGTGGACTGGAATGACATGGGAAATTGTGAAGGGACACAGCCAGGACAGCTGATCTGAACTAGCTAAAGAGGCATTCCATACCATATGATGTCATGGTGAGTATGTAAGCTAGGGGAACAAGAAGGAAGGAAGGGAGGGACATTCAGCATTATGGCGTTTGTCTTCCCAAGTAAGTGTTACGTGTGATGAAGCCCTGCTATCCTGGGGATGGCTGAACACCTGCCTGTCAATGGAAAGTAATAAATTAATTTCTTATTTTGCTTTCTTTGCATATGCATTTTGCTCTACCTGTTAAACTATCTATCTCAATTCATGAGTTTTCTCACTTTTAGTCTTCCGATCCTCTCCCCCATCCCACTGTGGGGGAGAGTGAGTGAGCGGCTGCATGGTGCTTAGTCACTGGCTGGGGTTAAACCATGACACCTTGTTTCTTTAGGCCAGAAACATATGAAACACTTCCCCTTAAACAGGTGGACTTCTAACTGGAAACCTTCCTTATGTTCTTTAACAGTAACCAAGAAAACAAGCAGTTCAGGCCATTTTCTCAGGCAAGTAGGTTATAGAAATTGCTGACAGCTTGCTGAACTAGAAGTTTTCAGCAAAAAGCAATATGCAGTATCATTCAGACTTCAGCAGTCAAACAAATGCATTTTTAACCAGTTATTTGAGAAATTCGTACACTAGATACGTATTAAGGGATGATGCCTAGAATGGACCCTAAAGGTACCCTTTTTGCTTAAACCGCAAATTACAATAGAAGGCAACATTTCTAAGCAATAATAACATAATAAATCATAAAAGGCAGAGAGCATAATTATTCTGTTCACAGTGGGGAGAAGTGAACTAAAATACTCTGTCCATTCTGGGATATTGTTATTAAGAAAAATGTTGTTCTGAGATGTTTTCCCGCATTGCTTAGAAGAGTGGTAGGTTTAACAACTGTTGTGTCCTATAAGGAAAAGTACAAGGAATGTGTTTGTAGAAAACCACATCAGTAGCTAAGAAACTGCCTTAATTTTTAAATATCTAGGTTCTCAATCAGGAAAAAGAATCTATAAATCCACCCTAGTACTTAACTATCCTTACATACACATTTTAATAGGAGATTACTTTGCATTGACTGTAAGATGAAAACATACAGTCAGGCAGGTACTGGCAAACAGTGAATCCTGTAGCACAAGACACACAAACACAGATTATTTGTGATAACTTGCTACCTACCTGTGCCACCTGAGGCTTTGGGAAGAAGCATTCAGGTGCCCAACTCCTACATAATTCCTTCTCTTCACTATTCTTCTCCACCAAAGCTTTCTCAAAAAAACTTTCCCCCATTTTTAACAAGGCCCTGGTACCAGGAAAGTTAATATTACACAAGAAAGTTGGACTAAAGTTTAATTTATTGCTTCTTGATAGGTTTTGCTTATCAGTATTCTCAGCAACTTCTACAGTTTGTGGCAGCATATACAGTTCTGTATTGTAATAAACCACCTTCATGGTTTTTAAGAGAATATGGAGTTAAGGATTAGACAGTAAATATTACTACTGGTACCAGACATCTTTCAGTGCCACATGACTGACAGTTTGGCATAATCTTTCCTTTCCTGCCTGCCTTATTTTCATGGAGATTTTTGATTTTAATTCATGTCAGAGTCACTTTTTATTAAATTCTGGGATTTACAGATAAGAAAATTTGGCATTTTTCACAGTGTTTTTTGTGTGTAGCACTCTGCATGCTTTAACCCCTTTTGGACACTTGCTGAACTGAATTCCTCATCTACTGTTCTCTCTGGGCTAAACTGCCAAATACCAATCAATGTAGCCATTTTGCTTTTTCATTCAGCTTCAGCCCTACACAAATGTGCATATTAATCCAGTTCCTATGGGCAGTCCCACCAAAATGAAGGGAAGCAGGGTTGGTTTGTTTGGAAACATCTGTAACATAGTTTTGACATCTGCCTCAACAATAAGTGATTTAATTTTTATCATTTTACTTTACTTTTAATTGCACAAGCAGCCTGGAAAACATTACAGGATTTTTCTGGTTACCAAGATTTTATTGTGCTCTCTAGGGCAGAGGAAGCCCCAGGTGAGCTGAACTGAAAGGACTGAAAAACTGAATTGAAACACCTTTAAAAAGCTCTCCATCAATCCAAGTGTTGTGAATGATGATTCAGTTACTTTCATGAAACTATGAAAATATGTACTGTGTCAGTTAGTTAAATATGATTTAAATTTTCTTTAGAATGTGAGACACTTTTTTGAAAGTAACTCGGGAACTGTATTTGAAGACAATGTTTAAGTACTTTCTCCAGAAGATTCTTTTGACTTTATGAACCTCTATTTACTTGAACTCCTGCTCTCCTTCTTGAAGCCATGGCACCAATCATTTGTGACCCTCTACCCTTTTTAGGGGGTCTCCACTAAAGATGTTCTGATATTTGCCTTTCTGTTCTTTCATACAGCAACTACAGAGCACACATGTATCTTCCCAAACTTCCAGGCTCCTCCTTTTACATCTCCTGAATTGTCCTTCTCTCCATTTTTTTAATATATCACCAGATTTTTTTCTCATAACGAGTTCAGCCTCCTAAGGTATACAGGAGAATAAACACTGAAGAAAGTAGTTACATTTACTTCATTGAGTCAGTTATGCCTAATTTCCTGGGCATTGTTTATAAAAATCTCTGCTTCAAGGATACATGCATTAAAAGATGCTTAAGTTTCTTTGTATAATATTTTGGGTTGAGTTGCAGTATGAAGTTGTGGGAGAGCCTTCTGTGGTTTCTGAAGCAGCAGAAGGGTTTGGTTTGTGGCTTATCTGTAATTCAGCTCCCTTGAGGTTACTGATTTTGATTCTCATAACAAACTTGGAAAGGCATGAAAATGAAGCTCTTAGTAAAGCACCAGGCATATTTTTCTACTTGCTGCTCTTCATAAGAAATGCAGATTCTAGAGTTTCTAATTTTACAGGTTAATTACTTTACCATAAAACAATATCTGTAATTCAGGTGTTGGGAAGCATCAGAATGGGGGATACAGGAATGGCCCATTGGTCTCTAAATTGGAAAGAAATTGGATCAAAATATCATTCACCATATGCAAGATGTGCTGGATTACTACTAAATAAAGCCACAGTTGCAGAATAAGTAAGGGGAAAATGGTATTTTAAGAACATTTCATTTTTTTCTTATGGCTGATATTTTAGCCTGTATTTGACCTGTACTTCTACATGTTTGCCAAACATTATTGATTTACTAAAATTCAATGCTGTTAATCAGCTACAAGAGAACAGAGTAGGCTATTCAAAACATTAAAGCTTTGAATCTATTTTTTAAAAAAACATTAAATAAGGGTAACTTGTGATATTTACTGTGTTTTTACAGTATATGTTAAAGACGTCTTTGTGGACTACATAAATCCTTTTTTCTATTAACTATGTACCTTCAAAGTTCACTCTGGCATTTCTCATACACTTGACAATATAGGGTCAGGCAAGGAGGAACAAACTTCATTAAACAGGTATGAAAATTGCATGAATTCACAGTCAAAGCAGGGACAGGGCAGTTATTCTATCCTTACTGCATTCATCCAGCTTGACACAGCTAGTTTAAAGGAATGTATGGCCTATACAAAAACATTTCTCCCTGCTCCTATAACCAACATACACTCTATAACAGTCTAAGGTTCTCTCTGCCTGTATATTCAGCATGCCATTAAATTTCTGCCCAATCTGTTGCAAAAATTACTTTGCTTTCTGCTTTTGTGTATTAACCTGCAAAAGTGGTAATAAACCTTGTAGCTCCAACATTAAGACTTTTACGTAAGTGCAATTAGAGTGCTGATTCTTTACCGACAGGTCTGTTGCACAGCTGCAAAGTAGGGAAGATACCAATAACAGCATTTTAAGTTTCCAGGTGACACAGTGGGGATTTCTCAATTATAGAACAGACACTTAGAATAATTTGCTCAAACCTTTGCACTGCAGAGCTATTCTCTTCCTTATAAAATTTAGCTAGATTTTAAACAGTATAGCTGAAGTTTTCTAGCTAGTTATTTTTCCCCTCTCTAGTTTGGTTGTTGGGTGTTGGGGTTTTTTGCTAATCTGCTAGACCTGAATTATTTTTAAAATTGGGTTGAGCTGTTTTTCAAGACCAAGCTGGTACTGTCTCTAGTATTAAATACTTAACTATTCTACCCCAAGAAAGGCATAGATCTCTGTCTTAGAGCAGGGGCTCTGAACCAAAGAGAATTCTCCCATGCTCATAAATGTAAATACATGCCTTTTGCATAGACCCTGCAGTCTGAAGGGCCTCCTTCGTAGTTTTGGGGGTTTTCTTTTGAAATTGTTAAACTCTTATCCAGGGACCATTCAAGGCAGACGTCACAAATCCATCCGTACATGCATGACCCTCTCCTAAGGTCAGCAGTGCATGGAGCTGGGGTGAGTAGGCCTGTTCATCCTTGGTCGTAGTCCTACTCAGAGGGATTAAGCCACAAAACTGTGGCAGCAGAAAACCGACATGCTGTTGTCTACATGACTGAAAACTTGCTGTGAGGGAGGTGGAAGTTTATAAATCATCTGAAGAGCAAGGGTGAGCCACTGCTCCTTTGCAGGGGTCTCTTGTGTGGCTGGCCTCCACCATCACAACTGCAAAAAGTGCAGAAAAGAGAAAGAGCAGAGAAGCTGGATCAGAATAAAGGAACTTTGGCCAAGGATATGGAACTAAGAGATACAAACAAAGGTCACAAGAGTTTTCTCAGGCTTATAGCTAGAGGACCCACACTGGCCTTCTACCTTCCAGAAAAATTCTACAGTGTATTAAAGAATATCACTTTGCTTCACACAAACAGCTCAGCATGTTCTCCAAGTCAGGAATTTCACTTTTCCATTTCACATCACTGACATTGCAGGGTCAACTTTACTTGCTGGAATCCAGTCTGAAACAGTGAGCAGCCCTCTCCAGCAGTTACTGAGAGTACTGCTATTTTAAATGCAACAAACTTCAAGTATTTAATCAAGCTGAAAATATGCATGTGGGACAGATATTTTAAAATCCAATTTAATTGCCAGTAGTTCGTAACCTGCAGGGCTAGATACTTCAATATCAAAACGTGGGAAGATTCACAGTTCCTCAGCATGACGTACTACACTGTGCTCAACCTGAAAAAAATGAGAAACTGAACTTTTAGAAAGCGATCTAAAATAGCTACTTTAGAAGGGCAAATGCCATCATTAATATTTCTAGTCCTGAAGTTAATTTACTTTTTCTTCCTGTAAGCCTAGCACAGATGAACCTAAACTCATCATACTAAAGTGGGATAAGTTACACCATCTCAGGATCCAACCTACATCAGCATTCCATTACAGATGCAAAGGGAAACATGGTCTGAAGAAGTGCCCTAAAAAGTCTGTACATGCATTTCATTTCATGTGAGGAATGTAATATAAGTTCAACCCAGGATGTTTTGCAGATTGTTCTCAAGTTTTCTAAAATCCTAGATTACTAGCAAATGCCTTACACTGAATAGAATCACTGGGAGCATGCATGAAATCACTGCTTCTAAAGTATGGAACCTTGAAAGATTAAGTTTTCTTTGAGGGGTTACATATGTAAATTTAGTACCTTGGTTAACGCTTTCTCACCCAAGACCAGCTGTAACTTCCAAGGCTAGTTCCCTGGACTTGGCTCAGTAAATCACCCTTTGAAACTACATTAGGTTCCACTGGCTGGGGAAAGAATCAGGAGAAAGAACAGAACCTCAATTTCAGCACAGTCTTTTCCAGCACAAGAAGGTAGGCACAGACCTCTTGAACAATGTGACCTCTAATATACTAGGAATGTACTAAATGTGCTGTTTCCCAGCTTGGAGACTTAAAATTGTGACAAAAAATAAATTAAATACCTTTTCTTGAGTCTTTTTTTTTTTTTTTTTTTAATTCTAATTCAGCAAGAAATTCTGGGGAAAGGAAGTGACTGGAAAATTAATCTGTAGCACAACAGTAGGTTGAAATAGGAAACAAATGTTCACTCTTCCCTTTTCTCAAGCACAGGTGGACAGCAAATTTAGTTATTTCATTGCATAGAATTACCTGGGATAGTTCTCTACCGAAGATTCTCTACTTGATAAAAAAAAAAAAAAAAAAAAAAAAAAAAAAAAAAAAAAAAAGTCTTCTTCATAGTTAGTTTCCCAGGAGAGGTGGATGCAAACATTTGTTTATTATGTCAGAATCTGTACATAATGCATAATTTTCAATACCTCTAGGCAAATGGTATCCCATTTCAAGAATAGAGTATTTATGCACAGGTTATGTTTGCTCACTAACACCGCCTTCTTTTTTTCTGCTTGGTAACCCACTTCTCTGCAAGTAGAAGAGCTTGGGTAATCTTCCTGTCTTTTGGGAATTGTACTATGTAGTGAAGTGGCAACCAGCCATTCCATATGGTTTTCATCTCCTTCTTCAGTCTAAAGGACCTTCTCTGCCCTGTTACGTGAACACCTAAATGAGCTGAACTAGAACTTTTTATAGCACAGGTATGAAGACATCACATAACCAGTATGTGTAAGGGAGGCAGAAGAATTTATTGAGCCATACAGACCATTTGTTTTATTTTAAAAGTCCAGATTTGTTTCTTTTACATTCCATATAAGGCAGTTATGATTATCCAGTGTCTTGGGTGTGGTCTGATCAGAAGAGCCCCTTGCGAGCCCTCCTGGTTCTCATTCTGTCTGGGTGGTCTCCCCAGCCACATTTTCCAAAACCATGAGTTCATAATAAATATTTACACTTTTCCTAGCTGCTTTACAAACAACTTTTTCAGGTAGTATAATCCTATAATACTTCTGAAAAGCATTTAAGTGTGTTATATGTCAGCACAGCTTTTCCAAATTTTCCTGATTATTGATGAGTGTGCCCTATGTGTAGCAGTTACGGAGGCAAATTTGCATACCATACCAGCCATACCATAAATCAGGGCTGCTGGCTACTTAATAGCACAACACCAGGGAATAAAAAACCCAAACACAACAGCCTGCGGCTCTTCCTCAGCTTTTCCATTACTTGATCAGATTATTTTCTGCATTCCCAGAAGCTACACTGAACAGAGGTGAAAAATCTATGCTTGTCTGCATTTGCCATGCTGTGAACCCTTAACCTCAGTAGCAATACTAAAGAAGCAGTACCACTGTAGCAACTCAGGATTACACAGGCAGCGTAATCTTCCTTCCATACAGAAGAATTCCTCTGCAAGGCACAGACAATAGTAGTAGGTAATACTATCCAAATAAGATTATTTTAGGGTTATAAACTTTGCCTGATTCTAAGCAGTGATTTTCCCATCCATAAAAATCTATTAGAGACTCATCCAGAGAGATGGATACCACAGCAGATGAAATCCACTTTATGTAAATTGCTTCCCAATTGTTCTGACTTTTGGCTGTCTCCAGTTTCATAAGGCACCCCAAGTTGTATCTAAAATGTGACTCAGATATGATCCCATCTGGATGATGGGATCAAGTGTACCCTGGTGAAGTTTGATGATGATACCAAACTGAGTGGGGAAGCAGATACTTTGGAAGGGAGAGCCACCTTGCAGGGAAGACTTGGATAGGCTGGAAGAGCAGGTTAACTAGAAACTTATGAAGTTCAGCAAGGACAAGTGTTAAGGTCTTGCACCTGGGAAAACATAACCCTGTACTGCAGCAAAGGCTGGGATCTACCCAGCTAGGGAGCAGCTCTGTGGAAAGGAACCTCGGGGTGCTGGTGGACAACAAGCTCGGTATGAGTGAACAGTGTGCTGTTGCTGTGGCAGAGACAGCTAGCAGGATGCTGAGTTGCATCAACAAGGGCATCACCAGCAGAGATAAAGAAGTCATTATCCCACTCTACTCAATGCTTGTCAGGCCACAGCTGAAATACTGTGTTCAGTTTTGGTCCCTGCTATGCAAAAAAGATGTGGACGGGCTGGAGAGGGTCCAGAAAAGGGCCACAAAGATGATCAAAGGACTGGGAAGCTTAGGGGAGACCTTTTTACCATGTACTAGTATTAAAGGATGGCTACAAAGGTGAGAACTCCCTCTTTTACAAGGAGTCACATGGATGCAACACACCCACATAATGGGTACAAGTTACTCCTGGGGAGATTCTGACTGGACACAAAAGGAAAATTGTTCACAATGAGAACAATCAGCCATCAGAATAATCTCCCCAACATTAGACACTTTTAAGATTCAGCTGGGCAGGGTGCTGGGCCATCTTGCATAGACCATATTTTTGCCAAGAAAGGTTGGAGCAGATGTTCCCTGAGGTCTCTTCCAACCTGGTATTCTATGATTCAATGATGCTCTAGCCTTCTATGAGTAGTATCGTGAATAAGCTTCTAAAAATCTTTCACGTTGTCAGCAGCCCTTATACTTGTCACCCAGTGGCTGTATTGCTGATATGTTGTCATTGAGTGCATTTTTTTAAACCAACTACTGAAAGTCCATGGCCCATCTTTCATTCCAAAGGTGATTCAGAACATTTAATTAAGGACTAGCTTCACAACAGAACCCTCAAGACACTCATACATACCCACTACTGCCATGAATGAAATTCAGTGTTCAAAGTTTTCAACTTCAATAGGGACTGTATCCTTTCAATTCCAGTGAAGTCACTGGGAAATAGAAGCCCTCTGCAATGAATTGGACATGTCATAAACAAGCCCATTTATTTTGCTGGTTATGCTTTGTTTGAAAGTCTAAGGTGAGTGTTAGGCAAGATTTTATTCACTAAAAGTCAATTCATTATCTAAATAAGGCTTTTTCTAGCTATATTCTTTGTGGTCCTGTAGTTGGATACAACTAAGTGAAGTTTTAAACATTGAAAAAAGCCAGTCCTTTGTGAGAAATCAGAATCCTAATTTCCAAGCTCTTAAGGTGACATTCTAAAAATACATATTTCCTTCTAAGTGCTAATAGGAAGATTTCCATGACCTTGTTCTTGTCAGCATGGTATTTAGAAATAAAATCCTGATTTGCAAAGTGTCAGATAAACACAGCTGTGCACATGTGCTCACTTGATTGCAGACTGCATGCACAGCTTTGTTTACATGGGCCAAATCAACTTTCAATTGCACTTGCAATTGTGTGTCTCATATCAGCAGAGGCTTTACAAGGTCTGCTGCCTAAGAACTGCCACCACAGACACATTCAGCATGCTTAAGACGACCCTACATAAGCCAGTCTCTTGCACCACTGAGATTTGATCCCAGTCATGGTGTAAGTTTATCCCTAGGTTTCTGCCTCAGTTCCCCTTCCACAAAGCACACAGTACCAGGTTTTTCCTTCCCTACTTTTAGGGTATTCATCTTCTCTAAAGGAAAAAAGCTCAGCATTGAGAGAATTATCTAAGTTTATATACAGCTTCATATCCTACCTGAACTTCAATCTATTTTAATGAGCTAATTTTCATACACTTGATGTGCAGAAGAAACTCATGCAAGCTTAGCTGTTTATCTGCAGTCTTCTTCAAAGAAATGTGCTATACACTTTTGAGCCAAGCAGTAATCAGCACATAACGTTCATTCTCTCTACCTCATGCCAGCCCAGATCTACACTATAAGCTGCTTTTTCATTATTTAAAGGATAGCTAGAACCTTTATGACAGCTCAGCTTTTTGTACAGAGAAAGGTTTTCCAGCAGGGCTGAACTGCATGGAAGAACACAGCAAGATAGTTGTGGAACCTGATGCTACTTCACCAGGTCATTTTCTAGACTGCCACCTCTCTCTGTAAAACCCTGTGGTGGCTTCCCAAAGCAGCCATAATGGAGTAAAGTCACTTCGCTAAACTTGGTCCTTGTGGTTCAGGCTGTTTTTCTGTACCTGCCAAACTCCCAGATGCCACCAGGGAACAAGAAGGGCCGTTCTTGGCATCATGTTCATAATCAAGTTGACAGAAGTCACAATATGCAGCAGCCCTGAGTTCTCTGTTTTTGAAACCTTACAACAGAGACTTCAGAAAAGTTAGCGCTGTTTTATTGTTTCTTGCCAATCTCTCTTTAAAACTGACAGAAGTCAACAGGGATGTGGTACATTTGGGAAATAACTTTTACTTAAAAATACATGCTGCTCTGTTGTCTGAGTCAGAAGCTTACATATCATAAAATTTAAACTTCAATTTCTAATTTCTCTTTTGCATAGCTAGGATTGAACAGTTCCTAAGGAAAGATGATAATTAATGGTACTCTGGAAGGTACTCCTGCTCCTCCAGAAAAGGTAGTAGCAGCAGATACAGCCTAATGATAACAAAAGATTAATTTTTTTGCCTTCATTGAGAGGCAGCTTGACTCTGGAAGCCATAAATGAACACAACTGAGAAGACAGTGTCAGATAACATTTTCATGCAGAGTTTTTAGTCAAAGACACATGTGATAGTTTCATAGGTTTTCAGGTCAACATGAGCCAATAAATCTAACTGCCTGCTGAAGCACAGGTCATTCAGTTTCCTCCATGCATTCCTGTCTTTGTCTTCAGTGTAGGTATTCAATACATCCAGCCAGTCTTCAGTAGAGTACCAAGTTTCTACCACAAGGAGAGAGCAGGAGAGGCCAAGGTTGGACACTACACAGAGCAAAGTCTACATAAGAAAGTCCATATCTTTCCAGCAAGTTAGCGTCCTTGCATCTTTATAGGAGAGACCCTCCAACTTCAATCTGGGAAAAAATTTCTTCCTGATTGCAAGTTGAATTAAAGGCATGATTTTAAAGGATCATGAAGACAAACCAAGCAGGCATGTAAAGACGACTCATATATATGATTCATTTTACTATATGCAGGTCTTTTACCATGCACCGTTGTTCAGGATTATTTCCAAGACAGTCTACTCCAGCCCTTGGAGTAGAGAAACCTTGGCTCTCTCATGCAGATGATTATCCAGCCTTGCTGTACTGTGTGCACTGGGATATGTTATATGAACAACCATAACAGTTGTGAACAAGGGTCTGGAATTAAATGAAAACAACTTTTAGAGAAGAATACAAGTAGTACAGAGACAACTGAATTTATCAGTTGCTAAGGAAAAATTTGCTAGTTGAAACACCATGCTAAGATGTTTCTTCTTAAGGTCTCTAAAGGTTAGTTGCCCAGTTTCCAATCTGCTTGATAACTCAGCCAAAGTTACCAGCTGTTAAGACAACAAGGAAAAAAAGATTTTGCTCTGTCAACTGCTGTCCCCACCTGCCTGTCAGCAAGTCTGCATTTAACAATGTGTATACAAAACTGATTCTCTCCATGGAAAATGGTGGGACCATAGCCTTTCTTAGTACTGAATCTAAATTTTGCATCATGCCTGCATTTAATAATTTCTGTAAGACTATGTCCCTCACTGAACCACTTTCAGGAAGTTCAGGCAAAAAGATTTTATGCACTATCAGAAGAGAAAGATTCTTCAAGGTGCTTCTAATGAAAAGATATAGAAGTCAGTTCTTTTCTTGTTTATCTCTCTCCCAAAGTTTCCGCTTTGGAAAAATGTTGAATTATAACAACTATAGTTGGACTGTAACAGCTATAATCTAGAACTGAACAGTAACATGCTATAATCTGCAGGCCAGTTAAAGAGACTCCTTGATGTTTAGTAAAAATGGAGAAAGGTATTTGCATGTGGAAGAAGCTACTACCAAGCTGGGCACATGATCTCAGTAGATCAAGATTTGTATTGGCTTCCTTGTCAAATTCCAGAGACATGAGGAATCTGAAAAGAAATACAAGTTTAGTTGCCATTTTTCCTTTTTTTTACTCTATCGCTGGCCTATATCAGAGATTACCAAAGAGCAGCTTTTTACTTTGCTGTGGTTTTGTGGAGAACTGGCAGGGCCAAAGGAGGCTTACTTTAGCTGGTTAGCTTCCAGTTGTTCTGATACATTACTTTCCTAATACTTCTTTTCCATTCACACAACTAAAAGGCCTTTAAAGGTCTCCAAAACCCATCACTTGAACAAATAGGTCTCTGAGCCAGGGGGCAAGTACTCTGAAGGCAGTATCAGTTTAATCAGCTCAAGCACAGGCATAGTATGAAGTTTGGCTGCTGTCCCTTCCACAGCTGCACGACCTTTCCTGCTCAGCTCTTCAGCACAGAGCCTGGGAATGGAAAGAAATTTTATATTTGAGCAGAACACAATAGGAACATTGTTACAGCTCCCATGAGGCAACAGCATTTCAGAATATGCTGTATGCACAGTTTGAGCAGACACTAATGCTGGCCAATTTGTTAGCAGGCATTTTCCCTTTAAGAGATTTTTGGCTAATAATTAGCAAAACCCCAGATTTTGGAGTTATGTGGCAGATCTCTGTCATTTTCAAACAGTAAATTACTCAATGAGAGTTCAAATGAAGAATATTTATTTCTACCCAGGCTACTTATTATAGTGCAGAAATAGGTGAAAGCTGAATTTATTAATAAAATAGCAAGTTTCCAAGATCTTTATTCAGCAGGAAGAATAGAAGTTTAAGCATCTTAGTTATTACTTAAGGAATTCTAAGGGCATATATCAATTGAATACCAAACACACTCACAATTCAATTACAGTTCTCAGTACATGGAGGAAGATGTGCTTGGGGGCAGCTATAAAAGTGGTCGTTTCCAGAGGACTTAAGAGGTACAGCAGAAACCTGTCATCTTGGCCAAAGGATCTCTGCCACATACTCTGATGGGATGTACGCAGTTGAATTACTGCCAGGTGGTCCCAGTTGGAAACCATCTAAATGAGAAAACATTCCAATTTTACAACATTAATTATTGCAACTTGCTAGTCCACTAGTTTTCCAGGCAGACAGGGTTTCAAAAAAACATGCAACTCTATCCTCTTCCTTCAGAATTTTGGTAAAACCAGAACATTTGAACACTCCCAAGGTCATGCTCTAGCTCTAGAAGAAAGAGAGTGTAAGTATTACTCACAGCATGAGCTAGAACAATCTAGCAGACCAAAGTAATCCATATAGATAAGAGAATCAGTTCTCTAATTAACCTTATAAACCAAGACAAACAAAAAATAAAAACTAAGAATGACAAAACTAATTTGCTATTAGCAAGAGCAACTCTGACTTTTAGACAAGAAATGGACCAAACATTCAGAAAGCTCCGTTTTTACAGGAATGATTAATAGTGGTATTTTCTTTCTTACTGTGTTACTGTAAATACTGCCAGCTGGATTTGGAAATTTGAAATAACACAAACTTTAAAGTTCATTCACTGGACAAGGATTCACAAAAAAAGATGCAAAAGCAAAGCCCCAAAGCCAAATCTGTGGCTTTTGTGCCATGCAATTGATAATTGATAAATTCTGCTGTCACTAGTGAGAAAGTATCTTATTTGGTTTAGTAGCCAGATTTTTAGTAATGTTAAGAATGTTAAGCACTTCCAGGTAGGAATCCTCCCAGACTGCCAGAGAGTCTAATTCTGTAAGAGTTATAATGAGGAACATTTCAGGAGAAAGTCTGATTCCATTTGATTAATCTATAACAATAAACAGATTTTCCAAACTGATCACACAGTTTTTGAATTGGCACTCAAGAGCTCTGTTGTCCCCAGAAATGAAGGTTTTTGGTTTATTACACTACTATGGAAATCCTTATCACTTAAAAGGATACTCTGGACTTCACACCATAATGAAAGACTATGCTAGGCAGCTGTACTCTCGCTGCTCAAGAATCCCCTGCTAATCCTGCAAAACTACCGTTGCCCACTCCTAGATAAGAATAATTGTTTCAATATGCTATGCTACAAACACTTATTGAAGTGGGTAAATTCATCATTTATGTTTTAGTAAACTGCTGATCAAAACATGTCACAGATCCCAAGATAATCCGCCAATGTCTGGCCAAAAGCCCTTAATACAGATAGAGGACTATTTCCTTGTAGTTGGATTCTCATACTGTGGATACACAGTGCTACAATTCAAGCTGAATTGGAGGAGCAGGATAGGAAAAGGAATATCTGTTGTACTTGTTTTGCATGATTGAGGAACCACATAATTCCTGGAAAAGTAGTTGATGTTTTCAAAGGTAGTGGGTGGTTCAGCTATGTTAAATTTGTATCCCTTAGGGAAGATATTAAATCTCCATCCAGGACTTTGGCAGATGGTGGAGCAACATTGTTTCAAGATTAATTTCCAAGGGGGATGCTGGGGAGTTTGGCTTTTGCAGCCCTTTTCTCTTAACAGCTTCCAAGCTTAGCCACTGTATATTTAGTTACGGGCCTGACCAAAGGTATGCAGCACATAAAAAGACCAAATTGTTGCAGATCTTCAGGCAGGTCAGAACAAAGCTGGTGCAGACTTGAATATGCTTTTGTGTCTTGACAGAAAGCAGCCATCAAGACCTGACTCTTAATGATACCTGTTTCAGGAAATGCAGTGAAAGTGATCTGTGACAACAACTTGTGTGCTGCATAAATGGTTTAAGGACAAAACCACACATCTCCTTACAAATTAACTCAAAATAATTCTCCTGTACCACTACAGCTTAATCCATACTACAACAAAACTAAGAATGAGCACAGAGGGAGAATAGACAAGTTAGAGACACTGCTCTAAAACCACGTAAACTGGCACAGAATAGAGTCTTTCAAAGACATTATTGCTGCAGGTGATGTAGGCAGCATAACTTTATGCCTTAATTATCTGTGATCACTTTTTTGTGCTTCAGACAATGGTGCATAGCTCAAAGCAGCCTGGGATCAGTGACAAAGGGTCACTGCAGATCAGCTCTGTTCAGGATCATAGGAATCAAAAATGGCCTGAAAAGTCACTTTTGTGCCTTTCAGCTATATACTTATCAACTAGAGACAATACAGCTTCATTTTCACAGTGTCTATATGAGTGTCAGGCTGCAGGTTACTGAAAAATATGGTGGAAATGCTTGACTGGGGCTCTGACAGAACTCAAGGGAGATGTTCTCCTACCCTTGTGGGACAGATTCACTGTCATGTAAGGCTCCTCTGAAGCAGTACAACACACTAATGTCTTAATGGGAGATCCAGAAGTCTGAAAAACCTGGTAATGGCTATTCATTCAGTCATTTCAAGCATGTTCAATACCCACCGCTCCATTTTTTTTTGAACAGAGACAAGAAACTAACATTCAAAAAACAATTATTTTTTTTTTGAGGGGGTGGAATGTAATTCAAATTTGTTGCCATTTGTCAGAGTCAGGAATTGGTAATACAAGTGAAATTCAAAGCACGTGAAATTGCTCAGCCACATTTATTTTGTTGCGGTATTTTTGAAGTTAGTCAGCTAATCTGACATATAGTGAACAATGCAAAAACTCACTGTATTTCTGTTCCAAGGCCCTGAACAAATGGAAAGCTCTACTAATACATCTCTTTAGTAAACTCTCAAGTTCATGGATCTCCACTTAGGTATACCATTGCAAAAATGAAATCTCAACTGTCTTAATAAAATCAATTTCCTTTAAGGGAACACTACTGAGTCACAGCTGTAACACTATCTAATTAATTGGGATTTTGTTCCAGCAAAAACGTCAGAACAGCTGATACTTTGATTTTTGGCTGTCTGTCCTCTAAGACTATTCAGTAAGTAAACCTTATTACTTTCTTAAAATTCAATTATTCTTTGAAAGAAATGCACAAAATTAATTTGTATGCTGTGACTTCACTTAGTTTATCCCCTCGCTTTGTTATTGCTTTTAAGGATGAAGTATCATTGCAATAGTTGCACATAGTGTTCAGCTAGTACTTAAAAATATATCTATGCCTGTTAAGAAAAAACCCAAGTATGCTGTGACAAGTATGTATCTGTTTGGTTTAGCTCTGTACTTAATGTTTGTAAATGTGTATGTAGATCATATTACCTTTTGCTTCAGTGCTGTAATGTAAGTTTGGACATCAGAACTGACTATATCACTAAAACAGTACTGGAATAATTCACTCTAATATCCCTTAGAAGTAAATGGGTACAGAGCTACCTATATTACTGTTCCCTGTATATACTTTTTACACCCTAAACAGGGTTGTTTAGCATCTTCTTTCAGGAAAGTAGTTCAGACATGTTTTTAAGTATCTTCATTAACACTTCCCAGTTGCACACTTAGAGCTGTGCACAATGTATAAGTACTTTCCTGAACAGAGGTCTGCTTATGCCACTACAGCAAAACCAACCAAGAGCAAAATCTGCAATAGATTCTCACATCTTACACAAGTGTCTTGGGGCCAAATCTAACATGAGGCAAAGTGTTAGCACTTCTCTATTGCTGTTAAAGGGCAAGTAGAAATTAGTTGTAAACATGACACTGCTAACAGGTAAATTCTGATGAATCTAAGTTCTGAAAGCACAAGGCCATAGTTAGAACTGGGGTTGTACTACTTGGTACTGCCTACTCATGTGGTAAGAAAACATCCACTACATGGTTTACGCTTCTTTCCTGCCTCAAAGTACTGGGTAGCACCCCTTTTACAGCATCCTTTCAAACTACAGTAAACAGAACAAAGCACTGAAATAGCTCTTCCACGCCAGAGGAGTTAAGACTTTTTCAGACTTTGAGTATGACACAGCTACAGAATGGGGAGGAGGGGGAGTTAATTTTGAGCACTTCATAACAAATAAAAATTGGACAGTCACTTGAAGTTAGCCTGAGGCTAGACACACAAGCTGTGTTGGTTTTGGCTGGGATAGAGTTAATTTTCTTCCTAATGTCTAGTATGTGGATATGTTTTGGAATTGTACTGAAAGCAGCCTTGATAATGCAGAGATTTTTTCCTTACTGCTGAGCAGTGCTTACACAGACCCAAGGCCTTTTCTGCTCCCCGCCCCAGCCATGAGGCTGGAAGGCACAGGGAGCTGGGAGGAGACACAGCTGGGATAGCTGGCCCCAGCTGACCAAAGGGATATCCCGTAACACGTGATGTCATGCTTAGTGTATAAAGTGGGGGAAAAAGAAGGAAGGGAGGGACATCTGTCGTTATGGCATTTGTCTTCCCAAGTCACTGTTATACATTATGGAGCCCTGCTGTCCTGGGGATGGCTGAACACCTGCCTGCCCATGGGAAGCGGTGAACGACTTCCTTCTTTTGCTTTGCTTGCATGCACAGCTTTTGCTTTACCTATTAAACTGTCTTTATTTCAACCCAAGAGTTTTCTCACTTTTAACCTTCCAATTCTCTCCCCCATCCCAACACAGGGGGAGTGAGTGAGTGGCTGTGTGGGGCTGAGTTGCCAGTCAGAGATAAATCAAGACACAAGCCTCATCAGAGGTCAACTTCTGATTTGCATGCGCCATATGGGACCACATTTTGACATTAAGCTTGCACAGATAAACAACTGTTTCCCTTCAAACTGGAGCATTTTCAGGACTCCTTTGCACTGCCAAATCTGACTCTTATCAAGGTAAAGCAAAATTCCAGCAATGCTTCCTGCTCCATCTCACTTTCAAAACTCTGCTTTTCCTTTCTCTGTTCTTACGCCTTCTCCTGAACTTGCATAGCGTTAGGTGAAAGAGGGTTGTGGAGAGAAAGACATTACAAGTGTCTAGTTAGAGTATTTTATGGTCCCTCTTGGCCACAGTGAAGCTTGATCAGAACTTGACATCAAGCCGTACATCTATTTATATATAGTATACTCAGAATTTACATTTCCTTAATATAGGTGTTTATTATTAGAATTCATCCCAGAATATGACCCACAAAAAAGCTTCCTCTCCTCTGAACTAAAAAAAAAAAGTGGCCTAGGAAAAGAGAACCAATTTGTGCAGGTCACTTCCATCAGTTTTGGTTTTATAATTAAACCTTACTGGAAGAATTAAGTGTCATATACAGTTTAGAACAAATGGGATCCTACTTGTAGCACCTAGATATGTGGAATAGTTTAAACAGCTTCAACAGGCATCAAGAATAATCTCCAATATCTCCAATGTTTAATGATCTTCAGGATTTAATGTATATACAAGAACAGTCAGCAAAAGAAAGGGCTTTGAGTAAATGAGACACACCTCACTTGCCAAAATTAAAATCAAGGAAACTCCTTTGCTATGAAGTTTTGCTGTTAGATAGAGGAATTTTCCCCTATTCCCAATTATATTAAAGCTTTTAAATTATTCCACCCTGGGATAAAAAAAAAAATAAATCTTTCTAGTAAATAGAATTGTTCATATTTTAGTCAAGATAACACATCATAAAACCCTTCACAGAAAACCAGTTCTGTAGTTCTCTCAATAGTTTTACCGCAAGTTATCAATGTTTTAGCTCCCAAATTAGACTTTAATCCAGTGACACTCATTTCTAGTATTACTTTAAAAACTGGTAATTCTCCCATGTACACCAGTATAATGACATCAGCTTCAGTAATCAATCATATTACTGGGTTGATCAAGCAAGGCGTGGCTGTACCTTGTAGAGTCATCTATGCTTGTTTCAAAAGCGAATAGCATATTGTTCTATAAAAATGTCCACATCTTTTCCCTGAAGAGTTTTTACACTTATATGCAGAAAGCTATGGAGGTACAAAAGATAGGAGACAAAATCCCAGTGGATAAGTCATCCTGCTGATATCCATTAAGCAGTATTTTGACATGCCTGATTAGCTTCTTGCCATTGCTGGAATCCTATCTGACTGCCATGTTAAATGCACCGCTACCAGCCAGGTACTACGATATTGTATCATTTAATTAATGAAAGGATTAAGAAGTGGTCAAGGTAAACGTCTACATCATGCATGTGTATTTAGCTTTCACTCAGAGGATTCACCATAAATCTTTCTACAGCTGCCAGTGTAGTCCAAAAGAATTCTTTTTCAAGGAAAGATCAAGGAAAGATCAAAGCTCTCCTTGGCTAATACTTAAATACCTAACCCCCAACACTTGCCACCTTATCCATTTCCTCTAAATATGCTGAATACACAGCAAGTCACAGTAATTACACAGTGAAGACATGAGTGCCAAAAGATTTACAGCTCTTTCACTTACTTTCCTGCCCTGGTATTATGACCAGATCTGTGGATATTTCACTCTTATTCTTAGAAAGTAAGTCAACTCTTGATATATCCCCTTTCGTTTTACTTTCTGTGGAAGTTGTAAGTGTAAACTAATGCTCAGGGAGGCAAATCCTCACCCAGTAGAAAACTAAGCTGCCATTTAATGCTGTCTGGTCTGAGTGACCAAAGTCAATTGGAAACAAGATATGAAGATATGCAAAATCACAACAGTCAATGCTACCTACTGCTGTATGTGATAAGGCAACACTCTGCATAGTAACAGTGATTTCAGTTTCCTTATTTCCTCCCGGGCAAGATTTGCACAGAGTCAGATTTTTGTGACAGTTTTCATTCCAGCTATGCTATGTGTTATTTTTGTACTTTACCATTGTGCCGTCCATGCTTTTTATAATATGCACTGTAATTTTCATGTTTACTTCAGCTTTGCAATAGAATTTTAAACATAAAGACTACCAAATACTGCAGGATGCAGCTGTTAGTTAAACCTTTTAATACCATTTATCATCCTTTTTTAGTTACCCACTTTTACTCTTCAAACGCTTATATCTCCCTAGAAACCACAGTACCTGGTGTCAGCCTTGAAAAGCATTATCCCTTCTTATCTTCCCAAACATTCAGTACCAAATACAGTACCAGCGTCTGTGGTTCAGCATCACTGCCTTACAGGAACTCCCCCCCCAAAAGAAGCTTTTCTAATTCAAGCTTCAGGTGTAAGATGATTTTTTTTTTTTTGGCTAATCATCATTGATTTTAGGTTCACTCTGTTTAAGGGAGTCATTTATCATCATACTCCGATTCCCAGGTGCTTAAGACAGAAGAACTGTGCTAGTAACTTACAACAGTCTTGGCCACTCCACTGCAACTACACCAAAAATGTGGTGAATCACAGTGTGCAAAAGATCACTTTATGCAGAAATATTCAAGTCGTTAGCTGTATCCCACTATCCTTCACTTTGTTTGTTTTTTTTTGTTTTTTTTTTTTTTTTTTTTTACTCTAGCCAATTCATCTGACTTAAGCAGTGACATACAGGTGTTGATGCAACCTCACTCACTAGTACCACAGCAATTCATCCCTGCTAAGGCTCTGGCATAGTAACTTCTATATTAGAAATCAACAGTTTCTCATTCTGTACTGAATGGAGTGCATTGTGATTCACAGTCACAATGAAAATGCTGAGAGTGGAGTTTAACCTGATCCTTGCATCCAGCCAAACTATATTCAGGGCAAAGCTAAAAATATGAGTTGAAAAACACTTTGTCAGCTGCTGCCAGTGACAACAGCTGGTAACAACCCTCTAGCATCTCTCTGAAAAGGAAGTAAAACCTGGGGCATCATCACAGCCAGCTGTTCACCATCTGGGGTTTCCCTCACATTGGCAGGAACATTTAGCTCTGTATTTCAGGTGGATTTGTAGCCCCCTTGAGCAGACATACAACTGAAAATGGAGCTAAGGTGCAGAAGTCAGAATAGATCTGTTGTGTTTTGGATCCACATTTCACTCCCTCAAGTTTCAATGAACAGTTCAATGACAGTCTAGACCAGGGGTCCTCAAACTATGGCCTGTGGGCCAGATACGGCCCCCCAGGGTCCTCAATCCGGCCCCCGGTATTTACACAACCCCCTGCTGGGTGTTGGGGGGGGGGGGGGGGGGGGGGAACCAAGCAGCTGCAGATGACTTCCTGCCACTTAATCTGCCTGCCAGCCCCCTGTTTAAAAAGTTTGAGGACCGCTGGTCTAGACACTGCTCCATGAGCTCTTTCTCCCCGTCTTCCCATCACCTGCATCTCTCCTCCTTCCTCTGTGCTACATTACAAGAACAGTTGCCAAGTTTAGCCTCAAAACCAAAAAAACCTAGACTCAAGCAGATGATCAGGTAAGGAAAATTCAGTTCAAAGAGTTACATTTTGGCAAAGACCTTATCTTTAATTGTTCACAATAGGAAGTCTCAGCAGTAATAAGCAGTTCTGTCAGTCTCAAGAATAGGAAGTACGTCAGTAGTGCTGTGCGCACACACATGCATATCTATTTTCATACTGTGCACAGATTTCCTGCACAACAGACTAATTTCAGTTTTCCCATGCTTCACAGCTTGGTTTTGATCAGTTACAGAAAAGTGGATAAAATATCTGTGTTGAATATTTGTCTGCTAGTTTATTTTATTTCAGTGGTTAAGGGAAATAGTGTGTGGTTTCCTAGACAAGACTTTCATCAAATTGCTTCTCAATTGGTCTGATGTCATCCAGAGTTAATGTGTTCGTATTGAATAATGCATTAGGAAAGGATATTTTCCACAGTTACAATAAGGAAATAATTTTAACTCCATATCAGCACTGTTTTAGACTTATCTTTGCATTTTTTTTCTTTTTGCTATTGCAGCATCAACAGGCCAAAAGAAAAATCTCTGCTGCAAGATGAAAATACACTGAGCTCAATTTAATCCATCTGAACATCTCTGGTTTTAAAACTAAGCACTCATGGTAAGCTCCAAAGAATTGACTGTAGAGGCCTCTAGTCCTGGACCTCTATGCATGAAATCCTGTAACTCATAAAACCACTCTACCAATGCAAATCACGGCTGCGCCTTCTCATTGCTGGAAACCCAGAATGCAGATTTGGCCTTCCTGATTCTGAAGCATGCTCCAAACCCAGCTATTTTGCTTGTGAAATAATTCATAAACTGTTTTCAGAAGCCTCTGTGAAAAAGGTTTTTCCTTGTGATGAACAGGGAAACTGTTAATCACAGTTAAGTTTGACCTGAAACTGACACATTGTTTGGAACAAAAAACAATTTTAAAAGCCACATCTCTCAGCATGTACTTAACATTTTAATTCCTACCTTATGAAAAGCGAGAGATTGCAAGTTGTGTGGGCTGGCTGTCTTTAAAGGTACTCCTCAGAGTCATAACGAGCATTTGATTTACAAGTGCTTTGAATTAAGCACTTTATTCAAACTGACTTTATATCAGTACAATACCTTATAAGGAGCACTTGTTTATGCATACAACAAAATTTTAAGCACTAGCTTGAATAAAAGCTATTTGTTTTTTTCTGTGATGAGTTCCAAAGAGATTTAGGAATATTTACTAACAGATTCCACTGACCAAAACTAAGCCAAAGAAGAGTTTTCATGATCTGAGAGTTTCTGGGTCTAAGTTCTTAATATGTACATACTAGAAGTAGACTGGAATAAGTTAGAATATTCACATCTTACAGGACAAATTCTTCTAACAAGGATGTTTGCAAAACTCTGGTATCTGCTATTAGTCCCCCAAAGCATATTGGTTTTAGAAAGGACAATAGCATTACAGCATTGTCTTTGGGATGGAGGTGTCTTAGCACACAACTCAAATTTCCAAACAGTACTCCTAAATTAGGAAAAGCTTGTGAACAAAGTCCTTTTTCACTCCTCCTTTGAACCAAGCTATTTCCAGGCAAAATACTCTTTCTGGAAAGTCAGTAGCATAGCCAGTAAGATACCATAGAAAACAAACATTTAGATCTGTCATATAGGCTGCCTTATAAGTTTTGATTGAAGTTGATGGCTAGCTGCAAGTACCTCAGCTTTAGGAAGTAGGTGGCAAAAAGGGTCTAAAAATCGAGAGTAAATACTAGCTAAATGCTGCATGGTAAGGATATAGCAGGAAGGACCCAAACACAGGCCTTGTAACCAAGCAGGGCATTCCTGTGGTGTAACAGCCCTGCCCTGAATTTCCAGTAGTTGATAACATGCCTTCATTTCCCTCAGAGTGAGTCTTCCTGTCTCTCTCCTGTTCCCTCCTCAACTCTAGAGGAGTTGCAGCTTCTTGCAATTGCTCAGCATGCTGTGCCTGAACTCAAATGCTAAAATAAGTTAGCTGACAGAAGGGAGTTGTATTAAGCCATTCTAGGCAAAAAGTTCTTTACCAAAACCCAAACTGCCCCACTCAACATTGAAATCCTTCCCCCAAAATAGTTCTTCCACACCTCTCAGAGGCACTAACTACCATATGGACTTTATGACTTGCTACAGACTTCCTACAGGGACACTACATATCACTCAGTTTTGAGTCTGGACTTTTAACAACTTACTGCTATGTATTAAAAAAAGCCTTGTTCAGAAAAGAGAAGTAAGAGCCTTAATTTCTACTGATATCTTGACCTGGCTGCCACAAGTAACAGAATAAGCCAGACTTTACCAGACACTATCCTAACCAAATACTGCACACCCCAGCAAAACCTGGAGACTTTCTGCATTTCGATGAACTGAATTCTTTACAGCCATACAATTAATAGCAAGAGCGACTAAGGTGCTTGGATCCTACATTCACAATGCAGAGGTTTTCAAATTGTTATTTTCCTTTGGAATGAAGATCCTTTGTGGAAATACAAACCACATAATACAATTATTTTATATACTCCACTCTGATTTTTATTTGACTCTTTTAACTTGAACTTCTCCAAACTATCTGTCAGAGGGGTGATAGGAAGCTTAGACTAAATTACTGAAGGAGATCAAAGGCTATACCTATGACTGTCTTCTGGTGTCAGAAACATCCATCTGTAGCTTTCACACTCTGATGGGAAAAATGTAATTCATTTTTTGAATGTCTTCATTTTTTCTCATCTCTATTATGAAGATGTATGTTTCTGAAGAATCCAGCCGTTTTCCAGTCAACTTTTCTGCAAATCACAATTAAATTGATAGCTCAAAAGTAAGTAGAGATTGCAGGTTTGAATGGCTGAATGTATCCCGATTAAGGCATCCAAAACAAGAAAAGATTTGGCTACATTTAAACCCTATCAACTGCAATTGGATATGGGTCTCATTCACCGTAACATATATGGTGAACAAATCAGGATTCCAAGCTTGTTCAGATACATACTCAGGGAAATCAGGATCTTGTTCATTCTCAGAACACTCAGATATACTATTTATCAGGTGAAGTGGTATGTAACTAGTACTCCAGGAGGTGCATGTAAGGCAGAGGAAAAATGTAATACTTTCACATCAAAACAATCAAACCATTTCAGCAAGCAGAAATATCTTAGCTGCAGAGGAATTGTGTAGACTACAGCACCAAGCATACAATACACAAGAAAGCTTTGTTTAGATGCTAATTGACTCAGTTGTAACAATTACAGGGTTAAGTAACATATCCCTCCCACAATTTTATCTGCTGCAGACACAGGTGAGAGGAGAATAATCAGTGGGATGTTCTGATAAATATTTTTTGAAAGCATTTAATTTTGAGTCCTAAGTAGGATGGATTCTGCTTTTAGGTTACATCCATTTTTATTATTGAACATGAAATATCAATTGATCAAGAAAACAGTCACTTCAACAACTATGCAATAAATGCTTTTCCTGAAGCACAGTTGTTAAACCAAAACATATATTTCTAATCAATTTAGTTTTAACTAGCATGCAAGGAACTCATTAACTTTAAATTAAATCCTTATTTCAGGCACAGAGTGTGACTACTCTTGGTACACTGGCTTGTTACACAGCTATTTTTAAGCTCTGTTCTCAGTTATCCTGTTCATTGTGTGTGACACCACCCCAGCTACCTGAAAAGCAATATTCTCTGCTTAGACTCAGGCAACTGTTTTGTTGGTTAATGGTAAGAGAAGCCTATGTGTAGGTAAGATTCTGGGCTGAAATAAGTTTATTCTTTGGGTACTGGAGGAATCCCATAACGTTAAGTTTATTATGGTCTTCCTTCTGTGAGTATTGATTCTGCAAGAACCATCAATAACTTCTTTAACCTGTAACATCTAAAGACTCTCTTTCCCCGAGAAGCCACTCTACAAACAGAAGCCTTTGGGCTGGGGGCAGACCTCAGGTACATCTTTCTAGCTAGCAAGTCTCCATTTTTACCAGCTGAGAAGTACAATGGGAAGGAAACCTGTTTCCACATCTTGATGGCATCCAGTAGCACAGTCAATGTAAAAAAAAAAAAATGAATAAAGTATAAAAAACCTAATAAGAGTAATGGTTAGAAAATGTTATTATTATAGACTTTCAGACCCAACTGATGTCAGTAGGAATCAGTTATATCAATATTTTTTAAAAATAAGGTCTAGAAGCTAATTTATTTTCTTCAGCAATGAAGGCCCCTGGGAGAGAATTCAAATCAGAACTCATGGCTGACAAACAGTACTATTTTATCAGCACTGCAAATCCCTGGGGGAAAAAACATCCTCCTTAAGAATACCCAGAATGCTGCACAGGATTTTCTGATTAGTTGAACTTTGCTCTTTAAGTGGTAACTGCTGAATTTGGCCTATCAATACCAAATGACAGAGGCCTAATCTCAGGATGCATTGGGGATATTACAGGAAGTCAAAGAAAATACCTGATCTATTATGTTCAAGGAAAATTTGTAAGTTAGCAAGCCAACTTAATGTCTCCAGTGCAAAAGCCATCTTGGCAGATGGGCCAAGGCCCCAGGTTAAAAAAAAAAGCTACACAGAGACAATAGTTCATTTTCCAAAGATCAACCTGTAGGAAAGGATAAAGTAGTATTTATCTTTTATGTGTTCCAAATCCAAATATTCAACAGGATGTTTCTGACCTTACCACTGTCCTGTAACAAAGCAAATAGAAAACAAAAAATTAATTTCCTTGGCTGAGATGAAACAGGCTATCACTCAGGATTGCCAGAATTCACACTGCAGTATTTCTTTCACATGTAGAAATCACTCTTCCATGCTAATTGGGATAAAATGCTTCACTTTCACCTCTAAGTGAGGCATGCTGAAGACGTACAAGGACAGGGTTGTAAGGGCATAATAGGTAAGCCCCACGTATGATTCCACTAACTTCGTGAACTCTAAATGTGGCTTCTAACAGAAAGTACAGGTTGGAAATTCAGGAACATCTAATGCAGAAAGACAACACAACTGAATCTTCCATAATGGCTTGTACAGAACAGTCTTGGGTCAGGCTATTTCCCCATGGTTACAGGCAGTAATAAAATCAATTGGAAGTGTTCTTCTGAATCTGTCCTCATGTGCAGCAAGTGGAAAAATACACAAAGCATGCATGAAATAACTTGTACCTTAACAATAAAAATTGATTTGTACAGAACTAACCTTCAAAATATCGTACATTAGTTAATACAATTAAACACAAAATAGCAAGTTCTAAGTTATTTGAGCTTTTAAGAAACTGCTAAATACACCATTGTTTTTGTACAGCACTGTTGCCTATAACTGCAAATGCCAGACAGACACAGTGCAAAGTCATAGTAAAATCTTTTAAAAATGTAGGGGTTTCATTGGTATCTTGGGATATCGAAGTGACAGGATTTCCAAGTGCCTATCTTTTTTTCCAGTATTGAGTTCTGTTGGCCACACTGGAGAAACAATGCTGACAAAATGAAATGTTCAGAATTACAATGAGAGAGAAAATTTACTTTACAGAAAAAATAAAAACTAAGCAGATTTTAGAGTTACTTTGCTGTGGATATTGGCATGTGGTGGTCATAGGACAGAACCTGACTAATTTTGTTCACACTGAAGAGGTTAAATATCCATCAGCCAGAAAGACTCAGCAGCATTTTCTTACAACAAAAAACCACCTCCTTCAATCCTTTCCTGTGGCCCTTACATAGAATTTGAGACAGGTAACCTTTTAATTTTTAAAAGGTTTAAAAACTTACATGTCCATGCTTTATTCACAATTGCTCTCACTTACCATGTTCAACCTCTGCACATCAAGGAACCTAAAATGATGCAACCTGGCCACAAATATCCCTGTTATTACTTTGCAATTCAAAGCTCTGGTTCTAATTTTTTTTTTAAATGACAAAATAAATTTGGGAAAATTTGCTTAAACTTAATGAAATTTGTAATCTAAGCCAGTATTGGCACTGATGCAACTGTGTTTTGCAGCACTGCTGAATTTTGAATAATGCAGCTTCAGTTTTTGATGGCCTAATTGTTTCAGGATCTATGCATCCCCATTAAAATACTGATGTTCTTGATGTTATCAAAATCATCCATGCACTATGTGATGATTTTGAAATTTTACTTTGCCCTGTTTTGTACAGTCCAGCCCAGATACCATTCCAGTTGTGGAATTTGAAGAAAATTGCTTCTCTAAATTTAAGTCCCATTAGAAGAAGTTTCAAATTAGGGTTTATAAAGCCTTATTTACTGTCATCCCTTGTTTCTGAGCCAACTGTAACACTATAGCTTTACTTTTACATCCCATCAAGATGCACGTGCTTAGGGACGTATCTTGCATCCTGACACAAGCTAAGTCAAAACTATGAAAATGCCAGTTTGTTGCCTTTACATAGTTCTCTCTTCGTATTGTGGGCTGGTAACGTAGTACCTGCTTTCTTCACTTATACTTAAAATCAGTCAATTGAAAGACAGAACCAACAGACCTTAACTTCTGCATTGACTTGCCCTCAGCATAGAAAAAACTAAACTTCATTCAAGTTGCTCAGAAAGCTCAACACTCCTTTTCACATAATGCTGTTCATTTTATTTTATTTTCCAAATCTGCTATACATTTTTCTAAGCTGTTTCTTCACCAGTCATTTATCTTGGTTGATTTAAGCTGGAAAGTTCATCAGCATAGCACCAGAAATTCTTGTTTGGTTTCTTGTGCTTTCTGGAAATACCATGCTCTGCAGGAAGGAATCAGCCATATTTTCACTGCTGTCCAGTGGAACAGTTGCTTCAACAGTTTGCCCTGAGCTTAAATACTTGACCATTGCTGTCTCTGGAGAACAGTCTTATTTGGGAGTTCATGCTGCAGCTATTGGTCCCCAAAGTGACCCAGATTAATATCTTTACAACCTAATGCTCAAACTACCACTTAAACTCACTCACTCCAAAAGAGTCAATGACAGAAAAATACCGAATTGAAAAGCCTTATCCTTTTGACAAAAAAGCAGTGTAGAGAGATGACTTACACCAGAGGCAAAAGGAGAGTCAAGACATACCAGACTAAACCTCTGATATTTTATCCGTCAGCACTTCAAGAGCTCACAAACATTTATCTACCTATTTTATAAGGCTCAGTCACTTCTCAGAGCTCTCTCATAAGCCAGCCATTTTAATGTTAACCAAATATTGAACTCCCTGCAAGTCAATAAAAACATTTATTGACTAAAAGATTCAGTCTATAAACACACACAATTAGAGGACTTCTGTTATAAAAGAGTGACAATGTAGGAAGAGAAACTGGCAGATAATGGATTTATTTGGCATTAACTTAAGAATAATAAGTAATCCTCCGGCATTACTGTTAGTAGCATGCACACTTCCTAGAACAGAGCTTCAGGAATGCCAGATAGTACTTAATTTTATATTCACTGGAATAAAGCTTATCTGGTATTAAGATAGGTATAGAAAAATGTGTATTTAAAGGCAAAGTTCTACTCTGTAAACCTTAGAAAGAAGTGGTCCTTGTGAGCTATTGGCATCTTCAAACTGGCTCACCTAAACCTCTGTTTGTTTACAATTCATATTACATAAGCAGATGCCTCATATTAAAACCTCACTGATCTACGTCAGCAGCACGATTCTGCATCTCTTGAAGTTTAACCTCCGAGTATGAAATGTAAGAAGCCAATGAAGGGCCCTACCTCTATTTAACAGGTAAGACAATGGTGTAGAAAATCACATAGTCTCCAAGGTCATACAAAGGATGTCTAACAGACCCAATCACCATCTGTGTTCCATCAATCACTTCTACATTTCTTTTTAGCATATATTTTTCCATTTCTGTTTCAAGACTATGGAGTTCATTGCATGGTGCTCCTGGAACGGGAGGGCTGCTGCTGCAGCAAAACTTCAGTCCACTTGAAATTTGGGCATGGAACCAACCCCATATTACTCTCACTAGGTGCTGCAGAACAGTATTTTCCTGTAATACAACAGATGTCACATAGACATGATGAGATGCTCCTAATGACAAAAAGTCTGCAACACAGCACGAAATGGAAACAATGCTTGCCAAACATCAGGCAACTTACTTTTAGCCAAGGGTGAACACAACTTCTTTCCCTACCATAAAAACCCAGATCTCACGCTCCTAACTGGTCCTCCATATCATTATTTATTAAAGCAAAAGTTTTTCCCAACAGTTGAAAGGGTCTCTACAAATCAACAAAACTCCCTTATCTTTTAAAAAAGAAAAAATCAAGTTACCCATCTCTGTTGAAGCACCACTTTTTGTGCTGTGAAATCAATAATTAGCAGTAAGGCTGTATCTGATTGTTTCAAGAAGCCACAGATATGTCAGCATTGTTACAAAAACATAGAGAAACATTGTTCCTTAAAGTTTTGTAGTCACTAGAAAACATTGTCTTCAGGTGGATACCTGTGTGCTTTTGCTTTATCTAGTAATTTCAGATTTCTTTCCTTTCCAAAGTCACAGGTATTCAGGACAGATAATTTTAAGTAATATTTGGCAAATTTATAATGGATATGAACCAACTGTAATGAAGGGGAAACATAAAATGGTATTTTTGAGTACTAGACAGCATGAGCTTTGCCACGGAGAAAGCAGAAATCAATTGAGATTTAAAATCTTTCTAAGAGCAGTTTAATTCACTTTTGATTTCTGCATAAGTTATTTAATCTTCATTTGCAATGTAGATTTCCATATCTACTGAGAAGTTTTATAGATTCTATATGCCAGTACTAGAATCAATAGAACATTCTGTAATACATTGTCAGTGAATCACTTACTCTTCTTGCAAACATCATTCATCAGGATTCTGATAGCTTTAAACCACACAATGGATTCTATTGAAACAGAGATTCATGTTTTTCTTCCTCAGAGCTCTCCAGATCTAGTCAAAATTGGCAAAACCTCAATAATTACTCTTGCAGCCTAATGTCTTAGTCTAACCAATGAAATTGTCCACTCTTCTTGGAAGTGTCATTAATCACGATGAACTCAATTAGCCACATAAAAGTTACATGTTCTTCTACAGAATCTTCAGTATGAATGAAATATTCTCAACTATATAAAGGACCAATCCTGTCTCTGTTGAAGGCTATACCTTTTTTACAATTTAATCAAATAGCAGCAGAATCAGGGCTTAAATCAACACCACAAACAGCTAGAGTGTACCATAACATTCTGGGTTTTTTAAGCTTCATACTGTAGAATTCATAATACTTAAAATTCTGAGAAGCAACTTGTAGTGTGAGAATGATAAAATGTTTGTTCTAGCAGCCTAGAGACTAAGTTAGGAGTTTAGGCTGTTCTATAATGCAACTGCTTCATCTCTGCTGTAAAGGCAAAAAAAAAAAAAAAAAAAAGTCAGGTATTCTCTGCATAACCCAACTGTATTAGCACAACAAGAGCTTCAGGTACATAAAGAATTCTGTGCAGTGTAACATGTATTTGAAGCTTCTCCCTGGCCTCTATGATAGCAGATCTTTTTTACAGCTAAACTTTCACAGCTCTAAGAGTCAAGCTTTCGTTTTCCTACTTCTTAATACTCCTCCCTGCATGTTTTACTGCTAGTTATATCATCTCCCAGCCACTACCTCTAGCCTGCTGAAACTAAACTTTGTTTATCATCTAATATTTAGCTAAATTCTTCCACAGCTAGTCATTATGCCTAGCTACACAGTCTTTGGGAAGCATTACACTTTAACCTGAGGCTGTCAAAATATACCCAGAAACCTCACTTGTCAGAAGGCAGGTATGAAAATGCACCTGACACAACAAGGAACGATTTAACTCTGGAGGGGCCAGGCTGTAGCCAATGACTGCCTCCCCACTGTGAACTTTACAGCTGGAACATGCAAAAAGGCAAAGTGAAATATTTTAAGGGCATAGAACCAGAAGGTACTTGTTTGGGCCAGGAACCACTAGGTGAATTTCTGTAGGAAAACGGTATCTAAGTGGGATCATTGTGACCTTGTCCTGGTTTCTGCTGAGATGGACTTAACTTTCTTCTTAGTAGCTAGTACAGCGCTGTGTTTTGGCTCTGATGTGAGAATAAATACACTGATGTTTTTAGTTGTTGCTGGGTAATGTTTATACTAGGTCAAGGACTTCTAGGTTTCTAGGACCTTGCCAGCCAGAGGGCTGGAGTGGCATGGGAAATTGGGAGGGGACACAGCCAGAGCAGCTGACCTGAACCAGCCAAAGAGGTATTCCGTACTGTGGGATCTCATGCTTGGTATATAAACCTGGGGGGTTAGCTGGGGACAGGGGGATTGCTGCTCAGGGACTGGCTGGGCATTGGTCAGTAGGTGATGAGCAGTTGTACTGTGCATCACTTGTTTTCCTTTCTCCCTTTTCCTTTGGATTCTATCCTTTCCCCCACCTTTCCATTATAACTGTTATTATTATTATTATTGTTCTTCCCTTTTTATTGTTTAAATTATTAAATTGTTCTTATCTCAACCCTGAAGTTTTACATCTCTCTCCGATTCTCCTCCCCACCCCTCCAGGTGGTGGTGTGAGCAAATGGCTGCATGGTGTTTGGTTGCTGCCTGGGGTTAAACCGTGACAGACCCTAAAACGCCATAAAGCAGAGTCTTCCCCCTGCCCCCCGAACAATAAACAGTTTTTTTCCATCTGATAAGTTTGTGTTATTAGTGTTTCATAAGGAGCCATTGAAGTTTAATGCCAGAAAAGTAACTATATATAATAATTATAAAGCTGCAGTTCTTCTGTATTCCTGGTTATAGGTTTCATAATGAGTCTTGAAAATTAATCTTAAGTTATACACATGATTAAAATAGCTCTAGATTTGTAATCCTGATGAGATAATTAAAGTAATTAGAAATTACACCTACTTGAACACTCAGTCAGTAAAAGCACCTTTAATCACAATCAAAACCTTTTCTTCCCTGAAGAAAGAATCTATTTTCCATATTACAGATTTTTGGTAGCCTCCCATTAATTTTCTTCAGACAGGGATTAGAATAAGCCTTGTCAGTGGTCGGAGAGAACACATTAAGAATGATTTTACATAGATAAGAGAAAAAAAAAAAAATCAATATCCCATTCCTGGCACTCGGAACTCCTTTCAGCTGACCTTTTATTCCTCAAACCTGCTTTCCCTTGTTTCTCAGAAAAGCTTTCATTCCAGAAACATCTGCCTCATACAAGATATTTGCTTGTACACTTAGAATAAGGTATTAATTTTGTAATACAGTATACTGCAGGGCAGTTTAACAGACTGTGTTTGCTCTGGCACTGTCAAAAGACTGACTTAATATTGTTGCAAAATTATATCCCGAACACTTTCACAAGTATCATCTCCTTTTCTCACCAATGTTAACAAAGACACGCAGGGAATATCATTTAAGACAACTGTAAAATTCTGATACTTGTTAAGTCTTAGGAAAAAATCCAGAAAGAATGCAGCAACTAAGATGGATTGCATGTAAGAGCAGACCAGATTTTAATGCAGTTCTCAGAGGGAAGGCAGCTAGTATTTCATGTTCTGCTCTGAAGTTCAAAAAAATCCCATTCCCCTATTTTACCGCTCTTTAAAATGTCACCTTCTTGCATTTTATTTATTATTTACATTTCTATTCAAGAAAGAGTTTGCTAATGCTTATATTGTACTTGCATATAGAGGTGCCAGCCAAATCAGAGCTTATTTATACTGAGTACAAACATCCTAGCCCAATATTTAATGAGCAGTTAAGACAAGAAAATATATTAGGGGGCTAACTGTATTCCACTCAGGAGCACTGAATCTAGCTCTGCCACATCCCAAATTCAAAATCTTCTCTACTAAAAAGCTTAAAAGTTGGCTGACATTTCTGTGAGTAAAAGCCAAAGCCCAGAAGGCCACTTCAGCATCAGCTTGTCTTTTTCTTGCCACAAATAGCCATTTGACTGTGAAGCTGATTTGATTTCACCAGAATTTCAAGTAAAAATTTCTCTTGATTATTGATAACTGCCAACTACTGTCAATTTTGTTGGCCCTTAGGACAAATCTTCCCAGATTAGAATATGGTACTTAAATCCCTTCCCAGGAATCCATTATGGAAAGTCACCACCAAGCCATGCTAGGGTTGAACTGCCCAATCCTCTCAGAATAGCACTTGCTTATGTCAATTTGTACTAAGTCTTCAGCAAAAGATTTCTAGGACAGGCCCTGAAACAGAATGTGCAGGCTGTAATTCAGTCAGGGAACCATCACTTCCTTTTCATTACTTTGACAAGGACAATGGGAAAGCTGCTTTAACTTTCAGACAAGAGACAATATTTGCTGTATGATCTTGCTGGGAAAACACTTTGCAAGCACAGAATCCTTAAGTTGTTCAGACTTCAAATTAAATTCTTACAACATGACACAAATTCTGACAGGAATTTTCGAATTATCAAAATATATTTTGTCATCTGTTGATACCCTCAATTTAGAGGCCTTGACCAGGATCAGAGGACACACTTATTTTGCCCTATAGTACCTCATGTTACCTTTAACAGTAAATTACAAATGCTTTGGAACAACAGAACTGTTACATGCTAACCACTCATACAAAACTGCAATCACATTGGAGGACCTGGATATCTGTTGGTTCTCTGGAAGAAGTAGTTAAAATGCTGAAGCAAATATCATTATTAGTAACAGCAAATGCCTAAGGCCCCGGTCCAGGCCTGTGAGTATTTGAAAGTATTTTTCTTAAAACTTGCACACTTAAACTGTTAAAACAAGCCCCTAGGCATGCCCTTTCAAGCATATAACATTCTTACCATGAAAAGTTAAACTCCAATGAATGTATTTTACATAGAATTTTTACCAAAAAAAAGTTCAAATACTCGCTGAAGTTATACACCAACGGATTTGCAGTCCGAAGAGAAGTGACTCAGAAGCTCAGATCCCATTAGGGATATGAAGTCAGGCTCCTATTCCTGATAGTATCTGTCTGAGTTTAAAATAATCATACCATATGTCAGCATGGTAAAAGACACATTCTTTAATTGAGGCAACTGTTCCAAAACAGATTAAGCACAGCTAAATATAGCTTCACCAAAGCCAGTTCTAGACTTTTTTTTTTTTAAAATTGCTAGGGAACCTTTTCTGAGAAATACCTTTACAGAACAAGGCACTTACAACTACCTCATTCTAAAATACTGTAGTTTCAGTTACATTAATGTTTCAATAGCAATGAATTTTCAAGCTGGATCTACCAATCTTCAAATAAATCAAAGGTGTTTTTTTCTTCTTCCCAGACTTACAAATCACTTCACCAGCAAAACAGGAGGAAATCTTGGTTTTGGGAAAAGTAGCATCGGAGTAGACTCCATTAAGCTTCCTATTAGTAGGACCACTGCATACAGCCTTCTACTCTCCCTTCCATAGCTTTGAGGAAACATTATGGGTGACGCATAAACATCTTTAGTTCTCCCCATAGAATCCCTTCTCTTCCCCCACCACGCTGGCTTTTAGAAATCCAAAGTAAAATACATTTACTATTTTGCATAGAACACATTGCTTTTTATTCCCTGGAGTCTTATGCTTTTGTTCCTCATTGATTTTTTTCCATTTTTCATTCTTTTAGGCACACATAAGGCATGGTAGCCCAACAATGGATACAGAAATACCATCAAATTATGAAATTGTATATCAAGCCAACCACAAAAAAAAAAATCCTGTAAAGCTCTAGTTGCGGTTAGTCATGCCAGTTATAGTAGTAGGAGCCTAAGTAGTCTTGACTTGCAAAGCCCTTGATTATTTCCTCAGCTGTGCTGTGACTGGGTGCTGACTTTGGTTAGGAGAGAGTAAGAGAGAAGGAAATGAGCAATTTATACCAAAGTAACAATTATATCAAATAGAAGCCTTTACTGAAGAAGGGATGCTGAAAGAGGGATCTTCAGGTCGTCCAGCTCTCAGTACTAATTCAGAGTTCAAATTTAAGGAGATAAGATAATCTTCCTATGTTTCCTTTTCAATTAATGGAAAAAGGAAAAGTTTTCTGCAGGAGGATTGCTTTGAACCCTTCCCTACATGCATACACACACGCTCCCCTCTTCTCAGCAGGATTATGCATTTCCCTACTGCCTGTACAGGGCAGATGCAAATTCTAACATCAGCTGCAAAAACCAGAGATGAGCTCCACAAACAATGCAGTTTTGAAGACAGGCAATAGTCCCCAACTGTGCATCACATGTAGTTTGCTGCAGAACAAAGTGGTCAGCATTTTCCAGACAACCTCTTCCATCCCCCATTTAAGGAAGACTTTGATATTAGGATATTTACTTACATGCATCATGGTTAAAATGTGTCACGCTTTTCTCCATGACATTATTATAAGCAATATTGAATTGTGAATAGAAAAACACTATTGTAAGGCAGATCTAGGTAATACTATTTCTCTTAGTTGTACAGCAGGGCAGAATAGTTCACACACAGTTGTTCTCCCCCTCCCTCAGCTTATTTCAGACTCCATAGGGTTCTGTTGTCCTTCTCTCATAACAAAACTAAATACCTAAACAGGTCTAAATCATACAGTGTTGTAGTCAGAGCCCAACTCAGTCAGCCTCACACTAGGCACCAATTGTTGCAGCACAAACTAGTAGGCTACAACAAGGCTTTACTGTTGGTCAGCCTACTGTCTGTGCTGTATCTCCTTCCTCCAGAGGTCAGACCACACTGCTCCTCCCCCATCTGACCCCCTCTCCCACCAGCCTCAGGGCTATTTAACCACTTAGCAGGAACAAGCTACACCTGCACATCATCCAGTCAATCAACCCACTGCCGCTGAGGCAAGGCCACAGCTGCATGTTATCAATGCTAATCAACCCACTGCCTTCATTCCTCTACAATACAGAACAAGCAAAGCAGTTAAGCTGACACTGCTAGAGCTACTTTAACTTCTGTGGGGTAGGGAATTCTAGTCCTTAATCTTAAAATCTGAATATTATACTAGTATAACTGCTTGGTTGTGGGGGTAGGGAGATACTGAATTAACTAGTTTCAGCAGACAGTAGTTACCACCTGAAAAGCGATAAAGGCTTTTACAGAACATAGGCCTAGAGTTCCATAGTTTTGCCTTGACCATAAAAAAAATATTCAGTATCACTAACAACTAACTTGGGCTCACATGTGCATTTGATATACAGACCCATTTAATTCTATATGCATCCTTCCTAGTGAGGTGAACTGCAGTGTGTGTTGGAGGGGCTCCCTTGCCTTCTCCACCTGGTGACAGAGATACTTAAACCAGGAAGACTCTAATCATGAAGTCAACAGCTCTGCTGCAATTGCAATATGCAAGATCCATGCAGGGACTACTCATGTGAGCACATGGATGGCCCACTGTCTCACATGCTTTCATGGAAGGTTTCTGTGCTACTTTAGACTTCCTGTACTCTACCTCTAAAATATGCTAAGGGTATCTTCTGTGTCACGAATTAGTACCTTCTGCAAATTATTCATGTAGCACTCTAAAAATACTGCCAGAGTTACTAAAAAGGGAACTTAACCTTCTTAAGCTTACCTAACAATCCCATATAGCATGCTTACATTTTCTCAAAACCAATTAAGCTATTAAAATGTGTATGCTCCTGCTATGTTGTTGCTTCTAGAAAAATTGTGGAACATTTTAGGAAAGAAGTTTGATCCCTTTAAATAATAAGATCAAGGAGGAAAAATGGCATTTTGCCCAGCTTGGAAAAAAATCCTACATAAATCAGTTCCAAGCTCTTCTAGTCATGCATCCTCCCATTCCTTTGACACCAAATAAGGACAATCACATTTTTTTTGCAGAAATGTTCTGACTACAGCTTCATTACTGGCTAAGGACTCATGTTTCAGTGATTATCACTACTGTGAAACGAAAGGGAAACTCATTTCTGAAAGGCAGACCAAGTTTGAGAAGGACAATACAGTGAAATCAGGAAAATGATGTGGCCTTACACACTTACTTATACTCAAACCATCAACTAGCTACTGATTGGGCCAGATTTTTTTCATGTAAATGAAGTTCTATTATAAAAGCTAAATAATTATTTAGGTTCCTCCCCTCTGTGACCTAAGAGATTGTAATTTTTTAATGTAAATTTTGCATAAGAATATCTACAGAAGAATCATGCACATATATCAAATTGTGACCTGCTGCATCCAGTCTCCTGTATGGTATAAGGTCTACAACAGCATTAAAGCTAAGATTTTTCCTCTTGGCTACAGAACCCAATTCCTGTGGCACAACAATCACAAACACAGTTGCCTTCCTTTAGCTGTGATGCAATTAAGCACTAAACCACAACCTGTTACTTTTTATCCCTATTATCCTCAACAGTTGTCACATTTCCAGGTATTTTTTCCTACCATATTAGCAATAGATGTTAGTGTTTCAGATTTAGTCAGAGTAAAAAACTGTTTCACAAGCCAGAGGTGGAAGGGTAAAAACATAATGCAAGCTGCCACACTGGTAAACTAAAAAGAAATAGTAGTTTTTATATAAATAAATTTATATTTATCAATTAAAATATGTTTTTACAGGGCTTGCATTAAAGGCAATGATAGTCAGAAATCCCACAACCCACATGTGGGACATCTTTATCCACAACAACCACCACTTCTAAGCCATCTTCACTGATCACACCAACTTTTCCTATTAGAATATGAAGTCTGAGGGCTGTCACGACATCAGTTAGCACTGAACAGCACGATGAGGGCTGCTGTGAGGCTCAGCGAGAACCCAATACACCCAGACAAAAGTTTCTTTGAATCACATACATCATTTCACAGTTGAGGTACAACTACTAGTGAGATAGCAATAATATACATTAACTAATGGAATACAGAAACTTTTATATGTTTTTTTTTCGTTGTAAAATTTAACTATCACATGTTCGTATTGAAAAGAAAGGGACATGAAACAGCTACCTGAAAAATAAGCCATAGTCCACTCTACTTTTTGATTACTCCCATTTGACAGAGATCAAGGAGAGACTCAACAACCTACACTGGTAGTTTGTGAGCAAGTGGGCTTTTATTACCTCTAAAGCACGCCTCTAACAGGGCTCCAGCATTTCCTAGCAGGCTTGTGTCCCAGCTCAGATCCTTCCCACCGCAGCAGCACGCACCCCGGGCTGAGGACAGGCATCTCCCCTCAAGTTTTCAGGCGGGCAGAGGCTGCCCCTCACAGCCATCACCTCAGAGAGGCGCCGCACTGCGGCAGGTGGGTGCCGCGCGCTTTTTCCCGCCCTTTTCGCGCCACAGGTGGTGCCGCGCGCTACGCTGCAGCCCCGCTGTGCGCTCGCGGCAGATGCCCCCCACGGCCGCCGCCGACACCGGCCAGCACAGGAGGCACGGGGTTTTGCATTCGGTCACTGAGGTAAAGTTCTCTGAGCTTTGTGCTGTGTGCGTTATCCTAGAGCTGGCTATCCAGCCTCTCTAGACTTTTGTTGTTTTTTTTCCGTTGTGGGCCACCACCGTGGTAGTTGTTGCCGTTGTCTGAGGGGAGCTGGGTGCTATGTGGCTGCTGTTTCCAGAGAGGCCTGCATCCTCGTGTTTGTTGTACCTGTGAAGCTGAAAACTGATCTGTAGCTATAACATGCTTACTTCATGTAACGTGGTACAGAGGCCAATTTGGTAAAGGAGCATCAGCTGCCTTGAGGCCCCTGCCAAGTTACCCCTGTAAGCCCCATGAGAGAGGGTGCTTTTTTTTTTTTTTTGTGGTCATAGGTGAGTCCCCCTGGAGTCAGCTGTGTGCCTTGGCTTGTGTCGGGGCAAATCGCAATGTTCTTCTGTTTGGATAATGGGAGAGCACTGAATAAATAGTTGGCATTTATTGTACCTGAACTTCCTTATTGGAGGCAGCATTACAAGGAGCTGTGGCTGAAGCACTCTAATGTCTGATGCTTTCCAAATACAGCATTTGATGCTTTTCAGCTTTTCCACTATAGTGCGTAGTGGAGCAGTGAAGTGTTTTACATCTAGCAATGTGAAACACTCACATTATTTCCTTCCAAATGGAGAAAGGAAGTAAATTACAGGGACTAAGAGCTGGAGTTGCTTTGGCTTCTTTGAGGTTGTGCTTGGAACAGCCTCTTTTGCTTAGGTCATGGAAAAGACACTGCTGTAGCTGTGTGGTTAAAAGGGTATGGAACTTGCAGTGTATTTCACCCAATGTCCCTGGGAAGGGAAGAGATAAAACCTTAACGTAGTAAATGTAACCAAACCAGTAACAAGGATGTTTTTCTTTAGCACTAAATTCCTTGAGTGCTTGGGGTAGGTTGGACAGTCTTTGGAGGTGCCTTTATTAAACATGTGAGTAAATGGACTAAACCACAGTTGCTACTGCATGCTTTGAATGTATTCCAGTGTGTCACTCAAGTAAGAGTACTTCTATGGTTCCACTGAATGTGGGGTTTTTTTCTGTTTTTCTTGTACCCAATTAGAGTCTATAAAACATGTCTATTATTCTACTACTGTGGTGACTAGTTAGGAAGATAGTCTACACGTTTAATTCTTGGTCTTGCAAATTGCTGAGCATGCTAGATCTAATAAACAATGCATATAGTTCACTGATTTACCCATTTGGCTACAGTTACACGTGCATATGAGTTGTGCTAAACTGAAACTGCATTGCCAGGTAATCCACATATAAGCATATCTTTCTGAAAAACAGTAGAAAATGTTGACCACTGCTGCTCCTCATTCCTGAAGGGCTACTGAACATTTTCAATTACATCAGCTCGTTGATTTTTGTATCAATGTTAAGGGTATTAATATCAAATGATGTAGTTTTGCTACTGTGAGCAACATGATCATGTAAATTAATGCTAGGGAGATCTTTACTCCCTCTGCACCAAACCATATAGTAATCATATCCAGAGCTATGCATCTTTTATATGTTCTAGTTCATGGGTATTCTGCCTGGAAAATTAGTGTATATTGGTTTGCAGTGCAACTGCATATTTCTGGCAAGTTCTAATTTTGGTAATGTAGAAATGTAAAGTCATACGGTGTGCTCAGTAAAGTAATGTTAGCAACTATGTTCAGTATATACAAATCATGATCTAAACCTGAGATTAGAAATAAATGGGTTGAAGATAGAGGTGGCAGAGGGAAAGGCCTCCCATTTCCATCAGTGCATTACATTTTCAAATGTCTGTGATTAAGAGGGTAGGAAAGCTCAGTCCAAAGCAGATGTGAGGAGACTGGGGGCCAGACATATGACTGTGAGCTACATGAAATGAAGCTGTAAGCTATGCTTTGTTTTTTGAATAATTGAATGACTACAGAATGTATAAATGACCACCACTAAATGTGTGAGAAAGGTGCGTGTGTGTGGTGCCTAGCAAGGAAGAGGTTTTCTACCTCTGTTATTACCTCTATTGCTTTCATATAATTTTAGAAACTTAATCCTTTATCCATAAGCGTACGTATTATAATCTTAGTATACTGTAATTGGTGATTAGATTACATCCCTTTGAAAAACACAGTTTGTGTTGATTTAGAAGTCCTAGACATGTAGAAAATCTTGCAGTGGCTAGAACATGACATCTATTATTTGGTGCTATTGGATGTAGAAGAACTTATAAAATTTTAGGTTGTTCTGATGATTTAGGTCTGTGACAGTCTGTGATACCCAGAAGTGGTTAAAAATGTTTTAGTAGGCACTTTAACACTACCTACAAATACCCAAAACTTAAAAATGCAGCTTTTTTAGTCAGTTTTTCCCCAATTATAATGAATAATTTTAGCTTAACATTTAATAAAAGGAAAAAGTGCTTAACAGATATTTGTTGTATGCCTTTTGTATGAGTGAAGGAATTCAGTAATGCATAAGGGAATTTCCTTTTATAATATCACTTTATTAGCTAATTTTCTCAAATCTGAGAATTAATGGCAATTCAGCTGCACAGTCTTAATGGCCTAATCATTAATTTGTATGGGAGTTACTTTAATAATAATTAGAGAGAACTCATTTGTTATTAATATGGGGGCAGTGAGCATGTCTTTAAAATAATAATCCAATTAACATGCATTAAGTGGAAATTTTATAGTTACCCGCAGCATGAGTGGCTGCTGCTGTAATTCGGAAATAGTATTTCATAGCGACAGGTAACAGATCTTTAACAGCTACTGCCTGGTCAGCTCGGTCTCTGTAAAGGATTGCCTGTAAGATTGTCATCATAGTTTGAGACTGGGCAGCCATTCTGTCGAGATGCATCCCTTCATAACCCCCAACTCAGTACCAGCTAATGGTTTGCAGCCTATTGATGGTTCATCTTGAGCATCGATATTTGTAATTTTACAGTGTTTACTCATTTTGAAACCTCATGGTATGACTTGTATATAGATGACCAGTAACCTGAAATCCTGCATGTTTTAAAACACAAGCCAATAAATCATATGAGATGTCAGAAACGAAGTGTGCTAACCTGATGACAGGAAGGAGGGACCAGCACTGGTTGGCCTTTGTGGCAGCTTTCTGCACCTTTATGTAGTGCTTTGTATGTGTCTCGAGAGGCCACAAAAAGGGATTTACACAAGGAGGCATAATGACCTTTCTAGATATCAGACATATGAAGTAATGACCAGGGCAGGTGGATTAGAAGCTTTGTATTAACAATTTGGTAAGGGAGTTTGTGCCCCACACTAGGACAAGCTGCTTGACACCATGGATAAAGAGGAGTTGAGAGGACTCTGTCCAGCCTGAAACAGGCTAGCTACACAGGGGCAAATTCAGGCAAGGAGATGGTACATTTCCTAGCTACTTTAATGTTATGTTTATAACTTGGGTAATTAGTGAATGCAGTTAAGAAAATCCTACTGCTGTGCTGGCGTTACAGGTTTTTCTGATACTCTATTAAATGTACGAAGCAAAAATATAAAACCATATATTTTGTTATGTGTATTACAACTACAGTAAATCACAGGAAGAAGTTTTCTAAGAAGGTGGTTAAATAACAGGTCTGGGTTTGGAGTCTGCCCTAGTGAGGCAGAAATGGAGTTTAGCTGCTGCCTGGATTTCTTTGGCTTGATAGCCTGTAGGAACAGCAAACAGATCCACATGTAATAGACTGTTCAGTAGATGGCTGGGTAGGCAATAAACTGTATCTTCCTCTGAACTATCATTCTGTGGCAGGCTTGCTGCAATGATCTGTGTTGAAAGTTGCTTTTGATAAAGGAAGAAGTCTCCCCGGTACTTATGGGATTTAGACCTTGGTGCTAGCCTTGTGTACTGCACTTAATACTTGGACTGCTTGCGAGAAGCAGGTGTGGACCATTTAGGAAGAGGTGACTGGCAGTGGCTAGGAAGAGCATAACAGATAATCAGTACAACTGCAAGCAAGAATGAAATGACCTCTTGCCTTTCTTGTTGCTGTTAACTGGCTGGTGACATTAGATCCAATAGGAGCTTTTGGGTTAGTCATTCAGTGAAATAATGATGTAAAGGCAGGCTTACAGCTAGATTTGCTGGCAACCCAGTTCTAAGTGCCAGAGGTGACCACGTTATCCAAAATCCTGTGCCATTATATGTTGATACAGCACTGTTTACTAGATGGGCAAGTTGCTGTTATACTACGGAATGTAGCTGAATTTCTCTTGCACCACTCCTTATTCCTTTATTTATTTAAAGGGAAAATGACCTTTATTTAAAAGGCTTTAAAATGAATGTTCTTTTTCTGAACTTATGTCTTGTGATATCTACAATTGTGAAAGCTGCTGCAATGAATACCAATGCTGTCTTAGGTGTAGTTGTTACTGATGCTTTCAGCTGGTTGTTTGAGAAGCGGAGGTGTGATGTACCTTTTGCATTACAGTAGATAACAGACTGTTTGAAGTGGACATGTAGCCCACAACTTAACAGGAGACAATACTTTCTAAATCTAAACATATCTAGAAGATGATTATTATGTTTTCAGCAGTCACTTCCCTGTGACCAGATGTGTGCTGAATGCCTGTGCCTTTGGTCAGGACACCTTTGGACAAGAGGTCACAGTTAATGCCCTACTAATGGGCACATGCTTTGTGTCAGGTGGGGGGAGAAAGCTGACTGCATTAGTGTGGTTTGAGGTGTCTTGCAATGACAACTCCACCTGAAACGTGTGTGTGTGTGTGCACATGCTATTGCATTGCCTAAAGCCCTTCTGGCCTTTCCCAGTCCTGAAAGGTGAAGCAGAACATTGTGTTAGCACATGATATCAGATGGGAGTCATGCAATTCCTTGTCATTTGCTAACCAAATAAATCTTTGAACCTGGGGAATTTTCTAGGAAAGGTGTAATTTCTTATTCTGGAGGAATGAAAGCAAAGGAGTATGGGACATTAGAAGACTACAGTAATACTCATAAATAATTGATAGAGCTGAGCTGTGGCAAGACCATTTTTAATACAGACTGTTAGAATCCAGGCTGATGATGTCCCTGAAAAGTGAGTGAAATACCCATGTGAACTCTTGCTGTTTCCAGCATTCACGTTGAAATAGCATTAGCTAGAGGGCTAAAAGTTGGGGAAGCTAATAGAGGAAGAAACAATGTACAAGAGTCATAGATGATCTGTAGCTGGTAGAAACTGGTGTTTGAATTAAAGGAAAATCTGCTGTCTTGAGTCAAGCTGAAATTTTTTACTTTTCCTTATAGAGATACATACTCAGCCTTGTTGCTGCTGCTTTTCCATATGCTGTCTTTTTCTTTTTTCTTTTTTTCTTTTATAAAAATTTATTTATTTAGGGAAAGCCAAGCTAAAAACCAGAGACTTAATATGCTAGAATTCCTCCAGCTTTTCTTATGGGTATGAAAAAAGAGTGAAGAAAGGGTGCACAGGATGAAAGATAGGCAAGGGAGATGTTAGCCTCACTTTTCTGATGCCAGCAGAGCCTGTCAGGTCCTGCTTCTCCTGGTGTTAAAGGCAGTACCTTTACAGTGAAATGTCATTTCCCTGTGCCTTACCTGCCCCTCATATACTGGAAGAAATTATATGGGCTCGGGTAAGTTTGAGTAGGGTACTTTGCTAGTAGTGTCTGAGCTAAGCTAGCTGTTCTATAGCATTGATAGCACAACATGATGCATCCTGAATCAATACTTGTTACTTGTACTATTGTGAAGTGTTCTTAGTGTCTTGAATGGCTCGGGACTTTGTGCTAGTGTCAGCTCTCTTGATCTGACCAGTACTTGGGAAGCTAAGATCATTGCAACTATTGTTTGCAAGTATTTAAAGAATGACTGCATGTAAGGTTGAGGTTTAGATTTGGAGGTGGGCTGGGCTGCCATGACTTCTGTGATATAAACAGTAGCTCTTTACTGTATTGCCATGTATGAGCCACAAATAATGATGACTACTCTGGCTACTTTATGAAGCCTGGTCAATGAAAAGACTTCTTTTACATTAATAAAGGAGATATAACATAGTTTTACTTAACCATGAGGGCCAACCTGCTCACACTCCTTACCTCCTGTGTTGTAGTGCTTTAGATTTAATCCGAAGGATTTTGTGTAAGAAGAGCTTAAACATTAAAGTGTGTATTTAGATTAAAGTGGTGTGTTAATGCTGCTGTAATTTAGCAACAAGGTTTGTGAATGGCCGTCTCTGACTGTATCGAACTTGTAACAGGAAGGACCCTGGGAGTGAGGCAAAGTAGCCATCCTGGAGTTCTGCACCAGTACCCCAAGGAACTTGTTCAAAGTTGTTTGTATGACTGCCATGTGTGTCTATATAAAAAATTAAACTTGCTGAAAAGCAGCTTGGAAAATGGCAGTGAGAAGGACTACAAGTACTATACTGGTGACTTCTTACCAATTACAGAAACGACATTTACTAACAGAATTCAGCTTTGTTAGTAGGGCTGGCCTAAAGGCCGTCTGGCAGTGTTTTGAAGGTAACAAGTCAAATTTGTAAAGCCTTCTCAGCACACTTTATGCTGAAAAGCATGTTGAACTGTGAATGCTTTACCAAAGTACATAGCATGAAGGCAAGAGGATTTATTGCTGAAGAATAAAGAAATATTGACATAAACTGAATAATAAGAGTCAAGAGGAGAGGTGATCCCCAGGTGGACTGAAGTGCTTCTAGATCTGTGTGTCAAACCACTTGGGTAGTGTAAAAATTAAAAAATTATAACTATGTTTTCATGTTTCTCATTCAAGAGGTAAGTGGTAATATTCAAGTACCTTGTTGTTGACCTAGGAACAGTGTGGCTTTATTACCGGTTTCCCTCTGACTGTTGGATTTGAGAACAAAATAGAGAGGAGACTTTTCTACTAGGAATACCTCACTTCTGGAGAAAGGCACTTGAGAGAAGAGGCTCATGGCTCATCTGCATCAGTCCCATGTGTTCTATTAGGCTGAGTATAGATACCATATTCAGCTCAGCTGAAAGAGGTAAGAGCGCTGTTCCTCCTGCTATATTTATTATAGCTTTCTATCATGCTCCATGAATGAAGTAGTGAAAATACTTCTGGTTCCTAGCTTATTAGTATTTGCAGCAGCGGAAGCAAGTGCATCTTAAAAGTGCGTAGCATTCACAGAGGATTTTTAGGTAAAAATGTGAGGATAAGTACATGCTGTTCTGTAGTAACCGCCCATAACTCCTCCTTAAGCCATCTGACAACTAATTTGCAGCTAGATCCTGAAGTACTTGCTAGAAATTAGGGAAAAATTGGGAAGAAAATGTTAGATGTTGGCCTACCTTCTGCCCAGTGAGCTTTTCAGCATTATGTGTAGTGTCCAAGGTCAAAGCAAAGGTGACTTTGTAGATATCCATCGCTAACCACCTCCTATGGAAATTCATAGGCTTAAGCTGAAGCTTTGTTGTCTTTGCACTGATCTTTTAGGAAGCTTGTTTGTGAACCTCAATTTTCAATGAAAGCTTTTAATGCACTATGGGAACTAGAAGGTTTAATGGAAACTAGGTTTCCAGCTACAGCCAGCTACAGGACAACATTGCTTTAAGAATAGTTTTGGTGATTCAGACTGAGCTATTTAGGACCAGTGTAAAAGACTAGCATCTTTAATCTGAATGCACAGAGGAGGTATTTAAGCAAAGTCATGGAAGAAGAAAAAAACAATAAATCACATAAGCCTTTGATATTCACAACCTTTTATGGCAATACATTTCAGTGAAGTTATAGATAGTGTCAGAAAATGCTTTCTGAATTTTTAAGCCTTCTGTGGTAGTAGAAAAAAAATAAAAGGCATGCAGTAAAATTATGAAAAACTAGTTGTGACTTGTTGAAGCTGTTTGGTGTTACATGTTCATACCCTCTGCTCTCCAGATGACATGTTACTAGTCTATAATCTAGCCTTATGCAGTAATTGATATGTATCTTTCATCCTTGTTGCTTTTCCTGTACTATTCTACTACACCCATTTTGAAATAAGGAGGACTGGAAAGGCTCAAGGTAAGATCTGCTCCAAGAATTTATACAGAAAACATTAATATGACACATTATACTCCATTGTTCTCTATTCCTCACAACATTTTTCAGATCACCTCTGAATACTTTGAATAATACATGTTCCAACACAGGATCATCTGGAACAACAATAGTAAACTTTATTATGGAAAAATTGCTTTCCTTCCTACTTTGTTGTTTATCTTTTAGTTGGTTATTAATGCTTGAAGGGTGTTGCCTTTTATATGCAACAGCTATACTTCTTTAAAGCCTCTGAGATATCTTGACACAAGTCTTTGAAAATCTGAGTTTGCTTTTACCCTTGTCCACATGCTATCTGACTCTATCAAAAAACCCAGTAAACTTTGTTTCCTTTCTGTGACAGAAGTATGCCTCTTTCCAAAGTTGGTTTAACCAAGATATTGGATGTAATGCAGAATTACTGTACAAAGCTTTATAGAGTGTTATGTTGCCATTCAGAGTAGGTGATGGGGTGGGGATTGTTACCTTTAGAACTATGATCAAAGCCTGTGCAAAAGCAGCCAGAACTCAAGTGATCCTCTTTGACTCCTTACCATTATGATTTGCAGCTCTGGTTCTGATAGCACCTTTACTTGGGATATCTTGCTAATCATATCACATGCTGTTTCCTTCCATCTGTGAGGCAGCTGAGCACTCTGGGGAGGGCTTTTTTTTGAGGGCTTCTCTATAGTTACCCAAGTTCTTGTTATCTACCAGCTGCCTTGGTGTAAAGTTCCAGGGTAGCCTCTGAAGAACTTTTGAGAAACAGTATAATGCAGAAGAAACACCTCCTTGCATAGTGGTATGTTTTATGCAAGCTGAATAAATAACCAAACTTAATTCAAAAGTATTAGAGAAGGTAATCTCAGGTCCTATTAACAGAACATGGAGCTATTGGTAGTAGCTACATTTGGCCTTAATGAAAATTACTGCCTTTATTGAGTGATATACTCAGACTGTCAATCTAGCAGAATACCAAGATCTGAAAACCAATCACTCTTAGAAAAATTACCTAGTTGTATACCTAACCCTTTGTAACTTGCTGTCTGCTGAAGACTATCTGATCCTCAATAGCATCAGGCTTCAGTTGCAAGTTTAAATTCAGTCTAAGTACCTGGTTGGGTACACCTGGATGCAGAAAACCAAGGCATTTGAAGCTCATTTGAACATGGTAATAACTTGGATTTATCATTATGTGGATTTTTATCCATTAGTTTATCAGTTTCTGGTGGTACTGTCTAGCAGTATATGTAGTTCTTTATCACTTTGTCATGCAGATCATGTATTGCTGTTTTGGCATAATGCACCATTTCCTTGGAGGGTCCAACAGCTGACTCTGCTGTGGGTTGGAAGAGTCTGTTTTCTGGTCGATTCTCACCAGAATTAATCCTGAGGACTGAGCTTGCCTGCTTGATATATTCCCCAAATGTTCTGTCATATAACTGGCCAGAGCTCTGATCACTTCACTTACTGATCCCATGAAGAGGTATCACACTGTGACATTACCTTGTCACATAAAAAAAGAAATAGCTTCATCAAATACATAACAGCTGGCTGTCACAGTCTTTAAGGTGAAAGACCTTAAAGTCTTGGCAAATGGTCACATCTGCCCAGTGTCACAAAAAAGGAAAATATATTATTATTTCAAAGACAGACTTTTAATTGAAAAGTAAGTTATAATATTATACCTTCTGGCTAAGGAGGATTTCTTGTGTGTGTGTTTTGCAATGAATATTGATATTAGCAGATGTTTATCTGCAGGGGAATTGATGAAACATCTTTCTAGAAGAAAAAGTGATTTACTTACATGCAAGACCAGCATGTTCATTTGCCCTTGGAGGCAAATAAGAACCAGCCTCCTTGGTACAGAGCTATTTTTGTCTTCCTCTGAACACTGCTTATCATGCATTATGCATGTTTTTTTAAAAATGCTGTCAGCAGATACAGCCAGCCATTAACCTTAAGTACTTCCTATTTAAAGATAGCACCTGTAGTCAGTGCATTCAATTGTGTGGGACAGAGGCCTTAGGTCACTTGCTGATGATGGCAGAGACCTGATCCTGGAATGGCATGTCAGCATTTTACATCCAGCTCTGTTGGGAAGCGTACAGTTCTATATATCTGGTAGCTACTTTGGGCAGGGTCTTCCTGTTCTTGGTGCTGCAGTGACCTTTTGCAATATCACCTTTTTGTATACTAAGGATAGGAAGAGGGGGCTCGTATATAAAGCACTAGATCAAGCAGCAGAGGGAATAGTTTTGCACCCTTGGGCAGAGTGCCCTTGGCAGAGGGGGGATAGTGCTCACAGCTAATGTAGCATATTTGCCACTGGACAATAGAAGCATTTCACAGCATCATCGTCTCTGCAGACTAGGCAAGATCTTGAGGCCTTCTGTCCTGCTGTATAAGGCCAATAGGCTAATGTAGCTGGTTGAGTATTTTTAAGGTAGTAAAGTTTAGGTCAATTTTATTTAGAAAGATTTGTCTAGAAGCTGATATCCATACTACTGACTCACTGTGAGAGAGGATGGTGGTATAGAGAAGAAGGGGTGAGCAAGTAGGGAACTTGATCTGCCTGAGCATTTGTTCCCTAGGTTTTAAAAATACTGTTTGTTTCAATCAGAGTGATCTATTCAAATTTGTTCCCCAGCATTCTGTTTTACCTTGTGTTAACTACATTCATGGTGTAGACTGACAAGATGTTTAGCAGTCCTGGCACAATTGTGGTTGACTGATGTAAACATTTCCTGCCAGCATATGTTGAATAGCTTACGTTTGTCAAAGTCAATCCACCCTGGTCTCTTCCTGTCTGGATCAGTACCAGAGCAGAGTTTGTATTTTGCAGTAATGAACAGCTAGTCAGTTTGTGGAAACTCTTGTTATTCACTGTATCTCCTGAACTATATTTGCTGCTGCTTTGTTGAAAGTATGCTGTTGTAAATTTAGAGGAAAAAAAAGCCCACTCCTGTTATGATTTAGAACTGCAATTCTGGTATTTTACATTTTTGCCTGGTACACCTTTTTGGCACATGAGCAGTGTCTGCACCTAGCTTGGTTGGTGGCTTTCTACCTTGCACCAGATGGGAGATTGACCCAATGATTAACAGGCATCTGTTTGTGCAACAGTATTTTTCTCTTAACTACCTATGTAAAAATTTCAGAGAGGAATGAAACAGTTTTGTCTTTACAGATACTGTATCTATGCACATGAAATATGAACAGGCCTTTAATGTGTTTGAGAATGGACATTTTGGTAAGTTAATTGCACTAGATTTTTAGCCAGTATAATGTGAAAGTCCTACCAACTCAGATCAGACCTTGACCACTTAAAGCTGTCTAGAGCTCTTTTCAGAGGAAACACAAGTTCAGGTGGCTGATAGCTCATTTCCAGGTTAATATGCTGGAAAACTTAAAAACTACCTTCCCTTGCAGTGGAAGCTGCTTTTCTGCAGTAATGGGTAGAGGTGTAACTAGCATTTACATATATTATCTGGCCCCAGCATCTCTAATTCATTTTGTGAATTGCAGAAACATTGTACTCAAGCATACAGACCACTTCACTACTTGTTTTTCCACAGTTCTGCCATCAGAGGAATTGAAAGTGCACTGTCATCAGGCCTGCTAAAGGTAGATTTTTCCTCTGATGCTTGTTGAAATGCCATTGTACTTCAAGCTGACAATGGTCCCGGTAGTGGTCTATTTCTGATACAGAGAGCCAGGAATTCAAGTTCTTGGGCTACTGTATTGCAAGACAGCTGTTCATCTGCAGAAAATAACCAGATTGCGATACTAAGCTACAGGACCATTTCATTGAGTATTGGGTTTGCATGGCAAAGTTTTGGTAGAGGGAGTGCAACAGGGGTAGGTTCTGTGAGAAGCTGCCCCCATGTCCGATAGAGCCAATGCCAGCCGGCTGCAAAACGGACCCGCCACTGGCCAATGCCAAGCCCATCAGTGATGGTGGTAGCACCTCTGGGATAGTGTGTTTAAGAAGGGGGAAAAGTTCCTGTGTGATAGCAGCTGCAGCTGAAGAGAGGAGTGAGATATGTGAGAGCAACAGCCCTACAGACCCCCAGGTCAGAGCAGAAGGAGGGCAGGAGGTGCTCCAGGTGCCAGAGCAGAGGTTCCCCTGCAGCCTGTGGCGAGGCAGGCTGTCCCCCTGCAGCCCGTGGAGGTTAACGGGGGAGCAGGTATCCCCCTGCAGCCCGTGGAGGTTAATGGGGGAGCAGGTATCCCCCTGCAGCCCGTGGAGGTTAATGGGGGAGCAGGTATCCCCCTGCAGCCCGTGGAGGTTAACGGGGGAGCAGGTATCCCCCTGCAGCCTGTGGAGGACCCCATGCTGGAGCAGGTGGATGCCCAAAGCAGGCTGTGACCCCGTGGGCAGCCTCAGCTGGAGCAGGTTTGCTGGCAGGACTTGTGACCCTGTGGGGGACCCGGGCTGGAGCAGCCTGCTCCTGAAGGACTGCACCCTGTGGGAGGGACCCACGCTGGAGCAGGGGAAGAGTGTGAGGAGTCCTCCCTCTGAGGAGGAAGGAGTGTCAGAAGCCATGTGTGATGAACTGACTGCAGCCCCCATTCACCATCCCCCTGCACTGCTGTGGGGGAGGAGGTGGAGGAAACTGGGAGTAAAGTTATGCCTGGAAGAAGGGAGGGGTGGAAGAAGAAGTTGTTTTTTAAGATTTGGTTTTATTTGTCATCATCCTACTCAGATTTGATTGGTAGTAAATTAAGCTACTTTCCCTGAGTTGAATCTGTTTTGCCTGTGATGGTAATAGGTGAGTGATCGCTTCCTGTCCTTACCTTGACCCACGAGCTTTTGATTTAATTTCCTCTCCCCTGTCCTGCTGAGGAGGGAGGGTGACAGAGCAACTCTGTAGACACCTGGTGTCCAGCCACCGTCAACCCACCACACCTTGCATATACAATGGACAGGGATGCTTGTATCCTTAGTCAAGTGACACAGCTACGTGGGATAGAAAGTAAGTCTGTTTTTTTCTCTGTGAAACTGAGTTGAAACATGAAAAAAAAAAATTAATAAGAATAAGCAGATTTGGCTGTAGGCCTGGAGTCACATTTATCTCTTTCACTTGTAGAAAAAGCTTATTGATTGTGGTAAGTTACTGATTTTAGATGAATTAAATAAGCATTTCCCCTGTTGCTGGAGAGCAATGATAATTATTTTCAGAACAGGAAAACTTGACCATGGGCAGAAATTAGTGCTGTCCCACTAGCCCTTATCTTAATAATGAATAATTGTCTGATACTGCCAGCTTAGGAAAGGAGGCTGTTTATTTGCCTCCCACTTAGGTCCAACCCAATGCAGTTTTCATGTTGTACCATGTCAGCTAGCACAACTTCCTGTCCCACAGGACAAAATGTTGTCATCACACTGCCCACTGAATGTGCCAGTTGGCTATTTACTGAGCCTGGGACAGCTGTGCTGTTGATGAAAACAACTTAGTTCGGCACCAGGGTTACTGTCACTACATACAGCTATAAACCAAGGGAGATGGAAAATGTCTTTTTGAGCTGGAGGTCTGCAGGCCTAAATGTAGAGAATTTTGCTAAATGAACCAAGTGATCTGATGAATTATTGGGATGGGAATATCTTTCACCATGTAATTTCTTAACGAAAACTTAGGATTGTAGAGGAAGATTTTAGCTGGATTTGAGTGCTTTTGCTTCTGAAGTGGAGGAGTCTAAGTAGTCAGTATGATGTAGAACTTGGCTGAGAATAAAATCCTCACTGAATCTAGATGATGCTGTTGAAGTAGAGTGGAAAGAATGAGTACAGTTGTATTAAGATCTGAGATTCCCATCTTGAATATGGTGCACAAGTTTTGGTAAACTTTTTTCAAGAGTTGAAGTAGAATAAGAATAAATGAGAAGCAATGTGACTACGATCTTAGTGGACGTCCCCTATCTACTCAGACTGCATGGAATTTGCAGGTATTTTGCTCCTTTCTTCCTGTACTATGACTATGTTGCAGAAATTATTCTTCTATTTACAGATTCTCTTCCTTTGATAATCATCTTAGCTGACTTGTATTTGCTTTGTTATTTCATATGCTGTCAAGTACAGATACATATCCTCAGTTTGTATATGCTGGCAGGAAAACTTTGATTTGCATGCGTAAAGTCAACCCCATTGTTTCAGCTTATAAGCAAAGAAGGTCTAGGGACAAAGTTTATCACATTTCTTATATTAAAATAATTATTTTAATTCTAAAAGTTCTTTTATTAGAAGTAATTTGCTGGATGATAGGCAACATTGCAAACAATTTCAACAAATGCTCGTGATATTAAATCATGGTCAGCTTCCTCCTAGCAACACAACTAGTCTCCTATAAATTATCAGATTTTTCTTTGTATATAAGAACATAATTTTGACTGGAATCCAGTCTTATATGTTGGGCTAATAAGGCTATGTGTCAAAGGCAAGGGTACATTGATACAAATCAGTATCAACAGAAGCAAGTAAGCTATGAGATCTGCTGCGATATGACACTGTTCTGTCACTGTAATCACAATTTAAGGATATTCTACCTGTGCATTAATACACATTATTTCTTTATTAAAAAAAAATAAAATCCTCTGAAGGTAGTAATCCCTTCTTCCTGTAGCTACACAGGAGTTGGGAGGAATAGTTATTTAAATGCGAAATGTAGCAGTTGCTGTTTATGAAGTATCTATAGATCTTGGATTCCCCTAAGGAGACCATATTGCCATGATGGTAACCTAGCTGGGTGAAGAATTGCAGAATTTTGGTAACAAGGGAACATGCCACACAGTCTTGGATCTAATTCTAGCTTTACCTTTCTGTTTCTGCAGGATTTAGAAGTCAAAACTAGTTTGAAATTGACCTTTGCAGGGAGAGAAGTGTGTTTTCATGCTTTTCAGCTCATTTGATTACAGTGTAGAGTTTAAGATTCTCTTCTGACTTTCTAGGAAAGCAACAGCAAAGGGATAAAACCTGGAGCTTGACCACTTGCTTTTAGTCTCTTGATATATTTTATTTATACAGTTTCAGGGGAAACAAATCTGAGAATCTACATAGAAATTGATAACTATTGGGTTTTGGTCTGAAAAGAGAATTAGCATTTCCAGTAAGTGTGCAAACCTTGGTCTCTGGCAAACTTCAGTGCAGCTGCCCATTAAAAATGCTTAAAATTAAGCAAGAACATTGCTCTGAAGGAAGCCACTTTCAACTCCAACAGTTTGATACCATATACTCCAAAGGATGTCCGTCTGTTATTAGCGAAAAACATGGATAACTAGTATCCTTGTTGGAAGGCCAAATCTTAACTCATTCCATAATTCTGCCTTTCCTTGACACTAAGTAGGCAGTGATTTAAAGCTGCAGCTCTCTCCCTAGAGGTCAGAGGCCAGTAGCATGGTGCTACTCAATACTGTGAATAGAGTTCTTTGTTGCTCTAGAGCCAGAGTGGCCAGTCATGTGGAAGTTAACGGCAAAGGGAGGGCAGCTTAGCTTTCTGTTTGTGTTCAGTGCCCTGCTGTGGCATACCTACATGGCACAACAGGTAGCCTGCAGGCCAAGGGTAAGATATCAAGTATTTGGACATGTGTGAAAATTTTAATAAGACAGTTTCTACAGCATTGTGATGTATCAGAGTAACAGCATCAAGGTTCTAAATACTTCTGATTATTTATCTAAATAAATCTATGCTAAATGGTTTAAAATATGTGGAATTAAGCCTTTCTCAGTGGATATTTTATTGATTACCCCAAGATAGCAAAGAAAACCTAGTTCTCCCCGTAAACCATTTTGTTAGTGTTAGTGATGTCAACACTTGGCAATAGTCAGTGTAAGACTACAAAGGATTGGTAAAACCATCTGAGATGAGATATTTGACATACAAGAGCGAGCTGTTGAAGGGAGGGATTGGAGAAGGAAGGATAAGTTAGAAAGTTTTATTATGAGGGAAAACTATGTAGTACAGTACATAACCATTCAACCGTAGCCTTGTTTTAGAATTTATCTTTGGTAGTTGCCTGTTTTAACGATTAACATCTCTGCAGCATTCTTTCAGGTTTTGCTCAGTTAATGTTAACAAGCTGTTGTCAGCCTTCATGAGAAGACAGAACAATGCCTGTGAGGCAGGCTTTTTTTTTTTTTTGAGTGATTTGTGTATGTATTCTTCTAACCGCCAGGGAGTTCTGGTGTACTCCTTTCTCACACCATTGAAGTGAAACTCTTTGTTGCCTGGTTTATATAACTTAAATTCTTTAGCTTCCCTCACCTTGAGACCAAATATGCTGAAACAAGTCAACAGCCTCTATCAGATTAAGCCCTGGCAGCGAGGTTATCTAACAATACCAGGCGAGGAAGGAGAAGGAAGATGTAAAATAGGAATGTGTTTTGGTGTGTGAAACCCCTGCTATCCTAAAACATCTAGAATAAATTTGAAGAGAAAAATGGTACAGTCAGAAACAGCATATGGGAAACTTAAAAAATTGTAAGAGGTACACTGTTTATAAACATCACCTTAAAGAGAGAAAAGTCAAGAGTGTATGACTCAGCAGGCAAGCAGAAGCTGCTAGAGCTGTAAAACAAGTAGGTTTAGCCCACCCTTTTCTTTGCTCCTAAGAATTCATGCCCCCCTCCTCCCCTGAAGTCGCCTGTAATTGCTGGAGTAGAGATCTGGAGTCAGAAAAGCCACTTCGGAAAATAAGCAAAAAAGGCATCATTTCATTTACAAATAAATGAATGAACAAAGCGGTTGAATGCTTTTCAATTTGTCTTCAGTCTACAGCAATGGTCCTTAAACTTTGAACTATACATGAAAATGAAATTGTTTAATATACCACCTAAACAGTCTATCTGGACTTATATTCTAAAGCTATATGGTAAGCTGTGCTTTTGCAACAGTAATGTATGCATGAGTATGTTCATCATTAAAACAGCAAAAAGTTCTACCTGGTACAATCTATTCTTACTGCTCTTGCCTTCTTAGCAACCTTGAATTTGTAAGATGATATCTGACATACCAGTCAACTAAGTAATGTAAGTTTGTCTTCTCACTGTGATGGTATGAAACTAATTTCAAACTTCTGAATGTGAGGAAGGGTATGTGAAGGGGATCTTACATAATGTCTATTGAGGAAGTTCTGAAAACTTCAGTTGTTTCTGAGAGAGAGAGATATGTATCTGTAAGCAATTGTAAAACTAAATGGTTAGTTTTCACTTCCTTATAATGCCATTCCTAGCTCGCATTTAAAAAGTGAAATTTCATCAATACTGTATTAGTGGTAGAATCCCATCTACTAACTAATACCTATAGTCTATCTTAGAAATGAAAGAACATTTCCTTTAGCTAAACAAGCCTATGAGTACCTACTGCTGAGGACACATCTCTTACAAGGACTAATTTCTTAAGTGGGGCTTTTACACTCCTGTCTTTTATTCCCCTTGAATGTAATTTTTGCCTGCATGGGACAGGGGCTTTACTTTTACAGATGTCTTCTGCCATAAACCTGCTGATTCTAGCTGTTGTTTTGTTTCATATAACATTTTTTGTTTACTTAGTAAATAGTACTTTTAATAATCTTTGAACTTCTGAAGTAATAATGCATTTGCCTGCCCACCTAAGGAAAAAATGCAAGACACTGAAGTATGTCTATTGCTCACAAAAGAAAAAATCACCTTTGCTCCTATTCTTAGGAGCAGTAGTGATAAATAGAGAAAAGCTAATCTTTTATTAAAACTGTCCTGAACAAAATGATTACCAGATTCTGATGTTCTGTTGAATTACCTTCACCACTGAACTTTCAGCAAAGCTCTGAAACAGGTTCAGGCTTTCATTGTACAAATTATATAGACAAGACTGACTGAAATAATCAGTGGTACTCTTCAGAATAGTTCTATAAAGTCATCTTAAAACTCCTGCTGTAACTGAGGGGTTTTGGTTTTGTTATGCTTGACCAAAGAAACACACAAAGAACTGTTACACAAACAACGAACAAAGCAATATGCCTATCTTTCTAGGGAATGGTTTCTAGCCAACAGACAGGGGCCCATACATGTAAAACTGCTTCAAGTCCTGAAGCACCGTGAAACTGCCAAGGTACTGGTCTCTGACTTGTAAAGAACCGTGCCTGTTTATCTGGAGTTGGAGTCCGACTTGAGCATGTGGAGGTAGGTGAAACTTATTTGCTAATTTGGCTAACACCAGGTGATAGTCTCCCAGTGAGGTGTGAAGCTGTTTCAAACCAGGAGGCAAATGAATCTGTGCAACAAAAGTAGTTGCAGAAATTCACCAACTGAATTTCCTTGACTGTGTCATCAAGGACACACTCTGTTATGCTGATACTTGACTAGTTGTGTGGTGGTGGTTTTTTTTGTTGTTGTTGTTGTTTTTTAAAAATAAGAACACTGTTGCACTGTCAGAGAGACATGGGAATTTTGTATTGCTGCTCGTATTGCCAAAAGGAAGGAAGAAGAGTAGCAGGGCAAATGATTAGGATCCCCATGACTTCTAAGAACATTAGGGAGAGATCGATAGCATCTGATTCAATTTCTTCACTTGTATGACCATGACTAACACTTTGAGGCTTTGTGCACTGTGTGTAATTGGAAGGTAGTATAGGAAGATACAGAGACAAATCACTTACCTGTTTGTGCATTTTCTGCAGTGCTGCTTCTCAGTTTCTCTGTTTTCATTCAATACCACCATGCCCCTTTCTTATCCTTTCACAGAATCTGAGTGGAAATCAAACTTAATGCTTGAATCTACTTTTATGAATCAGCACTGATTTCTGTCAGTTAAGCAAAATGAAATTGAATATTCCTGGCACTGAAAGTGATGGACCAATTATGTTGCTTGTTAGCACTGTATTTGCTGCAGAATACAGCATGTTTTCACTGTGCAGTCATTTTCTTAGTCGTATGGAGGGGACAGCTGGAACGAGAATCCTGCTCTGGGTTGCCTTTAAATCTCAATGAGAGAGATTCTTCAGGGAATAGTTTTGAACACATTAAATAGTTCTCTGCAGTAGCCTTTTTATAGTGACTGCATGTAGTCTAACTTTCTGGTGTAAAAGCTCCCTGCTCACAGTATTTCTAAAATATTTTAAGAGTTTCAATGAGAAGCCTTCCAAACTGTGGAGAAGAGATTCCTTGAAGGTCAAGTTTTCTAGAAGTGTCAACTTAAGACCAAGACCTGTGAACCTGGAATCAGAGATCTGAGTTGAGTTCTCAGAAATCTTGTGTAACCTTGAGTAGGTAGCTTAAGGCCAGTCCTCCAGTTGTTGCCTTGCATTGCACGTAGGGCAGGTAATGAACAGCAAGCTTTTTGAAATGCCGTATTAAGCTGCTGAGGACATACTGTGCTACTAGAAGTGCCTACTTTAGTACAATTCATGCTTACTGCAGTCTATCTAATTTGATACTACTTCCTTCTGAGGTGATAGACCTTTAGCAGGAATTTGTGCAGTGTATATCTTCCCAATATTCTTGCTATGTAGTTTTTTCCTTTGTCTGAAATGCTCTCAGGGTTCACTCTAAACTTATGAAGTACTAAAATGAATGATAGAATACCTGAAGAAAGAGTGTAGTAGAATGGTTTGATCTTTGGGTATTCAATCCCCAGTCAGTCAGAACTAGGAGTGGAAAAGACCACTAGAGGAGAGGGGTGGTGGTGGTGTGGGGTATGTGTGTATAAAATTAAGTGTACTAAACATACAAAATTTTTCGTGATATCAGCTGCAGGCCCTGATTTGCAAACAAAATCTGGCAAGCAGACTTAAGGTCCTGTGCAAATGTATTGGTTAAAAACAAGAGGATTTTCTATCCTGGTCAAGGCATTAGCCTGGGACAGCCAGAGTAGGACTTGGCAATTTAATTTATTTGCCTCAAATTCTGACCTTTAAAACTGGCATAACACCACTTTCTTACCTCAGAGGAATTTGTGAGAGACACCCAATAAAAAATTAAGGGTCTTTGACATGATAATGGGGTACCTGTAATAACCTATCCAAGTACCTGTTGTTTTAGTGGGTTTGTTTATTATAGGTATGATTGCTCTGTAAATGCAATAGTAAGGGAATAGTAGAAATATGTTCTCTGAATAGTTCAAAATATTTCTTAATTTATGCAAATACATCTTTGGACTAAAAGTAATTACATGTGATTAATAAATCATTTTACCTCTATGTAGTAATTACGGAACATTCCAAAGGGATAAGAAAAATAACTTGTTGTTTTATGAAATGATTTAAACTGCTAAAACTAACAGACAACATACTTAAACATATGTACAAATGAACAAAACAATTTTACAACTCACTGTAGTTTGGGGATTTCTTAACACTGTGTACTAAGTTCATAACACTTCAGGTGTTAAGAAAGCAAGTTTGCATTTTGTTGCAGTTGAGTAGGTCTCAACAGTCTTCAACACTCTTAAATAAGAAATGAATTTGTCTGAATAAAAATAGTGTTAGAGTGCCTTAAGGGTCAAGCTGATGTTAGAGCTTGATGATGACCTGATTTTATTGGGATATTGTACATAGGCAATATAGACAAATTCTGTCTGAAGAACATACCAGCTAAAAAGTGTGTGTGAGGAAGACAAAGGCATGAAAGTGAAGCGGTTTGCCCAAGGTCACAGAACTTATCAGTTGCCATGTCAAGCACAAACTTGACATTTCCTGAGCTCTAATCCAGAAAAGATCAGTCTGAGACATGGTCAGAAGATTTCAGGGTTTTTGCCTTTTATCGCTCTGCTCTTTTATTTTCAGAAAAGGCAAATCAAAAAGTGTGAAGCTTCTACTTATGTATGGGTCAACTAACTGATCTTACCGTCAATGTTAGCACTCCAGACATGCATGCTGTATGAATTTGTACTTACATTTGCGTTTTTCTTCTGAAGCTTCCAAGCAGATTTACTAGTGGTGGAGGAGAGTTTCATCTAGTATTTCTGAGTACTCTTTGGATAAATTTGAGTGGAGAAGGAAAGAAATGGTCTTAATAACTTGAAATGTTTTGGGTATGGGACCATGAGTTTAGCTCCTCAGTTCAAAAGAACGAGAGGGACTGTGTATTTTCAGTGGATGACACTGAATTCAAGTTCTGTTCCCTGGCCTGGCCATGAACAAAGGCCAAAAATGTACTATGCTTCATGCTGGCTGTCCCCGAGCTCTTTCATGTTCTGGACAGATATGAGTAAGTGATGGTAAGAGCTGTAGATCTTTTGTCAACACATAGGCATACATTTAACTCTACACAAAGTGATGCAAGGAGGACAACCTTTCACTTCTGGATGCTGATCCAGACTATAGGTTGTATAGCTTTTGTGTGTATTTTGTGTCCTTGCTTACTCTGAATCCATGTGGGAGAGGAAGAGAAGATGTGATAGCAAACCCAATTTTTTTCAAAGCTAAAAAATGATAACCTTGTAGAAACATTTTATTAAAGCACAGGAGGCATTTTGGTTAGCTGAGATAGAGGTTTCTTTCATCAGCAGATGTTACTCATTGCAAGCAAACTCTGTGCTCAATTATGCGCATTGTTTTCATGATGGAAGACAACTGCTATCTAGAAGGGGCTGATGTGGGACCATTGATCTCTCATTTCAAAGGAGCTGAAGGCATGGTTCTAGCAGTAAAGTCACAAGAGCAACCAACTTGCAAGATTACTACTTTTTGTGTTTGTGCATATGTATTCTACCTGGATTCAGTATTAACAAAGGAATTTCATAACAGTAAAAAGGAATGAGGCCACTTATTTATGGTCTCTATTAAAACAAAATAAATTCTAGCATATGGAATCCAGGCTTTCAGTTTAGGTTTTGTCCTTTTTTCCTTGTGGATTTAAAGGAACTTTTTGTTGTTATTTTCTTCCTGAAACTCAAAACCATGTTCTCAGGAGGTGTCTGAGGATAAGATGTGACTTTAGCCATATTAATAGTGTGAAGAAGACAAATTTGAGACTTCAGCTAGAATAAAATAACTGAACTCTTTTAAATAATTTTTCTGAAAATTTGCTCTGGAATGATGAAGTACTGTTATTCCATTTTACATAATGAGACCTTACTAATTTTGTCAAGATAAGTGATTAAACAAGAAGGAACTTGCACATTATTCATCCTTCATGCCCTGTTAAAAGTTTGTGTGTGGGAAAGCTGTTATTGAGTTATGGAACCTAGAAATGAAGCTAGCAGGTCCCATCACAACACAGTCAGCCTGGGCATGAAAAAAAATTATGAGAGAAAGGAGAGGTCTGACAGATGCTTGGGAAGAAAGCTGATGGCTTGCCCACAGGTCCTGGTATTGAAGTGGAGAGGCTTTTCCTGAGGAAGAAGGGTGGGGTGAACTGTTGCTAACTCAGCTGCTGCCTCTCTAGATATTTTAATCTCTTCTGCTGGTATCAGTTTTGCTGAGCTGTTTGCAACTCTGCTGGATGCAGGTAATGCAAGCTTGCTCTGTAGGAGCCTTTTGTTTTGCTGAGGATTCTCTGTGGTGCTTAGCTGCTCATGATGGGTATGACTTGAATTTTTTTTGGCATGTTACATATATGTAATGTGAATGTTGCTTGTGCTCATTGGCTAGCACAATATCCCATATTGCCATGAAGCAGAAATTTTCACACTTTCAGAATTGTTGTCAGGTGAATAACTAGCAACTAACACTTCCCTAACTCCTGTCCAAGTGCAGAAGTTTGAATATCTGGCCCATATCCTCCCTTTCTCTATGGTAAAAATAGGTACAATTTATATGAATTATTATTCTAAAATGATGCTAAGCTGACAGACTTGCTGAGAGGTACAAACATAAGTTGGCAAGAGCCAATTAAACCAATTGTGTAATTAGAAATCCATCTTATTGTCATCAGTAACTCTGTCCCTGGAACTGCATGCATGTAACTGGGTTTAATAGCATGCACCGCAATAAAAAGACTGACTGTTGCTTATTTTGTTGTAGAATTTTACTGCCTTTTCAAAGCTCTGACATCTGTGTACCAAAACACTTAAAATAGAGACTTAAGAATTTACCTCCTGACTTACAACTTTGTATTGGTGTCCATTGCACGAAGGCAGGAGAACAAATAACTAAATGCACTCTCTCTTGGTCTTTGGAGGAATTAAAGTCATTTGAGTGCACAAAGTAATAGGAAGATGCGATTGGGAAAGTTAGCTTTGTACTCAGACTCTGATTTACAGTTCATTATTTTATTTTTTTAAATGGATTTGCACTTTTTCTCTTGTGCACAAACAGCCAGAACTTTAGTATGGGTGCAAAAATGCATAAATCCAGTCTTCGTTTCCTTAGTCCAGCTTGATAGGTACTGAAAGCAGCAAGTGTGAGGAAAATGCTACTCAGTCTTGGATTGAAGAATGATCAGGGCAGATGGTAACTTCAGGAAATCAAGCTGCCAGATTCTAACCTGTCAGTTCAGAGCATGGGCAAGCTGCAGCTTTATAGAGGCTTAACACTGCCAAACTTGAAAGATTTTTATAGGGCTGAAAAAGAAACATTCCTGACAGCTTGATAATTTCCAGTCTTTGCTCAAAAGCAGATGGATGTAAAAGCTTTTTGACTTAACAGTTGTTTAAAAATGTTGACAAAACAGGACTTTTTCATTGAGCAAATAAGCTCTTTTTGCATGGCTTGAAAGAAAAAACGAAGCCTGAGACAGTCTTTGTGGGAGATGGCATCCAGAATGACTTGAGAAAGGGAAAAGTGATTAAATGAGGTCTTAAGCATGGAAAACGTTACGTTGCTTTGCCTATTAGGGCTGGCAGTTTTGGCTGTGTGATAGTAAACAGCACAGGGAACCTGGTATGGCAAGGACATGTACATCCATCTCTTGCTGGCTGCCAAATGTGATTTGCCAACCAGCCTGCTTTGAATGTGACTTGGATACTTTCCTTTCAATGTATATATCATATCAGCTGAGTGTCAGAGAGAGTTTTCTAAAGAAAGACTAAGAAATAAGTAAGACTGAAGTATGTCCTTCTACTCAGCCTTTTTCTGAAAGAAGGTCCCACAACAGCAGAAGCTCATGTAGATGAGATCAGTAAACATTTGTAGCTGAGCCTCAAAGAAGCACAGTGGTTGTACAGCTGTATGCATTAACGTGCTGATCACAGAGATGCACTAGGGAGACTCAGCTGTGGTTCAGACGAAATGCCTGCATAGCTTGATGAAGGTTAAGGGTTAATTAGAAGCTGCCAGGTGAACATGAATTTGGGCAGTATTTGTGGGGATTGTTTTGGAAGGGGGTCTAAAGAATGCATGAGAAGAAATAGCTGCTGTTTAAATATAAGGGGTGACCTAGGACTAATCAGAAAACTAAGATAGCAGAGACACACCAAGGTTAGCGTTGAAGCCTGTTAGATCTTCATGGTGACTTCTGTATGTTGTTACTGCTTTGTCCCCTAGACTAGAAGGGGAGACTAGAAGTTTCAAGACAATGTTTGGTGCAGGTGGGGGGAATATTGGTGGAAGAAACGAATCTATACAAGCCTTGTTTTTTAAGTGTCGGGACCAGTTTATACAATTTTCTCCTCCATGCAGATTGAAAATTTCATAGTTTATATCATTTGTGCCATCCATAACTGGATGTCCTGTAAGCAATGCAGATATGCTAACAAGGCTAGACCTTGTCTTGGATTCAGCTTTGTGAAGAGGTTAGGACTATTGCCTTGCACTTCTGAAATGGTACAAACAGGTTATAGCCAAGGGTGACTCATCACATGCTTTCATAGAGGTAAATATTCATCTATCAGCCTCTAAACCCGGCCTATTAGCTGCCCTTTCATATTCCAGTTTTCTTAGCAAAAGAGAGTTCCTGGAGCATACCATAGCATCTCTGATCTGGAAAATTTTGGCTCTGGGACGTGCTTTCTGATGTTTTTGTATTTGGTCAATTTATACAGGAAAACCAAAGATAAGCCACAGGGTGAAATAGGTTCCTGCTATTAAACCATGCATTGCTGCATTTTATTTCTCTGATACTGTATTTTTTTATTTATCTTCAATTTGCAGTTTGTTCTGCACATGTGTTTATTCATTGTCATGAAAGCCATTGTGGTCTGAGATCTATGTGCAAAGTAAAGTGTAAATGGTCTAACATCAAAGAATAAAAAAATTTAGGTTATTAGATTTCTTGCTGTTGAATTCTGTCTGCATATTCTTTCATGCCTCTGCTGTTGCTGAGTGCTTGGAAGGGGAGTTGTTCTACCTGAAATCTTTTATAAGTATGATATCATAAATTTTCTTCTCATAAGGCAGGAAAATTTAGGAGACTTTGCTAATATTTAAATTGGTGTCAGCAAGGTTCAGTCATTTTTGTAGATCTTATTTTTGTCTTGTTGACTGCTTGGTCTCTTGAGTTTTGGAACAGTCTATAGCAAAAATGTGTCAAACTCCCCAGAACGATGTTTTGCAGGTTTAAAAGAATCTAGGAGATTCAGCTAGTCTGTGCAATTATGAAAAACCATAACTGCTGCTTAAGGCATTAATGGTCTTAAGTGCTACTGTGCTTGCTTAATCTACAGTTTTATATTTATCCCCCTGCCATATGACTACCAGGTTTCAGCCCTTGAGTATTGCCTTGTCACAAGGCATTTGTCAAAAGTCTTTTGCTGAGCCCTCTGCTATCTTTTGATAAACTGCAGCATCCAGAAAGAAATGTAAAGGTAGTTACATGCCAGACACTGAGATCCCCTCCAGGACTCTTACTTGAAACAGTTAAATGAGCTCCGTAAGAGAGCCCCATGCCCCAAGGAGCTTTGAAACTTGCTTCTGGTGTGAGTGGGAAAAGAACAATCCAGTCACACTGTGGATGTTACCTTGGACCCTGCCAACGTGTGTGAGGCAGAGTACAAAGCAATAGAAGGCCTAGCAAGCAGAACGCCGCACCTACAGTATTACCTTGTAGAGCACAAGAACAGTGCTTCTCTGCTGCAAGGAGGGAGGTGCAGAGAGTTGCTGTTCAGAGGATAGGCAGCTCTTCCCCTGACTCGACCCCCTTGGGGCAGATCTGCACATCTGCAGCAGCTGCTATGAAGTGTCCTTAGCTCCACTGAAGCTACTGACTGTAATAGCTGTGCAATGACACTTCCCAGCAGCTGTGGATCTGCCTCTAGGGAAGAATAGCATTGGACCTAGCAAGCTTCATCTAGCAATATTTTGCAAGCAGGTATCCATATGTAACCAGTCTCCCATCCGAGATGTTTTAATTGCAGAAGCTTCCCCTCTGCACCCCAACACAGAGCACCCTGGCAGTTGCACTTTCCCGTTGTTGGTGCTTGGTTACATCTTTGCTGAAGCTGTAGTAAATCAGGCTTTTGGCTTTGCAGATTCCCAGTTCCCTTCCCCCAACACTGGCCTGGAAGCCACCATCTCACTTGTACTGTACTGAACAACATAAAGGTCTTGGAGAGATGGAGCCAGCCTTTTGGACTAGCAAAGAGTGGAATAGACCAGCAACAAGTGTCCCAAAGATGGAGGATGCAAAATGTGCTGTCTCGCTGCTGCAGCCAGCTTTGTGTGAAATGTAGGCACCTGGATACCGAGAGGTTATGATTTACAATAGTTAAGGTATGCCTTACTGAAAATAGTTCCTAAAAGCTAGTGGGCCTAATCTTCAGGGTCTTGTATTTAGTAGTCCTTTTAACACGTCAGGAGCTTGCAGACTATTGCTAAACAGGGTATGTACATTTTTATAGTGTCATATCAGTTGTAAAGGGTAGTGGGGATCAGGCTTATTCTCCTATCTTTTCTCTTGTTCTTATGGTTTATTACCAGTCAACTGAATCAGACAAGTTCAGAGTTTGCGTGCTTTTTGTTTCCTTTTCATTTGCTCCTGTAGCTCTGCAACAACTTGCAAGTTAGCTTCTGTCAGTGACAGTCAACTCCCTGAAACAGCAGTTTTTCAAATGTTTTGACTTTTATGTCCCTAAGAGTGCTGCTCACCTCCTGGCTTGTGTTTTTAGTGTGTGGGGTCTATGTCTGGCCCTGTTAATGTATGCTCCAGGAAGAAAAATGTGCAAGCAGAATAGACCATATGTTTTGCAACAATTGACCCCAACAAAGTACAAATTTGAGAACTTCAGTTTAAACTGAACTGAAATGGCTTATAGGTATCTTGTGACTGAGTAATTGTGAATATTTTATGTCTAAAAGGAACTAACGTGACCAGGGAAGACAAAAATAACATGGTATTTTTTTTCATCCTCTGAGTCTGTGCAAATGAGATTTTGCAAAGGACGTTCTGTGAATATAGTTTGCATTATTCTCTATTTTGTTTAAATGCACTGCTTCATGAGTTGTGCTTCTGTTGTGGGCTTCTTGTAGAGGATGAATCAGGCTATGAGATAATTATAGCATGAAAATTACCTTGAAGGAAACAGTGCTATCTGAGTGCAGTGCTATTCTGTGGTGATGACCTGGAATTCATTCAAAGGTTTTTATGGAATATAGGCTTAAATGGCTTCAGAAGCACTTTCAGGCAAAAGTGATGAGGAGGCCATAATGTAACGGGTGCTTTTACAATTGGGGAACTAAGGTGCTAGAGGGGAATCAGAGAAGCAATGTAATAGCTTTGCAGTTGAGCTTTCCTATCAGTATTTAGGAGGACTTCATTTATGTCCCAGCTTGGCTAGCCACACCTTTTGTGACTTAGGCAACTCAGTGTCTCTACTGTCATTCTTCCCCTTCTGGTCCAGCTGACCAAAATTCTGTCTTGGTATATAATGTATGTGAAAGGACAGTGATGGAAGTCTCTTAAAGCAGGTCTGAGACGAAGTGTATGTTTTAGTGGGGCCAATTAGTGTAGGATGGTTTCTGACCCCTCAGTTATACCAAGGCTGTGTCAGCTGTCGGTGCTCTGTGTGAAAATAGTAACTGGAAGAAAACTCTTCTGACTTCCTCATGGGCACCACACCTTTCATCCCCACGCTCCATTCTTCTGGAATTGATTTAAGACCTTTTTTATTTTAAGCACGTCTGAAAAGCAGATCTAGGGAAATCTTGTCTTGTGGCTATGTCTCATCATCAGATCCTGTTAATTGAAAGTGGAGACAGAAGGAAGATTTTTTTATTTTTGTCCTGAAATAAAGACATTTTGTGCCTGGTCTTGTGCCTCGGCCTTGGCTGCAGATTTCCCTTCAGCAGGGATATCTGCCCTATTGCTGTTTACATACATGAAGCCTGCAGGAATATAATCTCTTGGTGACCTTTCCTCTTTTGTAAACCTTAGCTGAAATTCCCCAGTGGGAGTAGAAGTCAGTAATAAGGAGCTGACATAGGATGATTGTGTAAGACAAGTTTTCCTGGAAAACTGAAGTAAGATTAAAGAGGTCTAACTGCAATTCTGTTATCTCTTCATTGGTGCAGGGTTGCTGCGACGGTTTTACACCGTATTTTAGAGCTGGGGAAGTTTGTGTGAGCTAGACCTTTCTCTCTTCAAACTCAAGCCCCTCTTTGTTTTTCCTGAAGTTTAATTTCTTTGCCTCATTTCTTTGCCTGAGGCTGTGCTTGGGCTATAGAACTACTTTTTTTCAGTCAGAGCAACAAAAAGAGCAAAATTGGTGTCAGGCTTTCAGAATGTTGTAATCATCTTACTGCAGAAAGAATTCCTTAAGCAAAGGCTCTCTATCTGGAGAAGAATGTTTCTTCAGTTTATTTTAAAACAATCAAACCTGTTGGTTGACACCACTCCCCTCAGTCCCACATAATTTGAAAGAGGCATTTTGAGGCTTCAGATTAGCTGGTTCTATAAATAAAAGCTAGTGTCTGTTAAAACCAAGTTCTAACCAGTTTTAGAGTATTAGAAACCTACTGCACAGGCTTGGGAGCCTGACTTACCTGACTATGAAGTGAGAAGCTCTGCTGGAAGCAAGTATGGGTTGTGTGTGTGGCCACAGTACTATAAGGGTGTTGGTATCTGTTCTAATAATCCCCTGCTAATCAAAGTGGATACCTTCTTGGTCTAATGGTTTTATGGTTAAGGTTTCATGGTTAGATAAACACAATAAATCTGGGTAACAACTCTTTATGTTTTCATCGGATTCTCTATTTTTGGCTGAAAGTAAAATTTCTGATTAAAGGGCTCAATGACAGACATAAATAACTTTTTAATTTTCAAGGAAATAGTTTAGTGGTTTTTTGTGTTTAAAACCCATAACGTTCAAAAGCTTTGAGCTTTTCTTGCAAACCTAGGTAGTCTTACCACATCGTAACCTTAACTATTGATGTAGGAAGTCATTGCCTGTTAGTTGTTTCTTAAAACAGCCTAAATTGGGAGATAGTCTAAAGAAATAATTGAGAATTGCACAGACACTACCTTATCTGCTGACCTCTATTATTGTGAGAAGAAAAAAACCCACAAATCTATGTTCAATGAACTTCATTCAGCTCCTTAGTTTCATCAACTCTTCTATAGATTCTGGAGAGGAAACCAGAGAAAAACTGAGAGCCTTCTGAAAGAAATAGCTGCCACAAAAGTGAAGCAAAAAGTTGGGCTTAGCTCTCTGACACTCCAGGAAAGGTTCGTCATTGTATTGGCTCAAGAAAAAGGGTGAAGGTTTGGCTGAACAGTATTTTATCTAAATTGGTTCTCTCAACACAGCTATAAATCCAAGCTTGAATAGTGTGCTAGTGAGTATAAAATACTGAGATATAAATCAAGACTTGAACACTGTACCTGTGAGTATAAAACACTTGATGTTGTACAAGTCAAGGCTCAAAGACTGTCTTTATGAAAAGCTTGGAGAGATAAATGGTGGCACTTGAACACTGGCTGTTTGGAATATAAACCAGGGTTATATGTCTCATTTTGACATTAGTTCTTGAACACATGTGTACATCACAATTGCCAACTCAAAATGAAATACTCAAATCTCATACCTGCCTGCTGAGATGGCAAGCATGTCAAAACTTATTTCCTGCATGCAGTCTCCTTACAAATGAATTTCTTGGTGTATATGGTCCTTTGCATGGAAGAAAGGCAATGTTCTTTTGATATCAGAAGGGGGTTGTATATTTTGACATCAAATATAATGAGCATTTCTTACATCATTTAAACATATTGCATTGAAGGAAGGTGGCTGCTTTTCATCTACTTACAAAGTGACATGTTTTCAGCTGGGGAATATGTTGACCTAAGCTTTCTAAACAATCTATTTTGAAGAGGGATTGTGACTTGGTTGCCAAGCAGTTTACTTTGGCTAACAGTTCTTTTAACTTGTCTTTCTGTGGGAGGCATTGTTTGCCTGCTCTGCTGAAGAATACTGATTGGGGGTTTATTTTGGGTCCCCCTTATTCATACGGAGTTAAGGGAACTCCTTGTAAGGACCCCATATTAAATTAGTACAGCATTGCAAATTCTGGGTGTAATCTGACTGACTGTTAGGGTCATGGAAGAAATGTACGTACAAATTGTTTAATTACTCTGAGCCTTATTCATGGACTCATGATCCACGCATTGTTGAAATTGTCAGTCTCCTTCAGGTGCTGGAAGGGTCAATAGAGGTATCACCATTTGTCTTGTTTTAATTCAGTATTTCTTCCTTTTCTATAAATATCCCTGGTTTTCTAAGTAAGGCTTGTGTGATCATCCAGTGGTTCAGTAAAAATTTAGTAAAGATATGGCAAAACTTAGTTCCACTCTCAATATTTTGTTAGTAAGCTGAAGATGTTTGCCATCTTTCTGGTACAAACAAGAGTGAGATTTACTGTGGTGTGCCATCTGTGCAAGGCAGGAGACATTAACTTGTTTTGCTGTAATACCTTGACTCCAAGCTGAATTACACTGTAAGTGTTGCAGAGGTGCATAACAGTTTTTGCTCTGAAGAGTTATGGTTTAAACACGGTAAAGGAGAATCGGGTAAGTAAATCAGGGCGAGTGCTCTTTTGTTTAGGTGCCTAACTTCTTTGAAGTAAAGGACAATTGTCACCGTACAAAAATCAGGGAAGCCTAATGAAATTACTAAGTAGCAATGTGAAAACCACAGTACTCCTCCATCCATCCATAATTACATTTCCTACTGCACCTCATCTCAGCCTTCTCAAAAGGAAAAGCAGTTTTTTCAAAAGGAAAACTTTAATCTTTCCTAAAAGTGCAGAATGGAAATTTAGGGGTAATTGGTTTGCAATAGAAGTATCCTTTTTAGGTTGATTAATGCACTACTCCTGCATATCTGAAGACTTTAGTGCTGATTGTGGCTCAATTTAGGGACAGAAAGAAGTGTATCCCTCCTGTTCTTTAATAGCTACATAACTAGTATTAGCAGTCTTCATTCTGGAAGATGCTGACTATCTAATTTCTGATGGTGGAGAATGGTTGAAATGACCTCGAGATTCATCTTTTCCTGATATATTAGGTAAATGTTCAGTTCTTTAAAGTACTCCTTAGCAGATCTGTCTGGAGTTTAATCTCCTGTTCCGCACAGTAGCAGAAAATCCCAAATTCAGTTTTTGCTGATTCTGAACACAGAAGTTGTGAGGGGTTTGACTACCTATTGCATAAGTTGACTTGCAGACAGTTTGTGTTCTCTGTACAGCAAACTGTTGCCCAGTGGTACAGAAAAAGCCAAGATATCTCACCTCTCCAGATTAGAAAAGCGCTGGGTTAAGGAAAATTCTGTGTATTGAAAGAGATGGAGCTGTGTTTCATTATTGCTGAGTAAGACCAAAGTCACTGAAGACTAGGATGGAACTCCATCCAGATTCGTATCTATTCATTGCACACTCAGTTAAGGAAAATGAACAAGCTGATTATGTAATTAAGGACTAACTTGTTTTCTACAAACAGACAGGGGATGATTTGTGGCTGCACATGTAATTGTAATGCAGTCTGGGTCTCTCCTGACTTCTGAATCCTTGGCTCCAAGTCCTGATATTGTAGCATAGATTTAATGTTATCCAGATAATTTATTTTTCCAGTAACCTCTTTGCATATTTCTAAATTTTAAAACTTTGCTATTTCAGAGCTCACTTTAATTTTCCCTCTTTGTTCTTTCCTTCATTGTCACTTAATCTCATCAGTGACCTCATGCTGAGCAAGTAAATGTCAAATCATAATCAGTTTCCCACTTTGTATCATGAACGTGATCAAGTTCCTCCTTTTCAGAAAATCTCATTAGTTAATAGTACATCTCTTCATAATTGCTACACGGAAACCTTTATAGTAGGTATAACTTCAAATGCTTTAGTTACAGCCCTCGCCTTTATAGTAGGTATAACTTCAAATGCTTTAGTTACAGCCCTCGCCTGTTGCATGTTTCAAACTTACGGATATCCTAAACTTTTCTGTTCACATATTTTTTCTTAGATGATCTGAGGTGCATTTGAAGCAGGTAAGAAAAGATCCATGTGGATGCTTCCTTGCAGTAAGGTTGCCAAACTAATATCATTTGTGTAAAGTCATTCTAATATTGAAAGGTATTTAAAAAGCGTGACAACAGCTCTTCTGCTACCTTTCTCCTTTCTCTTTGCTTCCACTCATGTGGTTAGTATTAGGGATATGGTGAAACTTCTGTGTATCCTGATTACCTGGGCTCTAAAAGCTGTTAGTAACTGGCCTGAAGCAAAGAAACTACATTTTCAGAGCAGCTGGAATAAACCCAATATTTGTGCAACTTTGTTTACACAGGGATTTATGCTGAACTGTGTCATCACAGTTTAGGAACCATCCTAGCAAATTTGGGAGTCATTCATGAAGGATGGGTTAACTGTATATGCTGTAAGTAATGCAAGATTTTTAAAAAGCCTTACAACTCATAAACAGCAATAGAAACAACAGTTGCAGGTGAGACTTAAAAATTCATACCCTGAAATTTCTATATGGACCATTCATCATATGACTTCAAATGACTCTTTGTGAGGTATCTAATACACAAAGTGCTTGGCTCTGCCAGTGGGGTTGTAAATATGCGTTATTGACAGGACTGTGGATAGTAAGCTGTTCAGTTCCTACTGGCTATGTGATGTCTCCTCAGTGGTGAAAACTTAAATGACAGTTTTTAGAATTAGGTGTCCAAATGTTCCCTTGGAACAACATGAACGCTCTAGGCTTCCTTTTTCACAATAGGAAGAAGCATCTTTCCAAGATCAATTGAACTCAGAGAATTAATCACCAAGATGACAGTTTAGATTATTTTAAGTGGAGCTGTAAGGAAAGAGCCCATCTGAGGGATGAATAAATGGATGCTCAGACCTCAGAGGGAGGATGGCAGATTTAAGGGTTAAAAGATCAGCGTGCAAATTTGTGGTAGAGTATCAACTTGCAGATCTTAGACTCTTATTTTGGTCATCACAGAGCAGTGAACAGTGTATTTCTGTGCAAGAGGAGGAAAAAGTTCAGTTTAAAGAAGTGGTTGTTCTTGTTTAAAAAATAGCTGAGAGAAGTGCTTGTACTTCTGCACCTTTCCCAGAGAGGTACAGTTTTAGAAGCATTAGCGTGTCAACTGCTGTGTCACAAATCTCAAAGACAGGCTCTGAAGTAAGAAGCAAAGAACACTGGTTGCTCAAAGTTGAAATGTTTATGGTGTTTCTTTAGGACGTAGTTAATTACTCCAGCTGGATCTCTGTTGTTTTATGTGTTGCAAACAAAAAATAGACTGTTACTGAAGCCATTGCAAAAGCAGGTATCTTTGCTTTTTTCTGATTCACTGCAAGTGAAGGGATTGTCACTGTTCTTTTCAGCAAGTATAGTGTCCTCCGTGTTTCTGCCTCAGGTTCAGTCTTAGGATATTGAGGAATTACATGGAGCAGTTTAAACTCCACTGCTAAGTTGGTTCATTTCTTTCTGGCAAAGTTTAGTCCTCACCTAGAATTTCTACCTGAAGAAGGTTGACCTCCTGTTGGCGTCCTTATGCTGGTAATCTTTTTTCCTTGTTTTGAGTTTTTATTTTCCCTGTCAGAATTTCACCAGAGAATTAGCTAGTGTTCATGCACACAAATTACAGCTGTCTCTAAATATAAATGTAGGTTGGGTGTTTTTTCCTGTTTGAATTTTTGAATTAACTCCCTTCCCTACTTTCCCCAGGTTTCTCAGTGCCTAAATTTGAGTTAGCTCACTAAGAATCTATGCTAATGTCATCTCGTATTCATGGACTCAAGTGTATTTATGCTGTATAGGTTAATTCAGATTAGCCCAACTGTTCCAGCCATTGGTGTTCACAACTAGGAAAATCTCATTCAGCTAACACAGTGCAGTTCTATTAGTGCAACTATTGAAGCATGAAATAATGCCCCCAGCCCCAGTTAAAAATGAAGCAGCAAGAAAGACCTCACAGAGTCTCTGTTTTCAGTGTAGCTTTACCAAATATGCAAAGGCATCACTAGCTTTATCAACCTTATTCCTCCCCTTGTGTGCTTATTAATCTGAGTTATGTAACTATGCAGCATCCTTGATAATGCTGCCTAAACACTTCGGGGAATTAAGGTAGGATTATAACTGCATATTACTTATACATCATCATAACAGTTGAAGAAAAATACACCTCATGATGAATCTAGTTCCTAAATCTGAAGCATGTTTTGTTTGGAGTCCTTAAATGCCCAACACCCAACGTACAGCTCAGATGCATTGTAAGGGCTTGCAAGTTGATTAAGCTTCAGTATTTTTTTAAATAAATGACTCTTCTAACACATTGTTCATTATCACTTGTGATCAGAAAAGGAGTGAGCTGAATCTTCTGTTATTGTGTAAAAATATTTAACATACCCAGTAAGAGGAAATTAAATACCTTCTATTGCTTTAGCTAGTTTAAATGTATCGAGGTGCTCTAGGTTTAGTGGGTATATCTACCTTATGTGGTACAACAGAGTAATGGTGCCTGGATGTTTCTGGGTGTTGCATAGCTGCATACTACTCTATAACTGGATTACTACTCTATTTTTTAACATGCAGTTGGAGCTGGCTTGGGTATGTTTCTGCAGCAGTACTGGGAGATGTCTTGTAAGGAAATACTAAAACATGGTGAGAGGCAACATCTGAGGTTTATGCTGTGTTTCCACACAACAGCCCCTAAAGACGAAGCATAACACAGAGCAGGATGCGTTTGAGCCCTGTATCCTCTAGTCTCATGTTACTTTCTGAAAGAGTTATTCTCTTGAGCTCTGTGCTGCAGCAGGGCACCTCAAGAACATTGAGTGCGTGGTCCTGACCTTGGAGGGAGACTCTCATGCCTCTGTTACGCAGTGGAGCTGCTTTTTCTTTTTTTTTTTTTTCCTAGTGTAGCTGGCTTTATTGGGAAGACTCATATAGCCTTTCTAGTGCAAATATGAACACTAACCTGGACAAAGCTTAATTAACTGCGCTGTGCAGGCATGGGATCTTCTTGATAAGAAACCCTTTTAGGATTTGGGTCTGTTTTTCAGCTTGAATGACAGGAGTTGGATATTCTGCTGCTTTTATTGTTCAGCCTATTAACTCTGCTGACAGTGCATGCTGTGTTTAAAGTAAAAGGAATTTAGCTTTTCCCCTGCTTTTCCTTGTTCTCTTCTGGAAATGGACTGATTGTCCAAATTTGGTAAACAATATTCACATACAGTTCATGACTAGTTTTGCCTGTGTATGTATTGCTATGTCTTCAGGTACAGACAGAGCCATATGCATGCTACTGCGGGTAATTTTTTTCTCTGGGGACCTGTTCTTTGTAGTTTATGAAATCAACCTTTGTGTAAGTGTGCAAAAAACTACAGGAGATTTTTGATCCCATAGAAAAGTAAGTTTCTTTTCCAGTACTGGAAGATGGAAAACAGGTAGAGGTTAGAGGGCCAAATAAAGCCACATTTGAATAACACAATGCAAATGGTATGTAATTTGAACTAAAAAGGAGTTGTTGCCTGTAGAAATTGCTGAGGCAAATAGGAACTGTCCATCTGAGATTAACATTTTGATGCTTCTGTTAATGCAGGCTGACCTGCAAGGAGGAGAAATGAAGTTGTATGCATTTGATATAAATATTTTTGTTCAAAATTCCATGGAATCTAGTTTACATCTGCATAGAAATCATTCTCTCCTTAAAATAAAGCTTGCTTATGCATAACAGCTTTGGTGAGACTCAAAGAGGGGAAAAAGCATTTGAAAAAAAAACCAAACACAACGAAAGCTGTTACATCTGGTTTCTTGTGCAAGTAGCAATGTCGGGTCTTTCTGCAAGGACAGGCAGTCACAGGGCTAAGCTCAGTTGTCTGTACCCATCCGTATGTATTTAGAGGTAATAAAAACATGGGATAGGCAGATTGAAATTTTCATGATTGCAAGAGAAGGAAAAAAGCAAGTCTGGGGAGTGGACTGTAAAGCCTAGAGGATGAAATGTGGGGAGGATAGGAACAGGGAAGCTATAGGTTATAGAATGGTACAGTTTTGAGGCTCAGAAGGAATTAAGAGGCATGAAGACAGCAGAGTTGGAATTTTTTTCTCCCTTTCTCCCCCGTCAGGGACTATGATATGAAAAGACATGCAGGCTGTCCTATGTACTTACCCAGCCAGTGGTACTGCTGTTCCTCCCTTTCCTGCTGTCATCTTTCTCTTCAAGCTTTTTATTTATGTCTCGAAGTATTTTTTGCTGTGCTGTGACACTGCAGTACTCTAAACGCTCCCTAAATTGTCAGTTTTTCCAGGAAGGCGGAGCGGCCTAAGTGCTACATGGAAGTTAAGTAGACTGAATACTTCTGGAGTTATTCTTCATATCTCTAAGCAGATGTGTCCTCTCCTTGGCTTTTCTTTACAGTTAGTGCCTAAACAGTTGTGATGGTTACAAAACAAGGCATACAAATCATATATGCTTTGTTTTCCTGGCTGTTATACTGCATTACTATAAGGTGTGATAGAAAAAAAAAATAGCAGCCTTGTGTTCAATTTTTCTTGCTTTTTCTGTTTTCTTTTTCTCATGAAGGCTTTTTGCCCTTTAATTCGTCACCTTGTGTCTTAGAGTCAGCAACACTCACGTAATAAAGTAAATCGAGAGAAAATAAGAAGATTCAATTGATTTCTCAGATACAGAGCTAAATTCAGCTTGCATTTAATTATTCTTCTGGTAATAAAACAGCCACTATTGGTTTTTTTTTCTAATGTTCTTTGAGTGGAGTTGGCTTTATCAAGATGTTTCAGGCAAAATCCAGTTCCTACTACTCCATTTACCTTGGAGAGTTGACTAATCACTGGGGCATTTCAGATACTGTATGGCAAAGGGAAAGCTATAAGCTGATTACTGAGAGTGCAGAAAATTAATGTTTTTAAGTTCTGAGCAGACGGATAAGGGCTTCCTGAAGATATGCTGAGATGTGATGTTCTTTTTTGGCCTTATCAAATTGTTGGTGAAACTGCCCCTTCTGTACTGAACCATGATGTAATCTTGTTCTGCTGTGAAAGATTTGAGCTGTTGACTTGGTGGGTTTTTTCCCCCCCAAGTATTCTGTAACATGTAGCTGTTATTGCCACTGAAAATTCAGCAGCTGGTCACAGGTTGATAGGCCTTTAACAGAGTGTCTTAATTATCCCCAGCAAGAGACATCATGGCTTTAATAACCCATGTAAAAGCTGTACAAGTTTTTTAAGGTCTTTGAGACCTTTAAGGTCTAGCTGTGTAAGTTGCAGTACAAGGAGGTCTTGGACAAGTATACTATTTCTTGCTGTTCTAATGGTCTGAGCTAACACTGAATATGGATATTCTGTGAAGGCGTTGTGGCTGTTTGGAAGAACTTGCAATCAAAATGGTAGAGGAAGAGAGGAAAGAAGGGAAATGATGCATTCAAGTCTGCAGAGGTCAGTGTTGAATGTTCCTTACTAGACGTACTCTTGTTCGGTCCTTCCATGTTCTCAGAAGACTTTTGAGACACTAATAAGAACGCGGCATCATTATGATCTAAATTAACATACTGCAGAACTTTTTGTAGGTGTCTAATGTTAGCACTAATGATATTAAGATGGTAAGTTAACAGACATATCCATTGTGAAAATTGATTGTTGAAAGAAAAATAGTAATAGAACCATGGGAAAAATTTCCTGGGATTATGTGCGTTCTTACAACTACACAAAACATGGGTCTGTGGGGATATCCAGTGCAAAGTTTAACAAGTGGAAATAATTACAACTGGTTATTTATGGGGTTCTGAAATTCGAGGCTTAATTTAGAAGTAGAAGAATTGAGACTTAAGCTGAACATAAGCTATTATTATTGAATCTACTTGTGATTTTTTTTTTTGTTTGTTTTGTGGCTGTACACAGGTTCCTTACCTCTGCAGAGAAGTTGTTGGCATTCACACTGCATTCCCACCAACTCATGATTACTGTTCTGTATACTGCTGTAGTTTTTATTCAGAGCTGTATTGGGTAGCAGGTGGGCTACAGGTGCCTGAAGCTGCCCCCATGACTGATAGAGCCAATGCCAGCCAGCTGCAAAACGGACCCGCCACTGGCCAATGCCAAGCCCATCAGTGATGGTGGTAGCACCTCTGGGATAGTGTGTTTAAGAAGGGGGAAAAGTTCCTGTGTGATAGCAACTGCAGCTGAAGAGAGGAGTGAGACTATGTGAGAGCAACAGCCCTACAGACCCCCAGGTCAGAGCAGAAGGAGGGCAGGAGGTGCTCCAGGTGCCAGAGCAGAGGTTCCCCTGCAGCCTGTGGCGAGGCAGGCTGTCCCCCTGCAGCCCGTGGAGGTTAATGGGGGAGCAGGTATCCCCCTGCAGCCCGTGGAGGTTAACGGGGGAGCAGGTATCCCCCTGCAGCCCGTGGAGGACCCCATGCTGGAGCAGGTGGATGCCCAAAGCAGGCTGTGACCCCGTGGGCAGCCTCAGCTGGAGCAGGTTTGCTGGCAGGACTTGTGACCCTGTGGGGGACCCGGGCTGGAGCAGCCTGCTCCTGAAGGACTGCACCCTGTGGGAGGGACCCACGCTGGAGCAGGGGAAGAGTGTGAGGAGTCCTCCCTCTGAGGAGGAAGGAGTGTCAGAAGCCATGTGTGATGAACTGACTGCAGCCCCCATTCACCATCCCCCTGCACTGCTGTGGGGGAGGAGGTGGAGGAAACTGGGAGTAAAGTTATGCCTGGAAGAAGGGAGGGGTGGAAGAAGAAGTTGTTTTTTAAGATTTGGTTTTATTTGTCATCATCCTACTCAGATTTGATTGGTAGTAAATTAAGCTACTTTCCCTGAGTTGAATCTGTTTTGCCTGTGATGGTAATAGGTGAGTGATCGCTTCCTGTCCTTACCTTGACCCACGAGCTTTTGATTTAATTTCCTCTCCCCTGTCCTGCTGAGGAGGGAGGGTGACAGAGCAACTCTGTAGACACCTGGTGTCCAGCCACCGTCAACCCACCACAAAATCCCTTTGTTTCTTAATCTTTTAAACTCCTACTTCATTTCTTTATGTGTCCAAGAATGTTTTCAGGTATTTCGGACCTAGAACATGCAGAACATCCTTTCTCATTCATGTGTCTTAACACTCTTTACTCTTTGCCTTTTTCTGATACTTATGGATTTACCCATAAATAGATGAGACTTCAGTCAAACACATGGTGTTCTTTCATCTAGCTTTAGAAATCTGATTAGTTATATAGGTGAGGGGACTTTGGCTGTTGTAGGTGGCTTGGGTGTAAAAACATGCTGTAACCAAAGCCATTCAAGGGTTCCTAGAATTACTGCCTTGTAAGGGAATTAGTCTTCATATGAATAAACGTCTAGTTAAAGAACAGAAAGCAAAGATCAGTTTTGTGAACAGACAGAGCACGTCAGTGAAATACCACATAGTTCTGCTACTATCCATGCTTCTTTAAACAGTATTTTGCTTAATTGCTGTGGAAAAAGAGATTGCTTTGTAGATGCAAAACCTACTCAGGCTAGTCAAACTGAAAAATTGGCATCAGGATGTCATGGGTGCCAAAAGCTTATAAGAATCATCCCAATGGACTTATATTTCTGGGATAATTATCTAGGGTATTCCATGAAACCCCTGAGTTTGATTCCAACAGGCTGAGAGAATGTGTAGGGAATTGCCTACTTTCCCAGTCTGTTTATAGTCTGCTGTTGGCTAATGTTGGAGAGAAAATACTGCATGAACTTTTGGTCTGACCTCATGCAGCAGAACTTTATTAAACTTGGTATTTATCCAAGTTATAGCTAGGTTTCTATTTATTTCTATTTATTTACTTTTAAATCTGGGACATGGAGTCATAGAAACAGGTTGCCAAGTATCTTTGCAGATTAGCATTTTTGGACTATATCCATGTAAACTTTGTTTACATGCTTTATAAAAAAAATAATCAAATACACAACCAAACCGTCTTACCCCATCCCCTACCAATGCCTACCACTCCTCCCCAAAAAACCAAGAAATGAAGACTGTAGAACAATGCCACCTTGTAATACTGGGCGTTACAGTTTGGATAAACTATGCTTTAAGTTCTGTTACAATCACAACTTGAATTTTACTCAGCCCTATTATCCACATCAAACCTGGTGTATCATAATGGCAATTTCGGTCCTATCTCAAAAACTACCCTAACAAAGTAATTTTTCAAATCATTATTATAGTGGCTATTTTCAGGTACTTGAGAGTGATAAACACTGAACGGGAAAGGGATTTTTCAGGACTACCAAAAAGGAAATTTATCTTTATGTAACTGCCTACTAGATTCTATCCAGAAGTCATGCAGCCTTAATTCTTTGTTAAGAAGCAAGTACAGCTGCAGCGTATTTCTGGGTGGGGATGGTGGAAAGATAGTGAGATCTAACACCTTGTCCGTCAGTCTGAATCACAATGTATCTGCTCCCTAGAAGTGATTTGATGGTGTTATTTTGACAGGTCCACAGCTAATATATGAAACATGAAAAACATGCATGATATTCTTTAAAGTAAAGCATACAACTAGGGGGCAGGTACCACAGAACACTTAATCTTGGTTCTCATTGAATTTACCCAGAACTTGCAATTTAGTTCATGTTACAGTGTTCTTCATGTTTTATTTCACTGTCCTTTAAGGGACATGTAAGTTATAAATATTTTTGTATTGGCCCAAGAAACTTGCATTTCTTCACATGAAACTTACTCATCTGATCAGGCTAATGATTTTTTACTTCCTCTTATCTCTTTTACAATGCAAGAAGTATTTTTTCATGTGACCTTTGAGTCATGCGAGACAATTGCATTAATGAGGATGTGTAAAAATGTGCAAGAGGCCAGTCTTCATGAGCTGTGTCATGTATACCTGTTGCATCCCACCTCTACTCTTGGTCATACATCCCTAAAGAGTTTTAAGCGTAAGGATTTTCACTGTGAAAGCACAATCATGCATTTGACTTCTGCTTTTTAGAGCCAAAGTCCCTGTGAGGTTACTGGAGTGTTAGAGTTTGAGGGAGGTAAGTGTATGTCACAAGAAGGAATGTGTTATAATGTATAGAACTGATTGGACCTGTGTAAGGACTGGAAAGAAAATATGGAAGGTTCTTAACCTTGATCATGTTTTGCTTCTAAGTGTAAATATCCTCAGAATAGGTATCTAGAGCTTTAGCAACATTCAGTTCTGAAATCGTAAAGTAGTTTGAATTAGTAGGGGTGTCTGCATGTTACCTTCTCTGGCCCTCTGCTCAAAGCAGATTCAATAAGATCAGGCTGCTCTGTCAAGTCACGTTTTGGATATCCCCAAGGATGGATATCACAAAGTCTTCCTGGACCCTTGTTTCAATATATCACCACCTTTGTGATATTTTTTTTTTTTTTACTAGGAATGGACTTAATTTATAGCCAAGATAATACCAGAGAAACTAATTATGTTAACAGTGTTTTTGCTTTAGCTAAATTCAGATATTGTGCATTTCTTGTTTGAATGCAAGTAATTCTCAGAACCTTGAATTCTGACCATAGCTCAGCCAAAATCAGAGTATTCTGTACATTGAATTCAGAGTATATGAATTGTTGATAGGATTTATATATGGAGATCACTGATTTTTGTGAGATGGATCCTTGTTTTTGTTTGGGAGCAGTAGGCTATATATGGGTTATTTGACCTTTGATAATCAATACTGGAGCAGGTCACAGTTGCTTTTCTGATTGAAATCAAATGCCAAACAATCTCATTTATGTGCTTCATTAACACTGGTCAAAGTAATATGAAAATGAAGTGTTTGTGTCTGGAGCTAAAGCTACCACATTTACTAGTAGTCTGTTTAGCTGGGGGTATTTACAAGGCTCATGAACTTTTACTTGGAATTCTTAAATATTAAACCAGAACTGATTCATAGGAGGTATTTTTGACCCATTCTGCTGGGTGTACATCAGAATAGTATTGACATTGGAAGGCTGGTTTGTTCCCTGTTTTTTTCTGTTCTAAATATGTCCTCCAGTGAGGGAATGTAACAGTGCATGTGATTTAGCTGACCACTTCCACACTGAAGTAAAATAGCTATTTCTTATGTGTTTATGTAAGGATCAGGGTTTTAATACTTTTTTTTCCTTCTAATTCAGCTTCTTCAAAGACTCCACCATTTACTGATGCTACTGCAAAAGAGCACAAAGGTACAGAAAAGGTATGCATTTCCTCTTAGCTTAAAGAAAGAATTTTTCTGAAAGAAAGAGGGCACAGGTTCCTGCAAAATAGGCTGGCAACCTAGCCTGAGGACTTGAATAATATATGAAAACACTGTGCTCTGTAATAGCAGACCCAAGCTGCAAATTTAGTCCCAGATAACAAAGAAGTGATGAGATGGAAGAAGCCACGTATGGCGAGAGCTGTCATGATACCTTACTGGGAGGAAGGCATTTTCATTAGTTGCTGATTTTCAAGTGATCATCTTGAGCATGGGAAGCACAACCATGCTGCAGGGATGGGCCACATGGCCAAAGAGAGCCCTTGTGTGTCTGGATATGTCAAATGCAGTACACCTCTAGAGTTGCAGTGGATTGCCTGGCCATGCTCTGATAAGGGCATAAGTAAGATTCATGTCTTTCTCTTAAAAGCCTGAGTCACTTTGAAGGCAAATTTATTGCTTCTACCCTATGGATTAGGACTGATGAAGTGTTTTAAGCTATCATATGCATTCTCTCTCACCCTTTAATAAAATATTTCTTTAAAGGATTAAAGCATTAAACATGTTTACCATAATGAAGCATCAATTGCTGAATAATGAAGCTTGAAGGGTTTGTATTCTGGTAGTTATGAGCTTTCTGCTTCTGAAAAGATAAGGCGCCTTCTTGCTGTGCAGAATTATCTGAATGTTAATGTTTATGTGCTTGATAGTGCTGGGTCACTGATCAGTGGCTGCTGTCTTCTGGAAAGGTCACTTAAAGTCAATGTCACAAAAAATACTTTTATTTAAGCATAATAAAAAGCACATGAAAATGGTAGACGTATAAAACTTGTATGCCCTTCCCCCACCATCTGATTATGTTCCAATGTTTTGTTGTTATAAACCAGCAGCTTAGTGGCACTGAGCTGAGAGAACAGAAGTGATCTCCCTGTTCCTAAGAAGTGCAAGTTTGCTTCAGCTAGGTTTTATGCAGCCCTTTTTAAAATCCAGCTTTTGGGGTAGTTTGGCTCAAACTAGTTCTGTGGAAGCTGTGGGTAATTTAACAAGGCCAGAAACTCAAGTACTAGCTGCAGTATATGTTCCAGCTGGCAGCTGAACTGTATAAAGACACAAAAGGCTTGTATATTATTACAAGAAAAAACTGTTCAGCGATTTCTCCCCCTGCTGCTCCTTCCCCCTTGTCACAAGAAGTCAATGGTTGAAAATTATATTAGATAAGCCTGTTGCTTTTGGACTGGCTGGGTAATAGCTGTGTGCAATGACTAAACCTTTCCTTTGTGGATAAGCTGAATAGCTACCACTGAATGGTGATGATATAACTCAAGTTTAATTCCCATTTCAAGCAGATCAGGGCCCAAACCTTTATTTTACGTTCTCTGCTATCTCTTCCCTCACACTGTTTTGAGTCTTTAACGTAATATCCTGCCTTAGACTCCATCCTAGTCCTAGATATCTACTCTCGGTCCCACTCAGTTGTTTCTTTGCCTTTGTGCTAGGCTTTTTTCTACCTTTTTCTAGAAAGTCAGTCTGCTTTCTATCTTCACTTTACCTATCTTGCCATGTTCTCCTGCCAGAGACACTCTTGCAGCTGACTGCAGGCCTTTCCCATTTGGCACAGACCCCTAAATTCAGATTCCTTCAATTTTTATTGCTCCCCTTTGCTGGGTGAGCACATTTACTCCCTTTCTGGATATTCCTTCTTACACAGGGGCTCAGTTGAAATTTAAGTTATGGTTGCACAGTGGGGAGGGCTCTTCTGTTGCCTAAGAGTGGGTATGGGTCTTTGTGTGTGTTGGTATAATTTAAATCTGCTTGTAAATATCTATCATAATGTTCTTGTATGGTTTCTCTCCAGCTTTATTACAAAAATGGCATTATTGTAATATGCATGTGTGTTGTAGTAAGCGTGTGTACTATGTCATGTATCAGTATGTGCCATGTGGAAGTACTATGTCCAGTAAGTTAACTGATGTGAAGTTCAACATGTTAGAAAACAGCAAATTAATTTTAAAACTGGTCCCCGGTGTGGGTGGTGGCTCCACATACGTAGAGAATGCTGATAAATTGGGACATCATAAAAGAGATTGCAGGATGGCAAGAATCCTGAAAGTAATTTCTAAGACTCAAAGCACACTTTAGTTTCTACTTGGATGTTGAAAGATGCCCCAAGTGCAGTACACGAAGTGCTTTGTAATAGTAAAATGCTGTTAATATAAGCAAGATCTTTGTTTTTTTGTTTCTGTAGTGAGTCCCAAAGTACTCCCTGAGACCTCAGGTAGGTCCCAAGAGTGGAAAGCTGTGGACCAGAACAGCAATAGTTTATATTCTCATCCTACTGAGACACATGGCCAAGTGTCTCTGCAAAGCACCTGTTTGTAATAATTTCCTGGTACTGTCCTGAATTTCCAAACATGAAGAAATTATTTCTAAGTATATCAGTGTTTTCTGTAAGTCCTCTGCTTGTGCAGTTAGTACCTGGCTGATATAAAAACATTGCCTTATGTTTCCACCTGTGTGAGTGCGTAAAAGCTGTTTGGATAAACAACCAGCTGTTTCTGTTCAGCTTCTCTGGTCACCTTGCTGAGAAGGAACTGTAGACAAAACCATCATAACATCAATTGGTCAATATTTCTGTATAGACCTGTACTCTGTTTTACTCCTTTGCCTTAGGAATAGATGAAAAAGATTGTTAAAGTGGAAGAATTGCTCTTAATTCATGCAGTATTGTTGTGTTTTGATCTCAAAAGGAAGAGAAAAATAGCAAGAAGTAGGATTCGTGGCTTCTGGGCAAATCCACTTGTGCAAATACAATGTGAAGGAAGCTAAGGAATAGTAAGGGACTTAAGAAAAATGTGTTCTCTTTCATTTGTACAGTCAAACAGAGCAAGAGGAGCAAAGCAACATATAGTTTATCCTTGTCTTCAGCTTAATGCTGTACTGTCACATTTTTGTTTGCAGCAGTGGGACACTGCTGCTTAAACTCTAGTAAGCCAATTGGACTTTAAGTCATCTCCAGAGATGTTCCATTTTAAAAAGAATCAGAAGCATTTTTCTCTGGCATATCGTAAAAATCTGTTTCTGTGTTTTGAGAGTTCTGAGAAATGCTTTAGCTGTTAACAACAGAGTGCAGTTCTCTGCCTTAGGAAGATGCAAACCTGCTCTAATATTTGGGTGCCCCTGGGCTGACAACTGATGCCTTTCCCGTGTCCCTATGCAGAAGAACTCAAGTAGTGTCATGATTCTCCTTAAAAGCCACTGACTATCCTTATTTTATCTGCTTGCTGTTAGTCAGGTGAGCAAGAGGTTTTGCTTGGGTATTGCTAAATTTGGGTAATCTGTGCTGCTGGGATGTCTCTGGATGGAACAGCTGAGAGCTCTTCTGTTTTATGTCAGTTAGAATGAGGAAAATTCACTCTGTTTTAAAGCTACCTTTTGCTACCACTGGTCTTGTATCAAAATCGTGATTGTTCTGCAGAATTGCTCCATCTTTCTTATTCTTGCTAAGAGCTGAGTTCTGAACTCATTTAACAGAACTGTGAGTTTTTTCCTAAGTAAACATGGAAAACTTGATTTGTCTATTAATCTGAAAAGCTTGAGAGGCCTTTGGAACTCTTTCTAGCTTGCTTGCCTGACTGCCTTTTTAGTGTTAGTCCTATGCTGAAGTTTTCAAGGGATTAAAATGGATTGGTTGTGCTAAGATTCACTCATACTCTGATCAGCTTCTTTCATTGTAGAATGTTGTCCAATGTAAAATTGAAGAATACTCCATTTGTTTCAATTTGTTTTCAAGAAAAAGGTCGGTCTATAACCAGTAACCAGTCCCTGCTTCAGTAAAACAACTTGTGAGGGAAAGCACAAGCCAAAAATATTATCTCAAATTTAAATGCATTGATTTTAAGGGAAATGTCTAGGTTCAGTGGACAGCGACTGGAGTTTATGGAAACATGCCTTTTTGAAAGGAAGTCTAATTTCCATATAAATATGATGGTTGGAACACACTGCATGTTGCTTGCAATAGTAATGTAGTTTACTCAGTGAAGCTATTGTTTACCAATACATATATATCTCAGTGATAGTAAAATATTTTGAGAAACAGAATAGGCATGATACCAGTGGTGTCCTTCCTCTGCTAACCAGAGGACATTAAAATTAATGCTGTAAACTCAGAGACAGAAGTGTTCTGTGATCAATTTTTGGTAAAAGCAGTGTTGGGAAACAATTGCTGAAGTGGCACCTTCACACTTGTGAGCATTCTGAGGCACAGGCTCAGTCAAGCCATTAGTGCAGTGGAGTCCTTCCACGGGACTATAGCTAATAATGCAATCTTTGCGATTATGTGAAAGTAAGGAAAAAAGATATCCCATCTCTGTATAAGTGTTGTTGTTTTGTTTTTTTTTTTAGCTGAAGTGATTTGCAATAGCTGCAAATAAAATTATAATGTAATGCTTGTCAGGGAGGCACATTGTGACACTTCTGTATTTAAAATGAGGTTTAGATATGCTGCCCCAAAACTGAAGAATTTAAATATAAGACTTCTCATAGGGTGGCTGCAACTTGTAGTGACTCCTTAGAATAAGTATTAATCTAAGTGGAAGTATGCATTTTGCATGTGGGCAAGACTTGTACATATCTCAGGATTTTAAGCAACAGAACATGAAAAGAATTTCACTAGGCTAAGAAAAATTTCAATCTCAGTCCATACTATAAATTGATAAACTGAAAGAATTCTGTCAGGTCAATTTCGGCTGAAAAATGAGTATATAAAGAATGAGAATTATTTTTTGTATGTGTTATGTAATCCGGAAAAAAAATATTTCTCTGCGTTGCAGGTCTCACGTGGAAGCAATAAAAGAAAGATAAGTAGAAAACAATTAACTGATGGTAAACAGCACAGTGTAGATGTGCTCAGTATCTTCTGAATGCTTCCCAGAAATTTAGGAATGCAGGTCTTGCTTTGAGAGGCTTTTGTTAGAAATCAGAAAGGTGCTTCATTTTAAAGATAACTTGAAATTGTGAGGCTTGTGTGACTGAGTAGGATGCATGTTTTATTTAAAAAGTTGTTGTTGAAAGACAGCCACTACTAGGTGTGGGTTCCAAATTTCACACTGAAGAAATTAAATACCAGTTTATAAGACATAGTACCCGTGTGCATCTGTAGCTCGCTTACGGAGGTTTTGCAGCTCTTATTCAGTTGAAATAAAGTATTAGTGAATGTAATGTTGGCAAGTAGTTACGGAAATCTGAGTGGTTTGTCTTGTGTGTTTATATATTGAAGTTGAACCACTGTAGCAAATTTTAAATTGTAATTTCTGTTTTCCATTTCTATTAAAAATTATGTTGTTGGGTAAATCTGTGTTGAAAACTGGTATCTGCAATGATGTCTTTACAGAAAGTTGTTAGCCTTTAATATTTGAGCAAATTAAGAGGCAATTGAAGTATACCAAGAAGGTTCAGGAATGTGCAAGACAAACTACACTTGTAGCTTCACTTTTGAGGTGGCCATATACAGTTACATTAACTTTCACATTGAAATAAATTAACAGGCTTTCTAAAGTGCCTTATTCTGTGCTTTTCTTCCCGAGAAAGCACAGTTCCCTGTGTTCAAGTAGTTTACTAACAATTTTGGAACCAATAGATTTGGCCAAGGAGAGAAACTCTTAACTTGCATTTAGAATAATGTATTTGACTTGTTAAAAGGTGTACACTGCTGAGATCTGAAGGAAATATGGCTTCACAGATTCTGATTTTTCTTTATGTGCATTTCTGCATTGACCTGCCACAATTTACTGTGCTTTGCTGGGGAGCTGTGTTCTGCTGAGCTCCCGCTACTGCCAGCTTGGTGATTTGCACATTTTTTAGAAGTTTGGACCAAAAAGTTTATCTGGAAGTCAGAGCATATCAAACAAGACTCAATACCTTTCTGAAATCAATTATGCTGTAAGTGAAGCAAATTTAATTCCAACTCATGCATTTTTCTTGAAGCCAAGAGGTCTAATAAAATCAATGCATGTAAAGAAACCCAAAGTTTTATATGTAATTTTGTTTAGCTTATATACCCTTGCAGAAACAACATCTTTTCTAGTGTTATATTTTCATCATGTAAAATATAACTGCTAAGTTAGATATTTTGGATGAGACTACTACAAAAGAGAAAGCATTTAACATTTTCTAATTGCATTCGTTTTGCATATATAATAACAGTTGGTGAGTGGATACATATATCCACACTATTCTAATTGAACTTCAATGGAAACTTGATAAACAAACCAGCCTTATCCACCGCACAGCAAAGGATTTTTCTTAAAATCAGACAGTATTCCAAGAAATTTTTATCTGAAAATAACAAATGTAATACATACTGAGCCTTAAGCCCATTAGATTTTTATGCAAATAGGATAACTAAACAAATCATACCATATAATCTATTTATTTTGCATCAATTGAAAGATACACTAATTGGTACTGTATCAGAGGGAGTTGAGCACTTTTTCTCCAAATAAGCTTGCTAAGCTCTGCTCTTGGAGAAAGGCTGCCTGAAAAAAAAGTGGCAAAATACCTTTACAATCATACATTAACTTTCTGCTCCCTCTGCACCTGTTTGAATTCAAAGTCTGTTTTTAAAGGTGAAGGTTGTGTAGCTCTGGCAATGCGTGGTTAGGAGAAAATCCAGCTAGCTCAAGATGCAAATTTGCTAAAGCTAACTTCAAGACTTGCAGTTTTCCTACCAATACCTTTTATTTTCACCAAAAGAGTAAAAAAAAAATATAATAGCACAGCAGACAATGTCTTTTCAAGTGTATTAAGTCTTCCAATGTCTGGCAAAACTGGAAGACATTTAATGGCATTGCAAGTTTCGCATTGCAAAGTCACAAGTACAGGATTTTAAGTGACCAACTGTCATAGTCCTGTGCCTCAAACATGATTAGATTTTGAACTATATTACTAATTGGAGTTGCATATCTAACCTTTATGTTACTATTATCTGATAAATATAAAAAGCTTTTTGAAACCTTGATTTAGCTGTGTAGGATGGTTATTTGCCATTGGCTGTGTTTTGATCCTGTGAAACTAGCTTAATGTATCAGCCCATACTGGCATTAGTCATGTTCATGCTTCTGTGCACACGTGGTATCTGCAGGTGCAACATGTTATCTTAACACTGGTATTGCATCCTGATCTCTCTTGATGTAATTCCAGGACTGTAGGCAGAGGAGCCTGTACTCTGGGGTGACAGTTTCCTGTGCCCCTTGGTGTGGACACTAATCTGGGCTCGTTTGGTTCTTCAGCCATATCAAATTAAGTAGGAAATAGAATTCTGAAGAGAAAGGTTCTTCAGTCATCTGAAATCCTATTGATCCCTACCTCTAGATGAATTGTCCCAAAATTTTATTGACTTTCCTAAAAAAAGGAAAAGATTCCCAAGTGACTGTAAGTGCTTATACCTAGTATGTTGTGTACTCTGGATACAAAAAATCCTCAGGTTGTCACCAGCATCAAGTCCCTTTAGCTCTGTTTTTCAAAACTCACGCTTTCCTTCCTTTTTGAGTATTTAAACCTGCAAAAGAAACAGGAGAGCTGATATAACCTAGTAGGTGGCTACATACTCTGCTAACCTGTTGCCATAAAGGCTGAACCCGTTGTGCTACTATATGACTGCAGATGGCTAATTCCCTGTGCCTGGAAGCAACCAGTCATCCAGACATAACGTAAAACTACTAAGAGTTCTAAAGATGTGCATAGACATTTTCAGACAGGAACTGTATTCTGAAGGCTTGTGTGAAGCAAAACATCCTAATGGCTAGACTTCCCTTAGCAAAGCTACCAAACCTCGTAAATGCCCAGTAGGTCACTCTGGGCACTTTTTCTATTAACCAGCCAAAGCATATTCCCTGTATATGGCTAAAGCACTGGGAAAGCCATAATTCTTACCAAGTTCTGAAGCATGCTTGTGTTTTCAGAAGCAGCTGATGTTGGGAAGTAAGATCCATTTTTCTCTGCCATGTTTCAGTGAGTGTGTTTTCAGATTAGCTTAATCAAATATGTTAGACCTGCTTTTGATGTGGAAAAGGCCAGGTTCTGAAAGTAGATTAATTAACAGTAATATATGCTACACAGCTTGTGAAGAAATCTAATTATTATATGTTAGCGAGGTCAGGTAGTCATCCTGTGCAGTATTTACACAGCAAAAAGGCGAACTTAAAACTTTATGGAAGATGATCCCTAATGCTAGGAGAAAGACACAAGAAAACATTGCTCAAGAAAACTGTAGGATCTATCAAGAGTATTTTTGAGGACAGATTAGTCAAGTATTCATCAGGAATGTCCTAGTTCTAGTGATTATATGCTGGAATGAATGAAGTGCTGGCTGACCTTGTTTATGAGCACTTATATGATACAGAAATATTCTGCTTGAGCTGTTTAGGAAAAATGTCTCTAGTATTTCTGTTTGTTTCAGTTCCCATTTCTGAGCAACTCTGCTATACTGCAAGGTCTGCTTTTTGATGCCCATTGTCAAACCCAGCGTTTTTTATAATGAAAAGCTAGAAGACTGGTAGTGACAGCTCTTTGAGCTCTGGACCTCCAAATCACTGGGCCCATTTGGATGCCTGCTGTTAAGTGTAGCAGGGAGTTCAAGTCAATTAATGTCAAATGATCAAACTGAAAGTTGGGCACTGCTCTTAATTTGTAACGTTCAGTTTTCTATCCTGTTTTTCTCTGTAGCTAGTATACTACAGTAGGGCTTTAACGAAGCATGTTATGTATTGTAGCTATCTTAAAGTTTGGGATGAGAGTTGAACAGAATCCTCACTTCAGACTTCCCACAGCAGAAGCAGAGGATTTGTCACTGTTCAGGCAGTTGAAGGCCAACTACACAAGTTCTGCTTGTGTATTCATTTGTTCACTAAATATGGTCAAGGTTATCCCCAGCTCCTTAAATCAGCCTTCTTCCATTTTACATCCTTTTTAATCCCAATGTGAAGCCCATATCAGCCTCTAGCAACTCTTTCTGTATTACTTTCCTTGGCACAAGAACCGTGTGGTTTAACTAGGCACTGTCAGGGCTAGTGGACTAAAATTAGACCTGCCAGCTGTATTTTGGTTTCTGGGCAATGATGAGTTCAAACAGCTACTTCTCTATTCTGCCAGTATGTTTTGTTCTTGTCAGCCGCAAAACTACTGAAATACAGGAAAGAATGTATTTTCCAGTGTCAGAGAACAGGTTTCTTGGCTATCTAGCCAGAAGAATGCTGTTTCCATTTTTTGCATTTAATGTTCCTTGTGCTGGTAGTCATGCATTGTGTAGGAGAGGGAGCAAATGTCTCCATCTGGAGGCATGGCAATGATGTGCTGATGCTATGGGATGAGTTTGTTCATTCACCCAGCTGCACGTGTGAGAGCCTCTGGACCAAGAGGTCAGTGTGCTCTGCAGCAGTGAAAGTTGCAGGTATGGCTTGTGTTTTTAAGTGCTCTGAAATTAAAATGTGCAAAGAGCATCCATGCTGACAGATGCATAGAATGTTTCCACCCAGTATGAGGCTTAGCATTCAGAAGTAGTTAAGAATCTGTCTTTATTTTATCACAAATAGTTTCTACTTAGCAATGCAACATTAAGCAGCAAGCTTTGAAGAGGGCTTTGTGTTCAGAACAGCATCTTGGTACATTTCCATCAGTTATAAAGGGAGATGCTTTGGAAGAGTGAAACGGAGGTGAAAGCAACATTAACCCAGCTGCTTAAAGGACGTGTGCATATGCTTGGCTGTTGTGCATTAGAAACAAAAAGCCACAATTACAATTAAGTTGAAGAAATAAAAAGAGGTATAATCATAAGCCACTGCAATGGCCTGCTGATGAGAGCTATTCGATCAAATCCCTAAACAAGGAGGAAGTGTGCCAAGAATTTAAAGATGAAGGGCACCTGTGCAGTACCATTCAGGAAGAGCCCATGGCTTAGTTTTTTCAGTATTGGGTTGAGGCTGAAAGGATATAGACTGTCTTGATTTGCAATCTACATTTCTGCTTGATGTGAATTTTGGGCTTTCAAGCTGATGCCAGGCGTGTCTTCAGAAGGTGGAACTGATGAAGGTGCAGTTTGACATTACGATGTCTTGAACAACAAAGCTAGCCTGAGAGATTCCCTCCTTCCACACACCCTTTCCTGCCTCTGCTCTTCTGTTTGTTATCTGCAGAGATGGGCCCCAGCAGGCTTTTGTGGGGCTCTGCTGCACAGTGACTGAGTGAAATGATGTGGCCTTAGACATCCCCACAAATGGGGACAATGGTGCAGCAAGAGTCTGGTAACCTGTAGCTGAAAGCTTCTATCTGTGTTTTCAAAGCACCGGAACTGTACCATTACTTTCTTAATATGTAGCGTGGAGTAAAAAGAACACTGTGTAAAGCAGGAATTTGAAAACAGTCTTCTGCCTGCTGCTGTTAAGCAGAAGGAACTTTTCTATAGGACTTTCCTATATTCAAAGAACACTGATAAGATTTGTTGCTAAGGGAATCATTTAATGTCCATCCTTGAATTTGATAGTATACCTGTACAAACAATTACACAGCAGCAATGTCCCTTTATTTCTTAGGGCAGAGGCCACCTAGAGACAGAAGTGGCTTTTAAAGGGAGAATGCATCATACCTTTCAGTCTGTGTAGCTGACTGATAAAATGAGGGCATGTCTGTCACTAACTTTTTTTTTTGTATTGGCAAGTATAATTAATTACATTGCCCTAAACCACATTTTGATAAATATCCAGGAATGGAAACCAGAAGGGCATTTAATACAGGCTTATGTGGAAATGGAATTTTGTATGCTGGCCCAATTAGCATAGCTGCTTTCAAGAGCAGCAAGCTAGAAATTAGCTTTCTGTTCCATAAAGGAAGCTGGCAGGCTGTTACAGACTACTTTTGGGGCTAGGTGCAATGTGATGAGAATAGGGTGCACTTGTGCTGTGACTTTTAGAATGAGGACTCAGTCTAAAGAAAGAAATCGTATTCTATAGAGAAGAAGGATGAAGTAAAAAAAAAGTATTTTCTTTAGTTATACAGCTTTTAAATTTTATATAGACTTACATATATTTGCAAAAAATGTTCTCCGCTGCGTTACTAGTATAGGCAAGGTTTTACCTTCTGGTATGTAACTGCTATCAGTTCAACGTAAATGTTTCTGCTGCTGCCATTAGCAAGTCATAATTGCTTTCCTTCAGTGGCTGTACTCTTACTTGCAGAAAACTCAGCATTTGAAACAAAAGCTCAGTTGCCAACCTGCAGTAAAATGTGATGCCCAATGCTTAATACAGTGCAGGAACTGCATGTGAATTATAAACCATGCTTTGCTTTTACATTTAATGACTTGTGGGATATGGATGGATATTTTTGCATCACTTTATACTTAAAGGCCAATATAAACAAGTTGATCTAAATGAAGTGACTCAGAGTTTGAGAACACAGCGGTTTGCAGTGGGGAGAGCTATAACATCAGTGATCTCCTTTTTGGCTCATTTAAGGTGGGCCTTTCCTTGACAGCCTCAGACAGGCATGTTATCAGTAAATGGGGTACTGCTCAAATATGATATTGTGTTAAACATATGGAGACTGTTCCCAGGCTTTGTTTCAGATGTGGAAGGCCTGCAAAGAGTGGGTAAGGGAGATGTTAGGAAATGGAAGAAATTCAGCCATAGCAGTCATTTCAGAATAAACAGTGTTTGAATACAGAGCTGAAAGCTGTGAGAACACAGATGAAGCAGTAAAAGAAAAGGCTGAGTACTATTCATCTTGGTTATCTGAGGAGTAAAAGTACAATGTGGTAGCTCTGAATCCAAGAGAAGGTGTATCTCCCATGCTGGCTGCTGTTTCTTAGTCTATGCAGAGCCAAATTCAGGCCTTTGCAAAAAAATGCAGTACAACTGCATCAGCAGAATTGGAGTGCTGCCTCAAATGTCAGAAATCATGCTCTGCCAGACATTTTCTACAGCATCTGTGCAGGATGAAGTGACCTTGACTCTTTTGTCATGAAGACCTGATAACATTAGTTCACCCTCCCCCATGGCCTGTGTCCTCTGAGAGAAAGTGCTGGAGAGAAATGTTTGTATTCTTTAGTAAGAATGGGTCTGTTTGTACTTACTGAAGCAAGAAGGCCGGGTTAGGTCACAGCTCTGGTTAGTGTTCATGTCAAACACAGGGGAAAAAAATTCTTACTATCTCTAATATTCCTGTGGGAATAGTTCCAGTGATTCACTTTTGAATGTTGTGCAGTGGGAGCTGAAGGACTGGTGCTGAAACAGAGTTTTGAAAATGAGATGTGAGGGAGTCTGGCTTTTGGGTCTTTTATTTGTTTAGATAGTAGCACTTCAGGCAATACTTCACAGTGCAGAAACGTTACACACTCAGACATTGCTTTTGCTGTCATTAGCCTTTTCTTCTCCTGACTTTTACAGTATTCTTAAGAATAGTCGTGCTAGGTGATGGCAAATAGCAATTTTTAGAGCTGTTGAAGATGTAGAACATAGAGCATAGCAAGCATAATTATAAGACTTAATTTCTTTTGCTTTCTTGAGGTATCCATGGGATTCAACATTGCTGATTGTCTCCATGGTACCCTTGACAAATAATTTCATGTTCACATTCCTAGTATGCCTGTGGTGATAGGGACAAACTAGTAATGAAACTGAAGTTGATATCTTGGTCATCTGATATGTCCTTTCTCATGGATTCATTTTGGAAGCTAGACTAGATCAAGATAACTGTAGTAAGCCATTCATAGTCACTAGCTACTATTTTAGTGAAGGCCAAGTACTTACAAACCCAGGCGACTGTCAGTAATTTGATCCTCCCGCTAAGTTGGATAGCAGAATTTTGTTACAGATTGATCTACTTGGAAGGAAGCTGAGAAGGCTGAGTATAACTCTTGGAGCTGGAAAAGTATGTGGCAGTATGTTTTACTTCAGCCTCCAGTTTGAAGGACACAGAAACTGGGTGAAGTCTTAGGTAGTTTCACAGTTATTTTTGGAGCGCACCCATGGGACTGTGCCTGTCCTTGGGAAGGAGCAAGGAATGAGCTTTCTCTGCTCAGCCTTACCTAGGAGTTAGTTGGCTCTGCACTTTTACATGCTGACTGTGAGAGATGGGAAAGCCCCTGTTGCAGGTGTGCTGAATTTTGAAAGAGCTCTTATTAACTGGAAATCGATGAATGATTATTGAAAATTATTAGCAGGTATTTTTTCTGGGAAAACTTGCACTGTATACTTTCATGAGGCTTCATATAGCAGGGAATCAGTCACCCATTTGCACTTCAAAAAAAGGCTCTGGCACAACATTCCTGATATAGATAAAAATAATGTCTTTTACAGCTGAAGCTGTAGGACTGTGTTCAAAGGAGAGTTACAGGAAACAGAAAAATAAATGTAAAGCCAGTATCTTCCTGACTTGGTCTTCTGTTATTCAATGGAAATTCAAGCTGGAAATGCATGTGGTAGCTACAGACAAGCTCTTTCAAAGCAAAAATAAGGCTAGTCAGTGTAACTGGGAACATAACAGATGCTGACAATACTGTAGCAGCCTGTCAAGCAAGGTGGGGGAGACAGACTGGATCAATGTAAGAAACAATTACTTGCCAGCCTCTGAGGAATAGGTAATAAAAAAGGAGATGTGGGAGGTGCAGTCATTCAAATGGCTTTATTGGCCACTGCTTTGACAGCCATGGTTTAAGACTATTATAAAGGTGTTTTCCAGTTCTTTATTTAGATCGCTTTTCGACTCTATTGTGTAGTCACCTCAGCGAGATAAAACCCAGGTATGCTGTAGGTGTTGAACTTACAAACCCTGCTTTCAAATGTTTGCACAGAAAGTTCACTGCGTCCCTGACCCCCTGCTTTAAAGCTGCTCACCTCATCATCTTTGTAGGACTATTGTCTGAAACTTATTTCCATAGTCAGGTTCAGTTCTGCATGCTTGTTCTCCTATAAAGTAGTAATGCCTGCAAGTAAGACTGTTTAGCCTGGGGGATAGGGACTGGGCGAGCAAGAAAGGGTTGGATTGATTTTAACAAGAAAAAAAGTGGCAATACAACTAGTAAGCCAGGTTTAATATTAAATTTAATGAGCATTAGTGCAAATGGTAAGTTCAAGATCTAAAATCATTAACAAGTCATAAAATTAAATTTTCCTCAGGAACAGCAGCTTTATGGCTTTGTGGGTATCCACAGAATGCCAGATGGTGAATCCTATGCTTATTCTCTTACGAGTCCAGTGCTGAAATAAACAGGGCTGTTCATGAATCTGAGCTATTACTGGGTGCCAGAGGCTTGCTCTGTGGCGATACTACTCGGTACACATCTAGCTGACCTTGTTTCTCATATATGCTGCACACAGCTGGAGTCCTGCCCCTTGTGCAGGGTTCTTGTTGCAGTTCTGAGATGAAGTCAGTGAACTGGGGTACAGAAAGTCTTGGTTTGATTCCTGCCACTGCTCACTCTTTCTATGTACCCCTTCCAAAATTAGCTGCACCAGCTTCTTTTTTAAAATTGGAGTTAGTAATGATTAGTTTCAGCAAGAGTTCATTGGTGTTATTGTAAAGCATCCATCGGTACCAGTAGCATGCCATACAATTAAATGTTGATTTTTCTGGATTTATTCTAAATCTCCGGCCTAGACTAAAGATTTTCTGGACAAAATTAAGCCATTGCAGTCATTTCAGAATAAGCAGTATTTGAACACAGAGCTGAAAGCTGTGAGGACAGAGGTGAAGCACTGAAAGAAAAGACCGAGTACTATTCATCTCTGCTATCCTGAGAAGTAAAAATATAATATGGTAGCTGTAAGTCCAAGAAAGGGTAAAAAATGCTAGAGCCACCTAGCAGCACAGGAAGCTTCAGGTGGGAAGTCTGAACTTGCTGTGGGTGATGTTATTCACTTTGCATATTGGCCTTGTAATAGAAATTCTTCTAAATAATGAGGAGCACTTGCTAGACCAGCTTAGCCACATGTCAAAAATTGTGAAAAGCAGAAAGATAAGACTACATTCACACTTTTTTCCCGAACTTGTAGCTATGTGTAAAGGTCTTATGTATTTGGAGCTCATTTGCTTTCAGATATTTCTTAAATCCCAAAAATCTTTCTTCAGCACTGACACTAAACAACCTGTCTGAAAAGAGTGATAGTTCTAGAGAACATTATTTCTGTGAAAACATGTAAACTTGGAGACTGGAGTTCTGGACTGAAAATCAGTAACAGGTACGTAAGCTATTAAGACAGGAAGCAAACAAATACAACTGTAAAATCATTCAGTACAGCCTTTTTATAACAGGGCTTCAAGCAGCTGCAGTGCTGAGCGGGAGAAGGCTTCGCGACTACCTAGTGCTTCCTTGTTGTGTGACCTTCGTGATGTACTGCAACACAGTAGTTTTGTTCAAACTAAGGAAACTGTAAACATTTTTGGGCTTCCTGTTAACTGTATTAACATGCTAATTGAAGTTACAATAATCGAGACAACTGCAGTGTTCCTTGTTACATAAGCAAGTTTTATAGCCTCCAGTTGTAGACTGCAGCAACATAATTTGCTTTAAATATTTCATAAAAAGGGACATTAGCACTCTTGATAATAAAGTAATGTAACAATGCAAACAAAGCAAACCCTAAGGTAGCACTGTATTGTTTGTGGGATAAATATAAGAACTACTTTTGAAAATGATGGATTTTTTTAGAGCTCATTTTTTACTTTTCTCCATCTACTTTCCTCATATTTTCTCAGTACTCATTTTTTGTCATCCAGAAATAAAATTGTGTAGACCTACATAGTTTCTACTCCCAACCTTGCATTTTGAAATAATGCTATAATGAAGAGGTTAGCAATAATGTACTGGGACCAGACAAGGTTCTGGGTCAAAAAAATTAACAGCTGATGTAATCTTCATTTTCTATTTTCAGAATATTGCATTGCTTGATAGTATAAAGTCTTACTGGAGGTTCTGCTTCTGTCACTTATTCTCTTAGTACTGAGTTAAGTGCATTTATCACTGGTGTTTTCAACCACAGCATGAGATGACAAGGTACTTGCCTCTTTCAGATCCTGTGTTATTCATTCATTTATTCATTTGTTCATTTATTTACTGGCACGAAGGAGACAGAGTGGAGGTAATGTTACAAGAAGATTGATAGAAAGTGTTTCATGGCAGGACCTACAGATGTAGGAGATAGTATTGATAGGGTAATGAAAACCCATAATGGTGTAGGTTTTCAGGAATGGGAAAGAAAAGGTACAGTCAATAAATTGTGCAGCTAGTGTAAGTGGCTAAGAGACTGAAATCTCACCTGCTAAACAACTAAATCAGGATTTTACAGTTTAATTTTGGGTATTGCAAATGCATTATTGTTAATGTATACGTGTAAATACACCAGCAGTGCTGGAAAGCTTTGTACACAAAATACCTTGGTTTTTTTGCACTATATATGGATTTATGTGTAGGTATATGGCATGCATGCTTCACTGTGGTCAGGCTTCCTTCCCTTAGTAGAACGATCACATTAGTATGGGCAAAGGATAATGTCTGGCTCCCTTGAAGATGGTCTGGATTGCAGTATACTTCAGGAATCCCAGTCTTTTACCAGCGGTTTTAGTTGTCTTCACTGCATTCCCATAAGAAGCAGATCACTCTGTGCACTCACTTCTCCCAGCCAGCCAGCCCAAATGAGAGAGTCTGTGCACACCCTGCAGAAAATTCTACAAGCTCCTTCCCTTCCCTCCCCTCTGAATTGCACTGAGGGACTGAGAACACTCAGAAACTCCTGTGTGCCTCCTGGATGAAAGCTTTCCTGGTAAAAGCTGGAAAGGACTGTCTGGCTTCATCTCTGTTCTCACCGTTAATTATCACTCCAAGACCAGTGGTCACATCACCAGCTTCTCTTCCAAGCGTCCTGACAGGATTTCTTTTCCATGTGTTATTTTATATGGTACTTCTTGCAGAGTTTCTTTGGTGTTAAAGTAATTCTCTAGGAGTGAACTTTGAAATGCCCTTTTGCCAGAATATTGCAGCAGCAGAAGTGACCTGATGTGGTAATGCACATAGAGAAGGGATTTAATACCTTTTTGTAAAGTTTCTTCATTTCAAGTCTAATGTTTGGAACAGTAGGGAATTAAGATACACCACTTAAAACATGATAGTGGCAGACGTCAGTGAATAAATCTGTCAAGTGAGTTGATGGAGGTACTGGATGGCATTTCTGAGCTTCTCTGCTTTTGGCACAGGTTTGTAAGGAGGAGCTCTGGCAAGCCAGGGAGTAATATTTGGAGGATTATGAGGTATTAACCTGAACATAGATGTGGTCAGATTCCCCAGAAGTCAGAAGTATCTCTCTGCACTGGGACTAGATTACAGCAATACAGAGCAGCCAACATAATTGGTCAAGTTTTTCCTACTGTACCAGTGATCTGCTTATCTCTTGGGAAATTTATAATGAAAAATCTAGAGAGAAACTTGGTTGTTTCAGCAGAAATGGATTTGCAGCTGCTGAGGAGAATTGGTTATGTGCTACTTTCAATGAAATCTGATACCGTCATTCAATCCTAGACAGAACGTAATTTCTGTGACTAAGATTTTCAGGCAGCATAGTATAGCTGGGGAATAGAACTAACTGGATTTCTTCTTTGCACACTAATTGTTTCTTCAGTTTGAAGCATGTAAATGCTTCATATTAGAAGCGTGCAGACATTGGGAACTGTTAGTGTGCATATAGATGAAGAGTTTTACAATAATTCAATAAAACTTTAAAAATCTCAAGGTAGACCTAGCTGAAAAGATGAAGTCTATGCTGATTTAAGACAGTGTTTCTCATCTGTCAAAGTACTAGCTTTATAACCAGCTTGTAATGCAATAATTGAGAAGTTAGTTGCATGGTAGAAATCCACTACAGTTGTCTTATGTGTCAGAGAATAAATGTTAATTTTAATTTCTGCATGCACAAAATTCTTGTTTTTCTACACATAATCAGATGCTTAAAAAAATTAAATTTGTGTTCACTTGCAGAAACCAAGCTAAATCAGTAATCTAGTAGCTTTGGCTGTAATGTCAAGTATTTATTTAAAATGCTGGTAATTTAAGCCCTGGAACAGGCTGCTCAGAGAGGTGGTGGAGTCATCGTCCCTGGAGTTGTTTAAAAAATGCATAGATGCAGTGCTTGGCAACATGGTTTGGCGATGGACTTGGCAGTCCTGGGTTAGTAGTTGGGCTTGATAATCTCGAGGGTCTTTTCCAACTTATATGACTCTATGATTCTATAACTTTGGGTGGTATCTGCAGAGGAATATTGTATCATTAGAAATACTATTGGAGGATGACAAGATACTATTTGGCAGAGGAGCTGCACCACGTTCCAGCCTGTTCCCAGTTAAAGTTTTCA